>NW_027184620.1:1393622-2787244 GCF_032405125.1 Capricornis sumatraensis
AACCTCTGGAACTTCGAAAGGGTCTTTCACACCCTTGCTGCAACTCAAGAAGTTCACCGACATACCTGTGTCCACTCGAGAGGAAGCACGATGGTCCCGCCCACATCCCGAGGAGCCCCGTTTCCCCCTCGTAGCTCGAGATGAGGGATCCTTTCCCTGCTTTCAACGGGAAAGAATTCCCGGCGTTCCCGTCGCATCTCAAGAGGAGGCACTCTCAACAGGAAAGGCGAGAGGAACTCCATGGTCGTACCACCATTCCAAGAGTCCCCCAGATGTCTCAGTCCATTCCAGAGGAACCTCTGTGCCCTGCACTGGCTCATCTTTCACGCCGAGGATCGACTCACACCACGGTGGCACGTGGGACAGCCCTGTGGGAAAGCCTCGAGGGAAAACCACAGATCCTTTGATTCCCGCGACGGGAAGCGTGACATTGCTGCTACAGCCTGGAAGGAAAGCGCACGTGCATGCCCCCACTCGAGACGAGGCCTGACTCCCCTGGGGAGACTCCAGAAGTACCCAAAGATCCATGTCAGTCCCTGAGAGGAATCCTCGGTTCTGGCCCTGAATCCACACAAGGTTTTTGGCGCCGGTATCGACGGGAGAGGAATCCCGAGAGGCCCCCTAGCAACTCGCATGGGGACTGGCCTCTCCTGAGGCCATCAGGGCGGGTCCCTGTGGTACCCGTCGTAACTCGAAAACACCTGCCGCACCTCGAGAAAATCCAGGAAGTTCTCCCTTCCAGGCGAGATGAGGCCTATTTCCGATGAGGCGTCTGGAGACTAATGACACCTAACCTCTGGAACGTCGAAAGGGTCTTTCACACCCTTGCTGCAACTCAAGAAGTTCACCGCCATACCCGTCTCCACTCGAGAGGAAGCACGATGGTCCCGCCCACATCCAGAGGAGCCCCGTTTCCCCCTCGGAGCTCGAGATGAGGGATCCTTTCCCTGCTTTCAACGGGAAAGAATTCCCGGCGTTCCCGTCGCATCTCAAGAGGAGGCACTCTCAACAGGAAAGGCGAGAGGAACTCCATGGTCGTACCACCATTCCAAGAGTCCCCCAGATGTCTCAGTCCATTCCAGAGGAACCTCTTTGCCCTGCACTGGCTCATCTTTCACGCCGAGGATCGACTCACACCACGGTGGCACGTGGGACAGCCCTGTGGGAAAGCCTCGAGGGAAAGCTTCGAGGGAAAACCATAGATCCTTTGATGCACGCGACGGGAAGAGTGACATTGCTGCTACAGCCTGGAAGGAAAGGGCACGTGCATGTCCCCACTCGAGACGAGGCCTGACTCCCCTGGGGAGACTCCAGAAGTGCCCAAAGATCCATGTCACCCCTGAGAGGAATCCTCGGTTCCGGCCCTGACTCCACACAAGGTTTTTGGCCCCGGTATCGACGGGAGAGGAATCCCGAGAGGCCCCCTAGCAACTCGCATGGGGACTGGCCTCTCCTGAGGCCACCAGGGCGGGTCCCTGAGGTCCCCGTCATAACTCGAGAACACCTGCCGCAAATCGAGAATATCCAGGAAGTTCTCCCTTCCAGGCGAGATGAGGCCTATTTCCGATGAGGCGTCTGGAGACTAATGACACCTAACCTCTGGAATTTCGAAAGGGTCTTTCACACCCTTGCTGCAACTCAAGAAGTTCACCGCCATACCCGTGTCCACTCGAGAGGAAGCACGATGGTCCCGCCCACATCCAGAGGAGCCCCGTTTCCCCCTCGTAGCTCGAGATGAGGGATCCTTTCCCTGCTTTCAACGGGAAAGAATTCCCGGCGTTCCCGTCGCATCCAAAGAGGAGGCACTCTCAACAGGAAAGGCGAGAGGAACTCCATGGTCGTACCACCATTCCAAGAGTCCCCCAGATGTCTCAGTCCATTCCAGAGGAACCTCTTTGCCCTGCACTGGCTCATCTTTCACGCCGAGGATCGACTCACACCACGGTGGCACGTGGGACAGCCCTGTGGGAAAGCCTCGAGGGAAAGCCTCGAGGGAAAACCACAGATCCTTTGATGCACGCGACGGGAAGCGTGACATTGCTGCTACAGCCTGGAAGGAAAGCGCACGTGCATGCCCCCACTCGAGACGAGGCCTGACTCCCCTGGGGAGACTCCAGAAGTACCCAAAGATCCATGTCACCCCTGAGAGGAATGCTCGGTTCCGGCCCTGACTCCACACAAGACTTTTGGCCCCGGTATCGACGGGAGAGGAATCCCGAGAGGCCCCCTAGCAACTCGCATGGGGACTGGCCTCTCCTGAGGCCACCAGGGTGGGTCCCTGAGGTCCCCGTCGTAACTCGAGAACACCTGCCGCAACTCGAGAAAATCCAGGAAGTTCTCCCTTCCAGGCGAGATGAGGCCTATTTCCGATGAGGCGTCTGCAGACTAATGACACCTAAACTCTGGAACTTCGAAAGGGTCTTTCACACCCTTGCTGCAACTCAAGAAGTTCACCGCCATACCCGTGTCCACTCGGGAGGAAGCACGATGGTCCCGCCCACATCCAGAGGAGCCCCATTTCCCCCTCGGAGCTCGAGATGAGGGATCCTTTCCCTGCTTTCAACGGGAAAGAATTCCCGGCGTTCCCGTCGCATCTCAAGAGGAGGCACTCTCAACAGGAAAGGCGAGAGGAACTCCATGGTCGTACCACCATTCCAAGAGTCCCCCAGATGTCTCAGTCCATTCCAGAGGAACCCCTTTGCCCTGCACTGGCTCATCTTTCACGCCGAGGATCGACTCACACCACGGTGGCACGTGGGACAGCCCTGTGGGAAAGCCTCGAGGGAAAGCCTCGAGGGAAAACCACAGATCCTTTGATCCACGCGACGGGAAGCGTGACATTGCTGCTACAGCCTGGAAGGAAAGCGCACGTGCATGCCCACACTCGAGACGAGGCCTGACTCCCCTGGGGAGACTCCAGAAGTACCCAAAGATCCATGTCAGCCCCTGAGAGGAATCCTCGGTTCCGGCCCTGACTCCACACAAGGTATTTGGCCCCAGTATCGACGGGAGAGGAATCCCGAGAGGCTCCCTAGCAACACGCATGGGGACTGGCCTCTCCTGAGGCCATCAGGGCGGGTCCCTGTGGTACCAGTCGTAACTCGAGAACACCTGCCGCACCTCGAGAAAATCCAGGAAGTTCTCCCTTCCAGGCGAGATCAGGTCTATTTCCGATGAGGCGTCTGGAGACTGACACGTAACCTCTGGAACTTCGAAAGGGTCTTTCACACCCTTGCTGCAACTCAAGAAGTTCACCGCCATACCCGTCTCCACTCGAGAGGAAGCACGATGGTCCCGCCCACATCCAGAGGAGCCCCGTTTCCCCCTCGTAGCTCGAGATGAGGGATCCTTTCCCTGCTTTCAACGGGAAAGAATTCCCAGCGTTCCCGTCGCATCTCAAGAGGAGGCACTCTCAACAGGAAAGGCGAGAGGAACTCCATGGTCGTACCACCATTCCAAGAGTCCCCCAGATGTCTCAGTCCATTCCAGAGGAACCTCTTTGCCCTGCACTGGCTCATCTTTCACTCCGAGGATCGACTCACACCACGGTGGCACATGGGACAGCCCTGTGGGAAAGCCTCGAGGCAAAGCCTCGAGGGAAAACCACAGATCATTTGACCCACGGGACGGGAAGCGTGACATTGCTGCTACAGCCTGGAAGGAAAGCGCACGTGCATGCCCCCACTCGAGAAGAGGCCTGACTCCCCTGGGGAGACTCTAGAAGTACCCAAAGATCCATGTCAGCCCCTGAGAGGAATCCTCGGTTCTGGCCCTGACTCCACACAAGGTTTTTGGCCCCGGTATCGACTGGAGAGGAATCCCGAGAGGCCCCCTAGCAACTCGCATGGGGACTGGCCTCTCCTGAGGCCATCAGGGCGGGTCCCTGTGGTACCCGTCGTAACTCGAGAAAACCTGCCGCACCTCGAGAAAATCCAGGAAGTTCTCCCTTCCAGGGTAGATGAGGCCTATTTCCGATGAGGCGTCTGGAGACTAATGACACCTAACCTCTGGAACTTCGAAAGGGTCTTTCACACCCTTGCTGCAACTCAAGAAGTTCACCGACATACCCGTGTCCACTCGAGAGGAAGCACGATGGTCCCGCCCACATCCCGAGGAGCCCCGTTTCCCCCTCGTAGCTCGAGATGAGGGATCCTTTCCCTGCTTTCAACGGGAAAGAATTCCCGGCGTTCCCGTCACAACTCAAGAGGAGGCACTCTCAACAGGAAAGGCGAGAGGAACTCCATGGTCGTACCACCATTCCAAGAGTCCCCCAGATGTCTCAGTCCATTCCAGAGGAACCTCTTTGCCCTGCACTGGCTCATCTTTCACGCCGAGGATCGACTCACACCACGGTGGCACGTGGGACAGCCCTGTGGGAAAGCCTCGAGGGAAAGCCTCGAGGGAAAACCACAGATCCTTTGATCCACGCCACGGGAAGCGTGACATGGCTGCTACAGCCTGGAAGGAAAGCGCACGTGCATGCCCCCACTCGAGACGAGGCCTGACTCCCCTGGGGGACTCCAGAAGTACCCAAAGATCCATGTCAGCCCCTGAGAGGAATCCTCGGTTCCGGCCCTGACTCCACACAAGGTTTTTGGCGCCGGTATCGACGGGAGAGGAATCCCGAGAGGCCCCCTAGCAACTCGCATGGGGACTGGCCTCTCCTGAGGCCATCAGGGCGGGTCCCTGTGGTACCCGTCGTAACTCGAAAACACCTGCCGCACCTCGAGAAAATCCAGGAAGTTCTCCCTTCCAGGCGAGATGAGGCCTATTTCCGATGAGGCGTCTGGAGACTAATGACACCTAACCTCTGGAACTTCGAAAGGGTCTTTCACACCCTTGCTGCAACTCAAGAAGTTCACCGACATACCCGTGTCCACTCGAGAGGAAGCACGATGGTCCCGCCCACATCCAGAGGAGCCCCGTTTCCCCCTCGTAGCTCGAGATGAGGGATCCTTTCCCTGCTTTCAACGGGAAAGAATTCCCGGCATTCCCGTCGCATCTCAAGAGGAGGCACTCTCAACAGGAAAGGTGAGAGGAACTCCATGGTCGTACCACCATTCCAAGAGTCCCCCAGATGTCTCAGTCCATTCCAGAGGAACCTCTTTGCCCTGCACTGGCTCATCTTTCACGCCGAGAATCGACTCACACCACGGTGGCACGTGGGACAGCCCTGTGGGAAAGCCTCGAGGGAAAGCCTAGAGGGAAAACCACAGATCATTTGATCCACGCGACGGGAAGCGTGACATTGCTGCTACAGCCTGGAAGGAAAGCGCACGTGCATGCCCCCACTCGAGACGAGGCCTGACTCCCCTGGGGAGACTCTAGAAGTACCCAAAGATCCATGTCAGCCCCTGAGAGGAATCCTCGGTTCTGGCCCTGACTCCACACAAGGTTTTTGGCCCCGGTATCGACTGGAGAGGAATCCCGGGAGGCCCCCTAGCAACTTGCATGGGGACTGGCCTCTACTGAGGCCATCAGGGCGGGTCCCTGTGGTACCCGTCGTAACTCGAGAACACCTGCCGCACCTCGAGAAAATCCAGGAAGTTCTCCCTTCCAGGCTAGATGAGGCCTATTTCCGATGTGGCGTCTGGAGACTAATGACACCTAACCTCTGGAACTTCGAAAGGGTCTTTCACACCCTTGCTGCAACTCAAGAAGTTCACCGACATACCCGTGTCCACTCGAGAGGAAGCACGATGGTCCCGCCCACATACAGAGGAGCCACGTTTCCCCCTCGTAGCTTGAGATAAGGGATCCTTTCCCTGCTTTCAACGGGAAAGAATTCCCGGCGTTCCCGTCGCATCTCAAGAGGAGGCACTCTCAACAGGAAAGGCGAGAGGAACTCCATGGTCGTACCACCATTCCAAGAGTCCCCCAGATGTCTCAGTCCATTCCAGAGGAACCTCTTTGCCCTGCACTGGCTCATCTTTTACGCCGAGGATCGACTCACACCACGGTGGCACGTGGGACAGCCCTGTGGGAAAGCCTCGACGGAAAGCCTCGAGGGAAAACCACAGATCCTTTGATCCACGCGACGGGAAGCGTGACATTGCTGCTACAGCCTGGAAGGAAAGCGCACGTGCATGCTCCCACTCGAGACGAGGCCTGACTCCCCTGGGGAGACTCCAGAAGTACCCAAAGATCCATGTCAGCCCCTGAGAGGAATCCTCGCTTCCGGCCCTGACTCCACACAAGGTTTTTGGCCCCGGTATCGACGGGAGAGGAATCCCGAGAGGCCCCCTAGCAACTCGCATGGGGACTGGCCTCTCCTGAGGCCACCAGGGCGGGTCCCTGAGGTCCCCGTCGGAACTCGAGAACACCTGCCGCAACTCGAGAAAATCCAGGAAGTTCTCCCTTCCAGGCGAGATGAGGCCTATTTCCGATGAGGCGTCTGGAGACTAATGACACCCAACCTCTGGAACTTCGAAAGGGTCTTTCACACCCTTGCTGCAACTCAAGAAGTTCACCGACATACCCGTGTCCACTCGAGAGGAAGCACGATGGTCCCGCCCACATCCCGAGGAGCCCCGTTTCCCCCTCGTAGCTCGAGATGAGGGATCCTTTCCCTGCTTTCAACGGGAAAGAATTCCCGGAGTTCCCGTCACAACTCAAGAGGAGGCACTCTCAACAGGAAAGGCGAGAGGAACTCCATGGTCGTACCACCATTCCAAGAGTCCCCCAGATGTCTCAGTCCATTCCAGAGGAACCTCTTTGCCCTGCACTGGCTCATCTTTCACGCCGAGGATCGACTCACACCACGGTGGCACGTGGGACAGCCCTGTGGGAAAGCCTCGAGGGAAAGCCTCGAGGGAAAACCACAGATCCTTTGATCCACGGGACGGGAAGCGTGACATTGCTGCTACAGCCTGGAAGGAAAGCACACGTGCATGCCCCCACTCGAGACGAGGCCTGACTCCCCTGGGGAGACTCCAGAAGTACCCAAAGATCCATGTCAGCCCCTGAGAGGAATCCTCGGTTCCGGCCCTGACTCCACACAAGGATTTTGGCCCCGGTATCGACGGGAGAGGAATCCCGAGAGGCCCCCTAGCAACTCGCATGGGGACTGGCCTCTCCTGAGGCCACCAGGGCGGGTCCCTGAGGTCCCTGTCGTAACTCGAGAACACCTGCCGCAACTCGAGAAAATCCAGGAAGTTCTCCCTTCCAGGCGAGATGAGGCCTATTTCCGATGAGGCGTCTGGAGACTAATGACACCTAACCTCTGGAACTTCGAAAGGGTCTTTCACACCCTTGCAGCAACTCAAGAAGTTTACCGCCATACCCGTCTCCACACGAGAGGAAGCACGATGGTCCCGCCCACATCCAGAGGAGCCCCGTTTCCCCCTCGGAGCTTGAGATGAGGGATCCTTTCCCTGCTTTAAACGGGAAAGAATTCCCGGCATTCCCGTCGCATCTCAAGAGGAGGCACTCTCAACAGGAAAGGCGAGAGGAACTCCATGGTCGTACCACCATTCCAAGAGTCCCCCAGATGTCTCAGTCCATTCCAGAGGAACCTCTTTGCCCTGCACTGGCTCATCTTTCACGCCGAGGATCGACTCACACCACGGTGGCACGTGGGACAGCCCTGTGGGAAAGCCTCGAGGGAAAGCCTCGAGGGAAAACCACAGATCCTTTGATCCACGCGACGGGAAGCGTGACATTGCTGCTACAGCCTGGAAGGAAAGCACACGTGCATGCTCCCACTCGAGACGAGGCCTGACTCAACTGGGGAGACTCCAGAAGTACCCACAGATCCATGTCAGCCCCTGAGAGGAATCCTCGCTTCCGGCCCTGACTCCACACAAGGTTTTTGGCCCCGGTATCGACGGGAGAGGAATCCCGAGAGGCCCCCTAGCAACTGGCATGGGGACTGGCCTCTCCTGAGGCCACCAGGGCGGGTCCCTGAGGTCCCCGTCGTAACTCGAGAACACCTGCCGCAACTCGAGAAAATCCAGGAAGTTCTCCCTTCCAGGCGAGATGAGGCCTATTTCCGATGAGGCGTCTGGAGACTAATGACACCCAACCTCTGGAACTTCGAAAGGGTCTTTCACACCCTTGCTGCAACTCAAGAAGTTCACCGACATACCCGTGTCCACTCGAGAGGAAGCACGATGGTCCCGCCCACATCCCGAGGAGCCCCGTTTCCCCCTCGTAGCTCGAGATGAGGGATCCTTTCCCTGCTTTCAACGGGAAAGAATTCCCGGAGTTCCCGTCACAACTCAAGAGGAGGCACTCTCAACAGGAAAGGCGAGAGGAACTCCATGGTCGTACCACCATTCCAAGAGTCCCCCAGATGTCTCAGTCCATTCCAGAGGAACCTCTTTGCCCTGCACTGGCTCATCTTTCACGCCGAGGATCGACTCACACCACGGTGGCACGTGGGAGAGCCCTGAGGGAAAGCCTCGAGGGAAAGCCTCGAGGGAAAACCACAGATCCTTTGATCCACGGGACGGGAAGCGTGATATTGCTGCTACAGCCTGGAAGGAAAGCACACGTGCATGCCCCCACTCGAGACGAGGCCTGACTCCCCTGGGGAGACTCCAGAAGTACCCAAAGATCCATGTCAGCCCCTGAGAGGAATCCTCGGTTCCGGCCCTGACTCCACACAAGGTTTTTGGCCCCGGTATCGACGGGAGAGGAATCCCGAGAGGCCCCCTAGCAACTCGCATGGGGACTGGCCTCTCCTGAGGCCACCAGGGCGGGTCCCTGAGGTCCCCGTCGTAACTCGGGAACACCTGCCGCAACTCGAGAAAATCCAGGAAGTTCTCCCTTCCAGGCGAGATGAGGTCTATTTCCGATGAGGCGTCTGGAGACTGACACGTAACCTCTGGAACTTCGAAAGGGTCTTTCACACCCTTGCTGCAACTCAAGAAGTTCACCGCCATAACCGTCTCCACTCGAGAGGAAGCACGATAGTCCCGCCCACATCCAGAGGAGCCCCGTTTCCCCCTCGTAGCTCGAGATGAGGGATCCTTTCCCTGCTTTCAACGGGAAAGTATTCCCAGCGATCCCGTCGCATCTCAAGAGGAGGCACTCTCAACAGGAAAGGCGAGAGGAACTCCATGGTCGTACCACCATTCCAAGAGTCCCTCAGATGTCTCAGTCCATTCCAGAGGAACCTCTTTGCCCTGCACTGGCTCATCTTTCACTCCGAGGATCGACTCACACCACGGTGGCACGTGGGACAGCCCTGTGGGAAAGCCTCGAGAGAAAACCACAGATCATTTGATCCACGCGACGGGAAGCGTGACATTGCTGCTACATCCTGGAAGGAAAGCGCACGTCCATGCCCCCAATCGAGACAAGGCCTGACTCCCCTGGGGAGACTCTAGAAGTACCCAAAGATCCATGTCAGCCCTTGAGAGGAATCCTCGGTTCTGGCCCTGACTCCACACAAGGTTTTTGGCCCCGGTATCGACGGGAGAGGAATCCCGAGAGGCCCCCTAGCAACTCGCATGGGGACTGGCCTCTCCTGCGGCCATCAGGGCGGGTCCCTGTGGTACCCGTCGTAACTCGAGAACACCTGCCGCACCTCGAGAAAATCCAGGAAGTTCTCCCTTCCAGGCTAGATGAGGCCTATTTCCGATGAGGCGTCTGGAGACTAATGACACCTAACCTCTGGAACTTCAAAAGGGTCTTTCACACCCTTGCTGCAACTCAAGAAGTTCACCGACATACCCGTGTCCACTCGAGAGGAAGCACGATGGTCCTGCCCACATCCCGAGGAGCCCAGTTTCCCCCTCGTAGCTCGAGATGAGGGATCCTTTCCCTGCTTTCAACGGGAAAGAATTCCCGGCGTTCCCATCGCATCTCAAGAGGAGACACTCTCAACAGGAAAGGGGAGAGGAACTCCATGGTCCTACCACCATTCCAAGAGTCCCCCAGATGTCTCAGTCCATTCCAGAGGAACCTCTTTGCCCTGCACTGGCTCATCTTTCACGCCGAGGATCGACTCACACCACGGTGGCACGTGGGACAGCCCTGTGGGAAAGCCTCGAGGGAAAGCCTCGAGGGAAAACCACAGATCCTTTGATGCACGCGACGGGAAGCGTGACATTGCTGCTACAGCCTGGAAGGAAAGCACACGTGCATGCCCCCACTCGAGACGAGGCCTGACTCCCCTGGGGAGACTCCAGAAGTACCCAAAGATCCATGTCAGCCCCTGAGAGGAATCCTCGGTTCCAGCCCTGACTCCACACAAGGTTTTTGGCCCCGGTATCGACGGGAGTGGAATCCCGAGAGGCCCCCTAGCAACTCGCATGGGGACTGGCCTCTCCTGAGGCCATCAGGGCGGGTCCCTGTGGTACCCGTCGTAACTCGAGAACACCTGCCGCACCTCGAGAAAATCCAGGAAGTTCTCCCTTCCAGGCTAGATGAGGCCTATTTCCGATGAGGCGTCTGGAGACTAATGACACCTAACCTCTGGAACTTCGAAAGGGTCTTTCACACCCTTGCTGCAACTCAAGAAGTTCACCGACATACCCGTGTCCACTCGAGAGGAAGCACGATGGTCCCGCCCACATCCCGAGGAGCCCCATTTCCCCCTCGTAGCTCGAGATGAGGGATCCTTTCCCTGCTTCCAACGGGAAAGAATTCCCGGCGTTCCCGTCGCATCTCAAGAGGAGGCACTCTCAACAGGAAAGGCGAGAGGAACTCCATGGTCGTACCACCATTCCAAGAGTCCCCCAGATGTCTCAGTCCATTCCAGAGGAACCTCTTTGCCCTGCACTGGCTCATCTTTCACGCCGAGGATCGACTCACACCACGGTGGCACGTGGGACAGCCCTGTGGGAAAGCCTCGAGGGAAAGCCTCGAGGGAAAACCACAGATCCTTTGATGCACGCGACGGGAAGCGTGACATTGCTGCTACAGCCTGGAAGGAAAGCACACGTGCATGCCCCCACTCGAGACGAGGCCTGACTCCCCTGCGGAGACTCCAGAAGTACCCAAAGATCCATGTCAGCCCCTGAGAGGAATCCTCGGTTTCGGCCCTGACTCCACACAAGGTTTTTGGCCCCGGTATCGACGGGAGAGGAATCCCGAGAGGCCCCCTAGCAACTCGCATGGGGACTGGCCTCTCCTGAGGCCACCAGGGCGGCTCCCTGAGGTCCCCGTCGTAACTCGAGAACACCTGCCGCAACTCGAGAAAATCCAGGAAGTTCTCCCTTCCAGGCGAGATGAGGCCTATTTCCGATGAGGCGTCTGGAGACTAATGACACCTAACCTCTGGAACTTCGAAAGGGTCTTTCACACCCTTGCTGCAACTCAAGAAGTTCACCGACATACCCGTCTCCACTCGAGAGGAAGCACGATGGTCCCGCCCACATCCAGAGGAGCCCTGTTTCCCCCTCGTAGCTCGAGATGAGGGATCCTTTCCCTGCTTCCAACGGGAAAGAATTCCCGGCGTTCCCGTCGCATCTCAAGAGGAGGCACTCTCAACAGGAAAGGCGAGAGGAACTCCATGGTCGTACCACCATTCCAAGAGTCCCTCAGATGTCTCAGTCCATTCCAGAGGAACCTCTTTGCCCTGCGATGGCTCATCTTTCACGCCGAGGATCGACTCACACCACGGTGGCACGTGGGACAGCCCTGTGGGAAAGCCTCGAGGGAAAGCCTCGAGGGAAAACAACAGATCCTTTGATCCACGCGACGTGAAGCGTGACATTGCTGCTACAGCCTGGAAGGAAAGCGCACGTGCATGCCCCCACTCGAGGCGAGGCCTGACTACCCTCGGGAGACTCTAGAAGTACCCAAAGATCCATGTCAGCCCCTGAGAGGAATCCTCGGTTCTGGCCCTGACTCCATACAAGGTTCTTGGCCCCGGTATCGACGGGAGAGGAATCCCGAGAGGCCCCCTAGCAACTCGCATGGGGACTGGCCTCTCCTGAGGCCACCAGGGCGGGTCCCTGAGGTCCCCGTCGTAACTCGAGAACACCTGCCGCAACTCGAGAAAATCCAGGAAGTTCTCCCTTCCAGGCGAGATGAGGCCTATTTCCGATGAGGCGTCTGGAGACTAATGACACCTAACCCCTGGAACTTCGAGAGGGTCTTTCACACCCTTGCTGCAACTCAAGAAGTTCACCGACATACCCGTGTCCACTCGAGAGGAAGCACGATGGTCCCGCCAACATCCAGAGGAGCCCCGTTTCCCCCTCGTAGCTCGAGATGAGGGATCCTTTCCCTGCTTTCAACGGGAAAGAATTCCCGGCGTTCCCGTCGCATCTCAAGAGGAGGCACTCTCAACAGGAAAGGCGAGAGGAACTCCATGGTCGTACCACCATTCCAAGAGTCCCCCAGATGTCTCAGTCCATTCCAGAGGAACCTCTTTGCCCTGCACTGGCTCATCTTTCACGCCGAGGATCGACTCACACCACGGTGGCACGTGGGACAGCCCTGTGGGAAAGCCTCGAGGGAAAGCCTCAAGGGAAAACCACAGATCCTTTGATGCACGCGACGGGAAGCGTGACATTGCTGCTACAGCCTGGAAGGAAAGCACACGTGCAAGCCCCCACTCGAGACGAGGCCTGACTCCCCTGGGGAGACTCCAGAAGTACCCAAAGATCCATGTCAGCCCCTGAGAGGAATCCTCGGTTCCGGCCCTGACTCCACACAAGGTTTTTGGCCCCGGTATCGACGGGAGAGGAATCCCGAGAGGCCCCCTAGCAACTCGCATGGGGACTGGCCTCTCCTGAGGCCACCAGGGCGGCTCCCTGAGGTCCCCGTCGTAACTCGAGAACACCTGCCGCAACTCGAGAAAATCCAGGAAGTTCTCCCTTCCAGGCGAGATGAGGCCTATTTCCGATGAGGCGTCTGGAGACTAATGACACCTAACCTCTGGAACTTCGAAAGGGTCTTTCACACCCTTGCTGCAACTCAAGAAGTTCACCGACATACCCGTCTCCACTCGAGAGGAAGCACGATGGTCCCGCCCACATCCAGAGGAGCCCCGTTTCCCCCTCGTAGCTCGAGATGAGGGATCCTTTCCCTGCTTTCAACGGGAAAGAATTCCCAGCGTTCCCGGCGCATCTCAAGAGGAGGCACTCTCAACAGGGAAGGCGAGAGGAACTCCATGGTCGTACCACCATTCCAAGAGTCCCCCAGATGTCTCAGTCCATTCCAGAGGAACCTCTTTGCCCTGCACTGGCTCATCTTTCACGCCGAGGATCGACTCACACCACGGTGGCACGTGGGACAGCCCTGTGGGAAAGCCTCGAGGGAAAGCCTCGAGGGAAAACCACAGATCCTTTGATCCACGCGACGGGAAGCGTGACATTGCTGCTACAGCCTGGAAGGAAAGCGCACGTGCATGCCCCCACTCGAGACGAGGCCTGACTCCCCTGGGGAGACTCCAGAAGTACCCAAAGATCCATGTCAGCCCCTGAGAGGAATCCTCGGTTCCGGCCCTGACTCCACACAAGGTTTTTGGCCCCGGTATCGATGGGAGAGGAATCCCGAGAGGCCCCCTAGCAACTCGCATGGGGACTGGCCTCTCCTGAGGCCACCAGGGCGGGTCCCTGAGGTCCCCGTCGTAACTCGAGAACACCTGCCGCAACTCGAGAAAATCCAGGAAGTTCTCCCTTCCAGGCGAGATGAGGCCTATTTCCGATGAGGCGTCTGGAGACTAATGACACCCAACCTCTGGAACTTCGAAAGGGTCTTTCACACCCTTGCTGCAACTCAAGAAGTTTACCGCCATACCCGTCTCTACACGAGAGAAAGCACGATGGTCCCGCCCACATCCAGAGGAGCCCCGTTTCCCCCTTGTAGCTCGAGATGAGGGATCCTTTCCCTGCTTTCAACGGGAAAGAATTCCCGGCATTCCCGTCGCATCTCAAGAGGAGGCACTCTCAACAGGAAAGGCGAGAGGAACTCCATGGTCGTACCACCACTCCAAGAGTCCCCCAGATGTCTCAGTCCATTCCAGAGGAACCTCTTTGCCCTGCACTGGCTCATCTTTCACGCCGAGAATCGACTCACACCACGGTGGCACGTGGGACAGCCCTGTGGGAAAGCCTCGAGGGAAAGCCTCGAGGGAAAACCACAGATCCTTTGATCCACGCGACGGGAAGCGTGACATTGCTGCTACAGCCTGGAAGGAAAGCGCACGTGCATGCCCCCACTCGAGACGAGGCCTGACTCCCCTGGGGAGACTCCAGAAGTACCCAAAGATCCATGTCAGCCCCTGAGACGAATCCTCGGTTCCGGCCCTGACTCCAAACAAGGTTTTTGGCCCCGGTATCGACGGGAGAGGAATCCCGACAGGCCCCCTAGCAACTCGCATGGGGACTGGCCTCTCCTGAGGCCACCAGGGCGGGTCCCTGAGGTCCCCGTCGTAACTCGAGAACACCTGCCGCAACTCGAGAAAATCCAGGAAGTTCTCCCTTCCAGGCGAGATGAGGCCTATTTCCAATGAGGCGTCTGGAGACTAATGACACCTAACCTCTGGAACTTCGAAAGGGTCTTTCACACCCTTGCTGCAACTCAAGAAGTTCACCGCCATACCCGTCTCCACTCGAGAGGAAGCACGATGGTCCCGCCCACATCCAGAGGAGCCCCGTTTCCCCCTCGAAGCTCGAGATGAGGGATCCTTTCCCTGCTTTCAACGGGAAAGATTTCCCGGCGTTCCCGTCGCATCTCAAGAGGAGGCACTCTCAACAGGAAAGGCGAGAGGAACTCCATGGTCGTACCACCATTCCAAGAGTCCCCCAGATGTTTCAGTCCATTCCAGAGCAACCTCTTTGCCCAGCACTGGCTCATCTTTCACGCCGAGGATCGACTCACACCACGGTGGCACGTGGGACAGCCCTGTGGGAAAGCCTGGAGGGAAAGCCTCGAGGGAAAACCACAGATCCTTTGATCCAGGCCACGGGAAGCGTGACATTGCTGCTACAGCCTGGAAAGAAAGCGCACGTGCATGCCCCCACTCGAGACGAGGCCTGACTCCCCTGGGGAGACTCCAGAAGTACCCAAAGATCCATGTCAGCCCCTGAGAGGAATCCTCGGTTCCGGCTCTGACTCCACACAAGGTTTTTGGCCCCAGTTTCGTCGGGAGAGGAATCCCGACAGGCCCCCTAGCAACTCGCATGGGGACTGGCCTCTCCTGAGGCCACCAGGGCGGGTCCCTGAGGTCCCCGTCGTAACTCGAGAACACCTGCCGCAACTCGAGAAAATCCAGGAAGTTCTCCCTTCCAGGCGAGATGAGGCCTATTTCCGATGAGGCGTCTGGAGACTAATGACACCTAACCTCTGGAACTTCGAAAGGGTCTTTCACACCCTTGCTGCAACTCAAGAAGTTCACCGCCATACCCGTCTCCACTTGAGAGGAAGCACGATGGTCCCGCCCACATCCAGAGGAGCCCCGTTTCCCCCTCGGAGCTCGAGATGAGATATCCTTTCCCTGCTTTCAACGGGAAAGAATTCCCGGCGTTCCCGTCGCATCTCGAGGAGGCACTCTCAACAGGAAAGGCGAGAGGAACTCCCTGGTCGTACCACCATTCCAAGAGTCCCCCAGATGTCTCAGTCCATTCCAGAGGAACCTCTTTACCCTGCACTGGCTCATCTTTCACGCCAAGGATCGACTCACACCACGGTGGCACGGGGGACAGCCCTGTGGGAAAGCCTCGAGGGAAAGCCTCGAGGGAAAACCACAGATCCTTTGATCCAGGCCACGGGAAGCGTGACATTGCTGCTACAGCCTGGAAAGAAAGCGCACGTGCATGCCCCCACTCGAGACGAGGCCTGACTCCCCTGGGGAGACTCCAGAAGTACCCAAAGATCCATGTCAGCCCCTGAGAGGAATCCTCGGTTCCGGCTCTGACTCCACACAAGGTTTTTGGCCCCGGTATCGACGGGAGGGGAATCCCGAGAGGCCCCCTAGCAACTCGCATGGGGACTAGCCTCTCCTGAGGCCACCAGGGCGGGTCCCTGAGGTCCCCGTCGTAACTCGAGAACACCTGCCGCAACTCGAGAAAATCCAGGAAGTTCTCCCTTCCAGGCGAGATGAGGCCTATTTCCGATGAGGCGTCTGGAGACTAATGACACCTAACCTCTGGAACTTCGAAAGGGTCTTTCACACCCTTGCTGCAACTCAAGAAGTTCACCGCCATACCCGTCTCAACTCGAGAGGAAGCACGATGGTCCCGCCCACATCCAGAGGAGCCCCGTTTCCCCCTCGGAGCTCGAGATGAGATATCCTTTCCCTGCTTTCAACGGGAAAGAATTCCCGGCGTTCCTGTCGCATCTCGAGGAGGCACTCTCAAAAGGAAAGGCGAGAGGAACTCCCTGGTCGTACCACCATTCCAAGAGTCCCCCAGATGTCTCAGTCCATTCCAGAGGAACCTCTTTGCCCTGCACTGGCTCATCTTTCACGCCAAGGATCGACTCACACCACGGTGGCACGTGGGACAGCCCTGTGGGAGAGCCTCGAGGGAAAGCCTCGAGGGAAAACCACAGATCCTTTGATCCAGGCCACGGGAAGCGTGACATTGCTGCTACAGCCTGGAAGGAAAGCGCACGTGCATGCCCCCACTCGAGACGAGGCCTGACTCCCCTGGGGAGACTCCAGAAGTACCCAAAGATCCATGTCAGCCCCTGAGAGGAATCCTCGGTTCCGGCCCTGACTCCACACAAGGTTTTTAGCCCCGGTATCGACGGGAGGGGAATCCCGAGAGGCCCCCTAGCAACTCGCATGGGGACTGGCCTCTCCTGAGGCCACCAGGGCGGGTCCCTGAGGTCCCCGTCGTAACTCGAGAACACCTGCCGCAACTCGAGAAAATCCAGGAAGTTCTCCCTTCCAGGCGAGATGAGGCCTATTTCCGATGAGGCGTCTGGAGACTAATGACACCTAACCTCTGGAACTTCGAAAGGGTCTTTCACACCCTTGCTGCAACTCAAGAAGTTCACCGCCATACCCGTCTCCACTCGAGAGGAAGCACGATGGTCCCGCCCACATCCAGAGGAGCCCCGTTTCCCCCTCGGAGCTCGAGATGAGATATCCTTTCCCTGCTTTCAACGGGAAAGAATTCCCGGCGTTCCCGTCGCATCTCGAGGAGGCACTCTCAACAGGAAAGGCGAGAGGAACTCCCTGGTCGTACCACCATTCCAAGAGTCCCCCAGATGTCTCAGTCCATTCCAGAGGAACCTCTTTACCCTGCACTGGCTCATCTTTCACGCCAAGGATCGACTCACACCACGGTGGCACGGGGGACAGCCCTGTGGGAAAGCCTCGAGGGAAAGCCTCGAGGGAAAACCACAGATCCTTTGATCCAGGCCACGGGAAGCGTGACATTGCTACTACAGCCTGGAAAGAAAGCGCACGTGCATGCCCCCACTCGAGACGAGGCCTGACTCCCCTGGGGAGACTCCAGAAGTACCCAAAGATCCATGTCAGCCCCTGAGAGGAATCCTCGGTTCCGGCTCTGACTCCACACAAGATTTTTGGCCCCGGTATCGACGGGAGGGGAATCCCGAGAGGCCCCCTAGCAACTCGCATGGGGACTAGCCTCTCCTGAGGCCACCAGGGCGGGTCCCTGAGGTCCCCGTCGTAACTCGAGAACACCTGCCGCAACTCGAGAAAATCCAGGAAGTTCTCCCTTCCAGGCGAGATGAGGCCTATTTCCGATGAGGCGTCTGGAGACTAATGACACCTAACCTCTGGAACTTCGAAAGGGTCTTTCACACCCTTGCTGCAACTCAAGAAGTTCACCGCCATACCCGTCTCAACTCGAGAGGAAGCACGATGGTCCCGCCCACATCCAGAGGAGCCCCGTTTCCCCCTCGGAGCTCGAGATGAGATATCCTTTCCCTGCTTTCAACGGGAAAGAATTCCCGGCGTTCCCGTCGCATCTCGAGGAGGCACTCTCAAAAGGAAAGGCGAGAGGAACTCCCTGGTCGTACCACCATTCCAAGAGTCCCCCAGATGTCTCAGTCCATTCCAGAGGAACCTCTTTGCCCTGCACTGGCTCATCTTTCACGCCAAGGATCGACTCACACCACGGTGGCACGTGGGACAGCCCTGTGGGAGAGCCTCGAGGGAAAGCCTCGAGGGAAAACCACAGATCCTTTGATCCAGGCCACGGGAAGCGTGACATTGCTGCTACAGCCTGGAAGGAAAGCGCACGTACCTGTCCACACTCGAGACGAGGCCTGACTCCCCTGGGGAGACTCCAGAAGTACCCAAAGATCCATGTCAGCCCCTGAGAGGAATCCTCGATTCCGGCCCTGACTCCACACAAGGTTTTTGGCCCCGGTATCGACGGGAGAGTAATCCCGAGAGGCCCCCTAGCAACTCCCATGGGGACTGGCCGTTACTGAGGCCACCAGGGCGGGTCCCTGAAGTCCCCGTCGTAACTCGAGAACACCTGCCACAACTCGAGAAAATCCAGGAAGTTCTCCCTTCCAGGCGAGATGAGGCCTATTTCCGATGAGGCGTCTGGAGATTAACGACACCTAACCTCTGGAACTTCGAAAGGGTCTTTCACACCCTTGCTGCTACTCAAGAAGTTCACCGCCATACCCGTGTCCACTCGAGAGGAAGCACGATGGTCCCGCCCACATCCAGAGGAGCCCCGTTTCCCCCTCGGAGCTCGAGATGAGGGATCCTTTCCCTGCTTTCAACGGGAAAGAATTCCCGGCATTCCCGTCGCATCTCAAGAGGAGGCACTCTCAACAGGAAAGGCGAGAGGAACTCCATGGTCGTACCACCATTCCAAGAATCCCCCAGATGTCTCAGTCCATTCCAGAGGAACCTCTTTGCCCTGCACTGGCTCATCTTTCACGCCGAGGATCGACTCACACCACGGTGGCACGTGGGACAGCCCTGTGGGAAAGCCTCGAGGCAAAGCCTCGAGGGAAAACCACAGATCCTTTGATCCACGCGACGGGAAGTGTGACATTGCTGCTAAAGCCTGGAAGGAAAGCGCACGTGCATGCCCCCACTCGAGACGAGGCCTGACTTCCCTGGGGAGACTCCAGAAGTACCCAAAGATCCATGTCAGCCCCTGAGAGGAATCCTCGGTTCCGGCCCTGACTCCACAAAAGGTTTTTGGCCCCGGTATCGACGGGAGAGGAATCCCGAGAGGCCCCCTAGAAACTCGCATGGGGACTGGCCTCTCCTGAGGCCACCAGGGCGGGTCCCTGAGGTCTCCGTCGTAACTCGAGAACACCTGTCGCAACTCGAGAAAATCCAGGAAGTTCTCCCTTCCAGGCGAGAAGAATCCTATTTCCGATGAGGCGTTTGGAGACTAATGACACCTAACCTCTGGAACTTCGAAAGGGTCTTTCACACCCTTGCTGCAACTCAAGAAGTTCACCGCCATACCCGTCTCCACTCGCGAGGAAGCACGATGGTCCCGCCCACATCCAGAGGAGCCCCGTTTCCCCCTCGTAGCTCGAGATGAGGGATCCTTTCCCTGCTTTCAACGGGAAAGAATTCCCGGCGTTCCCGTCGCATCTCAAGAGGAGGCACTCTCAACAGGAAAGGCGAGAGGAACTCCATGGTGGTACCACCATTCCAAGAGTCCCCCAGATGTCTCAGTCCATTCCAGAGGAACCTCTTTGCCCTGCACTGGTTCATCTTTCACGCCGAGTATCAACTCACACCACGGTGGCACGTGGGACAGACCTGTTGGAAAGCCTCGAGGGAAAAACTCGTGGGAAAACCACAGATCCTTTGATCCACGCCACGGGAAGCGTGACATTGCTGCTACAGCCTGGAAGGAAAGCGCACGTACCTGTCCCCACTCGAGACGAGGCCTGACTCCCCTGGGGAGACTCCAGAAGTACCCAAAGATCCTTGTCAGCCCCAGAGAGGAAACCTCGGTTCCGGCCCTGACTCCACACAAGCTTTTTGGACCCGGTATCGACGGGATAGGAATCCCAGAGTCCCCCTAGCAACTCGCATGGGGATTGGCCTCTCCTGAGGCCACCAGGGCTGGTCCTTGAGGTCCCCGTCATAACTCGAGAACACCTGCCGCAACTCGAGAAAATCCAGGAAGTTCTCCCTTCCAGGCGAGATGAGGCCTATTTCCGATGAGGCGTCTGGAGACTAATGACACCTAACCTCTGGAACTTCGAAAGGGTCTTTCACTCCCTTGCTGCAACTCAAGAAGTTCTCTGCCATACCCGTCTCCACTCGAGAGGAAGCACGATGGTCCCGCCCACATCCAGAGGAGCCCCGTTTCCCCCTCGTAGCTCGAGATGAGGGATCCTTTCCCTGCTTTCAACGGGAAAGAATTCCCGGCGTTCCCGTCGCATCTCAAGAGGAGGCACTCTCAACAGGAAAGGCGAGAGGAACTCCATGGTCGTACCACCATTCCAAGAGTTCCCCAGATGTCTCAGTCCATTCCAGAGGAACCTCTTTGCCCTGCACTGGCTCATCTTTCACGCCGAGGATCGACTCACACCACGGTGGCACATGGGACAGCCCTGTGGGAAAGCCTCGAGGGAAAGCCTCGAGGGAAAACCACAGATCCTTTGATCCACGCGACGGGAAGCGTGACATTCCTGCTACAGCCTGGAAGGAAAGCGCACGTGCATGCCCCCACTCGAGACGAGGCCTGACTCCCCTGGGGAGACTCCACAAGTACCCAAAGATCCATGTCAGCCCCAGAGAGGAAACCTCGGTTCCGGCCCTGACTCCACACAAGGTTTTTGGCCCCGGTATCAACGGGAGAGGAATCCCGAGAGGCCCCCTAGCAACTCGCATGGGGACTGGCCTCTCCTGAGGCCACCAGGGCGGGTCCCTGAGGTCCCCGTCGTAACTCGAGAACACCTGCCGCAACTTGAGAAAATCCAGGAAGTTCTCCCTTCCAGGCGAGATGAGGCCTATTTCCGATGAGGCGTCTGGAGACTAATGACACCTAACCTCTGGAACTTCGAAAGGGTCTTTCACACCCTTGCTGCAACTCAAGAAGTTCACCGCCATACCCGTCTCCACTCGAGAGGAAGCACGATGGTCCCGCCCACATCCAGAGGAGCACCGTTTCACCCTGGTAGCTCGAGATGAGGGATCCTTTCCCTGCTTTCAACGGGAAAGAATTCCCGGCGTTCCCGTCGCATCTCAAGAGGAGGCACTCTCAACAGGAAAGGCGAGAGGAACTCCATGGTCGTACCACCATTCGAAGAGTCCCCCAGATGTCTCAGTCCATTCCAGAGCAACCTCTTTGCCCTGCACTGGCTCATCTTTCACGCCGAGGATCGACTCACACCACGGTGGCACGTGGGACAGCCCTGTGGGAAAGCCTCAAGGGAAAGCCTCGAGGGAAAACCACAGATCCTTTGATCCAGGCGACGGGAAGAATGACATTGCTGCTACAGCCTGGAAGGAAAGCGCACGTGCATGCCCCCACTCGAGACGAGGCCTGACTACCCTGGGGAGACTCCAGAAGTACCCAAAGATCCATGTCAGCCCCTGAGAGGAATCCTCGGTTCCGGACCTGACTCCACACAAGGTTTTTGGCCCCGGTATCGACGGGAGAGGAATCCCGAGAGGCCCCCTAGCAACTCGCATGGGGACTGGCCTCTCCTGAGGCCACCAGGGCGGGTCCCTGAGGTCCCCGTCGTAACCTTAGAACACCTGTCCCAACTCGAGAAAATCCAGGAAGTTCTCCCTTCCAGGCGAGAAGAATCCTATTTCCGATGAGGCGTTTGGAGACTAATGACACCTAAACTCTGAAACTTAGAAAGGGTCTTTCACACCCTTGCTGCAACTCAAGAAGTTCACCGCCATACCCGTCTCCACTCGAGAGGAAGCACGATGGTCCCGCCCACATCCAGAGGAGCCCCGTTTCCCCCTCGTAGCTCGAGATGAGGGATCCTTTCCCTGCTTTCAACGGGAAAGAATTCCCGGCGTTCCCGTCGCATCTCAAGAGGAGGCACTCTCAACAGGAAAGGCGAGAGGAACTCCATGGTGGTACCACCATTCCAAGAGTCCCCCAGATGTCTCAGTCCATTCCAGAGGAACCTCTTTGCCCTGCACTGGCTCATCTTTCACGCCGAGGATCGACTCACACCACGGTGGAACGTTGTACAGACCTGTGGGAAAGCCTCGAGGGAAAGCCTCGTGGGAAAACCACAGATCCTTTGATCCAGGCCACGGGAAGAGTGACATTGCTGCTACAGCCTGGAAGGAAAGCGCACGTACCTGTCCCCACTCGAGACGAGGCCTGACTCCCCTGGGGAGACTCCAGAAGTACCCAAAGATCCATGTCAGCCCCAGAGAGGAAACCTCGGTTCCGGCCCTGACTCCACACAAGGGTTTTGGACCCGGTATCGACGGGAGGGGAATACCGAGAGGCCCCCTAGCAACTCGCATGGGGACTGGCCTCTCCTGAGGCCACCAGGGCGGGTCCCTGAGGTCCCCGTCGTAACTCGAGAACACCTGCCGCAACTCGAGAAAATCCAGGAAGTTCTCCCTTCCAGGCGAGATGAGGCCTATTTCCGATGAGGCGTCTGGAGACTAATGACACCTAACCTCTGGAACTTCGAAAGGGTCTTTCACACCCTTGCTGCAACTCAAGAAGTTCACCGCCATACCCGTCTCCACTCGAGAGGAAGCACGATGGTCCCGCCCACATCCAGAGGAGCCCCGTTTCCCCCTCGTAGCTCGAGATGAGGGATCCTTTCCCTGCTTTCAACGGGAAAGAATTCCCGGCGTTCCCGTCGCATCTCAAGAGGAGGCACTCTCAACAGGAAAGGCGAGAGGAACTCCATGGTCATACCACCATTCCAAGAGTCCCCCAGATGTCTCAGTCCATTCCAGAGGAACCTCTTTGCCCTGCACTGGCTCATCTTTCACGCCGAGGATCGACTCACACCACAGTGGCACGTGGGACAGCCCTGTGGGAAATCCTCGAGGGAAAGCCTCGAGGAAAAACCACAGATCCTTTGATCCACGAGACGGGAATCGTGACATTGCTGCTACAGCCTGGAAGGAAAGCGCACGTGCATGCCCCCACTCGAGACGAGGCCTGACTCCCCTGGGGAGACTCCAGAAGTACCCAAAGATCCATGTCAGCCCCTGAGAGGAATCCTCGGTTCCGGCCCTGACTCCACACAAGGTTTTTGGCCCCGGTATCGACGGGAGAGGAATCCCGAGAGGCCCCCTAGCAACTCGCATGGGGACTGGCCTCTCCTGAGGCCACCAGGGCGGGTCCCTGAGGTCCCCGTCGTAACTCGAGAACACCTGCCGCAACTCGAGAAAATCCAGGAAGTTCTCCCTTCCAGCCGAGATGAGGCCTATTTCCGATGAGGCGTCTGGAGACTAATGACACCTAACCTCTGGAACTTCGAAAGGGTCTTTCACACCCTTGCTGCAACTCAAGAAGTTCACCGCCATACCCGTCTCCACTCGAGAGGAAGCACGATGGTCCCGCCCACATCCAGAGGAGCCCCGTTTCCCCCTCGTAGCTCGAGATGAGGGATCCTTTCCCTGCTTTCAACGGGAAAGAATTCCCGGCGTTCCCGTCGCATCTCAAGAGGAGGCACTCTCAACAGGAAAGGCGAGAGGAACTCCATGGTCATACCACCATTCCAAGAGTCCCCCAGATGTCTCAGTCCATTCCAGAGGAACCTCTTTGCCCTGCACTGGCTCATCTTTCACGCCGAGGATCGACTCACACCACGGTGGCACGTGGGACAGCCCTGTGGGAAAACCTCGAGGGAAAGCCTCGAGGGAAAACCACAGATCCTTTGATCCAGGCCACGGGAAGCGTGACATTGCTGCTACAGCCTGGAAGGAAAGCGCACGTGCATGCCCCCACTCGAGACGAGGCCTGACTCCCCTGGGGAGACTCCAGAAGTCCCCAAAGATCCATGTCAGCCCCTGAGAGGAATCCTCGGTTCCGGCCCTGAATCCACACAAGGTTTTTGGCCCCGGTATCGACGGGAGAGGAATCCCCAGAGGCCCCCTAGCAACTCGCATGGGGACTGGCCTCTCCTGAGGCCACCAGGGCGGGTCCCTGAGGTCCCCGTCGTAACTCGAGAACACCTGCCGCAACTCGAGAAAATCCAGGAAGTTCTCCCTTGCAGGCGAGATGAGGCCTATTTCCGATGAGGCGTCTGGAGACTAATGACACCTAACCTCTGGAACTTCGAAAGGGTCTTTCACACCCTTGCTGCAACTCAAGAAGTTCACCGCCATACCCGTCTCCACTCGAGAGGAAGCACGATGGTCCCGCCCACATCCAGAGGAGCCCCGTTTCCCCCTCGTAGCTCGAGATGAGGGATCCTTTCCCTGCTTGCAACGGGAAAGAATTCCCGGCGTACCCGTCGCATCTCAAGAGGAGGCACTCTCAACAGGAAAGGCGGGAGGAACTCCATGGTCGTACCACCATTCTAAGAGTCCCCCAGATGTCTCAGTCCATTCCAGAGCAACCTCTTTGCCCTGCACTGGCTCATCTTTCACGCCGAGGATCGACTCACACCACGGTGGCACGTGGGACAGCCCTGTGGGAAAGCCTCGAGGGAAAGCCTCGAGGGAAAACCACAGATCCTTTGATCAAGGCCACGGGAAGCGTGACATTGCTGCTACAGCCTGGAAGGAAAGCGCACGTGCATGCCCCCACTCGAGACGAGGCCTGACTCCCCTGGGGAGACTCCAGAAGTACCCAAAGATCCATGTCAGCCCCTGAGAGGAATCCTCGGTTCCGGCCCTGACTCCACACAAGGTTTTTGGCCCCGGTATCGACGGGAGGGGAATCCCGAGAGGCCCCCTAGCAACTCGCATGGGGACTGGCCTCTCCTGAGGCCACCAGGGCGGGTCCCTGAGGTCCCCGTCGTAACTCGAGAACACCTGCCGCAACTCGAGAAAATCCATGAAGTTCTCCCTTCCAGGCGAGATGAGGCCTATTTCCGATGAGGCGTCTGGAGACTAATGACACCTAACCTCTGGAACTTCGAAAGGGTCTTTCACACCCTTGCTGCAACTCAAGAAGTTCACCGCCATACCCGTCTCCACTCGAGAGGAAGCACGATGGTCCCGCCCACATCCAGAGGAGCCCCGTTTCCCCCTCGTAGCTCGAGATGAGGGATCCTTTCCCTGCTTTCAACGGGAAAGAATTCCCGGCGTTCCCGTCGCATCTCAAGAGGAGGCACTCTCAACAGGAAAGGCGAGAGGAACTCCATGGTCATACCACCATTCCAAGAGTCCCCCAGATGTCTCAGTCCATTCCAGAGGAACCTCTTTGCCCTGCACTGGCTCATCTTTCACGCCGAGGATCGACTCACACCACGGTGGCACGTGGGACAGCCCTGTGGGAAATCCTCGAGGGAAAGCCTCGAGGAAAAACCACAGATCCTTTGATCCACGAGACGGGAAGCGTGACATTCCTGCTACAGCCTGGAAGGAAAGCGCACGTGCATGCCCCCACTCGAGACGAGGCCTGACTCCCCTGGGGAGACTCCAGAAGTACCCAAAGATCCATGTCAGCCCCAGAGAGAAAACCTCGGTTCTGGCCCTGACTCCACACAAGGTTTTTGGCCCCGGTATCGACGGGAGAGGAATCCCAGAGTCCTCTTAGCAACTCGCATGGGGATTGTCCTCTCCTGAGGCCACCAGGGCTGGTCCCTGAGGTCCCCATCGTAAGTCGAGAACACCTGCCGCAACTCGAGAAAAACCAGGAAGTTCTCCCTTCCAGGCGAGATGAGGCCTATTTCCGATGAGGCGTCTGGAGACTAATGATACCTAACCTCTGGAACTTCGAAAGCGTCTTTCACTCCCTTGCTGCAACTCAAGAAGTTCTCTGCCATACCCGTCTCCACTCGAGAGGAAGCACGATGGTCCCGCCCACATCCAAAGGAGCCCCGTTTCCCCCTCGTAGCTCGAGATGAGGGATCCTTTCCCTGCTTTCAACGGGAAAGAATTCCCGGCGTTCCCGTCGCATCTCAAGAGGAGGCACTCTCAACAGGAAAGTCGAGAGGAACTCCATGGTCGTACCACCATTCCAAGAGTCCCCCAGATGTCTCAGTCCATTCCAGAGGAACCTCTTTGCCCTGCACTGGCTCATCTTTCACGCCGAGGATCGACTCACACCACGGTGGCACGTGGGACAGCCCTGTGGGAAAGCCTCGAGGGAAAGCCTCGAGGGAAAAGCACAGATCCTTTGATCCACGCGACGGGAAGCGTGACATTGCTGCTACAGCCTGGAAGGAAAGCGCACGTGCATGCCCCCACTCGAGACGAGGCCTGACTCCCCTGGGGAGACTCCAGAAGTACCCAAAGATCCATGTCAGCCCCTGAGAGGAATCCTCGGTTCCGGCCCTGACTCCACACAAGGTTTTTGGCCCCGGTATCGACGGGAGAGGAATCCCGAGAGGCCCCCTAGCAACTCGCATGGGGACTGGCCTCTCCTGAGGCCACCAGGGCGGGTCCCTGAGGTCCCCGTCGTAACTCGAGAACACCTGCCGCAACTCGAGAAAATCCAGGAAGTTCTCCCTTCCAGGCGAGATGAGGCCTATTTCCGATGAGGCGTCTGGAGACTAATGACACCTAACCTCTGGAACTTCGAAAGGGTCTTTCACACCCTTGCTGCAACTCAAGAAGTTCACCGCCATACCCGTCTCCACTCGAGAGGAAGCACGATGGTCCCGCCCACATCCAGAGGAGCCCCGTTTCCCCCTCGTAGCTCGAGATGAGGGATCCTTTCCCTGCTTTCAACGGGAAAGAATTCCCGGCGTTCCCGTCGCATCTCAAGAGGAGGCACTCTCAACAGGAAAGGCGAGAGGAACTCCATGGTCATACCACCATTCCAAGAGTCCCCCAGATGTCTCAGTCCATTCCAGAGGAACCTCTTTGCCCTGCACTGGCTCATCTTTCACGCCGAGGATCGACTCACACCACAGTGGCACGTGGGACAGCCCTGTGGGAAATCCTCGAGGGAAAGCCTCGAGGAAAAACCACAGATCCTTTGATCCACGAGACGGGAATCGTGACATTGCTGCTACAGCCTGGAAGGAAAGCGCACGTGCATGCCCCCACTCGAGACGAGGCCTGACTCCCCTGGGGAGACTCCAGAAGTACCCAAAGATCCATGTCAGCCCCTGAGAGGAATCCTCGGTTCCGGCCCTGACTCCACACAAGGTTTTTGGCCCCGGTATCGACGGGAGAGGAATCCCGAGAGGCCCCCTAGCAACTCGCATGGGGACTGGCCTCTCCTGAGGCCACCAGGGCGGGTCCCTGAGGTCCCCGTCGTAACTCGAGAACACCTGCCGCAACTCGAGAAAATCCAGGAAGTTCTCCCTTCCAGCCGAGATGAGGCCTATTTCCGATGAGGCGTCTGGAGACTAATGACACCTAACCTCTGGAACTTCGAAAGGGTCTTTCACACCCTTGCTGCAACTCAAGAAGTTCACCGCCATACCCGTCTCCACTCGAGAGGAAGCACGATGGTCCCGCCCACATCCAGAGGAGCCCCGTTTCCCCCTCGTAGCTCGAGATGAGGGATCCTTTCCCTGCTTTCAACGGGAAAGAATTCCCGGCGTTCCCGTCGCATCTCAAGAGGAGGCACTCTCAACAGGAAAGGCGAGAGGAACTCCATGGTCATACCACCATTCCAAGAGTCCCCCAGATGTCTCAGTCCATTCCAGAGGAACCTCTTTGCCCTGCACTGGCTCATCTTTCACGCCGAGGATCGACTCACACCACGGTGGCACGTGGGACAGCCCTGTGGGAAAACCTCGAGGGAAAGCCTCGAGGGAAAACCACAGATCCTTTGATCCAGGCCACGGGAAGCGTGACATTGCTGCTACAGCCTGGAAGGAAAGCGCACGTGCATGCCCCCACTCGAGACGAGGCCTGACTCCCCTGGGGAGACTCCAGAAGTCCCCAAAGATCCATGTCAGCCCCTGAGAGGAATCCTCGGTTCCGGCCCTGAATCCACACAAGGTTTTTGGCCCCGGTATCGACGGGAGAGGAATCCCCAGAGGCCCCCTAGCAACTCGCATGGGGACTGGCCTCTCCTGAGGCCACCAGGGCGGGTCCCTGAGGTCCCCGTCGTAACTCGAGAACACCTGCCGCAACTCGAGAAAATCCAGGAAGTTCTCCCTTGCAGGCGAGATGAGGCCTATTTCCGATGAGGCGTCTGGAGACTAATGACACCTAACCTCTGGAACTTCGAAAGGGTCTTTCACACCCTTGCTGCAACTCAAGAAGTTCACCGCCATACCCGTCTCCACTCGAGAGGAAGCACGATGGTCCCGCCCACATCCAGAGGAGCCCCGTTTCCCCCTCGTAGCTCGAGATGAGGGATCCTTTCCCTGCTTGCAACGGGAAAGAATTCCCGGCGTACCCGTCGCATCTCAAGAGGAGGCACTCTCAACAGGAAAGGCGGGAGGAACTCCATGGTCGTACCACCATTCTAAGAGTCCCCCAGATGTCTCAGTCCATTCCAGAGCAACCTCTTTGCCCTGCACTGGCTCATCTTTCACGCCGAGGATCGACTCACACCACGGTGGCACGTGGGACAGCCCTGTGGGAAAGCCTCGAGGGAAAGCCTCGAGGGAAAACCACAGATCCTTTGATCAAGGCCACGGGAAGCGTGACATTGCTGCTACAGCCTGGAAGGAAAGCGCACGTGCATGCCCCCACTCGAGACGAGGCCTGACTCCCCTGGGGAGACTCCAGAAGTACCCAAAGATCCATGTCAGCCCCAGAGAGGAATCCTCGGTTCCGGCCCTGACTCCACACAAGGTTTTTGGCCCCGGTATCGACGGGAGGGGAATCCCGAGAGGCCCCCTAGCAACTCGCATGGGGACTGGCCTCTCCTGAGGCCACCAGGGCGGGTCCCTGAGGTCCCCGTCGTAACTCGAGAACACCTGCCGCAACTCGAGAAAATCCATGAAGTTCTCCCTTCCAGGCGAGATGAGGCCTATTTCCGATGAGGCGTCTGGAGACTAATGACACCTAACCTCTGGAACTTCGAAAGGGTCTTTCACACCCTTGCTGCAACTCAAGAAGTTCACCGCCATACCCGTCTCCACTCGAGAGGAAGCACGATGGTCCCGCCCACATCCAGAGGAGCCCCGTTTCCCCCTCGTAGCTCGAGATGAGGGATCCTTTCCCTGCTTTCAACGGGAAAGAATTCCCGGCGTTCCCGTCGCATCTCAAGAGGAGGCACTCTCAACAGGAAAGGCGAGAGGAACTCCATGGTCATACCACCATTCCAAGAGTCCCCCAGATGTCTCAGTCCATTCCAGAGGAACCTCTTTGCCCTGCACTGGCTCATCTTTCACGCCGAGGATCGACTCACACCACGGTGGCACGTGGGACAGCCCTGTGGGAAATCCTCGAGGGAAAGCCTCGAGGAAAAACCACAGATCCTTTGATCCACGAGACGGGAAGCGTGACATTCCTGCTACAGCCTGGAAGGAAAGCGCACGTGCATGCCCCCACTCGAGACGAGGCCTGACTCCCCTGGGGAGACTCCAGAAGTACCCAAAGATCCATGTCAGCCCCAGAGAGAAAACCTCGGTTCTGGCCCTGACTCCACACAAGGTTTTTGGCCCCGGTATCGACGGGAGAGGAATCCCAGAGTCCCCTTAGCAACTCGCATGGGGATTGTCCTCTCCTGAGGCCACCAGGGCTGGTCCCTGAGGTCCCCATCGTAAGTCGAGAACACCTGCCGCAACTCGAGAAAAACCAGGAAGTTCTCCCTTCCAGGCGAGATGAGGCCTATTTCCGATGAGGCGTCTGGAGACTAATGATACCTAACCTCTGGAACTTCGAAAGCGTCTTTCACTCCCTTGCTGCAACTCAAGAAGTTCTCTGCCATACCCGTCTCCACTCGAGAGGAAGCACGATGGTCCCGCCCACATCCAAAGGAGCCCCGTTTCCCCCTCGTAGCTCGAGATGAGGGATCCTTTCCCTGCTTTCAACGGGAAAGAATTCCCGGCGTTCCCGTCGCATCTCAAGAGGAGGCACTCTCAACAGGAAAGTCGAGAGGAACTCCATGGTCGTACCACCATTCCAAGAGTCCCCCAGATGTCTCAGTCCATTCCAGAGGAACCTCTTTGCCCTGCACTGGCTCATCTTTCACGCCGAGGATCGACTCACACCACGGTGGCACGTGGGACAGCCCTGTGGGAAAGCCTCGAGGGAAAGCCTCGAGGGAAAAGCACAGATCCTTTGATCCACGCGACGGGAAGCGTGACATTGCTGCTACAGCCTGGAAGGAAAGCGCACGTGCATGCCCCCACTCGAGACGAGGCCTGACTCCCCTGGGGAGACTCCAGAAGTACCCAAAGATCCATGTCAGCCCCTGAGAGGAATCCTCGGTTCCGGCCCTGACTCCACACAAGGTTTTTGGCCCCGGTATCGACGGGAGAGGAATCCCGAGAGGCCCCCTAGCAACTCGCATGGGGACTGGCCTCTCCTGAGGCCACCAGGGCGGGTCCCTGAGGTCCCCGTCGTAACTCCAGAACACCTGCCGCAACTCGAGAAAATCCAGGAAGCTCTCCCTTCCAGGCGAGATGAGGCCTATTTCCGATGAGGCGTCTGGAGACTAATGACACCTAACCTCTGGAACTTCGAAAGGGTCTTTCACACCCTTGCTGCAACTCAAGAAGTTCACCGCCATACCCGTCTCCACTCGAGAGGAAGCACGATGGTCCCGCCCACATCCAGAGGAGCCCCGTTTCCCCCTCGTAGCTCGAGATGAGGGATCCTTTCCCTGCTTTCAACGGGAAAGAATTCCCGGCGTTCCCGTCGCATCTCAAGAGGAGGCACTCTGAACAGGAAAGGCGAGAGGAACTCCATGGTCATACCACCATTCCAAGAGTCCCCCAGATGTCTCAGTCCATTCCAGAGGAACCTCTTTGCCCTGCACTGGCTCATCTTTCACGCCGAGGATCGACTCACACCACGGTGGCACGTGGGACAGCCCTGTGGGAAAGCCTCGAGGGAAAACCACAGATCCTTTGATCCACGCGACGGGAAGCGTGACATTGCTGCTACAGCCTGGAAGGAAAGCGCACGTGCATGCCCCCACTCGAGACGAGGCCTGACTCCCCTGGGGAGACTCCAGAAATACCCAAAGTTCCATGTCACCCCTGAGAGGAAACCTCGTTTCCGGCCCTGACTCCACACAAGGTTTTTGGCCCCGGTATCGACGGGAGAGGAATCCTGAGAGGCCCCCTAGCAACTCGCATGGGGACTGGCCTTTCCTGAGGCCACCATGGCGGGTCCCTGAGGTCCCCGTCGTAACTTCAGAACACCTGCCGCAACTCGAGAAAATCCAGGAAGTTCTCCCTTCCAGCCGAGATGAGGCCTATTTCCGATGAGGCGTCTGGAGACTAATTACACCTAACCTCTGGAACTTCGAAAGGGTCTTTCACACCCTTGCTGCTACTCAAGAAGTTCACCGCCATACCCGTCTCCACTCGAGAGGAAGCACGATGGTCCCGCCCACATCCAGAGGAGCCCCGTTTCCCCCTCGTAGCTCGAGATGAGGGATCCTTTCCCTGCTTTCAACGGGAAAGTATTCCCGGCGTTCCCGTCGCATCTCAAGAGGAGGCACTCTCAACAGGAAAGGCGAGAGGAACTCCATGGTCGTACCACCATTCCAAGAGTCCCCCAGATCTCTCAGTCCATTCCAGAGGAACCTCTTTGCCCTGCACTGGCTCATCTTTCACGCCGAGGATCGACTCACACCACTGTGGCACGTGGGACAGCCCTGTGGCAAAGCCTCGAGGGAAAGCCTCGAGGGAAAACCACAGATCCTTTGATCCACGCGACGGGAAGCGTTACATTGCTGCTACAGCCGGGAAGGAAAGCGCACGTGCATGCCCCCACTCGAGACGAGGCCTGACTCCCCTGGGGAGACTCCAGAAATACCCAAAGTTCCATGTCACCCCTGAGAGTAAACCTCGGTTCCGGCCCTGACTCCACACAAGGTTTTTGGCCCCGGTATCGACGGGAGAGGAATCCTGAGAGGCCCCCTAGCAACTCGCATGGGGACTGGCCTTTCCTGAGGCCACCATGGCGGGTCCCTGAGGTCCCCGTCGTAACTCGAGAACACCTGCCGCAACTCGAGAAAATCCAGGAAGTTCTCCCTTCCAGGCGAGATGAGACCTATTTCCAATGAGGCGTCTGGAAACTAATGACACCTAACCTCTGGAACTTCGAAAGGGTCTTTCACACCCTTGCTGCAACTCAAGAAGTTCACCGCCATACCCGTCTCCACTCGAGAGGAAGCACGATGGTCCCGCCCACATCCAGAGGAGCCCCGTTTCCCTCTCGTAGCTCGAGATGAGGGATCCTTTCCCTTCTTTCAACGGGAAAGAATTCCCGGCGTTCCCGTCGCATCTCAAAAGGAGGCACTCTCAACAGAAAAGGCGATAGGAACTCCATGGTCGTACCACCATTCCAAGAGTCCCGCAGATGTCTCAGTCCATTCCAGAGGAACCTCTTTGCCTACACTGGCTCATCTTTCACGCCGAGGATCGACTCACACCACGGTGGCACGTGGGACAGCCCTGTGGGAAAGCCTCGAGGGAAAGCCTCGAGGGAAAACCACAGATCCTTTGATCCACGCGACGGGAAGTGTGACATTGCTGCTACAGCCTGGAAGGAAAGCGCACGTGCATGCCTCCACTCGAAACGAGGCCTGACTCCCCTGGGGAGACTCCAGAAGTACCCAAAGTTCCATGTCAGCCCCTGAGAGGAATCCCCGTTTCCGGCCCTGACTTCACACAAGGTTTTTGGCCCCGGTATCGACGGGAGAGGAATCCCGAGAGGCCTCCTAGCAACTCGCATGGGGACTGGCCTTTCCTGAGGCCACCATGGCGGGTCCCTGAGGTCCCCGTCGTAACTCGAGAACACCTGCCGCAACTCGAGAAAATCCAGGAAGTTCTCCCTTCCAGGCGAGATGAGGCCTATTTCCAATGAGGCGTCTGGAGACTAATGACACCTAACCTCTGGAACTTCGAAAGGGTCTTTCACACCCTTGCTGCAACTCAAGAAGTTCACCGCCATACCCGTCTCCACTCGAGAGGAAGCACGATGGTCCCGCCCATATCCAGAGGAGCCCCGTTTCCCCCTCGTAGCTCGAGATGAGGGATCCTTTCCCTGCTTTCAACGGGAAAGAATTCCCGGCGTTCCCGTCGCATCTCAAGAGGAGGCACTCTCAACAGGAAAGGCGAGAGGAACTCCATGGTCATACCACCATTCCAAGAGTCCCCCAGATGTCTCAGTCCATTCCAGAGGAACCTCTTTGCCCTGCACTGGCTCATCTTTCACGCCGAGGATCGACTCACACCACGGTGGCACGTGGGACAGCCCTGTGGGAAATCCTCGAGGGAAAGCCTCGAGGAAAAACCACAGATCCTTTGATCCACGAGACGGGAAGCGTGACATTCCTGCTACAGCCTGGAAGGAAAGCGCACGTGCATGCCCCCACTCGAGACGAGGCCTGACTCCCCTGGGGAGACTCCAGAAGTACCCAAAGATCCATGTCAGCCCCAGAGAGAAAACCTCGGTTCTGGCCCTGACTCCACACAAGGTTTTTGGCCCCGGTATCGACGGGAGAGGAATCCCAGAGTCCCCTTAGCAACTCGCATGGGGATTGTCCTCTCCTGAGGCCACCAGGGCTGGTCCCTGAGGTCCCCATCGTAAGTCGAGAACACCTGCCGCAACTCGAGAAAAACCAGGAAGTTCTCCCTTCCAGGCGAGATGAGGCCTATTTCCGATGAGGCGTCTGGAGACTAATGATACCTAACCTCTGGAACTTCGAAAGCGTCTTTCACTCCCTTGCTGCAACTCAAGAAGTTCTCTGCCATACCCGTCTCCACTCGAGAGGAAGCACGATGGTCCCGCCCACATCCAAAGGAGCCCCGTTTCCCCCTCGTAGCTCGAGATGAGGGATCCTTTCCCTGCTTTCAACGGGAAAGAATTCCCGGCGTTCCCGTCGCATCTCAAGAGGAGGCACTCTCAACAGGAAAGTCGAGAGGAACTCCATGGTCGTACCACCATTCCAAGAGTCCCCCAGATGTCTCAGTCCATTCCAGAGGAACCTCTTTGCCCTGCACTGGCTCATCTTTCACGCCGAGGATCGACTCACACCACGGTGGCACGTGGGACAGCCCTGTGGGAAAGCCTCGAGGGAAAGCCTCGAGGGAAAAGCACAGATCCTTTGATCCACGCGACGGGAAGCGTGACATTGCTGCTACAGCCTGGAAGGAAAGCGCACGTGCATGCCCCCACTCGAGACGAGGCCTGACTCCCCTGGGGAGACTCCAGAAGTACCCAAAGATCCATGTCAGCCCCTGAGAGGAATCCTCGGTTCCGGCCCTGACTCCACACAAGGTTTTTGGCCCCGGTATCGACGGGAGAGGAATCCCGAGAGGCCCCCTAGCAACTCGCATGGGGACTGGCCTCTCCTGAGGCCACCAGGGCGGGTCCCTGAGGTCCCCGTCGTAACTCCAGAACACCTGCCGCAACTCGAGAAAATCCAGGAAGCTCTCCCTTCCAGGCGAGATGAGGCCTATTTCCGATGAGGCGTCTGGAGACTAATGACACCTAACCTCTGGAACTTCGAAAGGGTCTTTCACACCCTTGCTGCAACTCAAGAAGTTCACCGCCATACCCGTCTCCACTCGAGAGGAAGCACGATGGTCCCGCCCACATCCAGAGGAGCCCCGTTTCCCCCTCGTAGCTCGAGATGAGGGATCCTTTCCCTGCTTTCAACGGGAAAGAATTCCCGGCGTTCCCGTCGCATCTCAAGAGGAGGCACTCTGAACAGGAAAGGCGAGAGGAACTCCATGGTCATACCACCATTCCAAGAGTCCCCCAGATGTCTCAGTCCATTCCAGAGGAACCTCTTTGCCCTGCACTGGCTCATCTTTCACGCCGAGGATCGACTCACACCACGGTGGCACGTGGGACAGCCCTGTGGGAAAGCCTCGAGGGAAAACCACAGATCCTTTGATCCACGCGACGGGAAGCGTGACATTGCTGCTACAGCCTGGAAGGAAAGCGCACGTGCATGCCCCCACTCGAGACGAGGCCTGACTCCCCTGGGGAGACTCCAGAAATACCCAAAGTTCCATGTCACCCCTGAGAGGAAACCTCGTTTCCGGCCCTGACTCCACACAAGGTTTTTGGCCCCGGTATCGACGGGAGAGGAATCCTGAGAGGCCCCCTAGCAACTCGCATGGGGACTGGCCTTTCCTGAGGCCACCATGGCGGGTCCCTGAGGTCCCCGTCGTAACTTCAGAACACCTGCCGCAACTCGAGAAAATCCAGGAAGTTCTCCCTTCCAGCCGAGATGAGGCCTATTTCCGATGAGGCGTCTGGAGACTAATTACACCTAACCTCTGGAACTTCGAAAGGGTCTTTCACACCCTTGCTGCTACTCAAGAAGTTCACCGCCATACCCGTCTCCACTCGAGAGGAAGCACGATGGTCCCGCCCACATCCAGAGGAGCCCCGTTTCCCCCTCGTAGCTCGAGATGAGGGATCCTTTCCCTGCTTTCAACGGGAAAGTATTCCCGGCGTTCCCGTCGCATCTCAAGAGGAGGCACTCTCAACAGGAAAGGCGAGAGGAACTCCATGGTCGTACCACCATTCCAAGAGTCCCCCAGATCTCTCAGTCCATTCCAGAGGAACCTCTTTGCCCTGCACTGGCTCATCTTTCACGCCGAGGATCGACTCACACCACTGTGGCACGTGGGACAGCCCTGTGGCAAAGCCTCGAGGGAAAGCCTCGAGGGAAAACCACAGATCCTTTGATCCACGCGACGGGAAGCGTTACATTGCTGCTACAGCCGGGAAGGAAAGCGCACGTGCATGCCCCCACTCGAGACGAGGCCTGACTCCCCTGGGGAGACTCCAGAAATACCCAAAGTTCCATGTCACCCCTGAGAGTAAACCTCGGTTCCGGCCCTGACTCCACACAAGGTTTTTGGCCCCGGTATCGACGGGAGAGGAATCCTGAGAGGCCCCCTAGCAACTCGCATGGGGACTGGCCTTTCCTGAGGCCACCATGGCGGGTCCCTGAGGTCCCCGTCGTAACTCGAGAACACCTGCCGCAACTCGAGAAAATCCAGGAAGTTCTCCCTTCCAGGCGAGATGAGACCTATTTCCAATGAGGCGTCTGGAAACTAATGACACCTAACCTCTGGAACTTCGAAAGGGTCTTTCACACCCTTGCTGCAACTCAAGAAGTTCACCGCCATACCCGTCTCCACTCGAGAGGAAGCACGATGGTCCCGCCCACATCCAGAGGAGCCCCGTTTCCCTCTCGTAGCTCGAGATGAGGGATCCTTTCCCTTCTTTCAACGGGAAAGAATTCCCGGCGTTCCCGTCGCATCTCAAAAGGAGGCACTCTCAACAGAAAAGGCGATAGGAACTCCATGGTCGTACCACCATTCCAAGAGTCCCGCAGATGTCTCAGTCCATTCCAGAGGAACCTCTTTGCCTACACTGGCTCATCTTTCACGCCGAGGATCGACTCACACCACGGTGGCACGTGGGACAGCCCTGTGGGAAAGCCTCGAGGGAAAGCCTCGAGGGAAAACCACAGATCCTTTGATCCACGCGACGGGAAGTGTGACATTGCTGCTACAGCCTGGAAGGAAAGCGCACGTGCATGCCTCCACTCGAAACGAGGCCTGACTCCCCTGGGGAGACTCCAGAAGTACCCAAAGTTCCATGTCAGCCCCTGAGAGGAATCCCCGTTTCCGGCCCTGACTTCACACAAGGTTTTTGGCCCCGGTATCGACGGGAGAGGAATCCCGAGAGGCCTCCTAGCAACTCGCATGGGGACTGGCCTTTCCTGAGGCCACCATGGCGGGTCCCTGAGGTCCCCGTCGTAACTCGAGAACACCTGCCGCAACTCGAGAAAATCCAGGAAGTTCTCCCTTCCAGGCGAGATGAGGCCTATTTCCAATGAGGCGTCTGGAGACTAATGACACCTAACCTCTGGAACTTCGAAAGGGTCTTTCACACCCTTGCTGCAACTCAAGAAGTTCACCGCCATACCCGTCTCCACTCGAGAGGAAGCACGATGGTCCCGCCCATATCCAGAGGAGCCCCGTTTCCCCCTCGTAGCTCGAGATGAGGGATCCTTTCCCTGCTTTCAACGGGAAAGAATTCCCGGCGTTCCCGTCGCATCTCAAGAGGAGGCACTCTCAACAGGAAAGGCGAGAGGAACTCTATGGTCGTACCACCATTCCAAGAATCCCCCAGATGTCTCAGTCCATTCCAGAGGAACCTCTTTGCCCTGCACTGGCTCATCTTTCACGCCGAGGATCGACTCACACCAAGGTGGCAAGTGGGACAGCCCTGTGGGAAAGCCTCGAGGGAAAGCCTCGAGGGAAAACCACAGATCCTTTGATCCACGCGGAGGTAAGCGTGACATTGCTGCTACAGCCTGGAAGAAAAGCGCTCGTGCATGCCCCCACTCGAAACGAGGCCTGACTCCAGTGGGGGGACTCCAGAAGTACCCAAAGATCCATGTCAGCCCCTGAGAGGAATCCTCGGTTCCGGCCCTGACTCCAAACAAGGTTTTTGGCCCCGGTATCGACAGGAGTGGAATACTGAGAGGCCCCCTAGCAACTCGCATGGGGAATGGCCTCTCCTGAGGCCACCAGGGCGGGTCCCTGAGGTCCCCTTCGCAACTCGAGAACACCTGCCGCAACTCGAGAAAATCCAGGAAGTTCTCCCTTCCAGGCGAGATGAGGCCTATTTCCGATGAGGCGTCTGGAGACTAATGAAACCTAACCTCTGGAACTTTGAAAGGGTCTTTCACACCCTTGCTGCTACTCAAGAAGTTCACCGCCATACCCGTCTCCACTCGAGAGGAAGCACGATGGTCCCGCCCACATCCAGAGGAGCCCCGTTTCCCCCTCGTAGCTCGAGATGAGGTATCCTTTCCCTGCTTTCAACGGGAAAGAATTCCCGGCATTCCCGTCGCATCTCAAGAGGAGGCACTCTCAACAGGAAAGGCGAGAGGAACTCCATGGTCGTACCACCATTCCAAGAGTCGCCCAGATGACTCAGTCCATTCCAGAGGAACCTCTTTGCCCTGCACTGGCTCATCTTTCACGCCGAGGATCGACTCACACCACGGTGGCACGTGGGACAGCCCTGTGGGAAAGCCTCGAGGCAAAGCCTCGAGGGAAAACCACAGATCCTTTGATCCACGCGACGGGAAGCGTGACATTGCTGCTACAGCCTGGAAGGAAAGCGCACGTGCATGCCCCCACTCGAGACGGGGCCTGACTCCCCTGGGGAGACTCCAGAAGTACCCAAAGATCCATGTCAGCCCCTGAGAGGAATCCTCGCTTCCGGCCCTGACTCCACACAAGCTTTTTGGCCCCGTTATTGACGGGAGAGGAATCCCGAGAGGCCCCCTAGCAACTCGCATGGGGACTGGCCTCTCCTGAGGCCACCAGGGCGGGTCCCTGAGGTCTCCGTCGTAACTCGAGAACACCTGTCGCAACTCGAGAAAATCCAGGAAGTTCTCCCTTCCAGGCGAGAAGAATCCTATTTCCGATGAGGCGTTTGGAGACTAATGACACCTAAACTCTGGAACTTCGAAAGGGTCTTTCACACCCTTGCTGCAACTCAAGAAGTTCACCGCCATACCCGTCTCCACTCGCGAGGAAGCACGATGGTCCCGCCCACATCCAGAGGAGCCCCGTTTCCCCCTCGTAGCTCGAGATGAGGGATCCTTTCCCTGCTTTCAACGGGAAAGAATTCCCGGCGTTCCCGTCGCATCTCAAGAGGAGGCACTCTCAACAGGAAAGGCGAGAGGAACTCCATGGTCGTACCACCATTCCAAGAGTCCCCCAGATGTCTCAGTCCATTCCAGAGGAACCTCTTTGCCCTGCACTGGCTCATCTTTCACGCCGAGTATCAACTCACACCACGGTGGCACATGGGACAGACCTGTGGGAAAGCCTCGAGGGTAAGCCTCGTGGGAAAAGCACAGATCCTTTGATCCACGCCACGGGAAGCGTGACATTGCTGCTACAGCCTGGAAGGAAAGCGCACGTACCTGTCCCCACTCGAGACGAGGGCTGACTCCCCTGGGGAGACTCCAGAAGTACCCAAAGATCCATGTCAGCCCCTGAGAGGAATCCTCGGTTCCGGCCCTGACTCCACACAAGGTTTTTGGACCCGGTATCGACGGGAGAGGAATCCCAGAGTCCCCCTAGCAACTCGCATGGGGATTGGCCTCTCCTGAGGCCACCAGGGCTGGTCCTTGAGGTCCCCGTCGTAACTCGAGAACACCTGCCGCAACTCGAGAAAATCCAGGAAGTTCTCCCTTCCAGGCGAGATGAGGCCTATTTCCGATGAGGCGTCTGGAGACTAATGACACCTAACCTCTGGAACTTCGAAAGGGTCTTTCACACCCTTGCTGCAACTCAAGAAGTTCACCGCCATACCCGTCTCCACTCGAGAGGAAGCATGATGGTCCCGCCCACATCCAGAGGAGCCCCGTTTCCCCCTCGAAGCTCGAGATGAGGGATCCTTTCCCTGCTTTCAACGGGAAAGATTTCCCGGCGTTCCCGTCGCATCTCAAGAGGAGGCACTCTCAACAGGAAAGGCGAGAGGAACTCCATGGTCGTACCACCATTCCAAGAGTCCCCCAGATGTCTCAGTCCATTCCAGAGCAACCTCTTTGCCCAGCACTGGCTCATCTTTCACGCCGAGGATCGACTCACACCACGGTGGCACGTGGGACAGCCCTGTGGGAAAGCCTCGAGGGAAAGCCTCGAGGGAAAACCACAGATCCTTTGATCCAGGCCACGGGAAGCGTGACATTGCTGCTACAGCCTGGAAAGAAAGCGCACGTGCATGCCCCCACTCGAGACGAGGCCTGACTCCCCTGGGGAGACTCCAGAAATACCCAAAGATCCATGTCAGCCCCTGAGAGGAATCCTCGGTTCCGGCTCTGACTCCACACAAGGTTTTTGGCCCCGGTATCGACGGGAGGGGAATCCCGTGAGGCCCCCTAGCAACTCGCATGGGGACTAGCCTCTCCTGAGGCCACCAGGGCGGGTCCCTGAGGTCCCCGTCGTAACTCGAGAACACCTGCCGCAACTCGAGAAAATCCAGGAAGTTCTCCCTTCCAGGCGAGATGAGGCCTATTTCCGATGAGGCGTCTGGAGACTAATGACACCTAACCTCTGGAACTTCGAAAGGGTCTTTCACACCCTTGCTGCAACTCAAGAAGTTCACCGCCATACCCGTCTCCACTCGAGAGGAAGCACGATGGTCCCGCCCACATCCAGAGGAGCCCCGTTTCCCCCTCGGAGCTCGAGATGAGATATCCTTTCCCTGCTTTCAACGGGAAAGAATTCCCGGCGTTCCCGTCGCATCTCGAGGAGGCACTCTCAACAGGAAAGGCGAGAGGAACTCCCTGGTCGTACCACCATTCCAAGAGTCCCCCAGATGTCTCAGTCCATTCCAGAGGAACCTCTTTACCCTGCACTGGCTCATCTTTCACGCCAAGGATCGACTCACACCACGGTGGCACGTGGGACAGCCCTGTGGGAAAGCCTCGAGGCAAAGCCTCGAGGGAAAACCACAGATCCTTTGATCCAGGCCACGGGAAGCGTGACATTGCTGCTACAGCCTGGAAGGAAAGCGCACGTGCATGCCCCCACTCGAGACGAGGCCTGACTCCCCTGGGGAGACTCCAGAAGTACCCAAAGATCCATGTCAGCCCCTGAGAGGAATCCTCGGTTCCGGCCCTGACTCCACACAAGGTTTTTAGCCCCGGTATCGACGGGAGGGGAATCCCGAGAGGCACCCTAGCAACTCGCATGGGGACTGGCCTCTCCTGAGGCCACCAGGGCGGGTCCCTGAGGTCCCCGTCGTAACTCGAGAACACCTGCCGCAACTCGAGAAAATCCAGGAAGTTCTCCCTTCCAGGCGAGATGAGGCCTATTTCCGATGAGGCGTCTGGAGACTAATGACACCTAACCTCTGGAACTTCGAAAGGGTCTTTCACACCCTTGCTGCAACTCAAGAAGTTCACCGCCATACCCGTCTCCACTCGAGAGGAAGCACGATGGTCCCGCCCACATCCAGAGGAGCCCCGTTTCCCCCTCGTAGCTCGAGATGAGGGATCCTTTCCCTGCTTTCAACGGGAAAGAATTCCCGGCGTTCCCGTCGCATCTCAAGAGGAGGCACTCTCAACAGGAAAGGCGAGAGGAACTCCATGGTCATACCACCATTCCAAGAGTCCCCCAGATGTCTCAGTCCATTCCAGAGGAACCTCTTTGCCCTGCACTGGCTCATCTTTCACGCCGAGGATCGACTCACACCACGGTGGCACGTGGGACAGCCCTGTGGGAAATCCTCGAGGGAAAGCCTCGAGGAAAAACCACAGATCCTTTGATCCACGAGACGGGAAGCGTGACATTGCTGCTACAGCCTGGAAGGAAAGCGCACGTGCATGCCCCCACTCGAGACGAGGCCTGACTCCCCTGGGGAGACTCCAGAAGTACCCAAAGATCCATGTCAGCCCCTGAGAGGAATCCTCGGTTCCGGCCCTGACTCCACACAAGGTTTTTGGCCCCGGTATCGACGGGAGAGGAATCCCGAGAGGCCCCCTAGCAACTCGCATGGGGACTGGCCTCTCCTGAGGCCACCAGGGCGGGTCCCTGAGGTCCCCGTCATAACTCGAGAACACCTGCCGCAACTCGAGAAAATCCAGGAAGTTCTCCCTTCCAGGCGAGATGAGGCCTATTTCCGATGAGGCGTCTGGAGACTAATGACACCTAACCTCTGGAACTTCGAAAGGGTCTTTCACACCCTTGCTGCAACTCAAGAACTTCACCGCCATACCCGTCTCCACTCGAGAGGAAGCACGATGGTCCCGCCCACATCCAGAGGAGCCCCGTTTCCCCCTCGTAGCTGGAGATGAGGGATCCTTTCCCTGCTTTCAACGGGAAAGAATTCCCGGCGTTCCCGTCGCATCTCAAGAGGAGGCACTCTCAACAGGAAAGGCGAGAGGAACTCCATGGTCATACCACCATTCCAAGAGTCCCCCAGATGTCTCAGTCCATTCCAGAGGAACCTCTTTGCCCTGCACTGGCTCATCTTTCACGCCGAGGATCGACTCACACCACGGTGGCACGTGGGACAGCCCTGTGGGAAATCCTAGAGGGAAAGCCTCGAGGAAAAACCACAGATCCTTTGATCCACGAGACGGGAAGCGTGACATTCCTGCTACAGCCTGGAAGGAACGCGCACGTGCATGCCCCCACTCGAGACGAGGCCTGACTCCCCTGGGGAGACTCCAGAAGTACCCAAAGATCCATGTCAGCACCTGAGAGGAATCCTCGGTTCCGGCCCTGACTCCACACAAGGTTTTTGGCCCCGGTATCGACGGGAGAGGAATCCCGAGAGGCCCCCTAGCAACTCGCATGGGGACTGGCCTCTCCTGAGGCCACCAGGGCGGGTCCCTGAGGTCCCCGTCGTAACTCGAGAACACCTGCCGCAACTCGAGAAAATCCAGGAAGTTCTCCCTTCTAGGCGAGATGAGGCCTATTTCCGATGAGGCGTCTGGAGACTAATGACACCTAACCTCTGGAACTTCGAAAGGGTCTTTCACACCCTTGCTGCAACTCAAGAAGTTCACCGCCATACCCATCTCCACTCGAGAGGAAGCATGATGGTCCCGCCCACATCCAGAGGAGCCCCGTTTCCCCCTCGTAACTCGAGATGAGGGATCCTTTCCCTGCTTTCAACGGGAAAGAATTCCCGGCGTTCCCGTCGCATCTCAAGAGGAGGCACTCTCAACAGGAAAGGCGAGAGGAACTCCATGGTCGTACCATCATTCAAAGAGTCCCCCAGATGTCTCAGTCCATTCCAGAGCAACCTCTTTGCCCTGCACTGGCTCATCTTTCACGCCGAGGATCGACTCACACCACGGTGGCACGTGGGACAGCCCTGTGGGAAATCCTAGAGGGAAAGCCTCGAGGAAAAACCACAGATCCTTTGATCCACGAGACGGGAAGTGTGACATTCCTGCTACAACCTGGAAGGAAAGCGCACGTGCATGCCCCCACTCGAGACGAGGCCTGACTCCCCTGGGGAGACTCCAGAAGTACCCAAAGATCCATGTCAGCCCCAGAGAGGAAACCTCGGTTCTGGCCCTGACTCCACACAAGGTTTTTGGTCCCGGTATCGACGGGAGAGGAATCCCAGAGTCCCCTTAGCAACTCGCATGGGGATTGTCCTCTCCTGAGGCCACCAGGGCTGGTCCCTGAGGTCCCCGTCGTAAGTCGAGAACACCTGCCGCAACTCGAGAAAAACCAGGAAGTTCTCCCTTCCAGGCGAGATGAGGCCTATTTCCGATGAGGCGTCTGGAGACTAATGATACCTAACCTCTGGAACTTCGAAAGCGTCTTTCACTCCCTTGCTGCAACTCAAGAAGTTCTCTGCCATACCCGTCTCCACTCGAGAGGAAGCACGATGGTCCCGCCCACATCCAGAGGAGCCCCGTTTCCCCCTCGGAGCTCGAGATGAGGGATCCTTTCCCTGCTTTCAACGGGAAAGAATTCCCGGCGTTCCCGTCGCATCTCAAGAGGAGGCACTCTCAACAGGAAAGGCGAGAGGAACTCCATGGTCGTACCACCATTCCAAGAGTCCCCCAGATGTCTCAGTCCATTCCAGAGGAACCTCTTTGCCCTGCACTGGCTCATCTTTCACGCCGAGGATTGATTCACACCAGGGTGGCACGTGGGACAGCCCTGTGGGAAAGCCTCGAGGGAAAGCCTCGAGGGAAAACCACAGATCCTTTGATCCAGGCCACGGGAAGCGTGACATTGCTGCTACAGCCTGGAAGGAAAGCGCACGTGCATGCCCCCACTCGAGACGAGGCCTGACTCCCCTGGGGAGACTCCAGAAGTACCCAAAGATCCATGTCAGCCCCTGAGAGGAATCCTCGGTTCCGGCCCTGACTGCACACAAGGTTTTTGGCCCCGGTATCGACGGGAGACGAATCCCGAGAGGCCCCCTAGCAACTCGCATGGGGACTGGCCTCTCCTGAGGCCACCAGGGCGGGTCCCTGAGGTCCCCGTCGTAACTCCAGAACACCTGCCGCAACTCGAGAAAATCCAGGAAGCTCTCCCTTCCAGGCGAGATGAGGCCTATTTCCGATGAGGCGTCTGGAGACTAATGACACCTAACCTCTGGAACTTCGAAAGGGTCTTTCACACCCTTGCTGCAACTCAAGAAGTTCACCGCCATGCCCGTCTCCACTCGAGAGGAAGCACGATGGTCCCGCCCACATCCAGAGGAGCCCCGTTTCCCCCTCGTAGCTCGAGATGAGGGATCCTTTCCCTGCTTTCAACGGGAAAGAATTCCCGGCGTTCCCGTCGCTTCTCAAGAATAGGCACTCTCAACAGGAAAGGCGAGAGGAACTCCATGGTCGTACCACCATTCCAAGAGTCCCCCAGATGTCTCAGTCCATTCCAGAGGAACCTCTTTGCCCTGCACTGGCTCATCTTTTACGCCGAGGATCGACTCACACCACGGTGGCACGTGGGACAGCCCTGTGGGAAAGCCTCGAGGGAAAGCCTCGAGGGAAAACCACAGATCCTTTGATCCACGCCATGGGAAGCGTGACATTGCTGCTACAGCCTGGAAGGAAAGCGCACGTGCATGCCCCCACTCGAGACGAGGCCTGACTCCCCAGGGGAGACTCCAGAAGTACCCAAAGATCCATGTCAGCCCCTGAGAGGAATCCTCGGTTCCGGCCCTGTCTCCACACAAGGTTTTTGGCCCCGGTATCGACGGGAGAGGAATCCCGAGAGGCCCCCTAGCAACTCGCATGGGGACTGGCCTCTCCTGAGGCCACCAGGGCGGGTCCCTGAGGTCCCCGTCGTAACTCGAGAACACCTGCCGCAACTCGAGAAAATCCAGGAAGTTCTCCCTTCCAGGCGAGATGAGGCCTATTTCCGATGAGGCGTCTGGAGACTAATGACACCTAACCTCTGGAACTTGGAAAGGGTCTTTCACACCCTTGCTGCTACTCAAGAAGTTCACCTCCATACCCGTCTCCACTCGAGAGGAAGCACGATGGTCCCGCCCACATCCAGAGGAGCCCCGTTTCCCCCTCGTAGCTCGAGATGAGGGATCCTTTCCCTGCTTTCAACGGGAAAGAATTCCCGGCGTTCCCGTCGCATCTCAAGAGGAGGCACTCTCAACAGGAAAGGCGAGAGGAACTCCATGGTCGTACCACCATTCCAAGAGTCCCCCAGATGTCTCAGTCCATTCCAGAGGAACCTCTTTGCCCTGCACTGGCTCATCTTTCACGCCGAGGATCGACTCACACCACGGTGGCACGTGGGACAGCCCTGTGGGAAAGCCTCGAGGGAAAGCCTCGAGGGAAAAGCACAGATCCTTTGATCCACGCGACGGGAAGCGTGACATTGCTGCTACAGCCTGGAAGGAAAGCGCACGTGCATGCCCCCACTCGAGACGAGGCCTGACTCCCCTGGGGAGACTCCAGAAGTACCCAAAGATCCATGTCAGCCCCTGAGAGGAATCCTCGGTTCCGGCCCTGACTCCACACAAGGTTTTTGGCCCCGGTATCGACGGGAGAGGAATCCCGAGAGGCCCCCTAGCAACTCGCATGGGGACTGGCCTCTCCTGAGGCCACCAGGGCGGGTCCCTGAGGTCCCCGTCGTAACTCCAGAACACCTGCCGCAACTCGAGAAAATCCAGGAAGCTCTCCCTTCCAGGCGAGATGAGGCCTATTTCCGATGAGGCGTCTGGAGACTAATGACACCTAACCTCTGGAACTTCGAAAGGGTCTTTCACACCCTTGCTGCAACTCAAGAAGTTCACCGCCATACCCGTCTCCACTCGAGAGGAAGCACGATGGTCCCGCCCACATCCAGAGGAGCCCCGTTTCCCCCTCGTAGCTCGAGATGAGGGATCCTTTCCCTGCTTTCAACGGGAAAGAATTCCCGGCGTTCCCGTCGCATCTCAAGAGGAGGCACTCTCAACAGGAAAGGCGAGAGGAACTCCATGGTCATACCACCATTCCAAGAGTCCCCCAGATGTCTCAGTCCATTCCAGAGGAACCTCTTTGCCCTGCACTGGCTCATCTTTCACGCCGAGGATCGACTCACACCACGGTGGCACGTGGGACAGCCCTGTGGGAAAGCCTCGAGGGAAAACCACAGATCCTTTGATCCACGCGACGGGAAGCGTGACATTGCTGCTACAGCCTGGAAGGAAAGCGCACGTGCATGCCCCCACTCGAGACGAGGCCTGACTCCCCTGGGGAGACTCCAGAAATACCCAAAGTTCCATGTCACCCCTGAGAGTAAACCTCGGTTCCGGCCCTGACTCCACACAAGGTTTTTGGCCCCGGTATCGACGGGAGAGGAATCCTGAGAGGCCCCCTAGCAACTCGCATGGGGACTGGCCTTTCCTGAGGCCACCATGGCGGGTCCCTGAGGTCCCCGTCGTAACTCGAGAACACCTGCCGCAACTCGAGAAAATCCAGGAAGTTCTCCCTTCCAGGCGAGATGAGACCTATTTCCAATGAGGCGTCTGGAAACTAATGACACCTAACCTCTGGAACTTCGAAAGGGTCTTTCACACCCTTGCTGCAACTCAAGAAGTTCACCGCCATACCCGTCTCCACTCGAGAGGAAGCACGATGGTCCCGCCCACATCCAGAGGAGCCCCGTTTCCCTCTCGTAGCTCGAGATGAGGGATCCTTTCCCTTCTTTCAACGGGAAAGAATTCCCGGCGTTCCCGTCGCATCTCAAAAGGAGGCACTCTCAACAGAAAAGGCGATAGGAACTCCATGGTCGTACCACCATTCCAAGAGTCCCGCAGATGTCTCAGTCCATTCCAGAGGAACCTCTTTGCCTACACTGGCTCATCTTTCACGCCGAGGATCGACTCACACCACGGTGGCACGTGGGACAGCCCTGTGGGAAAGCCTCGAGGGAAAGCCTCGAGGGAAAACCACAGATCCTTTGATCCACGCGACGGGAAGTGTGACATTGCTGCTACAGCCTGGAAGGAAAGCGCACGTGCATGCCTCCACTCGAAACGAGGCCTGACTCCCCTGGGGAGACTCCAGAAGTACCCAAAGTTCCATGTCAGCCCCTGAGAGGAATCCCCGGTTCCGGCCCTGACTTCACACAAGGTTTTTGGCCCCGGTATCGACGGGAGAGGAATCCCGAGACGCCTCCTAGCAACTCGCATGGGGACTGGCCTTTCCTGAGGCCACCATGGCGGGTCCCTGAGGTCCCCGTCGTAACTCGAGAACACCTGCCGCAACTCGAGAAAATCCAGGAAGTTCTCCCTTCCAGGCGAGATGAGGCCTATTTCCGATGAGGCGTCTGGAGACTAATGAAACCTAACCTCTGGAACTTTGAAAGGGTCTTTCACACCCTTGCTGCTACTCAAGAAGTTCACCGCCATACCCGTCTCCACTCGAGAGGAAGCACGATGGTCCCGCCCACATCCAGAGGAGCCCCGTTTCCCCCTCGTAGCTCGAGATGAGGTATCCTTTCCCTGCTTTCAACGGGAAAGAATTCCCGGCATTCCCGTCGCATCTCAAGAGGAGGCACTCTCAACAGGAAAGGCGAGAGGAACTCCATGGTCGTACCACCATTCCAAGAGTCGCCCAGATGACTCAGTCCATTCCAGAGGAACCTCTTTGCCCTGCACTGGCTCATCTTTCACGCCGAGGATCGACTCACACCACGGTGGCACGTGGGACAGCCCTGTGGGAAAGCCTCGAGGCAAAGCCTCGAGGGAAAACCACAGATCCTTTGATCCACGCGACGGGAAGCGTGACATTGCTGCTACAGCCTGGAAGGAAAGCGCACGTGCATGCCCCCACTCGAGACGGGGCCTGACTCCCCTGGGGAGACTCCAGAAGTACCCAAAGATCCATGTCAGCCCCTGAGAGGAATCCTCGGTTCCGGCCCTGACTCCACACAAGCTTTTTGGCCCCGTTATTGACGGGAGAGGAATCCCGAGAGGCCCCCTAGCAACTCGCATGGGGACTGGCCTCTCCTGAGGCCACCAGGGCTGGTCCTTGAGGTCCCCGTCGTAACTCGAGAACACCTGCCGCAACTCGAGAAAATCCAGGAAGTTCTCCCTTCCAGGCGAGATGAGGCCTATTTCCGATGAGGCGTCTGGAGACTAATGACACCTAACCTCTGGAACTTCGAAAGGGTCTTTCACACCCTTGCTGCAACTCAAGAAGTTCACCGCCATACCCGTCTCCACTCGAGAGGAAGCATGATGGTCCCGCCCACATCCAGAGGAGCCCCGTTTCCCCCTCGAAGCTCGAGATGAGGGATCCTTTCCCTGCTTTCAACGGGAAAGATTTCCCGGCGTTCCCGTCGCATCTCAAGAGGAGGCACTCTCAACAGGAAAGGCGAGAGGAACTCCATGGTCGTACCACCATTCCAAGAGTCCCCCAGATGTCTCAGTCCATTCCAGAGCAACCTCTTTGCCCAGCACTGGCTCATCTATCACGCCGAGGATCGACTCACACCACGGTGGCACGTGGGACAGCCCTGTGGGAAAGCCTCGAGGGAAAGCCTCGAGGGAAAACCACAGATCCTTTGATCCAGGCCACGGGAAGCGTGACATTGCTGCTACAGCCTGGAAAGAAAGCGCACGTGCATGCCCCCACTCGAGACGAGGCCTGACTCCCCTGGGGAGACTCCAGAAATACCCAAAGATCCATGTCAGCCCCTGAGAGGAATCCTCGGTTCCGGCTCTGACTCCACACAAGGTTTTTGGCCCCGGTATCGACGGGAGGGGAATCCCGTGAGGCCCCCTAGCAACTCGCATGGGGACTAGCCTCTCCTGAGGCCACCAGGGCGGGTCCCTGAGGTCCCCGTCGTAACTCGAGAACACCTGCCGCAACTCGAGAAAATCCAGGAAGTTCTCCCTTCCAGCCGAGATGAGGCCTATTTCCGATGAGGCGTCTGGAGACTAATTACACCTAACCTCTGGAACTTCGAAAGGGTCTTTCACACCCTTGCTGCTACTCAAGAAGTTCACCGCCATACCCGTCTCCACTCGAGAGGAAGCACGATGGTCCCGCCCACATCCAGAGGAGCCCCGTTTCCCCCTCGTAGCTCGAGATGAGGGATCCTTTCCCTGCTTTCAACGGGAAAGTATTCCCGGCGTTCCCGTCGCATCTCAAGAGGAGGCACTCTCAACAGGAAAGGCGAGAGGAACTCCATGGTCGTACCACCATTCCAAGAGTCCCCCAGATCTCTCAGTCCATTCCAGAGGAACCTCTTTGCCCTGCACTGGCTCATCTTTCACGCCGAGGATCGACTCACACCACTGTGGCACGTGGGACAGCCCTGTGGCAAAGCCTCGAGGGAAAGCCTCGAGGGAAAACCACAGATCCTTTGATCCACGCGACGGGAAGCGTTACATTGCTGCTACAGCCTGGAAGGAAAGCACACGTGCATGCCCCCACTCGAGACGAGGCCTGACTCCCCTGGGGAGACTCCAGAAATACCCAAAGTTCCATGTCACCCCTGAGAGTAAACCTCGGTTCCGGCCCTGACTCCACACAAGGTTTTTGGCCCCGGTATCGACGGGAGAGGAATCCTGAGAGGCCCCCTAGCAACTCGCATGGGGACTGGCCTTTCCTGAGGCCACCATGGCGGGTCCCTGAGGTCCCCGTCGTAACTCGAGAACACCTGCCGCAACTCGAGAAAATCCAGGAAGTTCTCCCTTCCAGGCGAGATGAGACCTATTTCCAATGAGGCGTCTGGAAACTAATGACACCTAACCTCTGGAACTTCGAAAGGGTCTTTCACACCCTTGCTGCAACTCAAGAAGTTCACCGCCATACCCGTCTCCACTCGAGAGGAAGCACGATGGTCCCGCCCACATCCAGAGGAGCCCCGTTTCCCTCTCGTAGCTCGAGATGAGGGATCCTTTCCCTTCTTTCAACGGGAAAGAATTCCCGGCGTTCCCGTCGCATCTCAAAAGGAGGCACTCTCAACAGAAAAGGCGATAGGAACTCCATGGTCGTACCACCATTCCAAGAGTCCCGCAGATGTCTCAGTCCATTCCAGAGGAACCTCTTTGCCTACACTGGCTCATCTTTCACGCCGAGGATCGACTCACACCACGGTGGCACGTGGGACAGCCCTGTGGGAAAGCCTCGAGGGAAAGCCTCGAGGGAAAACCACAGATCCTTTGATCCACGCGACGGGAAGTGTGACATTGCTGCTACAGCCTGGAAGGAAAGCGCACGTGCATGCCTCCACTCGAAACGAGGCCTGACTCCCCTGGGGAGACTCCAGAAGTACCCAAAGTTCCATGTCAGCCCCTGAGAGGAATCCCCGGTTCCGGCCCTGACTTCACACAAGGTTTTTGGCCCCGGTATCGACCGGAGAGGAATCCCGAGATGCCTCCTAGCAACTCGCATGGGGACTGGCCTTTCCTGAGGCCACCATGGCGGGTCCCTGAGGTCCCCGTCGTAACTCGAGAACACCTGCCGCAACTCGAGAAAATCCAGGAAGTTCTCCCTTCCAGGCGAGATGAGGCCTATTTCCAATGAGGCGTCTGGAGACTAATGACACCTAACCTCTGGAACTTCGAAAGGGTCTTTCACACCCTTGCTGCAACTCAAGAAGTTCACCGCCATACCCGTCTCCACTCGAGAGGAAGCACGATGGTTCCGCCCATATCCAGAGGAGCCCCGTTTCCCCCTCGTAGCTCGAGATGAGGGATCCTTTCCCTGCTTTCAACGGGAAAGAATTCCCGGCATTCCCGTCGCATCTCAAGAGGAGGCACTCTCAACAGGAAAGGCGAGAGGAACTCTATGGTCGTACCACCATTCCAAGAATCCCCCAGATGTCTCAGTCCATTCCAGAGGAACCTCTTTGCCCTGCACTGGCTCATCTTTCACGCCGAGGATCGACTCACACCAAGGTGGCAAGTGGGACAGCCCTGTGGGAAAGCCTCGAGGGAAAGCCTCGAGGGAAAACCACAGATCCTTTGATCCACGCGGAGGTAAGCGTGACATTGCTGCTACAGCCTGGAAGAAAAGCGCTCGTGCATGCCCCCACTCGAAACGAGGCCTGACTCCAGTGGGGAGACTCCAGAAGTACCCAAAGATCCATGTCAGCCCCTGAGAGGAATCCTCGGTTCCGGCCCTGACTCCAAACAAGGTTTTTGGCCCCGGTATCGACAGGAGTGGAATACTGAGAGGCCCCCTAGCAACTCGCATGGGGAATGGCCTCTCCTGAGGCCACCAGGGCGGGTCCCTGAGGTCCCCTTCGTAACTCGAGAACACCTGCCGCAACTCGAGAAAATCCAGGAAGTTCTCCCTTCCAGGCGAGATGAGGCCTATTTCCGATGAGGCGTCTGGAGACTAATGAAACCTAACCTCTGGAACTTTGAAAGGGTCTTTCACACCCTTGCTGCTACTCAAGAAGTTCACCGCCATACCCGTCTCCACGCGAGAGGAAGCACGATGGTCCCGCCCACATCCAGAGGAGCCCCGTTTCCCCCTCGTAGCTCGAGATGAGGTATCCTTTCCCTGCTTTCAACGGGAAAGAATTCCCGGCATTCCCGTCGCATCTCAAGAGGAGGCACTCTCAACAGGAAAGGCGAGAGGAACTCCATGGTCGTACCACCATTCCAAGAGTCGCCCAGATGACTCAGTCCATTCCAGAGGAACCTCTTTGCCCTGCACTGGCTCATCTTTCACGCCGAGGATCGACTCACACCACGGTGGCACGTGGGACAGCCCTGTGGGAAAGCCTCGAGGCAAAGCCTCGAGGGAAAACCACAGATCCTTTGATCCACGCGACGGGAAGCGTGACATTGCTGCTACAGCCTGGAAGGAAAGCGCACGTGCATGCCCCCACTCGAGACGGGGCCTGACTCCCCTGGGGAGACTCCAGAAGTACCCAAAGATCCATGTCAGCCCCTGAGAGGAATCCTCGGTTCCGGCCCTGACTCCACACAAGCTTTTTGGCCCCGTTATTGACGGGAGAGGAATCCCGAGAGGCCCCCTAGCAACTCGCATGGGGACTGGCCTCTCCTGAGGCCACCAGGGCGGGTCCCTGAGGTCTCCGTCGTAACTCGAGAACACCTGTCGCAACTCGAGAAAATCCAGGAAGTTCTCCCTTCCAGGCGAGAAGAATCCTATTTCCGATGAGGCGTTTGGAGACTAATGACACCTAAACTCTGGAACTTCGAAAGGGTCTTTCACACCCTTGCTGCAACTCAAGAAGTTCACCGCCATACCCGTCTCCACTCGCGAGGAAGCACGATGGTCCCGCCCACATCCAGAGGAGCCCCGTTTCCCCCTCGAAGCTCGAGATGAGGGATCCTTTCCCTGCTTTCAACGGGAAAGATTTCCCGGCGTTCCCGTCGCATCTCAAGAGGAGGCACTCTCAACAGGAAAGGCGAGAGGAACTCCATGGTCGTACCACCATTCCAAGAGTCCCCCAGATGTCTCAGTCCATTCCAGAGCAACCTCTTTGCCCAGCACTGGCTCATCTATCACGCCGAGGATCGACTCACACCACGGTGGCACGTGGGACAGCCCTGTGGGAAAGCCTCGAGGGAAAGCCTCGAGGGAAAACCACAGATCCTTTGATCCAGGCCACGGGAAGCGTGACATTGCTGCTACAGCCTGGAAAGAAAGCGCACGTGCATGCCCCCACTCGAGACGAGGCCTGACTCCCCTGGGGAGACTCCAGAAATACCCAAAGATCCATGTCAGCCCCTGAGAGGAATCCTCGGTTCCGGCTCTGACTCCACACAAGGTTTTTGGCCCCGGTATCGACGGGAGGGGAATCCCGTGAGGCCCCCTAGCAACTCGCATGGGGACTAGCCTCTCCTGAGGCCACCAGGGCGGGTCCCTGAGGTCCCCGTCGTAACTCGAGAACACCTGCCGCAACTCGAGAAAATCCAGGAAGTTCTCCCTTCCAGCCGAGATGAGGCCTATTTCCGATGAGGCGTCTGGAGACTAATTACACCTAACCTCTGGAACTTCGAAAGGGTCTTTCACACCCTTGCTGCTACTCAAGAAGTTCACCGCCATACCCGTCTCCACTCGAGAGGAAGCACGATGGTCCCGCCCACATCCAGAGGAGCCCCGTTTCCCCCTCGTAGCTCGAGATGAGGGATCCTTTCCCTGCTTTCAACGGGAAAGTATTCCCGGCGTTCCCGTCGCATCTCAAGAGGAGGCACTCTCAACAGGAAAGGCGAGAGGAACTCCATGGTCGTACCACCATTCCAAGAGTCCCCCAGATCTCTCAGTCCATTCCAGAGGAACCTCTTTGCCCTGCACTGGCTCATCTTTCACGCCGAGGATCGACTCACACCACTGTGGCACGTGGGACAGCCCTGTGGCAAAGCCTCGAGGGAAAGCCTCGAGGGAAAACCACAGATCCTTTGATCCACGCGACGGGAAGCGTTACATTGCTGCTACAGCCTGGAAGGAAAGCACACGTGCATGCCCCCACTCGAGACGAGGCCTGACTCCCCTGGGGAGACTCCAGAAATACCCAAAGTTCCATGTCACCCCTGAGAGTAAACCTCGGTTCCGGCCCTGACTCCACACAAGGTTTTTGGCCCCGGTATCGACGGGAGAGGAATCCTGAGAGGCCCCCTAGCAACTCGCATGGGGACTGGCCTTTCCTGAGGCCACCATGGCGGGTCCCTGAGGTCCCCGTCGTAACTCGAGAACACCTGCCGCAACTCGAGAAAATCCAGGAAGTTCTCCCTTCCAGGCGAGATGAGACCTATTTCCAATGAGGCGTCTGGAAACTAATGACACCTAACCTCTGGAACTTCGAAAGGGTCTTTCACACCCTTGCTGCAACTCAAGAAGTTCACCGCCATACCCGTCTCCACTCGAGAGGAAGCACGATGGTCCCGCCCACATCCAGAGGAGCCCCGTTTCCCTCTCGTAGCTCGAGATGAGGGATCCTTTCCCTTCTTTCAACGGGAAAGAATTCCCGGCGTTCCCGTCGCATCTCAAAAGGAGGCACTCTCAACAGAAAAGGCGATAGGAACTCCATGGTCGTACCACCATTCCAAGAGTCCCGCAGATGTCTCAGTCCATTCCAGAGGAACCTCTTTGCCTACACTGGCTCATCTTTCACGCCGAGGATCGACTCACACCACGGTGGCACGTGGGACAGCCCTGTGGGAAAGCCTCGAGGGAAAGCCTCGAGGGAAAACCACAGATCCTTTGATCCACGCGACGGGAAGTGTGACATTGCTGCTACAGCCTGGAAGGAAAGCGCACGTGCATGCCTCCACTCGAAACGAGGCCTGACTCCCCTGGGGAGACTCCAGAAGTACCCAAAGTTCCATGTCAGCCCCTGAGAGGAATCCCCGGTTCCGGCCCTGACTTCACACAAGGTTTTTGGCCCCGGTATCGACCGGAGAGGAATCCCGAGATGCCTCCTAGCAACTCGCATGGGGACTGGCCTTTCCTGAGGCCACCATGGCGGGTCCCTGAGGTCCCCGTCGTAACTCGAGAACACCTGCCGCAACTCGAGAAAATCCAGGAAGTTCTCCCTTCCAGGCGAGATGAGGCCTATTTCCAATGAGGCGTCTGGAGACTAATGACACCTAACCTCTGGAACTTCGAAAGGGTCTTTCACACCCTTGCTGCAACTCAAGAAGTTCACCGCCATACCCGTCTCCACTCGAGAGGAAGCACGATGGTTCCGCCCATATCCAGAGGAGCCCCGTTTCCCCCTCGTAGCTCGAGATGAGGGATCCTTTCCCTGCTTTCAACGGGAAAGAATTCCCGGCATTCCCGTCGCATCTCAAGAGGAGGCACTCTCAACAGGAAAGGCGAGAGGAACTCTATGGTCGTACCACCATTCCAAGAATCCCCCAGATGTCTCAGTCCATTCCAGAGGAACCTCTTTGCCCTGCACTGGCTCATCTTTCACGCCGAGGATCGACTCACACCAAGGTGGCAAGTGGGACAGCCCTGTGGGAAAGCCTCGAGGGAAAGCCTCGAGGGAAAACCACAGATCCTTTGATCCACGCGGAGGTAAGCGTGACATTGCTGCTACAGCCTGGAAGAAAAGCGCTCGTGCATGCCCCCACTCGAAACGAGGCCTGACTCCAGTGGGGAGACTCCAGAAGTACCCAAAGATCCATGTCAGCCCCTGAGAGGAATCCTCGGTTCCGGCCCTGACTCCAAACAAGGTTTTTGGCCCCGGTATCGACAGGAGTGGAATACTGAGAGGCCCCCTAGCAACTCGCATGGGGAATGGCCTCTCCTGAGGCCACCAGGGCGGGTCCCTGAGGTCCCCTTCGTAACTCGAGAACACCTGCCGCAACTCGAGAAAATCCAGGAAGTTCTCCCTTCCAGGCGAGATGAGGCCTATTTCCGATGAGGCGTCTGGAGACTAATGAAACCTAACCTCTGGAACTTTGAAAGGGTCTTTCACACCCTTGCTGCTACTCAAGAAGTTCACCGCCATACCCGTCTCCACGCGAGAGGAAGCACGATGGTCCCGCCCACATCCAGAGGAGCCCCGTTTCCCCCTCGTAGCTCGAGATGAGGTATCCTTTCCCTGCTTTCAACGGGAAAGAATTCCCGGCATTCCCGTCGCATCTCAAGAGGAGGCACTCTCAACAGGAAAGGCGAGAGGAACTCCATGGTCGTACCACCATTCCAAGAGTCGCCCAGATGACTCAGTCCATTCCAGAGGAACCTCTTTGCCCTGCACTGGCTCATCTTTCACGCCGAGGATCGACTCACACCACGGTGGCACGTGGGACAGCCCTGTGGGAAAGCCTCGAGGCAAAGCCTCGAGGGAAAACCACAGATCCTTTGATCCACGCGACGGGAAGCGTGACATTGCTGCTACAGCCTGGAAGGAAAGCGCACGTGCATGCCCCCACTCGAGACGGGGCCTGACTCCCCTGGGGAGACTCCAGAAGTACCCAAAGATCCATGTCAGCCCCTGAGAGGAATCCTCGGTTCCGGCCCTGACTCCACACAAGCTTTTTGGCCCCGTTATTGACGGGAGAGGAATCCCGAGAGGCCCCCTAGCAACTCGCATGGGGACTGGCCTCTCCTGAGGCCACCAGGGCGGGTCCCTGAGGTCTCCGTCGTAACTCGAGAACACCTGTCGCAACTCGAGAAAATCCAGGAAGTTCTCCCTTCCAGGCGAGAAGAATCCTATTTCCGATGAGGCGTTTGGAGACTAATGACACCTAAACTCTGGAACTTCGAAAGGGTCTTTCACACCCTTGCTGCAACTCAAGAAGTTCACCGCCATACCCGTCTCCACTCGCGAGGAAGCACGATGGTCCCGCCCACATCCAGAGGAGCCCCGTTTCCCCCTCGTAGCTCGAGATGAGGGATCCTTTCCCTGCTTTCAACGGGAAAGAATTCCCGGCGTTCCCGTCGCATCTCAAGAGGAGGCACTCTCAACAGGAAAGGCGAGAGGAACTCCATGGTCGTACCACCATTCCAAGAGTCCCCCAGATGTCTCAGTCCATTCCAGAGGAACCTCTTTGCCCTGCACTGGCTCATCTTTCACGCCGAGTATCAACTCACACCACGGTGGCACATGGGACAGACCTGTGGGAAAGCCTCGAGGGAAAGCCTCGTGGGAAAAGCACAGATCCTTTGATCCACGCCACGGGAAGCGTGACATTGCTGCTACAGCCTGGAAGGAAAGCGCACGTACCTGTCCCCACTCGAGACGAGGGCTGACTCCCCTGGGGAGACTCCAGAAGTACCCAAAGATCCATGTCAGCCCCTGAGAGGAATCCTCGGTTCCGGCCCTGACTCCACACAAGGTTTTTGGACCCGGTATCGACGGGAGAGGAATCCCAGAGTCCCCCTAGCAACTCGCATGGGGATTGGCCTCTCCTGAGGCCACCAGGGCTGGTCCTTGAGGTCCCCGTCGTAACTCGAGAACACCTGCCGCAACTCGAGAAAATCCAGGAAGTTCTCCCTTCCAGGCGAGATGAGGCCTATTTCCGATGAGGCGTCTGGATACTAATGACACCTAACCTCTGGAACTTCGAAAGGGTCTTTCACACCCTTGCTGCAACTCAAGAAGTTCACCGCCATACCCGTCTCCACTCGAGAGGAAGCATGATGGTCCCGCCCACATCCAGAGGAGCCCCGTTTCCCCCTCGAAGCTCGAGATGAGGGATCCTTTCCCTGCTTTCAACGGGAAAGATTTCCCGGCGTTCCCGTCGCATCTCAAGAGGAGGCACTCTCAACAGGAAAGGCGAGAGGAACTCCATGGTCGTACCACCATTCCAAGAGTCCCCCAGATGTCTCAGTCCATTCCAGAGCAACCTCTTTGCCCAGCACTGGCTCATCTATCACGCCGAGGATCGACTCACACCACGGTGGCACGTGGGACAGCCCTGTGGGAAAGCCTCGAGGGAAAGCCTCGAGGGAAAACCACAGATCCTTTGATCCAGGCCACGGGAAGCGTGACATTGCTGCTACAGCCTGGAAAGAAAGCGCACGTGCATGCCCCCACTCGAGACGAGGCCTGACTCCCCTGGGGAGACTCCAGAAATACCCAAAGATCCATGTCAGCCCCTGAGAGGAATCCTCGGTTCCGGCTCTGACTCCACACAAGGTTTTTGGCCCCGGTATCGACGGGAGGGGAATCCCGTGAGGCCCCCTAGCAACTCGCATGGGGACTAGCCTCTCCTGAGGCCACCAGGGCGGGTCCCTGAGGTCCCCGTCGTAACTCGAGAACACCTGCCGCAACTCGAGAAAATCCAGGAAGTTCTCCCTTCCAGGCGAGATGAGGCCTATTTCCGATGAGGCGTCTGGAGACTAATGACACCTAACCTCTGGAACTTCGAAAGGGTCTTTCACACCCTTGCTGCAACTCAAGAAGTTCACCGCCATACCCGTCTCCACTCGAGAGGAAGCACGATGGTCCCGCCCACATCCAGAGGAGCCCCGTTTCCCCCTCGGAGCTCGAGATGAGATATCCTTTCCCTGCTTTCAACGGGAAAGAATTCCCGGCGTTCCCGTCGCATCTCGAGGAGGCACTCTCAACAGGAAAGGCGAGAGGAACTCCCTGGTCGTACCACCATTCCAAGAGTCCCCCAGATGTCTCAGTCCATTCCAGAGGAACCTCTTTACCCTGCACTGGCTCATCCTTCACGCCAAGGATCGACTCACACCACGGTGGCACGTGGGACAGCCCTGTGGGAAAGCCTCGAGGGAAAGCCTCGAGGGAAACCACAGATCCTTTGATCCAGGCCACGGGAAGCGTGACATTGCTGCTACAGCCTGGAAAGAAAGCGCACGTGCATGCCCCCACTCGAGACGAGGCCTGACTCCCCTGGGGAGACTCCAGAAGTACCCAAAGATCCATGTCAGCCCCTGAGAGGAATCCTCGGTTCCGGCTCTGACTCCACACAAGGTTTTTGGCCCCGGTATCGACGGGAGGGGAATCCCGAGAGGCCCCCTAGCAACTCGCATGGGGACTAGCCTCTCCTGAGGCCACCAGGGCGGGTCCCTGAGGTCCCCGTCGTAACTCGAGAACACCTGCCGCAACTCGAGAAAATCCAGGAAGTTCTCCCTTCCAGGCGAGATGAGGCCTATTTCCGATGAGGCGTCTGGAGACTAATGACACCTAACCTCTGGAACTTCGAAAGGGTCTTTCACACCCTTGCTGCAACTCAAGAAGTTCACCGCCATACCCGTCTCAACTCGAGAGGAAGCACGATGGTCCCGCCCACATCCAGAGTCGCCCCGTTTCCCCCTCGGAGCTCGAGATGAGATATCCTTTCCCTGCTTTCAACGGGAAAGAATTCCCGGCGTTCCCGTCGCATCTCGAGGAGGCACTCTCAACAGGAAAGGCGAGAGGAACTCCCTGGTCGTACCACCATTCCAAGAGTCCCCCAGATGTCTCAGTCCATTCCAGAGGAACCTCTTTGCCCTGCACTGGCTCATCTTTCACACAAGGATCGACTCACACCACGGTGGCACGTGGGACAGCCCTGTGGGAGAGCCTCGAGGGAAAGCCTCGAGGGAAAACCACAGATCCTTTGATCCAGGCCACGGGAAGCGTGACATTGCTGCTACAGCCTGGAAGGAAAGCGCACGTGCATGCCCCCACTCGAGACGAGGCCTGACTCCCCTGGGGAGACTCCAGAAGTACCCAAAGATCCATGTCAGCCCCTGAGAGGAATCCTCGGTTCCGGCCCTGACTCCACACAAGGTTTTTAGCCCCGGTATCGACGGGAGGGGAATCCCGAGAGGCCCCCTAGCAACTCGCATGGGGACTAGCCTCTCCTGAGGCCACCAGGGCGGGTCCCTGAGGTCCCCGTCGTAACTCGAGAACACCTGCCGCAACTCGAGAAAATCCAGGAAGTTCTCCCTTCCAGGCGAGATGAGGCCTATTTCCGATGAGGCGTCTGGAGACTAATGACACCTAAGCTCTGGAACTTCGAAAGGGTCTTTCACACCCTTGCTGCAACTCAAGAAGTTCACCGACATACCCGTCTCCACTCGAGAGGAAGCACGATGGTCCCGCCCACATCCAGAGGAGCCCCGTTTCCCCCTCGTAGCTCGAGATGAGGGATCCTTTCCCTGCTTTCAACGGGAAAGAATTCCCGGCGTTCCCGTCGCATCTCAAGAGGAGGCACTCTCAACAGGAAAGGCGAGAGGAACTCCATGGTCATACCACCATTCCAAGAGTCCCCCAGATGTCTCAGTCCATTCCAGAGGAACCTCTTTGCCCTGCACTGGCTCATCTTTCACGCCGAGGATCGACTCACACCACGGTGGCACGTGGGACAGCCCTGTGGGAAATCCTCGAGGGAAAGCCTCGAGGAAAAACCACAGATCCTTTGATCCACGAGACGGGAAGCGTGACATTGCTGCTACAGCCTGGAAGGAAAGCGCACGTGCATGCCCCCACTCGAGACGAGGCCTGACTCCCCTGGGGAGACTCCAGAAGTACCCAAAGATCCATGTCAGCCCCTGAGAGGAATCCTCGGTTCCGGCCCTGACTCCACACAAGGTTTTTGGCCCCGGTATCGACGGGAGAGGAATCCCGAGAGGCCCCCTAGCAACTCGCATGGGGACTGGCCTCTCCTGAGGCCACCAGGGCGGGTCCCTGAGGTCCCCGTCATAACTCGAGAACACCTGCCGCAACTCGAGAAAATCCAGGAAGTTCTCCCTTCCAGGCGAGATGAGGCCTATTTCCGATGAGGCGTCTGGAGACTAATGACACCTAACCTCTGGAACTTCGAAAGGGTCTTTCACACCCTTGCTGCAACTCAAGAACTTCACCGCCATACCCGTCTCCACTCGAGAGGAAGCACGATGGTCCCGCCCACATCCAGAGGAGCCCCGTTTCCCCCTCGTAGCTCGAGATGAGGGATCCTTTCCCTGCTTTCAACGGGAAAGAATTCCCGGCGTTCCCGTCGCATCTCAAGAGGAGGCACTCTCAACAGGAAAGGCGAGAGGAACTCCATGGTCATACCACCATTCCAAGAGTCCCCCAGATGTCTCAGTCCATTCCAGAGGAACCTCTTTGCCCTGCACTGGCTCATCTTTCACGCCGAGGATCGACTCACACCACGGTGGCACGTGGGACAGCCCTGTGGGAAATCCTAGAGGGAAAGCCTCGAGGAAAAACCACAGATCCTTTGATCCACGAGACGGGAAGCGTGACATTCCTGCTACAGCCTGGAAGGAACGCGCACGTGCTTGCCCCCACTCGAGACGAGGCCTGACTCCCCTGGGGAGACTCCAGAAGTACCCAAAGATCCATGTCAGCACCTGAGAGGAATCCTCGGTTCCGGCCCTGACTCCACACAAGGTTTTTGGCCCCGGTATCGACGGGAGAGGAATTCCGAGAGGCCCCCTAGCAACTCGCATGGGGACTGGCCTCTCCTGAGGCCACCAGGGCGGGTCCCTGAGGTCCCCGTCGTAACTCGAGAACACCTGCCGCAACTCGAGAAAATCCAGGAAGTTCTCCCTTCCAGGCGAGATGAGGCCTATTTCCGATGAGGCGTCTGGAGACTAATGACACCTAACCTCTGGAACTTCGAAAGGGTCTTTCACACCCTTGCTGCAACTCAAGAAGTTCACCGCCATACAGATCTCCACTCGAGAGGAAGCATGATGGTCCCGCCCACATCCAGAGGAGCCCCGTTTCCCCCTCGTAACTCGAGATGAGGGATCCTTTCCCTGCTTTCAACGGGAAAGAATTCCCGGCGTTCCCGTCGCATCTCAAGAGGAGGCACTCTCAACAGGAAAGGCGAGAGGAACTCCATGGTCGTACCATCATTTAAAGAGTCCCCCAGATGTCTCAGTCCATTCCAGAGCAACCTCTTTGCCCTGCACTGGCTCATCTTTCACGCCGAGGATCGACTCACACCACGGTGGCACGTGGGACAGCCCTGTGGGAAATCCTAGAGGGAAAGCCTCGAGGAAAAACCACAGATCCTTTGATCCACGAGACGGGAAGTGTGACATTCCTGCTACAACCTGGAAGGAAAGCGCACGTGCATGCCCCCACTCGAGACGAGGCCTGACTCCCCTGGGGAGACTCCAGAAGTACCCAAAGATCCATGTCAGCCCCAGAGAGGAAACCTCGGTTCTGGCCCTGACTCCACACAAGGTTTTTGGTCCCGGTATCGACGGGAGAGGAATCCCAGAGTCCCCTTAGCAACTCGCATGGGGATTGTCCTCTCCTAAGGCCACCAGGGCTGGTCCCTGAGGTCCCCGTCGTAAGTCGAGAACACCTGCCGCAACTCGAGAAAAACCAGGAAGTTCTCCCTTCCAGGCGAGATGAGGCCTATTTCCGATGAGGCGTCTGGAGACTAATGATACCTAACCTCTGGAACTTCGAAAGCGTCTTTCACTCCCTTGCTGCAACTCAAGAAGTTCTCTGCCATACCCGTCTCCACTCGAGAGGAAGCACGATGGTCCCGCCCACATCCAGAGGAGCCCCGTTTCCCCCTCGTAGCTCGAGATGTGGGATCCTTTCCCTGCTTTCAACGGGAAAGAATTCCCGGCGTTCCCGTCGCATCTCAAGAGGAGGCACTCTCAACAGGAAAGGCGAGAGGAACTCCATGGTCGTACCACCATTCCAAGAGTCCCCCAGATGTCTCAGTCCATTCCAGAGGAACCTCTTTGCCCTGCACTGGCTCATCTTTCACGCCGAGGATTGATTCACACCAGGGTGGCACGTGGGACAGCCCTGTGGGAAAGCCTCGAGGGAAAGCCTCGAGGGAAAACCACAGATCCTTTGATCCAGGCCACGGGAAGCGTGACATTGCTGCTACAGCCTGGAAGGAAAGCGCACGTGCATGCCCCCACTCGAGACGAGGCCTGACTCCCCTGGGGAGACTCCAGAAGTACCCAAAGATCCATGTCAGCCCCTGAGAGGAATCCTCGGTTCCGGCCCTGACTCCACACAAGGTTTTTGGCCCCGGTATCGACGGGAGAGGAATCCCGAGAGGCCCCCTAGCAACTCGCATGGGGACTGGCCTCTCCTGAGGCCACCAGGGCGGGTCCCTGAGGTCTCCGTCGTAACTCCAGAACACCTGCCGCAACTCGAGAAAATCCAGGAAGCTCTCCCTTCCAGGCGAGATGAGGCCTATTTCCGATGAGGTGTCTGGAGACTAATGACACCTAACCTCTGGAACTTCGAAAGGGTCTTTCACACCCTTGCTGCAACTCAAGAAGTTCACCGCCATGCCCGTCTCCACTCGAGAGGAAGCACGATGGTCCCGCCCACATCCAGAGGAGCCCCGTTTCCCCCTCGTAGCTCGAGATGAGGGATCCTTTCCCTGCTTTCAACGGGAAAGAATTCCCGGCGTTCCCGTCGCTTCTCAAGAATAGGCACTCTCAACAGGAAAGGCGAGAGGAACTCCATGGTCGTACCACCATTCCAAGAGTCCCCCAGATGTCTCAGTCCATTCCAGAGGAACCTCTTTGCCCTGCACTGGCTCATCTTTTACGCCGAGGATCGACTCACACCACGGTGGCACGTGGGACAGCCCTGTGGGAAAGCCTCGAGGGAAAGCCTCGAGGGAAAACCACAGATCCTTTGATCCACGCCATGGGAAGCGTGACATTGCTGCTACAGCCTGGAAGGAAAGCGCACGTGCATGCCCCCACTCGAGACGAGGCCTGACTCCCCTGGGGAGACTCCAGAAGTACCCAAAGATCCATGTCAGCCCCTGAGAGGAATCCTCGGTTCCGGCCCTGTCTCCACACAAGGTTTTTTGGCCCCGGTATCGACGGGAGAGGAATCCTGAGAGGCCCCCTAGCAACTCGCATGGGGACTGGCCTTTCCTGAGGCCACCATGGCGGGTCCCTGAGGTCCCCGTCGTAACTCGAGAACACCTGCCGCAACTCGAGAAAATCCAGGAAGTTCTCCCTTCCAGGCGAGATGAGGCCTATTTCCGATGAGGCGTCTGGAGACTAATGACACCTAACCTCTGGAACTTCAAAAGGGTCTTTCACACCCTTGCTGCTACTCAAGAAGTTCACCGCCATACCCGTCTCCACTCGAGAGGAAGCACGATGGTCCCGCCCACATCCAGAGGAGCCCCGTTTCCCCCTCGTAGCTCGAGATGAGGGATCCTTTCCCTGCTTTCAACGGGAAAGAATTCCCGGCGTTCCCGTCGCATCTCAAGAGGAGGCACTCTCAACAGGAAAGACGAGAGGAACTCCATGGTCGTACCACCATTCCAAGAGTCCCCCAGATGTCTCAGTCCATTCCAGAGGAACCTCTTTGCCCTGCACTGGCTCATCTTTCACTCCGAGGATCGACTCACACCACGGTGGCAAGTGGGACAGCCCTGTGGGAAAGCCTCGAGGGAAAGCCTCGAGGGAAAACCACAGATCCTTTGATCCACGCGAAGGTAAGTGTGACATTGCTGCTACAGACTGGAAGAAAAGCGCTCGTGCATGCCCGCACTTGAAACGAGGCCTGACTCCGGTGGGGAGACTCCAGAAGTACCCAAAGATCCATGTCAGCCCCTGAGAGGAATCCTCGGTTCCGGCCCTGACTCCAAACAAGGTTTTTGGCCCCGGTATCGACAGGAGAGGAATCCTGAGAGGCCCCCTAGCAACTCGCATGGGGACTGGCTTTTCCTGAGGCCACCAGGGCGGTTCCCTGAGGTCCCCGTCGTAACTCGAGAACACCTGCCGCAACTCGAGAAAATCCAGTATGTTCTCCCTTCCAGGCGAGATGAGGCCTATTTCCAATGAGGCGTCTGGAGACTAATGACACCTAACCTCTGGAACTTCGAAAGGGTCTTTCACACCCTTGCTGCAACACAAGAAGTTCACCGCCATACCCGTCTCCACTCGAGAGGAAGCACGATGGTCCCGCCCACATCCAGAGGAGCCCCGTTTCCCCTCGTAGCTCGAGATGAGGGATCCTTTCTCTGCTTTTAACGGGAAAGAATTCCCTGCATTTCCGTCGCATCTCAAGAGGAGGCACTCTCAACAGGAAAGGCGAGAGGAACTCCATGGTCGTACCACCATTCCAAGAGTCCCCCAGATGTCTCAGTCCATTCCAGAGGAACCTCTTTGCCCTGCACTGGCTAATCTTTCACGCCGAGGATCGACTCACACCACGGCGGCACGTGGGACAACCCTGTGGGAAAGCCTCGAGGGAAAGCCTCGAGGGAAAACCACAGATCCTTTGATCCACGCGACGAGACGCGTGACATTGCTGCTACAGCCTGGAAGGAAAGCGCACGTGCATGCCCCCACTCGAGACGAGGCCTCACTCCCCTGGGGAGACTCCAGAAGTACCCAAAGATCCATGTCAGCCCCTGAGAGGAATCCCCGGTTCCGGCCCTGAATTCACAGAAGGTTTTTGGCCCCGGTATCGACGGGAGAGGAATCCTGAGAGGCCCCCTAGCAACTCGCATGGGGACTGGCTTTTCCTGAGGCCACCATGGCGGGTCCCTGAGGTCCCCGTCGTAACTCGAGAACACCTGCCGCAACTCGAGAAAATCCAGGATGTTCTCCCTTCCAGGCGAGATGAGGCCTATTTCCAATGAGGCGTCTGGAGACTAATGACACCTAACCTCTGGAACTTCGAAAGGGTCTTTCACACCCTTGCTGCAACACAAGAAGTTCACCGCCATACCCGTCTCCACTCGAGAGGAAGCACGATGGTCCCACCCACATCCAGAGGAGCCCCGTTTCCCCTCGTAGCTCGAGATGAGGGATCCTTTCCCTGCTTTTAACGGGAAAGAATTCCCGGCATTTCCGTCGCATCTCAAGAGGAGGCACTCTCAACAGGAAAGGCGAGAAGAACTCCATGGTCGTACCACCATTCCAAGAGTCCCCCAGATGTCTCAGTCCATTCCAGAGGAACCTCTTTGCCCTGCACTGGCTAATCTTTCACGCCGAGGATCGACTCACACCACGGCGGCACGTGGGACAACCCTGTGGGAAAGCCTCGAGGGAAAACCTAGAGGGAAAACCACAGATCCTTTGATCCACGCGACGAGACGCGTGACATTGCTGCTACAGCCTGGAAGGAAAGCGCACGTGCATGCCCCCACTCGAGACGAGGCCTCACTCCCCTGGGGAGACTCCAGAAGTACCCAAAGATCCATGTCAGCCCCTGAGAGGAATCCCCGGTTCCGGCCCTGACTTCACACAAGGTTTTTGGCCCCGGTATCGACGGGAGAGGAATCCTGAGAGGCCCCCTAGCAACTCGCATGGGGACTGGCCTTTCCTGAGGCCACCATGGCGGGTCCCTGAGGTCCCCGTCGTAACTCGAGAACACCTGCCGCAACTCGAGAAAATCCAGGAAGTTCTCCCTTCCAGGCGAGATGAGGCCTATTTCCAATGAGGCGTCTGGAGACTAATGACACCTAACCTCTGGAACTTCGAAAGGGTCTTTCACACCCTTGCTGCAACTCAAGAAGTTCACCGCCATACCCGTCTCCACTCGAGAGGAAGCACGATGGTCCCGCCCACATCCAGAGGAGCCCCGTTTCCCCCTCGTAGCTCGAGATGAGGGATCCTTTCCCTGCTTTCAACGGGAAAGAATTCCCGGCGTTCCCGTCGCATCTCAAGAGGAGGCACTCTCAACAGGAAAGGCGAGAGGAACTCCATGGTCGTACCACCATTCCAAGAGTCCCCCAGATGTCTCAGTCCATTCCAGAGGAACCTCTTTGCCCTGCACTGGCTCATCTTTCACGCCGAGGATCGACTCACACCACGGTGGCACGTGTGACAGCCCTGTGGGAAAGCCTCGAGGGAAAACCACAGATCCTTTGATCCACGCGACGGGAAGCGTGACATTGCTGCTACAGCCTGGAAGAAAAGCGCTCGTGCATGCCCCCACTCGAAACGAGGCCTGACTCCAGTGGGGAGACTCCAGAAGTACCCAAAGATCCATGTCAGCCCCTGAGAGGAATCCTCGGTTCCGGCCCTGACTCCAAACAAGGTTTTTGGCCCCGGTATCGACAGGAGAGGAATCCTGAGAGGCCCCCTAGCAACTCGCATGGGGACTGGCTTTTCCTGAGGCCACCAGGGCGGTTCCCTGAGGTCCCCGTCGTAACTCGAGAACACCTGCCGCAACTCGAGAAAACCCAGTATGTTCTCCCTTCCAGGCGAGATGAGGCCTATTTCCAATGAGGCGTCTGGAGACTAATGACACCTAACCTCTGGAACTTCGAAAGGGTCTTTCACACCCTTGCTGCAACACAAGAAGTTCACCGCCATACCCGTCTCCACTCGAGAGGAAGCACGATGGTCCCGCCCACATCCAGAGGAGCCCCGTTTCCCCTCGTAGCTCGAGATGAGGGATCCTTTCCCTGCTTTTAACGGGAAAGAATTCCCTGCATTTCCGTCGCATCTCAAGAGGAGGCACTCTCAACAGGAAAGGCGAGAGGAACTCCATGGTCGTACCACCATTCCAAGAGTCCCCCAGATGTCTCAGTCCATTCCAGAGGAACCTCTTTGCCCTGCACTGGCTAATCTTTCACGCCGAGGATCGACTCACACCACGGCGGCACGTGGGACAACCCTGTGGGAAAGCCTCGAGGGAAAGCCTCGAGGGAAAACCACAGATCCTTTGATCCACGCGACGAGACGCGTGACATTGCTGCTACAGCCTGGAAGGAAAGCGCACGTGCATGCCCCCACTCGAGACGAGGCCTCACTCCCCTGGGGAGACTCCAGAAGTACCCAAAGATCCATGTCAGCCCCTGAGAGGAATCCCCGGTTCCGGCCCTGACTTCACACAAGGTTTTTGGCCCCGGTATCGACGGGAGAGGAATCCTGAGAGGCCCCCTAGCAACTCGCATGGGGACTGGCCTTTCCTGAGGCCACCATGGCGGGTCCCTGAGGTCCCCGTCGTAACTCGAGAACACCTGCCGCAACTCGAGAAAATCCAGGAAGTTCTCCCTTCCAGGCGAGATGAGGCCTATTTCCAATGAGGCGTCTGGAGACTAATGACACCTAACCTCTGGAACTTCGAAAGGGTCTTTCACACCCTTGCTGCAACTCAAGAAGTTCACCGCCATACCCGTCTCCACTCGAGAGGAAGCACGATGGTCCCGCCCACATCCAGAGGAGCCCCGTTTCCCCCTCGTAGCTCGAGATGAGGGATCCTTTCCCTGCTTTCAACGGGAAAGAATTCCCGGCGTTCCCGTCGCATCTCAAGAGGAGGCACTCTCAACAGGAAAGGCGAGAGGAACTCCATGGTCGTACCACCATTCCAAGAGTCCCCCAGATGTCTCAGTCCATTCCAGAGGAACCTCCTTGCCCTGCACTGGCACATCTTTCACGCCGAGGATCGACTCACACCACGGTGGCACGTGGGACAGCCCTGTGGCAAAGCCTCGAGGGAAAGCCTCGAGGGAAAACCACAGATCCTTTGATCCACGCGACGGGAAGTGTGACATTGCTGCTACAGTCTGGAAGGAAAGCGCACGTGCATGCCCCCACTCGAGACGAGGCCTGACTCCCCTGGGGAGACTCCAGAAGTACTCAAAGATCCATGTCAGCCCCTGAGAGGAATCCTCGGTTCGGGCCCTGACTCCACACAAGGTTATTGGCCCCGGTATCGACGGGAGAGGAATCCCGAGAGGCCCCCTAGCAACTCGCATGGGGACTGGCCTCTCCTGAGGCCACCAGGGCGGGTCCCTGAGGTCCCCGTCATAACTCGAGAACACCTGCCGTAACTCGAGAAAATCCAGGAAGTTCTCCCTTCCAGTCGAGATGAGGCCTATTTCCGATGAGGCGTCTGGAGACTAATGACACCTAACCTCTGGAATTTCGAAAGGGTCTTTCACACCCTTGCTGCAACTCAAGAAGTTCACCGCCATACCCGTCTCCACTCGAGAGGAAGCACGATGGTCCCGCCCACATCCAGAGGAGCCCCGTTTCCCCCTCGTAGCTCGAGATGAGGGATCCTTTCCCTGCTTTTAACGGGAAAGAATTCCCGGCGTTCCCGTCGCATCTCAAGAGGAGGCACTCTCAACAGGAAAGGCGAGAGGAACTCCATGGTCGTACCACCATTCCAAGAGTCCCCCAGATGTCTCAGTCCATTCCAGAGGAACCTCTTTGCCCTGCACTGGCTCATCTTTCACGCCGAGGATCGACTCACACCACGGTGGCACGTGGGACAGCCCTGTGGGAAAGCCTCGAGGGAAAGCCTCGAGGGAAAACCACAGATCCTTTGATCCACGCGACGGGAAGTGTGACATTGCTGCTACAGTCTGGAAGGAAAGCGCACGTGCATGCCCCCACACGAGACGAGGCCTGACTCCCCTGGGGAGACTCCAGAAGTACTCAAAGATCCATGTCAGCCCCTGAGAGGAATCCTCGGTTCGGGCCCTGACTCCACACAAGGTTATTGGCCCCGGTATCGACGGGAGAGGAATCCCGAGAGGCCCCCTAGCAACTCGCATGGGGACTGGCCTCTCCTGAGGCCACCAGGGCGGGTCCCTGAGGTCCCCGTCGTAACTCGAGAACACCTGCCGCAACTCGAGAAAATCCAGGAAGTTCTCCCTTCCAGGTGAGATGAGGCCTATTTCCGATGAGGCGTCTGGAGACTAATGACACCTAACCTCTGGAATTTCGAAAGGGTCTTTCACACCCTTGCTGCAACTCAAGAAGTACACCGCCATACCCGTCTCCACTCGAGAGGAAGCACGATGGTCCCGCCCACATCCAGAGGAGCCCCGTTTCCCCCTCGTAGCTCGAGATGAGGGATCCTTTCCCTGCTTTCAACGGGAAAGAATTCCCAGCGTTCCCGTCGCATCTCAAGAGGAGGCACTCTCAACCGGAAAGGCGAGAGGAACTCCATGGTCGTACCACCATTCCAAGAGTCCCCCAGATGTCTCAGTCCATTCCAGAGGAACCTCTTTGCCCTGCACTGGCTCATCTTTCACGCCGAGGATCGACTCACACCACGGTGGCACGTGGGACAGCCTTGTGGGAAAGCCTCGAGGGAAAGCCTCGAGGGAAAACCACAGATCCTTTGATCCACTCGACGGGAAGCGTGACATTGCTGCTACAGCCTGGAAGGAAAGCGCACGTGCATGCCCCCACTCGAGACGAAGCCTGACTCCCCTGGGGAGACTCCAGAAGTACCCAAAGATACATGTCACCCCTGAGAGGAATCCTCGGTTCCGGCCCTGACACCACACAAGGTTTTTGGCCCCGGTATCGACGGGAGAGGAATCCCGAGAGGCCCCCTAGCAACTCGCATGGGGACTGGCCTCTCCTGAGGCAACTAGGGCGGGTCCCTGAGGTCCCCGTCGTAACTCGAGAACACCTGCCGCAACTCGAGAAAATCCAGGAAGTTCTCCCTTCCAGGCGAGATGAGGCCTATTTCCGATGAGGCGTCTGGAGACTAATGACACCTAACCTCTGGAACTTCGAAAGGGTCTTTCACACCCTTGCTGCAACTCAAGAAGTTCACCGCCATACCCGTCTCCACTCGAGAGGAAGCACGATGGTCCCGCCCACATCCAGAGGAGCACCGTTTCCCCCTCGGAGCTCGAGATGAGGGATCCTTTCCCTGCTTTCAACGGGAAAGAATTCCCGGCGTTCCCGTCGCATCTCAAGAGGAGGCACTCTCAACAGGAAAGGCGAGAGGAACTCCATGGTCGTACCACCATTCCAAGAGTCCCCCAGATGTCTCAGTCCATTCCAGAGGAACCTCTCTGCCCTGCACTGGCTCATTTTTCACGCCAGGATCGACTCACACCACGGTGGCAGGTGGGACAGCCCTGTGGGAAAGCCTCGAGGGAAAGCCTCGAGGGAAAACCACAGATCCTTTGATCCACGCGACGGGAAGCGTGATATTGCTGCTACAGCCTGGAAGGAAAGCACACGTGCATGCCCCCACTCGAGACGAGGCCTGACTCCCCTGGGGAGACTCCAGAAGTACCCAAAGATCCATGTCAGCCCCTGAGAGGAATCCTCGGTTCGGGCCCTGACTCCACACAAGGTTCTTGGCCCCTGGTATCGACGGGAGAGGAATCCCGAGAGGCCCCCTAGCAACTCGCATGGGGACTGGCCTCTCCTGAGGCCACCAGGGCGGGTCCCTGAGGTCCCCGTCGTAACTCGAGAACACCTGCCGTAACTCGAGAAAATCCAGGAAGTTCTCCCTTCCAGGCGAGATGAGGCCTATTTCCGATGAGGCGTCTGGAGACTAATGACACCTAACCTCTGGAATTTCGAAAGGGTCTTTCACACCCTTGCTGCAACTCAAGAAGTTCACCGCCATACCCGTCTCCTCTCGAGAGGAAGCACGATGGTCCCGCCCACATCCAGAGGAGCCCCGTTTCCCCCTCGTAGCTCGAGATGAGGGATCCTTTCCCTGCTTTCAACGGGAAAGAATTCCCGGCGTTCCCGTCGCATCTCAAGAGGAGGCACTCTCAACAGGAAAGGCGAGAGGAACTCCATGGTCGTACCACCATTCCAAGAGTCCCCCAGATGTCTCAGTCCATTCCAGAGGAACCTCTTTGCCCTGCACTGGCTCATCTTTCACGCCGAGGATCGACTCACACCACGGTGGCACGTGGGACAGCCCTGTGGGAAAGCCTCGAGGGAAAGCCTCGAGGGAAAACCACAGATCCTTTGATCCACGCGACGGGAAGTGTGACATTGCTGCTACAGTCTGGAAGGAAAGCGCACGTGCATGCCCCCACTCGAGACGAGGCCTGACTCCCCTGGGGAGACTCCAGAAGTTCTCAAAGATCCATGTCAGCCCCTGAGACGAATCCTCGGTTCGAGCCCTGACTCCACACAAGGTTATTGGCCCCGGTATCGACGGGAGAGGAATCCCGAGAGGCCCCCTAGCAACTCGCATGGGGACTGGCCTCTCCTGAGGCCACCAGGGCGGGTCCCTGAGGTCCCCGTCGTAACTCTAGAACACCTGCCGTAACTCGAGAAAATCCAGGAAGTTCTCCCTTCCAGGCGAGATGAGGCCTATTTCCGATGAGGCGTCTGGAGACTAATGACACCTAACCTCTGGAATTTCGAAAGGGTCTTTCACACCCTTGCTGCAACTCAAGAAGTTCACCGCCATACCCGTCTCCACTCGAGAGGAAGCACGATGGTCCCGCCCACATCCAGAGGAGCCCCGTTTCCCCCTCGTAGCTCGAGATGAGGGATCCTTTCCCTGCTTTCAACGGGAAAGAATTCCCGGCGTTCCCGTCGCATCTCAAGAGGAGGCACTCTCAACAGGAAAGGCGAGAGGAACTCCATGGTCGTACCACCATTCCAAGAGTCCCCCAGATGTCTCAGTCCATTCCAGAGGAACCTCTTTGCCCTGCACTGGCTCATCTTTCACGCCGAGGATCGACTCACACCACGGTGGCACGTGGGACAGCCCTGTGGGAAAGCCTCGAGGGAAAGCCTCGAGGGAAAACCACAGATCCTTTGATCCACGCGACGGGAAGTGTGACATTGCTGCTACAGTCTGGAAGGAAAGCGCACGTGCATGCCCCCACACGAGACAAGGCCTGACTCCCCTGGGGAGACTCCAGAAGTACTCAAAGATCCATGTCAGCCCCTGAGAGGAATCCTCGGTTCGGGCCCTGACTCCACACAAGGTTATTGGCCCCGGTATCGACGGGAGAGGAATCCCGAGAGGCCCCCTAGCAACTCGCATGGGGACTGGCCTCTCCTGAGGCCACCAGGGCGGGTCCCTGAGGTCCCCGTCGTAACTCGAGAACACCTGCCGCAACTCGAGAAAATCCAGGAAGTTCTCCCTTCCAGGTGAGATGAGGCCTATTTCCGATGAGGCGTCTGGAGACTAATGACACCTAACCTCTGCAATTTCGAAAGGGTCTTTCACACCCTTGCTGCAACTCAAGAAGTACACCGCCATACCCGTCTCCACTCGAGAGGAAGCACGATGGTCCCGCCCACATCCAGAGGAGCCCCGTTTCCCCCTCGTAGCTCGAGATGAGGGATCCTTTCCCTGCTTTCAACGGGAAAGAATTCCCAGCGTTCCCGTCGCATCTCAAGAGGAGGCACTCTCAACAGGAAAGGCGAGAGGAACTCCATGGTCGTACCACCATTCCAAGAGTCCCCCAGATGTCTCAGTCCATTCCAGAGGAACCTCTTTGCCCTGCACTGGCTCATCTTTCACGCCGAGGATCGACTCACACCACGGTGGCACGTGGGACAGCCTTGTGGGAAAGCCTCGAGGGAAAGCCTCGAGGGAAAACCACAGATCCTTTGATCCACTCGACGGGAAGCGTGACATTGCTGCTACAGCCTGGAAGGAAAGCGCACGTGCATGCCCCCACTCGAGACGAGGCCTGACTCCCCTGGGGAGACTCCAGAAGTACCCAAAGATACATGTCACCCCTGAGAGGAATCCTCGGTTCCGGCCCTGACTCCACACAAGGTTATTGGCCCCGGTATCGACGGGAGAGGAATCCCGAGAGGCCCCCTAGCAACTCGCATGGGGACTGGCCTCTCCTGAGGCAACCAGGGCGGGTCCCTGAGGTCCCCGTCGTAACTCGAGAACACCTGCCGCAACTCGAGAAAATCCAGGAAGTTCTCCCTTCCAGGCGAGATGAGGCCTATTTCCGATGAGGCGTCTGGAGACTAATGACACCTAAACTCTGGAACTTCGAAAGGGTCTTTCACACCCTTGCTGCAACTCAAGAAGTTCACCGCCATACCCGTCTCCACTCGAGAGGAAGCACGATGGTCCCGCCCACATCCAGAGGAGCACCGTTTCCCCCTCGGAGCTCGAGATGAGGGATCCTTTCCCTGCTTTCAACGGGAAAGAATTCCCGGCGTTCCCGTCGCATCTCAAGAGGAGGCACTCTCAACAGGAAAGGCGAGAGGAACTCCATGGTCGTACCACCATTCCAAGAGTCCCCCAGATGTCTCAGTCCATTCTAGAGGAACCTCTTTGCACTGCACTGGCTCATCTTTCACGCCGAGGATCGACTCACACCACGGTGGCACGTGGGACAGCCCTGTGGGAAAGCCTCGAGGGAAAGCCTCGAGGGAAAACCACAGATCCTTTGATCCACGCGACGGGAAGTGTGACATTGCTGCTACAGTCTGGAAGGAAAGCGCACGTGCATGCCCCCACACGAGACGAGGCCTGACTCCCCTGGGGAGACTCCAGAAGTACTCAAAGATCCATGTCAGCCCCTGAGAGGAATCCTCGTTTCGGGCCCTGACTCCACACAAGGTTATTGGCCCCGGTATCGACGGGAGAGGAATCCCGAGAGGCCCCCTAGCAACTCGCATGGGGACTGGCCTCTCCTGAGGCCACCAGGGCGGGTCCCTGAGGTCCCCGTCGTAACTCGAGAACACCTGCCGCAACTCGAGAAAATCCAGGAAGTTCTCCCTTCCAGGTGAGATGAGGCCTATTTCCGATGAGGCGTCTGGAGACTAATGACACCTAACCTCTGGAATTTCGAAAGGGTCTTTCACACCCTTGCTGCTACTCAAGAAGTTCACCGCCATACCCGTCTCCACTCGAGAGGAAGCACGATGGTCCCGCCCACATCCAGAGGAGCCCCGTTTCCCCCTCGTAGCTCGAGATAAGGGATCCTTTCCCTGCTTTCAACGGGAAGGAATTCCCGGCGTTCCCGTCGCATCTCAAGAGGAGGCACTCTCAACAGGAAAGGCGAGAGGAACTCCATGGTCGTACCACCATTCCAAGAGTCCCCCAGATGTCTCAGTCCATTCCAGAGGAACCTCTTTGCCCTGCACTGGCTCATCTTTCACGCCGAGGATCGACTCACACCACGGTGGCACGTGGGACAGCCTTGTGGGAAAGCCTCGAGGGAAAGCCTCGAGGGAAAACCACAGATCCTTTGATCCACGCAACGGGAAGCGTGACATTGCTGCTACAGCCTGGAAGGAAAGCGCACGTGCATGCCCCCACTCGAGACGAGGCCTGACTCCCCTGGGGAGACTCCAGAAGTACCCAAAGATCCATGTCACCCCTGAGAGGAATCCTCGGTTCCGGCCCTGACTCCACACAAGGTTTTTGGCCCCGGTATCGACGGGAGAGGAATCCCGAGAGGCCCCCTAGCAACTCGCATGGGGACTGGCCTCTCCTGAGGCAACCAGGGCGGGTCCCTGGGGTCCCCGTCGTAACTCGAGAACACCTGCCGCAACTCGAGAAAATCCAGGAAGTTCTCCCTTCCAGGCGAGATGAGGCCTATTTCCGATGAGGCGTCTGGAGACTAATGACACCTAACCTCTGGAACTTCGAAAGGGTCTTTCACACCCTTGCTGCAACTCAAGAAGTTCACCGCCATACCCGTCTCCACTCGAGAGGAAGCACGATGGTCCCGCCCACATCCAGAGGAGCACCGTTTCCCCCTCGGAGCTCGAGATGAGGGATCCTTTCCCTGCTTTCAACGGGAAAGAATTCCCGGCGTTCCCGTCGCATCTCAAGAGGAGGCACTCTCAACAGGAAAGGCGAGAGGAACTCCATGGTCGTACCACCATTCCAAGAGTCCCCCAGATGTCTCAGTCCATTCCAGAGGAACCTCTCTGCCCTGCACTGGCTCATTTTTCACGCCAGGATCGACTCACACCACGGTGGCACGTGGGACAGCCCTGTGGGAAAGCCTCGAGGGAAAGCCTCGAGGGAAAACCACAGATCCTTTGATCCACGCGACGGGAAGCGTGACATTGCTGCTACAGCCTGGAAGGAAAGCACACGTGCATGCCCCCACTCGAGACGAGGCCTGACTCCCCTGGGGAGACTCCAGAAGTACCCAAAGATCCATGTCAGCCCCTGAGAGGAATCCTCGGTTCGGGCCCTGACTCCACACAAGGTTCTTGGCCCCGGTATCGACGGGAGAGGAATCCCGAGAGGCCCCCTAGCAACTCGCATGGGGACTGGCCTCTCCTGAGGCCACCAGGGCGGGTCCCTGAGGTCCCCGTCGTAACTCGAGAACACCTGCCGTAACTCGAGAAAATCCAGGAAGTTCTCCCTTCCAGGCGAGATGAGGCCTATTTCCGATGAGGCGTCTGGAGACTAATGACACCTAACCTCTGGAATTTCGAAAGGGTCTTTCACACCCTTGCTGCAACTCAAGAAGTTCACCGCCATACCCGTCTCCTCTCGAGAGGAAGCACGATGGTCCCGCCCACATCCAGAAGAGCCCCGTTTCCCCCTCGAAGCTCGAGATGAGGGATCCTTTCCCTGCTTTCAACGGGAAAGAATTCCCGGCGTTCCCGTCGCATCTCAAGAGGAGGCACTCTCAACAGGAAAGGCGAGAGGAACTCCATGGTCGTACCACCATTCCAAGAGTCCCCCAGATGTCTCAGTCCATTCCAGAGGAACCTCTTTGCCCTGCACTGGCTCATCTTTCACGCCGAGGATCGACTCACACCACGGTGGCACGTGGGACAGCCCTGTGGGAAAGCCTCGAGGGAAAGCCTCGAGGGAAAACCACAGATCCTTTGATCCACGCGACGGGAAGTGTGACATTGCTGCTACAGTCTGGAAGGAAAGCGCACGTGCATGCCCCCACTCGAGACGAGGCCTGACTCCCCTGGGGAGACTCCAGAAGTACTCAAAGATCCATGTCAGCCCCTGAGAGGAATCCTCGGTTCGGGCCCTGACTCCACACAAGGTTATTGGCCCCGGTATCGACGGGAGAGGAATCCCGAGAGGCCCCCTAGCAACTCGCATGGGACTGGCCTCTCCTGAGGCCACCAGGGCGGGTCCCTGAGGTCCCCGTCGTAACTCGAGAACACCTGCCGCAACTCGAGAAAATCCAGGAAGTTCTCCCTTCCAGGCGAGATGAGGCCTATTTCCGATGAGGCGTCTGGAGACTAATGACACCTAACCTCTGGAATTTCGAAAGGGTCTTTCACACCCTTGCTGCAACTCAAGAAGTACACCGCCATACCCGTCTCCACTCGAGAGGAAGCACGATGGTCCCGCCCACATCCAGAGGAGACCCGTTTCCCCCTCGTAGCTCGAGATGAGGGATCCTTTCCCTGCTTTCAACGGGAAAGAATTCCCAGCGTTCCCGTCGCATCTCAAGAGGAGGCACTCTCAACAGGAAAGGCGAGAGGAACTCCATGGTCGTACCACCATTCCAAGAGTCCCCCAGATGTCTCAGTCCATTCCAGAGGAACCTCTTTGCCCTGCACTGGCTCATCTTTCACGCCGAGGATCGACTCACACCACGGTGGCACGTGGGACAGCCTTGTGGGAAAGCCTCGAGGGAAAGCCTAGAGGGAAAACCACAGATACTTTGATCCACTCGACGGGAAGCGTGACATTGCTGCTACAGCCTGGAAGGAAAGCGCACGTGCATGCCCCCACTCGAGACGAGGCCTGACTCCCCTGGGGAGACTCCAGAAGTACCCAAAGATACATGTCACCCCTGAGAGGAATCCTCGGTTCCGGCCCTGACTCCACACAAGGTTTTTGGCCCCGGTATCGACGGGAGAGGAATCCCGAGAGGCCCCCTAGCAACTCGCATGGGGACTGGCCTCTCCTGAGGCCACCAGGGCGGGTCCCTGAGGTCCCCGTCGTAACTCGAGAACACCTGCCGCAACTCGAGAAAATCCAGGAAGTTCTCCCTTGCAGGCGAGATGAGGCCTATTTCCGATGAGGCGTCTGGAGACTAATGACACCTAACCTCTGGAACTTCGAAAGGGTCTTTCACACCCTTGCTGCAACTCAAGAAGTTCACCGCCATACCCGTCTCCACTCGAGAGGAAGCACGATGGTCCCGCCCACATCCAGAGGAGCCCCGTTTCCCCCTCGTAGCTCGAGATGAGGGATCCTTTCCCTGCTTTCAACGGGAAAGAATTCCCGGCGTTCCCGTCGCATCTCAAGAGGAGGCACTCTCAACAGGAAAGGCGAGAGGAACTCCATGGTCGTACCACCATTCCAAGAGTCCCCCAGATGACTCAGTCCATTCCAGAGGACCCTCTTTGCCCTGCACTGGCTCATCTTTCACGCCGAGGATCGACTCACACCACGGTGGCACGTGGGACAGCCCTGTGGGAAAGCCTCGAGGGAAAGCCTCGAGGGAAAACCACAGATCCTTTGATCCACGCGACCGGAAGCGTGACATTGCTGCTACAGCCTGGAAGGAAAGCGCACGTGCATGCCCCCACTCGAGAGGAGGCCTGACTCCCCTGGGGAGACTCCAGAAGTACCCAAAGATCCTTGTCACCCCTGAGAGGAATCCTCGGTCCCGGCCCTGACACCACACAAGGTTTTTGGCCCCGGTATCGACGGGAGAGGAATCCCGAGAGGCCCCCTAGCAACACGCATGGGGACTGGCCTCTCTTGAGGCCACCCGGGCGGGTCCCTGAGGTTCCCGTCGTAACTCGAGAACACCTGCCGCAACTCGAGAAAATCCAGGAAGTTCTCCCTTGCAGGCGAGATGAGGCCTATTTCCGATGAGGCGTCTGGAGACTAATGACACCTAAACTCTGGAACTTCGAAAGGGTTTTTCACACCCTTGCTGCAACTCAAGAAGTTCACCGCCATACCCGTCTCCACTCGAGAGGAAGTACGATGGTCCCGCCCACATCCAGAGGAGCCCCGTTTCCCCCTCGGAGCTCGAGATGAGGGATCCTTTCCCTGCTTTCAACGGGAAAGAATTCCCGGCGTTCCCGTCGCATCTCAAGAGGAGGCACTCTCAACAGGAAAGGCGAGAGGAACTCCATGGTCGTATCACCATTCCAAGACTCCCCCAGATGTCTCAGTCCATTCCAGAGGAACCTCTTTGCCCTGCACTGGCTCATCTTTCACGCCGAGGATCGACTCACACCACGGTGGCACGTGGGACAGCCCTGTGGGAAAGCCTCGAGGGAAAGCCTCGAGGGAAAACCACAGATCCTTTGATCCACGCGACGGGAAGTGTGACATTGCTGATACAGCCTGGAAGGAAAGCGCACGTGCATGCCCCCACTCGAGAGGAGGCCTGACTCCCCTGGGGAGACTCCAGAAGTACCCAAAGATCCATGTCACCCCTGAGAGGAATCCTCGGTCCCGGCCCTGACTACACACAAGGTTTTTGGCCCCGGTATCGAGGGGAGAGGAATCCCGAGAGGCCCCCTAGCAACTCGCATGGGGACTGGCCTCTCCTGAGGCAACCAGGGCGGGTCCCTGAGGTCCCCGTCGTAACTCGAGAACACCTGCCGCAACTCGAGAAAATCCAGGAAGTTCTCCCTTCCAGGCGAGATGAGGCCTATTTCCGATGAGGCGTCTGGAGACTAATGACACCTAACCTCTGGAATTTCGAAAGGGTCTTTCACACCCTTGCTGCAACTCAAGAAGTTCACCGCCATACCCGTCTCCTCTCGAGAGGAAGCACGATGGTCCCGCCCACATCCAGAGGAGCCCCGTTTCCCCCTCGTAGCTCGAGATGAGGGATCCTTTCCCTGCTTTCAACGGGAAAGAATTCCCGGCGTTCCCGTCGCATCTCAAGAGGAGGCACTCTCAACAGGAAAGGCGAGAGGAACTCCATGGTCGTACCACCATTCCAAGAGTCCCCCAGATGTCTCAGTCCATTCCAGAGGAACCTCTTTGCCCTGCACTGGCTCATCTTTCACGCCGAGGATCGACTCACACCACGGTGGCACGTGGGACAGCCCTGTGGGAAAGCCTCGAGGGAAAGCCTCGAGGGAAAACCACAGATCCTTTGATCCACGCGACGGGAAGTGTGACATTGCTGCTACAGCCTGGAAGGAAAGCGCACGTGCATGCCCCCACTCGAGACGAGGCCTGACTCCCCTGGGGAGACTCCAGAAGTACTCAAAGATCCATGTCAGCCCCTGAGAGGAATCCTCGGTTCGGGCCCTGACTCCACACAAGGTTATTGGCCCCGGTATCGACGGGAGAGGAATCCCGAGAGGCCCCCTAGCAACTCGCATGGGGACTGGCCTCTCCTGAGGCCACCAGGGCGGGTCCCTGAGGTCCCCGTCGTAACTCGAGAACACCTGCCGCAACTCGAGAAAATCCAGGAAGTTCTCCCTTCCAGGTGAGATGAGGCCTATTTCCGATGAGGCGTCTGGAGACTAATGACACCTAACCTCTGGAATTTCGAAAGGGTCTTTCACACCCTTGCTGCAACTCAAGAAGTACACCGCCATACCCGTCTCCACTCGAGAGGAAGCACGATGGTCCCGCCCACATCCAGAGGAGCCCCGTTTCCCCCTCGTAGCTCGAGATGAGGGATCCTTTCCCTGCTTTCAACGGGAAAGAATTCCCAGCGTTCCCGTCGCATCTCAAGAGGAGGCACTCTCAACAGGAAAGGCGAGAGGAACTCCATGGTCGTACCACCATTCCAAGAGTCCCCCAGATGTCTCAGTCCATTCCAGAGGAACCTCTTTGCCCTGCACTGGCTCATCTTTCACGCCGAGGATCGACTCACACCACGGTGGCACGTGGGACAGCCTTGTGGGAAAGCCTCGAGGGAAAGCCTCGAGGGAAAACCACAGATCCTTTGATCCACTCGACGGGAAGCGTGACATTGCTGCTACAGCCTGGAAGGAAAGCGCACGTGCATGCCCCAACTCGAGACGAGGCCTGACTCTCCTGGGGAGACTCCAGAAGTACCCAAAGATACATGTCACCCCTGAGAGGAATCCTCGGTTCCGGCCCTGACTCCACACAAGGTTTTTGGCCCCGGTATCGACGGGAGAGGAATCCCGAGAGGCCCCCTAGCAACTCGCATGGGGACTGGCCTCTCCTGAGGCCACCAGGGCGGGTCCCTGAGGTCCCCGTCGTAACTCGAGAACACCTGCCGCAACTCGAGAAAATCCAGTATGTTCTCCCTTCCAGGCGAGATGAGGCCTATTTCCAATGAGGCGTCTGGAGACTAATGACACCTAACCTCTGGAACTTCGAAAGGGTCTTTCACACCCTTGCTGCAACACAAGAAGTTCACCGCCATACCCGTCTCCACTCGAGAGGAAGCACGATGGTCCCGCCCACATCCAGAGGAGCCCCGTTTCCCCCTCGTAGCTCGAGATGAGGGATCCTTTCCCTGCTTTCAACGGGAAAGAATTCCCGGCGTTCCCGTCGCATCTCAAGAGGAGGCACTCTCAACAGGAAAGGCGAGAGGAACTCCATGGTCGTACCACCATTCCAAGAGTCCCCCAGATGTCTCAGTCCATTCCAGAGGAACCTCTTTGCCCTGCACTGGCTCATCTTTCACGCCGAGGATCGACTCACACCACGGTGGCACGTGGGACAGCCCTGTGGGAAAGCCTCGAGGGAAAGCCTCGAGGGAAAACCACAGATCCTTTGATCCACGCGACCGGAAGCGTGACATTGCTGCTACAGCCTGGAAGGAAAGCGCACGTGCATGCCCCCACTCGAGAGGAGGCCTGACTCCCCTGGGGAGACTCCAGAAGTACCCAAAGATCCTTGTCACCCCTGAGAGGAATCCTCGGTCCCGGCCCTGACACCACACAAGGTTTTTGGCCCCGGTATCGACGGGAGAGGAATCCCGAGAGGCCCCCTAGCAACTCGCATGGGGACTGGCCTCTCTTGAGGCCACCCGGGCGGGTCCCTGAGGTTCCCGTCGTAACTCGAGAACACCTGCCGCAACTCGAGAAAATCCAGGAAGTTCTCCCTTGCAGGCGAGATGAGGCCTATTTCCGATGAGGCGTCTGGAGACTAATGACACCTAAACTCTGGAACTTCGAAAGGGTTTTTCACACCCTTGCTGCAACTCAAGAAGTTCACCGCCATACCCGTCTCCACTCGAGAGGAAGTACGATGGTCCCGCCCACATCCAGAGGAGCCCCGTTTCCCCCTCGGAGCTCGAGATGAGGGATCCTTTCCCTGCTTTCAACGGGAAAGAATTCCCGGCGTTCCCGTCGCATCTCAAGAGGAGGCACTCTCAACAGGAAAGGCGAGAGGAACTCCATGGTCGTATCACCATTCCAAGACTCCCCCAGATGTCTCAGTCCATTCCAGAGGAACCTCTTTGCCCTGCACTGGCTCATCTTTCACGCCGAGGATCGACTCACACCACGGTGGCACGTGGGACAGCCCTGTGGGAAAGCCTCGAGGGAAAGCCTCGAGGGAAAACCACAGATCCTTTGATCCACGCGACGGGAAGTGTGACATTGCTGATACAGCCTGGAAGGAAAGCGCACGTGCATGCCCCCACTCGAGAGGAGGCCTGACTCCCCTGGGGAGACTCCAGAAGTACCCAAAGATCCATGTCACCCCTGAGAGGAATCCTCGGTCCCGGCCCTGACTACACACAAGGTTTTTGGCCCCGGTATCGAGGGGAGAGGAATCCCGAGAGGCCCCCTAGCAACTCGCATGGGGACTGGCCTCTCCTGAGGCAACCAGGGCGGGTCCCTGAGGTCCCCGTCGTAACTCGAGAACACCTGCCGCAACTCGAGAAAATCCAGGAAGTTCTCCCTTCCAGGCGAGATGAGGCCTATTTCCGATGAGGCGTCTGGAGACTAATGACACCTAACCTCTGGAATTTCGAAAGGGTCTTTCACACCCTTGCTGCAACTCAAGAAGTTCACCGCCATACCCGTCTCCTCTCGAGAGGAAGCACGATGGTCCCGCCCACATCCAGAGGAGCCCCGTTTCCCCCTCGTAGCTCGAGATGAGGGATCCTTTCCCTGCTTTCAACGGGAAAGAATTCCCGGCGTTCCCGTCGCATCTCAAGAGGAGGCACTCTCAACAGGAAAGGCGAGAGGAACTCCATGGTCGTACCACCATTCCAAGAGTCCCCCAGATGTCTCAGTCCATTCCAGAGGAACCTCTTTGCCCTGCACTGGCTCATCTTTCACGCCGAGGATCGACTCACACCACGGTGGCACGTGGGATAGCCCTGTGGGAAAGCCTCGAGGGAAAGCCTCGAGGGAAAACCACAGATCCTTTGATCCACGCGACGGGAAGTGTGACATTGCTGCTACAGTCTGGAAGGAAAGCGCACGTGCATGCCCCCACTCGAGACGAGGCCTGACTCCCCTGGGGAGACTCCAGAAGTACTCAAAGATCCATGTCAGCCCCTGAGAGGAATCCTCGGTTCGGGCCCTGACTCCACACAAGGTTATTGGCCCCGGTATCGACGGGAGAGGAATCCCGAGAGGCCCCCTAGCAACTCGCATGGGGACTGGCCTCTCCTGAGGCCACCAGGGCGGGTCCCTGAGGTCCCCGTCGTAACTCGAGAACACCTGCCGCAACTCGAGAAAATCCAGGAAGTTCTCCCTTCCAGGTGAGATGAGGCCTATTTCCGATGAGGCGTCTGGAGACTAATGACACCTAACCTCTGGAATTTCGAAAGGGTCTTTCACACCCTTGCTGCAACTCAAGAAGTACACCGCCATACCCGTCTCCACTCGAGAGGAAGCACGATGGTCCCGCCCACATCCAGAGGAGCCCCGTTTCCCCCTCGTAGCTCGAGATGAGGGATCCTTTCCCTGCTTTCAACGGGAAAGAATTCCCAGCGTTCCCGTCGCATCTCAAGAGGAGGCACTCTCAACAGGAAAGGCGAGAGGAACTCCATGGTCGTACCACCATTCCAAGAGTCCCCCAGATGTCTCAGTCCATTCCAGAGGAACCTCTTTGCCCTGCACTGGCTCATCTTTCACGCCGAGGATCGACTCACACCACGGTGGCACGTGGGACAGCCTTGTGGGAAAGCCTCGAGGGAAAGCCTCGAGGGAAAACCACAGATCCTTTGATCCACTCGACGGGAAGCGTGACATTGCTGCTACAGCCTGGAAGGAAAGCGCACGTGCATGCCCCAACTCGAGACGAGGCCTGACTCTCCTGGGGAGACTCCAGAAGTACCCAAAGATACATGTCACCCCTGAGAGGAATCCTCGGTTCCGGCCCTGACTCCACACAAGGTTTTTGGCCCCGGTATCGACGGGAGAGGAATCCCGAGAGGCCCCCTAGCAACTCGCATGGGGACTGGCCTCTCCTGAGGCAACCAGGGCGGGTCCCTGAGGTCCCCGTCGTAACTCGAGAACACCTGCCGCAACTCGAGAAAATCCAGGAAGTTCTCCCTTCCAGGCGAGATGAGGCCTATTTCCGATGAGGCGTCTGGAGACTAATGACACCTAACCTCTGGAACTTCGAAAGGGTCTTTCACACCCTTGCTGCAACTCAAGAAGTTCACCGCCATACCCGTCTCCACTCGAGAGGAAGCACGATGGTCCCGCCCACATCCAGAGGAGCCCCGTTTCCCCCTCGGAGCTTGAGATGAGGGATCCTTTCCCTGCTTTCAACGGGAAAGAATTCCCGGCGTTCCGGTCGCATCTCAAGAGGAGGCACTCTCAACAGGAAAGGCGAGAGGAACTCCATGGTCGTACCACCATTCCAAGAGTCCCCCAGATGTCTCAGTCCATTCCAGAGGAACCTCTCTGCCCTGCACTGGCTCATTTTTCACGCCAAGGATCGACTCACACCACGGTGGCACGTGGGACAGCCCTTTGGGAAAGCCTCGAGGGAAAGCCTCGAGGGAAAACCACAGATCCTTTGATCCACGCGACGGGAAGCGTGACATTGCTGCTACAGCCTGGAAGGAAAGCACACGTGCATGCCCCCACTCGAGACGAGGCCTGACTCCCCTGGGGAGACTCCAGAAGTACCCAAAGATCCATGTCAGCCCCTGAGAGGAATCCTCGGTTCGGGCCCTGACTCCACACAAGGTTCTTGGCCCCGGTATCGACGGGAGAGGAATCCCAAGAGGCCCCCTAGCAACTCGCATGGGGACTGGCCTCTCCTGAGGCCACCAGGGCGGGTCCCTGAGGTCCCCGTCATAACTCGAGAACACCTGCCGTAACTCGAGAAAATCCAGGAAGTTCTCCCTTCCAGGCGAGATGAGGCCTATTTCCGATGAGGCGTCTGGAGACTAATGACACCTAACCTCTGGAATTTCGAAAGGGTCTTTCACACCCTTGCTGCAACTCAAGAAGTTCACCGCCATACCCGTCTCCTCTCGAGAGGAAGCACGATGGTCCCGCCCACATCCAGAGGAGCCCCGTTTCCCCCTCGTAGCTCGAGATGAGGGATCCTTTCCCTGCTTTCAACGGGAAAGAATTCCCGGCGTTCCCGTCGCATCTCAAGAGGAGGCACTCTCAACAGGAAAGGCGAGAGGAACTCCATGGTCGTACCACCATTCCAAGAGTCCCCCAGATGTCTCAGTCCATTCCAGAGGAACCTCTTTGCCCTGCACTGGCTCATCTTTCACGCCGATGATCGACTCACACCACGGTGGCACGTGGGACAGCCCTGTGGGAAAGCCTCGAGGGAAAGCCTCGAGGGAAAACCACAGATCCTTTGATCCACGCGACGGGAAGTGTGACATTGCTGCTACAGTCTGGAAGGAAAGCGCACGTGCATGCCCCCACTCGAGACGAGGCCTGACTCCCCTGGGGAGACTCCAGAAGTACTCAAAGATCCATGTCAGCCCCTGAGAGGAATCCTCGGTTCGGGCCCTGACTCCACACAAGGTTATTGGCCCCGGTATCGACGGGAGAGGAATCCCGAGAGGCCCCCTAGCAACTCGCATGGGGACTGGCCTCTCCTGAGGCCACCAGGGCGGGTCCCTGAGGTCCCCGTCGTAACTCGAGAACACCTGCCGCAACTCGAGAAAATCCAGGAAGTTCTCCCTTCCAGGTGAGATGAGGCCTATTTCCGATGAGGCGTCTGGAGACTAATGACACCTAACCTCTGGAATTTCGAAAGGGTCTTTCACACCCTTGCTGCAACTCAAGAAGTACACCGCCATACCCGTCTCCACTCGAGAGGAAGCACGATGGTCCCGCCCACATCCAGAGGAGCCCCGTTTCCCCCTCGTAGCTCGAGATGAGGGATCCTTTCCCTGCTTTCAACGGGAAAGAATTCCCAGCGTTCCCGTCGCATCTCAAGAGGAGGCACTCTCAACAGGAAAGGCGAGAGGAACTCCATGGTCGTACCACCGTTCCAAGAGTCCCCCAGATGTCTCAGTCCATTCCAGAGGAACCTCTTTGCCCTGCACTGGCTCATCTTTCACGCCGAGGATCGACTCACACCACGGTGGCACGTGGGACAGCCCTGTGGGAAAGCCTCGAGGGAAAGCCTCGAGGGAAAACCACAGATCCTTTGATCCACGCGACGGGAAGCGTGACATTGCTGCTACAGCCTGGAAGGAAAGCGCACGTGCATGCCCCCACTCGAGAGGAGGCCTCACTCCCCTGGGGAGACTCCAGAAGTACCCAAAGATCCTTGTCACCCCTGAGAGGAATCCTCGGTCCCGGCCCTGACACCACACAAGGTTTTTGGCCCCGGTATCGACGGGAGAGGAATCCAGAGAGGCCCCCTAGCAACTCGCATGGGGACTGGCCTCTCTTGAGGCCACCCGGGCGGGTCCCTGAGGTCCCCGTCGTAACTCGAGAACACCTGCCGCAACTCGAGAAAATCCAGGAAGTTCTCCCTTGCAGGCGAGATGAGGCCTATTTCCGATGAGGCGTCTGGAGACTAATGACACCTAACCTCTGGAACTTCGAAAGGGTCTTTCACACCCTTGCTGCAACTCAAGAAGTTCACCGCCATACCCGTCTCCACTCGAGAGGAAGTACGATGGTCCCGCCCACATCCAGAGGAGCCCCGTTTCCCCCTCAGAGCTCGAGATGAGGGATCCTTTCCCTGCTTTCAACGGGAAAGAATTCCCGGCGTTCCCGTCGCATCTCAAGAGGAGGCACTCTCAACAGGAAAGGCGAGAGGAACTCCATGGTCGTATCACCATTCCAAGAGTCCCCCAGATGTCTCAGTCCATTCCAGAGGAACCTCTTTGCCCTGCACTGGCTCATCTTTCACGCCGAGGATCGACTCACACCACGGTGGCACGTGGGACAGCCCTGTGGGAAAGCCTCGAGGGAAAGCCTCGAGGGAAAACCACAGATCCTTTGATCCACGCGACGGGCAGCGTGACATTGCTGCTAGAGCCTGGAAGGAAAGCGCACGTGCATGCCCCCACTCGAGAGGAGGCCTGACTCCCCTGGGGAGACTCCAGAAGTACCCAAAGATCCATGTCACCCCTGAGAGGAATCCTCGGTCCCGGCCCTGACTACACACAAGGTTTTTGGCCCCGGTATCGACGGGAGAGGAATCCCGAGAGGCCCCCTAGCAACTCGCATGGGGACTGGCCTCTCCTGAGGCCACCAGGGCGGGTCCCTGAGGTCCCCGTCGTAACTCGAGAACACCTGCCGCAACTCGAGAAAATCCAGGAAGTTCTCCCTTCCAGGCGAGATGAGGCCTATTTCCGATGAGGCGTCTGGAGACTAATGACACCTAACCTCTGGAACTTCGAAAGGGTCTTTCACACCCTTGCTGCAACTCAAGAAGTTCACCGCCATACCCGTCTCCACTCGAGAGGAAGCACGATGGTCCCGCCCACATCCAGAGGAGCCCCGTTTCCCCCTCGTAGCTCGAGATGAGGGATCCTTTCCCTGCTTTCAACGGGAAAGAATTCCCGGCGTTCCCGTCGCATCTCAAGAGGAGGCACTCTCAACAGGAAAGGCGAGAGGAACTCCATGGTCGTACCACCATTCCAAGAGTCCCCCAGATGTCTCAGTCCATTCCAGAGGAACCTCTTTACCCTGCACTGGCTCATCTTTCACGCCGAGGATCGACTCACACCACGGTGGCACGTGGGACAGCCTTGTGGGAAAGCCTCGAGGGAAAGCCTCGAGGGAAAACCACAGATCCTTTGATCCACACGACGGGAAGCGTGACATTGCTGCTACAGCCTGGAAGGAAAGCGCACGTGCATGCCCCCACTCGAGACGAGGCCTGACTCCCCTGGGGAGACTCCAGAAGTACCCAAAGATACATGTCACCCCTGAGAGGAATCCTCGGTTCCGGCCCTGACTACACACAAGGTTTTTGGCCCCGGTATCGACGGGAGAGGAATCCCGAGAGGCCGCCTAGCAACTCGCACGGGGAGTGGCCTCTCCTGAGGCCAGAAGGGCGGGTCCCTGACGTCCCCGTCGTAACTCGAGAACACCTGCCGCAACTCGAGAAAATCCAGGAAGTTCTCCCTTCCAGGCGAGATGAGGCCTATTTCCGATGAGGCGTCTGGAGTCTAATGACACCTAACCTCTGGAACTTCGAAAGGGTCTTTCACACCCTTGCTGCAACTCAAGAAGTTCACCGCCATACCCGTCTCCACTCGAGAGGAAGCACGATGGTCCCGCCCACATCCAGAGGAGCCCCGTTTCCCCCTCGTAGCTCGAGATGAGGGATCCTTTCCCTGCTTTCAACGGGAAAGAATTCCCGGCGTTCCCGTCGCATCTCAAGAGGAGGCACTCTCAACAGGAAAGGCGAGAGGAACTCCATGGTCGTACCACCATTCCAAGACTCCCCCAGATGTCTCAGTCCATTCCAGAGGAAACTCTTTGCCCTGCACTGGCTCATCTTTCACGCCGAGGATCGACTCACAACACGGTGGCACGTGGGACAGCCCTGTGGGAAAGCCTCGAGGGAAAGCCTCGAGGGAAAGCCACAGATCCTTTGATAAATGCGACGGGAATCGTGACATTGCTGCTACAGCCTGGAAGGAAAGCGCACGTGCATGCCCCCACTCGAGACGAGGCCTGACTCCCGTGGGGAGACTCCAGAAGTACCCAAAGATCCATGTCAGCCCCTGAGAGGAATCCTCGGTCCCGGCCCTGACTCCACACAAGGTTTTTGGCCCCGGTATCGACGGGAGAGGAATCCCGAGAGGCCCCCTAGCAACTCGCATGGGGACTGGCCTCTCCTGAGGCCACCAGGGCGGGTCCCTGAGGTCCCCGTCGTAACTCGAGAACACCTGCCGCAACTCGAGAAAATCCAGGAAGTTCTCCCTTCCAGGCGAGATGAGGCCTATTTCCGATGAGGCGTCTGGAGACTAATGACACCTAACCTCTGGAACTTCGAAAGGGTCTTTCACACCCTTGCTGCAACTCAAGAAGTTCACCGCCATACCCGTCTCCACTCGAGAGGAAGCACGATGGTCCCGCCCACATCCAGAGGAGCCCCGTTTCCCCCTCGTAGCTCGAGATGAGGGATCCTTTCCCTGCTTTCAACGGGAAAGAATTCCCGGCGTTCCCGTCGCATCTCAAGAGGAGGCACTCTCAACAGGAAAGGCGAGAGGAACTCCATGGTCGTACCACCATTCCAAGACTCCCCCAGATGTCTCAGTCCATTCCAGAGGAACCTTTTGCTCTGCACTGGCTCATCTTTCACGCCGAGGATCGACTCACACCACGGTGGCACGTGGGAAAGCCTTGTGGGAAAGCCTCGAGGGAAAGCCTCGAGGGAAAACCACAGATCCTTTGATCCACGCGACGGGAAGGGTGACATTGCTGCTGCAGCCTGGAAGGAAAGCGCACGTGCATGCCCCCACTCGAGACGAGTCCTGACTCCCCTGGGGAGACTCCAGAAGTACCCAAAGATACATGTCACCCCTGAGAGTAATCCTCGGTTCCGGCCCTGACTCCACACAAGGTTTTGGCCCCGGTATCGACGGGAGAGGAATCCCGAGAGGCACCCTAGCAACTCGCATGGGGACTGGCCTCTCCTGAGGCAACCAGTGCGGGTCCCTGAGGTCCCCGTCGTAACTCGAGAACACCTGCCGCAACTCGAGAAAATCCAGGAAGTTCTCCCTTGCAGGCGAGATGAGGCCTATTTCCGATGAGGCGTCTGGAGACTAATGACACCTAACCTCTGGAACTTCGAAAGGGTCTTTCACACCCTTGCTGCAACTCAAGAAGTTCACCGCCATACCCGTCTCCACTCGAGAGGAAGCACGATGGTCCCGCCCACATCCAGAGGAGCCCCGTTTCCCCCTCGTAGCTCGAGATGAGGGATCCTTTCCCTGCTTTCAACGGGAAAGAATTCCCGGCATTCCCGTCGCATCTCAAGAGGAGGCACTCTCAACAGGAAAGGCGAGAGGAACTCCATGGTCGTACCACCATTCCAAGAGTCCCCCAGATGTCTCAGTCCATTCCAGAGGAACCTCTTTGCCCTGCACTGGCTCATCTTTCACGCCGAGGATCGACTCACACCACGGTGGCACGTGGGACAGCCCTGTGGGAAAGCCTCGAGGGAAAGACTCGAGGGAAAACCACATATCCTTTGATCCTCGCGACGGGAAGCGTGACATTGCTGCTACAGCCTGGAAGGAAAGCGCACGTGCATGCCCCCACTCGAGACGAGGCCTGACTCCCGTGGGGAGACTCCAGAAGTACCCAAAGATCCATGTCAGCCCCTGAGAGGAATCCTCGGTTCCGGGCCTGACTCCACACAAGGTTTTTGGCCCCGGTATCGACGGGAGAGGAATCCCGAGAGGCCCCCTAGCAAATTGCATGGGGACTGGCCTCTCCTGAGGCCACCAGGGCGGTTCCCTTAGGTCCCCGTCGTAACTCGAGAACACCTGCCGCAACTCGAGAAAATCCAGGAAGTTCTCCCTTCCAGGCGACATGTGGCCTATTTCCGATGAGGAGTCTGGAGACTAATGACACCTAACCTCTGGAACTTCGAAAGGGTCTTTCACACCCTTGCTGCAACTCAAGAAGTTCACCGCCATACCCGTCTCCACTCGAGAGGAAGCACGATGGTCCCGCCCACATCCAGAGGAGCCCCGTTTCCCCCTCGTAGCTCGAGATGAGGGATCCTTTCCCTGCTTTCAACGGGAAAGAATTCACGGCGTTCCCGTCGCATCTCAAGAGGAGGCACTCTCAACAGGAAAGGCGAGAGGAACTCCATGGTCGTACCACCATTCCAAGACTCCCCCAGATGTCTCAGTCCATTCCAGAGGAAACTCTTTGCCCTGCACTGGCTCATCTTTCACGCCGAGGATCGACTCACACCACGGTGGCACGTGGGACAGCCCTGTGGGAAAGCCTCGAGGGAAAGCCTCGAGGGAAAGCCACAGATCCTTTGATAAATGCGACGGGAATCGTGACATTGCTGCTACAGCCTGGAAGGAAAGCGCACGTGCATGCCCCCACTCGAGACGAGGCCTGACTCCCGTGGGGAGACTCCAGAAGTACCCAAAGATCCATGTCAGCCCCTGAGAGGAATCCTCGGTCCCGGCCCTGACTCCACACAAGGTTTTTGGCCCCGGTATAGACGGGAGAGGAATCCCGAGAGGCCCCCTAGCAACTCGCATGGGGACTGGCCTCTCCTGAGGGCACCAGGGCGGGTCCCTGAGGTCCCCGTCATAACTCGAGAACACCTGCCGCAACTCGAGAAAATCCAGGAAGTTCGCCCTTCCAGGCGAGATGACGCCTATTTCCGATGAGGCGTCTGGAGACTAATGACACCTAAACTCTGGAACTTCGAAAGGGTCTTTCACAACCTTGCTGCAAATCAAGAAGTTCACCGCCATACCCGTCTCCACTCGAGAGGAAGCACGATGGTCCCGCCCACATCCAGAGGAGCCCCGTTTCCCCCTCGTAGCTCGAGATGAGGTATCCTTTCCCTGCTTTCAACGGGAAAGAATTCCCAGCGTTCCCGTCGCATCTCAAGAGGAGGCACTCTCAACAGGAAAGGCGAGAGGAACTCCATGGTCGTACCACCATTCCAAGAGTCCCCCAGATGTCTCAGTCCATTCCAGAGGAACCTTTTGCCCTGCACTGGCTCATCTTTCACGCCGAGGATCGACTCACACCACGGTGGCACGTGGGAAAGCCTTGTGGGAAAGCCTCGAGGGAAAGCCTCAAGGGAAAACCACAGATCCTTTGATCCACGCGACGGGAAGCGTGACATTGCTGCTGCAGCCTGGAAGGAAAGCGCACGTGCATGCCCCCACTCGAGACGAGTCCTGACTCCCCTGGGGAGACTCCAGAAGTACCCAAAGATACATGTCACCCCTGAGAGTAATCCTCGGTTCCGGCCCTGACTCCACACAAGGTTTTTGGCCCCGGTATCGACGGGAGAGGAATCCCGAGAGGCCCCCTAGCAACTCGCATGGGGACTGGCCTCTACTGAGGCAACCAGGGCGGGTCCCTGAGGTCCCCGTCGTAACTCGAGAACACCTGCCGCAACTCGAGAAAATCCAGGAAGTTCTCCCTTCCAGGCGAGATGAGGCCTATTTCCGATGAGGCGTCTGGAGACTAATGACACCTAACCTCTGGAACTTCGAAAGGGTCTTTCACACCCTTGCTGCAACTCAAGAAGTTCACCGCCATACCCGTCTCCACTCGAGAGGAAGCACGATGGTCCCGCCCACATCCAGAGGAGCCCCGTTTCCCCCTCGTAGCTCGAGATGAGGGATCCTTTCCCTGCTTTCAACGGGAAAGAATTCCCGGCGTTCCCGTCGCATCTCAAGAGGAGGCACTCACAACAGGAAAGGCGAAAGGAACTCCATGGTCGTACCACCATTCCAAGAGTCCCCCAGATGTCTCAGTCCATTCCAGAGGAACCTCTTTGCCCTGCACTGGCTCATCTTTCACGCCGAGGATCGACTCACACCACGGTGGCACGTGGGACAGCCCTGTGGGAAAGCCTCGAGGGAAAGCCTCGAGGGAAAACCACAGATCCTTTGATCCACGCCACGGGAAGCGTGACATTGCTGCTACAGCCTGGAAGGAAAGTGCACCTGCATGCCCCGACACGAGACGAGGCCTGACTCCCCTGGGGAGACTCCAGAAGTACCCAAAGATCCATGTCAGCCCCTGAGAGGAATCCTCGGTTCCGGCCCTGACTCCACACAAGGTTTTTGGCCCCGGTATCGACGGGAGAGGAATACCGAGAAGCCCCCTAGCAACTCGCATGGGGACTGGCCTCTCCTGAGGCCATCAGGGCGGGTCCCTGTGGTCCCCGTCGTAACTCGAGAACACCTGCCGCAACTCGAGAAAATCCAGGAATTTCTCCCATCCAGGCGAGATGAGGCCTATTTCCGATCAGGCGTCTGGAGACTAATGACACCTAACCTCTGGAACTTCGAAAGGGTCTTTCACACCCTTGCTGAAACTCAAGAAGTTCACCGCCATATCCGTCTCCACTCGAGAGGAAGCACGATGGTCCCGCCCACATCCAGAGGAGCCCTGTTTCCCCCTCCTAGCTCGAGATGAGCGATCCTTTCCCTGCTTTCAACGGGAAAGAATTCCCGGCGTTCCCGTCGCATCTCAAGAGGAGGCACTCTCAACAGGAAAGGCGAGAGGAACTCCATGGTCGTACCACCATTCCAAGAGTCCCCCAGATGTCTCAGTCCATTCCAGAGGAACCTCTTTGCCCTGCACTGGCTCATCTTTCACGCCGAGGATCGACTCACACCACGGTGGCACGTGGGACAGCCCTGTGGGAAAGCCTCGAGGGAAAGCCTCGAGGGAAAACCACAGATCCTTTGATCCACGCGATGGGAAGCGTGACATTGCTGCTACAGCCTGGAAGGAAAGCGCACGAGCATGCCCCCACTCGAGATGAGGCCTGTCTCCCCTGGCGAGACTCCAGAAGTACCCAAAGATCCATATCAGCCCGTGAGAGAAATCCTCGGTTCCGGCCCTGACTCCACACAAGGTTTTTGGCCCGAGTATCGACGGGAGAGGAATCCCGAGAGGCCCCCTAGCAACTCGCATGGGGACTGGCCTCTCCTGAGGCCACCACGGCGGGTCCCTGAGGTCCCCGTCGTAACTCGAGAACACCTGCCGCAACTCGAGAAAATCCAGGAAGTTCTCCCTTCCAGGCGAGATGAGTCCTATTTCCGATGAGGCGTCTGGAGACTAATGACACCTAAACTCTGGAACTTCGAAAGGGTCTTTCACACCCTTGCTGCAACTCAAGAAGTTCACCGCCATACCCGTCTCCACTCGAGAGGAAGCACGATCGTCCCGCCCACATCCAGAGGAGCGCCCTTTCCCCCTCCTAGCTCGAGATGAGCGATCCTTTCCCTGCTTTCAACGGGAAAGAATTCCCGGCGTTCCCGTCGCATCTCAAGAGGAGGCACTCTCAACAGGAAAGTCGAAAGGAACTCCATGGTCTTACCACCATTCCAAGAGTCCCCCAGATATCTCAGTCCATTCCAGAGGAACCTCTTTGCCCTGCACTGGCTCATCTTTCACGCCGAGGATCGACTCACACCACGGTGGCACGTGGGACAGCCCAGTGGGAAAGCCTCGAGGGAAAGCCTCGAGGGAAAACCACAGATCCTTTCATCCACGCCACGGGAAGCGTGACATTGCTGCTACAGCCTGGAAGGAAAGCGCACGTGCATGCCCCCACTCGAGCTGAGGCCTGACTCCCCTGGGGAGACTCCAGAAGTACCCAAAGATCCATGTCAGCCCCTGAGAGGAATCCTCGGTTCCGGGCCTGACTCCACACAAGGTTTTTGGCCCCGGTATCGACGGGAGAGGAATCCCGAGAGGCCCCCTAGCAAATTGCATGGGGACTGGCCTCTCCTGAGGCCACCAGGGCGGTTCCCTGAGGTCCCCGTCGTAACTCGAGAACACCTGCCGCAACTCGAGAAAATCCAGGAAGTTCTCCCTTCCAGGCGACATGTGGCCTATTTCCGATGAGGCGTCTGGAGACTAATGACACCTAACCTCTGGAACTTCGAAAGGGTCTTTCACACCCTTGCTGCAACTCAAGAAGTTCACCGCCATACCCGTCTCCACTCGAGAGGAAGCACGATGGTCCCGCCCACATCCAGAGGAGCCCCGTTTCCCCCTCGTAGCTCGAGATGAGGGATCCTTTCCCTGCTTTCAACGGGAAAGAATTCCCAGTGTTCCCGTCGCATCTCAAGAGGAGGCATTCTCAACAGGAAAGGCGAGAGGAACTCCATGGTCGTACCACCATTCCAGGATTGCCCAGATGTCTCAGTCCATTCCAGAGGAACCTCTTTGCCCTGCACTGGCTCATCTTTCACGCCGAGGATCGACTCACACCACGGTGGCACGTGGGACAGCCCTGTGCGAAAGCCTCGAATGAAAGCCTCGAGGGAAAACCACAGATCCTTTGATCCACGCGACGGGAAGCGTGACATTGCTGCTACAGCATGGAAGGAAAGCGCACGTGCATGCCCCCACTCGAGACGAGGCCTGACTCCCCTTTGGAGACTCCAGAATTACCCAAAGATACATGTCACCCCTGAGAGGAATCCTCGGTTCCGGCCCTGACTCCACACAAGGTTTTTGTCCCCGGTATCGACGAGAGAGGAATCCCGAGAGGCCCCCTATCAACTCGCATGGGGACTGGCCTCTCCTGAGGCAACCAGGGCGGGTCCCTTAGGTCCCCGTCGTAACTCGAGAACACCTGTCGCAACTCGAGAAAATCCAGGAAGTTCTCCCTTGCAGGCGAGATGAGGCCTATTTCCGATGAGGCGTCTGGAGACTAATGACACCTAACCTCTGGAACTTCGAAAGGGTCTTTCACACCCTTGCTGCAACTCAAGAAGTTCACCGCCATACCCGTCTCCACTCGAGAGGAAGTACGATGGTCCCGCCCACATCCAGAGGAGCCCCGTTTCCCCCTCGTAGCTCGAGATGAGGGATCCTTTCCCTGCTTTCAACGGGAAAGAATTCCCGGCGTTCCTGTCGCATCTCAAGAGGAGGAACTCACAACAGGAAAGGCGAGAGGAACTCCATGGTCGTACCACCATTCCTAGAGTCCCCTAGATGTCTCAGTCCATTCCAGAGGAACCTCTTTGACCTGCACTGGCTCATCTTTCACGCCGAGGATCGATTCACACCACGGTGGCACGTGAGACAGCTCTGTGGGAAAGCCTCGAGGGAAAGACTCGAGGGAAAGCCACAGACCCTTTGATAAATGCGACGGGAATCGTGACATTGCTGCTACAGCCTGGAAGGAAAGCGCACGTGCATGCCCCCACTCGAGACGAGGCCTGACTCCCCTGGGGAGACTCCAGAAGTACCCAAAGATACATGTCACCCCTGAGAGGAATCCTCGGTTCCGGCCCTGACTCCACACAAGGTTTTTGGCCCCGGTATCGACGGGAGAGGAATCCCGAGAGGCCGCCTAGCAACTCGCACGGAGAGTGGCCTCTCCTGAGGCCAGAAGGGAGGGTCCCTGACGTCCCCGTCGTAACTCGAGAACACCTGCCGCAACTCGAGAAAATCCAGGAAGTTCTCCCTTCCAGGCGAGATGAGGCCTATTTCCGATGAGGCGTCTGGAGTCTAATGACACCTAACCTCTGGAACTTCGAAAGGGTCTTTCACACCCTTGCTGCAACTCAAGAAGTTCACCGCCATACCCGTCTCCACTCGAGATGAAGCACGATGGTCCCGCCCACATCCAGAGGAGCCCCGTTTCCCCCTCGTAGCTCGAGATGAGGGATCCTTTCCCTGCTTTCAACGGGAAAGAATTCCCGGCGTTCCCGTCGCATCTCAAGAGGAGGCACTCTCAACAGGAAAGGCGAGAGGAACTCCATGGTCGTACCACCATTCCAAGACTCCCCCAGATGTCTCAGTCCATTCCAGAGGAAACTCTTTGCCCTGCACTGGCTCATCTTTCACGCCGAGGATCGACTCACAACACGGTGGCACGTGGGACAGCCCTGTGGGAAAGCCTCGAGGGAAAGCCTCGAGGGAAAGCCACAGATCCTTTGATAAATGCGACGGGAATCGTGACATTGCTGCTACAGCCTGGAAGGAAAGCGCACGTGCATGCCCCCACTCGAGACGAGGCCTGACTCCCGTGGGGAGACTCCAGAAGTACCCAAAGATCCATGTCAGCCCCTGAGAGGAATCCTCGGTCCCGGCCCTGACTCCACACAAGGTTTTTGGCCCCGGTATCGACGGGAGAGGAATCCCGAGAGGCCCCCTAGCAACTCGCATGGGGACTGGCCTCTCCTGAGGCCACCAGGGCGGGTCCCTGAGGTCCCCGTCGTAACTCGAGAACACCTGCCGCAACTCGAGAAAATCCAGGAAGTTCTCCCTTCCAGGCGAGATGAGGCCTATTTCCGATGAGGCGTCTGGAGACTAATGACACCTAACCTCTGGAACTTCGAAAGGGTCTTTCACACCCTTGCTGCAACTCAAGAAGTTCACCGCCATACCCGTCTCCACTCGAGAGGAAGCACGATGGTCCCGCCCACATCCAGAGGAGCCCCGTTTCCCCCTCGTAGCTCGAGATGAGGGATCCTTTCCCTGCTTTCAACGGGAAAGAATTCCCGGCGTTCCCGTCGCATCTCAAGAGGAGGCACTCTCAACAGGAAAGGCGAGAGGAACTCCATGGTCGTACCACCATTCCAAGACTCCCCCAGATGTCTCAGTCCATTCCAGAGGAACCTTTTGCCCTGCACTGGCTCATCTTTCACGCCGAGGATCGACTCACACCACGGTGGCACGTGGGAAAGCCTTGTGGGAAAGCCTCGAGGGAAAGCCTCGAGGGAAAACCACAGATCCTTTGATCCACGCGACGGGAAGTGTGACATTGCTGCTGCAGCCTGGAAGGAAAGCGCACGTGCATGCCCCCACTCGAGACGAGTCCTGACACCCCTGGGGAGACTCCAGAAGTACCCAAAGATACATGTCACCCCTGAGAGTAATCCTCGGTTCCGGCCCTGACTCCACACAAGGTTTTTGGCCCCGGTATCGACGGGAGAGGAATCCCGAGAGGCCCCCTAGCAACTCGCATGGGGACTGGCCTCTCCTGAGGCAACCAGGGCGGGTCCCTGAGGTCCCCGTCGTAACTCGAGAACACCTGCCGCAACTCGAGAAAATCCAGGAAGTTCTCCCTTGCAGGCGAGATGAGGCCTATTTCCGATGAGGCGTCTGGAGACTAATGACACCTAACCTCTGGAACTTCGAAAGGGTCTTTCACACCCTTGCTGCAACTCAAGAAGTTCACCGCCATACCCGTCTCCACTCGAGAGGAAGCACGATGGTCCCGCCCACATCCAGAGGAGCCCCGTTTCCCCCTCATAGCTCGAGATGAGGGATCCTTTCCCTGCTTTCAACGGGAAAGAATTCCCGGCGTTCCCGTCGCATCTCAAGAGGAGGCACTCTCAACAGGAAAGGCGAGAGGAACTCCATGGTCGTACCACCATTCCAAGAGTCCCCCAGATGTCTCAGTCCATTCCAGAGGAACCTCTCTGCCCTGCACTGGCTCATTTTTCACGCCAGGATCGACTCACACCACGGTGGCACGTGGGACAGCCCTGAGGGAAAGCCTCGAGGGAAAGCCTCGAGGGAAAACCACAGATCCTTTGATCCACGCGACGGGAAGCGTGACATTGCTGCTACAGCCTGGAAGGAAAGCACACGTGCATGCCCCCACTCGAGACGAGGCCTGACTCCCCTAGGGAGACTCCAGAAGTACCCAAAGATCCATGTCAGCCCCTGAGAGGAATCCTCGGTTCGGGCCCTGACTCCACACAAGGTTCTTGGCCCCGGTATCGACGGGAGAGGAATCCCGAGAGGCCCCCTAGCAACTCGCATGGGGACTGGCCTCTCCTGAGGCCACCAGGGCGGGTCCCTGAGGTCCCCGTCGTAACTCGAGAACACCTGCCGTAACTCGAGATAATCCAGGAAGTTCTCCCTTCCAGGCGAGATGAGGCCTATTTCCGATGAGGCGTCTGGAGACTAATGACACCTAACCTCTGAAATTTCGAAAGGGTCTTTCACACCCTTGCTGCAACTCAAGAAGTTCACCGCCATACCCGTCTCCTCTCGAGAGGAAGCACGATGGTCCCGCCCACTTCCAGAGGAGCCCCGTTTCCCCCTCGTAGCTCGAGATGAGGGATCCTTTCCCTGCTTTCAACGGGAAAGAATTCCCGGCGTTCCCGTCGCATCTCAAGAGGAGGCACTCTCAACAGGAAAGGCGAGAGGAACTCCATGGTTGTACCACCATTCCAAGAGTCCCCCAGATGTCTCAGTCCATTCCAGAGGAACCTCTTTGCCCTGCACTGGCTCATCTTTCACGCCGAGGATCGACTCACACCACGGTGGCACGTGGGACAGCCCTGTGGGAAAGCCTCGAGGGAAAGCCTCGAGGGAAAACCACAGATCCTTTGATCCACGCGACGGGAAGTGTGACATTGCTGCTACAGTCTGGAAGGAAAGCGCACGTGCAATCCCCCACTCGAGACGAGGCCTGACTCCCCTGGGGAGACTCCAGAAGTACTCAAAGATCCATGTCAGCCCCTGAGAGGAATCCTCGTTTCGGGCCCTGACTCCACACAAGGTTATTGGCCCCGGTATCGACGGGAGAGGAATCCCGAGAGGCCCCCTAGCAACTCGCATGGGGACTGGCCTCTCCTGAGGCCACCAGGGCGGGTCCCTGAGGTCCCCGTCGTAACTCGAGAACACCTGCCGCAACTCGAGAAAATCCAGGAAGTTCTCCCTTGCAGGCGAGATGAGGCCTATTTCCGATGAGGCGTCTGGAGACTAATGACACCTAACCTCTGGAACTTCGAAAGGGTCTTTCACACCCTTGCTGCAACTCAAGAAGTTCACCGCCATACCCGTCTCCACTCGAGAGGAAGCACGATGGTCCCGCCCACATCCAGAGGAGCCCCGTTTCCCCCTCGTAGCTCGAGATGAGGGATCCTTTCCCTGCTTTCAACGGGAAAGAATTCCCAGCGTTCCCGGCGCATCTCAAGAGGAGGCACTCTCAACAGGAAAGGCGAGAGGAACTCCATGGTCGTACCACCATTCCAAGAGTCCCCCAGATGTCTCAGTCCATTCCAGAGGAACCTCTTTGCCCTGCACTGGCTCATCTTTCACGCCGAGGATCGACTCACACCACGATGGCACGTGGGACAGCCTTGTGGGAAAGCCTCGAGGGAAAGCCTCGAGGGAAAACCACAGATCCTTTGATCCACTCGACGGGAAGCGTGACATTACTGCTACAGCCTGGAAGGAAAGCGCACGTGCATGCCCCCACTCGAGACGAGGCCTGACTCCCCTGGGGAGACTCCAGAAGTACCCAAAGATACATGTCACCCCTGAGAGGAATCCTCGGTTCCGGCCCTGACTCCACACAAGGTTTTTGGCCCTGGTATCGACGGGAGAGGAATCCCGAGAGGCCCCCTAGCAACTCGCATGGGGACTGGCCTCTCCTGAGGCCACCAGGGCGGGTCCCTGAGGTCCCCGTCGTAACTCGAGAACACTTGCCGCAACTCGAGAAAATCCAGGAAGTTCTCCCTTCCAGGCGAGATGAGGCCTATTTCCGATGAGGCGTCTGGAGACTAATGACACCTAACCTCTGGAACTTCGAAAGGGTCTTTCACACCCTTTCTGCAACTCAAGAAGTTCACCGCCATACCCGTCTCCACTCGAGAGGAAGCACGATGGTCCCGCCCACATCCAGAGGAGCACCGTTTCCCCCTCGGAGCTCGAGATGAGGGATCCTTTCCCTGCTTTCAACGGGAAAGAATTCCCGGCGTTCCCGTCGCATCTCAAGAGGAGGCACTCTCAACAGGAAAGGCGAGAGGAACTCCATGGTCGTACCACCATTCCAAGAGTCCCCCAGATGTCTCAGTCCATTCCAGAGGAACCTCTCTGCCCTGCACTGGCTCATTTTTCACGCCAGGATCGACTCACACCACGGTGGCACGTGGGACAGCCCTGTGGGAAAGCCTCGAGGGAAAGCCTCGAGGGAAAACCACAGATCCTTTGATCCACGCGACGGGAAGCGTGACATTGCTGCTACAGCCTGGAAGGAAAGCACACGTGCATGCCCCAACTCGAGACGAGGCCTGACTCCCCTGGGGAGACTCCAGAAGTACCCAAAGATCCATGTCAGCCCCTGAGAGGAATCCTCGGTTCGGGCCCTGACTCCACACAAGGTTATTGGCCCCGGTATCGACGGGAGAGGAATCCCGAGAGGCCCCCTAGCAACTCGCATGGGGACTGGCCTCTCCTGAGGCCACCAGGGCGGGTCCCTGAGGTCCCCGTCGTAACTCGAGAACACCTGCCGCAACTCGAGAAAATCCAGGAAGTTCTCCCTTCCAGGTGAGATGAGGCCTATTTCCGATGAGGCGTCTGGAGACTAATGACACCTTACCTCTGGAATTTCGAAAGGGTCTTTCACACCCTTGCTGCAACTCAAGAAGTACACCGCCATACCCGTCTCCACTCGAGAGGAAGCACGATGGTCCCGCCCACATCCAGAGGAGCCCCGTTTCCCCCTTGTAGCTCGAGATGAGGGATCCTTTCCCTGCTTTCAACGGGAAAGAATTCCCAGCGTTCCCGTCGCATCTCAAGAGGAGGCACTCTCAACAGGAAAGGCGAGAGGAACTCCATGGTCGTACCACCATTCCAAGAGTCCCCCAGATGTCTCAGTCCATTCCAGAGGAACCTCTTTGCCCTGCACTGGCTCATCTTTCACGCCGAGGATCGACTCACACCACGGTGGCACGTGGGACAGCCTTGTGGGAAAGCCTCGAGGGAAAGCCTAGAGGGAAAACCACAGATACTTTGATCCACTCGACGGGAAGCGTGACATTGCTGCTACAGCCTGGAAGGAAAGCGCACGTGCATGCCCCCACTCGAGACGAGGCCTGACTCCCCTGGGGAGACTCCAGAAGTACCCAAAGATACATGTCACCCCTGAGAGGAATCCTCGGTTCCGGCCCTGACTCCACACAAGGTTTTTGGCCCCGGTATCGACGGGAGAGGAATCCCGAGAAGCCCCCTAGCAACTCGCATGGGGACTGGCCTCTCCTGAGGCAACCAGGGCGGGTCCCTGAGGTCCCCGTCGTAACTCGAGAACACCTGCCGCAACTCGAGAAAATCCAGGAAGTTCTCCCTTGCAGGCGAGATGAGGCCTATTTCCGATGAGGCGTCTGGAGACTAATGACACCTAACCTCTGGAACTTCGAAAGGGTCTTTCACACCCTTGCTGCAACTCAAGAAGTTCACCGCCATACCCGTCTCCACTCGAGAGGAAGCACGATGGTCCCGCCCACATCTAGAGGAGCCCCGTTTCCCCCTCGTAGCTCGAGATGAGGGATCCTTTCCCTGCTTTCAACGGGAAAGAATTCCCGGCGTTCCCGTCGCATCTCAAGAGGAGGCACTCTCAACAGGAAAGGCTAGAGGAACTCCATGGTCGTACCACCATTCCAAGAGTCCCCCAGATGACTCAGTCCATTCCAGAGGAACCTCTTTGCCCTGCACTGGCTCATCTTTCACGCCGAGGATCGACTCACACCACGGTGGCACGTGGGACAGCCCTGTGGGAAAGCCTCGAGGGAAAGCCTCGAGGGAAAACCACAGATCCTTTGATGCACGCGACGGGAAGCGAGACATTGCTGCTACAGCCTGGAAGGAAAGCGCACGTGCATGCCCCCACTCGAGAGGAGGCCTGACTCCCCTGGGGAGACTCCAGAAGTACCCAAAGATCCTTGTCACCCCTGAGAGGAATCCTCGGTCCCGGCCCTGACACCACACAAGGTTTTTGGCCCCGGTATCGATGGGAGAGGAATCCAGAGAGGCCCCCTAGCAACTCGCATGGGGACTGGCCTCTCTTGAGGCCACCCGGGCGGGTCCCTGAGGTCCCCGTCGTAACTCGAGAACACCTGCCGCAACTCGAGAAAATCCAGGAAGTTCTCCCTTGCAGGCGAGATGAGGCCTATTTCCGATGAGGCGTCTGGAGACTAATGACACCTAAACTCTGGAACTTCGAAAGGGTGTTTCACACCCTTGCTGCAACTCAAGAAGTTCACCGCCATACCCGTCTCCACTCGAGAGGAAGTACGATGGTCCCGCCCACATCCAGAGGAGCCCCGTTTCCCCCTCGGAGCTCGAGATGAGGGATCCTTTCCCTGCTTTCAACGGGAAAGAATTCCCGGCGTTCCCGTCGCATCTCAAGAGGAGGCACTCTCAACAGGAAAGGCGAGAGGAACTCCATGGTCGTATCACCATTCCAAGACTCCCCCAGATGTCTCAGTCCATTCCAGAGGAACCTCTTTGCCCTGCACTGGCTCATCTTTCACGCCGAGGATCGACTCACACCACGGTGGCACGTGGGACAGCCCTGTGGGAAAGCCTCGAGGGAAAGCCTCGAGGGAAAACCACAGATCCTTTGATCCACACGACGGGAAGCGTGACATTGCTGCTACAGCCTGGAAGGAAAGCACACGTGCATGCCCCCACTCGAGAGGAGGCCTGACTCCCCTGGGGAGACTCCAGAAGTACCCAAAGATCCATGTCACCCCTGAGAGGAATCCTCGGTCCCGGCCCTGACTACACACAAGGTTTTTGGCCCCGGTATCGATGGGAGAGGAATTCCGAGAGGCCCCCTAGCAACTCGCATGGGGACTGGCCTCTCCTGAGGCAACCAGGGCGGGTCCCTGAGGTCCCCGTCGTAACTCGAGAACACCTGCCGCAACTCGAGAAAATCCAGGAAGTTCTCCCTTCCAGGCGAGATGAGGCCTATTTCCGATGAGGCGTCTGGAGACTAATGACACCTAACCTCTGGAACTTCGAAAGGGTCTTTCACACCCTTGCTGCAACTCAAGAAGTTCACCGCCATACCCGTCTCCACTCGAGAGGAAGCACGATGGTCCCGCCCACATCCAGAGGAGCCCCGTTTCCCCCTCGGAGCTCGAGATGAGGGATCCTTTCCCTGCTTTCAACGGGAAAGAATTCCCGGCGTTCCCGTCGCATCTCAAGAGGAGGCACTCTCAACAGGAAAGGCGAGAGGAACTCCATGGTCGTACCACCATTCCAAGAGTCCCCCAGATGTCTCAGTCCATTCCAGAGGAACCTCTCTGCCCTGCACTGGCTCATTTTTCACGCCGAGGATCGACTCACACCACGGTGGCACGTGGGACAGCCCTGTGGGAAAGCCTCGAGGGAAAGCCTCGAGGGAAAACCACAGATCCTTTGATCCACGCGACGGGAAGCGTGACATTGATGCTACAGCCTGGAAGGAAAGCACACGTGCATGCCCCCACTCGAGACGAGGCCTGACTCCCCTGGGGAGACTCCAGAAGTACCCAAAGATCCATGTCAGCCCCTGAGAGGAATCCTCGGTTCGGGCCCTGACTCCACACAAGGTTCTTGGCCCCGGTATCGACGGGGGAGGAATCCCGAGAGGCCCCCTAGCAACTCGCATGGGGACTGGCCTCTCCTGAGGCCACCAGGGCGGGTCCCTGAGGTCCCCGTCGTAACTCGAGAACACCTGCCGTAACTCGAGAAAATCCAGGAAGTTCTCCCTTCCAGGCGAGATGAGGCCTATTTCCGATGAGGCGTCTGGAGACTAATGACACCTAACCTCTGGAATTTCGAAAGGGTCTTTCACACCCTTGCTGCAACTCAAGAAGTTCACCGCCATACCCGTCTCCTCTCGAGAGGAAGCACGATGGTCCCGCCCACATCCAGAGGAGCCCCGTTTCCCCCTTGTATCTCGAGATAAGGGATCCTTTCCCTGCTTTCAACGGGAAAGAATTCCCGGCGTTCCCGTCGCATCTCAAGAGGAGGCACTCTCAACAGGAAAGGCGAGAGGAACTCCATGGTCGTACCACCATTCCAAGAGTCCGCCAGATGTCTCAGTCCATTCCAGAGGAACCTCTTTGCCCTGCACTGGCTCATCTTTCACGCCGAGGATCGACTCACACCACGGTGGCACGTGGGACAGCCCTGTGGGAAAGCCTCGAGGGAAAGCCTCGAGGGAAAACCACAGATCCTTTGATCCACGCGACGGGAAGTGTGACATTGCTGCTACAGTCTGGAAGGAAAGCGCACGTGCATGCCCCCACTCGAGACGAGGCCTGACTCCCCTGGGGAGACTCCAGAAGTACTCAAAGATCCATGTCAGCCCCTGAGAGGAATCCTCGGTTCGGGCCCTGACTCCACACAAGGTTATTGGCCCCGGTATCGACGGGAGAGGAATCCCGAGAGGCCCCCTAGCAACTCGCATGGGGACTGGCCTCTCCTGAGGCCACCAGGGCGGGTCCCTGAGGTCCCCGTCGTAACTCGAGAACACCTGCCGCAACTCGAGAAAATCCAGGAAGTTCTCCCTTCCAGGTGAGATGAGGCCTATTTCCGATGAGGCGTCTGGAGACTAATGACACCTAACCTCTGGAATTTCGAAAGGGTCTTTCACACCCTTGCTGCAACTCAAGAAGTACACCGCCATACCCGTCTCCACTCGAGAGGAAGCACGATGGTCCCGCCCACATCCAGAGGAGCCCCGTTTCCCCCTCGTAACTCGAGATGAGGGATCCTTTCCCTGCTTTCAACGGGAAAGAATCCCCAACGTTCCCGTCGCATCTCCAGAGGAGGCACTCTCAACAGGAAAGGCGAGAGGAACTCCATGGTCGTACCACCATTCCAAGAGTCCCCCAGATGTCTCAGTCCATTCCAGAGGAACCTCTTTGCCCTGCACTGGCTCATCTTTCACGCCGAGGATCGACTCACACCACGGTGGCACGTGGGACAGCCTTGTGGGAAAGCCTCGAGGGAAAGCCTCGAGGGAAAACCACAGATCCTTTGATCCACTCGACGGGAAGCGTGACATTGCTGCTACAGCCTGGAAGGAAAGCGCACGTGCATGCCCCCACTCGAGACGAGGCCTGACTCCCCTGGGGAGACTCCAGAAGTACCCAAAGATCCATGTCAGCCCCTGAGAGGAATCCTCGTTTCGGGCCCTGACTCCACACAAGGTTCTTGGCCCCGGTATCGACGGGAGAGGAATCCCGAGAGGCCCCCTAGCAACTCGCATGGGGACTAGCCTCTCCTGAGGCCACCAGGGCGGGTCCCTGAGGTCCCCGTCGTAACTCGAGAACACCTGCCGTAACTCGAGAAAATCCAGGAAGTTCTCCCTTCCAGGCGAGATGAGGCCTATTTCCGATGAGGCGTCTGGAGACTAATGACACCTAACCTCTGGAATTTCGAAAGGGTCTTTCACACCCTTGCTGCAACTCAAGAAGTTCACCGCCAAACCCGTCTCCTCTCGAGAGGAAGCACGATGGTCCCGCCCACATCCAGAGGAGCCCCGTTTCCCCCTCGTAGCTCGAGATGAGGGATCCTTTCCCTGCTTTCAACGGGAAAGAATTCCCGGCGTTCCCGTCGCATCTCAAGAGGAGGCACTCTCAACAGGAAAGGCGAGAGGAACTCCATGGTCGTACCACCATGCCAAGAGTCCCCCAGATGTCTCAGTCCATTCCAGAGGAACCTCTTTGCCCTGCACTGGCTCATCTTTCACGCCGAGGATCGACTCACACCACGGTGGCACGTGGGACAGCCCTGTGGGAAAGCCTCGAGGGAAAGCCTCGAGGGAAAACCACAGATCCTTTGATCCACGCGACGGGAAGTGTGACATTGCTGCTACAGTCTGGAAGGAAAGCGCACGTGCATGCCCCCACTCGAGACGAGGCCTGACTCCCCTGGGGAGACTCCAGAAGTACTCAAAGATCCATGTCAGCCCCTGAGAGGAATCCTCGGTTCGGGCCCTGACTCCACACAAGGTTATTGGCCCCGGTATCGACGGGAGAGGAATCCCGAGAGGCCCCCTAGCAACTCGCATGGGGACTGGCCTCTACTGAGGCCACCAGGGCGGGTCCCTGAGGTCCCCGTCGTAACTCGAGAACACCTGCCGCAACTCGAGAAAATCCAGGAAGTTCTCCCTTCCAGGTGAGATGAGGCCTATTTCCGATGAGGCGTCTGGAGACTAATGACACCTAACCTCTGGAATTTCGAAAGGGTCTTTCACACCCTTGCTGCAACTCAAGAAGTACACCGCCATACCCGTCTCCACTCGAGAGGAAGCACGATGGTCCCGCCCACATCCAGAGGAGCCCCGTTTCCCCCTCGTAGCTCGAGATGAGGGATCCTTTCCCTGCTTTCAACGGGAAAGAATTCCCAGCGTTCCCGTCGCATCTCCAGAGGAGGCACTCTCAACAGGAAAGGCGAGAGGAACTCCATGGTCGTACCACCATTCCAAGAGTCCCCCAGATGTCTCAGTCCATTCCAGAGGAACCTCTTTGCCCTGCACTGGCTCATCTTTCACGCCGAGGATCGACTCACACCACGGTGGCACGTGGGACAGCCTTGTGGGAAAGCCTCGAGGGAAAGCCTCGAGGGAAAACCACAGATCCTTTGATCCACTCGACGGGAAGCGTGACATTGCTGCTACAGCCTGGAAGGAAAGCGCACGTGCATGCCCCCACTCGAGACGAGGCCTGACTCCCGTGGGGAGACTCCAGAAGTACCCAAAGATCCATGTCAGCCCCTGAGAGGAATCCTCGGTTCGGGCCCTGACTCCACACAAGGTTCTTGGCCCCGGTATCGACGGGAGAGGAATCCCGAGAGGCCCCCTAGCAACTCACATGGGGACTAGCCTCTCCTGAGGCCACCAGGGCGGGTCCCTGAGGTCCCCGTCGTAACTCGAGAACACCTGCCGTAACTCGAGAAAATCCAGGAAGTTCTCCCTTCCAGGCGAGATGAGGCCTATTTCCGATGAGGCGTCTGGAGACTAATGACACCTAACCTCTGGAATTTCGAAAGGGTCTTTCACACCCTTGCTGCAACTCAAGAAGTTCACCGCCAAACCCGTCTCCTCTCGAGAGGAAGCACGATGGTCCCGCCCACATCCAGAGGAGCCCCGTTTCCCCCTCGTAGCTCGAGATGAGGGATCCTTTCCCTGCTTTCAACGGGAAAGAATTCCCGGCGTTCCCGTCGCATCTCAAGAGGAGGCACTCTCAACAGGAAAGGCGAGAGGAACTCCATGGTCGTACCACCATGCCAAGAGTCCCCCAGATGTCTCAGTCCATTCCAGAGGAACCTCTTTGCCCTGCACTGGCTCATCTTTCACGCCGAGGATCGACTCACACCACGGTGGCACGTGGGACAGCCCTGTGGGAAAGCCTCGAGGGAAAGCCTCGAGGGAAAACCACAGATCCTTTGATCCACGCGACGGGAAGCGTGACATTGCTGCTACAGTCTGGAAGGAAAGCGCACGTGCATGCCCCCACTCGAGACGAGGCCTGACTCCCCTGGGGAGACTCCAGAAGTACTCAAAGATCCATGTCAGCCCCTGAGAGGAATCCTCGGTTCGGGCCCTGACTCCACACAAGGTTATTGGCCCCGGTATCGACGGGAGAGGAATCCCGAGAGGCCCCCTAGCAACTCGCATGGGGACTGGCCTCTCCTGAGGCCACCAGGGCGGGTCCCTGAGGTCCCCGTCGTAACTCGAGAACACCTGCCGCAACTCGAGTAAATCCAGGAAGTTCTCCCTTCCATGTGAGATGAGGCCTATTTCCGATGAGGCGTCTGGAGACTAATGACACCTAACCTCTGGAATTTCGAAAGGGTCTTTCACACCCTTGCTGCAACTCAAGAAGTACACCGCCATACCCGTCTCCACTCGAGAGGAAGCACGATGGTCCCGCCCACATCCAGAGGAGCCCCGTTTCCCCCTCGTAGCTCGAGATGAGGGATCCTTTCCCTGCTTTCAACGGGAAAGAATTCCCAGCGTTCCCGTCGCATCTCAAGAGGAGGCACTCTCAACAGGAAAGGCGAGAGGAACTCCATGGTCGTACCACCATTCCAAGAGTCCCCCAGATGTCTCAGTCCATTCCAGAGGAACCTCTTTGCCCTGCACTGGCTCATCTTTCACGCCGAGGATCGACTCACACCACGGTGGCACGTGGGACAGCCCTGTGGGAAAGCCTCGAGGGAAAGCCTCGAGGGAAAACCACAGATCCTTTGATCCACTCGACGGGAAGCGTGACATTGCTGCTACAGCCTGGAAGGAAAGCGCACGTGCATGCCCCCACTCGAGACGAGGCCTGACTCCCCTGGGGAGACTCCAGAAGTACCCAAAGATCCATGTCAGCCCCTGAGAGGAATCCTCGGTTCGGGCCCTGACTCCACACAAGGTTCTTGGCCCCGGTATCGACGGGAGAGGAATCCCGAGAGGCCCCCTAGCAACTCGCATGGGGACTAGCCTCTCCTGAGGCCACCAGGGCGGGTCCCTGAGGTCCCCGTCGTAACTCGAGAACACCTGCCGTAACTCGAGAAAATCCAGGAAGTTCTCCCTTCCAGGCGAGATGAGGCCTATTTCCGATGAGGCGTCTGGAGACTAATGACACCTAACCTCTGGAATTTCGAAAGGGTCTTTCACACCCTTGCTGCAACTCAAGAAGTTCACCGCCAAACCCGTCTCCTCTCGAGAGGAAGCACGATGGTCCCGCCCACATCCAGAGGAGCCCCGTTTCCCCCTCGTAGCTCGAGATGAGGGATCCTTTCCCTGCTTTCAACGGGAAAGAATTCCCGGCGTTCCCGTCGCATCTCAAGAGGAGGCACTCTCAACAGGAAAGGCGAGAGGAACTCCATGGTCGTACCACCATGCCAAGAGTCCCCCAGATGTCTCAGTCCATTCCAGAGGAACCTCTTTGCCCTGCACTGGCTCATCTTTCACGCCGAGGATCGACTCACACCACGGTGGCACGTGGGACAGCCCTGTGGGAAAGCCTCGAGGGAAAGCCTCGAGGGAAAACCACAGATCCTTTGATCCACGCGACGGGAAGTGTGACATTGCTGCTACAGTCTGGAAGGAAAGCGCACGTGCATGCCCCCACTCGAGACGAGGCCTGACTCCCCTGGGGAGACTCCAGAAGTACTCAAAGATCCATGTCAGCCCCTGAGAGGAATCCTCGGTTCGGGCCCTGACTCCACACAAGGTTATTGGCCCCGGTATCGACGGGAGAGGAATCCCGAGAGGCCCCCTAGCAACTCGCATGGGGACTGGCCTCTACTGAGGCCACCAGGGCGGGTCCCTGAGGTCCCCGTCGTAAATCGAGAACACCTGCCGCAACTCGAGAAAATCCAGGAAGTTCTCCCTTCCAGGTGAGATGAGGCCTATTTCCGATGAGGCGTCTGGAGACTAATGACACCTAACCTCTGGAATTTCGAAAGGGTCTTTCACACCCTTGCTGCAACTCAAGAAGTACACCGCCATACCCGTCTCCACTCGAGAGGAAGCACGATGGTCCCGCCCACATCCAGAGGAGCCCCGTTTCCCCCTCGTAGCTCGAGATGAGGGATCCTTTCCCTGCTTTCAACGGGAAAGAATTCCCAGCGTTCCCGTCGCATCTCCAGAGGAGGCACTCTCAACAGGAAAGGCGAGAGGAACTCCATGGTCGTACCACCATTCCAAGAGTCCCCCAGATGTCTCAGTCCATTCCAGAGGAACCTCTTTGCCCTGCACTGGCTCATCTTTCACGCCGAGGATCGACTCACACCACGGTGGCACGTGGGACAGCCTTGTGGGAAAGCCTCGAGGGAAAGCCTCGAGGGAAAACCACAGATCCTTTGATCCACTCGACGGGAAGCGTGACATTGCTGCTACAGCCTGGAAGGAAAGCGCACGTGCATGCCCCCACTCGAGACGAGGCCTGACTCCCCTGGGGAGACTCCAGAAGTACCCAAAGATCCATGTCAGCCCCTGAGAGGAATCCTCGGTTCGGGCCCTGACTCCACACAAGGTTCTTGGCCCCGGTATCGACGGGAGAGGAATCCCGAGAGGCCCCCTAGCAACTCGCATGGGGACTAGCCTCTCCTGAGGCCACCAGGGCGGGTCCCTGAGGTCCCCGTCGTAACTCGAGAACACCTGCCGTAACTCGAGAAAATCCAGGAAGTTCTCCCTTCCAGGCGAGATGAGGCCTATTTCCGATGAGGCGTCTGGAGACTAATGACACCTAACCTCTGGAATTTCGAAAGGGTCTTTCACACCCTTGCTGCAACTCAAGAAGTTCACCGCCAAACCCGTCTCCTCTCGAGAGGAAGCACGATGGTCCCGCCCACATCCAGAGGAGCCCCGTTTCCCCCTCGTAGCTCGAGATGAGGGATCCTTTCCCTGCTTTCAACGGGAAAGAATTCCCGGCGTTCCCGTCGCATCTCAAGAGGAGGCACTCTCAACAGGAAAGGCGAGAGGAACTCCATGGTCGTACCACCATGCCAAGAGTCCCCCAGATGTCTCAGTCCATTCCAGAGGAACCTCTTTGCCCTGCACTGGCTCATCTTTCACGCCGAGGATCGACTCACACCACGGTGGCACGTGGGACAGCCCTGTGGGAAAGCCTCGAGGGAAAGCCTCGAGGGAAAACCACAGATCCTTTGATCCACGCGACGGGAAGCGTGACATTGCTGCTACAGTCTGGAAGGAAAGCGCACGTGCATGCCCCCACTCGAGACGAGGCCTGACTCCCCTGGGGAGACTCCAGAAGTACTCAAAGATCCATGTCAGCCCCTGAGAGGAATCCTCGGTTCGGGCCCTGACTCCACACAAGGTTATTGGCCCCGGTATCGACGGGAGAGGAATCCCGAGAGGCCCCCTAGCAACTCGCATGGGGACTGGCCTCTCCTGAGGCCACCAGGGCGGGTCCCTGAGGTCCCCGTCGTAACTCGAGAACACCTGCCGCAACTCGAGTAAATCCAGGGAGTTCTCCCTTCCATGTGAGATGAGGCCTATTTCCGATGAGGCGTCTGGAGACTAATGACACCTAACCTCTGGAATTTCGAAAGGGTCTTTCACACCCTTGCTGCAACTCAAGAAGTACACCGCCATACCCGTCTCCACTCGAGAGGAAGCACGATGGTCCCGCCCACATCCAGAGGAGCCCCGTTTCCCCCTCGTAGCTCGAGATGAGGGATCCTTTCCCTGCTTTCAACGGGAAAGAATTCCCGGCGTTCCCGTCGCATCTCAAGAGGAGGCACTCTCAACAGGAAAGGCGAGAGGAACTCCATGGTCGTACCACCATTCCAAGAGTCCCCCAGATGTCTCAGTCCATTCCAGAGGAACCTCTCTGCCCTGCACTGGCTCATTTTTCACGCCGAGGATCGACTCACACCACGGTGGCACGTGGGACAGCCCTGTGGGAAAGCCTCGAGGGAAAGCCTCGAGGGAAAACCACAGATCCTTTGATCCACGCGACGGGAATCGTGACATTGCTGCTACAGCCTGGAAGGAAAGCACACGTGCATGCCCCCACTCGAGACGAGGCCTGACTCCCCTGGGGAGACTCCAGAAGTACCCAAAGATCCATGTCAGCCCCTGAGAGGAATCCTCGGATCGGGCCCTGACTCCACACAAGGTTCTTGGCCCCGGTATCGACGGGAGAGGAATACCGAGAGGCCCCCTAGCAACTCGCATGGGGACTGGCCTCTCCTGAGGCCACCAGGGCGGGTCCCTGAGGTCCCCGTCATAACTCGAGAACACCTGCCGTAACTCGAGAAAATCCAGGAAGTTCTCCCTTCCAGGCGAGATGAGGCCTATTTCCGATGAGGCGTCTGGAGACTAATGACACCTAACCTCTGGAATTTCGAAAGGGTCTTTCACACCCTTGCTGCAACTCAAGAAGTTCACCGCCATACCCGTCTCCTCTCGAGAGGAAGCACGATGGTCCCGCCCACATCCAGAGGAGCCCCGTTTCCCCCTCGTAGCTCGAGATGAGGGATCCTTTCCCTGCTTTCAACGGGAAAGAATTCCCGGCGTTCCCGTCGCATCTCAAGAGGAGGCACTCTCAACAGGAAAGGCGAGAGGAACTCCATGGTCGTACCACCATTCCAAGAGTCCCCCAGATGTCTCAGTCCATTCCAGAGGAACCTCTTTGCCCTGCACTGGCTCATCTTTCACGCCGAGGATCGACTCACACCACGGTGGCACGTGGGACAGCCCTGTGGGAAAGCCTCGAGGGAAAGTCTCGAGGGAAAACCACAGATCCTTTGATCCACGCGACGGGAAGTGTGACATTGCTGCTACAGTCTGGAAGGAAAGCGCACGTGCATGCCCCCACTCGAGACGAGGCCTGACTCCCCTGGGGAGACTCCAGAAGTACTCAAAGATCCATGTCAGCCCCTGAGAGGAATCCTCGGTTCCGGCCCTGACTCCACACAAGGTTTTTGGCCCCGGTATCGACGGGAGAGGAATCCCGAGAGGCCCCCTAGCAACTCGCATGGGGACTGGCCTCTCCTGAGGCAACCAGGGCGGTTCCCTGAGGTCCCCGTCGTAACTCGAGAACACCTGCCGCAACTCGAGAAAATCCAGGAAGTTCTCCCTTGCAGGCGAGATGAGGCCTATTTCCGATGAGGCGTCTGGAGACTAATGACACCTAACCTCTGGAACTTCGAAAGGGTCTTTCACACCCTTGTTGCAACTCAAGAAGTTCACCGCCATACCCGTCTCCACTCGAGAGGAAGCACGATGGTCCCGCCCACATCCAGAGGAGCCCCGTTTCCCCCTCGTAGCTCGAGATGAGGGATCCTTTCCCTGCTTTTAACGGGAAAGAATTCCCGGCGTTCCCGTCGCATCTCAAGAGGAGGCACTCTCAACAGGAAAGGCGAGAGGAACTCCATGGTCGTACCACCATTCCAAGAGTCCCCCAGATGACTCAGTCCATTCCAGAGGAACCTCTTTGCCCTGCACTGGCTCATCTTTCACGCCGAGGATCGACTCACACCACGGTGGCACGTGGGACAGCCCTGTGGGAAAGCCTCGAGGGAAAGCCTCGAGGGAAAACCACAGATCCTTTGATCCACGCGACGGGAAGCGTGACATTGCTGCTACAGCCTGGAAGGAAAGCGCACGTGCATGCCCCCACTCGAGAGGAGGCCTGACTCCCCTTGGGAGACTCCAGAAGTACCCAAAGATCCTTGTCACCCCTGAGAGGAATCCTCGGTCCCGGCCCTGACACCACACAAGGTTTCTGGCCCCGGTATCGACGGGAGAGGAATCCAGAGAGGCCCCCTAGCAACTCGCATGGGGACTGGCCTCTCTTGAGGCCACCCGGGCGGGTCCCTGAGGTCCCCGTCGTAACTCGAGAACACCTGCCGCAACTCGAGAAAATCCAGGAAGTTCTCCCTTGCAGGCGAGATGAGGCCTATTTCCGATGAGGCGTCTGGAGACTAATGACACCTAACCTCTGGAACTTCGAAAGGGTCTTTCACACCCTTGCTGCAACTCAAGAAGTTCACCGCCATACCCGTCTCCACTCGAGAGGAAGTAAGATGGTCCCGCCCACATCCAGAGGAGCCCCGTTTCCCCTCGGAGCTCGAGATGAGGGATCCTTTCCCTGCTTTCAACGGGAAAGAATTCCCGGCGTTCCCGTCGCATCTCAAGAGGAGGCACTCTCAACAGGAAAGGCGAGAGGAACTCCATGGTCGTATCAGCATTCCAAGACTCCCCCAGATGTCTCAGTCCATTCTAGAGGAACCTATTTGCCCTGCACTGGCTCATCTTTCACGCCGAGGATCGACTCACACCACGGTGGCACGTGGGACAGCCCTGTGGGAAAGCCTCGAGGGAAAGCCTCGAGGGAAAACCACACATCATTTGATCCACGCGACGGGAAGCGTGACATTGCTGCTAGAGCCTGGAAGGAAAGCGCACGTGCATGCCCCCACTCGAGAGGAGGCCTGACTCCCCTGGGGAGACTCCAGAAGTACCCAAAGATCCATGTCACCCCTGAGAGGAATCCTCGGTCCCAGCCCTGACTACACACAAGGTTTTTGGCCCCGGTATCGACGGGAGAGGAATCCTGAGAGGCCCCCTAGCAACTCGCATGGGGACTGGCCTCTCCTGAGGCCACCAGGGCGGGTCCCTGAGGTCCCCGTCGTAACTCGAAAACACCTGCCGCAACTCGAGAAAATCCAGGAAGTTCTCCCTTCCAGGCGAGATGAGGCCTATTTCCGATGAGGCGTCTGGAGACTAATGACACCTAACCTCTGGAACTTCGAAAGGGTCTTTCACACCCTTGCTGCAACTCAAGAAGTTCACCGCCATACCCGTCTCCACTCGAGAGGAAGCACGATGGTCCCGCCCACATCCAGAGGAGCCCCGTTTCCCCCTCGTAGCTCGAGATGAGGGAGCCTTTCCCTGCATTCAACGGGAAAGAATTCCCGGCGTTCCCGTCGCATCTCAAGAGGAGGCACTCTCAACAGGAAAGGCGAGAGGAACTCCATGGTCGTACCACCATTCCAAGAGTCCCCCAGATGTCTCAGTCCATTCCAGAGGAACCTCTTTGCCCTGCACTGGCTCATTTTTCACGCCGAGGATCGACTCACACCACGGTGGCACGTGGGACAGCCCTGTGGGAAAGCCTCGAGGGAAAGCCTCGAGGGAAAACCACAGATCCTTTGATCCACGCGACGGGAAGCGTTACATTGTTGCTACAGCCTGGAAGGAAAGCACACGTGCATGCCCCCACTCGAGACGAGGCCTGACTCCCCTGGGGAGACTCCAGAAGTACCCAAAGATCCATGTCAGCCCCTGAGAGGAATCCTCGGTTCGGGCCCTGACTCCACACAAGGTTCTTGGCCCCGGTATCGACGGGAGAGGAATCCCGAGAGGCCCCCTAGCAACTCGCATGGGGACTGGCCTCTCCTGAGGCCACCAGGGCGGGTCCCTGAGGTCCCCGTCGTAACTCGAGAACACCTGCCGCAACTCGAGAAAATCCAGGAAGTTCTCCCTTCCAGGTGAGATGAGGCCTATTTCCGATGAGGCGTCTGGAGACTAATGACACCTAACCTCTGGAATTTCGAAAGGGTCTTTCACACCCTTGCTGCAACTCAAGAAGTACACCGCCATACCCGTCTCCACTCGAGAGGAAGCACGATGGTCCCGCCCACATCCAGAGGAGCCCCGTTTCCCCCTCGTAGCTCGAGATGAGGGATCCTTTCCCTGCTTTCAACGGGAAAGAATTCCCGGCGTTCCCGTCGCATCTCAAGAGGAGGCACTCTCAACAGGAAAGGCGAGAGGAACTCCATGGTCGTACCACCATTCCAAGACTCCCCCAGATGTCTCAGTCCATTCCAGAGGAACCTTTTGCCCTGCACTGGCTCATCTTTCACGCCGAGGATCGACTCACACCACGGTGGCACGTGGGAAAGCCTTGTGGGAAAGCCTCGAGGGAAAGCCTCGAGGGAAAACCACAGATCCTTTGATCCACGCGACGGGAAGCGTGACATTGCTGCTGCAGCCTGGAAGGAAAGCGCACGTGTATGCCCCCACTCGAGACGAGTCCTGACTCCCCTGGGGAGACTCCAGAAGTACCCAAAGATACATGTCACCCCTGAGAGTAATCCTCGGTTGCAGCCCTGACTCCACACAAGGTTTTTGGCCCCGGTATCGACGGGAGAGGAATCCCGAGAGGCCCCCTAGCAACTCGCATGGGGACTGGCCTCTCCTGAGGCAACCAGTGCGGGTCCCTGAGGTCCCCGTCGTAACTCGAGAACACCTGCCGCAACTCGAGAAAATCCAGGAAGTTCTCCCTTGCAGGCGAGATGAGGCCTATTTCCGATGATGCGTCTGGAGACTAATGACACCTAACCTCTGGAACTTCGAAAGGGTCTTTCACACCCTTGCTGCAACTCAAGAAGTTCACCGCCATACCCGTCTCCACTCGAGAGGAAGCACGATGGTCCCGCCCACATCCAGAGGAGCCCCGTTTCCCCCTCGTAGCTCGAGATGAGGTATCCTTTCCCTGCTTTCAACGGGAAAGAATTCCCGGCGTTCCCGTCGCATCTCAAGAGGAGGCACTCTCAACAGGAAAGGCGAGAGGAACTCCATGGTCGTACCACCATTCCAAGAGTCCCCCAGATGTCTCAGTCCATTCCAGAGGAACCTCTTTGCCCTGCACTGGCTCATCTTTCACGCCGAGAATCGACTCACACCACGGTGGCACGTGGGACAGCCCTGTGGGAAAGCCTCGAGGGAAAGACTCGAGGGAAAACCACATATCCTTTGATCCACGAGACGGGAAGCGTGACATTGCTGCTACAGCCTGGAAGGAAAGCGCACGTGCATGCCCCCACTTGAGACGAGGCCTGACTCCCGTGGGGAGACTCCAGAAGTACCCAAAGATCCATGTCAGCCCCTGAGAGGAATCCTCGGTTCCGGGCCTGACTCCACACAAGGTTTTTGGCCCCGATATCGACGGGAGAGGAATCCCGAGAGGCCCCCTAGCAAATTGCATGGGGACTGGCCTCTCCTGAGGCCACCAGGGCGGTTCCCTGATGTCCCCGTCGTAACTCGAGAACACCTGCCGCAACTCGAGAAAATCCAGGAAGTTCTCCCTTCCAGGCGACATGTGGCCTATTTCCGATGAGGCGTCTGGAGACTAATGACACCTAACCTCTGGAACTTCGAAAGGGTCATTCACACCCTTGCTGCAACTCAAGAAGTTCACCGCCATACCCGTCTCCACTCGAGAGGAAGCACGATGGTCCCGCCCACATCCAGAGGAGCCCCGTTTCCCCCTCGTAGCTCGAGATGAGGGATCCTTTCCCTGCTTTCAACGGGAAAGAATTCACGGCGTTCCCGTCGCATCTCAAGAGGAGGCACTCTCAACAGGAAAGGCGAGAGGAACTCCATGGTCGTACCACCATTCCAAGACTCCCCCATATGTCTCAGTCCATTCCAGAGGAAACTCTTTGCCCTGCACTGGCTCATCTTTCACGCCGAGGATCGACTCACAACACGGTGGCACGTGGGACAGCCCTGTGGGAAAGCCTCGAGGGAAAGCCTCGAGGGAAAGCCACAGATCCTTTGATAAATGCGACGGGAATCGGGACATTGCTGCTACAGCCTGGAAGGAAAGCGCACGTGCATGCCCCCACTCGAGACGAGGCCTGACTCCCGTGGGGAGACTCCAGAAGTACCCAAAGATCCATGTCAGCCCCTGAGAGGAATCCTCGGTCCCGGCCCTGACTCCACACAAGGTTTTTGGCCCCGGTATCGACGGGAGAGGAATCCCGAGAGGCCCCCTAGCAACTCGCATGGGGACTGGCCTCTCCTGAGGCCACCAGGGCGGGTCCCTGAGGTCCCCGTCGTAACTCGAGAACACCTGCCGCAACTCGAGAAAATCCAGGAAGTTCTCCCTTCCAGGCGAGATGAGGCCTATTTCCGATGAGGCGTCTGGAGACTAATGACACCTAACCTCTGGAACTTCGAAAGGGTCTTTCACACCCTTGCTGCAACTCAAGAAGTTCACCGCCATACCCGTCTCCACTCGAGAGGAAGCACGATGGTCCCGCCCACATCCAGAGGAGCCCCGTTTCCCCCTCGTAGCTCGAGATCAGGGATCCTTTCCCTGCTTTCAACGGGAAAGAATTCCCAGGGTTCCCGTCGCATCTCAAGAGGAGGCACTCTCAACAGCAAAGGCGAGAGGAACTCCATGGTCGTACCACCATTCCAAGAGTCCCCCAGATGTCTCAGTCCATTCCAGAGGAACCTTTTGCCCTGCACTGGCTCATCTTTCACGCCGAGGATCGACTCACACCACGGTGGCACGTGGGAAAGCCTTGTGGGAAAGCCTCGAGGGAAAGCCTCGAGGGAAAACCACAGATCCTTTGATCCACGCGACGGGAAGCGTGACATTGCTGCTGCAGCCTGGAAGGAAAGCGCACGTGCATGCCCCCACTCGAGACGAGTCCTGACTCCCCTGGGGAGACTCCAGAAGTACCCAAAGATACATGTCACCCCTGAGAGTAATCCTCGGTTCCGGCCCTGACTCCACACAAGGTTTTTGGCCCCGGTATCGACGGGAGAGGAATCCCGAGAGGCCCCCTAGCAACTCGCATGGGGACTAGCCTCTACTGAGGCAACCAGGGCGGGTCCTGAGGTCCCCGTCGTAACTCGAGAACACCTGCCGCAACTCGAGAAAATCCAGGAAGTTCTCCCTTCCAGGCGAGATGAGGCCTATTTCCGATGATGCGTCTGGAGACTAATGACACCTAACCTCTGGAACTTCGAAAGGGTCTTTCACACCCTTGCTGCAACTCAAGAAGTTCACCGCCATACCCGTCTCCACTCGAGAGGAAGCACGATGGTCCCGCCCACATCCAGAGGAGCCCCGTTTCCCCCTCGTAGCTCGAGATGAGGGATCCTTTCCCTGCTTTCAACGGGAAAGAATTCCCGGCGTTCCCGTCGCATCTCAAGAGGAGGCACTCTCAACAGGAAAGGCGAGAGGAACTCCATGGTCGTACCACCATTCCAAGAGTCCCCCAGATGTCTCAGTCCATTCCAGAGGAACCTCTTTGCCCTGCACTGGCTCATATTTCACGCCGAGGATCGACTCACACCACGGTGGCACGTGGGACAGCCCTGTGGGAAAGCCTCGAGGGAAAGCCTCGAGGGAAAACCACAGATCCTTTGATCCACGCGACGGGAAGCGTGACATTGCTGCTACAGCCTGGAAGGAAAGCGCACGTGCATGCCCCTACTCGAGACGAGGCCTGACTCCCCTGGGGAGACTCCAGAAGTACCCAAAGATCCATGTCAGCCCCTGAGAGGAATCCTCGGTTCCGGGCCTGACTCCACACAAGGTTTTTGGCCCCGGTATCGACGGGAGAGGAATCCCGAAAGGCCCCCTAGCAAATTGCATGGGGACTGGCCTCTCCTGAGGCCACCAGGGCGGTTCCCTGAGGTCCCCGTCGTAACTCGAGAACACCTGCCGCAACTCGAGAAAATCCAGGAAGTTCTCCCTTCCAGGCGACATGTGGCCTATTTCCGATGAGGCGTCTGGAGACTAATGACACCTAACCTCTGGAACTTCGAAAGGGTCTTTCACACCCTTGCTGCAACTCAAGAAGTTCACCGCCATACCCGTCTCCACTCGAGAGGAAGCACGATGGTCTCGCCCACATCCAGAGGAGCCCCGTTTCCCCCTCGTAGCTCGAGATGAGGGATCCTTTCCCTGCTTTCAACGGGAAAGAATTCCCCGTGTTCCCGTCGCATCTCAAGAGGAGGTATTCTCAACAGGAAAGGCGAGAGGAACTCCATGGTCGTACCACCATTCCAGGATTGCCCAGATGTCTCAGTCCATTCCAGAGGAACCTCTTTGCCCTGCACTGGCTCATCTTTCACGCCGAGGATCGACTCACACCACAGTGGCACGTGGGACAGCCCTGTGGGAAAGCCTCGAATGAAAGCCTCGAGGGAAAACCACAGATCCTTTGATCCACGCGACGGGAAGCGTGACATTGCTGCTACAGCATGGAAGGAAAGCGCACGTGCATGCCCCCACTCGAGACGAGGCCTGACTCCCCTTTGGAGACTCCAGAAGTACCCAAAGATACATGTCACCCCTGAGAGGAATCCTCGGTTCCGGCCCTGACTCCACACAAGGTTTTTGTCCCCGGTATCGACGAGAGAGGAATCCCGAGAGGCCCCCTATCAACTCGCATGGGGACTGGCCTCTCCTGAGGCAACCAGGGCGGGTCCCTGAGGTCCCCGTCGTAACTCGAGAACACCTGCCGCAACTCGAGAAAATCCAGGAAGTTCTCCCTTGCAGGCGAGATGAGGCCTATTTCCGATGAGGCGTCTGGAGACTAATGACACATAACCTCTGGAACTTCGAAAGGGTCTTTCACACCCGTGCTGCAACTCAAGAAGTTCACCGCCATACCCGTCTCCACTCGAGAGGAAGCACGATGGTCCCGCCCACATCCAGAGGAGCCCCGTTTCCCCCTCGTAGCTCGAGATGAGGGATCCTTTCCCTGCTTTCAACGGGAAAGAATTCCCGGCGTTCCTGTCGCATCTCAAGAGGAGGCACTCTCAACAGGAAAGGCGAGAGGAACTCCATGGTCGTACCACCATTCCTAGAGTCCCCTAGATGTCTCAGTCCATTCCAGAGGAACCTCTTTGACCTGCACTGGCTCATCTTTCACGCCGAGGATCGATTCACACCACGGTGGCACGTGGGACAGCCCTGTGGGAAAGCCTCGAGGGAAAGACTCGAGGGAAAGCCACAGACCCTTTGGTAAATGCGACGGGAATCGTGACATTGCTGCTACAGCCTGGAAGGAAAGCGCACGTCCATGCCCCCACTCGAGACGAGGCCTGACTCCCCTGGGGAGACTCCAGAAGTACCCAAAGAAACATGTCACCCCTGAGAGGAATCCTCGGTTCCGGCCCTGACTCCACACAAGGTTTTTGGCCCCGGTTTCGACGGGAGAGGAATCCCGAGAGTCCGCCTAGCAACTCGCACGGGGAGTGGCCTCTCCTGAGGCCAGAAGGGCCGGTCCCTGACGTCCCCGTCGTAACTCGAGAACACCTGCCGCAACTCGAGAAAATCCAGGAAGTTCTCCCTTCCAGGCGAGATGAGGCCTATTTCCGATGAGGCGTCTGGAGTCTAATGACACCTAACCTCTGGAACTTCGAAAGGGTCTTTCACACCCTTGCTGCAACTCAAGAAGTTCACCGCCATACCCGTCTCCACTCGAGAGGAAGCACGATGGTCCCGCCCACATCCAGAGGAGCCCCGTTTCCCCCTCGTAGCTCGAGATGAGGGATCCTTTCCCTGCTTTCAACGGGAAAGAATTCCCGGCGTTCCCGTCGCATCTCAAGAGGAGGCACTCTCAACAGGAAAGGCGAGAGGAACTCCATGGTCGTACCACCATTCCAAGACTCCCCCATATGTCTCAGTCCATTCCAGAGGAACCTCTTTGCCCTGCACTGGCTCATCTTTCACGCCGAGGATCGACTCACAACACGGTGGCACGTGGGACAGCCCTGTGGGAAAGCCTCGAGGGAAAGCCTCGAGGGAAAGCCACAGATCCTTTGATAAATGCGACGGGAATCGTGACATTGCTGCTACAGCCTGGAAGGAAAGCGCACGTGCATGCCCCCACTCGAGACGAGGCCTGACTCCCGTGGGGAGACTCCAGAAGTACCCAAAGATCCATGTCAGCCCCTGAGAGGAATCCTCGGTCCCGGCCCTGACTCCACACAAGGTTTTTGGCCCCGGTATCGACGGGAGAGGAATCCCGAGAGGCCCCCTAGCAACTCGCATGGGGACTGGCCTCTCCTGAGGCCACCAGGGCGGGTCCCTGAGGTCCCCGTCGTAACTCGAGAACACCTGCCGCAACTCGAGAAAATCCAGGAAGTTCTCCCTTCCAGGCGAGATGAGGCCTATTTCCGATGAGGCGTCTGGAGACTAATGACACCTAACCTCTGGAACTTCGAAAGGGTCTTTCACACCCTTGCTGCAACTCAAGAAGTTCACCGCCATACCCGTCTCCACTCGAGAGGAAGCACGATGGTCCCGCCCACATCCAGAGGAGCCCCGTTTCCCCCTCGTAACTCGAGATGAGGGATCCTTTCCCTGCTTTCAACGGGAAAGAATTCCCGGCGTTCCCGTCGCATCTCAAGAGGAGGCACTCTCAACAGGAAAGGCGAGAGGAACTCCATGGTCGTACCACCATTCCAAGACTCCCCCAGATGTCTCAGTCCATTCCAGAGGAACCTTTTGCCCTGCACTGGCTCATCTTTCACGCCGAGGATCGACTCACACCACGGTGGCACGTGGGAAAGCCTTGTGGGAAAGCCTCGAGGGAAAGCCTCGAGGAAAAACCACAGATCCTTTGATCCACGCGACGGGAAGCGTGACATTGCTGCTGCAGCCTGGAAGGAAAGCGCACGTACATGCCCCCACTCGAGACGAGTCCTGACTCCCCTGGGGAGACTCCAGAAGTACCCAAAGATACATGTCACCCCTGAGAGTAATCCTCGGTTCCGGCCCTGAATCCACACAAGGTTTTTGGCCCCGGTATCGACGGGAGAGGAATCCCGAGAGGCCCCCTAGCAACTCGCATGGGGACTGGCCTCTCCTGAGGCAACCAGGGCGGGTCCCTGAGGTCCCCGTCGTAACTCGAGAACACCTGCCGCAACTCGAGAAAATCCAGGAAGTTCTCCCTTGCAGGCGAGATGAGGCCTATTTCCGATGAGGCGTCTGGAGACTAATGACACCTAACCTCTGGAACTTAGAAAGGGTCTTTCACACCCTTGCTGCAACTCAAGAAGTTCACCGCCATACCCGTCTCCACTCGAGAGGAAGCACGATGGTCCCGCCCACATCCAGAGGAGCCCCGTTTCCCCCTCATAGCTCGAGATGAGGGATCCTTTCCCTGCTTTCAACGGGAAAGAATTCCCGGCGTTCCCGTCGCATCTCAAGAGGAGGCACTCTCAACAGGAAAGGCGAGAGGAACTCCATGGTCGTACCACCATTCCAAGAGTCCCCCAGATGTCTCAGTCCATTCCAGAGGAACCTCTTTGCCCTGCACTGGCTCATCTTTCACGCCGAGGATCGACTCACACCACGGTGGCACGTGGGACAGACCTGTGGGAAAGCCTCGTGGGAAAGCCTCGAGGGAAAACCACAGATCCTTTGATCCACGCGACGGGAAGCGTGACATTGCTGCTACAGCCTGGAAGGAAAGCGCACGTGCATGCCCCCACTCGAGACGAGGCCTGACTCCCGTGGGGAGACTCCAGAAGTACCCAAAGATCCATGTCAGCCCCTGAGAGGAATCCTCGGTCCCGGCCCTGACTCCACACAAGGTTTTTGGCCCCGGTATCGACGGGAGAGGAATCCCAAGAGGCCCCCTAGCAACTCGCATGGGGACTGGCCTCTCCTGAGGCCACCAGGGCGGGTCCCTGAGGTCCCCGTCGCAACTCGAGAACACCTGCCGCAACTCGAGAAAATCCAGGAAGTTCTCCCTTCCAGGCGAGATGAGGCCTATTTCCGATGAGGCGTCTGGAGACTAATGACACCTAAACTCTGGAACTTCGAAAGGGTCTTTCACACCCTTGCTGCAACTCAAGAAGATCACCGCCATACCCGTCTCCACTCGAGAGGAAGCACGATGGTCCCGCCCACATCCAGAGGAGCCCCGTTTCCCCCTCGTAGCTCGACATGAGGGATCCTTTCCCTGCTTTCAACGGGAAAGAATTCCCGGCGTTCCCGTCGCATCTCAAGAGGAGGCACTCTCAACAGGAAAGGCGAGAGGAACTCCATGGTCGTACCACCATTCCAAGAGTCCCCCAGATGTCTCAGTCCATTCCAGAGGAACCTCTTTGCCCTGCACTGGCTCATCTTTCACGCCGAGGATCGACTCACACCACGGTGGCACGTGGGACAGCCCTGTGGGAAAGCCTCGAGGGAAAGCCTCGAGGGAAAACCACAGATCCTTTGATCCACGCGACGGGAAGCGTGACATTGCTGCTACAGCCTGGAAGGAAAGCGCACGTGCATGCCCCCACTCGAGACGAGGCCTGACTCCCCTGGGGAGACTCCAGAAGTACCCAAAGATCCATGTCAGCCCCTGAGAGGAATCCTCGGTTCCGGGCCTGACTCCACACAAGGTTTTTGGCCCCGGTATCGACGGGAGAGGAATCCTGAGAGGCCCCCTAGCAAATTGCATGGGGACTGGCCTCTCCTGAGGCCACCAGGGCGGTTCCCTGAGGTCCCCGTCGTAACTCGAGAACACCTGCCGCAACTCGAGAAAATCCAGGAAGTTCTCCCTTCCAGGCGACATGTGGCCTATTTCCGATGAGGCGTCTGGAGACTAATGACACCTAACCTCTGGAACTTCGAAAGGGTCTTTCACACCCTTGCTGCAACTCAAGAAGTTCACCGCCATACCCGTCTCCACTCGAGAGGAAGCACGATGGTCCCGCCCACATCCAGAGGAGCCCCGTTTCCCCCTCGTAGCTCGAGATGAGGGATCCTTTCCCTGCTTTCAACGGGAAAGAATTCCCAGTGTTCCCGTCGCATCTCAAGAGGAGGCATTCTCAACAGGAAAGGCGAGAGGAACTCCATGGTCGTACCACCATTCCAGGATTGCCCAGATGTCTCAGTCCATTCCAGAGGAACCTCTTTGCCCTGCACTGGCTCATCTTTCACGCCGAGGATCGACTCACACCACGGTGGCACGTGGGACAGCCCTGTGGGAAAGCCTCGAATGAAAGCCTCGAGGGAAAACCACAGATCCTTTGATCCACGCGACGGGAAGCGTGACATTGCTGCTACAGCCTGGAAGGAAAGCGCACGTGCATGCCCCCACTCGAGACGAGGCCTGACTCCCCTTTGGAGACTCCAGAAGTACCCAAAGATACATGTCAGCCCCTGAGAGGAATCCTCGGTCCCGGCCCTGACTCCACACAAGGTTTTTGTCCCCGGTATCGACGGGAGAGGAATCCCGAGAGGCCCCCTATCAACTCGCATGGGGACTGGCCTCTCCTGAGGCAACCAGGGCGGGTCCCTGAGGTCCCCGTCGTAACTCGAGAACACCTGCCGCAACTCGAGAAAATCCAGGAAGTTCTCCCTTGCAGGCGAGATGAGGCCTATTTCCGATGAGGCGTCTGGAGACTAATGACACCTAACCTCTGGAACTTCGAAAGGGTCTTTCACACCCTTGCTGCAACTCAAGAAGTTCACCGCCATACCCGTCTCCACTCGAGAGGAAGCACGATGGTCCCGCCCACATCCAGAGGAGCCCCGTTTCCCCCTCGTAGCTCGAGATGAGGGATCCCTTCCCTGCTTTCAACGGGAAAGAATTCCCGGCGTTCCCGTCGCATCTCAAGAGGAGGCACTCTCAACAGGAAAGGCGAGAGGAACTCCATGGTCGTACCACCATTCCAAGAGTCCCCCAGATGTCTCAGCCCATTCCAGAGGAACCTCTTTGCCCTGCACTGGCTCATCTTTCACGCCGAGGATCGACTCACACCACGGTGGCACGTGGGCCAGCCCTGTGGGAAAGCCTCGAGGGAAAGCCTCGAGGGAAAACCACAGATCCTTTGATCCACCCGACGGGAAGCGTGACATTGCTGCTACAGCCTGGAAGGAAAGCGCAAGTTCATGCCACCACTCGAGACGAGGCCTGACTCCCCTGGGGAGACTCCAGAAGTACCCAAAGATCCATGTCAGCCCCTGAGAGGAATCCTCGGTTCCGGCCCTGACTCCACACAAGGTTTTTGGCCCCGGTATCGACGGGAGAGGAATCCCGAGAGGCCGCCTAGCAACTCGCACGGGGAGTGGCCTCTCCTGAGGCCACCAGGGCGGGTCCCTGACGTCCCCGTCGTAACTCGAGAACACCTGCCGCAACTCGAGAAAATCCAGGAAGTTCTCCCTTCCAGGCGAGATGAGGCCTATTTCCGATGAGGCGTCTGGAGTCTATTGACACCTAACCTCTGGAACTTCGAAAGGGTCTTTCACACCCTTGCTGCAACTCAAGAAGTTCACCGCCATACCCGTCTCCACTCGAGAGGAAGCACGATGGTCCCGCCCACATCCAGAGGAGCCCCGTTTCCCCCTCGTAGCTCGAGATGAGGGATCCTTTCCCTGCTTTCAACGGGAAAGAATTCCCGGTGTTCCCGTCGCATCTCAAGAGGAGGCACTTTCAACAGGAAAGGCGAGAGGAACTCCATGGTCGTACCACCATTCCAAGACTCCCCCAGATGTCTCAGTCCATTCCAGAGGAAACTCTTTGCCCTGCACTGGCTCATTTTTCACGCCGAGGATCGACTCACAACACGGTGGCAAGTGGGACAGCCCTGTGGGAAAGCCTCATGGGAAAGCCTCGAGGAAAAACCACAGATTCTTTGATCCACGCAACGGGAAGCGTGACATTGCTGCTAGAGCCTGGAAGGAAAGCGCACGTGCATGCCCCCACTCGAGACGAGGCCTGACTCCCCTGCGGAGACTCCAGAAATACCCAAAGATCCATGTCAGCCCCTGAGAGGAATCCTCGGTTCCGGCCCTGACTCCACACAAGATTTTTGGCCCCGGTATCGACCGGAGAGGAATCCCGAGGGGCCCCCTAGCAACTAGCATGAGGACTGGCCTCTCCTGAGGCCACCAGGGCGGGTCCCTGAGGTCCCCGTCGTAACTCGAGAACACCTGCCGCAACTCGAGCAAATCCAGGAAGTTCTCCCTTCCAGGCGAGATGAGGCCTATTTCCGATGAGGCCTCTGGAGACTAATGACACCTAACCTCAGGAACTTCGAAAGGGTCATTCACACCCTTGCTGCAACTCAAGAAGTTCACCGAAATACCCGTCTCCACTCGGGAGGAAGCACGATGGTCCCGCCCACATCCAGAGGAGCCCCGTTTCCCCCTCGGAGCTTGAGATGAGGGATCCTTTCCCTGCTTTCAACGGGAAAGATTTCCCGGCGTTCCCGTCGCATCTCAAGAGGAGGCACTCTCAACAGGAAAGGCGAGAGGAACTCCATGGTCGTACCACCATTCCAAGCTTCCCCCAGATGTCTCAGTCAATTCCAGAGGAACCTCTTTGCCCTGCACTGGCTCATCTTTCACGCCGAGGATCGACTCACACCACGGTGGCACGTGGGACAGCCCTGTGGGAAAGCCTCGAGGGGAAGTCTCGAGGGAAAGCCACAGATCCTTTGATAAATGCGACGGGAAGAATCACATTGCTGCTACAGCCTGGAAGGAAAGCGCACGTGCATGCCCCCACTCGAGACGAGGCCTGACTCCCCTGGGGAGACTCCAGAAGTACCCAAAGATCCATGTCAGCCCCTGAGAGGAATCCTCGGTTCCGGCCCTGACTCCACACAAGGTTTTTGGCCCCGGTATCGAAGGGAGAGGAATCCCGAGGGGCCCCCTAGCAACTAGCATGGGGACTGGCCTCTCCTGAGGCCACCAGGGCGGGTCCCTGAGGTCCCCGTCGTAACTCGAGAACACCTGCCGCAACTCGAGCAAATCCAGGAAGTTCTCCCTTCCAGGCCAGATGAGGCCTATTTCCGATGAGGCGTCTGGAGACTAATGACACCTAACCTCTGGAACTTCGAAAGGGTCATTCACACCCTTGCTGCAACTCAAGAAGTTCACCGCCATACCCGTCTCCACTCGAGAGGAACTACGATGATCCCGCGCACATCCAGAGGAGCCCCGTATCCCCCTCTTAGCTCGAGATGAGGGATCCTTTCCCTGCTTTCAACGGGAAAGAATTCCCGGCGTTCCCGTCGCATCTCAAGAGGAGGCACTCTCAACAGGAAAGGCGAGCGGAACTCCATGGTCGTACCACCATTCCAAGAGTCCCCCAGATGTCTCAGTCCATTCCAGAGGAACCTCTTTGCTCTGCACTGGCTCATCTTTCACGCCGAGGATCGACTCACACCACGGTGGCACGTGGGACAGCCCTGTGGGAAAGCCTCGAGGGAAAGCCTCGAGGGAAAACCACAGATCCTTTGATCCACGCCACGGGAAGCGTGACATTGCTGCTACAGCCTGGAAGGAAAGCGCACGTGCATGCTCCCACTCAAGTCGAGGCCTGACTCCCCTGGGGAGACTCCAGAAGTACCCAAAGATCCATGTCAGCGCCTGACAGTAATCCTCGGTTCCGGGCCTGACTCCACAGAAGGTTTTTGGCCCCGGTATCGACGGGAGAGGAATCCCGAGAGGCCCCCTAGCAACTCGCATGGGGACTGGCCTCTCCTGAGGCCACCAGGGCGGGTCCCTGAGGTCCCCGTCGTAACTCGAGAACACCTGCCGCAACTCGAGCAAATCCAGGAAGTTCTCACTTCCAGGCGAGATGAGGCCTATTTCCGATGAGGCGTCTGGAGCCTAATGACACCTAACCTCTGGAACTTCGAAAGGGTCATTCACACCCTTGCTGCAACTCAAGAAGTTTACCGCCATACCCGTCTCCACTCGGGAGGAAGCACGATGGTCCCGCCCACATCCAGAGGAGCCCCGTTTCCCCCTCTTAGCTCGAGATGAGGGATCCTTTCCCTGCTTTCAACGGGAAAGAATTCCCGGCGTTCCCGTCGCATCTCAAGAGGAGGCACTCTCAACAGGAAAGACGAGACGAACTCCATGGTCGTACCACCATTCCAAGAGACCCTCAGATGTCTCAGTCCATTCCAGAGGAACCTCTTTGCCCTGCACTGGCTCATCTTTCACGCCGAGGATCGACTCACACCACGGTGGCACGTGGGACAGCCCTGTGGGAAAGCCTCGAGGGAAAGCCTCGAGGGAAAACCACAGATCCTTTGATCCACGCGACGGGAAGCGTGACATTGCTGCTACAGCCTGGAAGGAAAGCGCACGTGCATGCTCCCACTCAAGACGAGGCCTGACTCCCCTGGGGAGACTCCAGAAGTACCCAAAGATCCATGTCAGCCCCTGACAGGAATCCTCGGTTCCGGGCCTGACTCCACAGAAGGTTTTTCGCCCCGGTATCGACGGGAGAGGAATCCCGAGAGGCCCCCTAGCAACTCGCATGGGGACTGGCCTCTCCTGAGGCCACCAGGGCGCGTCCCTGAGGTCCCCGTCGTAACTCGAGAACACCTGCCGCAACTCGAGAAAATCCAGGAAGTTCTCCCTTCCAGGCGAGATGAGGCCTATTTCCGATGAGGCGTCTGGAGCCTAATGACACCTAACCTCTGGAAATTCGAAAGGGTCATTCACAACCTTGCTGCAACTCAAGAATTTCACCGCCATACCCGTCTCCACTCGGGAGGAAGCACGATGGTCCCGCCCACATCCAGAGGAGCCCCGTTTCCCCCTCGGAGCTGGAGATGAGGGATCCTTTCCCTGCTTTCAACGGAAAAGAATTCCTGGCGTTCCCGTCGCATCTCAAGAGGAGGCACTCTCAACAGGAAAGGCGAGAGGAACTCCATGGTCGTACCACCATTCCAAGAGTCCCCCAGATGTCTCAGTCCATTCCAGAGGAACCTCTTTGCCCTGCACTGGCTCATCTTTCACGCCGAGGATTGACTCACACCACAGTGGCACGTGGGACAGCCCTGTGGGAAAGCCTCGAGGGAAAGCCTCGAGGGAAAACCACAGATCCTTTGATCCACGCGACAGGAAACGTGACATTGCTGCTACAGCCTGGAAGGAAAGCGCACGTGCATGCCCCCACTCGAGACGAGGCCTGACTCCCCTGGGGAGACTCCAGAAGTACCCAAAGATCCATGTCAGCCCCTGAGAGGAATCCTCGGTTCCGGCCCTGACTCCACACAAGGTTTTTGGCCCCAGTATCGATGGGAGAGGAATCCCGAGAGGCCCCCTAGCAACTCGCATGGGGACTCTCCGTTCCTTAGGCCACCAGGGCGGGTCCCTGAGGTCCCCGTCGTAACTCGAGAACACCTGCCGCAACTCGAGAAAATCCAGGAAGTTCTTCCTTCCAGGCGAGATGAGGCCTATTTCCGATGAGGCGTCTGGAGACTAATGACACCTAACCTCTGGAACTTCGAAAGGGTCTTTCACACCCTTGCTGCAACTCAAGAAGTTCACCGCCATACCAGTCTCCACTCGAGAGGAAGCACGATGGTCCCGCCCACATCCAGAGGAGCCCCGTTTCCCCCTCGGAGCTCGAGATGAGGGATCGTTTCCCTGCTTTCAACGGGAAAAAATTCCCAGCATTCCCGTCGCATCTCAAGAGGAGGCAATCTCAACAGGAAAGGCGAGAGGAACTCCATGGTCGTACCACCATTCCTAGAGTCCCCCAGATGTCTCAGTCCATTCCAGAGGAACCTCTTTGACCTGCACTGGCTCATCTTTCACGCCGAGGATCGACTCACACCACGGTGCCACGTGGGACAGCCCTGTGGGAAAGACTCGAGGGAAAGCCTCGAGGGAAAGCCACAGATCCTTTCATAAATGCGACGGGAAGAATGACATTGCTGCTACCGCCTGGAGGGAAAGCGCACGTGCATGCCCCCACTCGAGACGAGGCCTGACTCCCCTGGGGAGACTCCAGAAGTACCCAAAGATCCATGTCAGCCCCTGAGAGGAATCCTCGGTTCCGGCCCTGACTCCACACAAGTTTTTTGGCCCCGGTATCGACGGGAGAAGAATCACGAGAGGCCACCTAGCAAGACGCATGGGGACTGTTCTCTATTGAGGCCACCAGGGCGGGTCCCTGAGGTCCCCGTCTTAACTCTAGAACACCTCCCGCAACTCGAGAAAATCCAGGAAGTTCTCCCTTCCAGGCGAGATGAGGCCTATTTCCGATGAGGCGTCTGGAGACTAATGACACCTAACCTCTGGAACTTCGAAAGGGTCTTTCACACCCTTGCTGCAACTCAAGAAGTTCACCGCCATACCCGTCTCCACTCGAGAGGAAGCACGATGGTCCCGCCCACATCCAGAGGAGCCCCGTTTCCCCCTCGTAGCTCGAGATGAGGGATTCTTTCCCTGCTTTCAACGGGAAAGAATTCCCAGCGTTCCCGTCGCATCTCAAGAGGAGGCACTCTCAACAGAAAAGGCGAGAGGAACTCCATGGTCGTACCACCATTCCAAGAGTCCCCCAGATGTCTCAGTCCATTCAAGAGGAACCTCTTTGACCTGCACTGGCTCATCTTTCACGCCGAGGATCGACTCACACCACGGTGGCACGTGGGACAGTCCTGTGGGAAAGCCTCGAGGGAAAGCCTCGAGGGAAAACCACAGATCCTTTGATCCACGTGACGGGAAGCGTGACATTGCTGCTACAGCCTGGAAGGAAAGCGCACGTGCATGCCCCCACTCGAGACGAGGCCTGACTCCCCTGGGGAGTCTCCAGAAGTACCCAAAGAACCATGTCACCCCTGAGAGGAATCCTCGGTTCCGGCCCTGACTCCACACAAGGTTTTTGGCCCCGGTATCGACGGGAGAGGAATCCCGAGAGGCCCCCTAGCAACTCGCATGGGGACTGGCCTTTGCTGAGGCCACCAGGACGGGTCCCTGAGGTCCCCGTCTTAACTCGAGAACACCTCCCGCAACTCGAGAAAATCCAGGAAGTTCTCCCTTCCAGGCAAGATGAGGCCTATTTCCGATGAGGCGTCTGGAGACTAATGACACCTAACCTCTGGAACTTCGAAAGGGTCTTTCAAACCCTTGCTGCAACTCAAGAAGTTCACCGCCATAACCGTCTCCACGCGAGAGGAAGCACGATGGTCTCGCCCACATCCAGAGGAGCCCCGTTTCCCCCTCGGAGCTCGAGATGAGGGATCCTTTCCCTGCTTTCAACGGGAAAGAATTCCCGGCGTTCCCGTCGCATCTCAAGAGGAGGCACTCTCAACAGGAAAGGCGAGAGGAACTCCATGGTCGTACCATCATTTCAAGAGTCCCCCAGATATCTCAGTCCATTCCAGAGGAACCTCTTTGCCCTGCACTGGCTCATCTTTCACGCCGAGGATTGACTCACACCACGGTGGCACGTGGGCCAGCCCTGTGGGAAAGCCTCGAGGGAATGCCTCGAGGGAAAACCACAGATCCTTTGATCCACGCGACGGGAAGCGTCACATTGCTGCTACAGCCTGGAAGGAAAGCGCACGTGCATGCCCCCGCTCGAGACGAGGCCTGACTCCCCTGGGGAGACTCCAGAAGTACCCAAAGATCCATGTCACCCCTGAGAGGAATCCTCGGTTCCGGCCCTGACTCCACACAAGATTTTTGGCCCCGGTATCGACAGGAGAGGAATCCCGATAGGCCACCGAGCAACTCGCATGGACCTGGTCTCTCCTGAGGCCATCAGGGCGGGTCCCTGAGGTCCCCGTCGTAACTCGAGAACACCAGCCGCAACTCAAGAAAATCCAGGAAGTTCTCCCTTACAGGCCAGATGAGGCCTATTTCCGATGAGGCGTCTGGAGACTAATGACACCTAACCTCTGGAACTTCGAAAGGGTCTTTCACACCCTTGCTGCAACTCAAGAAGTTCACCGCCATACCCATCTCCACTCGAGAGGAAGCACGACGGTCCCGCCCACATCCAGAGGAGCCCCGCTTCCCCCTCGGAGATCGAGATGAGGGATCCTTTCCCTGCTTTCAACGGGAAAGAATTCCTGCGTTCCCGTCGCATCTCAAGAGGAGGCACTCTCAACAGGAAAGGCGAGAGGAACTCCATGGCCGTACCACCATTCCAAGAGTCCCCCAGATGTCTCTTTCCATTCCAGAGGAACCTCTTTGCCCTGCACTGGCTCATCTTTCACGGAGAAGTCGACTCACACCACAGTGGCACGTGGGACAGCCCTGTGGGAAAGCCTCGAGGGAAAACCACAGATCCTTTGATCCACGCCACGGGAAGCGTGACATTGCTGCTACAGCCTGGAAGGAAAGCACACGTGCATGCCCCCACTCGAGACGAGGCCTGACTCCCCTGGGGAGACTCCAGAAATACCCAAAGATCCATGTCAGCCCCTGAGAGGAATCCTCGGTTCCGGCCCTGACTCCAGACAAGGATTTTGGCCCCGGTATCGACGGGAGAGGAATCCCGAGAGGCCCCCTAGCAACTCGCATGGGGCTGGCCTTTACTGAGGACACCAGGGCGGGTCCCTGAGGTCCCCGTCATAACTCGAGAACACCTGCCACAACTCGAGAATATCCAGGAAGTTCTCCCTTCTAGGCGAGATGAGGCCTATTTCCGATGATGCGTCTGGAGACGAATGACACCTAACCTCTGGAACTTCGAAAGGGTCTTTCACACCCTTGCTGCAACTCAAGAAGTTCACCGCCATACCCGTCTCCACTCTAGAGGAAGCACGATGGTCCCGCCCACATCCAGAGGAGCCCCGTTTCCCCCTCCTAGCTCGAAATGAGCGATCCTTTCCCTGCTTTCAACGGGAAAGAATTCCCGGCGTTCCCGTCGCATCTCAAGCGGAGGCACTCTCAACAGGAAAGGCGAGAGGAACTCCATGGTCGTACCACCATTCCAAGAGTCCCCCAGATGTCTCAGTCCATTCCAGAGGAAGCTCTTTGCCCTGCACTGGCTCATCTTTCACGCCGAGGATCGACTCACACCACAGTGGCACGTGGGACAGCCCTGTGGGAAAGCCTCGAGGGAAAACCACAGATCCTTTGATCCACGCCACGGGAGGCGTGACATTGCTGCTACAGCCTGGAAGGAAAGTGCACGTGCATGCCCCGACTCGAGACGAGGCCTGACTCCCCTGGGGAGACTCCAGAAGTACCCAAAGATCCATGTCAGCCCCTGAGAGGAATCCTCGGTTCAGGCCCTGACTCCACACAAGGTTTTTGGCCCCGGTATCGGCGGGAGAGGAATCCCGAGAGGCCCCCTAGCAACTCGCATGGGGACTGGCCTCTCCTGAGGCCACCAGGGCGGGTCCCTGAGGTCCCCGTAGTAACTCGAGAACACCTGCCACAACTCGAGAAATTCCAGGAAGTTCCCGCTTCCAGGCGAGATGAGGCCTATTTCCGATGAGGCGTCTGGAGACTAATGACACCTAACCTCTGGAACTTCGAAAGGGTCTTTCACACCCTTGCTGCAACTCAAGAAGCTCACCGCCACACCCGTCTCCACTCGAGAGGAAGCACGATGGTCCCGCCCACATCCAGAGGAGCCCCGTTTCCCCCTCGTAGCTCGAGATGAGGGATCCTCTCCCTGCTTTCAACGGGAAAGAATTCCCGGCGTGCCCGTCGCATCTCAAGAGGAGGCACTCTCAAAGGAAAGGCGAGAGGAACTCCATGGTCGTACCACCATTCCAAGAGTCCCCCAGATGTCTCAGTCCATTCCAGAGGAACCTCTTTGCCCTGCAGTGGCTCATCTTTCACGCCGAGGATCGACTCACACCACGGTGGCACGTGGGACAACCCTGTGGGAAAGCCTCGAGGGAAAGCCTCGAGGGAAAACCACAGATCCTTTGATCCACGCCACGGGAAGCGTGACATTTCTGATACAGCCTGGAAGGAATGGACACGTGCATGCCCCCACTCGAGACGAGACCTGACTCCCCTGGGGAGACTCCAGAAGTACCCAAAGATCCATGTCAGCCCCTGAGAGGAATCCTCGGTTACGGCCCTGACTCCACACAAGGTTTTTGGCCCCGGTATCGACGGGAGAGGAATCCCGAGAGGCCCCCTAGCAACTCGCATGGGGACTGGCCTCTTCTGAGGCCACCAGGGCGGGTCCCTGAGGTCCCCGTCTTAACTCGAGAACACCTGCAGCAACTCGAGATATTCCAGGAAGTTCCCCCTTCCAGGCGAGATGAGGCCTATTTCCGATGAGGCGTCTGGAGACTAATGACACCTAACCTCTGGAACTTCGAAAGGGTCTTTCACACCCTTGCTGCAACTCAAGAAGTTCACCGCCATACCCGGCTCCACTCGAGAGGAAGCACGATCGTCCCGCCCACATCCAGAGGAGCCCCCTTTCCCCCTCGTAGCTCGAGATGAGGAATCCTTTCCCTGCTTTCAATGGGAAAGAATTCCCGGCGTTCCCGTCGCATCTCAAGCGGAGGCACTCTCAACAGGAAAGGCGAGAGGAACTCCATGGTCGTACCACCATTCCAAGAGTCCCCCAGATGTCTCAGTCCATTCTAGAGGAAGCTCTTTGCCCTGCACTGGCTCATCTTTCACGCCGAGGATCGACTCACACCACGGTGGCACGTGGGACAGCCCTGTGGGAAAGCCTCGAGGGAAAGCCTCGAGGGAAAACCACAGATCCTTTGATCCACGCCACGGGAAGCGTGACATTGCTGCTACAGCCTGGAAGGAAAGTGCACGTGCATTCCCCGACTCGAGACGAGGCCTGACTCCCCTGGGGAGACTCCAGAAGTACCCAAAGATCCATGTCAGCCCCTGAGAGGAATCCTCGGTTCAGGCCCTGACTCCACACAAAGTTTTTGGCCCCGGTATCGACGGGAGAGGAATCCCGAGAGGCCCCCTAGCAACTCGCATGGGGACTGGCCTCTCCTGAGGCCACCAGGGCGGGTCCCTGAGGTCCCCGTAGTAACTCGAAAACACCTGCCACAACTCGAGCAATTCCAGGAAGTTCCCCCTTCCAGGCGAGATGAGGCCTATTTCCGATGAGGCGTCTGGAGACTAATGACACCTAAACTCTGGAACTTCGAAAGGGTCTTTCACACCCTTGCTGCAACTCAAGAAGTTCACCGCCATACCCGTCTCCACTCTAGAGGAAGCACGATGGTCCCCCCCACATCCAGAGGAGCCCCGTTTCCCCCTCCTAGCTCGAGATGAGCGATCCTTTCCCTGCTTTCAACGGGAAAGAATTCCCGGCGTTCCCGTCGCATCTCAAGAGGAGGCACTCTCAACAGGAAAGGCGAGAGGAACTCCATGGTCGTACCACCATTCCAAGAGTCCCCCAGATGTCTCAGTCCATTCCAGAGGAACCTCTTTGCCCTGCACTGGCTCATCTTTCACTCCGAGGATCGACTCACACCACGGTGGCACGTGGGACAGCCCTGTGGAAAGCCTCGAGGGAAAGCCTCGAGGGAAAACCACAGATCCTTTGATCCACGCGATGGGAAGCGTGACATAGCTGCTACAGCCTGGAAGGAAAGCGCACGTGCATGCCCCCACTCGAGACGAGGCCTGACTCCCATGGGGAGACTCCAGAAGGACCCAAAGATCCATGTCAGCCCCTGAGAGGAATCCTCGGTTCCGGCCCTGACTCCACACAAGGTTTTTGGCCCCGGTATCGATGGGAGAGGAATCCCGAGAGGCCCCCTAGCAACTCGCATGGGGACTGGCCTCTCCTGAGGCCACCAGGGCGGGTCCCTGAGGTCCCCGTCGTAACTCGAGAACACCTGCCGCAACTCGAGAAAATCCAGGAAGTTCTCCCTTCCAGGCGAGATGAGGCCTATTTCCGATGAGGCGTCTGGAGACTAATGACACCTAACCTCTGGAACTTCGAAAGGGTCTTTCACACCCTTGCTGCAACTCAAGAAGTTCACCGCCATACCCGTCTCCACTCGAGAGGAAGCACGATAGTCCCGCCCACATCCAGAGGAGCCCCGTTTCCCCCTCGTAGCTCGAGATGAGGGATCCTTTCCCTGCTTTCAACGGGAAAGAATTCCCGGCGTTGCCGTCGCATCTCAAGAGGAGGCACTCTCAACAGGAAAGGCGAGAGGAACTCCATGGTCGTACCACCATTCCAAGAGTCCCCCAGATGTCTCAGTCCATTCCAGAGGAAGCTCTTTGCCCTACACTGGCTCATCTTTCACGCCGAGGATCGACTCACACCACGGTGGCACGTGGGAGAGCCCTGTGGGAAAGCCTCGAAGGAAAGCCTCGAGGGAAAACCACAGATCCTTTGATCCACGCGACGGGAAGCGTGACATTGCTGCTACAGCGTGGAAGGAAAGCGCACGTGCATGCCCCCACTCGAGACGAGGCCTGACTCCCCTGGGGAGACTCCAGAAGTACCCAAAGATCCATGTCAGCCCCTGAGAGGAATCCTCGGTTCCGGCCCTGACTCCACACAAGCTTTTTGGCCCCGGTATTGACGGGAGAGGAATCCCGAGAGGCCCCTTAGCAACTCGCATGGGGACTGGCCTCTCCTGAGGCCACCAGGGCGGGTCCCTGAGGTCCCCGTCGTAACTCGAGAACACCTGCCGCAACTCGAGAAAATCCAGGAAGTTCTCCCTTCCAGGCGAGATGAGGCCTATTTCCGATGAGGCGTCTGGAGACTAATGACACCTAACCTCTGGAACTTCGAAAGGGTCTTTCACACCCTTGCTGCAACTCAAGAAGTTCACCGCCATACCCGTCTCCACTCGAGAGGAAGCACGATGGTCCCGCCCACATCCAGAGGAGCCCCGTTTCCCCCTCCTAGCTCGAGATGAGGGATCCTTTCCCTGCTTTCAACGGGAAAGAATTCCCGGCGTTCCCGTCGCATCTCAAGAGGAGGCACTCTCAACAGGAAAGGCGAGAGGAACTCCATGGTCGTACCACCATTCCAAGAGTCCCCCAGATGTCTCAGTCCATTCCAGAGGAACCTCTTTGCCCTGCACTGGCTCATCTTTCACGCCGAGGATCGACTCACACCACGGTGGCACGTGGGCAGCCCTGTGGGAAAGCCTCTAGGGAAAACCACACATCATTTGATCCACGCGACGGGAAGCGTGACATTGCTGCTACAGCCTGAAAGGAAAGTGCACGTTCATGCCCCCACTCGAGACGAGGCTTGACTCCCCTGGGGAGACTCCAGAAGTACCCAAAGATCCATGTCAGCCCCTGAGAGGAATCCTCGGTTCCGGCCCTGACTCCACACAACGTTTTTGGCCCCGGTATCACGGGAGAGGAATCCCGAGAGGCCCCCTAGCAACTCGCATAGGGACTGGCCTCTCCTGAGGCCACCAGGGCGGGTCCCTGAGGTCCCCGTCGTAACTCGAGAACACCTTCCGCAACTCGAGAAAATCCAGGAAGTTCTCCCTTCCAGGCGAGATGAGGCCTATTTCCGATGAGGCGTCTGGAGACTAATGACACCTTACCTCTGGAACTTCGAAAGGGTCTTTCACAGCCTTGCTGCAACTCAAGAAGTTCACCACCAGAACCGTCTCCACTAGAGAGGAAGCACGATGGTCCCGCCCACATCCAGAGGAGCCCCGTTTCCCCCTCGTAGCTCGAGATGAGGGATCCTTTCCCTGCTTTCAAAGGGAAAGAATTCCCGGCGTTCCCGTCGCATCTCAAGTGGAGGCACTCTCAACAGGAAAGGCGAGAGGAACTCCATGGTCGTACCACCATTCCAAGAGTCCCCCAGATGACTCAGTCCATTCCAGAGGAACCTCTTTGCCCTGCACTGGCTCATCTTTCACGCCGAGGATCGACTCACACCACGGTGGCTCGTGGGACAGCCCTGTGGGAAAGCCTCGAGGGAAAGCCTCGAGGGAAAACCACAGATCCTTTGATCCACGCGACGGGAAGCGTGACATTGCTGCTACAGCCTGGAAGGAAAGCGCACGTGCATGCCCCCACTCGAGACGAGGCCTGACTCCCCTGGGGAGACTCCAGAAGTACCCAAAGATCCATGTCAGCCCCTGAGAGGAATCCTCGGTTCCGGCCCTGACTCCACACAAGCTTTTTGGCCCCGGTATTGACGGGAGAGGAATCCCGAGAGGCCCCCTAGCAACTCGCATGGGGACTGGCCTCTCCTGAGGCCACCAGGGCGGGTCCCTGAGGTCCCCGTCGTAACTCGAGAACACCTGCCGCAACTCGAGAAAATCCAGGAAGTTCTCCCTTCCAGGCGAGATGAGGCCTATTTCCGATGAGGCGTCTGGAGACTAATGACACCTAACCTCTGGAACTTCGAAAGGGTCTTTCACACCCTTGCTGCAACTCAAGAAGTTCACCGCCATACCCGTCTCCACTCGAGAGGAAGCACGATGGTCCCGCCCACATCCAGAGGAGCCCCGTTTCCCCCTCCTAGCTCGAGATGAGGGATCCTTTCCCTGCTTTCAACGGGAAAGAATTCCCGGCGTTCCCGTCGCATCTCAAGAGGAGGCACTCTCAACAGGAAAGGCGAGAGGAACTCCATGGTCGTACCACCATTCCAAGAGTCCCCCAGATGTCTCAGTCCATTCCAGAGGAACCTCTTTGCCCTGCACTGGCTCATCTTTCACGCCGAGGATCGACTCACACCACGGTGGCACGTGGGCAGCCCTGTGGGAAAGCCTCTAGGGAAAACCACACATCATTTGATCCACGCGACGGGAAGCGTGACATTGCTGCTACAGCCTGAAAGGAAAGTGCACGTTCATGCCCCCACTCGAGACGAGGCTTGACTCCCCTGGGGAGACTCCAGAAGTACCCAAAGATCCATGTCAGCCCCTGAGAGGAATCCTCGGTTCCGGCCCTGACTCCACACAACGTTTTTGGCCCCGGTATCGACGGGAGAGGAATCCCGAGAGGCCCCCTAGCAACTCGCATAGGGACTGGCCTCTCCTGAGGCCACCAGGGCGGGTCCCTGAGGTCCCCGTCGTAACTCGAGAACACCTTCCGCAACTCGAGAAAATCCAGGAAGTTCTCCCTTCCAGGCGAGATGAGGCCTATTTCCCATGAGGCGTCTGGAGACTAATGACACCTTACCTCTGGAACTTCGAAAGGGTCTTTCACAGCCTTGCTGCAACTCAAGAAGTTCACCACCAGAACCGTCTCCACTAGAGAGGAAGCACGATGGTCCCGCCCACATCCAGAGGAGCCCCGTTTCCCCCTCGTAGCTCGAGATGAGGGATCCTTTCCCTGCTTTCAAAGGGAAAGAATTCCCGGCGTTCCCGTCGCATCTCAAGTGGAGGCACTCTCAACAGGAAAGGCGAGAGGAACTCCATGGTCGTACCACCATTCCAAGAGTCCCCCAGATGACTCAGTCCATTCCAGAGGAACCTCTTTGCCCTGCACTGGCTCATCTTTCACGCCGAGGATCGACTCACACCACGGTGGCTCGTGGGACAGCCCTGTGGGAAAGCCTCGAGGGAAAGCCTCGAGGGAAAACCACAGATCCTTTGATCCACGCGACGGGAAGCGTGACATTGCTGCTACAGCCTGGAAGGAAAGCGCACGTGCATGCCCCCACTCGAGACGAGGCCTGACTCCACTGGGGAGACTCCAGAAGTACCCAAAGATCCATGTCAGCCCCTGAGAGGAATCCTCGGTTCCGGCCCTGACTCCACACAAGGTTTTTGGCCCCGGTATCGACGGGAGAGGAATCCCGAGAGGCCCCCTAGCAACTCGCATGGGGACTGGCCTCTCCTGAGGCCACCAGGGCGGGTCCCTGAGGTCCCCGTCGTAACTCGAGAACACCTGCCGCAACTCGAGAAAATCCAGGAAGTTCTCCCTTCCAGGCGAGATGAGGCCTATTTCCGATGAGGCCTCTGGAGACTAATGACACCAAACCTCTGGAATTTCGAAAGGGTCTTTCACAACCTTGCTGCAACTCAAGAAGTTCTCCGCCATACCCGTCTCCACTCGAGAGGAAGCACGATGGTCCCGCCCACATCCAGAGGAGCCCCGTTTTCCCCTCGGTGCTCGAGATGAGGGATCCTTTCCCTGCTTTCAACGGGAAAGAATTCCCGGCGTTCCCGTCGCATCTCAAGAGGAGGCACTCTCAACAGGAAAGGCGAGAGGATCTCCATGGTCGTACCACCATTCCAAGAGTCCCCCAGATGTCTCAGTCCATTCCAGAGGAACCTCTTTGCCCTGCACTGGCTCATCTTTCACGCCGAGGATCGACTCACACCACGGTGGCACGTGGGACAGCCCTGTGGGAAAGCCTCGAGGGAAAGCCTCGAGGGAAAACCACAGATCCTTTGATCCACGCGACGGGAAGCGTGACATTGCTGCTACAGCCTGGAAGGAAAGCGCACGTGCATGCCCCCACTCGAGACGAGGCCTGACTCCACTGGGGAGACTCCAGAAGTAACCAAAGATCCATGTCAGCCCCTGAAAGGAATCCTCGGTTCCGGCCCTGACTCCACACGAGGTTTTTGGCCCCGGTATCGACGGGAGAGGAATCCCGAGAGGCCCCGTAGCAACTCGCATGGGGACTGGCCTCTCCTGAGGCCACCAGGGCGGGTCCCTGAGGTCCCCGTCGTAACTCGAGAACACCTGCCGCAACTCGAGAAAATCCAGGAAGTTCTCCCTTCCAGGCGAGATGAGGCCTATTTCCGATGAGGCGTCTGGAGACTAATGACACCTTACCTCTGGAACTTCGAAAGGGTCTTTCACAGCCTTGCTGCAACTCAAGAAGTTCACCACCAGAACCGTCTCCACTAGAGAGGAAGCACGATGGTCCCGCCCACATCCAGAGGAGCCCCGTTTCCCCCTCGTAGCTCGAGATGAGGGATCCTTTCCCTGCTTTCAACGGGAAAGAATTCCCGGCGTTCCCGTCGCATCTCAAGTGGAGGCACTCTCAACAGGAAAGGCGAGAGGAACTCCATGGTCGTACCACCATTCCAAGAGTCCCCCAGATGTCTCAGTCCATTCCAGAGGAACCTCTTTGCCCTGCACTGGCTCATCTTTCACGCCGAGGATCGACTCACACCATGGTGGCTCGTGGGACAGCCCTGTGGGAAAGCCTCGAGGGAAAGCCTCGAGGGAAAACCACAGATCCTTTGATCCACGCGACGGGAAGCGTGACATTGCTGCTACAGCCTGGAAGGAAAGCGCACGTGCATGCCCCCACTCGAGACGAGGCCTGACTCCCCTGGGGAGACTCCAGAAGTACCCAAAGATCCATGTCAGCCCCTGAGAGGAATCCTCGGTTCCGGCCCTGACTCCACACAAGGTTTTTGGCCAAGGTATCGACGGGAGAGGAATCCCGAGAGGCCCCCAGCAACTCGCATGGGGACTGGCCTTTCCTGAGGCCACCAGGGCGGGTCCCTGAGGTCCCCGTCGTAACTCGAGAACACCTGCCGCAACTCGAGAAAATCCAGGAAGTTCTCCCTTCCAGGCGAGATGAGGCCTATTTCCGATGAGGCGTCTGGAGACTAATGACACCTAACCTCTGGAACTTCGAAAGGGTCTTTCACACCCTTGCTGCAACTCAAGAAGTTCACCGCCATACCCGTCTCCACTCGAGAGGAAGCACGATGGTCCCGCCCACATCCAGAGGAGCCCCGTTTCCCCCTCGTAGCTCGAGATGAGGGATCCTTTCCCTGCTTTCAACGGGAAAGTATTCCCGTCATTCCCGTCGCATCTCAAGAGGAGGCACTCTCAACAGGAAAGGCGAGAGGAACTCCATAGTCGTACCACCATTCCAAGAGTCCCCCAGATGTCTCAGTCCTTTCCAGAGGAAACTCTTTGCCCTGCACTGGCTCATCTTTCATGCCGAGGATCGACTCACACCTCGGTGGCACGTGGGACAGCCCTGAGGGAAAGCCTCGAGGGAAAGCCTCGAGGGAAAACCACAGATCCTTTGATCCACGCGAAGGAAAGCGTGACATTGCTGCTACAGCCTGGAAGGAAAGCGCACGTGCATGCCCCCACTCGAGTCGAGGCCTGACTCCCCTGGGGAGACTCCAGAAGTACCCAAAGATCCATGTCAGCCCCTGAGAGAAATCCTCGGTTCTGGCCCTGACTCCACACAAGGTTTTTGGCCCCGGTATCGACGGGAGAGGTATCCCGAGAGGCCCCCTAGCAACTCGCATGGGGACTGGCCTCTCCTGAGGCCACCAGGGCGGGTCCCTGAGGTCCCCGTCGTAACTCGAGAACACCTGCCCCAACTCGAGAAAATCCAGGAAGTTCTCCCTTCCAGGCGAGATGAGGCCTATTTCCGATGAGGCGTCTGGAGACTAACGACACCTAACCTCTGGAACTTCGAAAGAGTCTTTCACACCCTTGCTGCAACTCAAGAAGTTCACCGCCATACCCGTCTCCACTCGAGAGGAAGCACGATGGTCCCGCCCACATCCAGAGGAGCCCCGTTTCCCCCTCGTAGCTCGAGATGAGGGATCCTTTGCCTGCTTTCAACGGGAAAGAATTCCCGGCGTTCCCGTCGCATCTCAAGAGGAGGCACTCTCAACAGGAAAGGCGAGAGGAACTCCATGGTCGTACCACCATTCCAAGAGTCCCCCAGATGTCTCAGTCCATTCCAGAGGAACCTCTTTGCCCTGCACTGGCTCATCTTTCACGCCGAGGATCGACTCACACCACGGTGGCACGTGGGACAGCCTTGTGGGAAAGCCTCGAGGGAAAGCCTCGAGGGAAAACCACAGATCCTTTGATCCACGCGATGGGAAGCGTGACATTGCTGCTACAGCCTGGAAGGAAAGCGCACGTGAATGCCCCCACTCGAGAAGAGGCCTGACTCCACTGGGGAGTCTCCAGACGTACCCAAAGATCCATGTCAGCCCATGAGAGGAATCCTCGGTTACGGCCCTGACTCCACACAAGGTTGTTGGCCCCGGTATCGACGGGAGAGGAATCCCGAGAGGCCCCCTAGCAACTCGCATAGGGAGTGGCCTCTCCTGAGGCCACCAGGGCGGGTCCCTGAGGTCCCCGTCGTAACTCGAGAACACCTGCCGCAACTCGAGAAAATCCAGGAAGTTCTCCCTTCCAGGCGAGATGAGGCCTATTTCTGATGAGGCGTCTGGCGACTAATGACACCTAACCTCTGGAACTTCGAAAGGGTCTTTCACACCCTTGCTGCAACTCAAGAAGTTCACCGCCATACCCGTCTCCACTCGAGATGAAGCACGATGGTCCCGCCCACATCCAGAGGAGCCCCGTTTTCCCCTCGTAGCTCGAGATGAGGGATCCTTTCCCTGGTTTCAAAGGGAAAGAGTTCCCGGCGTTCCCGTCGCATCTCAAGAGGAGGCACTCTCAACAGGAAAGGCGAGAGGAACTCCATGGTCGTACCACCATTCCAAGAGTCCCCCAGATATCTCAGTCCATTCCAGAGGAACCTGTTTGTCCTGCACTGGCTCATCTTTCACGCCGAGGATCAACTCACACCACGGTGGCACGTGGGACAGCCCTGTGGGAAAGCCTCGAGGGAAAACCACAGATCCTTTGATCCACGCGACGGGAAGCGTGACATTGCTGCTACAGCCTGGAAGGAAAGTGCACGTGCATGCCCCCACTCGAGACGAGGCCTGACTCCCCTGGGGAGACTCCAGAAGTACCCAAAGATCCATGTCAGCCCCTGAGAGGAATCCTCGGTTCCGGCCCTGACTCCATACAAGGTTTTTGGCCCCGGTATCGACGGGAGAGGAATCCCGAGAGGCCCCCTAGCAACTCGCATAGGGACTGGCCTCTCCTGAGGCCACCAGGGCGGGTTCCTGAGGTCCCCGTCATAACTCGAGAACACCTGCCGCAACTCGAGAAAATCCAGGAAGTTCTCCCTTCCAGGCGAGATGAGGCCTATTTCCTATGAGGCGTCTGGAGACTAATGACACCTAACCTCTGGAACTTCGAAAGGGTCTTTCACACCCTTGCTGCAACTCAAGAAGTTCACCACCATACCTGTCTCCACTAGAGAGGAAGCACGATGGTCCCGCCCACATCCAGAGGAGCCCCGTTTCCCCCTCGTAGCTCGAGATGAGGGATCCTTTTCCTGCTTTCAACGGCAAAGAATTCCCGGCGTTCCCGTCGCATCTCAAGAGGAGGCACTCTCAACAGGAAAGGCGAGAGGAACTCCATGGTCGTACCACCATTCCAAGAGTCCCCCAGATGTCTCAGTCCATTCCAGAGGAACCTCTTTGCCCTGCACTGGCTCATCTTTCACGCCGAGGATCGACTCACACCACGGTGGCACGTGGGACAGCCCTGTGGGAAAGCCTCGAGGGAAAGCCTCGAGGGAAAACCACAGATCCTTTGATCCACGCGACGGGAAGCGTGACATTGCTGCTACAGCCTGGAAGGAAAGCGCACGTGCATGCCCTCACTCGAGACGAGGCCTGACTCCCCTGGGGGGACTCCAGAAGAACCCAAAGATCCATGTCAGCCCCTGAGAGGAATCCTCGGTTCCGGCCCTGACTCCATACAAAGTTTTTGGCCCCGGTATCGACGGGAGAGGAATCCCGAGAGGCCCCCTAGCAACTCGCATGGGGACTGGCCTCTCCTGAGGCCACCAGGGCGGGTCCCTGAGGTCCCCGTCGTAACTCGAGAACACCTGCCCCAACTCGAGAAAATCCAGGAAGTTCTCCCTTCCAGGCGAGATTAGGCCTATTTCCGATGAGGCGTCTGGAGACTAATGACACCTAACCTCTGGAACTTCGAAAGGGTCTTTCACACCCTTGCTGCAACTCAAGAAGTTCACCGCCATACCCGTCTCCACTCGAGAGGAAGCATGATGGTCCCGCCCACATCCAAAGGAGCCCCGTTTCCCCCTCGGAGCTCGAGATGATGGATCCTTTCCCTGCTTTCAACGGGGAAGAATTCCCGGCGTTCCCGTCACATCTCAAGAGGAGGCACTCTCAACAGGAAAGGCGAGAGGAACTCCATGGTCGTACCACCATTCCAAGAGTCCCCCAGATGACTCAGTCCATTCCAGAGGAACCTCTTTGCCCTGCACTGGCTCATCTTTCACGCCGAGGATCGACTCACACCACGGAGGCACGTGGGACAGCCCTGTGGGAAAGCCTCGAGGGAAAGCCTCGAGGGAAAACCACAGATCCTTTGATCCACGCGACGGGAAGCGTGACATTGCTGCTACAGCCTGGAAGGAAAGCGCACGTGCATGCCCCCACTCGAGACGAGGCCTGTCTCCCCTGGCGAGACTCCAGAAGTACCCAAAGATCCATGTCAGCCCCTGAGAGGAATCCTCGGTTCCGGCCCTGACTCCACACAAGGTTTTTGGCCCCGGTATCGACGGGAGAGGAATCCCGAGAGGCCCCCTAGCAACTCGCATGGGGACTGGCCTCTCCTGAGGCCACCAGGGCGGGTCCCTGAGGTCCCCGTCGTAACTCCAGAACACCTGCCGCAACTCGAGAAAATCCAGGAAGTTCTCCCTTCCAGGCGAGATGAGGCCTATTTCTGATGAGGCGTCTGGAGACTAATGACACCTAACCTCTGGAACTTCGAAAGGGTCTTTCACACCCTTGCTGCAACTCAAGAAGTTCACCGCCATACCCGTCTCCACTCGAGATGAAGCACGATGGTCCCGCCCACATCCAGAGGAGCCCCGTTTTCCCCTCGTAGCTCGAGATGAGGGATCCTTTCCCTGGTTTCAAAGGGAAAGAGTTCCCGGCGTTCCCGTCGCATCTCAAGAGGAGGCACTCTCAACAGGAAAGGCGAGAGGAACTCCATGGTCGTACCACCATTCCAAGAGTCCCCCAGATATCTCAGTCCATTCCAGAGGAACCTCTTTGTCCTGCACTGGCTCATCTTTCACGCCGAGGATCAACTCACACCACGGTGGCACGTGGGACAGCCCTGTGGGAAAGCCTCGAGGGAAAACCACAGATCCTTTGATCCACGCGACGGGAAGCGTGACATTGCTGCTACAGCCTGGAAGGAAAGTGCACGTGCATGCCCCCACTCGAGACGAGGCCTGACTCCCCTGGGGAGACTCCAGAAGTACCCAAAGATCCATGTCAGCCCCTGAGAGGAATCCTCGGTTCCGGCCCTGACTCCATACAAGGTTTTTGGCCCCGGTATCGACGGGAGAGGAATCCCGAGAGGCCCCCTAGCAACTCGCATAGGGACTGGCCTCTCCTGAGGCCACCAGGGCGGGTTCCTGAGGTCCCCGTCATAACTCGAGAACACCTGCCGCAACTCGAGAAAATCCAGGAAGTTCTCCCTTCCAGGCGAGATGAGGCCTATTTCCTATGAGGCGTCTGGAGACTAATGACACCTAACCTCTGGAACTTCGAAAGGGTCTTTCACACCCTTGCTGCAACTCAAGAAGTTCACCGCCATACCTGTCTCCACTAGAGAGGAAGCACGATGGTCCCGCCCACATCCAGAGGAGCCCCGTTTCCCCCTCGTAGCTCGAGATGAGGGATCCTTTTCCTGCTTTCAACGGGAAAGAATTCCCGGCGTTCCCGTCGCATCTCAAGAGGAGGCACTCTCAACAGGAAAGGCGAGAGGAACTCCATGGTCGTACCACCATTCCAAGAGTCCCCCAGATGTCTCAGTCCATTCCAGAGGAACCTCTTTGCCCTGCACTGGCTCATCTTTCACGCCGAGGATCGACTCACACCACGGTGGCACGTGGCAAAGCCCTGTGGGACAGCCTCGAGGGAAAGCCTCGAGGGAAAACCACAGATCCTTTGATCCACGCGACGGGAAGCGAGACATTGCTGCTACAGCCTGGAAGGAAAGCGCACGTGCATGCCCCCACTCGAGACGAGGCCTGACTCCCCTGGGGGGACTCCAGAAGAACCCAAAGATCCATGTCAGCCCCTGAGAGGAATCCTCGGTTCCGGCCCTGACTCCATACAAAGTTTTTGGCCCCGGTATCGACGGGAGAGGAATCCCGAGAGGCCCCCTAGCAACTCGCATGGGGACTGGCCTCTCCTGAGGCCACCAGGGCGGGTCCCTGAGGTCCCGTCGTAACTCGAGAACACCTGCCGCAACTCGAGAAAATCCAGGAAGTTCTCCCTTCCAGGCGAGATGAGGCCTATTTCCGATGAGGCGTCTGGAGACTAATGACACCTAACCTCTGGAACTTCGAAAGGGTCTTTCACACCCTTGCTGCAACTCAAGAAGTTCACCGCCATACCCGTCTCCACTCGAGAGGAAGCATGATGGTCCCGCCCACATCCAAAGGAGCCCCGTTTCCCCCTCGGAGCTCGAGATGATGGATCCTTTCCCTGCTTTCAACGGGGAAGAATTCCCGGCGTTCCCGTCGCATCTCAAGAGGAGGCACTCTCAACAGGAAAGGCGAGAGGAACTCCATGGTCGTACCACCATTCCAAGAGTCCCCCAGATGTCTCAGTCCATTCCAGAGGAACCTCTTTGCCCTGCACTGGCTCATCTTTCACGCCGAGGATCGACTCACACCACGGAGGCACGTGGGACAGCCCTGTGGGAAAGCCTCGAGGGAAAGCCTCGAGGGAAAACCACAGATCCTTTGATCCACGCGACGGGAAGCGTGACATTGCTGATACAGCCTGGAAGGAAAGCACACGTGCATGCCCCCACTCGAGACGAGGCCTGTCTCCCCTGGCGAGACTCCAGAAGTACCCAAAGATCCATGTCAGCCCCTGAGAGGAATCCTCGGTTCCGGCCCTGACTCCACACAAGGTTTTAGGCCCCGGTATCGACGGGAGAGGAATCCCGAGAGGCCCCCTAGCAACTCGCATAGGGACTGGCCTCTCCTGAGGCCACCAGGGCGGGTCCCTGAGGTCCCCGTCGTAACTCGAGAACACCTGCCGCAACTCGAGAAAATCCAGGAAGTTCTCCCTTCCAGGCGAGATGAGGCCTATTTCCGATGAGGCGTCTGGAGACTAATGACACCTAACCTCTGGAACTTCGAAAGAGTCTTTCACACCCTTGCTGCAACTCAAGAAGTTCACCGCCATACCCGTCTCCACTCGAGAGGAAGCACGATGGTCCCGCCCACATCCAGAGGAGCCCCGTTTCCCCCTCGTAGCTCGAGATGAGGGATCCTTTGCCTGCTTTCAACGGGAAAGAATTCCCGGCGTTCCCGTCGCATCTCAAGAGGAGGAACTCTCAACAGGAAAGGCGAGAGGAACTCCATGGTCGTACCACCATTCCAAGAGTCCCCCAGATGTCTCAGTCCATTCCAGAGGAACCTCTTTGCCCTGCACTGGCTCATCTTTCACGCCGAGGATCGACTCACACCACGGTGGCACGTGGGACAGCCCTGTGGGAAATCCTCGAGGGAAAGCCTCGAGGGAAAACCACAGATCCTTTGATCCACGCGACGGGAAGCGTGACATTGCTGCTACAGCCTGGAAGGAAAGCGCACGTGCATGCCCCCACTCGAGACGAGGCCTGACTCCACTGGGGAGTCTCCAGACGTACCCAAAGATCCATGTCAGCCCATGAGAGGAATCCTCGGTTACGGCCCTGACTCCACACAAGGTTGTTGGCCCCGGTATCGACTGGAGAGGAATCCCGAGAGGCCCCCTAGCAACTCGCATAGGGACTGGCCTCTCCTGAGGCCACCAGGGCGGGTCCCTGAGGTCCCCGTCGTAACTCCAGAACACCTGCCGCAACTCGAGAAAATCCAGGAAGTTCTCCCTTCCAGGCGAGATGAGGCCTATTTCTGATGAGGCGTCTGGAGACTAATGACACCTAACCTCTGGAACTTCGAAAGGGTCTTTCACACCCTTGCTGCAACTCAAGAAGTTCACTGCCATACCCGTCTCCACTCGAGATGAAGCACGATGGTCCCGCCCACATCCAGAGGAGCCCCGTTTTCCCCTCGTAGCTCGAGATGAGGGATCCTTTCCCTGGTTTCAAAGGGAAAGAGTTCCCGGCGTTCCCGTCGCATCTCAAGAGGAGGCACTCTCAACAGGAAAGGCGAGAGGAACTCCATGGTCGTACCACCATTCCAAGAGTCCCCCAGATATCTCAGTCCATTCCAGAGGAACCTCTTTGTCCTGCACTGGCTCATCTTTCACGCCAAGGATCGACTCACACCACGGTGGCACGTGGGACAGCCCTGTGGGAAAGCCTCGAGGGAAAACCACAGATCCTTTGATCCACGCGACGGGAAGCCTGACATTGCTGCTACAGCCTGGAAGGAAAGTGCACGTGCATGCCCCCACTCGAGACGAGGCCTGACTCCCCTGGGGAGACTCCAGAAGTACCCAAAGATCCATGTCAGCCCCTGAGAGGAATCCTCGGTTCCGGCCCTGACTCCATACAAGGTTTTTGGCCCCGGTATCGACGGGAGAGGAATCCCGAGAGGCCCCCTAGCAACTCGCATAGGGACTGGCCTCTCCTGAGGCCACCAGGGCGGGTTCCTGAGGTCCCCGTCGTAACTCGAGAACACCTGCCGCAACTCGAAAAAATCCAGGAAGTTCTCCCTTCCTGGCGAGATGAGGCCTATTTCCTATGTGGCGTCTGGAGTCTAATGACACCTAACCTCTGGAACTTCGAAAGGGTCTTTCACACCCTTGCTGCAACTCAAGAAGTTCACCACCATACCCGTCTCCACTAGAGAGGAAGCACGATGGTCCCGCCCACATCCAGAGGAGCCCCGTTTCCCCCTCGTAGCTCGAGATAAGGGATCCTTTTCCTGCTTTCAACGGGAAAGAATTCCCGGCGTTCCCGTCGCATCTCAAGAGGAGGCACTCTCAACAGGAAAGGCGAGAGGAACTCCATGGTCGTACCACCATTCCAAGAGTCCCCCAGATGTCTCAGTCCATTCCAGAGGAACCTCTTTGCCCTGCACTGGCTCATCTTTCACGCCGAGGATCGACTCACACCACGGTGGCAAGTGGGACAGCCCTGTGGGAAAGCCTCGAGGGAAAGCCTCGAGGGAAAACCACAGATCCTTTGATCCACGCGACTGGAAGCGTGACATTGCTGCTACAGCCTGGAAGGAAAGCGCACGTGCATGCCCCCACTCGAGACGAGGCCTGACTCCCCTGGGGGGACTCCAGAAGAACCCAAAGATCCATGTCAGCCCCTGAGAGGAATCCTCGGTTCCGGCCCAGACTCCATACAAAGTTTTTGGCCCCGGTATCGACGGGAGAGGAATCCCGAGAGGCCCCCTAGCACCTCGCATGGGGACTGGCCTCTCCTGAGGCCACCAGGGCGGGTCCCTGAGGTCCCCGTCGTAACTCGAGAACACCTGCCGCAACTCGAGAAAATCCAGGAAGTTCTCCCTTGCAGGCGAGATGAGGCCTATTTCCGATGAGTCGTCTGGAGACTAATGACACCTAACCTCTGGAAATTCGAAAGGGTCTTTCACACCCTTGCTGCAACTCAAGAAGTTCACCGCCATACCCGTCTCCACTCGAGAGGAAGCACGATGGTCCCGCCCACATCCAGAGGAGCCCCGTTTCCCCCTCGTAGCTCGAGATGAGGGATCCTTTCCCTGCTTTCAACGGGAAAGAATTTCCGGCGTTCCCGTCGCATCTCAAGAGGAGGCACTCTCAACAGGAAAGGCGAGAGGAACTCCATGGTCGTACCACCATTCCTAGAGTCCCCCAGATGTCTCAGTCCATTCCAGAGGAACCTCTTTGCCCTGCACTGGCTCATCTTTCACGCCGAGGATCGACTCACACCACGGAGGCACGTGGGACAGCCCTGTGGGAAAGCCTCGAGGGAAAGCCTCGAGGGAAAACCACAGATCCTTTGATCCACGCGACGGGAAGCGTGACATTGCTGCTACAGCCTGGAAGGAAAGCGCACGTGCATGCCCCCACTCGAGACGAGGCCTGTCTCCCCTGGCGAGACTCCAGAAGTACCCAAAGATCCATGTCAGCCCCTGAGAGGAATCCTCGGTTCCGGCCCTGACTCCATACAAGGTTGTTGGCCCCGGTATTGACGGGAGAGGAATCCCGAGAGGCCCCCTAGCAACTCGCATAGGGACTGGCCTCTCCTGAGGCCACCAGGGCGGGTCCCTGAGGTCCCCGTCGTAACTCGAGAACACCTGCCGCATCTCGAGAAAATCCAGGAAGTTCTCCCTTCCAGGCGAGATGAGGCCTATTTCTGATGAGGCGTCTGGAGACTAATGACACCTAACCTCTGGAACTTCGAAAGGGTCTTTCCCACCCTTGCTGCAACTCAAGAAGTTCACCGCCATACCGTCTCCACTCGAGATGAAGCACGATGGTCCCGCCCACATCCAGAGGAGCCCCGTTTTCCCCTCGTAGCTCGAGATGAGGGATCCTTTCCCTGGTTTCAAAGGGAAAGAGTTCCCGGCGTTCCCGTCGCATCTCAAGAGGAGGCACTCTCAACAGGAAAGGCGAGAGGAACTCCATGGTCGTACCACCATTCCAAGAGTCCCCCAGATATCTCAGTCCATTCCAGAGGAACCTCTTTGTCCTGCACTGGCTCATCTTTCACGCCGAGGATCGACTCACACCACGGTGGCACGTGGGACAGCCCTGTGGGAAAGCCTCGAGGGAAAACCACAGATCCTTTGATCCACGCGACGGGAAGCCTGACATTGCTGCTACAGCCTGGAAGGAAAGTGCACGTGCATGCCCCCACTCGAGACGAGGCCTGACTCCCCTGGGGAGACTCCAGAAGTACCCAAAGATCCATGTCAGCCCCTGAGAGGAATCCTCGGTTCCGGCCCTGACTCCATACAAGGTTTTTGGCACCGGTATCGACGGGAGAGGAATCCCGAGAGGCCCCCTAGCAACTCGCATAGGGACTGGCCTCTCCTGAGGCCACCAGGGCGGGTTCCTGAGGTCCCCGTCGTAACTCGAGAACACCTGCCGCAACTCGAAAAAATCCAGGAAGTTCTCCCTTCCTGGCGAGATGAGGCCTATTTCCTATGTGGCGTCTGGAGACTAATGACACCTAACCTTTGGAACTTCGAAAGGGTCTTTCACACCCTTGCTGCAACTCAAGAAGTTCACCACCATACCCGTCTCCACTAGAGAGGAAGCACGATGGTCCCGCCCACATCCAGAGGAGCCCCGTTTCCCCCTCGTAGCTCGAGATGAGGGATCCTTTCCCTGCTTTCAACGGGAAAGAATTCCCGGCGTTCCCGTCGCATCTCAAGAGGAGGCACTCTCAACAGGAAAGGCGAGAGGAACTCCATGGTCGTACCACCATTCCAAGAGTCCCCCAGATGTCTCAGTCCATTCCAGAGGAACCTCTTTGCCCTGCACTGGCTCATCTTTCACGCCGAGGATCGACTCACACCACGGTGGCACGTGGGACAGCCCTGTGGGAAAGCCTCGAGGGAAAGCCTCGAGGGAAAACCACAGATCCTTTGATCCACGCGACAGGAAGCGTGACATTGCTGCTACAGCCTGGAAGGAAAGTGCACGTGCATGCCCCCACTCGAGTCGAGGCCTGACTCCCCTGGGGAGACTCCAGAAGTACCCAAAGATCCATGTCAGCCCCTGAGAGGAATCCTCGGTTCCGGCCCTGACTCCACACAAGCTTTTTGGCCCCGGTATCGACGGGAGAGGAATTCCGAGAGGCCCCCTAGCACCTCGCATGGGGACTGGCCTCTCCTGAGGCCACCAGGGCGGGTCCCTGAGGTCCCCGTCTTAACTCGAGAACACCTGCCGCAACTCGAGAAAATCCATGAAGTTCTCCCTTCCAGGCGAGATGAGGCCTATTTCCGATGAGGCGTCTGGAGACTAATGACACCTCACCTTTGGAATTTCGAAAGGGTCTTTCACACCCTTGCTGCAACTCAAGAAGTTCACCGCCATACCCGTCTCCACTCGAGAGGAAGCACGATGGTCCCGCCCACATCCAGAGGAGCCCCGTTTCCCTCTCGGAGCTCGAGATGAGGGATCCTTTCCTGCTTTCAACGGGAAGGAATTCCCGGCGTTCCCGTCGCATCTCAAGAGGAGGCACTCTCAACAGGAAAGGCGAGAGGAACTCCATGGTCGTACCACCATTCCTAGAGTCCCCCAGATGTCTCAGTCCATTCCAGAGGAACCTCTTTGCCCTGCACTGGCTCATCTTTCACGCCGAGGATCGACTCACACCACGGAGGCACGTGGGACAGCCCTGTGGGAAAGCCTCGAGGGAAAGCCTCGAGGGAAAACCACAGATCCTTTGATCCACGCGACGGGAAGCGTGACATTGCTGCTACAGCCTGGAAGGAAAGCGCACGTGCATGCCCCCACTCGAGACGAGGCCTGTCTCCCCTGGCGAGACTCCAGAAGTACCCAAAGATCCATATAAGCCCCTGAGAGGAATCCTCGGTTCCGACCCTGACTCCACACAAGGTTTTTGGCCTTGGTATCGACGGGAGAGGAATCCCGAGAGGCCCCCTAGCACCTCGCATAGGGACTGGCCTCTCCTGAGGCCACCAGGGCGGGTCCCTGAGGTCCCCGTCGTAACTCGAGAACACCTGCCGCAACTCGAGAAAATCCAGGAAGTTCTCCCTTCCAGGCGAGATGAGGCCTATTTCCGATGAGGCGTCTGGAGACTAATGACACCTAACCTCTCGAACTTCGAAAGGGTCTTTCACACCCTTGCTGCAACTCAAGAAGTTCACCGCCATACCCGTCTCCACTCGAGAGGAAGCACGATGGTCCCGCCCACATCAAGAGGAGCCCCGTTTCCCCCTCTTAGTTCGAGATGAGGGATCCTTTCCCTGCTTTCAACGGGAAAGAATTCCCGGTGTTCCCGTCGTATCTCAAGAGGAGGCACTCTCAACAGGAAAGGCGAGAGGAACTCCATGGTCGTACCACCATTCCAAGAGTCCCCCAGATGTCTCAGTCCATTCCAGAGGAACCTCTTTGCCCTGCACTGGCTAATCTTTCACGCCGAGGATCGACTCACACCACGGTGGCACGTGGGACAGCCCTGTGGGAAAGCCTCGAGGGAAAGCCTCGAGGGAATACCACAGATCCTTTGATCCACGCGACGGGAAGCGTGACATTGCTGCTACAGCCTGGAAGGAAAGCGCACGTGCATGCCCCCACTCGAGTCGAGGCCTGACTCCCCTGGGGAGACTCCAGAAGTACCCAAAGATCCATGTCAGCCCCTGAGAGGAATCCTCGGTTCCGGCCCTGACTCCACACAAGCTTTTTGGCCCCGGTATCGACGGGAGAGGAATCCCGAGAGGCCCCCTAGCACCTCGCATGGGGACTGGCCTCTCCTGAGGCCACCAGGGCGGGTCCCTGAGGTCCCCGTCATAACTCGAGAACACCTGCCGCAACTCGAGAAAATCCATGAAGTTCTCCCTTCCAGGCGAGATGAGGCCTATTTCCGATGAGGCGTCTGGAGACTAATGACACCTAACCTCTCGAACTTCGAAAGGGTCTTTCACACCCTTGCTGCAACTCAAGAAGTTCACCGCCATACCCGTCTCCACTCGAGAGGAAGCACGATGGTCCCGCCCACATCCAGAGGAGCCCCGTTTCCCCCTCTTAGCTCGAGATGAGGGATCCTTTCCCTGCTTTCAACGGGAAAGAATTCCCGGTGTTCCCGTCGTATCTCAAGAGGAGGCACTCTCAACAGGAAAGGCGAGAGGAACTCCATGGTCGTACCACCATTCCAAGAGTCCCCCAGATGTCTCAGTCCATTCCAGAGGAACCTCTTTGCCCTGCACTGGCTCATCTTTCACGCCGAGGATCGACTCACACCACGGTGGCACGTGGGACAGCCCTGTGGGAAAGCCTCGAGGGAAAGCCTCGAGGGAATAACACAGATCCTTTGATCCACGCGACGGGAAGCGTGACATTGCTGCTACAGCCTGGAAGGAAAGCGCACGTGCATGCCCCCACTCGAGACGAGGCCTGACTCCCGTGGGGAGACTCCAGAAGTACCCAAAGGTCCATGTCAGCCCCTGAGAGGAATCCTCGGTTCCCGCCCTGACTGCACACAAGGTTTTTGGCCCCGGTATCGACGGGAGAGGAATCCCGAGAGGCCCCCTAGCACCTCGCATGGGGACTGGCCTCTCCTGAGGCCACCAGGGCGGGTCCCTGAGGTCCCCGTCGTAACTCGAGAACACCTGCCGCAACTCGAGAAAATCCAGGAAGTTCTCCCTTCCAGGCGAGATGAGGCCTATTTCCGATGAGGCGTCTGGAGACTAATGACACCTAACCTCTCGAACTTCGAAAGGGTCTTTCACACTCTTGCTGCAACTCAAGAAGTTCACCGCCATACCCGTCTCCACTCGAGAGGAAGCACGATGGTCCCGCCCACATCCAGAGGAGCCCCGTTTCCCCCTCATAGCTCAAGATGAGGGATCCTTTCCCTGCTTTCAACGGGAAAGATTTCCCGGCGTTCCCGTCGCATCTCAAGAGGAGGCACTCTCAACAGGAAAGGCGAGAGGAACTCCATGGTCGTTTCACCATTCCAAGAGTCCCCCAGATGTCTCAGTCCATTCCAGAGGAACCTCTTTGCCCTGCACTGGCTCATCTTTCACGCCGAGGATCGACTCACACCACGGTGGCACGTGCGACAGCCCTGTGGGAAAGCCTCGAGGGAAAACCACAGATCCTTTGATCCACGCCACGGGAAGCGTGACATTGCTGCTACAGCCTGTAAGGAAAGCGCACGTGCATGCCCCCACTCGAGACAAGGCCTGACTCCCCTGGGGAGACTCCAGAAGTACCCAAAGATCCATGTCAGCCCCTGAGAGGAATCCTCGGTTCCGGCCCTGACTCCACACAAGGTTTTTGGCCCCGGTATCGAGGGGAGAGGAATCCCGAGAGGCCCCCTAGCACCTCGCATGGGTACTGGCCTCTCCTGAGGCCACCAGGCCGGGTCCCTGAGGTCCCCGTCGTAACTCGAGAACACCTGCCGCAACTCGAGAAAATCCAGGAAGTTCTCCCTTCCAGGCGAGATGAGGCCTATTTCCGATGAGTCGTCTGGAGACTAATGACACCTAACCTCTGGAAATTCGAAAGGGTCTTTCACACCCTTGCTGCAACTCAAGAAGTTCACCGCCATACCCGTCTCCACTCGAGAGGAAGCACGATGGTCCCGCCCACATCCAGAGGAGCCCCGTTTCCCCCTCTTAGCTCGAGATGAGGGATCCTTTCCCTGCTTTCAACGGGAAAGAATTCCCGGTGTTCCCGTCGTATCTCAAGAGGAGGCACTCTCAACAGGAAAGGCGAGAGGAACTCCATGGTCGTACCACCATTCCAAGAGTCCCCCAGATGTCTCAGTCCATTCCAGAGGAACCTCTTTGCCCTGCACTGGCTCATCTTTCACGCCGAGGATCGACTCACACCACGGTGGCACGTGGGACAGCCCTGTGGGAAAGCCTCGAGGGAAAACCACAGATCCTTTGATCCACGCCACGGGAAGCGTGACATTGCTGCTACAGCCTGTAAGGAAAGCGCACGTGCATGCCCCCACTCGAGACGAGGCCTGACTCCCCTGGGGAGACTCCAGAAGTACCCAAAGATCCATGTCAGCCCCTAAGAGGAATCCTCGGTTCCGGCCCTGACTCCACACAAGGTTTTTGGCCCCGGTATCGACGGGAGAGGAATCCCGAGAGGCCCCCTAGCACCTCGCATGGGGACTGGCCTCTCCTGAGGCCACCAGGCCGGGTCCCTGAGGTCCCCGTCGCAACTCGAGAACACCTGCCGCAACTCGAGAAAATCCAGGAAGTTCTCCCTTCCAGGCGAGATGAGGCCTATTTCCGATGAGTCGTCTGGAGACTAATGACACCTAACCTCTGGAAATTCGAAAGGGTCTTTCACACCCTTGCTGCAACTCAAGAAGTTCACCGCCATACCCGTCTCCACTCGAGAGGAAGCACGATGGTCCCGCCCACATCCAGAGGAGCCCCGTTTCCCCCTCTTAGCTCGAGATGAGGGATCCTTTCCCTGCTTTCAACGGGAAAGAATTCCCGGTGTTCCCGTCGTATCTCAAGAGGAGGCACTCTCAACAGGAAAGGCGAGAGGAACTCCATGGTCGTACCACCATTCCAAGAGTCCCCCAGATGTCTCAGTCCATTCCAGAGGAACCTCTTTGCCCTGCACTGGCTCATCTTTCACGCCGAGGATCGACTCACACCACGGTGGCACGTGGGACAGCCCTGTGGGAAAGCCTCGAGGGAAAGCCTCGAGGGAATACCAGAGATCCTTTGATCCACGCGACGGGAAGCGTGACATTGCTGCTACAGCCTGGAAGGAAAGCGCACGTGCATGCCCCCACTCGAGACGAGGCCTGACTCCCGTGGGGAGACTCCAGAAGTACCCAAAGATCCATGTCAGCTCCTGAGAGGAATCCTCGGTTCCGGCCCTGACTGCACACAAGGTTTTTGGCCCCGGTATCGACGGGAGAGGAATCCCGAGAGGCCCCCTAGCACCTCGCATGGGGACTGGCCTCTCCTGAGGCCACCAGGGTGGGTCCCTGAGGTCCCCGTCGTAACTCGAGAACACCTGCCTCAACTCGAGAAAATCCAGGAAGTTCTCCCTTCCAGGCGAGATGAGGCCTATTTCCGATGAGGCGTCTGGAGACTAATGACACCTAACCTCTCGAACTTCGAAAGGGTCTTTCACACCCTTGCTTCAACTCAAGAAGTTCACCGCCATACCCGTCTCCACTCGAGAGGAAGCACGATGGTCCCGCCCACATCCAGAGGAGCCCCGTTTCCCCCTCGTAGCTCAAGATGAGGGATCCTTTCCCTGCTTTCAACGGGAAAGAATTCCCGGCGTTCCCGTCGCATCTCAAGAGGAGGCACTCTCAACAGGAAAGGCGAGAGCAACTCCATGGTCGTACCACCATTCCAAGAGTCCCCCAGATGTCTCAGTCCATTCCAGAGGAACCTCTTTGCCCTGCACTGGCTCATCTTTCACGCCGAGGATCGACTCACACCACGGTGGCACGTGGGACAGCCCTGTGGGAAAGCCTCGAGGGAAAACCACAGATCCTTTGATCCACGCCACGGGAAGCGTGACATTGCTGCTACAGCCTGTAAGGAAAGCACACGTGCATGCCCCCACTCGAGACGAGGCCTGACTCCCCTGGGGAGACTCCAGAAGTACCCAAAGATCCATGTCAGCCCCTGAGAGGAATCCTCGGTTCCGGCCCTGACTCCACACAAGGTTTTTGGCCCCGGTATCGACGGGAGAGGAATCCCGAGAGGCCCCCTAGCACCTCGCATGGGTACTGGCCTCTCCTGAGGCCACCAGGGCGGGTCCCTGAGGTCCCCGTCGTAACTCGAGAACACCTGCCGCAACTCGAGAAAATCCAGGAAGTTCTCCCTTCCAGGCGAGATGAGGCCTATTTCCGATGAGTCGTCTGGAGACTAATGACACCTAACCTCTGGAAATTCGAAAGGGTCTTTCACACCCTTGCTGCAACTCAAGAAGTTCACCGCCATACCCGTCTCCACTCGAGAGGAAGCACGATGGTCCCGCCCACATCCAGAGGAGCCCCGTTTCCCCCTCGTAGCTCGAGATGAGGGATCCTTTCCCTGCTTTCAACGGGAAAGAATTCCCGGCGTTCCCGTCGCATCTCAAGAGGAGGCACTCTCAACAGGAAAGGCGAGAGGAACTCCATGGTCGTACCACCATTCCAAGAGTCCCCCAGATGTCTCAGTCCATTCCAGAGGAACCTCTTTGCCCTGCACTGGCTCATCTTTGACGCCGAGGATCGACTCACACCACGGTGGCACGTGGGACAGCCCTGCGGGAAAGCCTCGAGGGAAAGCCTCGAGGGAAAACCACAGATCCTTTGATGCACGCGACGGGAAGCGTGACATTGCTGCTACAGCTTGGAAGGAAAGCGCACGTGCATGCCCCCACTCGAGACGAGGCCTGACTCCCCTGGGGAGACTCCAGAAGTACCCAAAGATCCATGTCACCCCTGTGAGGAATCCTAGGTTCCGGCCCTGACTCCACACAAGGTTTTTGGCCCTAGTATCGACGGGAGAGGAATCCCGAGAGGCCCCCTAGCAACTCGCATGGGGACTGGCCTCTCCTGAGGCCATCAGGGCGGGTCCCTGTGGTACCCGTCGTAACTCGAGAACACCTGCCGCAACTCGAGAAAATCCAGGAAGTTCTCCCTTCCAGGCGAGATGAGGTCTATTTCCGATGAGGCATCTGGAGACTGACACGTAACCTCTGGAACTTCGAAAGGGTCTTTCACACCCTTGCTGCAACTCAAGAAGTTCACCGCCATACCCGTCTTCACTCGAGAGGAAGCACGATGGTCCTACCCACATCCAGAGGAGCCCCGTTTCCCCCTCGTAGCTCGAGATGAGGGATCCTTTCCCTGCTTTCAACGGGAAAGAATTCCCGGCGTTCCCGTCGCATCTCAAGAGGAGGCACTCTCAACAGGAAAGGCGAGAGGAACTCCATGGTCGTACCACCATTCCAAGAGTCCCCCAGATGTCTCAGTCCATTCCAGAGGAACCTCTTTGCCCTGCACTGGCTCATCTTTCACGCCGAGGATCGACTCACACCACGGTGGAACGTGGGACAGCCCTGCGGGAAAGCCTCGAGGGAAAGCCTCGAGGGAAAACCACAGATCCTTTGATCCAGGCCACGGGAAGCGTGACATTGCTGCTACAGCCTGGAAGGAAAGCGCACGTGCATGCCCCGACTCGAAGCGAGGCCTGACTCCCCTGGGGAGACTCCAGAAGTACCCAAAGATCCATGTCAGCCCCTGAGAGGAATCCTCGGTTCCGGCCCTGACTCCACACAAGGTTTTTGACCCCGGTATCGACGGGAGAGGAATCCCGAGAGGCCCCCTAGCAACTCGCATGGGGACTGGCCTCTCCTGAGGCCACCAGGGCGGGTCCCTGAGGTCCCCGTTGTAACTCGAGAACACCTGCCGCAACTCGAGAAAATCCAGGAAGTTCTCCCTTCCAGGCGAGATGAGGCCTATTTCCGATGAGGCGGCTGGAGACTAATGACACCTAACCTCTGGGACTTCGAAAGGGTCTTTCACACCCTTGCTGCAACTCAAGAAGTTCACCGCCATACCCGTCTCCACTCGAGAGGAAGCACGATGGTCCCGCCCACATCCAGAGGAGCCCCGTTTCCCCCTCGTGGCTCGAAATGAGGGATCCTTTCCCTGCTTTCAACGGGAAAGAATTCCCGGCGTTCCCGTCGCATCTCAAGAGGTGGCACTCTCAACAGGAAAGGCGAGAGGAACTCCATGGTCGTACCACCATTCCACGAGTCCCCCAGATGTCTCAGTCCATTCCAGAGGAACCTCTTTGCCCTGCACTGGCTCATCTTTCACGCCGAGGATCGACTCACACCACGGTGGCACGTGGGACAGCCCTGTGGGAAAGCCTCGAGGGAAAGCCTCGAGGGAAAACCACAGATCCTTTGATCCACGCGACGGGAAGTGTGACATTGCTGCTACAGCCTGGAAGGAAAGCGCACGTGCATGCCCCAACTCGAGACGAGCCCTGACTCCCTTGGGGAGACTCCAGAAGTACCCAAAGATCCATGTCAGCCCCTGAGAGGAATCCTCGGTTCCGGCCCTGACTCCACACAAGGTTTTTGGCCCCGGTATCGAAGGGAGAGGAATCCCGAGAGGCCCCCTAGCAACTCCCATGGGGACTGGCCTCTCCTGAGGCCACCAGGGCGGGTCCCTGAGGTCCCCGTCGTAACTCGAGAACACCTGCCGCAACTCGAGAAAATCCAGGAAGTTCTCCCTTCCAGGCGAGATGAGGCCTATTTCCGATGAGGCGTCTGGAGACTAATGACACCTAAACTCTGGAACTTCGAAAGGGTCTTTCACACCCTTGCTGCAACTCAAGAAGTTCACCGCCATACCCGTCTCGACTCGAGAGGAAGCACGATGGTCCCGCCCACATCCAGAGGAGCCCCGTTTCCCCCTCGTAGCTCGAGATGAGGGATCCTTTCCCTGGTTTCAACGGGAAAGAATTCCCAGCGTTCCCGTCGCATCTCAAGAGGAGGCACTCTCAACAGGAAAGGCGAGAGGAACTCCATGGTCGTACCACCATTCCAAGAGTCCCCCAGATGTCTCAGTCCATTCCAGAGGAACCTCTTTACCCTGCACTGGCTCATCTTTCACGCCGAGGATCGACTCACACCACGGTGGCACGTGGGACAGCCCTGTGGGAAAGCCTAGAGGGAAAACCACAGATCCTTTGATCCACGCGACGGGAAGCGTGACATTGCTGCTACAGCCTGGAAGGAAAGCGCACGTGCATGCCCCCACTCGAGACGAGGCCTGACTCCCCTGGGGAGACTCCAGAAGTACCCAAAGATCCATGTCAGCCCCTGAGAGGAATCCTCGGTTCCGGCCCTGACTGCACACAAGGTTTTTGGCCCCGGTATCGACGGGAGAGGAATCCCGAGAGGCCCCGTAGCAAATCGCATGGGGACTGGCCTATTGAGGCAACCAGGGCGGGTCCCTGAGGTCCCCGTCGTAACTCGAGAACACCTACCGCAACTCGAGAAAATCAAGGAAGTTCTCCCTTCCAGGCGAGATGAGGCCTATTTCCGATGAGGCGTCTGGAGACTAATGACACCTAACCTCTGGAACTTCGAAAGGGTCTTTCACACACTTGCTGCAACTCAAGAAGTTCACCGCCATACCCGTCTCCACTCGAGAGGAAGCACGATGGTCCCGCCCACATCCAGAGGAGCCCCGTTTCCCCCTCGTAGCTCGAGATGAGGGATCCTTTCCCTGCTTTCAACGGGAAAGTATTCCCGTCATTCCCGTCGCATCTCAAGAGGAGGCATTCTCAACAGGAAAGGCGAGAGGAACTCCATGGTCGTACCACCATTCCAAGAGTCCCCCAGATGTCTCAGTCCATTCCAGAGGAACCTCTTTGCCCTGCACTGGCTCATCTTTCACGCCGAGGATCGACTCACACCACGGTGGCACGTGGCACAGCCATGTGGGAAAGCCTCGAGGGAAAGCCTCGAGGGAAAACCACAGATCCTTTGATCCACGCGACGGGAAGCGTGACATTGCTGCTACAGTCTGGAAGGAAAGCGCACGTGCATGCCCCCACTCGAGACGAGGCCTGAATCCCCTGGGGAGACTCCAGAAGTACCCAAAGATCCATATCAGCCCCTGAGAGGAATCCTCGTTTCCGGCCCTGACTGCACACAAGGTTTTTGGCCCCGTTATCGACGGGAGAGGAATCCCGAGAGGCCCCCTAGCACCTCGCATGGGGACTGGCCTCTCCTGAGGCCACCAGGGCGGGTCCCTGAGGTCCCCGTCGTAACTCGAGAACACCTGCCGCAACTCGATAAAATCCAGGAAGTTCTCCCTTCCAGGCGAGATGAGGCCTATTTCCGATGAGGCGTCTGGAGACTAATGACACCCAACCTCTGGAACTTCGAAAGGGTCTTTCACACCCTTGCTGCTACTCAAGAAGTTCACCTCCTTGCCCGTCTCCATTCGAGAGGAAGCACGATGGTCCCGCCCACATCAAGAGGAGCCCCGTTTCCCCCTCGTAGCTCGAGATGAGGGATCCTTTCCCTGCTTTCAACGGGAAAGAATTCCCGGCATTCCCGTCGCATCTCAAGAGGAGGCACTCTCAACAGGAAAGGCGAGAGGAACTCCATGGTCGTACCACCATTCCAAGAGTCCCCCAGATGTCTGAGTCCATTCCAGAGGAACCTCTTTGCCCTGCACTGGCTCATCTTTCATGCCGAAGATCGACTCACACCACGGTGGCACGTGGGACAGCCCTGTGGGAAAGCCTCGAGGGAAAGCCTCGAGGGAAAACCACAGATCCTTTGATCCACGCGACGGGAAGCGTGACATTGCTGCTACAGCCTGGAAGGAAAGCACACGTGCATGCCCCCACTCGAGACGAGGCCTGACTCCCCTGGGGAGACTCCAGAAGTACCCAAAGATCCATGTCAGCCCCTGAGAGGAATCCTCGGTTCCGGCCCTGACTCCACACAAGGTTTTTGGCCCCGGTATCGACGGGAGAGGAATCCCGAGAGGCCCCCTAGCAACTCGCATGGGGACTGGCTGTTCTTGAGGCCACCAGGGCGGGTCCCTGAGGTCCCCGTCGTAACTCGAGAACACCTGCCGCAACTCGAGAAAATCCAGGAAGTTCTCCCTTCCAGGCGAGATGAGGCCTATTTCCGATGAGGCGTCTGGAGACTAATGACACCTAACCTCTGGAACTTCGAAAGGGTCTTTCACACCCTTGCTGCAACTCAAGAAGTTCACCGCCATACCCGTCTCCACTCGAGAGGAAGCACGATGGTCCCGCCCACATCCAGAGGAGCCCCGTTTCCCCCTCGGAGCTCGAGATGAGGGATCCTTTCCCTGCTTTCAACGGGAAAGAATTCCCGGCGTTCCCGTCGCATCTCAAGAGGAGGCACTCTCAACAGGAAAGGCGAGAGGAACTCCATGGTCGTACCACCATTCCAAGAGTCCCCCAGATGTCTCAGTCCATTCCAGAGGAACCTCTTTGCCCTGCACTGGCTCATCTTTGACGCCGAGGATCGACTCACACCACGGTGGCACGTGGGACAGCCCTGCGGGAAAGCCTCGAGGGAAAGCCTCGAGGGAAAACCACAGATCCTTTGATGCACGCGACGGGAAGCGTGACATTGCTGCTACAGCCTGGAAGGAAAGCGCACGTGCATGCCCCCACTCGAGACGAGGCCTGACTCCCCTGGGGAGACTCCAGAAGTACCCAAAGATCCATGTCACCCATGTGAGGAATCCTCGGTTCCGGCCCTGACTCCACACAAGGTTTTTGGCCCTAGTATCGACGGGAGAGGAATCCCGAGAGGCCCCCTAGCAACTCGCATGGGGACTGGCCTCTCCTGAGGCCATCAGGGCGGGTCCCTGTGGTACCCGTCGTAACTCGAGAACACCTGCCGCACCTCAAGAAAATCCAGGAAGTTCTCCCTTCCAGGCGAGATGAGGTCTATTTCCGATGAGGCATCTGGAGACTGACACGTAACCTCTGGAACTTCGAAAGGGTCTTTCACACCCTTGCTGCAACTCAAGAAGTTCACCGCCATACCCGTCTCCAATCGAGAGGAAGCACGATGGTCCCACCCACATCCAGAGGAGCCCCGTTTCCCCCTCGTAGCTCGAGATGAGGGATCCTTTCCCTGCTTTCAACGGGAAAGAATTCCCGGCGTTCCCGTCGCATCTCAAGAGGAGGCACTCTCAACAGGAAAGGCGAGAGGAACTCCATGGTCGTACCACCATTCCAAGAGTCCCCCAGATGTCTCAGTCCATTCCAGAGGAACCTCTTTGCCCTGCACTGGCTCATCTTTCACGCCGAGGATCGACTCACACCACGGTGGAACGTGGGACAGCCCTGCGGGAAAGCCTCGAGGGAAAGCCTCGAGGGAAAACCACAGATCCTTTGATGCACGCGACGGGAAGCGTGACATTGCTGCTACAGCCTGGAAGGAAAGCGCACGTGCATGCCCCCACTCGAGACGAGGCCTGACTCCCCTGGGGAGACTCCAGAAGTACTCAAAGATCCATGTCAGCCCCTGAGAGGTATCCTCGGTTCCGGCCCTGACTCCACACAAGGTTTTTGGCCCCGGTATCGACGGGAGAGGAATCCCGAGAGGCCCCCTAGCACCTCGCATGGGTACTGGCCTCTCCTGAGGCCACCAGGGCGGGTCCCTGAGGTCCCCGTCGTAACTCGAGAACACCTGCCGCAACTCGAGAAAATCCAGGAAGTTCTCCCTTCCAGGCGAGATGAGGCCTATTTCCGATGAGGCGTCTGGAGACTAATGACACCTAACCTCTGGGACTTCGAAAGGGTCTTTCACACCCTTGCTGCAACTCAAGAAGTTCACCGCCATACCCGTCTCCACTCGAGAGGAAGCACGATGGTCCCGCACACATCCAGAGGAGCCCCGTTTCCCCCTCGTAGCTCGAGATGAGGGATCCTTTCCCTGCTTTCAACGGGAAAGAATTCCCGGCGTTCCCGTCGCATCTCAAGAGGAGGCACTCTCAACAGGAAAGGCGAGAGGAACTCCATGGTCGTACCACCATTCCAAGAGTCCCCCAGATGTCTCAGTCCATTCCAGAGGAACCTCTTTGCCCTGCACTGGCTCATCTTTCACGCCGAGGATCGACTCACACCACGGTGGCACGTGGGACAGCCCTGCGGGAAAGCCTCGAGGGAAAGCCTCGAGGGAAAACCACAGATCCTTTGATGCACGCGACGGGAAGCGTGACATTGCTGCTACAGCCTGGAAGGAAAGCGCACGTGCATGCCCCCACTCGAGACGAGGCCTGACTCCCCTGGGGAGACTCCAGAAGTACCCAAAGATCCATGTCACCCATGTGAGGAATCCTCGGTTCCGGCCCTGACTCCACACAAGGTTTTTGGCCCTAGTATCGACGGGAGAGGAATCCCGAGAGGCCCCCTAGCAACTCGCATGGGGACTGGCCTCTCCTGAGGCCATCAGGGCGGGTCCCTGTGGTACCCGTCGTAACTCGAGAACACCTGCCGCACCTCAAGAAAATCCAGGAAGTTCTCCCTTCCAGGCGAGATGAGGTCTATTTCCGATGAGGCATCTGGAGACTGACACGTAACCTCTGGAACTTCGAAAGGGTCTTTCACACCCTTGCTGCAACTCAAGAAGTTCACCGCCATACCCGTCTCCAATCGAGAGGAAGCACGATGGTCCCACCCACATCCAGAGGAGCCCCGTTTCCCCCTCGTAGCTCGAGATGAGGGATCCTTTCCCTGCTTTCAACGGGAAAGAATTCCCGGCGTTCCCGTCGCATCTCAAGAGGAGGCACTCTCAACAGGAAAGGCGAGAGGAACTCCATGGTCGTACCACCATTCCAAGAGTCCCCCAGATGTCTCAGTCCATTCCAGAGGAACCTCTTTGCCCTGCACTGGCTCATCTTTCACGCCGAGGATCGACTCACACCACGGTGGAACGTGGGACAGCCCTGCGGGAAAGCCTCGAGGGAAAGCCTCGAGGGAAAACCACAGATCCTTTGATGCACGCGACGGGAAGCGTGACATTGCTGCTACAGCCTGGAAGGAAAGCGCACGTGCATGCCCCCACTCGAGACGAGGCCTGACTCCCCTGGGGAGACTCCAGAAGTACTCAAAGATCCATGTCAGCCCCTGAGAGGAATCCTCGGTTCCGGCCCTGACTCCACACAATGTTTTTGGCCCCGGTATCGACGGGAGAGGAATCCCGAGAGGCCCCCTAGCACCTCGCATGGGTACTGGCCTCTCCTGAGGCCACCAGGGCGGGTCCCTGAGGTCCCCGTCGTAACTCGAGAACACCTGCCGCAACTCGAGAAAATCCAGGAAGTTCTCCCTTCCAGGCGAGATGAGGCCTATTTCCGATGAGGCGTCTGGAGACTAATGACACCTAACCTCTGGGACTTCGAAAGGGTCTTTCACACCCTTGCTGCAACTCAAGAAGTTCACCGCCATACCCGTCTCCACTCGAGAGGAAGCACGATGGTCCCGCACACATCCAGAGGAGCCCCGTTTCCCCCTCGTAGCTCGAGATGAGGGATCCTTTCCCTGCTTTCAACGGGAAAGAATTCCCGTCATTCCCGTCGCATCTCAAGAGGAGGCACTCTCAACAGGAAAGGCGAGAGGAACTCCATGGTCGTACCACCATTCCAAGAGTCCCCCAGATGTCTCAGTCCATTCCAGAGGAACCTCTTTGCCCTGCACTGGCTCATCTTTCACGCCGAGGATCGACTCACACCACGGTGGCACGTGGCACAGCCATGTGGGAAAGCCTCGAGGGAAAGCCTCTAGGGAAAACCACAGATCCTTTGATCCACGCGACGGGAAGCGTGACATTGCTGCTACAGCCTGGAAGGAAAGCGCACGTGCATGCCCCCACTCGAGACGAGGCCTGAATCCCCTGGGGAGACTCCAGAAGTACCCAAAGATCCATGTCAGCCCCTGAGAGGAATCCTCGTTTCCGGCCCTGACTGCACACAAGGTTTTTGGCCCCGGTATCGACGGGAGAGGAATCCCGAGAGGCCCCCTAGCACCTCGCATGGGGACTGGCCTCTCCTGAGGCCACCAGGGCGGGTCCCTGAGGTCCCCGTCGTAACTCGAGAACACCTGCCGCAACTCGAGAAAATCCAGGAAGTTCTCCCTTCCAGGCGAGATGAGGCCTATTTCCGATGAGGCGTCTGGAGACTAATGACACCCAACCTCTGGAACTTCGAAAGGGTCTTTCACACCCTTGCTGCTACTCAAGAAGTTCACCTCCTTGCCCGTCTCCACTCGAGAGGAAGCACGATGGTCCCGCCCACATCCAGAGGAGCCCCGTTTCCCCCTCGTAGCTAGAGATGAGGGATCCTTTCCCTGCTTTCAACGGGAAAGAATTCCCGGCATTCCCGTCGCATCTCAAGAGGAGGCACTCTCAACAGGAAAGGCGAGAGGAACTCCATGGTCGTACCACCATTCCAAGAGTCCCCCAGATGTCTGAGTCCATTCCAGAGGAACCTCTTTGCCCTGCACTGGCTCATCTTTCATGCCGAGGATCGACTCACACCACGGTGGCACGTGGGACAGCCCTGTGGGAAAGCCTCGAGGGAAAGCCTTGAGGGAAAACCACAGATCCTTTGATCCACGCGACGGGAAGCGTGACATTGCTGCTACAGCCTGGAAGGAAAGCACACGTGCATGCCCCCACTCGAGACGAGGCCTGACTCCCCTGGGGAGACTCCAGAAGTACCCAAAGATCCATGTCAGCCCCTGAGAGGAATCCTCGGTTCCGGCCCTGACTCCACACAAGGTTTTTGGCCCCAGTATCGACGGGAGGGGAATCCCGAGAGGCCCCCTAGCAACTCGCATGGGGACTGGCTGTTCTTGAGGCCACCAGGGCGGGTCCCTGAGGTCCCCGTCGTAACTCGAGAACACCTGCCGCAACTCGAGAAAATCCAGGAAGTTCTCCCTTCCAGGCGAGATGAGGCCTATTTCCGATGAGGCGTCTGGAGACTAATGACACCTAACCTCTGGAACTTCGAAAGGGTCTTTCACACCCTTGCTGCAACTCAAGAAGTTCACCGCCATACCCGTCTCCACTCGAGAGGAAGCACGATGGTCCCGCCCACATCCAGAGGAGCCCCGTTTCCCCCTCGGAGCTCGAGATGAGGGATCCTTTCCCTGCTTTCAACGGGAAAGAATTCCCGGCGTTCCCGTCGCATCTCAAGAGGAGGCACTCTCAACAGGAAAGGCGAGAGGAACTCCATGGTCGTACCACCATTCCAAGAGTCCCCCAGATGTCTCAGTCCATTCCAGAGGAACCTCTTTGCCCTGCACTGGCTCATCTTTCACGCCGAGGATCGACTCACACCACGGTGGAACGTGGGACAGCCCTGCGGGAAAGCCTCGAGGGAAAGCCTCGAGGGAAAACCACAGATCCTTTGATGCACGCGACGGGAAGCGTGACATTGCTGCTACAGCCTGGAAGGAAAGCGCACGTGCATGCCCCCACTCGAGACGAGGCCTGACTCCCCTGGGGAGACTCCAGAAGTACTCAAAGATCCATGTCAGCCCCTGAGAGGAATCCTCGGTTCCGGCCCTGACTCCACACAAGGTTTTTGGCCCCGGTATCGACGGGAGAGGAATCCCGAGAGGCCCCCTAGCACCTCGCATGGGTACTGGCCTCTCCTGAGGCCACCAGGGCGGGTCCCTGAGGTCCCCGTCGTAACTCGAGAACACCTGCCGCAACTCGAGAAAATCCAGGAAGTTCTCCCTTCCAGGCGAGATGAGGCCTATTTCCGATGAGGCGTCTGGAGACTAATGACACCTAACCTCTGGGACTTCGAAAGGGTCTTTCACACCCTTGCTGCAACTCAAGAAGTTCACCGCCATACCCGTCTCCACTCGAGAGGAAGCACGATGGTCCCGCACACATCCAGAGGAGCCCCGTTTCCCCCTCGTAGCTCGAGATGAGGGATCCTTTCCCTGCTTTCAACGGGAAAGAATTCCCGGCGTTCCCGTCGCATCTCAAGAGGAGGCACTCTCAACAGGAAAGGCGAGAGGAACTCCATGGTCGTACCACCATTCCAAGAGTCCCCCAGATGTCTCAGTCCATTCCAGAGGAACCTCTTTGCCCTGCACTGGCTCATCTTTGACGCCGAGGATCGACTCACACCACGGTGGCACGTGGGACAGCCCTGCGGGAAAGCCTCGAGGGAAAGCCTCGAGGGAAAACCACAGATCCTTTGATGCACGCGACGGGAAGCGTGACATTGCTGCTACAGCCTGGAAGGAAAGCGCACGTGCATGCCCCCACTCGAGACGAGGCCTGACTCCCCTGGGGAGACTCCAGAAGTACCCAAAGATCCATGTCACCCATGTGAGGAATCCTCGGTTCCGGCCCTGACTCCACACAAGGTTTTTGGCCCTAGTATCGACGGGAGAGGAATCCCGAGAGGCCCCCTAGCAACTCGCATGGGGACTGGCCTCTCCTGAGGCCATCAGGGCGGGTCCCTGTGGTACCCGTCGTAACTCGAGAACACCTGCCGCACCTCAAGAAAATCCAGGAAGTTCTCCCTTCCAGGCGAGATGAGGTCTATTTCCGATGAGGCATCTGGAGACTGACACGTAACCTCTGGAACTTCGAAAGGGTCTTTCACACCCTTGCTGCAACTCAAGAAGTTCACCGCCATACCCGTCTCCAATCGAGAGGAAGCACGATGGTCCCACCCACATCCAGAGGAGCCCCGTTTCCCCCTCGTAGCTCGAGATGAGGGATCCTTTCCCTGCTTTCAACGGGAAAGAATTCCCGGCGTTCCCGTCGCATCTCAAGAGGAGGCACTCTCAACAGGAAAGGCGAGAGGAACTCCATGGTCGTACCACCATTCCAAGAGTCCCCCAGATGTCTCAGTCCATTCCAGAGGAACCTCTTTGCCCTGCACTGGCTCATCTTTCACGCCGAGGATCGACTCACACCACGGTGGAACGTGGGACAGCCCTGCGGGAAAGCCTCGAGGGAAAGCCTCGAGGGAAAACCACAGATCCTTTGATGCACGCGACGGGAAGCGTGACATTGCTGCTACAGCCTGGAAGGAAAGCGCACGTGCATGCCCCCACTCGAGACGAGGCCTGACTCCCCTGGGGAGACTCCAGAAGTACTCAAAGATCCATGTCAGCCCCTGAGAGGAATCCTCGGTTCCGGCCCTGACTCCACACAAGGTTTTTGGCCCCGGTATCGACGGGAGAGGAATCCCGAGAGGCCCCCTAGCACCTCGCATGGGTACTGGCCTCTCCTGAGGCCACCAGGGCGGGTCCCTGAGGTCCCAGTCGTAACTCGAGAACACCTGCCGCAACTCGAGAAAATCCAGGAAGTTCTCCCTTCCAGGCGAGATGAGGCCTATTTCCGATGAGGCGTCTGGAGACTAATGACACCTAACCTCTGGGACTTCGAAAGGGTCTTTCACACCCTTGCTGCAACTCAAGAAGTTCACCGCCATACCCGTCTCCACTCGAGAGGAAGCACGATGGTCCCGCACACATCCAGAGGAGCCCCGTTTCCCCCTCGTAGCTCGAGATGAGGGATCCTTTCCCTGCTTTCAACGGGAAAGAATTCCCGTCATTCCCGTCGCATCTCAAGAGGAGGCACTCTCAACAGGAAAGGCGAGAGGAACTCCGTGGTCGTACCACCATTCCAAGAGTCCCCCAGATGTCTCAGTCCATTCCAGAGGAACCTCTTTGCCCTGCACTGGCTCATCTTTCACGCCGAGGATCGACTCACACCACGGTGGCACGTGGCACAGCCATGTGGGAAAGCCTCGAGGGAAAGCCTCGAGGGAAAACCACAGATCCTTTGATCCACGCGACGGGAAGCGTGACATTGCTGCTACAGCCTGGAAGGAAAGCGCACGTGCATGCCCCCACTCGAGACGAGGCCTGAATCCCCTGGGGAGACTCCAGAAGTACCCAAAGATCCATGTCAGCCCCTGAGAGGAATCCTCGTTTCCGGCCCTGACTGCACACAAGGTTTTTGGCCCCGGTATCGACGGGAGAGGAATCCCGAGAGGCCCCCTAGCACCTCGCATGGGGACTGGCCTCTCCTGAGGCCACCAGGGCGGGTCCCTGAGGTCCCCGTCGTATCTCGAGAACACCTGCCGCAACTCGAGAAAATCCAGGAAGTTCTCCCTTCCAGGCGAGATGAGGCCTATTTCCGATGAGGCGTCTGGAGACTAATGACACCCAACCTCTGGAACTTCGAAAGGGTCTTTCACACCCTTGCTGCTACTCAAGAAGTTCACCTCCTTGCCCGTCTCCACTCGAGAGGAAGCACGATGGTCCCGCCCACATCCAGAGGAGCCCCGTTTCCCCCTCGTAGCTAGAGATGAGGGATCCTTTCCCTGCTTTCAACGGGAAAGAATTCCCGGCATTCCCGTCGCATCTCAAGAGGAGGCACTCTCAACAGGAAAGGCGAGAGGAACTCCATGGTCGTACCACCATTCCAAGAGTCCCCCAGATGTCTGAGTCCATTCCAGAGGAACCTCTTTGCCCTGCACTGGCTCATCTTTCATGCCGAGGATCGACTCACACCACGGTGGCACGTGGGACAGCCCTGTGGGAAAGCCTCGAGGGAAAGCCTCGAGGGAAAACCACAGATCCTTTGATCCACGCGACGGGAAGCGTGACATTGCTGCTACAGCCTGGAAGGAAAGCACACGTGCATGCCCCCACTCGAGACGAGGCCTGACTCCCCTGGGGAGACTCCAGAAGTACCCAAAGATCCATGTCAGCCCCTGAGAGGAATCCTCGGTTCCGGCCCTGACTCCACACAAGGTTTTTGGCCCCGGTATCGACGGGAGAGGAATCCCGAGAGGCCCCCTAGCAACTCGCATGGGGACTGGCTGTTCTTGAGGCCACCAGGGCGGGTCCCTGAGGTCCCCGTCGTAACTCGAGAACACCTGCCGCAACTCGAGAAAATCCAGGAAGTTCTCCCTTCCAGGCGAGATGAGGCCTATTTCCGATGAGGCGTCTGGAGACTAATGACACCTAACCTCTGGAACTTCGAAAGGGTCTTTCACACCCTTGCTGCAACTCAAGAAGTTCACCGCCATACCCGTCTCCACTCGAGAGGAAGCACGATGGTCCCGCCCACATCCAGAGGAGCCCCGTTTCCCCCTCGGAGCTCGAGATGAGGGATCCTTTCCCTGCTTTCAACGGGAAAGAATTCCCGGCGTTCCCGTCGCATCTCAAGAGGAGGCACTCTCAACAGGAAAGGCGAGAGGAACTCCATGGTCGTACCACCATTCCAAGAGTCCCCCAGATGTCTCAGTCCATTCCAGAGGAACCTCTTTGCCCTGCACTGGCTCATCTTTGACGCCGAGGATCGACTCACACCACGGTGGCACGTGGGACAGCCCTGCGGGAAAGCCTCGAGGGAAAGCCTCGAGGGAAAACCACAGATCCTTTGATGCACGCGACGGGAAGCGTGACATTGCTGCTACAGCTTGGAAGGAAAGCGCACGTGCATGCCCCCACTAGAGACGAGGCCTGACTCCCCTGGGGAGACTCCAGAAGTACCCAAAGATCCATGTCACCCCTGTGAGGAATCCTAGGTTCCGGCCCTGACTCCACACAAGGTTTTTGGCCCTAGTATCGACGGGAGAGGAATCCCGAGAGGCCCCCTAGCAACTCGCATGGGGACTGGCCTCTCCTGAGGCCATCAGGGCGGGTCCCTGTGGTACCCGTCGTAACTCGAGAACACCTGCCGCAACTCGAGAAAATCCAGGAAGTTCTCCCTTCCAGGCGAGATGAGGTCTATTTCCGATGAGGCATCTGGAGACTGACACGTAACCTCTGGAACTTCGAAAGGGTCTTTCACACCCTTGCTGCAACTCAAGAAGTTCACCGCCATACCCGTCTTCACTCGAGAGGAAGCACGATGGTCCTACCCACATCCAGAGGAGCCCCGTTTCCCCCTCGTAGCTCGAGATGAGGGATCCTTTCCCTGCTTTCAACGGGAAAGAATTCCCGGCGTTCCCGTCGCATCTCAAGAGGAGGCACTCTCAACAGGAAAGGCGAGAGGAACTCCATGGTCGTACCACCATTCCAAGAGTCCCCCAGATGTCTCAGTCCATTCCAGAGGAACCTCTTTGCCCTGCACTGGCTCATCTTTCACGCCGAGGATCGACTCACACCACGGTGGAACGTGGGACAGCCCTGCGGGAAAGCCTCGAGGGAAAGCCTCGAGGGAAAACCACAGATCCTTTGATCCAGGCCACGGGAAGCGTGACATTGCTGCTACAGCCTGGAAGGAAAGCGCACGTGCATGCCCCGACTCGAAGCGAGGCCTGACTCCCCTGGGGAGACTCCAGAAGTACCCAAAGATCCATGTCAGCCCCTGAGAGGAATCCTCGGTTCCGGCCCTGACTCCACACAAGGTTTTTGACCCCGGTATCGACGGGAGAGGAATCCCGAGAGGCCCCCTAGCAACTCGCATGGGGACTGGCCTCTCCTGAGGCCACCAGGGCGGGTCCCTGAGGTCCCCGTTGTAACTCGAGAACACCTGCCGCAACTCGAGAAAATCCAGGAAGTTCTCCCTTCCAGGCGAGATGAGGCCTATTTCCGATGAGGCGGCTGGAGACTAATGACACCTAACCTCTGGGACTTCGAAAGGGTCTTTCACACCCTTGCTGCAACTCAAGAAGTTCACCGCCATACCCGTCTCCACTCGAGAGGAAGCACGATGGTCCCGCCCACATCCAGAGGAGCCCCGTTTCCCCCTCGTGGCTCGAAATGAGGGATCCTTTCCCTGCTTTCAACGGGAAAGAATTCCCGGCGTTCCCGTCGCATCTCAAGAGGTGGCACTCTCAACAGGAAAGGCGAGAGGAACTCCATGGTCGTACCACCATTCCACGAGTCCCCCAGATGTCTCAGTCCATTCCAGAGGAACCTCTTTGCCCTGCACTGGCTCATCTTTCACGCCGAGGATCGACTCACACCACGGTGGCACGTGGGACAGCCCTGTGGGAAAGCCTCGAGGGAAAGCCTCGAGGGAAAACCACAGATCCTTTGATCCATGCGTCGGGAAGTGTGACATTGCTGCTACAGCCTGGAAGGAATGCGCACGTGCATGCCCCAACTCGAGACGAGCCCTGACTCCCTTGGGGAGACTCCAGAAGTACCCAAAGATCCATGTCAGCCCCTGAGAGGAATCCTCGGTTCCGGCCCTGACTCCACACAAGGTTTTTGGCCCCGGTATCGAAGGGAGAGGAATCCCGAGAGGCCCCCTAGCAACTCCCATGGGGACTGGCCTCTCCTGAGGCCACCAGGGCGGGTCCCTGAGGTCCCCGTCGTAACTCGAGAACACCTGCCGCAACTCGAGAAAATCCAGGAAGTTCTCCCTTCCAGGCGAGATGAGGCCTATTTCCGATGAGGCGTCTGGAGACTAATGACACCTAAACTCTGGAACTTCGAAAGGGTCTTTCACACCCTTGCTGCAACTCAAGAAGTTCACCGCCATACCCGTCTCGACTCGAGAGGAAGCACGATGGTCCCGCCCACATCCAGAGGAGCCCCGTTTCCCCCTCGTAGCTCGAGATGAGGGATCCTTTCCCTGCTTTCAACGGGAAAGAATTCCCGGCGTTCCCGTCGCATCTCAAGAGGAGGCACTCTCAACAGGAAAGGCGAGAGGAACTCCATGGTCGTACCACCATTCCAAGAGCCCCCCAGATGTCTCAGTCCATTCCAGAGGAACCTCTTTGCCCTGCACTGGCTCATCTTTCACGCCGAGGATCGACTCACACCACGGTGGCACGTGGGACAGCCCTGTGGGAAAGCCTAGAGGGAAAACCACAGATCCTTTGATCCACGCGACGGGAAGCGTGACATTGCTGCTACAGCCTGGAAGGAAAGCGCACGTGCATGCCCCCACTCGAGACGAGGCCTGACTCCCCTGGGGAGACTCCAGAAGTACCCAAAGATCCATGTCAGCCCCTGAGAGGAATCCTCGGGTCCGGCCCTGACTGCACACAAGGTTTTTGGCCCCGGTATCGACGGGAGAGGAATCCCGAGAGGCCCCGTAGCAAATCGCATGGGGACTGGCCTCTTGAGTCAACCAGGGCGGGTCCCTGAGGTCCCCGTCGTAACTCGAGAACACCTACCGCAACTCGAGAAAATCAAGGAAGTTCTCCCTTCCAGGCGAGATGAGGCCTATTTCCGATGAGGCGTCTGGAGACTAATGACACCTAACCTCTGGAACTTCGAAAGGGTCTTTCACACACTTGCTGCAACTCAAGAAGTTCACCGCCATACCCGTCTCCACTCGAGAGGAAGCACGATGGTCCCGCCCACATCCAGAGGAGCCCCGTTTCCCCCTCGTAGCTCGAGATGAGGGATCCTTTCCCTGCTTTCAACGGGAAAGTATTCCCGTCATTCCCGTCGCATCTCAAGAGGAGGCACTCTCAACAGGAAAGGCGAGAGGAACTCCATGGTCGTACCACCATTCCAAGAGTCCCCCAGATGTCTCAGTCCATTCCAGAGGAACCTCTTTGCCCTGCACTGGCTCATCTTTCACGCCGAGGATCGACTCACACCACGGTGGCACGTGGCACAGCCATGTGGGAAAGCCTCGAGGGAAAACCACAGATCCTTTGATCCACGCGACGGGAAGCGTGACATTGCTGCTACAGTCTGGAAGGAAAGCGCACGTGCATGCCCCCACTCGAGACGAGGCCTGAATCCCCTGGGGAGACTCCAGAAGTACCCAAAGATCCATATCAGCCCCTGAGAGGAATCCTCGTTTCCGGCCCTGACTGCACACAAGGTTTTTGGCCCCGGTATCGACGGGAGAGGAATCCCGAGAGGCCCCCTAGCACCTCGCATGGGGACTGGCCTCTCCTGAGGCCACCAGGGCGGGTCCCTGAGGTCCCCGTCGTAACTCGAGAACACCTGCCGCAACTCGAGAAAATCCAGGAAGTTCTCCCTTCCAGGCGAGATGAGGCCTATTTCCGATGAGGCGTCTGGAGACTAATGACACCCAACCTCTGGAACTTCGAAAGGGTCTTTCACACCCTTGCTGCTACTCAAGAAGTTCACCTCCTTGCCCGTCTCCACTCGAAGGGAAGCACGATGGTCCCGCCCACATCCAGAGGAGCCCCGTTTCCCCCTCGTAGCTCGAGATGAGGGATCCTTTCCCTGCTTTCAACGGGAAAGAATTCCCGGCATTCCCGTCGCATCTCAAGAGGAGGCACTCTCAACAGGAAAGGCGAGAGGAACTCCATGGTCGTACCACCATTCCAAGAGTCCCCCAGATGTCTCAGTCCATTCCAGAGGAACCTCTTTGCCCTGCACTGGCTCATCTTTCATGCCGAAGATCGACTCACACCACGGTGGCACGTGGGACAGCCCTGTGGGAAAGCCTCGAGGGAAAGCCTCGAGGGAAAACCACAGATCCTTTGATCCACGCGACGGGAAGCGTGACATTGCTGCTACAGCCTGGAAGGAAAGCACACGTGCATGCCCCCACTCGAGACGAGGCCTGTCTCCCCTGGGGAGACTCCAGAAGTACCCAAAGATCCATGTCAGCCCCTGAGAGGAATCCTCGGTTCCGGCCCTGACTCCACACAAGGTTTTTGGCCCCGGTATCGACGGGAGAGGAATCCCGAGAGGCCCCCTAGCAACTCGCATGGGGACTGGCTGTTCTTGAGGCCACCAGGGCGGGTCCCTGAGGTCCCCGTCGTAACTCGAGAACACCAGCCGCAACTCGAGAAAATCCAGGAAGTTCTCCCGTCCAGGCGAGATGAGGCCTATTTCCGATGAGGCGTCTGGAGACTAATGACACCTAACCTCTGGAACTTCGAAAGGGTCTTTCACACCCTTGCTGCAACTCAAGAAGTTCACCGCCATACCCGTCTCCACTCGAGAGGAAGCACGATGGTCCCGCCCACATCCAGAGGAGCCCCGTTTCCCCCTCGGAGCTCGAGATGAGGGATCCTTTCCCTGCTTTCAACGGGAAAGAATTCCCGGCGTTCCCGTCGCATCTCAAGAGGAGGCACTCTCAACAGGAAAGGCGAGAGGAACTCCATGGTCGTACCACCATTCCAAGAGTCCCCCAGATGTCTCAGTCCATTCCAGAGGAACCTCTTTGCCCTGCACTGGCTCATCTTTGACGCCGAGGATCGACTCACACCACGGTGGCACGTGGGACAGCCCTGCGGGAAAGCCTCGAGGGAAAGCCTCGAGGGAAAACCACAGATCCTTTGATGCACGCGACGGGAAGCGTGACATTGCTGCTACAGCCTGGAAGGAAAGCGCACGTGCATGCCCCCACTCGAGACGAGGCCTGACTCCCCTGGGGAGACTCCAGAAGTACCCAAAGATCCATTTCACCCCTGTGAGGAATCCTCGGTTCCGGCCCTGACTCCACACAAGGTTTTTGGCCCTAGTATCGACGGGAGAGGAATCCCGAGAGGCCCCCTAGCAACTCGCATGGGGACTGGCCTCTCCTGAGGCCATCAGGGCGGGTCCCTGTGGTACCCGTCGTAACTCGAGAACACCTGCCGCACCTCAAGAAAATCCAGGAAGTTCTCCCTTCCAGGCGAGATGAGGTCTATTTCCGATGAGGCATCTGGAGACTGACACGTAACCTCTGGAACTTCGAAAGGGTCTTTCACACCCTTGCTGCAACTCAAGAAGTTCACCGCCATACCCGTCTCCAATCGAGAGGAAGCACGATGGTCCCACCCACATCCAGAGGAGCCCCGTTTCCCCCTCGTAGCTCGAGATGAGGGATCCTTTCCCTGCTTTCAACGGGAAAGAATTCCCGGCGTTCCCGTCGCATCTCAAGAGGAGGCACTCTCAACAGGAAAGGCGAGAGGAACTCCATGGTCGTACCACCATTCCAAGAGTCCCCCAGATGTCTCAGTCCATTCCAGAGGAACCTCTTTGCCCTGCACTGGCTCATCATTCACGCCGAGGATCGACTCACACCACGGTGGAACGTGGGACAGCCCTGCGGGAAAGCCTCGAGGGAAAGCCTCGAGGGAAAACCACAGATCCTTTGATGCACGCGACGGGAAGCGTGACATTGCTGCTACAGCCTGGAAGGAAAGCGCACGTGCATGCCCCCACTCGAGACGAGGCCTGACTCCCCTGGGGAGACTCCAGAAGTACTCAAAGATCCATGTCAGCCCCTGAGAGGAATCCTCGGTTCCGGCCTTGACTCCACACAAGGTTTTTGGCCCCGGTATCGACGGGAGAGGAATCCCGAGAGGCCCCCTAGCAACTCGCATGGGGAATGGCCTCTCCTGAGGCCACCAGGGGGGGTCCCTGAGGTCCCCGTCGTAACTCGAGAACACCTGCCGCAAATCGAGAAAATCCAGGAAGTTCTCCCTTCCAGGCGAGATGAGGCCTATTTCCGATGAGGCGTCTGGAGACTAATGACACCTAACCTCTGGAACTTCGAAAGGGTCTTTCACACCCTTGCTGCAACTCAAGAAGTTCAGCGCCATACCCGTGTCCACTCGAGAGGAAGCACGATGGTCCCGCCCACATCCAGAGGAGCCCCGTTTCACCCTCGTAGCTCGAGATGAGGGATCCTTTCCCTGCTTTCAACGGGAAAGAATTCCTGGCGTTCCCGTCGCATCTCAAGAGGAGACACTCTCAACAGGAAAGGCGAGAGGAACTCCATGGTCGTACCACCATTCCAAGAGTCGCCCAGATGTCTCAGTCCATTCCAGAGGAACCTCTTTGCCCTGCACTGGCTCATCTTTCACGCCGAGGATCGATTCACACCACGGTGGCACGTGGGACAGCCCTGCTGGAAAGCCTCGAGGGAAAGCCTCGAGGGAAAACCACAGATCCTTTGATGCACGCGACGGGAAGCGTGACATTGCTGCTACAGCCTGGAAGGAAAGCGCACGTGCATGCCCCCACTCGAGACGAGGCCTGACTCCCCTGGGGAGACTCCAGAAGTACCCAAAGATCCATGTCACCCCTGAGAGGAATCCTCGGTTCTGGCCCTGACTCCACACAAGGTTTTTGGCGCCGGTATCGACGGGAGAGGAATCCCGAGAGGCCCCCTAGCAACTCGCATGGGGACTGGCCTCTCCTGAGGCCATCAGGGCGGGTCCCTGTGGTACCCGTCGTAACACGAAAACACCTGCCGCACCTTGAGAAAATCCAGGAAGTTCTCCCTTCCAGGCGAGATGAGGACTATTTCCGATGAGGCGTCTGGAGACTAATGACACCTAACCTCTGGAACTTCGAAAGGGTCTTTCACACCCTTGCTGCAACTCAAGAAGTTTACCGCCATACCCGTCTCCACACGAGAGAAAGCACGATGGTCCCGCCCACATCCAGAGGAGCCCCGTTTCCACCTCGTAGCTCGAGATGAGGGATCCTTTCCCTGCTTTCAACGGGAAAGAATTCCCGGCATTCCCGTCGCATCTCAAGAGGAGGCACTCTCAACAGGAAAGGCGAGAGGAACTCCATGGTCGTACCACCATTCCAAGAGTCCCCCAGATGTCTCAGTCCATTCCAGAGGAACCTCTTTGCCCTTCACTGGCTCATCTTTCACGCCGAGAATCGACTCAAACCACAGTGGCACGTGGGACAGCCCTGTGGGAAAGCTTCGAGGGAAAGCCTAGTGGGAAAACCACAGATACTTTGATCCACGCGACGGGAACCGTGACATTGCTGCTACAGCCTGGAAGGAAAGCGCACGTGCATGCCCCCACTCGAGACGAGGCCTGACTCCCCTGGGGAGACTCCAGAAGTACCCAAAGATCCATGTCAGCCCCTGAGAGGAATCCTCGGTTCCGGCCCTGACTCCACACAAGGTATTTGGCCCCAGTATCGACGGGAGAGGAATCCCGAGAGGCCCCCTAGCAACACGCATGGGGACTGGCCTCTCCTTAGGCCATCAGGGCGGGTCCCTGTGGTACCAGTCGTAACTCGAGAACACCTGCCGCACCTCGAGAAAATCCAGGAAGTTCTCCCTTCCAGGCGAGATGAGGTCTATTTCCGATGAGGCGTCTGGAGACTGACACGTAACCTCTGGAACTTCGAAAGGGTCTTTCACACCCTTGCTGCAACTCAAGAAGTTCACCGCCATACCCGTCTCCACTCGAGAGGAAGCACGATGGTCCCGCCCACATCCAGAGGAGCCCCGTTTCCCCCTCGTAGCTCGAGATGAGGGATCCTTTCCCTGCTTTCAACGGGAAAGAATTCCCAGCGTTCCCGTCGCATCTCAAGAGGAGGCACTCTCAACAGGAAAGGCGAGAGGAACTCCATGGTCGTACCACCATTCCAAGAGTCCCCCAGATGTCTCAGTCCATTCCAGAGGAACCTCTTTGCCCTGCACTGGCTCATCTTTCACTCCGAGGATCGACTCACACCACGGTGGCACATGGGACAGCCCTGTGGGAAAGCCTCGAGGGAAAGCCTCGAGGGAAAACCACAGATCCTTTGATCCACGCGACGGGAAGCGTGACATTGCTGCTACAGCCTGGAAGGAAAGCGCACGTGCATGCCCCCACTCGAGACGAGGCCTGACTCCCCTGGGGAGACTCCAGACGTACCCAAAGATCCATGTTAGCCCCTGAGAGGAATCCTCGGTTCTGGCCCTGACTCCACACAAGGTTTTTGGCGCCGGTATCGACGGGAGAGGAATCCCGAGAGGCCCCCTAGCAACTCGCATGGGGACTGGCCTCTCCTGAGGCCATCAGGGCGGGTCCCTGTGGTACCCGTCGTAACACGAAAACACCTGCCGCACCTCGAGAAAATCCAGGAAGTTCTCCCTTCCAGGCGAGATGAGGCCTATTTCCGATGAGGCGTCTGGAGACTAATGACACCTAACCTCTGGAACTTCGAAAGGGTCTTTCACACCCTTGCTGCAACTCAAGAAGTTTACCGCCATACCCGTCTCCACACGAGAGAAAGCACGATGGTCCCGCCCACCTCCAGAGGAGCCCCGTTTCCACCTCGTAGCTCGAGATGAGGGATCCTTTCCCTGCTTTCAACGGGAAAGAATTCCCGGCATTCCCGTCGCATCTCAAGAGGAGGCACTCTCAACAGGAAAGGCGAGAGGAACTCCATGGTCGTACCACCATTCCAAGAGTCCCCCAGATGTCTCAGTCCATTCCAGAGGAACCTCTTTGCCCTTCACTGGCTCATCTTTCACGCCGAGAATCGACTCAAACCACAGTGGCACGTGGGACAGCCCTGTGGGAAAGCTTCGAGGGAAAGCCTAGAGGGAAAACCACAGATACTTTGATCCACGCGACGGGAACCGTGACATTGCTGCTACAGCCTGGAAGGAAAGCGCACGTGCATGCCCCCACTCGAGACGAGGCCTGACTCCCCTGGGGAGACTCCAGAAGTACCCAAAGATCCATGTCAGCCCCTGAGAGGAATCCTCGGTTCCGGCCCTGACTCCACACAAGGTATTTGGCCCCAGTATCGACGGGAGAGGAATCCCGAGAGGCCCCCTAGCAACACTCATGGGGACTGGCCTCTCCTTAGGCCATCAGGGCGGGTCCCTGTGGTACCAGTCGTAACTCGAGAACACCTGCCGCACCTCGAGAAAATCCAGGAAGTTCTCCCTTCCAGGCGAGATGAGGTCTATTTCCGATGAGGCGTCTGGAGACTGACACGTAACCTCTGGAACTTCGAAAGGGTCTTTCACACCCTTGCTGCAACTCAAGAAGTTCACCGCCATACCCGTCTCCACTCGAGAGGAAGCACGATGGTCCCGCCCACATCCAGAGGAGCCCCGTTTCCCCCTCGTAGCTCGAGATGAGGGATCCTTTCCCTGCTTTCAACGGGAAAGAATTCCCAGCGTTCCCGTCGCATCTCAAGAGGAGGCACTCTCAACAGGAAAGGCGAGAGGAACTCCATGGTCGTACCACCATTCCAAGAGTCCCCCAGATGTCTCAGTCCATTCCAGAGGAACCTCTTTGCCCTGCACTGGCTCATCTTTCACTCCGAGGATCGACTCACACCACGGTGGCACATGGGACAGCCCTGTGGGAAAGCCTCGAGGGAAAGCCTCGAGGGAAAACCACAGATCCTTTGATCCACGCGACGGGAAGCGTGACATTGCTGCTACAGCCTGGAAGGAAAGCGCACGTGCATGCCCCCACTCGAGACGAGGCCTGACTCCCCTGGGGAGACTCCAGACGTACCCAAAGATCCATGTCAGCCCCTGAGAGGAATCCTCGGTTCTGGCCCTGACTCCACACAAGGTTTTTGGCGCCGGTATCGACGGGAGAGGAATCCCGAGAGGCCCCCTAGCAACTCGCATGGGGACTGGCCTCTCCTGAGGCCATCAGGGCGGGTCCCTGTGGTACCCGTCGTAACACGAAAACACCTGCCGCACCTCGAGAAAATCCAGGAAGTTCTCCCTTCCAGGCGAGATTAGGCCTATTTCCGATGAGGCGTCTGGAGACTAATGACACCTAACCTCTGGAACTTCGAAAGGGTCTTTCACACCCTTGCTGCAACTCAAGAAGTTTACCGCCATACCCGTCTCCACACGAGAGAAAGCACGATGGTCCCGCCCACATCCAGAGGAGCCCCGTTTCCACCTCGTAGCTCGAGATGAGGGATCCTTTCCCTGCTTTCAACGGGAAAGAATTCCCGGCATTCCCGTCGCATCTCAAGAGGAGGCACTCTCAACAGGAAAGGCGAGAGGAACTCCATGGTCGTACCACCATTCCAAGAGTCCCCCAGATGTCTCAGTCCATTCCAGAGGAACCTCTTTGCCCTTCACTGGCTCATCTTTCACGCCGAGAATCGACTCAAACCACAGTGGCACGTGGGACAGCCCTGTGGGAAAGCTTCGAGGGAAAGCCTAGAGGGAAAACCACAGATACTTTGATCCACGCGACGGGAACCGTGACATTGCTGCTACAGCCTGGAAGGAAAGCGCACGTGCATGCCCCCACTCGAGACGAGGCCTGACTCCCCTGGGGAGACTCCAGAAGTACCCAAAGATCCATGTCAGCCCCTGAGAGGAATCCTCGGTTCCGGCCCTGACTCCACACAAGGTATTTGGCCCCAGTATCGACGGGAGAGGAATCCCGAGAGGCCCCCTAGCAACACGCATGGGGACTGGCCTCTCCTTAGGCCATCAGGGCGGGTCCCTGTGGTACCAGTCGTAACTCGAGAACACCTGCCGCACCTCGAGAAAATCCAGGAAGTTCTCCCTTCCAGGCGAGATGAGGTCTATTTCCGATGAGGCGTCTGGAGACTGACACGTAACCTCTGGAACTTCGAAAGGGTCTTTCACACCCTTGCTGCAACTCAAGAAGTTCACCGCCATACCCGTCTCCACTCGAGAGGAAGCACGATGGTCCCGCCCACATCCAGAGGAGCCCCGTTTCCCCCTCGTAGCTCGAGATGAGGGATCCTTTCCCTGCTTTCAACGGGAAAGAATTCCCAGCGTTCCCGTCGCATCTCAAGAGGAGGCACTCTCAACAGGAAAGGCGAGAGGAACTCCATGGTCGTACCACCATTCCAAGAGTCCCCCAGATGTCTCAGTCCATTCCAGAGGAACCTCTTTGCCCTGCACTGGCTCATCTTTCACTCCGAGGATCGACTCACACCACGGTGGCACATGGGACAGCCCTGTGGGAAAGCCTCGAGGGAAAGCCTCGAGGGAAAACCACAGATCCTTTGATCCACGCGACGGGAAGCGTGACATTGCTGCTACAGCCTGGAAGGAAAGCGCACGTGCATGCCCCCACTCGAGACGAGGCCTGACTCCCCTGGGGAGACTCCAGACGTACCCAAAGATCCATGTCAGCCCCTGAGAGGAATCCTCGGTTCTGGCCCTGACTCCACACAAGGTTTTTGGCGCCGGTATCGACGGGAGAGGAATCCCGAGAGGCCCCCTAGCAACTCGCATGGGGACTGGCCTCTCCTGAGGCCATCAGGGCGGGTCCCTGTGGTACCCGTCGTAACACGAAAACACCTGCCGCACCTCGAGAAAATCCAGGAAGTTCTCCCTTCCAGGCGAGATGAGGCCTATTTCCGATGAGGCGTCTGGAGACTAATGACACCTAACCTCTGGAACTTCGAAAGGGTCTTTCACACCCTTGCTGCAACTCAAGAAGTTTACCGCCATACCCGTCTCCACACGAGAGAAAGCACGATGGTCCCGCCCACATCCAGAGGAGCCCCGTTTCCACCTCGTAGCTCGAGATGAGGGATCCTTTCCCTGCTTTCAACGGGAAAGAATTCCCGGCATTCCCGTCGCATCTCAAGAGGAGGCACTCTCAACAGGAAAGGCGAGAGGAACTCCATGGTCGTACCACCATTCCAAGAGTCCCCCAGATGTCTCAGTCCATTCCAGAGGAACCTCTTTGCCCTTCACTGGCTCATCTTTCACGCCGAGAATCGACTCAAACCACAGTGGCACGTGGGACAGCCCTGTGGGAAAGCTTCGAGGGAAAGCCTAGAGGGAAAACCACAGATACTTTGATCCACGCGACGGGAACCGTGACATTGCTGCTACAGCCTGGAAGGAAAGCGCACGTGCATGCCCCCACTCGAGACGAGGCCTGACTCCCCTGGGGAGACTCCAGAAGTACCCAAAGATCCATGTCAGCCCCTGAGAGGAATCCTCGGTTCCGGCCCTGACTCCACACAAGGTATTTGGCCCCAGTATCGACGGGAGAGGAATCCCGAGAGGCCCCCTAGCAACACGCATGGGGACTGGCCTCTCCTTAGGCCATCAGGGCGGGTCCCTGTGGTACCAGTCGTAACTCGAGAACACCTGCCGCACCTCGAGAAAATCCAGGAAGTTCTCCCTTCCAGGCGAGATGAGGTCTATTTCCGATGAGGCGTCTGGAGACTGACACGTAACCTCTGGAACTTCGAAAGGGTCTTTCACACCCTTGCTGCAACTCAAGAAGTTCACCGCCATACCCGTCTCCACTCGAGAGGAAGCACGATGGTCCCGCCCACATCCAGAGGAGCCCCGTTTCCCCCTCGTAGCTCGAGATGAGGGATCCTTTCCCTGCTTTCAACGGGAAAGAATTCCCAGCGTTCCCGTCGCATCTCAAGAGGAGGCACTCTCAACAGGAAAGGCGAGAGGAACTCCATGGTCGTACCACCATTCCAAGAGTCCCCCAGATGTCTCAGTCCATTCCAGAGGAACCTCTTTGCCCTGCACTGGCTCATCTTTCACTCCGAGGATCGACTCACACCACGGTGGCACATGGGACAGCCCTGTGGGAAAGCCTCGAGGGAAAGCCTCGAGGGAAAACCACAGATCCTTTGATCCACGCGACGGGAAGCGTGACATTGCTGCTACAGCCTGGAAGGAAAGCGCACGTGCATGCCCCCACTCGAGACGAGGCCTGACTCCCCTGGGGAGACTCCAGACGTACCCAAAGATCCATGTCAGCCCCTGAGAGGAATCCTCGGTTCTGGCCCTGACTCCACACAAGGTTTTTGGCGCCGGTATCGACGGGAGAGGAATCCCGAGAGGCCCCCTAGCAACTCGCATGGGGACTGGCCTCTCCTGAGGCCATCAGGGCGGGTCCCTGTGGTACCCGTCGTAACACGAAAACACCTGCCGCACCTCGAGAAAATCCAGGAAGTTCTCCCTTCCAGGCGAGATTAGGCCTATTTCCGATGAGGCGTCTGGAGACTAATGACACCTAACCTCTGGAACTTCGAAAGGGTCTTTCACACCCTTGCTGCAACTCAAGAAGTTTACCGCCATACCCGTCTCCACACGAGAGAAAGCACGATGGTCCCGCCCACATCCAGAGGAGCCCCGTTTCCACCTCGTAGCTCGAGATGAGGGATCCTTTCCCTGCTTTCAACGGGAAAGAATTCCCGGCATTCCCGTCGCATCTCAAGAGGAGGCACTCTCAACAGGAAAGGCGAGAGGAACTCCATGGTCGTACCACCATTCCAAGAGTCCCCCAGATGTCTCAGTCCATTCCAGAGGAACCTCTTTGCCCTTCACTGGCTCATCTTTCACGCCGAGAATCGACTCAAACCACAGTGGCACGTGGGACAGCCCTGTGGGAAAGCTTCGAGGGAAAGCCTAGAGGGAAAACCACAGATACTTTGATCCACGCGACGGGAACCGTGACATTGCTGCTACAGCCTGGAAGGAAAGCGCACGTGCATGCCCCCACTCGAGACGAGGCCTGACTCCCCTGGGGAGACTCCAGAAGTACCCAAAGATCCATGTCAGCCCCTGAGAGGAATCCTCGGTTCCGGCCCTGACTCCACACAAGGTATTTGGCCCCAGTATCGACGGGAGAGGAATCCCGAGAGGCCCCCTAGCAACACGCATGGGGACTGGCCTCTCCTTAGGCCATCAGGGCGGGTCCCTGTGGTACCAGTCGTAACTCGAGAACACCTGCCGCACCTCGAGAAAATCCAGGAAGTTCTCCCTTCCAGGCGAGATGAGGTCTATTTCCGATGAGGCGTCTGGAGACTGACACGTAACCTCTGGAACTTCGAAAGGGTCTTTCACACCCTTGCTGCAACTCAAGAAGTTCACCGCCATACCCGTCTCCACTCGAGAGGAAGCACGATGGTCCCGCCCACATCCAGTGGAGCCCCGTTTCCCCCTCGTAGCTCGAGATGAGGGATCCTTTCCCTGCTTTCAACGGGAAAGAATTCCCAGCGTTCCCGTCGCATCTCAAGAGGAGGCACTCTCAACAGGAAAGGCGAGAGGAACTCCATGGTCGTACCACCATTCCAAGAGTCCCCCAGATGTCTCAGTCCATTCCAGAGGAACCTCTTTGCCCTGCACTGGCTCATCTTTCACTCCGAGGATCGACTCACACCACGGTGGCACATGGGACAGCCCTGTGGGAAAGCCTCGAGGGAAAGCCTCGAGGGAAAACCACAGATCCTTTGATCCACGCGACGGGAAGCGTGACATTGCTGCTACAGCCTGGAAGGAAAGCGCACGTGCATGCCCCCACTCGAGACGAGGCCTGACTCCCCTGGGGAGACTCCAGACGTACCCAAAGATCCATGTCAGCCCCTGAGAGGAATCCTCGGTTCTGGCCCTGACTCCACACAAGGTTTTTGGCGCCGGTATCGACGGGTGAGGAATCCCGAGAGGCCCCCTAGCAACTCGCATGGGGACTGGCCTCTCCTGAGGCCATCAGGGCGGGTCCCTGTGGTACCTGTCGTAACTCGAAAACACCTGCCGCACCTCGAGAAAATCCAGGAAGTTCTCCCTTCCAGGCGAGATGAGGCCTATTTCCGATGAGGCGTCTGGAGACTAATGACACCTAACCTCTGGAACTTCGGAAGGGTCTTTCACACCCTTGCTGCAACTCAAGAAGTTCACCGACATACCCGTGTCCACTCGAGAGGAAGCACGATGGTCCCGCCCACATCCCGAGGAGCCCCATTTCCCCCTCGTAGCTCGAGATGAGGGATCCTTTCCCTGCTTTCAACGGGAAAGAATTCCCGGCGTTCCCGTCGCATCTCAAGAGGAGGCACTCTCAACAGGAAAGGTGAGAGGAACTCCATGGTCGTACCACCATTCCAAGAGTCCCCCAGATGTCTCAGTCCATTCCAGAGGAACCTCTTTGCCCTGCACTGGCTCATCTTTCACGCCGAGGATCGACTCACACCACGGTGGCACGTGGGACAGCCCTGTGGGAAAGCCTCGAGGGAAAGCCTCGAGGGAAAACCACAGATCCTTTGATCCACGCGACGGGAAGCGTGACATTGCTGCTACAGCCTGGAAGGAAAGCACACGTGCATGCCCCCACTCGAGACGAGGCCTGACTCCCCTGGGGAGACTCCAGAAGTACCCAAAGATCCATGTAACCCCTGAGAGGAATGCTCGGTTCCGGCCCTGACTCCACACAAGGCTTTTGGCCCCGGTATCGACGGGAGAGAAATCCCGAGAGGCCCCCTAGCAACTCGCATGGGGACTGGCCTCTCCTGAGGCCACCAGGGCGGGTCCCTGAGGTCCCCGTCGTAACTCGAGAACACCTGCCGCAACTCGAGAAAATCCAGGAAGTTCTCCCTTCCAGGCGAGATGAGGCCTATTTCCGATGAGGCGTCTGGAGACTAATGACACCTAACCTCTGGAACTTCGAAAGGGTCTTTCACACCCTTGCTGCAACTCAAGAAGTTCACCGCCATACCCGTGTGCACTCGGGAGGAAGCACGATGGTCCCGCCCACATCCAGAGGAGCCCCGTTTCCCCCTCGTAGCTCGAGATGAGGGATCCTTTCCCTGCTTTCAACGGGAAAGAATTCCCGGCGTTCCCGTCGCATCTCAAGAGGAGGCACTCTCAACAGGAAAGGCGAGAGGAACTCCATGGTCGTACCACCATTCCAAGAGTCCCCCAGATGTCTCAGTCCATTCCAGAGGAACCTCTTTGCCCTGCACTGGCTCATCTTTCACGCCGAGGATCGACTCACACCACGGTGGCACGTGGGACAGCCCTGTGGGAAAGCCTCGAGGGAAAGCCTCGAGGGAAAACCACAGATCCTTTGATCCACGCGACGGGAAGCGTGACATTGCTGCTACAGCCTGGAAGGAAAGCGCACGTGCATGCCCCCACTCGAGACGAGGCCTGACTCCATTGGGGAGTCTCCAGACGTACCCAAAGATCCATGTCAGCCCATGAGAGGAATCCTCGGTTACGGCCCTGACTCCACACAAGGTTGTTGGCCCCGGTATCGACGGGAGAGGAATCCCGAGAGGCCCCCTAGCAACCCGCATAGGGACTGGCCTCTCCTGAGGCCACCAGGGCGGGTCCCTGAGGTCCCCGTCGTAACTCGAGAACACCTGCCGCAACTCGAGAAAATCCAGGAAGTTCTCCCTTCCAGGCGAGATGAGGCCTATTTCTGATGAGGCGTCTGGAGACTAATGACACCTAACCTCTGGAACTTCGAAAGGGTCTTTCACACCCTTGCTGCAACTCAAGAAGTTCTCCGCCATACCCGTCTCCACTCTAGATGAAGCACGATGGTCCCGCCCACATCCAGAGGAGCCCCGTTTTCCCCTCGTAGCTCGAGATGAGGGATCCTTTCCCTGGTTTCAAAGGGAAAGAGTTCCCGGCGTTCCCGTCGCATCTCAAGAGGAGGCACTCTCAACAGGAAAGGCGAGAGGAACTCCATGGTCGTACCACCATTCCAAGAGTCCCCCAGATATCTCAGTCCATTCCAGAGGAACCTCTTTGTCCTGCACTGGCTCATCTTTCACGCCGAGGATCAACTCACACCACGGTGGCACGTGGGACAGCCCTGTGGGAAAGCCTCGAGGGAAAACCACAGATCCTTTGATCCACGCGACGGGAAGCGTGACATTGCTGCTACAGCCTGGAAGGAAAGTGCACGTGCATGCCCCCATTCGAGACGAGGCCTGACTCCCCTGGGGAGACTCCAGAAGTACCCAAAGATCCATGTCAGCCCCTGAGAGGAATCCTCGGTTCCGGCCCTGACTCCATACAAGGTTTTTGGCCCCGGTATCGACGGAAGAGGAATCCCGAGAGGCCCCCTAGCAACTCGCATAGGGACTGGCCTCTCCTGAGGCCACCAGGGCGGGTTCCTGAGGTCCACGTCATAACTCGAGAACACCTGCCGCAACTCGAGAAAATCCAGGAAGTTCTCCCTTCCAGGCGAGATGAGGCCTATTTCCTATGAGGCGTCTGGAGACTAATGACACCTAACCTCTGGGACTTCGAAAGGGTCTTTCACACCCTTGCTGCAACTCAAGAAGTTCACCACCATACCTGTCTCCACTAGAGAGGAAGCACGATGGTCCCGCCCACATCCAGAGGAGCCCCGTTTCCCCCTCGTAGCTCGAGATGAGGGATCCTTTTCCTGCTTTCCACGGGAAAGAATTCCCGGCGTTCCCGTCGCATCTCAAGAGGAGGCACTCTCAACAGGAAAGGCGAGAGGAACTCCATGGTCGTACCACCATTCCAAGAGTCCCCCAGATGTCTCAGTCCATTCCAGAGGAACCTCTTTGCCCTGCACTGGCTCATCTTTCACGCCGAGGATCGACTCACACCACGGTGGCACGTGGCACAGCCCTGTGGGAAAGCCTCGAGGGAAAGCCTCGAGGGAAAACCACAGATCCTTTGATCCACGCGACGGGAAGCGTGACATTGCTGCTACATCCTGGAAGGAAAGCGCACGTGCTTGCCCCCACTCGAGACGAGGCCTGACTCCCCTGGGGGGACTCCAGAAGAACCCAAAGATCCATGTCAGCCCCTGAGAGGAATCCTCGGTTCCGGCCCTGACTCCATACAAAGTTTTTGGCCCCGGTATCGACGGGAGAGGAATCCCGAGAGGCCCCCTAGCAACTCGCATGGGGACTGGCCTCTCCTGAGGCCACCAGGGCGGGTCCCTGAGGTCCCCGTCGTAACTCGAGAACACCTGCCCCAACTCGAGAAAATCCAGGAAGTTCTCCCTTCCAGGCGAGATGAGGCCTATTTCCGATGAGGCGTCTGGAGACTAATGACACCTAACCTCTGGAACTTCGAAAGGGTCTTTCACACCCTTGCTGCAACTCAAGAAGTTCACCGCCATACCCGTCTCCACTCGAGAGGAAGCATGATGGTCCCGCCCACATCCAAAGGAGCCCCGTTTCCCCCTCGGAGCTCGAGATGATGGATCCTTTCCCTGCTTTCAACGGGGAAGAATTCCCGGCGTTCCCGTCGCATCTCAAGAGGAGGCACTCTCAACAGGAAAGGCGAGAGGAACTCCATGGTCGTACCACCATTCCAAGAGTCCCCCAGATGTCTCAGTCCATTCCAGAGGAACCTCTTTGCCCTGCACTGGCTCATCTTTCACGCCGAGGATCGACTCACACCACGGAGGCACGTGGGACAGCCCTGTGGGAAAGCCTCGAGGGAAAGCCTCGAGGGAAAACCACAGATCCTTTGATCCACGCGACGGGAAGCGTGACATTGCTGATACAGCCTGGAAGGAAAGCACACGTGCATGCCCCCACTCGAGACGAGGCCTGTCTCCCCTGGCGAGACTCCAGAAGTACCCAAAGATCCATGTCAGCCCCTGAGAGGAATCCTCGGTTCCGGCCCTGACTCCACACAAGGTTTTTGGCCCCGGTATCGACGGGAGAGGAATCCCGAGAGGCCCCCTAGCAACTTGCATGGGGACTGGCCTCTCCTGAGGCCACCAGGGCGGGTCCCTGAGGTCCCCGTCGTAACTCGAGAACACCTGCCGCAACTCGAGAAAATCCAGGAAGTTCTCCCTTCCAGGCGAGATGAGGCCTATTTCCGATGAGGCGTCTGGAGACTAATGACACCTAACCTCTGGAACTTCGAAAGAGTCTTTCACACCCTTGCTGCAACTCAAGAAGTTCACCGCCATACCCGTCTCCACTCGAGAGGAAGCATGATGGTCCCGCCCACATCCAGAGGAGCCCCGTTTCCCCCTCGTAGCTCGAGATGAGGGATCCTTTGCCTGCTTTCAACGGGAAAGAATTCCCGGCGTTCCCGTCGCATCTCAAGAGGAGGAACTCTCAACAGGAAAGGCGAGAGGAACTCCATGGTCGTACCACCATTCCAAGAGTCCCCCAGATGTCTCAGTCCATTCCAGAGGAACCTCTTTGCCCTGCACTGGCTCATCTTTCACGCCGAGGATCGACTCACACCACGGAGGCACGTGGGACAGCCCTGTGGGAAAGCCTCGAGGGAAAGCCTCGAGGGAAAACCACAGATCCTTTGATCCACGCGACGGGAAGCGTGACATTGCTGCTACAGCCTGGAAGGAAAGCGCACGTGCATGCCCCCACTCGAGACGAGGCCTGTCTCCCCTGGCGAGACTCCAGAAGTACCCAAAGATCCATGTCAGCCCCTGAGAGGAATCCTCGGTTCCGGCCCTGACTCCATACAAGGTTGTTGGCCCCGGTATTGACGGGAGAGGAATCCTGAGAGGCCCCCTAGCAACTCGCATAGGGACTGGCCTCTCCTGAGGCCACCAGGGCGGGTCCCTGAGGTCCCCGTCGTAACTCGAGAACACCTGCCGCAACTCGAGAAAATCCAGGAAGTTCTCCCTTCCAGGCGAGATGAGGCCTATTTCTGATGAGGCGTCTGGAGACTAATGACACCTAACCTCTGGAACTTCGAAAGGGTCTTTCACACCCTTGCTGCAACTCAAGAAGTTCACCGCCATACCCGTCTCCACTCGAGATGAAGCACGATGGTCCCGCCCACATCCAGAGGAGCCCCGTTTCCCCCTCGTAGCTCGAGATGAGGGATACTTTGCCTGCTTTCAACGGGAAAGAATTCCCGGCGTTCCCGTCGCATCTCAAGAGGAGGCACTCTCAACAGGAAAGGCGAGAGGAACTCCATGGTCGTACCACCATTCCAAGAGTCCCCCAGATGTCTCAGTCCATTCCAGAGGAACCTCTTTGCCCTGCACTGGCTCATCTTTCACGCCGAGGATCGACTCACACCACGGTGGCACGTGGTACAGCCCTGTGGGAAAGCCTCGAGGGAAAGCCTCGAGGGAAAACCACAGATCCTTTGATCCACGCGACGGGAAGCGTGACATTGCTGCTACAGCCTGGAAGGAAAGCGCACGTGCATGCCCCCACTCGAGACGAGGCCTGACTCCACTGGGGAGTCTCCAGACGTACCCAAAGATCCATGTCAGCCCATGAGAGGAATCCTCGGTTACGGCCCTGACTCCACACAAGGTTGTTGGCCCCGGTATCGACGGGAGAGGAATCCCGAGAGGCCCCCTAGCAACCCGCATAGGGACTGGCCTCTCCTGAGGCCACCAGGGCGGGTCCCTGAGGTCCCCGTCGTAACTCGAGAACACCTGCCGCAACTCGAGAAAATCCAGGAAGTTCTCCCTTCCAGGCGAGATGAGGCCTATTTCTGATGAGGCGTCTGGAGACTAATGACACCTAACCTCTGGAACTTCGAAAGGGTCTTTCACACCCTTGCTGCAACTCAAGAAGTTCACCGCCATACCCGTCTCCACTCGAGATGAAGCACGATGGTCCCGCCCACATCCAGAGGAGCCCCGTTTTCCCCTCGTAGCTCGAGATGAGGGATCCTTTCCCTGGTTTCAAAGGGAAAGAGTTCCCGGCGTTCCCGTCGCATCTCAAGAGGAGGCACTCTCAACAGGAAAGGCGAGAGGAACTCCATGGTCGTACCACCATTCCAAGAGTCCCCCAGATGTCTCAGTCCATTCCAGAGGAACCTCTTTGCCCTGCACTGGCTCATCTTTCACGCCGAGGATCGACTCACACCACGGTGGCACGTGGCACAGCCCTGTGGGAAAGCCTCGAGGGAAAGCCTCGAGGGAAAACCACAGATCCTTTGATCCACGCGACGGGAAGCGTGACATTGCTGCTACAGCCTGGAAGGAAAGCGCACGTGCATGCCCCCACTCGAGACGAGGCCTGACTCCCCTGGGGGGACTCCAGAAGAACCCAAAGATCCATGTCAGCCCCTGAGAGGAATCCTCGGTTCCGGCCCTGACTCCATACAAAGTTTTTGGCCCCGGTATCGACGGGAGAGGAATCCCGAGAGGCCCCCTAGCAACTCGCATGGGGACTGGCCTCTCCTGAGGCCACCAGGGCGGGTCCCTGAGGTCCCCGTCGTAACTCGAGAACACCTGCCCCAACTCGAGAAAATCCAGGAAGTTCTCCCTTCCAGGCGAGATGAGGCCTATTTCCGATGAGGCGTCTGGAGACTAATGACACCTAACCTCTGGAACTTCGAAAGGGTCTTTCACACCCTTGCTGCAACTCAAGAAGTTCTCCGCCATACCCGTCTCCACTCGAGAGGAAGCATGATGGTCCCACCCACATCCAAAGGAGCCCCGTTTCCCCCTCGGAGCTCGAGATGATGGATCCTTTCCCTGCTTTCAACGGGGAAGAATTCCCGGCGTTCCCGTCGCATCTCAAGAGGAGGCACTCTCAACAGGAAAGGCGAGAGGAACTCAATGGTCGTACCACCATTCCAAGAGTCCCCCAGATGTCTCAGTCCATTCCAGAGGAACCTCTTTGCCCTGCACTGGCTCATCTTTCACGCCGAGGATCGACTCACACCACGGTGGCACGTGGCACAGCCCTGTGGGAAAGCCTCGAGGGAAAGCCTCGAGGGAAAACCACAGATCCTTTGATCCACGCGACGGGAAGCGTGACATTGCTGCTACAGCCTGGAAGGAAAGGGCACGTGCATGCCCCCACTCGAGACGAGGCCTGACTCCACTGGGGAGTCTCCAGACGTACCCAAAGATCCATGTCAGCCCATGAGAGGAATCCTCGGTTCCGGCCCTGACTCCACACAAGGTTGTTGGCCCCGGTATCGACGGGAGAGGAATCCCGAGAGGCCCCCTAGCAACTCGCATAGGGACTGGCCTCTCCTGAGGCCACCAGGGCGGGTCCCTGAAGTCCCCGTCGTAACTCGAGAACACCTGCCGCAACTCGAGAAAATCCAGGAAGTTCTCCCTTCCAGGCGAGATGAGGCCTATTTCTGATGAGGCGTCTGGAGACTAATGACACCTAACCTCTGGAACTTCGAAAGGGTCTTTCACACCCTTGCTGCAACTCAAGAAGTTCACCGCCATACCCGTCTCCACTCGAGAGGAAGCACGATGGTCCCGCCCACATCCAGAGGAGCCCCGTTTTCCCCTCGTAGCTCGAGATGAGGGAACCTTTCCCTGGTTTCAAAGGGAAAGAGTTCCCGGCGTTCCCGTCGCATCTCAAGAGGAGGCACTCTCAACAGGAAAGGCGAGAGGAACTCCATGGTCGTACCACCATTCCAAGAGTCCCCCAGATATCTCAGTCCATTCCAGAGGAACCTCTTTGTCCTGCACTGGCTCATCTTTCACGCCGAGGATCGACTCACACCACGGTGGCACGTGGGACAGCCCTGTGGGAAAGCCTCGAGGGAAAACCACAGATCCTTTGATCCACGCGACGGGAAGCCTGACATTGCTGCTACAGCCTGGAAGGAAAGCGCACGTGCATGCCCCCACTCGAGACGAGGCTTGAATCCCCTGGGGGGACTCCAGAAGAACCCAAAGATCCATGTCAGCCCCTGAGAGGAATCCTCGGTTCCGGCCCTGACTCCATACAAAGTTTTTGGCCCCGGTATCGACGGGAGAGGAATCCCGAGAGGCCCCCTAGCAACTCGCATGGGGACTGGCCTCTCCTGAGGCCACCAGGGCGGGTCCCTGAGGTCCCCGTCGTAACTCGAGAACACCTGCCGCAACTCGAGAAAATCCAGGAAGTTCTCCCTTCCAGGCGAGATGAGGCCTATTTCCGATGAGGCGTCTGGAGACTAATGACACCTAACCTCTGGAACTTCGAAAGGGTCTTTCACACCCTTGCTGCAACTCAAGAAGTTCACCGCCATACCCGTGTCCACTCGAGAGGAAGCACGATGGTCCCGCCCACATCCAGAGGAGCCCCGTTTCCCCCTCGTAGCTCGAGATGAGGGATCCTTTCCCTGCTTTCAACGGGAAAGAATTCACGGCGTTCCCGTCGCATCTCAAGAGGAGGCACTCTCAATAGGAAAGGCGAGAGGAACTCCATGGTCGTACCACCATTCCAAGAGTCCCCCAGATGTCTCAGTCCATTCCAGAGGAACCTCTTTGCCCTGCACTGGCTCATCTTTCACGCCGAGGATCGACTCACACCACGGTGGCACGTGGGACAGCCCTGTGGGAAAGCCTCGAGGGAAAGCCTCGAGGGAAAACCACAGATCCTTTGATCCACGCGACAGGAAGCGTGACATTGCTGCTACAGCCTGGAAGGAAAGCGCACGTGCATGACCCCACTCGAGACGAGGCCTGACTCCCCTGGGGAGACTCCAGAAGTACCCAAAGATCCATGTCAGCCCCTGAGAGGAATCCTCGGTTCTGGCCCTGACTCCACACAAGGTTTTGCCCCGGTATCGACGGGAGAGGAATCCCGAGAGGCCCCCTAACAACTCGCATGGGGACTGGCCTCTCCTGAGGCCACCAGGGCGGGTCCCTGAGTTCTCCGTCGTAACTCGAGAACACCTGCCGCAACTCGAGAAAATCCAGGAAGTTCTCCCTTCCAGGCGAGATGAGGCCTATTTCCCATGAGGCGTCTGGAGACTAATGACACCTAACCTCTGGAACTTCGAAAGGGTCTTTCACACCCTTGCTGCAACTCAAGAAGTTCACCGCCATACCCGTCTCCACTCGAGAGGAAGCACGATGGTCCCGCCCACATCCAGAGGAGCCCCGTTTCCCCCTCATAGCTCGAGATGAGGGATCCTTTCCCTGCTTTCAACGGGAAAGAATTCCCGGCGTTCCCGTCGCATCTCAAGAGGAGGCACTCTCAACAGGAAAGGCGAGAGGAACTCCATGGTCGTACCACCATTCCAAGAGTCCCCCAGATGTCTCAGTCCATGCCAGAGGAACCTCTTTGCCCTGCACTGGCTCATCTTTCACGCCGAGGATCGACTCACACCACGGTGGCACGTGGGACAGCCCTGTGGGAAAGTCTCGAGGGAAAACCACAGATCCTTTGATACACGCCACGGGAAGCGTGACATTGCTGCTACAGCCTGGAAGGAAAGCGCACGTGCATGCCCCCACTCGAGTCGAGGCCTGACTCCCCTGGGGAGACTCCAGAAGTACCCAAAGATCCATGTCAGCCCCTGAGAGGAATCATCGGTTCCGGCCCTGACTCCACACAAGCTTTTTGGCCCCGGTATCGACGGGAGAGGAATACCGAGAGGCCCCCTAGCACCTCGCATGGGGACTGGCCTCTCCTGAGGCCACCAGGGCGGGTCCCTGAGGTCCCCGTCTTAACTCGAGAACACCTGCCGCAACTCGAGAAAATCCATGAAGTTCTCCCTTCCAGGCGAGATGAGGCCTATTTCCGATGAGGCGTCTGGAGACTAATGACACCTCACCTTTGGAATTTCGAAAGGGTCTTTCACACCCTTGCTGCAACTCAAGAAGTTCACCGCCATACCCGTCTCCACTCGAGAGGAAGCACGATGGTCCCGCCCACATCCAGAGGAGCCCCGTTTCCCTCTCGGAGCTCGAGATGAGGGATCCTTTCCTGCTTTCAACGGGAAGGAATTCCCGGCGTTCCCGTCGCATCTCAAGAGGAGGCACTCTCAACAGGAAAGGCGAGAGGAACTCCATGGTCGTACCACCATTCCTAGAGTCCCCCAGATGTCTCAGTCCATTCCAGAGGAACCTCTTTGCCCTGCACTGGCTCATCTTTCACGCCGAGGATCGACTCACACCACGGAGGCACGTGGGACAGCCCTGTGGGAAAGCCTCGAGGGAAAGCCTCGAGGGAAAACCACAGATCCTTTGATCCACGCGACGGGAAGCGTGACATTGCTGCTACAGCCTGGAAGGAAAGCGCACGTGCATGCCCCCACTCGAGACGAGGCCTGTCTCCCCTGGCGAGACTCCAGAAGTACCCAAAGATCCATATAAGCCCCTGAGAGGAATCCTCGGTTCCGACCCTGACTCCACACAAGGTTTTTGGCCTTGGTATCGACGGGAGAGGAATCCCGAGAGGCCCCCTAGCACCTCGCATGGGGACTGGCCTCTCCTGAGGCCACCAGGGCGGGTCCCTGAGGTCCCCGTCATAACTCGAGAACACCTGCCACAACTCGAGAAAATCCAGGAAGTTCTCCCTTCCAGGTGAGATGAGGCCTATTTCCGATGAGGTGTCTGGAGACTAATGACACCTAACCTCTGGAACTTCGAAAGGGTCTTTCACACCCTTGCTGCTCTCAAGGAGTTCACCGCCATACCCCTCTCCACTCGAGAGGAAGCACGATGGTGCCGCCCACATCCAGAGGAGCCCCGTTTCCCCCTCGTAGCTCGAAATGAGGGATCCTTTCCCTGCTTTCAACGGGAAAGAATTCCCGGCGTTCCCATCGCATCTCAAGAGGAGGCACTCTCAACAGGAAAGGCGAGAAGAATTCCATGGTCGAACCACCATTCCAAGAGTCCCCCAGATGTCTCAGTCCATTCCAGAGGAACCTCTTTGCCCTGCACTGGCTCATCTTTCAGGCCGAGGATCGACTCACACCACGGTGGCACGTGGGACAGCCCTGTGGGAAAGTCTCGAGGGAAAACCACAGATCCTTTGATACACGCCACGGGAAGCGTGACATTGCTGCTACAGCCTGGAAGGAAAGCGCACGTGCATGCCCCCACTCGAGTCGAGGCCTGACTCCCCTGGGGAGACTCCAGAAGTACCCAAAGATCCATGTCAGCCCCTGAGAGGAATCATCGGTTCCGGCCCTGACTCCACACAAGCTTTTTGGCCCCGGTATCGACGGGAGAGGAATCCCGAGAGGCCCCCTAGCACCTCGCATGGGGACTGGCCTCTCCTGAGGCCACCAGGGCGGGTCCCTGAGGTCCCCGTCTTAACTCGAGAACACCTGCCGCAACTCGAGAAAATCCATGAAGTTCTCCCTTCCAGGCGAGATGAGGCCTATTTCCGATGAGGCGTCTGGAGACTAATGACACCTCACCTTTGGAATTTCGAAAGGGTCTTTCACACCCTTGCTGCAACTCAAGAAGTTCACCGCCATACCCGTCTCCACTGGAGAGGAAGCACGATGGTCCCGCCCACATCCAGAGGAGCCCCGTTTCCCTCTCGGAGCTCGAGATGAGGGATCCTTTCCTGCTTTCAACGGGAAGGAATTCCCGGCGTTCCCGTCGCATCTCAAGAGGAGGCACTCTCAACAGGAAAGGCGAGAGGAACTCCATGGTCGTACCACCATTCCTAGAGTCCCCCAGATGTCTCAGTCCATTCCAGAGGAACCTCTTTGCCCTGCACTGGCTCATCTTTCACGCCGAGGATCGACTCACACCACGGAGGCACGTGGGACAGCCCTGTGGGAAAGCCTCGAGGGAAAGCCTCGAGGGAAAACCACAGATCCTTTGATCCACGCGACGGGAAGCGTGACATTGCTGCTACAGCCTGGAAGGAAAGCGCACGTGCATGCCCCCACTCGAGACGAGGCCTGTCTCCCCTGGCGAGACTCCAGAAGTACCCAAAGATCCATATAAGCCCCTGAGAGGAATCCTCGGTTCCGACCCTGACTCCACACAAGGTTTTTGGCCTTGGTATCGACGGGAGAGGAATCCCGAGAGGCCCCCTAGCACCTCGCATGGGGACTGGCCTCTCCTGAGGCCACCAGGGCGGGTCCCTGAGGTCCCCGTCATAACTCGAGAACACCTGCCACAACTCGAGAAAATCCAGGAAGTTCTCCCTTCCAGGTGAGATGAGGCCTATTTCCGATGAGGTGTCTGGAGACTAATGACACCTAACCTCTGGAACTTCGAAAGGGTCTTTCACACCCTTGCTGCTCTCAAGGAGTTCACCGCCATACCCCTCTCCACTCGAGAGGAAGCACGATGGTGCCGCCCACATCCAGAGGAGCCCCGTTTCCCCCTCGTAGCTCGAAATGAGGGATCCTTTCCCTGCTTTCAACGGGAAAGAATTCCCGGCGTTCCCATCGCATCTCAAGAGGAGGCACTCTCAACAGGAAAGGCGAGAAGAATTCCATGGTCGAACCACCATTCCAAGAGTCCCCCAGATGTCTCAGTCCATTCCAGAGGAACCTCTTTGCCCTGCACTGGCTCATCTTTCAGGCCGAGGATCGACTCACACCACGGTGGCACGTGGGACAGCCCTGTGCGAAAGCCTCGAGGGAAAACCCCAGATCCTTTGATCCATGCGACGGGAAGCGTGACATTGCTGCTACAGCCTGGAAGGAAAGCGCACGTGCATGCCCCCACTCGAGACGAGGCCTGACTCCCCTGGGGAGACTCCAGAAGTACCCAAAGATCCATGTCAGCCCGTGAGAGGAATCCTCGGTTCCGGCCCTGAATCCACACAAGGTTTTTGGCCCCGGTATCGATGGGAGAGGAAGAGAGGCCCCCTAGCAACTCGCATGGGGACTGGCCTCTCCTGAGGCCACCAGGGCGGGTCCCTGAGGTCCCCGTCGTAACTCGAGAACACCTGCCGCAACTCGAGAAAATCCAGGAAGTTCTTCCTTCCAGGCGAGATGAGGACTATTTCCCATGAGGCTTCTGGAGACTAATGACACCTAACCTCTGGAACTTCGAAAGGGTCTTTCACACCCTTGCTGCAACTCAAGAAGTTCAGCGCCATACCCGTCTCCACTCGAGAGGAAGCACGATGGTCCCGCCCACATCCAGAGGAGCCCCGTTTCCCTCTCGGAGCTCGAGATGAGGGATCCTTTCCTGCTTTCAACGGGAAGGAATTCCCGGCGTTCCCGTCGCATCTCAAGAGGAGGCACTCTCAACAGGAAAGGCGAGAGGAACTCCATGGTCGTACCACCATTCCTAGAGTCCCCCAGATGTCTCAGTCCATTCCAGAGGAACCTCTTTGCCCTGCACTGGCTCATCTTTCACGCCGAGGATCGACTCACACCACGGAGGCACGTGGGACAGCCCTGTGGGAAAGCCTCGAGGGAAAGCCTCGAGGGAAAACCACAGATCCTTTGATCCACGCGACGGGAAGCGTGACATTGCTGCTACAGCCTGGAAGGAAAGCGCACGTGCATGCCCCCACTCGAGACGAGGCCTGTCTCCCCTGGCGAGACTCCAGAAGTACCCAAAGATCCATATAAGCCCCTGAGAGGAATCCTCGGTTCCGACCCTGACTCCACACAAGGTTTTTGGCCTTGGTATCGACGGGAGAGGAATCCCGAGAGGCCCCCTAGCACCTCGCATGGGGACTGGCCTCTCCTGAGGCCACCAGGGCGGGTCCCTGAGGTCCCCGTCATAACTCGAGAACACCTGCCACAACTCGAGAAAATCCAGGAAGTTCTCCCTTCCAGGTGAGATGAGGCCTATTTCCGATGAGGTGTCTGGAGACTAATGACACCTAACCTCTGGAACTTCGAAAGGGTCTTTCACACCCTTGCTGCTCTCAAGGAGTTCACCGCCATACCCCTCTCCACTCGAGAGGAAGCACGATGGTGCCGCCCACATCCAGAGGAGCCCCGTTTCCCCCTCGTAGCTCGAAATGAGGGATCCTTTCCCTGCTTTCAACGGGAAAGAATTCCCGGCGTTCCCATCGCATCTCAAGAGGAGGCACTCTCAACAGGAAAGGCGAGAAGAATTCCATGGTCGAACCACCATTCCAAGAGTCCCCCAGATGTCTCAGTCCATTCCAGAGGAACCTCTTTGCCCTGCACTGGCTCATCTTTCAGGCCGAGGATCGACTCACACCACGGTGGCACGTGGGACAGCCCTGTGGGAAAGTCTCGAGGGAAAACCACAGATCCTTTGATACACGCCACGGGAAGCGTGACATTGCTGCTACAGCCTGGAAGGAAAGCGCACGTGCATGCCCCCACTCGAGTCGAGGCCTGACTCCCCTGGGGAGACTCCAGAAGTACCCAAAGATCCATGTCAGCCCCTGAGAGGAATCATCGGTTCCGGCCCTGACTCCACACAAGCTTTTTGGCCCCGGTATCGACGGGAGAGGAATCCCGAGAGGCCCCCTAGCACCTCGCATGGGGACTGGCCTCTCCTGAGGCCACCAGGGCGGGTCCCTGAGGTCCCCGTCTTAACTCGAGAACACCTGCCGCAACTCGAGAAAATCCATGAAGTTCTCCCTTCCAGGCGAGATGAGGCCTATTTCCGATGAGGCGTCTGGAGACTAATGACACCTCACCTTTGGAATTTCGAAAGGGTCTTTCACACCCTTGCTGCAACTCAAGAAGTTCACCGCCATACCCGTCTCCACTGGAGAGGAAGCACGATGGTCCCGCCCACATCCAGAGGAGCCCCGTTTCCCTCTCGGAGCTCGAGATGAGGGATCCTTTCCTGCTTTCAACGGGAAGGAATTCCCGGCGTTCCCGTCGCATCTCAAGAGGAGGCACTCTCAACAGGAAAGGCGAGAGGAACTCCATGGTCGTACCACCATTCCTAGAGTCCCCCAGATGTCTCAGTCCATTCCAGAGGAACCTCTTTGCCCTGCACTGGCTCATCTTTCACGCCGAGGATCGACTCACACCACGGAGGCACGTGGGACAGCCCTGTGGGAAAGCCTCGAGGGAAAGCCTCGAGGGAAAACCACAGATCCTTTGATCCACGCGACGGGAAGCGTGACATTGCTGCTACAGCCTGGAAGGAAAGCGCACGTGCATGCCCCCACTCGAGACGAGGCCTGTCTCCCCTGGCGAGACTCCAGAAGTACCCAAAGATCCATATAAGCCCCTGAGAGGAATCCTCGGTTCCGACCCTGACTCCACACAAGGTTTTTGGCCTTGGTATCGACGGGAGAGGAATCCCGAGAGGCCCCCTAGCACCTCGCATGGGGACTGGCCTCTCCTGAGGCCACCAGGGCGGGTCCCTGAGGTCCCCGTCATAACTCGAGAACACCTGCCACAACTCGAGAAAATCCAGGAAGTTCTCCCTTCCAGGTGAGATGAGGCCTATTTCCGATGAGGTGTCTGGAGACTAATGACACCTAACCTCTGGAACTTCGAAAGGGTCTTTCACACCCTTGCTGCTCTCAAGGAGTTCACCGCCATACCCCTCTCCACTCGAGAGGAAGCACGATGGTGCCGCCCACATCCAGAGGAGCCCCGTTTCCCCCTCGTAGCTCGAAATGAGGGATCCTTTCCCTGCTTTCAACGGGAAAGAATTCCCGGCGTTCCCATCGCATCTCAAGAGGAGGCACTCTCAACAGGAAAGGCGAGAAGAATTCCATGGTCGAACCACCATTCCAAGAGTCCCCCAGATGTCTCAGTCCATTCCAGAGGAACCTCTTTGCCCTGCACTGGCTCATCTTTCAGGCCGAGGATCGACTCACACCACGGTGGCACGTGGGACAGCCCTGTGCGAAAGCCTCGAGGGAAAACCCCAGATCCTTTGATCCATGCGACGGGAAGCGTGACATTGCTGCTACAGCCTGGAAGGAAAGCGCACGTGCATGCCCCCACTCGAGACGAGGCCTGACTCCCCTGGGGAGACTCCAGAAGTACCCAAAGATCCATGTCAGCCCGTGAGAGGAATCCTCGGTTCCGGCCCTGAATCCACACAAGGTTTTTGGCCCCGGTATCGATGGGAGAGGAAGAGAGGCCCCCTAGCAACTCGCATGGGGACTGGCCTCTCCTGAGGCCACCAGGGCGGGTCCCTGAGGTCCCCGTCGTAACTCGAGAACACCTGCCGCAACTCGAGAAAATCCAGGAAGTTCTTCCTTCCAGGCGAGATGAGGACTATTTCCCATGAGGCTTCTGGAGACTAATGACACCTAACCTCTGGAACTTCGAAAGGGTCTTTCACACCCTTGCTGCAACTCAAGAAGTTCAGCGCCATACCCGTCTCCACTCGAAAGGAAGCACGATGGTCCCGCCCACATCCAGAGGAGACCCGTTTCCCCCTCGTAGCTCGAGATGAGGGATCCTTTCCTTGCTTTCAACGGGAAAGAATTCCCGGCGTTCCCGTCGCATCTCAAGAGGAGGCACTCTCAACAGGAAAGTCGAGAGGAACGCCATGGTCGTTCCACCATTCCAAGAGTCCCCCAGATGTCTCAGTCCATTCCAGAGGAACCTCTTTGCCCTGCACTGGCTCATCTTTCACGCCGAGGATCGACTCACACCACGGTGGTACGTGGGACAGCCCTGTGGAAAAGCCTCGAGGGAAATCCTCGAGGGAAAACCACAGATCCTTTGATCCATGCGACGGGAAGCGTGACATTGCTGCTACAGCCTGGAAGGAAAGCGCTCGTGCATGCCCCCACTCGAGACGAGGCCTGACTCCCCTGGGGAGACTCCAGAAGTACCCAAAGATCCATGTCAACCCCTGAGAGGAATCATCGGTTCCGGCCCTGACTCCACACAAGGTTTTTGGCCCTGGTATCGACGGGAGAGGAATCCCGAGAGGCCCCCTAGCAACTGCCATGGGGACTGGCCTTTCCTGAGGCCACCAGGGCGGGTCCCTGAGGTCCCCGTCGTAACTCGAGAACACCTGCCGCAACTCGAGAAAATCCAGGAAGTTCTCCCTTCCAGGCGAGATGAGGCCTATTTCCGATGAGGCGTCTGGAGACTAATGACACCTAACCTCTGGAACTTCGAAAGGGTCTTTCACACCCTTGCTGCAACTCAAGAAGTTCACCGCCATACCCGACTCCACTCAAGAGGAAGCACGATGGTCCCGCCCACATCCAGAGGAGCCCCGTTTCCCCCTCGTAGCTCGAGATGAGGGATCCTTTCCCTGCTTTCAACGGGAAAGAATTCCCGGCGTTCCCGTCGCATCTCAAGCGGAGGCACTCTCAACAGGAAAGGCCAGAGGAACTCTATGGTCGTACCACCATTCCAGGAGTCCCACAGATGTCTCAGTCCATTCCAGAGGAACCTCTTTGCCCTGCACTGGCTCATCTTTCACGCCGAGGATCGACTCACACCACGGTGGCACGTGGGACAGCCCTGTGGGAAAGCCTCGAGGGAAAACCACAGATCCTTTGATCCACGCGACGGGAAGCGTGACATTGCAGCTACAACGTGGAAGGAAAGCGCACGTGCATGCCCACACTCGAGACAAGGCCTGACTCCCCTGGGGAGACTCCAGAAGTACCCAAAGATCCATGTCAGCCCATGAGAGGAATCCTCGGTTCCGGCCCTGACTCCACACAAGGTTTTTGGCCCCGGTATGGACGGGAGAGGAATCGCGAGAGGCCCCCTAGCAACTCGCATGGGGACTGGCCTTTCCTGAAGCCACCAGGGTGGGTCCCTGAGGTCCCCGTCGTAACTCGAGAACACCTGCCGCAACTCGAGAAAATCCAGGAAGTTCTCCCTTCCAGGTGAGATGAGGCCTATTTCCGATGAGGCGTCTGGAGACTAATGACACCTAACCTCTGGAACTTCGAAAGGGTCTTTCACACCCTTGCTGCTCTCAAGGAGTTCACCGCCATACCCCTCTCCACTCGAGAGGAAGCACGATGGTCCCGCCCACATCCAGAGGAGCCCCGTTTCCCCCTCGTAGCTCGAGATGAGGGATCCTTTCCCTGCTTTCATCGGAAAAGAATTCCCGGCGTTCCCGTCGCATCTCAAGAGAAGGCACTCTCAACAGGAAAGGCGAGAGGAACTCCATGGTCGTACCACCATTCCAAGAGTCCCCCAGATGTCTCAGTCCATTCCAGAGGAACCTCTTTGCCCAGAACTGGCTCATCTTTCACGCCGAGGATCGACTCACACCACGGTGGCACTTGGGACAGCCCTGTGGGAAAGCCTCGAGGGAAAGCCTCGAGGGAAAACCACAGATCCTTTGATCCACGCGACAGGAAGCGTGACATTGCTGCTACAGCCTGGAAGGAAAGTACACGTGCATGCCCCCACTCGAGACGAGGCCTGTCTCCCCTGGGGAGACTCCAGAAGTACCCAAAGATCCATATCAGCCCCTGAGAGGAATCCTCGGTTCCGGCCCTGACTCCACACAAGGTTTTTGGCCCCGGTATCGACGGGAGAGGAATTCCGAGAGGCCCCCTAGCAACTCGCATGGGGACTGGCCTCTCCTGAGGCCACCAGGGCGTGTTCCTGAGGTCCCCGTCGTAACTCGAGAACACCTGCCACAACTCGAGAAAATCCAGGAAGTTCTCCCTTCCAGGCGAGATGAGGCCTATTTCCCATGAGGCGTCTGGAGACTAATGACACCTAACCTCTGGAACTTCGAAAGGGTCTTTCACACCGTTGCTGCAACTCAAGATGTTCACCGCAATACCCGTCTCCACTCGAGAGGAAGCACGATGGTCCCGCCCACTTCCAGAGGAGACTCGTTTCCCCCTCTGAGCTCGAGATGTGGGATCCTTTCCCTGCTTTCAACGGGAAAGAATTCCCGGCGGTCCCGTCGCATCTCAAGAGGAGGCACTCTCAACAGGAAAGGCGAGAGGAACTCCATGGTCGTACCACCATTCCAAGAGTCCCCCAGATGTCTCAGTCCATTCCAGAGGAACCTCTTTGCCCTGCACTGGCTCATCTTTCACGCCGAGGATCGAATCACACCACGGTGGCCCCTGGGACAGCCCTGTGGGAAAGCCTCGAGGGAAAGCCTCGATGGAAAATCACAGATCCTTTGATCCACGCGACGGGAAGCGTGACATTGCTGCTACAGCCTGGAAGGAAAGCGCACGTGCATGCCCCCACTCGAGACGAGGCCTGACTCACCTGGGGAGACTCCAGAAGTATCCAAAGATCCATGTCAGCCCCTGAGAGGAATCCTCGGTTCCGGCCCTGACTCCACACAAGGTTTTTGGTCCCGGTATCCACGAGAGAGGAATCCCGAGAGGCCCCCTAGCAACTCGCATGGGGAGTGGCCTCTCCTGAGGCCACCAGGGCGGGTCCCTGAGGTCCCCGTCGTAACTCGGGAACACCTGCCGCAACACGAGAAAATCCAGGAAGTTCTCCCTTCCAGGCGAGATGAGGCCTATTTACGATGAGGCGTCTGGAGACTAATGACACCTAACCTCTGGAACTTCGAAAGGGTCTTTCACAACCTTGCTGCAACTCAAGAAGTTCACCGCCATACCCGTCTTCACTCGAGAGGAAGCACGATGGTCCCGCCCACATCCAGAGGAGCCCCGTTTCCCCTCGTAGCTCGAGATGAGGGATCCTTTTCCTGCTTTCAACGGGAAAGAATTCCCGGCATTCCCGTCGCATCTCAAGAGGAGGCACTCTCAACAGGAAAGGCGAGAGGAACTCCATGGTCTTACCAACATTCCGAGAGTCCCCCAGATATCTCAGTCCATTCCAGAGGAACCTCTTTGCCCTGCACTGGCTCATCTTTAACGCCGAGGATTGACTCACACCACGGTGGCACGTGGGACAGCCCTGTGGGAAAGCCTCGAGGGAAAGCCTCGAGGGAAAACCACAGATCCTTTGATCCACGCCACGGGAATCGTGACATTGCTGCTACAGCCTGGAAGGAAAGCGCACGTGCATGCCCCCACTCGAGACGAGGCCTGACTCCCCTGGGGAGACTCCAGAAGTACCCAAAGATCCATGTTAGCCCCTGAGAGGAATCCTCGGTTCCGGCCCTGACTCCACACAAGGTTTTTGGCCCCGGTATCGACGGGAGAGGAATCCCGAGAGGCCTCCTAGCAACTCGCATGGGGACTGGCCTCTCCTGAGGCCACCAGGGCGGGTCCCTGAGGTCCCGGTCGTAACTCGAGAACACCTGCCGCAACTCGAGAAAATCCAGGAAGTTCTCCCTTCCAGGCGAGATGAGGCCTATTTCCGATGAGGCGTCTGGAGACTAATGACACCTAACCTCTGGAACTTCGAAAGGGTCTTTCACACCCTTGATGCAACTCAAGAAGTTCACCGCCATACCCGTCTCCACACGAGAGGAAGCACGATAGTCCCGCCCACATCCAGAGGAGCCCCGTTTCCCCCTCGTAGCTCGAGATGAGGGATCCTTTCCCTGCTTTCAACGGGAAAGAATTTCCGGCGTTCCCGTCGCATCTCAAGAGGAGGCACTCTCAACAGGAAAGGCGAGAGGAACTCCATGGTGGAACCACCATTCCAAGAGTCCCCCAGATGTCTCAGTCCATTCCAGAGGAACCTCTTTGCCCTGCACTGGCTCATCTTTCACGCCGAGGATCGACTCACACCACGGTGGCACGTGGAACAGCCCTGTGCGAAAGCCTCGAGGGAAAACCCCAGATCCTTTAATCCACGCGACGGGATGCGTGACATTGCTGCTACAGCCTGGAAGGAAAGCGCACATGCATTCCCCCACTAGAGACGAGGCCTGACTCCCCTGGGGAGACTCCAGAAGTACCCAAAGATCCATGTCAGCCCATGAGAGGAATCCTCGGTTCCGGCCCTGACTCCACACAAGGTTTTTGGCCCCGGTATCGACGGGAGAGGAATCCCGAGAGGCCCCCTAGCAACTCGCATGGGGACTGGCCTTTCCTGAAGCCACCAGGGTGGGTCCCTGAGGTCCCCGTCGTAACTCGAGAACACCTGCCGCAACTAGAGAAAATCCAGGAAGTTCTCCCTTCCAGGTGAGATGAGGCCTATTTCCGATGAGGCGTCTGGAGACTAATGACACCTAACCTCTGGAACTTCGAAAGGGTCTTTCAAACCCTTGCTGCTCTCAAGGAGTTCACCGCCATACCCCTCTCCACTCGAGAGGAAGCACGATGGTGCCGCCCACATCCAGAGGAGCCCCGTTTCCCCCTCGTAGCTCGAAATGAGGGATCCTTTAACTGCTTTCAACTAGAAAGAATTCCCGGCGTTCCCATCGCATCTCAAGAGGAGGCACTCTCAACAGGAAAGGCGAGAAGAACTCCATGGTCGAACCACCATTCCAAGAGTCCCCCAGATGTCTCAGTCCATTCCAGAGGAACCTCTTTGCCCTGCACTGGCTCATCTTTCACGCCGAGGATCGACTCACACCACGGTGGCACGTGGGACAGCCCTGTGCGAAAGCCTGGAGGGAAAACCCCAGATCCTTTGATCCATGCGACGGGAAGCGTGACATTGCTGCTACAGCCTGGAAGGAAAGCGCACGTGCATGCCCCCACTCGAGACGAGGCCTGACTCCCCTGGGGAGACTCCAGAAGTACCCAAAGATCCATGTCAGCCCCTGAGAGGGGTCATCGGTTCCGGCCCTGACTCCACACAAGGTTTTTGGCCCCGGTATCGACGGGAGAGGAAACCCGAGAGGCCCTCTAGCAACTCACATGGGTACTGGCCTTCCTGAGGCCACCAGGGCGGGTCCCTGAGGTCCCCGTCGTAACTCGAGAACACCTGCCGCAACTCGAGAAAATCCAGGGAGTTCTCCCTTCCAGGCGAGATGAGGCCTATTTCCGATGAGGCGTCTGGAGACTAATGACATCTAACCTCTGGAAAGTCGAAAGGGTCTTTTACACCCTTGCTGCAACTCAAGAAGTTCACTGCCATACCCGTCTCCACTCGAGAGGAAGCACGATGGTCCCGCCCACATCCAGAGGAGACCCGTTTTCCCCTCGTAGCTCGAGATGAGGGATCCTTTGCTTGCTTTCAACGGGAAAGAATTCCCGGCGTTTCCGTCGCATCTCAAGAGGAGGCACTCTCAACAGGAAAGGCGAGAGGAACTCCATGGTCGAACCACCATTCCAAGAGTCCCCCAGATGTCTCAGTCCATTCCAGAGGAACCTCTTTGCCCTGCACTGGCTCATCTTTCACGCCGAGGATTGACTCACACCACGGTGGCACGTGGGACAGCCCTGTGGGAAAGCCTCGAGTGAAAGCCTCGAGGGAAAAACCCAGATCCTTTGATCCACGCGACGGGATGCGGGACATTGCTGCTACAGCCTGGAAGGAAAGCGCACGTGCATTCCCCCACTAGAGACGAGGCCTGACTCCCCTGGGGAGACTCCAGAAGTACCCAAAGATCCATGTCAGCCCATGAGAGGAATCCTCGGTTCCGGCCCTGACTCCACACAAAGTTTTTGGCCCCGGTATCGAAGGGAGAGGATTCCCGAGAGGCCCCCTAGCAACTCCCATGGGGACTGGCCTTTCCTGAGGCCACCAGGGTGGGTCCCTGAGGTCCCCGTCGTAACTCCAGAACACCTGCCGCAACTCGAGAAAATCCAGGAAGTTCTCCCTTCCAGGCGAGATGAGGCCTATTTCCGATGAGGCGTCTGGAGACTAATGACACCTAACCTCTGGAACTTCGAAAGGGTCTTTCACACCCATGCTGCTCTCAAGGAGTTCACCGCCATACCCCTCTCCACTCGAGAGGAAGCACGATGGTCCCGCCCACATCCAGAGGAGCCCCGTTTCCCCCTCGTAGCTCGAGATGAGGGATCCTTTCCCTGCTTTCAACGGGAAAGAATTCCCGGCGTTCCCATCGCATCTCAAGAGGAGGCACTCTCAACAGGAAATGCGAGAAGAACTCCATGGTCGAACCACCATTCCAAGAGTCCCCCAGATGTCTCAGTCCATTCCAGAGGAACCTCTTTGCTCTGCACTGGCTCATCTTTAACTCCGAGGATCGACTCACAGCACGGTGGCACGTGGGACAGCCCTGTGGGAAAGCCTCGAGGGAAAACCACAGATCCTTTGATCCACGCGACGGGAAGCGTGACATTGCTGCTACAGCCTGAAAGGAAAGCGCACGTGCATGCCCCCACTCGAGAAGAGGCCTGACTCCCCTGGGGAGACTCCAGAAGTACCCAAAGATCCATGTCAGCCCGTGAGAGGAATCCTCGGTTCCGGCCCTGAATCCACACAGGGTTTTTGGCCCCGGTATCGATGGGAGAGGAAGAGAGGCCCCCTAGCAACTCGCATGGGGACTGGCCTCTCCTGAGGCCACCAGGGCGGGTCCCTGAGGTCCCCGTCGTAACTCGAGAACACCTGCCGCAACTCGAGAAAATCCAGGAAGTTCTCCCTTCCAGGCGAGATGAGGCCTATTTCCCATGAGGCGTCTGGACACTAATGACACCTAACCTCTGGAACTTCGAAAGGGTCTTTCACACCCTTGCTGCAACTCAAGAAGTTCACCGCCATACCCGTCTCCACTCGAAAGGAAGCACGATGGTCCCGCCCACATCCAGAGGAGACCCGTTTTCCCCTCGTAGCTCGAGATGAGGAATCCCTGCCTTGCTTTCAACGGCAAAGAATTCCCGGCGTTCCCGTCGCATCTCAAGAGGAGGCACTCTCAACAGGAAAGGCGAGAGGAACTCCATGGTCGTTCCACCATTCCAAGAGTCCCCCAGATGTCTCAGTCCATTCCAGAGGAACCTCTTTGCCCTGCACTGGCTCATCTTTCACGCCGAGGATCGACTCACACCACGGTGGTACGTCGGACAGCCCTGTGGGAAAGCCTCGAGGGAAATCCTCGAGGGAAAACCACAGATCCTTTGATCCATGCGACGGGAAGCGTGACATTGCTGCTACAGCCTGGAAGGAAAGCGCACGTGCATGCCCCCACTCGAGACGAGGCCTGACTCCCCTGGGGAGACTCCAGAAGTACCCAAAGATCCATGTCTGCCCCTGAGAGGAGTCATCGGTTCCGGCCCTGACTCCACACAAGGTTTTAGGCCCCGGTATCGACGGGAGAGGAAACCCGAGAGGCCCCCTAGCAACTCGCATGGGTACTGGCCTTCCTGAGGCCACCAGGGCGGGTCACTGAGGTCCCCGTCGTAACTCGAGAACACCTGCCGCAACTCGAGAAAATCCAGGGAGTTCTCCCTTCCAGGCGAGATTAGGCCTATTTCCGATGAGGCGTCTGGAGACTAATGACACCTAACCTCTGGAAAGTCGAAAGGGTCTTTCACACCCTTGCTGCAACTCAAGAAGTTCACTGCCATACCCGTCTCCACTCGAGAGGAAGCACGATGGTCCCGCCCACATCCAGAGGAGACCCGTTTTCCCCTCGTAGCTCGAGATGAGGGATCCTTTCCTTGCTTTCAACGGGAAAGAATTCCCAGCGTTTCCGTCGCATCTCAAGAGGAGGCACTCTCAACAGGAAAGGCGAGAGGAACTCCATGGTCGAACCACCATTCCAAGAGTCCCCCAGATGTCTCAGTCCATTCCAGAGGAACCTCTTTGCCCTGCACTGGCTCATCTTTCACGCCGAGGATTGACTCACACCACGGTGGCACGTGGGACAGCCCTGTGGGAAAGCCTCGAGTGAAAGCCTCGAGGGAAAAACCCAGATCCTTTGATCCACGCGACGGGATGCGTGACATTGCTGCTACAGCCTGGAAGGAAAGCGCACGTGCATTCCCCCACTAGAGACGAGGCCTGACTCCCCTGGGGAGACTCCAGAAGTACCCAAGGATCCATGTCAGCCCATGAGAGGAATCCTCGGTTCCGGCCCTGAATCCACACAAGGTTTTTGGCCCCGGTATTGAAGGGAGAGGAATCCCGAGAGGCCCCCTAGCAACTCGCATGGGGACTGGCCTTTCCTGAGGCCACCAGGGTGGGTCCCTGAGGTCCCCGTCGTAACTCGAGAACACCTGCCGCAACTCGAGAATATCCAGGAAGTTCTCCCTTCCAGGTGAGATGAGGCCTATTTCCGATGAGGCGTCTGGAGACTAATGACACCTAACCTCTGGAACTTCGAAAGGGTCTTTCACACCCTTGCTGCAACTCAAGAAGTTCACCGCCATACCCGTCTCCACTCGAGAGGAAGCTCGATGGTCCCGCCCACATCCAGAGGAGCCCCGTTTCACATTCGTAGCTCGAGATGAGGGATCCTTTCCCTGATTTCAACGGGAAAGAATTCCCGGCGTTCCCGTCGCATCTCAAGAGGAGGCACTCTCAACAGGAAAGGCGAGAGGAACTCCATGGTCGTACCACCATTCCAAGAGTACCCCAGATGTCTCAGTCCATTCCAGAGGAACCTCTTTGCCCTGCACTGGCTCATCTTTCACGCCGAGGATCGACTCACACCACGGTGGCACGTGGGACAGCCCTGTGGGAAAGCCTCAAGGGAAAGCCTCGAGGGAAAACCACAGATCCTTTGATCCACGCGACGGGAAGCGTGACATTGCTGCTACAGCCTGGAAGGACAGCACACGTGCATGCCTCCACTCGAGACGAGGCCTAACTCCCCTGGGGAGACTCCAGAAGTACCCAAAGATCCATGTCAGCCCCTGAGAGGAATCCTCGGTTCCGGCCCTGACTCCACACAAGGTTTTTGGCCCCGGTATCGACGGGAGAGGAATCCCGAGAGGCCCCCTAGCAACTCGCATGGGGACTGGCCTCTCCTGAGGCCACCAGGGCGGGTCCCTGAGGTCCCCGTCGTAACTCGAGAACACCTGCCGCAACTCGAGAAAATCCAGTATGTTCTCCCTTCCAGGCGAGATGAGGCCTATTTCCAATGAGGCGTCTGGAGACTAATGACACCTAACCTCTGGAACTTCGAAAGGGTCTTTCACACCCTTGCTGCAACACAAGAAGTTCACCGCCATACCCGTCTCCACTCGAGAGGAAGCACGATGGTCCCGCCCACATCCAGAGGAGCCCCGTTTCCCCTCGTAGCTCGAGATGAGGGATCCTTTCCCTGCTTTTAACGGGAAAGAATTCCCTGCATTTCCGTCGCATCTCAAGAGGAGGCACTCTCAACAGGAAAGGCGAGAGGAACTCCATGGTCGTACCACCATTCCAAGAGTCCCCCAGATGTCTCAGTCCATTCCAGAGGAACCTCTTTGCCCTGCACTGGCTAATCTTTCACGCCGAGGATCGACTCACACCACGGCGGCACGTGGGACAACCCTGTGGGAAAGCCTCGAGGGAAAGCCTCGAAGGAAAACCACAGATCCTTTGATCAACGCGACGGGAAGTGTGACATTGCTGCTACAGCCTGGAAGGAAAGCGCACGTGCATGCCCCCACTCGAAACGAGGCCTGACTCCCCTGGGGAGACTCCAGAAGTACCCAAAGATCCATGTCAGCCCCTGAGAGGAATCCCCGGTTCCGGCCCTGAATCCACACAAGGTTTTTGGCCCCGGTATCGATGGGAGAGGAATCCCGAGAGGCCCCATAGCAACTCGCATGGGGACTGGCCTCTCCTGGGGCCACCAGGGCGGGTCCCTGAGGTCCCCGTCGTAACTCGAGAACACCTGCCGCAACTCGAGAAAATCCATGAAGTTCTCCCTTCCAGGCGAGATGAGGCCTATTTCCAATGAGGCGTCTGGAGACTAATGACACCTAACCTCTGGAATTTCGAGAGGGTCTTTCACACCCTTGCTGCTACTCAAGAAGTTCACCTCCATACCCGTCTCCACTCGAGAGGAAGCACGATGGTCCCGCCCACATCCAGAGGAGCCCCGTTTCCCCCTCGTAGCTCGAGATGAGGGATCCTTTCCCTGCTTTCAACGGGAAAGAATTCCCGGGGTTCCCGTCGCATCTCAAGAGGAGGCACTCTCAACAGGAAAGGCGAGAGGAACTCCATGGTCGTACCACCATTCCAAGAGTCCCCCAGATGTCTCAGTCCATTCCAGAGGAACCTCTTTGCCCTGCACTGGCTCATCTTTCACGCCGAGGATCGACTCACACCACGGTGGCACGTGGGACAGCCCTGTGGGAAAGCCTCGAGGGAAAACCACAGATCCTTTGATCCACGCGACGGGAAGCGTGACATTGCTGCTACAGCCTGGAAAGAAAGCGCACGTGCATGGCCCCATTCGAGACGAGGCCTGACTCCCCTGGGGAGACTCCAGAAGTACCCAAAGATCCATGTCAGCTCCTGAGAGGAATCCTCGGTTCCGGCCCTGACTCCACACAAGGTTTTTGGCCCCGGTATCGACGGGAGAGGAATCCCGAGAGGCCCCCTAGCAACTCGCATGGGGACTGGCCTCTCCTAAGGCCACCAGGGGGGGTCCCTGAGGTCCCCGTCGTAACTCGAGAACACCTGCCGCAACTCGAGAAAATCCAGGAAGTTCTCCCTTCCAGGCGAGATAAGGCCTATTTCCGATGAGGCGTCTGGAGACTAATGACACCTAACCTCTGGAACTTCGAAAGGGTCTTTCACACCCTTGCTGCTACTCAAGAAGTTCACCGCCATACCCGTCTCCACTCGAGAGGAAGCACGATGGTCCTGCCCACATCCAGAGGAGTCCCGTTTCCCCCTCGTAGCTCGAGATGAGGGATCCTTTCCCTGCTTTCAACGGGAAAGAATTCCCGGCGTTCCCGTCGCATCTCAAGAGGAGGCACTCTCAACAGGAAAGGCGAGAGGAACTCCATGGTCGTACCACCATTCCAAGAGTCCCCCAGATGTCTCAGTCCATTCCAGAGGAACCTCTTTGCCCTGCACTGGCTCATCTTTCACGCCGAGGATCGACTCACACCACGGTGGCACGTGGGACAGCCCTGTGGCAAAGCCTCGAGGGAAAGCCTCGAGGGAAAACCACAGATCCTTTGATCCACGCGACGGGAAGCGTGACATTGCTGCTTCAGCCTGGAAGGAAAGCGCACGTGCATGCCCCCACTCGAGACGAGGCCTGACTCCCCTGGGGAGACTCCAGAAATACCCAAAGTTCCATGTCACCCCTGAGAGGAAACCTCGGTTCCGACCCTGACTCCACACAAGGTTTTTGGCCCCGGTATCGACGGGAGAGGAATCCTGAGAGGCCCCCTAGCAACTCGCATGGGGACTGGCCTTTCCTGAGGCCACCATGGCGGGTCCCTGAGGTCCCCGTCGTAACTCGAGAACACCTGCCGCAACTCGAGAAAATCCAGGAAGTTCTCCCTTCCAGGCGAGATGAGGCCTATTTCCGATGAGGCGTCTGGAGACTAATGACACCTAACCTCTGGAACTTCGAAAGGGTCTTTCACACCCTTGCTGCAACTCAAGAAGTTCACCGCCATACCCGTCTCCACTCGAGAGGAAGCTCGATGGTCCCGCCCACATCCAGAGGTGCCCCGTTTCACATTCGTAGCTCGAGATGAGGGATCCTTTCCCTGATTTCAACGGGAAAGAATTCCCGGCGTTCCCGTCGCATCTCAAGAGGAGGCACTCTCAACAGGAAAGGCGAGAGGAACTCCATGGTCGTACCACCATTCCAAGAGTACACCAGATGTCTCAGTCCATTCCAGAGGAACCTCTTTGCCCTGCACTGGCTCATCTTTCACGCCGAGGATCGACTCACACCACGGTGGCACGTGGGACAGCCCTGTGGGAAAGCCTCAAGGGAAAGCCTCGAGGGAAAACCACAGATCCTTTGATCAACGCGACGGGAAGTGTGACATTGCTGCTACAGCATGGAAGGAAAGCGCACGTGCATGCCCCCACTCGAAACGAGGCCTGACTCCCCTGGGGAGACTCCAGAAGTACCCAAAGATCCATGTCAGCCCCTGAGAGGAATCCCCGGTTCCGGCCCTGACTCCACACAAGGTTTTTGGCCCCGGTATCGACGGGAGAGGAATCCCGAGAGGCCCCATAGCAACTCGCATGGGGACTGGCCTCTCCTGGGGCCACCAGGGCGGGTCCCTGAGGTCCCCGTCGTAACTCGAGAACACCTGCCGCAACTCGAGAAAATCCATGAAGTTCTCCCTTCCAGGCGAGATGAGGCCTATTTCCAATGAGGCGTCTGGAGACTAATGACACCTAACCTCTGGAATTTCGAGAGGGTCTTTCACACCCTTGCTGCTACTCAAGAAGTTCACCTCCATACCCGTCTCCACTCGAGAGGAAGCACGATGGTCCCGCCCACATCCAGAAGAGCCCCGTTTCCCCCTCGTAGCTCGAGATGAGGGATCCTTTCCCTGCTTTCAACGGGAAAGAATTCCCGGCGTTCCCGTCGCATCTCAAGAGGAGGCACTCTCAACAGGAAAGGCGAGAGGAACTCCATGGTCGTACCACCATTCCAAGAGTCCCCCAGATGTCTCAGTCCATTCCAGAGGAACCTCTTTGCCCTGCACTGGCGCATCTTTCACGCCGAGGATCGACTCACACCACGGTGGCACGTGGGACAGCCCTGTGGGAAAGCCTCGAGGGAAAGCCTCGAGGGAAAACCACAGATCCTTTGATCCACGCGACGGGAAGCGTGACATTGCTGCTACAGCCTAGAAAGAAAGCGCACGTGCATGGCCCCAATCGAGACGAGGCCTGACTCCCCTGGGGAGCCTCCAGAAGTACCCAAAGATCCATGTCAGCTCCTGAGAGGAATCCTCGGTTCCGGCCCTGACTCCACACAAGGTTTTTGGCCCCGGTATCGACGGGAGAGGAATCCCGAGAGGCCCCCTAGCAACTCGCATGGGGACTGGCCTCTCCTGAGGCCACCAGGGGGGGTCCCTGAGGTCCCCGTCGTAACTCGAGAACACCTGCCGCAACTCGAGAAAATCCAGGAAGTTCTCCCTTCCAGGCGAGATAAGGCCTATTTCCAATGAGGCGTCTGGAGACTAATGACACCTAACCTCTGGAACTTCGAAAGGGTCTTTCACACCCTTGCTGCTACTCAAGAAGTTCACCGCCATACCCGTCTCCACTCGAGAGGAAGCACGATGGTCCTGCCCACATCCAGAGGAGTCCCGTTTCCCCCTCGTAGCTCGAGATGAGGGATCCTTTCCCTGCTTTCAACGGGAAAGAATTCCCGGCGTTCCCGTCGCATCTCAAGAGGAGGCACTCTCAACAGGAAAGGCGAGAGGAACTCCATGGTCGTACCACCATTCCAAGAGTCCCCCAGATGTCTCAGTCCATTCCAGAGGAACCTCTTTGCCCTGCACTGGCTCATCTTTCACGCCGAGGATCGACTCACACCACGGTGGCACGTGGGACAGCCCTGTGGCAAAGCCTCGAGGGAAAGCCTCGAGGGAAAACCACAGATCCTTTGATCCACGCGACGGGAAGCGTGACATTGCTGCTACAGCCTGGAAGGAAAGCGCACGTGCATGCCCCCACTCGAGACGAGGCCTGACTCCCCTGGGGAGACTCCAGAAATACCCAAAGTTCCATGTCGCCCCTGAGAGGAAACCTCGGTTCCGACCCTGACTCCACACAAGGTTTTTGGCCCCGGTATCGACGGGAGAGGAATCCTGAGAGGCCCCCTAGCAACTCGCATGGGGACTGGCCTTTCCTGAGGCCACCATGGCGGGTCCCTGAGGTCCCCGTCGTAACTCGAGAACACCTGCCGCAACTCGAGAAAATCCAGGAAGTTCTCCCTTCCAGGCGAGATGAGGCCTATTTCCAATGAGGCGTCTGGAGACTAATGACACCTAACCTCTGGAATTTCGAGAGGGTCTTTCACACCCTTGCTGCTACTCAAGAAGTTCACCTCCATACCCGTCTCCACTCGAGAGGAAGCACGATGGTCCCGCCCACATCCAGAGGAGCCCCGTTTCCCCCTCGTAGCTCGAGATGAGGGATCCTTTCCCTGCTTTCAACGGGAAAGAATTCCCGGCGTTCCCGTCGCATCTCAAGAGGAGGCACTCTCAACAGGAAAGGCGAGAGGAACTCCATGGTCGTACCACCATTCCAAGAGTCCCCCAGATGTCTCAGTCCATTCCAGAGGAACCTCTTTGCCCTGCACTGGCTCATCATTCACGCCGAGGATCGACTCACACCACGGTGGCACGTGGGACAGCCCTGTGGGAAAGCCTCGAGGGAAAGCCTCGAGGGAAAACCACAGATCCTTTGATCCACGCGACGGGAAGCGTGACATTGCTGCTACAGCCTGGAAAGAAAGCGCACGTGCATGGCCCCAATCGAGACGAGGCCTGACTCCCCTGGGGAGACTCCAGAAGTACCCAAAGATCCATGTCAGCTCCTGAGAGGAATCCTCGGTTCCGGCCCTGACTCCACACAAGGTTTTTGGCCCCGGTATCGACGGGAGAGGAATCCCGAGAGGCCCCCTAGCAACTCGCATGGGGACTGGCCTCTCCTGAGGCCACCAGGGGGGGTCCCAGAGGTCCCCGTCGTAACTCGAGAACACCTGCCGCAACTCGAGAAAATCCAGGAAGTTCTCCCTTCCAGGCGAGATAAGGCCTATTTCCGATGAGGCGTCTGGAGACTAATGACACCTAACCTCTGGAACTTCGAAAGGGTCTTTCACACCCTTGCTGCAACTCAAGAAGTTCACCGCCATACCCGTCTCCACTCGAGAGGAAGCTCGATGCTCCCGCCCACATCCAGAGGAGCCCTGTTTCACATTCGTAGCTCGAGATGAGGGATCCTTTCCCTGATTTCAACGGGAAAGAATTCCCGGCGTTCCCGTCGCATCTCAAGAGGAGGCACTCTCAACAGGAAAGGCGAGAGGAACTCCATGGTCGTACCACCATTCCAAGAGTACCCCAGATGTCTCAGTCCATTCCAGAGGAACCTCTTTGCCCTGCACTGGCTCATCTTTCACGCCGAGGATCGACTCACACCACGGTGGCACGTGGGACAGCCCTGTGGGAAAGCCTCAAGGGAAAGCCTCGAGGGAAAACCACAGATCCTTTGATCCACGCGACGGGAAGCGTGACATTGCTGCTACAGCCTGGAAGGAAAGCACACGTGCATGCCCCCACTCGAGACGAGGCCTGACTCCCCTGGGGAGACTCCAGAAGTACCCCAAGATACATGTCAGCCCCTGAGAGGAATCCTCGGTTCCGGCCCTGACTGCACACAAGGTTTTTGGCCCCGGTATCGACGGGAGAGGAATCCCGAGAGGCCCCCTAGCAAATCGCATGGGGACTGGCCTCTCCTGAGGCCACCAGGGCGGGTCCCTGAGGTCCCCGTCTTAACTCGAGAACACCTGCCGCAACTCGAGAAAATCCAGGAAGTTCTCCCTTCCAGGCGAGATGAGGCCTATTTCCGATGAGGCGTCTGGAGACTAATGACACCTAACCTCTGGAACTTCGAAAGGGTCTTTCACACCCTTGCTGCAACTCAAGAAGTTCACCGCCATACCCGTCTCCAATCGAGAGGAAGCACGATGGTCCCGCCCACATCCAGAGGAGCCCCGTTTCCCCCTCGTAGTTCGAGATGAGGGATCCTTTCCCTGCTTTCAACGGGAAAGAATTCCCGGCGTTCCCGTCGCATCTCAAGAGGAGGCACTCTCAATAGAAAAGGCGATAGGAACTCCATGGTAGTACCACCATTCCAAGAGTCCCCCAGATGTCTCAGTCCATTCCAGAGGAACCTCTTTGCCCTGCACTGGCTAATCTTTCATGCCGAGGATCGACTCACACCACGGTGGCACGTGGGACAGCCCTGTGGGAAAGCCTCGAGGGAAAGCCTCGAGGGAAAACCACAGATCCTTTGATCCACGCGACGGGAAGTGTGACATTGCTGCTACAGCCTGGAAGGAAAGCGCACGTGCATGCCCCCACTCGAAACGAGGCCTGACTCCCCTGGGGAGACTCCAGAAGTACCCAAAGATCCATGTCAGCCCCTGAGAGGAATCCCCGGTTCCGGCCCTGACTCCACACAAGGTTTTTGGCCCCGGTATCGACGGGAGAGGAATCCCGAGAGGCCCCCTAGTAACTCGCATGGGGACTGGCCTCTCCTGAGGCCACCAGGGGGGGTCCCTGAGGTCCCCGTCGTAACTCGAGAACACCTGCCGCAACTCGAGAAAATCCAGGAAGTTCTCCCTTCCAGGCGAGATAAGGCCTATTTCCGATGAGGCGTCTGGAGACTAATGACACCTAACCTCTGGAACTTCGAAAGGGTCTTTCACACCCTTGCTGCTACTCAAGAAGTTCACCGCCATACCCGTCTCCACTCGAGAGGAAGCACGATGGTCCTGCCCACATCCAGAGGAGTCCCGTTTCCCCCTCGTAGCTCGAGATGAGGGATCCTTTCCCTGCTTTCAACGGGAAAGAATTCCCGGCGTTCCCGTCGCATCTCAAGAGGAGGCACTCTCAACAGGAAAGGCGAGAGGAACTCCATGGTCGTACCACCATTCCAAGAGTCCCCCAGATGTCTCAGTCCATTCCAGAGGAACCTCTTTGCCCTGCACTGGCTCATCTTTCACGCCGAGGATCGACTCACACCACGGTGGCACGTGGGACAGCCCTGTGGCAAAGCCTCGAGGGAAAGCCTCGAGGGAAAACCACAGATCCTTTGATCCACGCGACGGGAAGCGTGACATTGCTGCTACAGCCTGGAAGGAAAGCGCACGTGCATGCCCCCACTCGAGACGAGGCCTGACTCCCCTTTGGAGACTCCAGAAGTACCCAAAGATACATGTCACCCCTGAGAGGAATCCTCGGTTCCGGCCCTGACTCCACACAAGGTTTTTGTCCCCGGTATCGACGGTAGAGGAATCCCGAGAGGCCCCCTATCAACTCGCATGGGGACTGGCCTCTCCTGAGGCAACCAGGGCGGGTCCCTGAGGTCCCCGTCGTAACTCGAGAACACCTGCCGCAACTCGAGAAAATCCAGGAAGTTCTCCCTTGCAGGCGAGATGAGGCCTATTTCCGATGAGGCGTCTGGAGACTAATGACACCTAACCTCTGGAACTTCGAAAGGGTCTTTCACACCCTTGCTGCAACTCAAGAAGTTCACCGCCATGCCCGTCTCCACTCGAGAGGAAGCACGATGGTCCCGCCCACATCCAGAGGAGCCCCGTTTCCCCCTCGTAGCTCGAGATGAGGGATCCTTTCCCTGCTTTCAACGGGAAAGAATTCCCGGCGTTCCTGTCGCATCTCAAGAAGAGGCACTCTCAACAGGAAAGGCGAGAGGAACTCCATGGTCGTACCACCATTCCTAGAGTCCCCTAGATGTCTCAGTCCATTCCAGAGGAACCTCTTTACCTGCACTGGCTCATCTTTCACGCCGAGGATCGATTCACACCACGGTGGCACGTGGGACAGCCCTGTGGGAAAGCCTCGAGGGAAAGACTCGAGGGAAAGCCACAGACCCTTTGATAAATGCGACGGGAATCGTGACATTGCTGCTACAGCCTGGAAGGAAAGCGCACGTGCATGCCCCCACTCGAGACGAGGCCTGACTCCCCTGGGGAGACTCCAGAAGTACCCAAAGATACATGTCACACCTGAGAGGAATCCTCGGTTCCGGCCCTGACTCCACACAAGGTTTTTGGCCCCGGTATCGACGGGAGAGGAATCCCGAGAGGCCCCCTAGCAACTCGCATGGGGACTGGCCTCTCCTGAGGCAACCAGGGCGGGTCCCTGAGGTCCCCGTCGTAACTCGAGAACACCTGCCGCAACTCGAGAAAATCCAGGAAGTTCTCCCTTGCAGGCGAGATGAGGCCTATTTCCGATGAGGCGTCTGGAGACTAATGACACCTAACCTCTGGAACTTCGAAAGGGTCTTTCACACCCTTGCTGCAACTCAAGAAGTTCACCGCCATACCCGTCTCCACTCGAGAGGAAGCACGATGGTCCCGCCCACATCCAGAGGAGCCCCGTTTCCCCCTCGTAGCTCGAGATGAGGGATCCTTTCCCTGCTTTCAACGGGAAAGAATTCCCGGCGTTCCTGTCGCATCTCAAGAAGAGGCACTCTCAACAGGAAAGGCGAGAGGAACTCCATGGTCGTACCACCATTCCTAGAGTCCCCTAGATGTCTCAGTCCATTCCAGAGGAACCTCTTTGACCTGCACTGGCTCATCTTTCACGCCGAGGATCGACTCACACCACAGTGGCACGTGGGACAGCCCTGTGGGAAAGCCTCGAGGGAAAGCCTCGAGGGAAAACCACAGATCCTTTGATCCACGCCACGGAAAGCGTGACATTGCTGCTACAGCCTGGAAGGAAAGCGCACGTGCATGCCCCCACTCGAGACGAGGCGTGACTCCCCTGGGGAGACTCCAGAAGTACCCAGAGATCCATGTCAGCCCCTGAGAGGAATCCTCGGTTCCGGCGCTGACTCCACACAATGTTTTTGGACCCAGTATTGATGGGAAAGGAATCCCGAGAGGCCCCCTAGCAACTCGCATGGGGACTGGCCGTTCCTGAGGCCACCAGGGCGGGTCCCTGAGGTCCCCGTCCTAACTCGAGAACACCTGCTGCAACTCGAGAAAATCCAGGAAGTTCTCCCTTCCAGGCGAGATGAGGCCTATTTCCGATGAGGCGTCTGGAGACTAATGACACCTAACCTCTGGAACTTCGAAAGGGTCTTTCACACCCTTGCTGCAACTCAAGAAGTTCACCGCCATACCCGTCTCCACTCGAGAGGAAGCACGATGGTCCCGCCCACATCCAGAGGAGCCCCGTTTCCCCCTCGGAGCTCGAGATGAGGGATCGTTTCCCTGCTTTCAACAGGAAAAAATTCCCAGCATTCCCGTCGCATCTCAAGAGGAGGCACTCTCAACAGGAAAAGCGAGAGGAACTCAATGGTCGTACCACCATTCCTAGAGTCCCCTAGATGTCTCAGTCCATTCCAGAGGAACCTCTTTGACCTGCACTGGCTCATCTTTCACGCCGAGGATCGACTCACACCACGGTGGCACGTGGGACAGCCCTTTGGGAAAGCCTCGAGAGAAAGCCTCGAGGGAAAGCCACAGATCCTTTGATAAATACGACGGGAAGAATGACATTGCTGCTACAGCCTGGAAGGAAAGCGCACGTGCATGCCCCCACTCGAAACGAGGCCTGACTCCCCTGGGGAGACTCCAGAAGTACCCAAAGATCCATGTCAGCCCCTGAGAGGAATCCTCGTTTCCGGCCCTGACTCCACACAAGATTTTTGGCCCCGGTATCGACGGGAGAGGAATCCCGAGGGGCCCCCTAGCAACTAGCATGGGGACTGGCCTCTCCTGAGGCCACCAGGGCGGGTCCCTGAGGTCCCCGTCGTAACTCGAGAACACCTGCCGCAACTCGAGCAAATCCAGGAAGTTCTCCCTTCCAGGCGAGTTGAGGCCTATTTCCGATGAGGCGTCTGGAGACTAATGACACCTAACCTCAGGAACTTCGAAAGGGTCATTCACACCCTTGCTGCAACTCAAGAAGTTCACCGAAATACCCGTCTCCACTCGGGAGGAAGCACGATGGTCCCGCCCACATCCAGAGGAGCCCCGTTTCCCCCTCGGAGCTTGAGATGAGGGATCCTTTCCCTGCTTTCAACGGGAAAGATTTCCCGGCGTTCCCGTCGAATCTCAGGAGGCACTCTCAACAGGAAAGGCGAGAGGAACTCCATGGTCGTACCACCATTCCAAGCTTCCCCCAGATGTCTCAGTCAATTCCAGAGGAACCTCTTTGCCCTGCACTGGCTCATCTTTCACGCCGAGGATCGACTCACACCACGGTGGCACGTGGGACAGCCCTGTGGGAAAGCCTCGAGGGGAAGTCCCGATGGAAAGCCACAGATCCTTTGATAAATGCGACGGGAAGAATGACATTGCTGCTACAGCCTGGAAGGAAAGCGCACGTGCATGCCCCCACTCGAGACGAGGCCTGACTCCCCTGGGGAGACTCCAGAAGTACCCAAAGATCCATGTCAGCCCCTGAGAGGAATCCTCGGTTCCGGCCCTGACTCCACACAAGGTTTTTGGCCCCGGTATCGAAGGGAGAGGAATCCCGAGGGGCCCCCTAGCAACTAGCATGGGGACTGGCCTCTCCTGAGGCCACCAGGGCGGGTCCCTGAGGTCCCCGTCGTAACTCGAGAACACCTGCCGCAACTCGAGAAAATCCAGGAAGTTCTCCCTTCCAGGCGAGATGAGGCCTATTTCCGATGAGGCGTCTGGAGACTAATGACACCTAACCTCTGGAACTTCGAAAGGGTCTTTCACACCCTTGCTGCAACTCAAGAAGTTCACCGCCATACCCGTCTCCACTCGAGAGGAAGCACGATGGTCCCGACCACATCCAGAGGAGCCCCGTTTCCCCCTCGTAGCTCGAGATGAGGGATCCTTTCCCTGCTTTCAACGGGAAAGAATTCCCAGCGTTCCCGTCGCATCTCAAGAGGAGGCACTCTCAACAGGAAAGGCGAGAGGAACTCCATGGTGGTACCACCATTCCAAGAGTCCCCGAGATGTCTCAGTCCATTCCAGAGGAACCTCTTTGCCCTGCACTGGCTCATCTTTCACGCCGAGGATCGACTCACACCACGGTGGCACGTGGGACAGCCCTGTGGGAAAGCCTCATGGGAAAGCCTCGAGGAAAAACCACAGATTCTTTGATCCACGCGACGGGAAGCGTGACATTGCTGCTAGAGCCTGGAAGGAAAGTGCACGTGCATGCCCCCACTCGAGACGAGGCCTGACTCCCCTGGGGAGACTCCAGAAGTACCCAAAGATCCATGTCAGCCCCTGAGAGGAATCCTCGGTTCCGGCCCTGACTCCACACAAGGTTTTTGGCCCCGGTATCGACGGGAGAGGAATCCCGAGGGGCCCCCTAGCAACTAGCATGGGGACTGGCCTCTCCTGAGGCCACCAGGGCGGGTCCCTGAGGTCCCCGTCGTAACTCGAGAACACCTGCCCCAACTCGAGAAAATCCAGGAAGTTCTCCCTTCCAGGCGAGATGAGGCCTATTTCCGTTGAGGCGTCTGGAGACTAATGACACCTAACCTCTGGAACTTCGAAAGGGTCTTTCACACCCTTGCTGCAACTCAAGAAGTTCACCGCCATACCCGTCTCCACTCGGGAGGAAGCACGATGGTCCCGCCCACATCCGAGGAGCCCCGTTTCCCCCTCGGAGCTCGAAATGAGGGATCCTTTCCCTGCTTTCAACGGAAAAGAATTCCTGGCGTTCCCGTCGCATGTCAAGAGGAGGCACTCTCAACAGGAAAGGGGAGAGGAACACCATGGTTGTACCACCATTCCAAGAGTCCCCCAGATGTCTCAGTCCATTCCAGAGGAACCTCTTTGCCCTGCACTGGCTCATCTTTCACGCCGAGGATCGACTCACACCACAGTGGCACGTGGGACAGCCCTGTGGGAAAGCCTCGAGGGAAAGCCTCGAGGGAAAACCACAGATCCTTTGATCCACGCCACGGAAAGCGTGACATTGCTGCTACAGCCTGGAAGGAAAGCGCACGTGCATGCCCCCACTCGAGACGAGGCCTGACTCCCCTGGGGAGACTCCAGAAGTACCCAAAGATCCATGTCAGCCCCTGAGAGGAATCCTCGGTTCCGGCCCTGACTCCACACATTGTTTTTGGCCCCAGTATTGATGGGAGAGGAATCCCGAGAGGCCCCCTAGCAACTCGCATGGGGACTGGCCATTCCTGAGGCCACCAGGGCGGGTCCCTGAGGTCCCCGTCGTAACTCGAGAACACCTTCCGCAACTCGAGCAAATCCAGGAAGTTCTCCCTTCCAGGCGAGATGAGGCCTATTTCCGATGAGGCGTCTGGAGACTAATGACACCTAACCTCAGGAACTTCGAAAGGGTCATTCACACCCTTGCTGCAACTCAAGAAGTTCACCGAAATACCCGTCTCCACTCGGGAGGAAGCACGATGGTCCCGCCCACATCCAGAGGAGCCCCGTTTCCCCCTCGGAGCTTGAGATGAGGGATCCTTTCCCTGCTTTCAACGGGAAAGATTTCCCGGCGTTCCCGTCGCATCTCAAGAGGAGGCACTCTCAACAGGAAAGGCGAGAGGAACTCCATGGTCGTACCACCATTCCAAGCTTCCCCCAGATGTCTCAGTCAATTCCAGAGGAACCTCTTTGCCCTGCACTGGCTCATCTTTCACGCCGAGGATCGACTCACACCACGGTGGCACGTGGGACAGCCCTGTGGGAAAGCCTCGAGGGGAAGTCTCGAGGGAAAGCCACAGATCCTTTGATAAATGAGACGGGAAGAATGACATTGCTGCTACAGCCTGGAAGGAAAGCGCACGTGCATGCCCCCACTCGAGACGAGGCCTGACTCCCCTGGGGAGACTCCAGAAGTACCCAAAGATCCATGTCAGCCCCTGAGAGGAATCCTCGGTTCCGGCCCTGACTCCACACAAGGTTTTTGGCCCCGGTATCGAAGGGAGAGGAATCCCGAGGGGCCCCCTAGCAACTAGCATGGGGACTGGCCTTTACTGAGGCCACCAGGGCGGGTCCCTGAGGTCCCCGTCGTATCTCGAGAACACGTGCCGCAACTCGAACAAATCCAGGAAGTTCTCCCTTCCAGGCCAGATGAGGCCTATTTCCGATGAGGCGTCTGGAGACTAATGACACCTAACCTCTGGAACTTCGAAAGGGTCATTCACACCCTTGCTGCAACTCAAGAAGTTCACCGCCATACCCGTCTCCACTCGGGAGGAAGCACGATGGTCCCGCCCACATCCAGAGGAGCCCCGTTTCCCCCTCGTATCTCGAGATGAGGGATCCTTTCCCTGCTTTCAACGGGAAAGAATTCCCGGCGTTCCCGTCGCATCTCAAGAGGAGGCACTCTCAACAGGAAAGGCGAGAGGAACTCCATGGTCGTACCACCATTCCAAGAGTCCCCCAGATGTCTCAGTCCATTCCAGAGGAACCTCTTTGCCCTGCACTGGCTCATCTTTCACGCCGAGGATCGACTCACACCACGGTGGCACGTGAGACAGCCCTGTGGGAAAGCCTCGAGGGAAAGCCTCGAGGGAAAACCACAGATCCTTTGATCCACGCGACGAGAAGCGTGACATTGCTGCTACAGCCTGGAAGGAAATCGCACGTGCATGCCCCCACTCGAGACGAGGCCTGACTCCCCTGGGGAGACTCCAGAAGTACTCAAAGATTCATGTCAGCCCCTGAGAGGAATCCTCGGTTCCAGCCCTGACTCCACACAAGGTTTTTGGCCCCAGTATCGACGGGAGAGGAATCCCTAGTGGCCCCCTAGCAACTCGCATGGGGACTGGCTTTTCCAGAGGCCACCAGAGCGGGTCCCTGATGTCCCCGTCGTATCTCGAGAACACCTGCCGCAACTCGAGAAAATCCAGGAAGTTCACCCTTACAGGCGAGATGAGGCCAATTTCCGATGAGGCGTCTGGAGAGTAATGACACCTAACCTCTGGAAATTCGAAAGGGTCTTTCACACCCTTGCGGCAACTCAAGAAGTTCACAGCCATACCCATCTCCACTCGAGAGGAAGCACGATGATCCCGCGCACATCCAGAGGAGCCCCGTACCCCCTCTTAGCTCGAGATGAGGGATCCTTTCCCTGCTTTCAACGGGAAAGAATTCCCGGTGTTCCCGTCACATCTCAAGAGGAGGCACTCTCAACAGGAAAGGCGAGAGGAACTCCATGGTCGTACCACCCTTCCAAGAGTCCCCCAGATGTCTCAGTCCATTCCAGAGGAACCTCTTTGCCCTGCACTGGCTCATCTTTCACGCCGAGGATCGACTCACACCACGGTGGCACGTGGGACAGCCCTGTGGGAAAGCCTCGAGGGAAAGCCTCGAGGGAAAACCACAGATCCTTTGATCCACGCGATGGGAAGCGTGACATTGCTGCTACAGCCTGGAAGGAAAACGCACGAGCATGCCCCCACTCGAGATGAGGCCTGTCTCCCCTGGCGAGACTCCAGAAGTACCCAAAGATCCATATCAGCCCGTGAGAGAAATCCTCGGTTCCGGCCCTGACTCCACACAAGGTTTTTGGCCCGGGTATCGACGGGAGAGGAATCCCGAGAGGCCCCCTAGCAACTCGAATGGGGACTGGCCTCTCCTGAGGCCACCAGGGCGGGTCCCTGAGGTCCCCGTCGTAACTCGAGAACACCTGCCGCAACTCGAGAAATTCCAGGAAGTTCCCCCTTCCAGGCGAGATGAGGCCTATTTCCGATGAGGCGTCTGGAGACTAATGACACCTAACCTCTGGAAATTCGAAAGGGTCTTTCACACCCTTGCGGCAACTCAAGAAGTTCACCGCCATACCCATCTCCACTCGAGAGGAAGCACGATGATCCCGCGCACATCCAGAGGAGCCCCGTATCCCCCTCTTAGCTCGAGATGAGGGATCCTTTCCCTGCTTTCAACGGGAAAGAATTCCCGGCGTTCCCTTCGCATCTCAAGAGGAGGCACTCTCAACAGGAAAGGCGAGAGGCACTCCATGGAGGTACCACCATTCCAAGAGTCCCCCAGATGTCTCAGTCCATTACAGAGGAACCTCTTTGCCCTGCACTGGCTCATCTTTCACGCCGAGGATCGACTCACACCACGGTGGCACGTGGGACAGCCCTGTGGGAAAGCCTCGAGGGAAAGCCTCGAGGGAAAACCACAGATCCTTTGATCCACGCGACGGGAAGCGTGACATTGCTGCTACAGCCTGGAAGGAAAGCGCACGTGCATGCTCCCACTCAAGACGAGGCCTGACTCCCCTGGGGAGACTCCAGAAGTACCCAAAGATCCATGTCAGCCCCTGACAGGAATCCTCGGTTCCGGGCCTGACCCACAGAAGGTTTTTGGCCCCGGTATCGACGGGAGAGGAATCCCGAGAGGCCCCCTAGCAACTCGCATGGGGACTGGCCTCTCCTGAGGCCACCAGGGCGGGTCCCTGAGGTCCCCGTCGTAACTCGAGAACACCTGCCGCAACTCGAGAAAATCAAGGAAGTTCTCCCTTCCAGGCGAGATGAGGCCTATTTCCGATGAGGCGTCTGGAGCCTAATGACACCTAACGTCTGGAACTTCGAAAGGGTCATTCACAACCTTGCTGCAACTCAAGAATTTCACCGCCATACCCGTCTCCACTCGGGAGGAAGCACGATGGTCCTGCCCACATCCAGAGGAGCCCCGTTTCCCCCTCGGAGCTCGAGATGAGGGATCCTTTCCCTGCTTTCAACGGAAAAGAATTCTTGGCGTTCCCGTCGCATCTCAAGAGGAGGCACTCTCAACAGGAAAGGCGAGAGGAACTCCATGGTCGTACCACCATTCAAAGAGTCCCCCGATGTCTCAGTCCATTCCAGAGGAACCTCTTTGCCCTGCACAGGCTCATCTTTCACGCCGAGGATTGACTCACACCACAGTGGCACGTGGGACAGCCCTGTGGGAAAGCCTCGAGGGAAAGCCTCGAGGGAAAACCACAGATCCTTTGATCCACGCGACAGGAAACGTGACATTGCTGCTACAGCCTGGAAGGAAAGCGCACGTGCATGCCCCCACTCGAGACGAGGCCTGACTCCCCTGGGGAGACTCCAGAAGTACCCAAAGATCCATGTCAGCCCCTGAGAGGAATCCTCGGTTCCGGCCCTGACTCCACACAAGGTTTTTGGCCCCAGTATCGATGGGAGAGGAATCCCGAGAGGCCCCCTAGCAACTCGCATCGGGACTCTCCGTTCCTTAGGCCACCAGAGCGGGTCCCTGAGGTCCCCGTCGTAACTCGAGAACACCTGCCGCAACTCAAGAAAATCCAGGAAGTTATCCCTTACAGGCCAGATAAGGCCTATTTCCGATGAGGCGTCTGGAGACTAATGACACCTAACCTCTGGAACTTCGAAAGGGTCTTTCACACCCTTGCTGCAACTCAAGAAGTTCACCGCCATACCCATCTCCACTCGAGAGGAAGCACGACGGTCCCGCCCACATCCAGAGGAGCCCCGTTTCCCCCTCGTAGCTCGAGATGAGTGATCCTTTCCCTGCATTCAACGGGAAAGAATTCCCGGCCTTCCCGTCACATCTCAAGAGGAGGCACTCTCAACAGGAAAGGCGAGAGGAACTCCATGGTCGTACCACCATTCCAAGAGTCCCCCAGATGTCTCAGTCCATTCCAGAGGAACCTCTTTGCCCTGCACTGGCTCATCTTTCACGCCGAGGATCGACTCACACCACGGTGGCACGTGGGACAGCCCTGTGGGAAAGCCTCGAGGGAAAGCCTCGAGGGAAAACCACAGATCCTTTGATCCACGCGACGGGAAGCGTGACATTGCTGCTACAGCCTGGAAGGAAAGCGCACGTGCATGCCCCCACTCGAAAGGAGGCCTGACTCCCCTGGGGAGACTCCAGAAGTACCCAAAGATCCATGTCAGCCCCTGACAGGAATCCTCGGTTCCGGGCCTGACTCCACAGAAGGTTTTTGGCCCCGGTATCGACGGGAGAGGAATCCCGAGAGGCCCCCTAGCAACTCGCATGGGGACTGGCCTCTCCTGAGGCCACCAGGGCGGGTCCCTGAGGTCCCCGTCGTAACTCGAGAACACCTGCCGCAACTCGAGAAAATCCAGGAAGTTCTCCCTTCCAGGCGAGATGAGGCCTATTTCCGATGAGGCGTCTGGAGCCTAATGACACCTAACGTCTGGAACTTCGAAAGGGTCATTCACAACCTTGCTGCAACTCAAGAATTTCACCGCCATACCCGTCTCCACTCGGGAGGAAGCACGATGGTCCCGCCCACATCCAGAGGAGCCCCGTTTCCCCCTCGGAGCACGAGATGAGGGATCCTTTCCCTGCTTTCAACGGAAAAGAATTCCTGGCGTTCCCGTCGCATCTCAAGAGGAGGCACTCTCAACAGGAAAGGCGAGAGGAACTCCATGGTCGTACCACCATTCAAAGAGTCCCCCAGATGTCTCAGTCCATTCCAGAGGAACCTCTTTGCCCTACACTGGCTCATCTTTCACCCCGAGGATTGACTCACACCACAGTGGCACGTGGGACAGCCCTGTGGGAAAGCCTCGAGGGAAAGCCTCGAGGGAAAACCACAGATCCTTTGATCCACGCGACAGGAAAAGTGACATTGCTGCTACAGCCTGGAAGGAAAGCGCACGTGCATGCCCCCACTCGAGACGAGGCCTGACTCCCCTGGGGAGACTCCAGAAGTACCCAAAGATCCATGTCAGCCCCTGAGAGGAATCCTCGGTTCCGGCCCTGACTCCACACAAGGTTTTTGGCCCCAGTATCGATGGGAGAGGAATCCCGAGAGGCCCCCTAGCAACTCGCATGGGGACTCTCCGTTCCTTAGGCCACCAGGGCGGGTCCCTGAGGTCCCCGTCGTAACTCGAGAACACCTGCCGCAACTCGAGAAAATCCAGGAAGTTCTCCCTTCCAGGCGAGATGAGGCCTATTTCCGATGAGGCGACTGGAGACTAATGACACGGAACCTCTGGAACTTCGAAAGGTTCATTCACACCCTTGCTGCAACTCAAGAAGTTCACCGCCATACCCGTCTCCACTCGAGAGGAAGCACGATGGTCCCGCCCACATCCAGAGGAGCCCTGTTTCCCCCTCATAGCTCGAGATGAGGGATTCTTTCCCTACTTTCAACGGGAAAGAATTCCCGGCGTTCCCGTCGCATCTCAAGAGGAGGCACTCTCAACAGGAAAGGCGAGAGGAACTCCATGGTCGTCCCACCATTCCAAGAGTCCCCCAGATATCTCACTCCATTCCAGAGGAACCTCTTTGCCCTGCACTGGCTCATCTTTCACGCCGAGGATCGACTCACACCACGGTGGCACGTGGGACAGCCCTGTGGGAAAGCCTCGAGGGAATGCCTCGAGGGAAAACCACAGATCCTTTGATCCACACGACGGGAAGCGTGACATTGCTTCTACAGCCTGGAAGGAAAGCGCACGTGCATGCCCCCACTCGAGACGAGGCCTGACTCCCCTGGGGAGACTCCAGAAGTACCCAAAGATCCATGTCAGCCCCTGAGAGGAATCCTCGGTTCTGGCCCTGACTCCACACAAGGTTTTTGGCCCCGGTATCGACGGGAGAGTAATCTCGAGAGGCCCCCTAGCAACTCGCATGGGGACTGGCCTCTCCTGAGGCCACCAGGGCGGGTCCCTGAGGTCCCCGTCGTAACTCGAGAACACCTGCCGCAACTCGAGAAAATCCAGGAAGTTCTCCCTTCCAGCGAGATGAGGCCTATTTCCGATGAGGCGTCTGGAGACTAATGACACCTAACCTCTGGAACTTCGAAAGGGTCTTTCACACCCTTGCTGCAACTCAAGAAGTTCACCGCCATACCCGTCTCCACTCGAGAGGAAGAACGATGGTCCCGCCCCCATCCAGAGGAGCCCCGTTTCCCCCTCGGAGATCGAGATGAGGGATCCTTTCCCTGCTTTCAACGGGAAAGAATTCCTGCGTTCCCGTCGCATCTCAAGAGGAGGCACTCTCAACAGGAAAGGCGAGAGGAACTCCATGGCCGTACCACCATTCCAAGAGTCCCCCAGATGTCTCATTCCATTCCAGAGGAACCTCTTTGTCCTGCACTGGCTCATCTTTCACGGAGAAGTCGACTCACACCACAGTGGCACGTGGGACAGCCCTGTGGGAAAGCCTCGAGGGAAAACCACAGATCCTTTGATCCACGCCACGGGAAGCGTGACATTGCTTCTACAGCCTGGAAGGAAAGCACACGTGCATGCCCCCACTCGAGACGAGGCCTGACTCCCCTGGGGAGACTCCAGAAATACCCAAAGATCCATGTCAGCCCCTGAGAGGAATCCTCGGTTCCGGCCCTGACTCCAGACAAGGTTTTTGGCCCCGGTATCGACGGGAGAGGAATCCCGAGAGGCCCCCTAGCAACTCGCATGGGGACTGGCCTTTACTGAGGCCACCAGGGCGGGTCCCTGAGGTCCCCGTCATAACTCGAGAACACCTGCCACAACTCGAGAATATCCAGGAAGTTCTCCCTTCTAGGCGAGATGAGGCCTATTTCCGATGATGCGTCTGGAGACGAATGACACCTAACCTCTGGAACTTCGAAAGGGTCTTTCACACCCTTGCTGCAACTCAAGAAGTTCACCGCCATACCCGTCTCCACTCGAGAAGAAGCACGATGGTCCCGCCCACATCGAGAGGAGCCCCGTTTCCCCCTCGAAGCTCGAGATGAGGGATTCTTTCCCTGCTTTCAACGCAAAGAATTCCCGGCCTTCCCGTCACATCTCAAGAGGAGGCACTCTCAACAGGAAAGGCGAGAGGAACTCCATGGTCGTACCACCATTCCAAGAGTCCCCCAGATGTCTCAGTCCATTCCAGAGGAACCTCTTTGCCGTACACTGGCTCATCTTTCACGCCGAGGATCGACTCACACCACGGTGGCACGTGGGACAGCCCTGTGGGAAAGCCTCGAGGGAAAGCCTCGAGGGAAAACCGCAGATCCTTTGATCCACGCCACGGGAAGCGTGACATTGCTGCTACAGCCTGGAAGGAAAGCGCACGTGCATGCCCCCACTCGAGCCGAGGCCTGACTCCCCTGGGGAGACTCCAGAAGTACCCAAACATCCATGTCAGCCCCTGAGAGGAATCCTCGGTTCCGGCCCTGACTCCACACAAGGTTTTTGGCCCCGGTATCGACGGGAGAGGAATCCCGAGAGGCCCCCTAGCAACTCGCATGGGGACTGGCCTCTCCTGAGGCCACCAGGGCGGGTCCCTGAGGTCCCCGTCGTAACTCGAGAACACCTGCCGCAACTCGAGAAAATCCAGGAAGTTCTCCCTTCCAGGTGAGATGAGGCCTATTTCCGATGAGGCGTCTGGAGACTAATGACACCTAAACTCTGGAACTTCGAAAGGGTCTTTCACACCCTTGCTGCAAATCAAGAACTTCACCGCCATACCCGTCTCCACTCTAGAGGAAGCACGATGGTCCCGCCCACATCCAGAGGAGCCCCGTTTCCCCCTCCTAGCTCGAGATGAGCGATCCTTTCCCTGCTTTCAACGGGAAAGAATTCCCGGCGTTCCCGTCGCATCTCAAGAGGAGGCACTCTCAACAGGAAAGGCGAGAGGAACTCCATGGTCGTACCACCATTCCAAGAGTCCCCCAGATGTCTCAGTCCATTCCAGAGGAACCTCTTTGCCCTGCACTGGCTCATCTTTCACGCCGAGGATCGACTCACACCACGGTGGCACGTGGACAGCCCTGTGGGAAAGCCTCGAGGGAAAGCCTCGAGGGAAAACCACAGATCCTTTGATCCACGCGATGGGAAGCGTGACATTGCTGCTACAGCCTGGAAGGAAAGTGCACGTGCATGCCCCACTCGAGATGAGGCCTTTCTCCCCTGGCGAGACTCCAGAAGTACCCAAAGATCCATATCAGCCCGTGAGAGGAATCCTCGGTTCCGGCCCAGAATCCACACAAGGTTTTTGGCCCCGGTATCGACGGGAGAGGAATCCCGAGAGGCCCCCTAGTAACTCGCATGGGGACTAGCCTCTCCTGAGGCCACCAGGGCGGGTCCCTGAGGTCCCCGTCGTAACTCGAGAACACCTGCCGCAACTCGAGAAAATCCAGGAAGTTCTCCCTTCCAGCGAGATGAGGCCTATTTCCGATGAGGCGTCTGGAGACTAATGACACCTAACCTCTGGAACTTCGAAAGGGTCTTTCACACCCTTGCTGCAACTCAAGAAGTTCACCGCCATACCCATCTCCACTCGAGAGGAAGAACGATGGTCCCGCCCCCAACCAGAGGAGCCCCGTTTCCCCCTCGGAGATCGAGATGAGGGATCCTTTCCCTGCTTTCAACGGGAAAGAATTCCTGCGTTCCCGTCGCATCTCAAGAGGAGGCACTCTCAACAGGAAAGGCGAGAGGAACTCCATGGCCGTACCACCATTCCAAGAGTCCCCCAGATGTCTCTTTCCATTCCAGAGGAACCTCTTTGCCCTGCACTGGCTCATCTTTCACGGAGAAGTCGACTCACACCACAGTGGCACGTGGGACAGCCCTGTGGGAAAGCCTCGAGGGAAAACCACAGATCCTTTGATCCACGCCACGGGAAGCGTGACATTGCTGCTACAGCCTGGAAGGAAAGCACACGGGCATGCCCCCACTCGAGACGAGGCCTGACTCCCCTGGGGAGACTCCAGAAATACCCAAAGATCCATGTCAGCCCCTGAGAGGAATCCTCGGTTCCGGCCCTGACTCCAGACAAGGATTTTGGCCCCGGTATCGACGGGAGAGGAATCCCGAGAGGCCCCCTAGCAACTCGCATGGGGACTGGCCTTTCCTGAGGACACCAGGGCGGGTCCCCGAGGTCCCCGTCATAACTCGAGAACACCTGCCACAACTCGAGAATATCCAGGAAGTTCTCCCTTCTAGGCGAGATGAGGCCTATTTCCGATGATGCGTCTGGAGACGAATGACACCTAAACTCTGGAACTTCGAAAGGGTCTTTCACACCCTTGCTGCAACTCAAGAAGTTCACCGCCATACCCGTCTCCACTCTAGAGGAAGCACGATGGTCCCGCCCACATCCAGAGGAGCCCCGTTTCCCCCTCCTAGCTCGAAATGAGCGATCCTTTCCCTGCTTTCAACGGGAAAGAATTCCCAGCGTTCCCGTCGCATTTCAAGCGGAGGCACTCTCAACAGGAAAGGCGAGAGGAACTCCATGGTCGTACCACCATTCCAAGAGTCCCCCAGATGTCTCAGTCCATTCCAGAGGAACCTCTTTGCCCTGCACTGGCTCATCTTTCACGCCGAGGATCGACTCACACCACGGTGGCACGTGGGACAGCCCTGTGGGAAAGCCTCGAGGGAAAGCCTCGAGGGAAAACCACAGATCCTTTGATCCACGCCACGGGAAGCGTGACATTGCTGCTACAGCCTGGAAGGAAATCGCACGTGCATGCCCCGACTCGAGACGAGGCCTGACTCCCCTGGGGAGTCTCCAGAAGTACCCAAAGATCCATGTCAGCCCCTGAGAGGAATCCTCGGTTCCGGCCCTGACTCCACACAAGGTTTTTGCCCCGGTATCGACGGGAGAGGAATCCCGAGAGGCCCCCTAGCAACTCGCATGGGGACTGGCCTCTCCTGAGGCAACCAGGGCGGGTCCCTGAGGTCCCCGTCGTAACTCGAGAACACCTGCCACAACTAGAGAAATTCCAGGAAGTTCCCCCTTCCAGGCGAGATGAGGCCTATTTCCGATGAGGCGTCTGGAGACTAATGACACCTAACCTCTGGAACTTCGAAAGGGTCTTTCACACCCTTGCTGCAACTCAAGAAGTTCACCGCCACACCCGTCTCCACTCGAGAGGAAGCACGATGGTCCCGCCCACATCCAGAGGAGCCCCGTTTCCCCCTCGTAGCTCGAGATGAGGGATCCTTTCCCTGCTTTCAACGGGAAAGAATTCCCGGCGTTCCCGTCGCATCTCAAGAGGAGGCACTCTCAACAGGAAAGGCGAGGGGAACTCCATGGTCGTACCACCATTCCAAGAGTCCCCCAGATGTCTCAGTCCATTCCAGAGGAACCTCTTTGCCCTGCACTGTCTCATCTTTCACGCCGAGGATCGACTCACACCACGGTGGCACGTGGGACAGCCCTGTGGGAAAGCCTCGAGGGAAAGCCTCGAGGGAAAACCACAGATCCTTTGATCCACGCCACGGGAAGCGTGACATTGCTGCTACAGCCTGGAAGGAAAGCGCACGTGCATGCACCCACTCGAGATAAGGCCTGTCTCCCCTGGCGAGACTCCAGAAGTACCCAAAGATCCATATCAGCCCGTGAGAGGAATCCTCGGTTCCGGCCCTGACTCCACACAAGGTTTTTGGCCCGGGTATCGACGGGAGAGGAATCCCGAGAGGCCCCCTAGCAACTCGCATGGGGACTGGCCTCTCCTGAGGCCACCAGGGCGGGTCCCTGAGGTCCCCGTCGTAACTCGAGAACACCTGCCGCAACTCGAGAAAATCCAGGAAGTTCTCCCTTCCAGGCGAGATGAGGCCTATTTCCGATGAGGCGTCTGGAGTCTAATGACACCTAACCTCTGGAACTTCGAAAGGGTCTTTCACACCCTTGCTGCAACTCAAGAAGTTCACCGCCATACCCGTCTCCACTCGAGAGGAAGCACGATAGTCCCGCCCACATCCAGAGGAACCCCCTTTCCCCCTCGTAGCTCGAGATGAGGAATCCTTTCCCTGCTTTCAATGGGAAAGAATTCCCGGCGTTCCCGTCGCATCTCAAGCGGAGGCACTCTCAACAGGAAAGGCGAGAGGAACTCCATGGTCGTACCACCATTCCAAGAGTCCCCCAGATGTCTCAGTCCATTCCAGAGAAACCTCTTTGCCCTGCATTGGCTCATCTTTCACGCCGAGGATCGACTCACACCACGGTGGCACGTGGGACAGCCCTGTGGGAAAGCCTCGAGGGAAAGCCTCGAGGGAAAACCACAGATCCTTTGATCCACGCGACGGGAAGCGTGACATTGCTGCTACAGCCTGGAAGGAAAGCGCACGTGCATGCCCCCACTCGAGATGAGGCCTGTCTCCCCTGGCGAGACTCCAGAAGTACCCAAAGATCCATATCACCCCGTGAGAGGAATCCTCGGTTCCGGCCCTGACTCCACACAAGGTTTTTGGCCCGGGTATCGACGGGAGAGGAATCCCGAGAGGCCCCCTAGCAACTCGCATGGGGACTGGCCTCTCCTGAGGCCACCAGGGCGGTTCCCTGAGGTCCCCGTCGTAACTCGAGAACACCTGCCGCAACTCGAGAAAATCCAGGAAGTTCTCCCTTCCAGTCGAGATGAGGCCTATTTCCGATGAGGCGTCTGGAGACTAATGACACCTAACCTCTGGAACTTCGAAAGGGTCTTTCACACCCTTGCTGCAACTCAAGAAGTTCACCGCCATACCCGTCTCCACTCGAGAGGAAGCACGATCGTCCCGCCCACATCCAGAGGATCCCCCTTTCCCCCTCGTAGCTCGAGATGAGGAATCCTTTCCCTGCTTTCAATGGGAAAGAATTCCCGGCGTTCCCGTCGCATCTCAAGCGGAGGCACTCTCAACAGGAAAGGCGAGAGGAACTCCATGGTCGTACCACCATTCCAAGAGTCCCCCAGATGTCTCAGTCCATTCCAGAGGAACCTCTTTGCCCTGCACTGGCTCATCTTTCACGCCGAGGATCGACTCACACCACGGTGGCACGTGGGACAGCCCTGTGGGAAAGCCTCGAGGGAAAGCCTCGAGGGAAAACCACAGATCCTTTGATCCACGCCACGAGAAGCGTGACATTGCTGCTACAGCCTGGAAGGAAAGTGCACCTGCATGCCCCGACACGAGACGAGTCCTGACTCCCCTGGGGAGACTCCAGAAGTACCCAAATATCCATGTCAGCCCCTGAGAGGAATCCTCGGTTCCGGCCCTGACTCCACACAAGGTTTTTGGCCCCGGTATCGACGGGAGAGGAATCCCGAGAGGCCCCCTAGCAACTCGCATGGGGACTGGCCTCTCCTGAGGCCATCAGGGCGGGTCCCTGTGGTCCCCGTCGTAACTCGAGAACACCTGCCGCAACTCGAGAAAATCCAGGAATTTCTCCCTTCCAGGCGAGATGAGGCCTATTTCCGATCAGGCGTCTGGAGACTAATGACACCTAACCTCTGGAACTTCGAAAGGGTCTTTCACACCCTTGCTGCAACTCAAGAAGTTCACCGCCATATCCGTCTCCACTCGAGAGGAAGCACGATGGTCCCGCCCACATCCAGAGGAGCCCCGTTTCCCCTCCTAGCTCGAGATGAGCGATCCTTTCCCTGCTTTCAACGGGAAAGAATTCCCGGCGTTCCCGTCGCATCTCAAGAGGAGGCACTCTCAACAGGAAAGGCGAGAGGAACTCCATGGTCGTACCACCATTCCAAGAGTCCCCCAGATGTCTCAGTCCATTCCAGAGGAACCTCTTTGCCCTGCACTGGCTCATCTTTCACGCCGAGGATCGACTCACACCACGGTGGCACGTGGGACAGCCCTGTGGGAAAGCCTCGAGGGAAAGCCTCGAGGGAAAACCACAGATCCTTTGATCCACGCGATGGGAAGCGTGACATTGCTGCTACAGCCTGGAAGGAAAGCGCACGAGCATGCCCCCACTCGAGATGAGGCCTGTCTCCCCTGGCGAGACTCCAGAAGTACCCAAAGATCCATATCAGCCCGTGAGAGAAATCCTCGGTTCCGGCCCTGACTCCACACAAGGTTTTTGGCCCGGGTATCGACGGGAGAGGAATCCCGAGAGGCCCCCTAGCAACTCGCCTGGGGACTGGCCTCTCCTGAGGCAACCACGGAGGGTCCCTGAGGTCCCCGTCGTAACTCAAGAACACCTGCCGCAACTCGAGAAATTCCAGGAAGTTCCCCCTTCCAGGCGAGATGAGGCCTATTTCCGATGAGGCGTCTGGAGCCTAATGACACCTAACCTCTGGAACTTCGAAAGGGTCTTTCACACCCTTGCTGCAGCTCAAGAAGTTCACCGCCATACCCGTCTCCACTCGAGGGGAAGCACGATCGTCCCGCCCACATCCAGAGGAGCCCCCTATCCCCCTCATAGCTCGAGATGAGGAATCCTTTCCCTGCTTTCAATGGGAAAGAATTCCCGGCGTTCCCGTCGCATCTCAAGCGGAGGCACTCTCAACAGGAAAGGCGAGAGGAACTCCATGGTCGTACCACCATTCCAAGAGTCCCCCAGATGTCTCAGTCCATTCCAGAGGAACCTCTTTGCCCTGCACTGGCTCATCTTTCACGCCGAGGATCGACTCACACCACGGTGGCACGTGGGACAGCCCTGTGGGAAAGCCTCGAGGCAAACCCTCGAGGGAAAACCACAGATCCTATGATCCACGCGATGGGAAGCGTGACATTGCTGCTACAGCCTGGAAGGAAAGCGCACGTGCATGGCCCCACTCGAGCCGAGGCCTGACTCCCCTGGGGAGACTCCAGAAGTACCCAAAGATCCATGTCATCCCCTGAGAGGAATCCTCGTTTCCGGCCCTGACTCCACACAAGGATTTTGGCCCCGGTATCGACGGGAGAGGAATCCCGAGAGGCCCCCTAGCAACTCGCCTGGGGACTGGCCTCTCCTGAGACCACCAGGGCGGGTCCCTGATGTCCCCGTCGTAACTCGAGAACACCTGCCGCAACTCGAGAAAATCCAGGAAGTTCTCCCTTCCAGGCGAGATGAGTCCTATTTCCGATGAGGCGTCTGGAGACTAATGACACCTAAACTCTGGAACTTCGAAAGGGTCTTTCACACCCTTGCTGCAACTCAAGAAGTTCACCGCCATACCCGTCTCCACTCGAGAGGAAGCACGATCGTCCCGCCCACATCCAGAGGAGCCCCGTTTCCCCTCCTAGCTCGAGATGAGCGATCCTTTCCCTGCTTTCAACGGGAAAGAATTCCCGGCGTTCCCGTCGCATCTCAAGAGGAGGCACTCTCAACAGGAAAGGCGAGAGGAACTCCATGGTCGTACCACCATTCCAAGAGTCCCCCAGATGTCTCAGTCCATTCCAGAGGAACCTCTTTGCCCTGCACTGGCTCATCTTTCACGCCGAGGATCGACTCACACCACGGTGGCACGTGGGACAGCCCTGTGGGAAAGCCTCGAGGGAAAGCCTCGAGGGAAAACCACAGATCCTTTGATCCACGCGATGGGAAGCGTGACATTGCTGCTACAGCCTGGAAGGAAAGCGCACGAGCATGCCCCCACTCGAGATGAGGCCTGTCTCCCCTGGCGAGACTCCAGAAGTACCCAAAGATCCATATCAGCCCGTGAGAGAAATCCTCGGTTCCGGCCCTGACTCCACACAAGGTTTTTGGCCCGGGTATCGACGGGAGAGGAATCCCGAGAGGCCCCCTAGCAACTCGCCTGGGGACTGGCCTCTCCTGAGGCAACCACGGAGGGTCCCTGAGGTCCCCGTCGTAACTCAAGAACACCTGCCGCAACTCGAGAAATTCCAGGAAGTTCCCCCTTCCAGGCGAGATGAGGCCTATTTCCGATGAGGCGTCTGGAGCCTAATGACACCTAACCTCTGGAACTTCGAAAGGGTCTTTCACACCCTTGCTGCAGCTCAAGAAGTTCACCGCCATACCCGTCTCCACTCGAGGGGAAGCACGATCGTCCCGCCCACATCCAGAGGAGCCCCCTATCCCCCTCATAGCTCGAGATGAGGAATCCTTTCCCTGCTTTCAATGGGAAAGAATTCCCGGCGTTCCCGTCGCATCTCAAGCGGAGGCACTCTCAACAGGAAAGGCGAGAGGAACTCCATGGTCGTACCACCATTCCAAGAGTCCCCCAGATGTCTCAGTCCATTCCAGAGGAACCTCTTTGCCCTGCACTGGCTCATCTTTCACGCCGAGGATCGACTCACACCACGGTGGCACGTGGGACAGCCCTGTGGGAAAGCCTCGAGGCAAACCCTCGAGGGAAAACCACAGATCCTATGATCCACGCGATGGGAAGCGTGACATTGCTGCTACAGCCTGGAAGGAAAGCGCACGTGCATGGCCCCACTCGAGCCGAGGCCTGACTCCCCTGGGGAGACTCCAGAAGTACCCAAAGATCCATGTCATCCCCTGAGAGGAATCCTCGTTTCCGGCCCTGACTCCACACAAGGATTTTGGCCCCGGTATCGACGGGAGAGGAATCCCGAGAGGCCCCCTAGCAACTCGCCTGGGGACTGGCCTCTCCTGAGACCACCAGGGCGGGTCCCTGATGTCCCCGTCGTAACTCGAGAACACCTGCCGCAACTCGAGAAAATCCAGGAAGTTCTCCCTTCCAGGCGAGATGAGTCCTATTTCCGATGAGGCGTCTGGAGACTAATGACACCTAAACTCTGGAACTTCGAAAGGGTCTTTCACACCCTTGCTGCAACTCAAGAAGTTCACCGCCATACCCGTCTCCACTCGAGAGGAAGCACGATCGTCCCGCCCACATCCAGAGGAGCCCCCTTTCCCCCTCCTAGCTCGAGATGAGCGATCCTTTCCCTGCTTTCAACGGGAAAGAATTCCCGGCGTTCCCGTCGCATCTCAAGAGGAGGCACTCTCAACAGGAAAGGCGAGAGGAACTCCATGGTCGTACCACCATTCCAAGAGTCCCCCAGATGTCTCAGTCCATTCCAGAGGAACCTCTTTGCCCTGCACTGGCTCATCTTTCACGCCGAGGATCGACTCACACCACGGTGGCACGTGGGACAGCCCAGTGGGAAAGCCTCGAGGGAAAGCCTCGAGGGAAAACCACAGATCCTTTCATCCACGCCACGGGAAGCGTGACATTGGTGCTACAGCCTGGAAGGAAAGCGCACATGCATGCCCCCACTCGAGCCGAGGCCTGACTCCCCTGGGGAGACTCCAGAAGTACCCAAACATCCATGTCAGCCCCTGAGAGGAATCCTCGGTTCCGGCCCTGATTCCACACAAGGTTTTTGGCCCCGGTATCGACGGGAGAGGAATCCCGAGAGGCCCCCTAGCAACTCGCATGGGGACTGGCCTCTCCTGAGGCCATCAGGGCGGGTCCCTGTGGTCCCCGTCGTAACTCGAGAGCACCTGCCGCAACTCGAGAAAATCCAGGAATTATTCCCTTCCAGGCGAGATGAGGCCTATTTCCGATCAGGCGTCTGGAGACTAATGACACCTAACCTCTGGAACTTCGAAAGGGTCTTTCACACCCTTGCTGCAACTCAAGAAGTTCACCGCCATATCCGTCTCCACTCGAGAGGAAGCACGATGGTCCCGCCCACATCCAGAGGAGCCCCGTTTCCCCCTCCTAGCTCGAGATGAGCGATCCTTTCCCTGCTTTCAACGGGAAAGAATTCCCGGCGTTCCCGTCGCATCTCAAGAGGAGGCACTCTCAACAGGAAAGGCGAGAGGAACTCCATGGTCGTACCACCATTCCAAGAGTCCCCCAGATGTCTCAGTCCATTCCAGAGGAACCTCTTTGCCCTGCACTGGCTCATCTTTCACGCCGAGGATCGACTCACACCACGGTGGCACGTGGGACAGCCCTGTGGGAAAGCCTCGAGGGAAAACCACAGATCCTTTGATCCACGCGATGGGAAGCGTGACATTGCTGCTACAGCCTGGAAGGAAAGCGCACGTGCATGCCCCCACTCGAGATGAGGCCTGTCTCCCCTGGCGAGACTCCAGAAGTACCCAAAGATCCATATCAGCCACTGAAAGGAATCCTCGGTTGCGGCCCTAACTCCACACAAGGTTTTTGGCCCCGGTATCGATGGGAGAGGAATACCGAGAGGCCCCCTAGCAACTCTCATGGGGACTGGCCTCTTCTGAGGCCACCAGGGCGGGTCCCTGAAGTCCCCGTCGTAACTCAAGAACACCTGCCGAAACTCGAGAAAATCCAGGAAGTTCTCCCTTCCAGGCGAGATGAGGCCTATTTCCGATGAGGCGTCTGGAGACTAATGACACCTAACCTCTGGAACTTCGAAAGGGTCTTTCACACCCTTGCTGCAACTCAAGAAGTTCACCGTCATACCCGTCTCCACTCGAGAGGAAGCACGATAGTCCCGCCCACATCCAGAGGAGCCCCGGTTCCCCTCGTAGCTCGAGATGAGGGATCCTTTCCCTGCTTTCAACGGGAAAGAATTCCCGGCGTTCCCGTCGCATCTCAAGAGGAGACACTCTCAACAGGAAAGGCGAGAGGAACTCCATGGTCGTACCACCATTCCAAGAGTCCCCCAGATGTCTCAGTCCATTCCAGAGGAAGCTCTTTGCCCTACACTGGCTCATCTTTCACGCCGAGGATCGACTCACACCACGGTGGCACGTGGGACAGCCCTGTGGGAAAGCCTGGAGGGAAAGCCTCGAGGGAAACCACAGATCCTTTGATCCACGCGACGGGAAGCGTGACATTGCTGCTACAGCCTGGAAGGAAAGCGCACGTGCATGCCCCGACTCGAGACGAGGCCTGACTCCCCTGGGGAGACTCCAGAAGTACCCAAAGATCCATGTCAGCCCCTGAGAGAAATCCTCGGTTCCGGCCTTGACACCACACAAGGTTTTTGGCCCCAGTATCGACGGGAGAGGAATCCCGAGAGGGCCCCTAGCAACTCGCATGGGGACTGGCCTCTCCTGAGGCCACCAGGGCGGGTCCCTGACGTCCCCGTCGTAACTCGAGAACACCTGCCACAACTCGAGAAAATCCAGGAAGTTCTCCCTTCCAGGCGAGATGAGGCCTATTTCCGATGAGGCGTCTGGAGACTAATGACACCTAAACTCTGGAACTTCGAAAGGGTCTTTCACAACCTTGCTGCAACTCAAGAATTTCACCGCCATACCCGTCTCCACTCTAGAGGAAGCACGATGGTCCCGCCCACATCCAGAGGAGCCCCGTTTCCCCCTCCTAGCTTGAAATGAGCGATCCTTTCCCTGCTTTCAACGGGAAAGAATTCCCGGCGTTCCCGTCGCATCTCAAGAGGAGGCACTCTCAACAGGAAAGGCGAGAGGAACTCCATGGTCGTACAACCATTCCAAGAGTACCCCAGATGTCTCAGTCCATTCCAGAGGAACCTCTTTGCCCTGCACTGGCTCATCTTTCACGCCGAGGATCGACTCACACCACGGTGGCACGTGGGACAGCCCTGTGGGAAAGCCTCGAGGGAAAGCCTCGAGGGAAAACCACAGATCCTTTGATCCACGCCACGGGAAGCGTGACATTGATGCTACAGCCTGGAACGAAAGTGCACGTGCATGCCCCGACTCGAGACGAGGCCTGACTCCCCTGGGGAGACTCCAGAAGTACCCAAAGATCCATGTCAGCCCCTGAGAGGAATCCTCGGTTCCGGCCCTGACTCCACACAAGGTTTTTGCCCCGGTATCGACGGGAGAGGAATCCCGAGAGGCCCCCTAGCAACTCGCATGGGGACTGGCCTCTCCTGAGGCCACCAGGGCGGGTCCCTGAGGTCCCCGTCGTAACTCGAGAACACCTGCCACAACTCGAGAAATTCCAGGAAGTTCCCCCTTCCAGGCGAGATGAGGCCTATTTCCGATGAGGCGTCTGGAGACTAATGACACCTAACCTCTGGAACTTCGAAAGGGTCTTTCACACCCTTGCTGCAACTCAAGAAGTTCACCGCCACACCCGTCTCAACTCGAGAGGAAGCACGATGGTCCCGCCCACATCCAGAGGAGCCCCGTTTCCCCCTCGTAGCTCGAGATGAGGGATCCTTTCCCTGCTTTCAACGGGAAAGAATTCCTGGCGTTCCCTTCGCATCTCAAGAGGAGGCACTCTCAACAGGAAAGGGGAGGGGAACTCCATGGTCGTACCACCATTCCAAGAGTCCCCCAGATGTCTCAGTCCATTCCAGAGGAACCTCTTTGCCCTGCACTGGCTCATCTTTCACGCCGAGGATCGACTCACACCACGGTGGCACGTGGGACAGCCCTGTGGGAAAGCCTCGAGGGAAAGCCTCGAGGGAAAACCACAGATCCTTTGATCCACGCCACGCGAAGCGTGACATTGCTGCTACAGCCTGGAAGGAAAGCGCACGTGCATGCCCCCACTCGAGACGAGGCCATACTCCCATGGGGAGACTCCAGAAGTACCCAAAGATCCATGTCAGCCCCTGAGAGGAATCCTCGGTTCCGGCCGTGACTCCACACAAGGTTTTTGGCCCCGGTATCGACGGGAGAGGAATCCCGAGAGGCCCCCTAGCAACTCGCATGGGGACTGGCCTCTCCTGAGGCCACCAGGGCGGGTCCCTGAGGTCCCCGTCGTAACTCGAGAACACCTGCCGCAACTCGAGAAAATCCAGGAAGTTCTCCCTTCCAGGCGAGATGAGGCCTATTTCCGATGAGGCGTCTGGAGACTAATGACACCTAACCTCTGGAACTTCGAAAGCGTCTTTCACACCCTTGCTGCAACTCAAGAAGTTCACCGCCATACCCGTCTCCACTCGAGAGGAAGCACGATCGTCCCGCCCACATCCAGAGGAGACCCCTTTCCCCCTCGTAGCTCGAGATGAGGGATCCTTTCCCTGCTTTCAACGGGAAAGAATTCCCGGTGTTCCCGTCGCATCTCAAGAGGAGGCACTCTCAACAAGAAAGGCGAGAGGAACTGCATGGTCGTACCACCATTTCAAGAGTCCCCCAGATGTCTCAGTCCATTCCAGAGGAACCTCTTTGCCCTGCACTGGCTCATCTTTCACGCCGAGGATCGACTCACACCACGGTGGCACGTGGGACAGCCCTGTGGGAAAGCCTCGAGGGAAAACCACAGATCCTTTGATCCACGCGATGGGAAGCGTGACATTGCTGCTACAGCCTGGAAGGAAAGCGCACGTGCATGCCCCCACTCGAGATGAGGCCTGTCTCCCCTGGCGAGACTCCAGAAGTACCCAAAGATCCATATCAGCCACTGAAAGGAATCCTCGGTTGCGGCTCTAACTCCACACAAGGTTTTTGGCCCCGGTATCGATGGGAGAGGAATACCGAGAGGCCCCCTAGCAACTCTCATGGGGACTGGCCTCTTCTGAGGCCACCAGGGCGGGTCCCTGAGGTCCCCGTCGTAACTCAAGAACACCTGCCGAAACTCGAGAAAATCCAGGAAGTTCTCCCTTCCAGGCGAGATGAGGCCTATTTCCGATGAGGCGTCTGGAGACTAATGACACCTAACCTCTGGAACTTCGAAAGGGTCTTTCACACCCTTGCTGCAACTCAAGAAGTTCACCGCCATACCCGTCTCCACTCGAGAGGAAGCACGATAGTCCCGCCCACATCCAGAGGAGCCCCGGTTCCCCTCGTAGCTCGAGATGAGGGATCCTTTCCCTGCTTTCAACGGGAAAGAATTCCCGGCGTTCCCGTCGCATCTCAAGAGGAGACACTCTCAACAGGAAAGGCGAGAGGAACTCCATGGTCGTACCACCATTCCAAGAGTCCCCCAGATGTCTCATTCCATTCCAGAGGAAGCTCTTTGCCCTACACTGGCTCATCTTTCACGCCGAGGATCGACTCACACCACGGTGGCACGTGGGACAGCCCTGTGGGAAAGCCTGGAGGGAAAGCCTCGAGGGAAACCACAGATCATTTGATCCACGCGACGGGAAGCGTGACATTGCTGCTACAGCCTGGAAGGAAAGCGCACGTGCATGCCCCGACTCGAGACGAGGCCTGACTCCCCTGGGGAGACTCCAGAAGTACCCAAAGATCCATGTCAGCCCCTGAGAGAAATCCTCGGTTCCGGCCTTGACACCACACAAGGTTTTTGGCCCCAGTATCGACGGGAGAGGAATCCCGAGAGGGCCCCTAGCAACTCGCATGGGGACTGGCCTCTCCTGAGGCCACCAGGGCGGGTCCCTGACGTCCCCGTCGTAACTCGAGAACACCTGCCACAACTCGAGAAAATCCAGGAAGTTCTCCCTTCCAGGCGAGATGAGGCCTATTTCCGATGAGGCGTCTGGAGACTAATGACACCTAAACTCTGGAACTTCGAAAGGGTCTTTCACAACCTTGCTGCAACTCAAGAATTTCACCGCCATACCCGTCTCCACTCTAGAGGAAGCACGATGGTCCCGCCCACATCCAGAGGAGCCCCGTTTCCCCCTCCTAGCTTGAAATGAGCGATCCTTTCCCTGCTTTCAACGGGAAAGTATTCCCGGCGTTCCCGTCGCATCTCAAGCGGAGGCACTCTCAACAGGAAAGGCGAGAGGAACTCCATGGTCGTACAACCATTCCAAGAGTCCCCCAGATGTCTCAGTCCATTCCAGAGGAACCTCTTTGCCCTGCACTGGCTCATCTTTCACGCCGAGGATCGACTCACACCACGGTGGCACGTGGGACAGCCCTGTGGGAAAGCCTCGAGGGAAAGCCTCGAGGGAAAACCACAGATCCTTTGATCCACGCCACGGGAAGCGTGACATTGATGCTACAGCCTGGAACGAAAGTGCACGTGCATGCCCCGACTCGAGACGAGGCCTGACTCCCCTGGGGAGACTCCAGAAGTACCCAAAGATCCATGTCAGCCCCTGAGAGGAATCCTCGGTTCCGGCCCTGACTCCACACAAGGTTTTTGCCCCGGTATCGACGGGAGAGGAATCCCGAGAGGCCCCCTAGCAACTCGCATGGGGACTGGCCTCTCCTGAGGCCACCAGGGCGGGTCCCTGAGGTCCCCGTCGTAACTCGAGAACACCTGCCACAACTCGAGAAATTCCAGGAAGTTCCCCCTTCCAGGCGAGATGAGGCCTATTTCCGATGAGGCGTCTGGAGACTAATGACACCTAACCTCTGGAACTTCGAAAGGGTCTTTCACACCCTTGCTGCAACTCAAGAAGTTCACCGCCACACCCGTCTCAACTCGAGAGGAAGCACGATGGTCCCGCCCACATCCAGAGGAGCCCCGTTTCCCCCTCGTAGCTCGAGATGAGGGATCCTTTCCCTGCTTTCAACGGGAAAGAATTCCTGGCGTTCCCGTCGCATCTCAAGAGGAGGCACTCTCAACAGGAAAGGCGAGGGGAACTCCATGGTCGTACCACCATTCCAAGAGTCCCCCAGATGTCTCAGTCCATTCCAGAGGAACCTCTTTGCCCTGCACTGGCTCATCTTTCACGCCGAGGATCGACTCACACCACGGTGGCACGTGGGACAGCCCTGTGGGAAAGCCTCGAGGGAAAGCCTCGAGGGAAAACCACAGATCCTTTGATCCACGCCACGCGAAGCGTGACATTGCTGCTACAGCCTGGAAGGAAAGCGCACGTGCATGCCCCCACTCGAGACGAGGCCATACTCCCATGGGGAGACTCCAGAAGTACCCAAAGATCCATGTCAGCCCCTGAGAGGAATCCTCGGTTCCGGCCGTGACTCCACACAAGGTTTTTGGCCCCGGTATCGACGGGAGAGGAATCCCGAGAGGCCCCCTAGCAACTCGCATGGGGACTGGCCTCTCCTGAGGCCACCAGGGCGGGTCCCTGAGGTCCCCGTCGTAACTCGAGAACACCTGCCGCAACTCGAGAAAATCCAGGAAGTTCTCCCTTCCAGGCGAGATGAGGCCTATTTCCGATGAGGCGTCTGGAGACTAATGACACCTAACCTCTGGAACTTCGAAAGGGTCTTTCACACCCTTGCTGCAACTCAAGAAGTTCACCGCCATACCCGTCTCCACTCTAGAGGAAGCACGATGGTCCCGCCCACATCCAGAGGAGCCCCGTTTCCCCCTCCTAGCTCGAGATGAGCGATCCTTTCCCTGCTTTCAACGGGAAAGAATTCCCGGCGTTCCCGTCGCATCTCAAGAGGAGGCACTCTCAACAGGAAAGGCGAGAGGAACTCCATGGTCGTACCACCATTCCAAGAGTCCCCCAGATGTCTCAGTCCATTTCAGAGGAACCTCTTTGCCCTGCACTGGCTCATCTTTCACGCCGAGGATCGACTCACACCACGGTGGCACGTGGGACAGCCCTGTGGGAAAGCCTCGAGGGAAAGCCTCGAGGGAAAACCACAGATCCTTTGATCCAGGCGATGGGAAGCGTGACATTGCTGCTACAGCCTAGAAGGAAAGCGCACGTGCATGCACCCACTCGAGATAAGGCCTGTCTCACCTGGCGAGACTCCAGAAGTACCCAAAGATCCATATCAGCCCGTGAGAGGAATCCTCGGTTCCGGCCCTGAATCCACACAAGGTTTTTGGCCCGGGTATCGACGGGAGAGGAATACCGAGAGGCCCCCTAGCAACTCGCATGGGGACTGGCCTCTCCTGAGGCCACCAGGGCGGGTCCCTGAGGTCCCCGTCGTAACACGAGAACACCTGCCGCAACTCGAGAAAATCCAGGAAGTTCTCCCTTCCAGGCGAGATGAGGCCTATTTCCGATGAGGCGTCTGGAGACTAATGACACCTAACCTCTGGAACTTCGAAAGGGTCTTTCACACCCTTGCTGCAACTCAAGAAGTTCACCGCCATACCCGTCTCCACTCGAGAGGAAGCACGATCGTCCCGCCCACATCCAGAGGAGCCCCCTTTCCTCCTCGTAGCTCGAGATGAGGAATCCTTTCCCTGCTTTCAATGGGAAAGAATTCCCGGCGTTCCCGTCGCATCTCAAGCGGAGGCACTCTCAACAGGAAAGGCGAGAGGAACTCCATGGTCGTACCACCATTCCAAGAGTCCCCCAGATGTCTCAGTCCATTCCAGAGGAACCTCTTTGCCCTGCACTGGCTCATCATTCACGCCGAGGATCGACTCACACCACGGTGGCACGTGGGACAGCCCTGTGGGAAAGCCTCGAGGGAAAGCCTCGAGGGAAAACCACAGATCCTTTGATCCACGCCACGGGAAGTGTGACATTGCTGCTACAGCCTGGAAGGAAAGTGCACGTGCATGCCCCCACTCGAGACGAGGCCTGACTCCCCTGGGGAGACTCCAGAAGTACCCAAAGATCCATGTCAGCCCCTGAGAGGAATCCTCGGTTCCGGCCCTGACTCCACACAAGGTTTTTGGCCCCGGTATCGACGGGAGAGTAATCCCGAGAGGTCCCCTAGCAACTCGCATGGGGACTGGCCTCTCCTGAGGCCACCAGGGCGGGTCCCTGAGGTCCCCGTCGTAACTCGAGAACACCTGCCGCAACTCGAGAAAGTCCAGGAAGTTCTCCCTTCCAGGCGAGATGAGGCCTATTTCCGATCAGGCGTCTGGAGACTAATGACACCTAAACTCTGGAACTTCGAAAGGGTCTTTCACACCCTTGCTGCAACTCAAGAAGTTCACCGCCATACCCGTCTCCACTCGAGAGGAAGCACGATGGTCCCGCCCACATCCAGAGGAGCCCCGTTTCCCCCTCGTAGCTCGAAATGAGCGATCCTTTCCCTGCTTTCAACGGGAAAGAATTCCAGGCGTTCCCGTCGCTTCTCAAGAAGAGGCACTCTCAACAGAAAAGGCGAGAGGAACTCCATGGTCGTACCACCATTCCAAGAGTCCCCCAGATGTCTCAGTCCATTCCAGAGGAACCTCTTTGCCCTGCACTGGCTCATCTTTCACGCCGAGGATCGACTCACACCACGGTGGCACGTGGGACAGCCCTGTGGGAAAGACTCGAGGGAAAGCCTCGAGGGAAAACCACAGATCCTTTGATCCACGCGATGGGAAGCGTGACATTGCTGCTACAGCCTGGAAGGAAAGCGCACGTGCATGGCCCCACTCGAGCCGAGGCCTGACTCCCCTGGGGAGACTCCAGAAGTACCCAAAGATCCATGTCAGCCCCTGAGAGGAATCCTCGTTTCCGGCCCTGACTCCACACAAGGATTTTGGCCCCGGTATCGACGGGAGAGGAATCCCGAGAGGCCCCCTAGCAACTCGCCTGGGGACTGGCCTCTCCTGAGGCCACCAGGGCGGGTCCCTGATGTCCCCGTCGTAACTCGAGAACACCTGCCGCAACTCGAGAAAATCCAGGAAGTTCTCCCTTCCAGGCGAGATGAGGCCTATTTCCGATGAGGCGTCTGGAGACTAATGACACCTAAACTCTGGAACTTCGAAAGGGTCTTTCACACCCTTGCTGCAACTCAAGAAGTTCACCGCCATACCCGTCTCCACTCGAGAGGAAGCACGATAGTCCCGCCCACATCCAGAGGAGCCCCCTTTCCCCCTCCTAGCTCGAGATGAGCGATCCTTTCCCTGCTTTCAACGGGAAAGAATTCCCGGCGTTCCCGTCGCATCTCAAGAGGAGGCACTCTCAACAGGAAAGGCGAGAGGAACTCCATGGTCTTACCACCATTCCAAGAGTCCCCCAGATGTCTCAGTCCATTCCAGAGGAACCTCTTTGCCCTGCACTGGCTCATCTTTCACGCCGAGGATCGACTCACACCACGGTGGCACATGGGACAGCCCAGTGGGAAAGCCTCGAGGGAAAGCCTCGAGGGAAAACCACAGATCCTTTGATCCACGCCACGGGAAGCGTGACATTGCTGCTACAGCCTGGAAGGAAAGCGCACGTGCATGCCCCCACTCGAGCCGAGGCCTGACTCCCCTGGGGAGACTCCAGAAGTACCCAAACATCCATGTCAGCCCCTGAGAGGAATCCTCGGTTCCGGCCCTGACTCCACACAAGGTTTTTGGCCCCGGTATCGACGGGAGAGGAATCCCGAGAGGCCCCCTAGCAACTCGCATGGGGACTGGCCTCTCCTGAGGCCATCAGGGCGGGTCCCTGTGGTCCCCGTCGTAACTCGAGAACACCTGCCGCAACTCGAGAAAATCCAGGAATTTCTCCCTTCCAGGCGAGATGAGGCCTATTTCCGATCAGGCGTCTGGAGACTAATGACACCTAACCTCTGGAACTTCGAAAGGGTTTTTCACACCCTTGCTGCAACTCAAGAAGTTCACCGCCATACCCGTCTCCACTCGAGAGGAAGCACGATGGTCCCGCCCACATCCAGAGGAGCCCCGTTTCCCCCTCGTAGCTCGAGATGAGGGATCCTTTCCCTGCTTTCAACGGGAAAGAATTCCCGGCGTTCCCGTCGCATCTCAAGAGGAGGCACTCTCAACAAGAAAGGCGAGAGGAACTGCATGGTCGTACCACCATTTCAAGAGTCCCCCAGATGTCTCAGTCCATTCCAGAGGAACCTCTTTGCCCTGCACTGGCTCATCTTTCACGCCGAGGATCGACTCACACCACGGTGGCACGTGGGACAGCCCTGTGGGAAAGCCTCGAGGGAAAACCACAGATCCTTTGATCCACACGATGGGAAGCGTGACATTGCTGCTACAGCCTGGAAGGAAAGCGCACGTGCATGCCCCCACTCGAGATGAGACCTGTCTCCCCTGGCGAGACTCCAGAAGTACCCAAAGATCCATATCAGCCACTGAAAGGAATCCTCGGTTCCGGCCCTAACTCCACACAAGGTTTTTTGCCCCGGTATCGATGGGAGAGGAATACCGAGAGGCCCCCTAGCAACTCGCATGGGGACTGGCCTCTTCTGAGGCCACCAGGGCGGGTCCCTGAGGTCCCCGTCGTAACTCGAGAACACCTGCCGCAACTCGAGAAAATCCAGGAAGTTCTCCCTTCCAGGCGAGATGAGGCCTATTTCCGATGAGGCGTCTGGAGACTAATGACACCTAACCTCTGGAACTTCGAAAGGGTCTTTCACACCCTTGCTGCAACTCAAGAAGTTCACCGCCATACCCGTCTCCACTCTAGAGGAAGCACGATGGTCCCGCCCACATCCAGAGGAGCCCCGTTTCCCCCTCCTAGCTCGAGATGAGCGATCCTTTCCCTGCTTTCAACGGGAAAGAATTCCCGGCGTTCCCGTCGCATCTCAAGAGGAGGCACTCTCAACAGGAAAGGCGAGGGGAACTCCATGGTCGTACCACCATTCCAAGAGTCCCCCAGATGTCTCAGTCCATTCCAGAGGAACCTCTTTGCCCTGCACTGGCTCATCTTTCACGCCGAGGATCGACTCACACCACGGTGGCACGTGGGACAGCCCTGTGGGAAAGCCTCGAGGGAAAACCTCGAGGGAAAACCACAGATCCTTTGATCCACGCCACGGGAAGCGTGACATTGCTGCTACAGCCTGGAAGGAAAGTGCACGTGCATGCCCCGACTCGAGACGAGGCCTGACTCCCCTGGGGAGACTCCAGAAGTACCCAAAGATCCATGTCAGCCCCTGAGAGGAATCCTCGGTTCCGGCCCTGACTCCACACAAGGTTTTTGCCCCGGTATCTACGGGAGAGGAATCCCGAGAGGCCCCCTAGCAACTCGCATGGGGACTGGCCTCTCCTGAGGCCACCAGGGCGGGTCCCTGAGGTCCCCGTCATAACTCGAGAACACCTGCCACAACTCGAGAAATTCCAGGAAGTTCCCCCTTCCAGGCGAGATGAGGCCTATTTCCGATGAGGCGTCTGGAGACTAATGACACCTAACCTCTGGAACTTCGAAAGGGTCTTTCACACCCTTGCTGCAACTCAAGAAGTTCACCGCCACACCCGTCTCCACTCGAGAGGAAGCACGATGGTCCCGCCCACATCCAGAGGAGCCCCGTTTCCCCCTCGTAGCTCGAGATGAGGGATCCTTTCCCTGCTTTCAACGGGAAAGAATTCCTGGCGTTCCCGTCGCATCTCAAGAGGAGGCACTCTCAACAGGAAAGGCGAGGGGAACTCCATGGTCGTACCACCATTCCAAGAGTCCCCCAGATGTCTCAGTCCATTCCAGAGGAACCTCTTTGCCCTGCACTGGCTCATCTTTCACGCCGAGGATCGACTCACACCACGGTGGCACGTGGGACAGCCCTGTGGGAAAGCCTCGAGGGAAAGCCTTGAGGGAAAACCACAGATCCTTTGATCCACGCCACGGGAAGCGTGACATTGCTGCTACAGCCTGGAAGGAAAGCGCACGTGCATGCCCCCACTCGAGACGAGGCCATACTCCCATGGGGAGACTCCAGAAGTACCCAAAGATCCATGTCAGCCCCTGAGAGGAATCCTCGGTTCCGGCCGTGACTCCACACAAGGTTTTTGGCCCCGGTATCGACGGGAGAGGAATCCCGAGAGGCCCCCTAGCAACTCGCATGGGGACTGGCCTCTCCTGAGGCCACCAGGGCGGGTCCCTGAGGTCCCCGTCGTAACTCGAGAACACCTGCCGCAACTCGAGAAAATCCAGGAAGTTCTCCCTTCCAGGCGAGATGAGGCCTATTTCCGATGAGGCGTCTGGAGACTAATGACACCTAACCTCTGGAACTTCGAAAGGGTCTTTCACACCCTTGCTGCAACTCAAGAAGTTCACCGCCATACCCGTCTCCACTCTAGAGGAAGCACGATGGTCCCGCCCACATCCAGAGGAGCCCCGTTTCCCCCTCCTAGCTCGAGATGAGCGATCCTTTCCCTGCTTTCAACGGGAAAGATTTCCCGGCGTTCCCGTCGCATCTCAAGAGGAGGCACTCTCAACAGGAAAGGCGAGAGGAACTCCATGGTCGTACCACCATTCCAAGAGTCCCCCAGATGTCTCAGTCCATTCCAGAGGAACCTCTTTGCCCTGCACTGGCTCATCTTTCACGCCGAGGATCGACTCACACCACGGTGGCACGTGGGACAGCCCTGTGGGAAAGCCTCGAGGGAAAGCCTCGAGGGAAAACCACAGATCCTTTGATCCACGCGACGGGAAGCGTGACATTGCTGCTACAGCCTGGAAGGAAAGCGCACTTGCATGCCCCCACTCGAGATGAGGCCTGCCTCCCCTGGCGAGACTCCAGAAGTACCCAAAGATCCATATCAGCCCGTGAGAGGAATCCTCGGTTCCGGCCCTGACTCCACACAAGGTTTTTGGCCCGGGTATCGACGGGAGAGGAATCCCGAGAGGCCCCCTAGCAACTCGCATGGAGACTGGCCTCTCCTGAGGCCACCAGGGCGGTTCCCTGAGGTCCCCGTCGTAACTCGAGAACACCTGCCGCAACTCGAGAAAATCCAGGAAGTTCTCCCTTCCAGGTGAGATGAGGCCTATTTCCGATGAGGCGTCTGGAGACTAATGACACCTAACCTCTGGAACTTCGAAAGGGTCTTTCACACCCTTGCTGCAACTCAAGAAGTTCACCGCCATACCCGTCTCCACTCGAGAGGAAGCACGATCGTCCCGCCCACATCCAGAGGATCCCCCTTTCCCCCTCGTAGCTCGAGATGAGGAATCCTTTCCCTGCTTTCAACGGGAAAGAATTCCCGGCGTTCCCGTCGCATCTCAAGCGGAGGCACTCTGAACAGGAAAGGCGAGAGGAACTCCATGGTCGTACCACCATTCCAAGAGTCCCCCAGATGTCTCAGTCCATTCCAGAGGAACCTGTTTGCCCTGCACTGGCTCATCTTTCACGCCGAGGATCGACTCACACCACGGTGGCACGTGGGACAGCCCTGTGGGAAAGCCTCGAGGGAAAGCCTCGAGGGAAAACCACAGATCCTTTGATCCACGCCACGGGAAGCGTGACATTGCTGCTACAGCCTGGAAGGAAAGTGCACGTGCATGCCCCGACTCGAGACGAGGCCTGACTCCCCTGGAAAGACTCCAGAAGTACCCAAAGATCCATGTCAGCCCCTGAGAGGAATCCTCGGTTCCGGCCCTGACTCCACACAAGGTTTTTGCCCCGGTATCGACGGGAGAGGAATCCCGAGAGGCCCCCTAGCAACTCGCATGGGGACTGGCCTCTCCTGAGGCCACCAGGGCGGGTCCCTGAGGTCCCCGTCATAACTCGAGAACACCTGCCACAACTCGAGAAATTCCAGGAAGTTCCCCCTTCCAGGCGAGATGAGGCCTATTTCCGATTAGGCGTCTGGAGACTAATGACACCTAACCTCTGGAACTTCGAAAGGGTCTTTCACACCCTTGCTGCAACTCAAGAAGTTCACCTCCACACCCGTCTCCACTCGAGAGGAAGCACGATGGTCCCGCCCACATCCAGAGGAGCCCCGTTTCCCCCTCGTAGCTCGAGATGAGGGATCCTTTCCCTGCTTTCAACGGGAAAGAATTCCCGGCGTTCCCGTCGCATCTCAAGAGGAGGCACTCTCAACAGGAAAGGCGAGGGGAACTCCATGGTCGTACCACCATTCCAAGAGTCCCCCAGATGTCTCAGTCCATTCCAGAGGAACCTCTTTGCCCTGCACTGGCTCATCTTTCACGCCGAGGATCGATTCACACCACGGTGGCACGTGGGACAGCCCTGTGGGAAAGCCTTGAGGGAAAGCCTCGAGGGAAAACCACAGATCCTTTGATCCACGCCACGGGAAGCGTGACATTGCTGCTACAGCCTGGAAGGAAAGCGCACGTGCATGCCCCCACTCGAGACGAGGCCATACTCCCATGGGGAGACTCCAGAAATACCCAAAGATCCATGTCAGCCCCTGAGAGGAATCCTCGGTTCCGGCCGTGACTCCACACAAGGTTTTTGGCCCCGGTATCGACGGGAGAGGAATCCCGAGAGGCCCCCTAGCAACTCGCATGGGGACTGGCCTCTCCTGAGGCCACCAGGGCGGGTCCCTGAGGTCCCCGTCGTAACTCGAGAACACCTGCCGCAACTCGAGAAAATCCAGGAAGTTCTCCCTTCCAGGCGAGATGAGGCCTATTTCCGATCAGGCGTCTGGAGACTAATGACACCTAAACTCTCGAACTTCGAAAGGGTCTTTCACACCCTTGCTGCAACTCAAGAAGTTCACCGCCATACCCGTCTCCACTCGAGAGGAAGCACGATCGTCCCGCCCACATCCAGAGGAGCCCCGTTTCCCCCTCCTAGCTCGAGATGAGCGATCCTTTCCCTGCTTTCAACGGGAAAGAATTCCCGGCGTTCCCGTCGCATCTCAAAAGGAGGCACTCTCAACAGGAAATGCGAGAGGAACTTCATGGTCGTACCACCATTCCAAGAGTCCCCCAGATGTCTCAGTCCATTCCAAAGGAACCTCTTTGCCCTGCACTGGCTCATCTTTCACGCCGAGGATCGACTCACACCACGGTGGCACGTGGGACAGCCCTGTGGGAAAGCCTCGAGGGAAAGCCTCGAGGGAAAACCACAGATCCTTTGATCCACGCGATGGGAAGAGTGACATTGCTGCTACAGCCTGGAAGGAAAGCGCACGTGCATGCCCCCACTCGAGATGAGGCCTGTCTCCCCTGGCGAGACTCCAGAAGTACCCAAAGATCCATATCAGCCCGTGAGAGGAATCCTCGGTTCCGGCCCTGACTCCTCACAAGGTTTTTGGCCCGGGTATCGACGGGAGAGGAATCCCGAGAGGCCCCCTAGCAACTCGCATGGGGACTTGCCTCTCCTGAGGCCACCAGGGCGGGTCCCTGAGGTCCCCGTCGTAACTCGAGAACACCTGCCGCAACTCGAGAAAATCCAGGAAGTTCTCCCTTCCAGGCGAGATGAGGCCTATTTCCGATGAGGCGTCTGGAGACTAATGACACCTAACCTCTGGAAATTCGAAAGGGTCTTTCACACCCTTGCTGCAACTCAAGAAGTTCACCGCCATACCCGTCTCCACTCGAGAGGAAGCACGATCGTCCCGCCCACATCCAGAGGATCCCCCTTTCCCCCTCGTAGCTCGAGATGAGGAATCCTTTCCCTGCTTTCAATGGGAAAGAATTCCCGGCGTTCCCGTCGCATCTCAAGCGGAGGCACTCTCAACAAGAAAGGCGAGAGGAACTCCATGGTCGTACCACCATTCCAAGAGTCCCCCAGATGTCTCAGTCCATTCCAGAGGAACCTCTTTGCCCTGCACTGGCTCATCTTTCACGCAGAGGATCGACTCACACCACGGTGGCACGTGGGACAGCCCTGTGGGAAAGCCTCGAGGGAAAGCCTCGAGGGAAAACCACAGATCCTTTGATCCACGCCACGGGAAGCGTGACATTGCTGCTACAGCCTGGAAGGAAAGTGCACGTGCATGCCCCGACTCGAGACGAGGCCTGTCTCCCCTGGGGAGACTCCAGAAGTACCCAAAGATCCATGTCAGCCCCTGAGAGGAATCCTCCGTTCCGGCCCTGACTCCACACGAGGTTTTTGCCCCGGTATCGACGGGAGAGGAATTCCGAGAGGCCCCCTAGCAAGTCGCATGGGGACTGGCCTCTCCTGAGGCCACCAGGGCGGGTCCCTGAGGTCCCCGTCGTAACTCGAGAACACCTGCCGCAACTCGAGAAAATCCAGGAAGTTCTCCCTTCCAGGCGAGATGAGGCCTATTTCCGATGAGGCGTCTGGAGACTAATGACACCTAACCTCTGGAACTTCGAAAGGGTCTTTCACACCCTTGCTGCAACTCAAGAAGTTCACCGCCATACCCGTCTCCACTCGAGAGGAAGCACGATAGTCCCGCCCACATCCAGAGGAGCCCCGTTTCCCCCTCGTAGCTCGAGATGAGGGATCCTTTCCCTGCTTTCAACGGGAAAGAATTCCCGGCGTTCCCGTCACATCTCAAGAGGAGGCACTCTCAACAGGAAAGGCGAGAGGAACTCCATGGTCGTACCACCATTCCAAGAGTCCCCCAGATGTCTCAGTCCATTCAAGAGGAACCTCTTTCCCTGCACTGGCTCATCTTTCACGCCGAGGATCGACTCACACCACGGTGGCACGTGGGACAGCCCTGTGGGAAAGCCTCGAGGGAAAGCCTCGAGGGAAAACCACAGATCGTTTGATTCACGCCACGGGAAGCGTGACATTGCTGCTACAGCCTTGAAGGAAAACGCACGTGCATGCCCCCACTCGAGAAGAGGCCTGACTCCCCTGGGGAGACTCCAGAAGTACCCAAAGATCCATGTCAGCCACTGAGAGGAATCCTCGGTTCCGGCCCTGACTCCACACAAGGTTTTTGGCCCCGGTATCGATTTGAGAGGAATCCCGAGAGGCCCCCTAGCAACTCGCATGGGGACTGGCCTCTCCTGAGGCCACCAGGGCGGGTCCCTGAGGTCCCCGTCGTAACTCGAGAACACCTGCCGCAACTCGAGAAAATCCAGGAAGTTCTCCCTTCCAGGCGAGATGAGGCCTATTTCCGATGAGGCGTCTGGAGACTAATGACACCTAACCTCTGGAACTTCGAAAGGGACTTTCACACCCTTGCTGCAACTCAAGAAGTTCACCGCCATACCCGTCTCCACTCGAGAGGAAGCACGATAGTCCCGCCCACATCCAGAGGAGCCCCGTTTCCCCCTCGTAGCTCGAGATGAGGGATCCTTTCCCTGCTTTCAACGGGAAAGAATTCTCGGCGTTCCCGTCGCATCTCAAGAGGAGGCACTCTCAACAGGAAAGGCGAGAGGAACTCCATGGTCGTACCACCATTCCAAGAGTCCCCCAGATGTCTCAGTCCATTCCAGAGGGAGCTCTTTGCCCTGCACTGGCTCATCTTTCACGCCGAGGATCGACTCACACCTCGGTGGCACGTGGGACAGCCCTGTGGGAAAGCCTTGAGGGAAAGCCTCGAGGGAAAACCACAGATCCTTTGATCCACTCGACGGGAAGCGTGACATTGCTGCTACAGCCTGGAAGGAAAGCGCACGTGCATGCCCACACTCGAGATGAGGCCTGTCTCCCCTGGCGAGACTCCAGAAGTACCCAAAGATCCATATCAGCCCCTGAAAGGAATCCGCGGTTCCGGCCCTAACTCCACACAAGGTTTTTGGCCCCGGTATCGATGGGAGAGGAATCCCGAGAGGCTCCCTAGCAAGTCGCATGGGGACTGGCCTCTCCTGAGGCCACCAGGGCGGGTCCCTGAGGTCCCCGTCGTAACTCGAGAACACCTGCCGCAACTCGAGAAAATCCAGGAAGTTCTCCCTTCCAGGCGAGATGAGGCCTATTTCCGATGAGGCGTCTGGCGACTAATGACACCTAACCTCTGGAACTTCGAAAGGGTCTTTCACACCCTTGCTGCAACTCAAGAAGTTCACCGCCATACCCGTCTCCACTCGAGAGGAAGCACGATGGTCCCGCCCACATCCAGAGGAGCCCCGTTTCCCCCTCGTAGCTCGAGATGAGGGATCCTTTCCCTGCTTTCAACGGGAAAGAATTCCCGGCGTTCCCTTCGCATCTCAAGAGGAGGCACTCTCAACAGGAAAGGCGAGAGGAACTCCATGGTCGTACCACCATTCCAAGAGTCCCCCAGATGTCTCAGTCCATTCAAGAGGAACCTCTTTGCCCTGCACTGGCTCATCTTTCACGCCGAGGATCGACTCACACCACGGTGGCACGTGGGACAGCCCTGTGGGAAAGCCTCGAGGGAAAGCCTCGAGGGAAAACCACAGATCCTTTGATCCACGCGATGGGAAGCGTGACATTGCTGCTACAGCCTGGAAGGAAAGCGCACGTGCATGCCCCCACTCGAGATGAGGCCTGTCTCCCCTGGCGAGACTCCAGAAGTACCCAAAGATCCATATCAGCCCGTGAGAGGAATCCTCGGTTCCGGCCCTGACTCCTCACAAGGTTTTTGGCCCGGGTATCGACGGGAGAGGAATCCCGAGAGGCCCCCTAGCAACTCGCATGGGGACTTGCCTCTCCTGAGGCCACCAGGGCGGGTCCCTGAGGTCCCCGTCGTAACTCGAGAACACCTGCCGCAACTCGAGAAAATCCAGGAAGTTCTCCCTTCCAGGCGAGATGAGGCCTATTTCCGATGAGGCGTCTGGAGACTAATGACACCTAACCTCTGGAACTTCGAAAGGGTCTTTCACACCCTTGCTGCAACTCAAGAAGTTCACCGCCATACCCGTCTCCACTCGAGAGGAAGCACGATCGTCCCGCCCACATCCAGAGGATCCCCCTTTCCCCCTCGTAGCTCGAGATGAGGAATCCTTTCCCTGCTTTCAATGGGAAAGAATTCCCGGCGTTCCCGTCGCATCTCAAGCGGAGGCACTCTCAACAAGAAAGGCGAGAGGAACTCCATGGTCGTACCACCATTCCAAGAGTCCCCCAGATGTCTCAGTCCATTCCAGAGGAACCTCTTTGCCCTGCACTGGCTCATCTTTCACGCAGAGGATCGACTCACACCACGGTGGCACGTGGGACAGCCCTGTGGGAAAGCCTCGAGGGAAAGCCTCGAGGGAAAACCACAGATCCTTTGATCCACGCCACGGGAAGCGTGACATTGCTGCTACAGCCTGGAAGGAAAGTGCACGTGCATGCCCCGACTCGAGACGAGGCCTGTCTCCCCTGGGGAGACTCCAGAAGTACCCAAAGATCCATGTCAGCCCCTGAGAGGAATCCTCCGTTCCGGCCCTGACTCCACACGAGGTTTTTGCCCCGGTATCGACGGGAGAGGAATTCCGAGAGGCCCCCTAGCAAGTCGCATGGGGACTGGCCTCTCCTGAGGCCACCAGGGCGGGTCCCTGAGGTCCCCGTCGTAACTCGAGAACACCTGCCGCAACTCGAGAAAATCCAGGAAGTTCTCCCTTCCAGGCGAGATGAGGCCTATTTCCGATGAGGCGTCTGGAGACTAATGACACCTAACCTCTGGAACTTCGAAAGGGTCTTTCACACCCTTGCTGCAACTCAAGAAGTTCACCGCCATACCCGTCTCCACTCGAGAGGAAGCACGATAGTCCCGCCCACATCCAGAGGAGCCCCGTTTCCCCCTCGTAGCTCGAGATGAGGGATCCTTTCCCTGCTTTCAACGGGAAAGAATTCCCGGCGTTCCCGTCACATCTCAAGAGGAGGCACTCTCAACAGGAAAGGCGAGAGGAACTCCATGGTCGTACCACCATTCCAAGAGTCCCCCAGATGTCTCAGTCCATTCAAGAGGAACCTCTTTCCCTGCACTGGCTCATCTTTCACGCCGAGGATCGACTCACACCACGGTGGCACGTGGGACAGCCCTGTGGGAAAGCCTCGAGGGAAAGCCTCGAGGGAAAACCACAGATCGTTTGATTCACGCCACGGGAAGCGTGACATTGCTGCTACAGCCTGGAAGGAAAACGCACGTGCATGCCCCCACTCGAGAAGAGGCCTGACTCCCCTGGGGAGACTCCAGAAGTACCCAAAGATCCATGTCAGCCACTGAGAGGAATCCTCGGTTCCGGCCCTGACTCCACACAAGGTTTTTGGCCCCGGTATCGATTTGAGAGGAATCCCGAGAGGCCCCCTAGCAACTCGCATGGGGACTGGCCTCTCCTGAGGCCACCAGGGCGGGTCCCTGAGGTCCCCGTCGTAACTCGAGAACACCTGCCGCAACTCGAGAAAATCCAGGAAGTTCTCCCTTCCAGGCGAGATGAGGCCTATTTCCGATGAGGCGTCTGGAGACTAATGACACCTAACCTCTGGAACTTCGAAAGGGTCTTTCACACCCTTGCTGCAACTCAAGAAGTTCACCGCCATACCCGTCTCCACTCGAGAGGAAGCACGATAGTCCCGCCCACATCCAGAGGAGCCCCGTTTCCCCCTCGTAGCTCGAGATGAGGGATCCTTTCCCTGCTTTCAACGGGAAAGAATTCTCGGCGTTCCCGTCGCATCTCAAGAGGAGGCACTCTCAACAGGAAAGGCGAGAGGAACTCCATGGTCGTACCACCATTCCAAGAGTCCCCCAGATGTCTCAGTCCATTCCAGAGGGAGCTCTTTGCCCTGCACTGGCTCATCTTTCACGCCGAGGATCGACTCACACCTCGGTGGCACGTGGGACAGCCCTGTGGGAAAGCCTTGAGGGAAAGCCTCGAGGGAAAACCACAGATCCTTTGATCCACTCGACGGGAAGCGTGACATTGCTGCTACAGCCTGGAAGGAAAGCGCACGTGCATGCCCACACTCGAGATGAGGCCTGTCTCCCCTGGCGAGACTCCAGAAGTACCCAAAGATCCATATCAGCCCCTGAAAGGAATCCGCGGTTCCGGCCCTAACTCCACACAAGGTTTTTGGCCCCGGTATCGATGGGAGAGGAATCCCGAGAGGCTCCCTAGCAAGTCGCATGGGGACTGGCCTCTCCTGAGGCCACCAGGGCGGGTCCCTGAGGTCCCCGTCGTAACTCGAGAACACCTGCCGCAACTCGAGAAAATCCAGGAAGTTCTCCCTTCCAGGCGAGATGAGGCCTATTTCCGATGAGGCGTCTGGCGACTAATGACACCTAACCTCTGGAACTTCGAAAGGGTCTTTCACACCCTTGCTGCAACTCAAGAAGTTCACCGCCATACCCGTCTCCACTCGAGAGGAAGCACGATGGTCCCGCCCACATCCAGAGGAGCCCCGTTTCCCCCTCGTAGCTCGAGATGAGGGATCCTTTCCCTGCTTTCAACGGGAAAGAATTCCCGGCGTTCCCTTCGCATCTCAAGAGGAGGCACTCTCAACAGGAAAGGCGAGAGGAACTCCATGGTCGTACCACCATTCCAAGAGTCCCCCAGATGTCTCAGTCCATTCAAGAGGAACCTCTTTGCCCTGCACTGGCTCATCTTTCACGCCGAGGATCGACTCACACCACGGTGGCACGTGGGACAGCCCTGTGGGAAAGCCTCGAGGGAAAGCCTCGAGGGAAAACCACAGATCGTTTGATTCACGCCACGGGAAGCGTGACATTGCTGCTACAGCCTTGAAGGAAAGCACACGTGCATGCCCCCACTCGAGACGAGGCCTGACTCCCCTGGGGAGACTCCAGAAGTACCCAAAGATACATGTCAGCCACTGAGAGGAATCCTCGGTTCCGGCCCTGACTCCACACAAGGTTTTTGGCCCTGGTATCGACGGGAGAGGAATCCCGAGAGGCCCCCTAGCAACTCGCATGGGGACTGGCCTCTCCTAAGGCCACCAGGGCGGGTCCCTGTGGTCCCCGTCGTAACTCGAGAACACCTGCCACAACTCGAGAAATTTCTGGAAGTTCCCCCTTCCAGGCGAGATGAGGCCTATTTCCGATGAGGCGTCTGGAGACTAATGACACCTAACCTCTGGAACTTCGAAAGGGTCTTTCACACCCTTGCTGCAACTCAAGAAGTTCACCGCCACACCCGTCTCCACTCGAGAGGAAGCACGATGGTCCCGCCCACATCCAGAGGAGCCCCGTTTCCCCCTCGTAGCTCGAGATGAGGGATCCTTTCCCTGCTTTCAACGGGAAAGAATTCCCGGCGTTCCCGTCGCATCTCAAGAGGAGGCACTCTCAACAGGAAAGGCGAGAGGAACTCCATGGTCGTACCACCATTCCAAGAGTCCCCCAGATGTCTCAGTCCATTCCAGAGGAACCTCTTTGCCCTGCACTGGCTCATCTTTCACGCCGAGGATCGACTCACACCACGGTGGCACGTGGGACAGCCCTGTGGGAAAGCCTCGAGGGAAAACCACAGATCCTTTGATCCACGCGATGGGAAGCGTGACATTGCTGTTACAGCCTGGAAGGAAAGCGCACGTGCATGCTCCCACTCGAGATGAGGCCTGTCTCCCCTGGCGAGACTCCAGAAGTACCCAAAGATACATATCAGCCCCTGAAAGGAATCCTCGGTTCCGGCCCTAACTCCACACAAGGTTTTTGGCCCCGGTATCGATGGGAGAGGAATCCCGAGAGGCCCCCTAGCAACTCGCATGGGGACTGGCCTCTCCTGAGGCCACCAGGGCGGGTCCCTGAGGTCCTCGTCGTAACTCGAGAACACCTGCCGCAACTCGAGAAATTCCAGGAAGTTCCCCCTTCCAGGCGAGATGAGGCCTATTTCCGATGAGGCGTCTGGAGACTAATGACACCTAACCTCTGGAACTTCGAAAGGGTCTTTCACACCCTTGCTGCAACTCAAGAAGTTCACCGCCACACCCGTCTCCACTCGAGAGGAAGCACGATGGTCCCGCCCACATCCAGAGGAGCCCCGTTTCCCCCTCGTAGCTCGAGATGAGGGATCCTTTCCCTGCTTTCAACGGGAAAGAATTCCCGGCGTTCCCGTCGCATCTCAAGAGGAGGCACTCTCAACAGGAAAGGCGAGAGGAACTCCATGGTCGTACCACCATTCCAAGAGTCCCCCAGATGTCTCAGTCCATTCCAGAGGAACCTCTTTGCCCTGCACTGGCTCATCTTTCACGCCGAGGATCGACTCACACCACGGTGGCACGTGGGACAGCCCTGTGGGAAAGCCTCGAGGGAAAACCACAGATCCTTTGATCCACGCGATGGGAAGCGTGACATTGCTGTTACAGCCTGGAAGGAAAGCGCACGTGCATGCTCCCACTCGAGATGAGGCCTGTCTCCCCTGGCGAGACTCCAGAAGTACCCAAAGATACATATCAGCCCCTGAAAGGAATCCTCGGTTCCGGCCCTAACTCCACACAAGGTTTTTGGCCCCGGTATCGATGGGAGAGGAATCCCGAGAGGCCCCCTAGCAACTCGCATGGGGACTGGCCTCTCCTGAGGCCACCAGGGCGGGTCCCTGAGGTCCTCGTCGTAACTCGAGAACACCTGCCGCAACTCGAGAAATTCCAGGAAGTTCCCCCTTCCAGGCGAGATGAGGCCTATTTCCGATGAGGCGTCTGGAGACTAATGACACCTAACCTCTGGAACTTCGAAAGGGTCTTTCACACCCTTGCTGCAACTCAAGAAGTTCACCGCCATACCCGTCTCCACTCGAGAGGAAGCACGATCGTCCCGCCCACATCCAGAGGAGCCCCCTTTCCCCCTCGTAGCTCGAGATGAGGAATCCTTTCCCTGCTTTCAAAGGGAAAGAATTCCCGGCGTTCCCGTCACATCTCAAGCGGAGGCACTCTCAACAGGAAAGGCGAGAGGAACTCCATGGTCGTACCACCATTCCAAGAGTCCCCCAGATGTCTCAGTCCATTCCAGAGGAAGCTCTTTGCCCTGCACTGGCTCATCTTTCACGCCGAGGATCGACTCACACCACGGTGGCACGTGGGACAGCCCTGTGGGAAAGCCTCGAGGGAAAGCCTCGAGGGAAAACCACAGATCCTTTGATCCACGCCACGGGAAGCGTGACATTGCTGCTACAGCCTGGAAGGAAAGTGCACGTGCATGCCCCGACTCGAGACGAGGCCTGACTCCCCTGGGGAGACTCCAGAAGTACCCAAAGATCCATGTCAGCCCCTGAGAGGAATCCTCGGTTCCGGCCCTGACTCCACACAAGGTTTTTGGCCCCGGTATCGACGGGAGAGGAATCCCGAGAGGCCCCCTAGCAAGTCGCATGGGGACTGGCCTCTCCTGAGGCCACCAGGGCGGGTCCCTGAGGTCCCCGTCGTAACTCGAGAACACCTGCGGCAACTCGAGAAAATCCAGGAAGTTCTCCCTTCCAGGCGAGATGAGGCCTATTTCCGATCCGGCGTCTGGAGACTAATGACACCTAACCTCTGGAACTTCGAAAGGGTCTTTCACACCCTTGCTGCAACTCAAGAAGTTCACCGCCATACCCGTCTCCACTCGAGAGGAAGCACGATCCTCCCGCCCACATCCAGAGGAGCCCCCTTTCCCCCTCGTAGCTCGAGATGAGGAATCCTTTCCCTGCTTTCAATGGGAAAGAATTCCCGGCGTTCCCGTCGCATCTCAAGCGGAGGCACTCTCAACAGGAAAGGCGAGAGGAACTCCATGGTCGTACCACCATTCCAAGAGTCCCCCAGATGTCTCAGTCCATTCGAGAGGAAGCTCTTTGCCCTGCACTGGCTCATCTTTCACGCCGAGGATCGACTCACACCACGGTGGCACGTGGGACAGCACTGTGGGAAAGCCTGGAGGGAAAACCACAGATCCTTTGATCCACGCCACGGGAAGCGTGACATTGCTGCTACAGCCTGTAAGGAAAGCGCACGTGCATGCCCCCACTCGAGACGAGGCCTGACTCCCCTGGGGAGATTCCAGAAGTACCCAAAGATCCATGTCAGCCCCTGAGAGGAATCCTCGGATCCGGCCCTGACTCCACACAAGGTTTTTGGCCCCGGTATCGACAGAAGAGGAATCCCGAGAGGACCCCTAGCAACTCGCATGGGGAATGGCCTCTCCTGAGGCCACCAGGGCGGGTCCCTGAGGTCCCCGTCGTAACTCGAGAACACCTGCCGCAACTCGAGAAAATCCAGGAAATTCTCCCTTCCAGGCGAGATGAGGCCTATTTCCGATGAGGCGTCTGGAGACTAATGACACCTAACCTCTGGAACTTCGAAAGGGTCTTTCACACCCTTGCTGCAACTCAAGAAGTTCACCGCCATACCCGTCTCCACTCGAGAGGAAGCACGATGGTCCCGCCCACATCCAGAGGAGCCCCGTTTCCCCCTCGGAGTTCGAGATGAGGGATCCTTTCCTTGCTTTCAACGGGAAAGAATTCCCGGCGTTCCCGTCGCATCTCAAGAGGAGGCACTCTCAACAGGAAAGGCGAGAGGAACTCCATGGTCGTACCACCATTCCAAGAGTCCCCCAGATGTTTCAGTCCATTCCAGTGGAACCTCTTTGCCCTGCACTGGCTCATCTTTCACGCCGAGGATCGACTCACACCACGGTGGCACGTGGGACAGCCCTGTGGGAAAGCCTCGGGGGAAAACCACAGATCCTTTGATCCACGCCACGGGAAGCGTGACATTGCAGCTACAGCCTGGAAGGAAAGCGCACGTGCATGCCCCAACTCGAGACGAGGCCTGACTCCCCTGGGGAGACTCCAGAAGTACCCAAAGATCCATGTCACCCCTGAGAGGAATCCTCGGTTCCGGCCCTGACTCCACACAAGGTTTTTGGCCCCGGTATCGACAGGAGAGGAATCCCGAGAGGCCCCCTAGCAACTCGCATGGGCCTGGCCTCTCCTGAGGCCATCAGGGCGGGTCCCTGAGGTCCCCGTCGTAACTCGAGAACACCTGCCGCAACTCGAGAAAATCCAGGAAGTTCTCCCTTCCAGGCGAGATGAGGCCTATTTCCGATGAGGCGTCTGGAGACTAATGACACCTAACCTCTGGAACTTCGAAAGGGTCTTTCGACCCTTGCTGCAACTCAAGAAGTTCACCACCATACCCGTCTCCACTCGAGAGGAAGCACGACGGTCCCGCCCACATCCAGAGGAGCCCCGTTTCCCCCTCGTAGCTCGAGATGAGGGATCCTTTCCCTGCATTCGACGGGAAAGAATTCCCGGCGTTCCCGTCGCATCTCAAGAGGAGGCACTCTCAACAGGAAAGGCGAGAGGAACTCCATGGTCGTACCACCATTCCAAGAGTCCCCCAGATGTCTCAGTCCATTCCAGAGGAACCTCTTTGCCCTGCACTGGCTCATCTTTCACGCCTAGGATCGACTCACACCACGGTGGCACGTGGGACAGCCCTGTTGGAAAGCCTCGAGGGAAAGCCTCGAGGGAAAACCACAGATCCTTTGATCCACGCGACGGGAAGCGTGCCATTGCTGCTACAGCCTGGAAGGAAAGCGCACGTGCATGCCCCCACTCGAGACGAGGCCTGACTCCCCTGGGGAGACTCCAGAAGTACCCAAGATCCATGTCACCCGTGAGAGGAATCCTCGGTTCCGGCCCTGACTCCACACAAGGTTTTTGGCCCCGGTATCGGCGGGAGAGGAATACCGAGAGGCCCCCTAGCAACTCGCATGGGGACTGGCCTCTCCTGAGGCCACCAGGGCGGGTCCCTGAAGTCCCCGTCGTAACTCGAGAACACCTGCCGCAACTCGAGAATATCCAGGAAGTTCTCCCTTCCAGGCGAGATGAGGCCTATTTCCGATGAGGCATCTGGAGACTAATGACACCTAACCTCTGGAACTTCGAAAGGATCTTTCACACCCTTGCTGCAACTCAAGAAGTTCACCGCCATACCCATCTCCACTCGAGAGGAAGCACGATGGTCCCGCCCACATCCAGAGGAGCCCCGTTTCCCCCTCTTAGCTCGAGATGAGGGATCCTTTCCCTGCTTTCAACGGGAAAGAATTCCCAGCGTTCCCATCGCATCTCAAGTGGAGGCACTCTCAACAGGAAAGGCGAGAGGAACTCCATGGTCGTACCACCATGCCAAGAGTCCCCAAGATGTCTCAGTCCATTCCAGAGGAACCTCTTTGCCCTGCACTGGCCCATCTATCACGCCTAGGATCGACTCACAACACGGTGGCACGTGGGACAGCCCAGTGGGAAAGCGTCGAGGGAAAGCCTCGAGGGAAAACCACAGATCCTTTGATCCACGCGACGGGAAGCGTGACATTGCAGCTACAGCCTGGAAGGAAAGCGCACGTGCATGCCCCCACTCGAGACGAGGCCTGACTCCCCTGGGGAGACTCCAGAAGTACCCAAAGATCCATGTCACCCCTGAGAGGAATCCTCGGTTCCCGCCCTGACTCCACACAAGGTTTTTGGCCCCGGTATCGAAGGGAGAGGAATCCCGAGAGGCCCCCTAGCAACTCGCATGGGGACTGGCCTCTCCTGAGGCCACCAGGACGGGTCCCTGAGGTCCCCGTCTTAACTCGAGAACACCTCCCGCAACTCGAGAAAACCCAGGAAGTTCTCCCTTCCAGGCGAGATGAGGCCTATTTCCGATGAGGCGTCTGGAGACTAATGACACCTAACCTATGGAACTTCGAAAGGGTCTTTCACACCCTTGCTGCAACTCAAGAAGTTCACCGCCACACCCGTCTCCACTCCAGAGGAAGCACGATGGTCCCGCCCACATCCAGAGGAGCCCCGTTTCCCCCTCGTAGCTCGAGATGAGGGATCCTTTCCCTGCTTTCAACGGGAAAGAATTCCCGGCGTTCCCGTCGCATCTCAAGAGGAGGCAGTCTCAACAGGAAAGGCGAGAGGAACTCCATGGTCGTACCACAATTCCAAGAGTCCCCCAGATGTTTCAGTCCATTCCAGAGGAACCTCTTTGCCATGCACTGGCTCATCTTTCACGCCGAGGATCGACTCACACCACGGTGGCACGTGGGACAGCCCTGTGGGAAAGCCTCGGGGGAAAACCACAGATACTTTGATCCACGCGACGGGAAGCGTGACATTGCTGCTACAGCCTGGAAGGAAGGCGCACGTGCATGCCCCCACTCGAGACGAGGCCTGACTCCCCTGGGGAGACTCCAGAAGTACCCAAAGATCCATGTCACCCATGAGAGGAATCCTCGGTTCCGGCCCTGACTCCACACAAGGTTTTTGACCCCGGTATCGACGAGAGAGAAATCCCGAGAGGCCCCCTAGCAACTCGCATGGGGACTGGCCTCTCCTGAGGCCACCAGGGCGGGTCCCTGAGGTCCCCGTCGTAACTCGAGAACACCTGCCGCAACTCGAGAATATCCAGGAAGTTCTCCCTTCCAGGCGAGATGAGGCCTATTTCCGATGAGGCATCTGGAGACTAATGACACCTAACCTCTGCAACTTCGAAAGGGTCTTTCACACCCTTGCTGCAACTCAAGAAGTTCACCGCCATACCCGTCTCCACTCGAGAGGAAGCACGATGGTCCCGCCCACATCCAGAGGAGCCCCGTTTCCCCCTCGTAGGTCGAGATGAAGGATCCTTTCCCTGCTTTCAACGGGAAAGAATTCCCAGCGTTCCCATCGCATCTCAAGAGGAGGCACTCTCAACAGGAAAGGCGAGAGGAACTCCATGGTCGTACCACCATGCCAAGAGTCCCCCAGATGTCTCAGTCCATTCCAGAGGAACCTCTTTGCCCTGCACTGGCTCATCTTTCACGCCTAGGATCGACTCACACCACGGTGGCACGTGGGACAGCCCTGTGGGAAAGCCTCGAGGGAAAACCACAGATCCTTTGATCCACGCCACGGGAAGCGTGACATTGCTGCTACAGCCTGGAAGGAAAGCGCACGTGCTTGCCCCCACTCGAGACGAGGCCTGACTCCCCTGGGGAGACCTCAGAAGTACCCAAAGATCCATCTCAGCCCCTGAGAAGAATCCTCGGTTCCGGCCCTGACTCCACACAAGGTTTTTGGCCCCGGTATCGACGGGAGAGGAATCCCGAGAGGCCCCCTCTCACCTCGCATGGGGACTGGCCTCTCCTGAGGTCACCAGGGCGGGTCCCTGAGGTCCCCGTCGTAACTCGAGAACACCTGCCGCAACTCGAGAAAATCCAGGAAGTTCTCCCTTCCAGGCGAGATTAGGCCTATTTCCGATGAGGCGTCTGGAGACTAATGACACCTAACCTCTGGAACTTCGAAAGGGTCTTTCACACCCTTGCTGCAACTCAAGAAGTTCACCGCCATACCCGTCTCCACTCGAAGGGAAGCACGATGGTCCCGCCCAGATCCAGAGGAGCCCCGTGTCCCCCTCGTAGCTCGAGATGAGGGATCCTTTCCCTGCTTTCCACGGGAAAGAATTGCCGGCGTTCCCGTCGCATCTCAAGAGGAGGCACTCTCAACAGGAAAGGCGAGAGGAACTCCATGGTCGTACCACCATTCCAAGAGTCCCCCAGATGTCTCAGTCCATTCCAGAGGAACCTCTTTGCCCTGCACTGGCTCATCTTTCACGCCGAGGATCGACTCACACCACGGTGGCACGTGGGACAGCCCTGTGGGAAAGCCTCGAGGGAAAACCACAGATCCTTTGATCCACGCGACGGGAAGCGTGACATTGCTGCTACAGCCTGGAAGGAAAGCACACGTGCATGCCCCCACTCGAGACGAGGCCTGACTCCCCTGGGGAGACTCCAGAAGTACCCAAAGATCCATGTCAGCCCCTGAGAGGAATTCTCGGTTCCGGCCCTGACTCCACACAAGGTTTTTGGCCCCGGTATCGACGGGAGAGGAATCCCGAGAGGCCCCCTAGCAACTCGCATGGGGACTGGCCTCTCCTGAGGCAACCAGGGCGGGTCCCTGAGGTCCCCGTCGTAACTCGAGAACACCTGCCGCAACTCGAGAAAATCCAGGAAGTTCTCCTTTCCAGGCGAGATGAGGCCTATTTCCGATGAGGCGTCTGGAGATTAATGACACCTAACCTCTGGAACTTCGAAAGGGTCTTTCACACCCTTGCTGAAACTCAAGAAATTCACCGCCATACCCGTCTCCACTCGAGAGGAAGCACGATGGTCCCGCCCACATCCAGAGGAGCCCCGTTTCCCCCTCGTAGCTCGAGATGAGGGATCCTTTCCCTGCTTTCAACGGGAAAGAATTCCCGGCGTTCCCGTCGCATCTCAAGAGGAGGCACTCTCAACAGGAAAGGCGAGAGGAACTCCATGGTCGTACCACCATTCCAAGAGTCCCGCAGATGTCTCAGTCCATTCCAGAGGAACCTCTTTGCCCTGCACTGGCTCATCTTTCACGCCAGGATCGACTCACACCACGGTGGCACGTGGGACAGCCCTGTGGGAAAGCCTCGAGGGAAAGCCTCGAGGGAAAACCACAGATCCTTTGATCCACGGGAAGGGAAGCGTGACATTGCTGCTACAGCCTGGAAGGAAAGCGCACGTGCATGCCCCCACTCGAGACGAGGCCTGACTCCCCTGGGGAGACTCCAGAAGTACCCAAAGATCCATGTCAGCCTCTGAGAGGAATCCTCGGTTCCGGCCCTGACTCCACACAAGGTTTTTGGCCCCGGTATCGACGGGAGAGGAATCCCGAGAGGCCCCCTAGCAACTCGCATGGGGATTGGACTCTCCTGAGGCCACCAGGGCGGGTCCCTGAGGTCCCCGTCGTAACTCGAGAACACCTGCCGCAACTCGAGAAAATCCAGGAAGTTCACCATTCCAGGCGAGATGAGGCCTATTTCCGATGAGGCATCTGGAGACTAATGACACCAAACCTCTGGAACTTCGGAAGGGTCTTTCACACCCTTGCTGCAACTCAAGAAGTTCACCGCCATACCCGTCTCCACTCGAGAGGAAACACGATGGTCCCGCCCACATCCAGAGGAGCCCCATTTCCCCATCGTAGCTCGAGATGTGGGATCCTTTCCCTGCTTTCAACGGGAAAGAATTCCCGGCGTTCCCGTCGCATCTCAAGAGGAGGCACTCTCAACAGGAAAGGCGAGAGGAACTCCATGGTCGTACCACCATTCCAAGAGTCCCCCAGATGTCTCAGTCCATTCCAGAGGAACCTCTTTGCCCTGCACTGGCTCATCTTTCACGCCGAGGATCGATTCACACCACGGTGGCACGTGCGACAGCCCTGTGGGAAAGCCTCGAGGGAAAACCACAGATCCTTTGATCCACGCGACGGGAAGCGTGACATTGCTGCTACAGCCTGGAAGGAAAGCGCACGTGCATGCCCCGACTCGAGACGAGGCCTGACTCCCCTGGGGAGACTCCAGAAGTACCCAAAGATCCATGTCAGCACCTGAGAGGAATCCTCGTTTCCGGACCTGACTCCACACAAAGTTTTTGGCCCCGGTATCGACGGGAGAGGAATCCCGAGAGGCCCCCTAGCATCTCGCATGGGGACTGGCCTCTCCTGAGGCCACCAGGGCGGGTCCCTGAGGTCCCCGTCGTAACTCGAGAGCACCTGCCGCAACTCGAGAAAATCCAGGAAGTTCTCCCTTCCAGGCGAGATGAGGCCTATTTCCGATGAGGCGTCTGGAGACTAATGACACCTAACCTCTGGAACTTCGAAAGGGTCTTTCACACCCTTGCTGCAACTCAAGAAGTTCACCGCCATACCCGTCTCCACTCGAGAGGAAGCACGATGGTCCCGCCCACATCCAGAGGAGCCCCGTTTCCCCCTCGTAGCTCGAGATGAGCGATCCTTTCCCTGCTTTCAAGGGGAAAGAATTCCCGGTGTTCCCGTCGCATCTCAAGAGGAGGCACTCTCAACAGGAAAGGCGAGAGGAACTCCATGGTCGTACCACCATTCCAAGAGTCCCCCAGATGTCTCAGTCCATTCCAGAGGAACCTCTTTGCCCTGCACTGGCTCATCTTTCACGCCGAGGATCGACTCACACCACGGTGGCACGTGGGAGAGCCCTGTGGGAAAGCCTCGAGGGAAAGCCTCGAGGGAACACCACAGATCCTTTAATCCACGCGACGGGAAGCGTGACATTGCTGCTACAGCCTGGAAGGAAAGCGCACGTGCATGCCCCCACTCGAGACGAGGCCTGACTCCCCTGGGGAGACTCCAGAAGTACCCAAAGATCCATGTCAGCCCCTGAGAGGAATCCTCGGTTCCGGCCCTGACTACACACAAGGTTTTTGGCCCCGGAATTGACGGGAGAGGAACCCCGAGAGGTCCCCTAGCACCTCGCATGGGGACTGGCCTCTCCTGAGGCCACCAGGGCGGGTCCCTGAGGTCACCGTCGTAACTCGAGAACACCTGCCGCAACTCGAGAAAATCCAGGAAGTTCTCCCTTCCAGGCGAGATGAGGCCTATTTCCGATGAGGCGTCTGGAGACTAATGACACCTAACCTCTGGAACTTCGAAAGGGTCTTTCACACCCTTGCTGCAACTCAAGAAGTTCACCGCCATACCCGTCTCCACTCGAGAGGAAGCACGATGGTCCCGCCCACATCCAGAGGAGCCCCGTTTCCCCCTCGTAGATCAAGATGAGGGATCCTTTCCCTGCTTTCAACGGGAAAGAATTCCCGGCGTTCCCGTCGCATCTCAAGAGGAGGCACTCTCAACAGGAAAGGAGAGAGGAACTCCATGGTCGTACCACCATTCCAAGAGTCCCCCAGATGTCTCAGTCCATTCCAGAGGAACCTCTTTGCCCTGCACTGGCTCATCTTTCACGCCGAGGATCGACTCACACCACAGTGGCACGTGCGACAGCCCTGTGGGAAAGCCTCGAGGGAAAACCACAGATCCTTTGATGCACGCGACGGGAATCGTGACATTGCTGCTACAGCCTGGAAGGAAAGCGCACGTGCATGCCCCCACTCGAGACGAGGCCTGATTCCCCTGGGGAGACTCCAGAAGTACCCAAAGATCCATGTCAGCCCCTGAGAGGAATCCTCGGTTCCGGCCCTGACTCCACACAAGGTTTTTGGCCCCGGTATCGACGGGAGAGGAATCCCGAGAGGCCCCCTAGCAACTCGCATGGGGACTGGCCTCTCCTGAGGCCACCAGGGCGGGTCCCTGAGGTCCCCGTCGTAACTCGAGAACACCTGCCGCAACTCGAGAAAATCCAGGAAGTTCTCCCTTCCAGGCGAGATGAGGCCTATTTCCGATGAGGCGTCTGGAGACTAATGAGACCTAACCTCTGGAACTTCGAAAGGGTCTTTCACACCCTTGCTGCAACTCAAGAAGTTCACCGCCATACCCGTCTCCACTCGAGAGGAAGCACGATGGTCCCGCCCACATCCAGAGGAGCCCCGTTTCCCCCTCGTAGCTCGAGATGAGGGATCCTTTCCCTGCTTTCAACGGGAAAGAATTCCCGGCGTTCCCGTCGCATCTCAAGAGGAGGCACTCTCAACAGGAAAGGCGAGAGGAACTCCATGGTCGTACCACCATTCCAAGAGTCCCGCAGATGTCTCAGTCCATTCCAGAGGAACCTCTTTGCCCTGCACTGGCTCATCTTTCACGCCAGGATCGACTCACACCACGGTGGCACGTGGGACAGCCCTGTGGGAAAGCCTCGAGGGAAAGCCTCGAGGGAAAACCACAGATCCTTTGATCCACGCGAAGGGAAGCGTGACATTGCTGCTACAGCCTGGAAGGAAAGCGCACGTGCATACCCCCACTCGAGACGAGGCCTGACTCCCCTGGGGAGACTCCAGAAGTACCCAAAGATCCATGTCAGCCTCTGAGAGGAATCCTCGGTTCCGGCCCTGACTCCACACAAGGTTTTTGGCCCCGGTATCGACGGGAGAGGAATCCCGAGAGGCCCCCTAGCAACTCGCATGGGGACTGGCCTCTCCTGAGGCCACCAGGGCGGGTCCCTGAGGTCCCCGTCGTAACTCGAGAACACCTGCCGCAACTCGAGAAAATCCAGGAAGTTCACCATTCCAGGCGAGATGAGGCCTATTTCCGATGAGGCATCTGCAGACTAATGACACCAAACCTCTGGAACTTCGGAAGGGTCTTTCACACCCTTGCTGCAACTCAAGAAGTTCACCGCCATACCCGTCTCCACTCGAGAGGAAACACGATGGTCCCGCCCACATCCAGAGGAGCCCCGTTTCCCCATCGTAGCTCGAGATGTGGGATCCTTTCCCTGCTTTCAAAGGGAAAGAATTCTCGGCGTTCCCGTCGCATCTCAAGAGGAGGCACTCTCAACAGGAAAGGCGAGAGGAACTCCATGGTCGTACCACCATTCCAAGAGTCCCCCAGATGTCTCAGTCCATTCCAGAGGAACCTCTTTGCCCTGCACTGGCTCATCTTTCACGCCGAGGATCGATTCACACCACGGTGGCACGTGCGACAGCCCTGTGGGAAAGCCTCGAGGGAAAACCACAGATCCTTTGATCCACGCGACGGGAAGCGTGACATTGCTGCTACAGCCTGGAAGGAAAGCGCACGTGCATGCCCCGACTCGAGACGAGGCCTGACTCAGCTGGGGAGACTCCAGAAGTACCCAAAGATCCATGTAAGCCCCTGAGAGGAATCCTCGTTTCCGGACCTGACTCCACACAAAGTTTTTGGCCCCGGTATCGACGGGAGAGGAATCCCGAGAGGCCCCCTAGCATCTCGCATGGGGACTGGCCTCTCCTGAGGCCACCAGGGCGGGTCCCTGAGGTCCCCGTCGTAACTCGAGAACACCTGCCGCAACTCGAGAAAATCCAGGAAGTTCTCCCTTCCAGGCGAGATGAGGCCTATTTCCGATGAGGCGTCTGGAGACTAATGACACCTAACCTCTGGAACTTCGAAAGGGTCTTTCACACCCTTGCTGCAACTCAAGAAGTTCACCGCCATACCCGTCTCCACTCGAGAGGAAGCACGATGGTCCCGCCCACATCCAGAGGAGCCCCGTTTCCCCCTCGTAGCTCGAGATAAGGGATCCTTTCCCTGCTTTCAACGGGAAAGAATTCCCGGCGTTCCCGTCGCATCTCAAGAGGAGGCACTCTCAACAGGAAAGGCGAGAGGAACTCCATGGTCGTACCACCATTCCAAGAGTCCCCCAGATGTCTCAGTCAATTCCAGAGGAACCTCTTTGCCCTGCACTGGCTCATCTTTCACGCCGAGGATCGACTCACACCACGGTGGCACGTGGGACAGCCCTGTGGGAAAGCCTCGAGGGAAAACCTCGAGGGAAAACCGCAAATCCTTTGATCCACGCGACGTGATGCGTGACATTGCTGCTACAGCCTGGAAGGAAAGTGCACGTGCATGCCCCCACACGAGACGAGGCCTGTCTCCCCTGGCGAGACTCCAGAAGTACCCAAACATCCATATCAGTCCCTGAGAGGAATCCTCGTTTCCAGCCCTGTCTCCACACAAGGTTTTTGGCCCCGGTATCGACGGGAGAGGAATCCCGAGGGGCCCCCTAGCAACACACATAGGGACTGGCCTCTCCTGAGGCCAACAGGGCGGGTCCCTGAGGTCCCCGTCGTAACTCGAGAACACCTGCCGCAACTCGAGAAAATCAAGGAAGTTCTCCCTTCCAGGCGAGATGAGGCCTATTTCCGATGAGGCGTCTGGATACTAATGACACCTAACCTCTGAAACTTCGAAAGGGTCTTTCACACCCTTGCTGCAAATCAAGAAGTTCACCGCCATACCCGTCTCGACTCGAGAGGAAGCACAATGGTCCGCCCACATCCAGAGGAGCCCCGTTTCCCCCTCGTAGCTCGAGATGAGGGATCCTTTCCCTGCTTTCAACGGGAAATAATTCCCGGCGTTCCGGTCGCATCTCAAGAGGAGGCACTCTCAACAGGAAAGGCGAGAGGAACTCCATGGTCGTACCACCATTCCAAGAGTCCCCCAGATGTCTCAGTCCATTCCAGAGGAACCTCTTTGCCCTGCACTGGCTCATCTTTCAAGCCGAGGATCGACTCACAACACGGTGGCACGTGGGACAGCCCTGTGGGAAAGCCTCGAGGGAAAGCCTCGAGGGAAAACCGCAGATCCTTTGATCCACGCGACGTGATGCGTGACATTGCTGCTACAGCCTGGAAGGAAAGTGCACGTGCATGCCCCCACACGAGACGAGGCCTGTCTCCCCTGGCGAGACTCCAGAAGTACCCAAACATCCATATCAGTCCCTGAGAGGAATCCTCGGTTCCAGCCCTGTCTCCACACAAGGTTTTTGGCCCCGGTATCGACGGGAGAGGAATCCCGAGGGGCCCCCTAGCAACACACATAGGGACTGGCCTCTCCTGAGGCCAACAGGGCGGGTCCCTGAGGTCCCCGTCGTAACTCGAGAACACCTGCCGCAACTCGAGAAAATCAAGGAAGTTCTCCCTTCCAGGCGAGATGAGGCCTATTTCCGATGAGGCGTCTGGAGACTAATGACACCTAACCTCTGGAACTTCGAAAGGGTCTTTCACACCCTTGCTGCAACTCAAGAAGTTCACCGCCATACCCGTCTCCACTCGAGAGAAAGCACGATGGTCCCGCCCACATCCAGAGGAGCCCCGTTTCCCCCTCGTAGCTCGAGATGAGGGATCCTTTCCCTGCTTTCAACGGGAAAATATTCCCGGCGTTCCCGTCGCATCTCAAGAGGAGGCACTCTCAACAGGATAGGCGAGAGGAACTCCATGGTCGTACCACCATTCCAAGAGTCCCCCAGATGTCTCAGTCCATTCCAGAGGAACCTCTTTGCCCTGCACTGGCTCATCTTTCACGCCGAGGATCGACTCACACCACGGTCGCACGTGGGACAGCCCTGTGGGAAAGCCTCGAGGGAAAACCACAGATCATTTGATCCACGCGACAGGTAGCGTGACATTGCTGCTACAGCCTGGAAGGAAAGTGCACGTGCATGCCCCCACTCGAGACGAGGCCTGACTCCCCTGGGGAGACTCCAGAAGTACCCAAAGATCCATGTCAGCCCCTGAGAGGAATCCTCGGTTCCGGCCCTGACTCCACACAAGGTTTTTGGCCCCGGTATCGACGGGAGAGGAATCCCGAGAGGCCCCCTAGCAACTCGCATAGGGACTGGCCTCTCCTGAGGCCACCAGGGCGGGTCCCTGAGGTCCCCGTCGTAACTCGAGAACACCTGCCGCAACTCGAGAAAATCCAGGAAGTTCTCCCTTCCAGGCGAGATGAGGCCTATTTCCGATGAGGCGTCTGGAGACTAATGACACCTTACCTCTGGAACTTCGAAAGGGTCTTTCACAGCCTTGCTGCAACTCAAGAAGTTCACCACCATACCCTGCCGGAAGCCAGTGTGAGGAATCCCGCCCGTGACAAGGTCATGAGGAAGGAAGCTGACATACGCAAGGCGTGCTCAGACTTCAGGGACCCCTCTGGATATTCCTAAGCATGTACCCCAGCAAAAATCTGCTGGCTTTTGTGCTCTGCTTTTCCACTTTTCTGATATTCTCTGGAAAAAAGTCAATTCAGGGTTTTAGTCTTCTGCATTTGAAAGGGATGTTTCAGTTAAACCCCTCTGATAGCTCTCTAGTCTGCCTAACAGGTTCCCCAGACCTCTTACAGCTTGTGAATTGCTTACAGCCCCCCAACCGCGAGAGGCACAAAGCTTACAGCTTGTGCATTGCTTACAGCCCCCCAACCGCGGGAGGCACAAAGCTTAAAAGCATCTTAAAGATACAGAGCCTTTTCTAAAGAGTTAAAAATTATATTGGTAGAGGGTTTTCACTGTTGACTCAAGGATTGCTGCCAGACCTCCTTATTCTTTATCTTTTAGGCACCTGGAAGGATGTTAATGTAAGCAGGATGTAGAAAAAGATACATAGTAGTTTTGATGTTAGCAACACTAGACTTTTGAGTTAATTGCTTCTCTTTTGCTATAAATCACTGCACTCCCTCTACTTGTTATAAGTTGCTGTATCCTTGCTGTCTAAGAATGTAACTTTCTTTAGTGCTTTCCGAGAGTGGCACCAGACCTTGGGAAGATCAACACAAATAAGTCTTGTGGTTGACAAACCCTTATCAGAAAAAAGGCTGTAAAATGTTAATTGGCCCTTTTGGTTGGAAGATGATGTAAATTACCTAAGACTTGTGTATACAATTAGGTATGCAGAGAGAAAAGCCTGGTTTTGATAAGAGTCTGGACTGCTAACGCTGCATAACTTTGTGTTACCCATTGATCTCCATGTTTTATCAAAAGTATAAAAGGCCTTCTGAACAATAAAGGACGGGACCAGATTCTCAGACCAGTTTCTCGGACTAGTCTCGGCCTGGTTTCTTGGGAATCTGGCTCCCCCCCTGTCTCTCTCTCTCTCTCTTTTTCTCTCCCTTTTCTTCCCTCTGCTCTTTACTTTAATTTCAGGCTGAATTTCCATCTGGGGCGCGGAGGCTCGCCAGGTCTACTTATTTGCCCTGGTTATTAAGATCCGCGAGAAAGGGAGCTTAAGGCGAGGCACCCTTAGATATTCAAGCGGGCACCGGTGGCCCAACGTAGATGGTGCAAATTCCTTGTCTGGAATTTTATTGGTCTTCCGCGTAAACCAAGCTATTCAGCCCTCTTTCTCCACTTAATCTTCCTACTGCACTACAGTTTCTTAATCTAATCTTATATTAATAAATAAACAAGTCTTTCCACGCCAACGCCGTCCACCCTTCGAATTCCCTGGATCCACCGGGGCTGGACCCCTGCAAGTGGCGCCCGGAACAGGCTATTCGAAGGTAGGTTCCTCGGAGCAAAAGCTCCCCCCGGAGCACTCTCTGTAGCTCCCCCCGGAGCACTCTCTGTTGCTCCCCCCGGAGCACTCTCTGTTGCTCCCCCCCGGAGTGACTTAATCACTCCCCCCGGAGTACTTTCGGGTACTCCCCCAGTGTTGAGTGTTCGGGACGGCTAGGACCCCACTCAGGGTGCCGCGGACCCCCCTGTAGGATAGACAGGGTGAGGAGGAGTGGGAAGTGTTCAAGGGTTTAAGAGAAACCTGGTGCTCTAGAGGTTGAAAAGAAACCTGCTATCTTAGGGTTGAAAACAAAACCCGCCTCGCCAAAGGTAAAACCTTTTTGTTGAGGTAGACTTTTCTATAAGACTTAATTTTCTGACATGGGTAACAGTGAATCAAAAGAAAGACAGCTTTTTACAGGAGTAATCTTGCAGTTACTAACTAAACGAGGAATTAAAGTTAAAAAATCCAATATTCATTCATTTTTTTCCTTTGTACAAGAACAGTGTCCCTGGTTTCCAGAAGAAGGCACTGTTAACTTAGACACCTGGGAGAGAGTAGGAAAACAACTAAAAACTTACCATGCTGAACATGGCTCACAAAAGGTGCCTACTGACGCCTTTTCCTTATGGAATATAATTAGGGACGCTCTAGACCCTGCCCCTGAATCTGAAAAGGTACATCTTAAAGAGGAAAGTGCAGAGAAAAAGGTATCTATCGAAGAGGAGAGTGATGAAAAGGAGGCTACACCTAACTATCGGCAGTTGAGTCAAATGATAGCTGCAATGACTGCCCAAGAAAAGGTAATAGATAGAGATGACAAAAAAGAGCAGCTTTCAGATGAGGAAGATTTGGAAGAGGAAGTAAGTCAAGATCATTCTGATGAGGACTGGTCTTTATTAAATAAAGATGCTCCAAGGAGTTTAAGAGAAACTTCTCCAATTAGATTATCTGCTCCAAAGAGCTTAATAAAAACTTCCCCAACCAGACCACCTGCTTCCACAAATTCAAGAGAAATTTCCTTAATTAAGCCTTCTGCTTCCAGAGGCTCAAGACAAATGTCCCCCATCAGATTATATGCACCTGAGAGTTTAAGGCCAGATTCCCCAGATAAAACATCCGTAAGACCTAAACACAGAACGGATAAAAAATTCCCAAAGTACGAAGAAAGTGACATAGGACACCCCTTGCCCCCCCCTCCCTATAAGGGTGAGGGGCCTCCACTAGAAGCTCCCCGAAGAAGAGTTTTCTCTAGCCCAGATGATGAACTTGATCCCCACCTTGAGGCTTGTTTCCCCATAATATTTGGTGGAAGTGGTGGGAGAACAGCCCCCCACTGGGAACCCATTCCAATGAAAATGATTAAAGAACTCAAACAGGCTTGTGCTTTGTATGGGCCTAAAGCCCCGTACACTGTATCATTGGTGGAAGCTTTAGCGGGCAGATGGATGACACCCCATGACTGGAAGACAGTCGCTAAAGCTTGTCTGTCTGGAGGTCAATATGTACTTTGGAGAACTGAATATGAAGATCTAGCCCAAAAACAGGCTGATGCTAACCAAAAATATGGCCCAAGATATATTATAAAAAATATGTTGGCAGGGACTAATGATTTTGGAACACTTAGAGATCAAATGGGATTAGATAAAACCACTTTAGATCAAGTAACCGCCTGTGCCCTTGGGGCTTGGCGTTTGTTGCCTGAAGGGAAAGAATCTACCTCTTCCTTCTCAAATGTTAAACAAAAACCAGAAGAGCCATATGAAGACTTTATATCAAGACTTGCAGAGGCAGTCAACAGAGTAATTTCCAACACTGAGGCAGCTAGTATATTGATAAAACAACTGGCATTTGAAAATGCTAATTCTACCTGCCAGGCCATTTTACGTCCTATTAAAAAAACTGGGGAAATAATAGATTATATCAGGCAATGTGCAGATGTAGGACCAGCGATGATGCAGGGCGTTGCCATAGCTGCAGCCATAAAGGGAAATTCTTACCAGCAGGCAGTACAGTCCTTTTTTACAAATAGAAATAACCCGTCAAAGAGTCATTCCAGTAGTCCAGGCCAGAATATTGGTTTATCCAAGGCCTGCTTCTCTTGCGGACGGGAAGGGCACCTTATGCGAGCTTGTCCCCAAAAAGCAGCCGGTTCTTCTCTGCCGAATTCTCCCTCCCCGGCTGTGCCTACTAATCTCCCTAGATCTCTCTGCCCTCGTTGTCAAAAAGGATATCACTGGGCAAAAGAATGTAGGTCACAATTCCATAGAAATGGAGCCTTTTTGGGCCCCGACCAGCAGTCGGGAAACGGATTGAGGGGCCAGCCTCAGGCCCCGACAACAATTGGGGCAGCCTCACTGAACCCATTCATTCCCTTCGTCCCATCGCAGAACTCATCAGAGCAACCCCAGGCAGCGCAGGACTGGACCTCAGTTCCACCACCTCAGCAATATTAACACCAGATAGCCCCACTGTAAAAATACCTACAGGAGTTAAAGGCCCATTACCAACAGGTTTAGTAGGAATTATACTAGGCAGAAGTTCCTTAGCTATGCAAGGTCTCACAATCATCCCTGGAGTAATTGACTCAGATTATACAGGAGAAATCCAGATAATGATTTCACCCCCAACTAAAACTTTCCAAATACATCAGGGACAAAGAATAGCCCAACTTTTGCTTTTGCCTTACCACACTGCAATTGGGCGCACAGCTACTCAAAATGAAAGGCAGGATAAAGGATTTGGGTCTAGTGATATGGTTTTTTGGATAACAGAAATTACTCAGAAACGTCCTATGAAGACTATCCTGATTAATGGCAAGTCTATTGTGGGGTTATTAGACACAGGAGCAGATGTTTCTTGCATTTCAGGAAAAGACTGGCCCAGCTCCTGGCCCACACATACTACTGAAAATAACTTGGTGGGGATAGGAAGAGCCCCCACAATAGCCAAAAGTGCAAAAATTTTAGATTGGCAATTTGAGGATACCCGTGGAACTTTCCAACCTTATGTCGTTCCTTCGCTCCCCCTTACCCTGTGGGGGAGGGACGTGCTATCTCAAATGGGAGTGTTACTTTTTAGCCCTGATGATAAAGTGACCTCTCAGATGTTGCAGATGGGCTATGATCCATCAAAAGGATTGGGTAAACAACAGACAGGAATAATTGAGCCAATTTGCCCAACTCCTCGCAAGCTACGTGCTGGATTGGGATATCCAAATTTATAATTGAGGCCATTGTTTTTGCTGCCGACCCCATCACATGGAAATCTCAAGATCCGGTGTGGGTAGAACAGTGGCCTCTGCATAAGGAAAAATTATTGGCAGCTAAAGCATTAATCTTTGAACAATTAGAATTGGGACATATTGAGCCCTCCAATAGCCCCTGGAACACTCCTATTTTTGTCATTAAGAAAAAATCTGGTAAATGGCGACTTTTACAGGATTTGAGAGCTATTAATGCCACCATGGAGGACATGGGGGCCTTACAGCCTGGGCTCCCTTCCCCAGTAGCCGTTCCAGAGGGATATAATATAATTGTTATTGATTTACAAGATTGTTTTTTCACTATTCCCTTAAATCCTGAGGATAAAAAGCGATTTGCCTTTAGTCTGCCATCAGAAAATCTTAAACAGCCTTATTTACGGTTTCAGTGGAAGGTTCTGCCTCAGGGAATGAAAAATAGCCCTACTTTATGCCAAAAATTTGTTAATGCCGCTCTAGAAGATACTAGGGCTAAATATGAACACGTGTATATGATTCACTATATGGATGATATTTTAATAGCTCATCCTGATAGAGTTCACCTGCAGACTGTGCTCCAGGACCTGACCCAGGCATTGACAGACAGAGGCCTAAAAATTGCCCCAGAAAAAATTCAAATCAATCCGCCCATAACTTACTTAGGAAGAGTCATAAATTCGGAAACGGTGACTCATACCCCGCTGCAATTGAGAAAAGACCATCTTATTACTTTAAATGATTATCAAAAACTCTTAGGTGATATTAATTGGATTAGACCATATTTAAAATTAACCACTGCCGAATTAAAACCTCTTTTTAACACTTTACGCGGGGATCCTGATCCAACCTCAAAAAGACAATTAACAGCTGAGGCTCAAGAAGCCCTAGGCAAAGTAGAAGCAGCCTTATCAAATAGCTATGTAAAAAGAATTGATTTGACGATGACGTGGCAGTTCCTTTGCCTAGCTACTCCAACGGCGCCTACGGGAGTTCTGTGGCAACGCGGCCCTTTAGAATGGATCCATCTTCCTACCCAAGCTAAAAAAGTCGTGGCTTCTTATCCTGGTTTAATTGCCACATTAATGCTAAAAGGAAGGAAGCGGAGCATTGAATTGTTTGGTAAAGAGCCATCAGAGATTGTAATTCCATATAATAAGGAGCAGCTTGATGCTCTTTTAATGTTTGATGAAGACTGGCAGATTGCCATAGGGAATTACTGTGGTCAAATTTTGCATCATTTACCCTCGCATGTTTTACTAAATTTTATGTCTAACCATCCAGTTATTTTTCCTGTCCGGTGTAAACAGTTCCCTATTTCAGATGCTCAGGTAGTCTTTACTGATGGATTGGCTAACGGTAGAGCCTCTATAGTCACAAGAGATCATCAAAAACTTTTGGAAACACAAGAAACTTCAGCTCAAAGGGCTGAAATCACAGCTGTTATTGAGGCCTTTGTTATGTTTGCGGAGAAAGAATTTAACCTTTATTCTGACTCTCAGTATGTGGTCAGGCTGTTTCCACACATTGAGACTGCAGTTTTGCCTGAAAACAAAACTGCTATCTTCCATTTGTTAACTAAACTGCAGCAGCAAATATGGAAAAGAAATCGGGCGTTCTTTATCGGCCACATTCGGGCTCATTCCGGCCTGCCTGGCCCTTTAAATGCTCTCAATGAATTGGCAGATTCGTTAACCAGGATTTCAGTGGCTTCTGTTTTTGAAGAAGCTCGAGCTTCTCACTCACTTCATCACCAAAATGCCACTGCCTTACGATACCAGTTTCAAATTCCTCGAGAATCTGCCCGAGAGATTGTTCGTTCTTGTTCACATTGTCCTACTACCGTGAATGCTTTGCCTCTGGGAGTTAACCCTCGCGGTCTCAAACCTAATGCACTCTGGCAAATGGATGTAACCCATGTCTCTTCATTTGGAAAACTGTCTTTTGTTCATGTAACTGTAGATACCTTCTCTCATGTTATTATTGCCACTGCTCGTACAGGGGAAGCAGTTAAAGATGTAATACAACATCTTTTTACATGCTTTTCCTATCTGGGCTTGCCAAAAGCTTTAAAAACTGATAATGCTCCTGCTTACACTTCTAAATCTTTTCAGCAATTCTGTACAAGATTTCAAATTAAACATAACACCGGCATCCCTTATAACCCACAAGGACAAGCCATTGTGGAAAGAGCACATCAAACACTGAAAATCCATATTCAAAAACTAAAAGAAGGGGAATTTAAATATAGTTCCCCCCATCAGATTTTGCAACATGCTCTTTTCGTAATAAATAACTTAAATGCTGATTCATCCGGAAACACTGCAATGCTTCGCCATTGGTGCCCAGAGCAATTGAATGCAAAACCATTAGTAAAATGGAGGGACCTTCTTTCCGGACAATGGAAAGGTCCTGACCCCTTATTAACCAATGGGCGAGGGTATGCTTGTGTTTTTCCACAGGACGCGGACGCTCCGATTTGGGTTCCAGACAGACTAATTCGCCATGTCTCAGCTCCCCGGATACCAGAATCCCCCGCCACCGCGATCTCTAAAAAGGAAGAAACTCCCTCTTCCCCCGCTCCCTCCGCCAGCACGGGAAACGCCGCTGACCCCAGGACAGCTGACATTGGAGATCCCGGATAGGCGCGGATCGGAGCCACCCACTGGACAGATGTCACGACTTCAGATACAGGATATTGCACCCCCTGATTTTTTGCCTCGCAGGAATCCATTAGGACGCCCAGCTCAGTCAACCCAACAAGCCTCCTTGCCCACCTGGGGACAGATTAAAGCTCTCTGTCGCCAGGCACAGGGGATAGCTACCCTACAGGGATCGTCAGTCTCTCCTGAAAAGGTGTTTATTGCCATGCTTGCCTTGCTCTCTTGCCAGGTAAGCGCTGCTCCCATTCCAACCAAATATTGGGCGTTTCTCCCGGATCCTCCAACTTTCCAAGTTGTTACTTGGAACAGTGACCCCATACGAGTTAGTACAGACCAGCCTCGCCTTTTGGGAGGATCTTATACTTCCTATACAAAAGACCAATACCCTATTAATTTCAATTATACCTTTAAAGGACTAGCAGATGATTTTCCTGTCTGCTTTAATTTTCCTCCTGGCCTTACAGGAGACTTCTTTACCAAGACAGGATGCATTGGAGCCTCCACAAAAGCAGTTATGACAGATTCCCCAACCTCTAAATTTGCATCTATAGGGGATCGGTCTGCTTGGATATTACGAACCCGTATGCCTGGGGTCCTTGGCCCCTATAAGTCTTTGTCTCTCAAAACTCCATCAGAATATCCAAATTGTGATGATGTTGCTCCCTCAGATGTTATTTGGAAAACTATAGATGATCATTCAGGATATCCGATTTGGAAATCTTGTATTTATAATTCGAGAGTAGATTACAATATGCCGGGAGGAAGAAATTGTGCGATTCAGGACTGGAGCAACCCAAATCCAGGTCAAGACCCTGAGTCTGACGATGACTTTATCAATAGATTGGATAATTGGAAAGAATATTCAATTTCTTGGCCGTTAGTTGCCACCAGACGGCATCATAACCAATTTGTTCCCCCTATGCTGTCTTATATAACTAGAGGTAAAACCTTTTGGCAGCCAGAAATTTGGAGAGCCCTTGCGGCTACCGCCCCTATTATTTTAATCCGACCAAAAAATACCTCTATTTACTCTATTTTAGCTTGTCTACCCTCTCCTTATGTTTTTCTTTTCACTAATGATTCTGAAAGACTTAACATACAATTGAATTATACAGGTGGACCCCATGTAGTGTCTTGTGAACAATGTATGCTTTCATCCTGTTTAACTCCTCAATATAAAGTTTGCTCTTTCATGGTTTTAAAACGTCCGCCCTATCTCATGGTACCTGTAACTGTAGCCACGTATTGGTATGATAACCATGGCCTAGCTGTACTGCAACAGCTACAAGATTTAATGCGAACACGACGGTTTGTGGGCTTACTTGTTTTGGGAATATCAGCTTTGATAACCGCAATTACTTCTGTTACTGTGGCGGCATTATCATTGTCTCAACAAGTGTATACTGCCCAATATGTTGACACCGTATCCAAAAATGTTTCTCTAACGCTGGCAACCCAGGAAATTATAGATAGGAAGCTAGAAATAAGGATTGATGCCTTAGAAGAAGCAGTAATGCATATTGGGAATGAATTACAGAGTCTGAAAATGAAATTGGCTCTTTCATGTCATGCCGATTACCGGTGGATATGTGTTACATCCCTGAAAGTAAATGAGACAGATTTTAAATGGGAGAGGGTCAAAAATCATATTTTAGGTGTCTGGAACAGCTCAGATATTAGTTTAGATTTAGGGAAACTTCATAATCAGATTCAGACCTTGGAACACTCCCGATTAGATTTTACCGCCGCAGGAGAAGCCAATGACTTTTTCCACACCTTCTCTGACTTCATTTCTGGAAAAACTCTTCTGACTACTGTCTCTAGCTATGCTGCTGTGGGTGCCATAATCCTGCTCCTTGTAATCGTGCTTCCTTGTGTTGTCAGGACTCTTCGGCAGAGCATTCGGAATCTCGCGACTGAACTGCACCTAATTTATTTAAAAAACTAATAAAGAAGGGGGAGTTGCCGGAAGCCAGTGTGAGGAATCCCGCCCGTGACAAGGTCATGAGGAAGGAAGCTGACATACGCAAGGCGTGCTCAGACTTCAGGGACCCCTCTGGATATTCCTAAGCATGTACCCCAGCAAAAATCTGCCGGCTTTTGTGCTCTGCTTTTCCACTTTTCTGATATTCTCTGGAAAAAAGTCAATTCAGGGTTTTAGTCTTCTGCATTTGAAAGGGATGTTTCAGTTAAACCCCTCTGATAGCTCTCTAGTCTGCCTAACAGGTTCCCCAGACCTCTTACAGCTTGTGAATTGCTTACAGCCCCCCAACCGCGAGAGGCACAAAGCTTACAGCTTGTGAATTGCTTACAGCCCCCCAACCGCGGGAGGCACAAAGCTTAAAAGCATCTTAAAGATACAGAGCCTTTTCTAAAGAGTTAAAAATTATATTGGTAGAGGGTTTTCACTGTTGACTCAAGGATTGCTGCCAGACCTCCTTATTCTTTATCTTTTAGGCACCTGGAAGGATGTTAATGTAAGCAGGATGTAGAAAAAGATACATAGTAGTTTTGATGTTAGCAACACTAGACTTTTGAGTTAATTGCTTCTCTTTTGCTATAAATCACTGCACTCCCTCTACTTGTTATAAGTTGCTGTATCCTTGCTGTCTAAGAATGTAACTTTCTTTAGTGCTTTCCGAGAGTGGCACCAGACCTTGGGAAGATCAACACAAATAAGTCTTGTGGTTGACAAACCCTTATCAGAAAAAAGGCTGTAAAATGTTAATTGGCCCTTTTGGTTGGAAGATGATGTAAATTACCTAAGACTTGTGTATACAATTAGGTATGCAGAGAGAAAAGCCTGGTTTTGATAAGAGTCTGGACTGCTAACGCTGCATAACTTTGTGTTACCCATTGATCTCCATGTTTTATCAAAAGTATAAAAGGCCTTCTGAACAATAAAGGACGGGACCAGATTCTCAGACCAGTTTCTCGGACTAGTCTCGGCCTGGTGTCTTGGGAATATGGCTCCCCCCGTGTCTCTCTCTCTCTCTCTTTTTCTCTCCCTTTTCTTCCCTCTGCTCTTTACTTTAATTTCAGGCTGAATTTCCATCTGGGGCGCGGAGGCTCGCCAGGTCTACTTATTTGCCCTGGTTATTAAGATCCGCGAGAAAGGGAGCTTAAGGCGAGGCACCCTTAGATATTCAAGCGGGCACCGGTGGCCCAACGTAGATGGTGCAAATTCCTTGTCTGGAATTTTATTGGTCTTCCGCGTAAACCAAGCTATTCAGCCCTCTTTCTCCACTTAATCTTCCTACTGCACTACAGTTTCTTAATCTAATCTTATATTAATAAAAAAAACAAGTCTTTCCACGCCAACGCCGTCCACCCTTCGAATTCCCTGGATCCACCGGGGCTGGACCCCGGCAATGCCCGTCTCCACTAGAGAGGAAGCACGATGGTCCCGCCCACATCCAGAGGAGCCCCGTTTCCCCCTCGTAGCTCGAGATGAGGGATCCTTTCCCTGCTTTCAACGGGAAAGAATTCCCGGCGTTCCCGTCGCATCTCAAGAGGAGGCACTCTCAACAGGAAAGGCGAGAGGAACTCCATGGTCGTACCACCATTCCAAGAGTCCCCCAGATGTCTCAGTCCATTCCAGAGGAACCTCTGTGCCCTGCACTGGCTCATCTTTCACGCCGAGGATCGACTCACACCACGGTGGAACGTGGGACAGCCCTGTGGGAAAGCCTCGAGGGAAAACCACAGATCCTTTGATCCACGCGACGGGAAGCGTGACATTGCTGCTACAGCCTGGAAAGAAAACGCACGTGCATGCCCCCACTCGAGACGAGGCCTGACTCCCCTGCGGAGACTCCAGAAGTACCCAAAGATCCATGTCAGCCCCTGAGAGGAATCCTCGTTTCCGGCCCTGACTCCACACAAGGTTTTTGGCCCCGGTATCGACGGGAGAGGAATCCCGCGAGGCCCACTAGCAACTCGCATGTGGACTGGCCTCTCCTGAGGCCACCAGGGCGGGTCCCTGAGGTCCCCGTCGTAACTCGAGAACACCTGCCGCATCTCGAGAAAATCCAGGAAGTTCTCCCTTCCAGGCGAGATGAGGCCTATTTCCGATGAGGCGTCTGGAGACTAATGACACCTAACCTCTGGAACTTCGAAAGGGTCTTTCACACCCTTGCTGCAACTCAAGAAGTTCACTTCCATACCCGTCTCCACTCGAGAGGAAGCAGGATGGTCCCGCACACATCCAGAGGAGCCCCGTTTCCCCCTCGTAGCTCGAGATGAGGGATCCTTTGCCTGCTTTCAACGGGAAAGAATTCCCGGCGTTCCCGTCGCATCTCAAGAGGAGGCACTCTCAACATGAAAGGCGAGAGGAACTCCATGGTCGTACCACCATTCCAAGAGTCCCCCAGATGTCTCAGTCCATTGCAGAGGAAGCTCTTTGCCCTGCACTGGTTCATCTTTCACGCCGAGGATCGACTCACACCACGGTGGCACGTGGGACAGCCCTGTGGGAAAGCCTCGAGAGAAAGCCTCGAGGGAAAACCACAGATCCTATGATCCACGCGACGGGAAGCGTGACATTGCTGCTACAGCCTGGAAGGAAAGCGCACGTGCATGCCCCCACTCGAGACGAGGCCTGACTCCCCTGGGGAGACTCCAGAAGTACCCAAAGATCCATGTCAGCCCCTGAGAGGAATCCTCGGTTCCGGCCCTGACTCCACACAAGGTTTTTGGCCCCGGTATCGACGGGAGAGGAATCCCGAGAGGCCCCCTAGCAACTCGCATAGGGACTGGCCTCTCCTGAGGCCACCAGGGCGGGTCCCAGAGGTCCCCGTCGTAACTCGAGAACACCTGCCGCAACTCGAGAAAATCCAGGAAGTTCTCCCTTCCAGGCGAGATGAGGCCTATTTCTGATGAGGCGTCTGGAGACTAATGACACCTAACCTCTGGAACTTCGAAAGGGTCTTTCAAACCCTTGCTGCAACTCAAGAAGTTCACCGCCATACCCGTCTCCACTCGAGAGGAAGCACGATGGTCCCGCCCACATCCAGAGGAGCCCCGTTTCCCCCTCGTAGCTCGAGATGAGGGATCCTTTTCCTGCTTTCAACGGGAAAAAATTCCCGGCGTTCCCGTCGCATCTCAAGAGGAGGCACTCTCAACAGGAAAGGCGAGAGGAACTCCATGGTCGTACCACCATTCCAAGAGTCCCCCAGATGTCTCAGTCCATTCCAGAGGAAACTCTTTGCCCTGCACTGGCTCATCTTTCACGCCGAGGATCGACTCACACCACGGTGGCACGTGGGACAGCCCTGTGGGAAAGCCTCGAGGGAAAACCACAGATCCTTTGATCCACGCGAAGGGAAGCGTGACATTGCTGCTACAGCCTGGAAAGAAAGCGCACGTGCATGCCCCCACTCGAGACAAGGCCTGACTCCCCTGCGGAGACTCCAGAAGTACCCAAAGATCCATGTCAGCCCCTGAGAGGAATCCTCGTTTCTGGCCCTGACTCCACACAAGGTTTTTGGCCCCGGTATCGACGGGAGAGGAATCCCGCGAGGCCCCCTAGCAACTCGCATGTGGACTGGCCTCTCCTGAGGCCACCAGGGCGGGTCCCTGAGGTCCCCGTCGTAACTCGAGAACACCTGCCGCATCTCGAGAAAATCCAGGAAGTTCTCCCTTCCAGGCGAGATGAGGCCTATTTCCGATGAGGCGTCTGGAGACTAATGACCCCTAACCTCTGGAACTTCGAAAGGGTCTTTCACACCCTTGCTGCAACTCAAGAAGTTCACTTCCATACCCGTCTCCACTCGAGAGGAAGCAGGATGGTCCCGCCCACATCCAGAGGAGCCCCGTTTCCCCCTCGTAGCTCGAGATGAGGGATCCTTTGCCTGCTTTCAACGGGAAAGAATTCCCGGCGTTCCCGTCGCATCTCAAGAGGAGGCACTCTCAACAGGAAAGGCGAGAGGAACTCCATGGTCGTACCACCATTCCAAGAGTCCCCCAGATGTCTCAGTCCATTCCAGAGGAAGCTCTTTGCCCTGCACTGGCTCATCTTTCACGCAGAGGATCGACTCACACCACGGAGGCACGTGGGACAGCCCTGTGGGAAAGCCTCGAGGGAAAGCCTCGAGGGAAAACCACAGATCCTTTGATCCACGCGACGGGAAGCATGACATTGCTGCTACAGCCTGGAAGGAAAGCACACGTGCATGCCCCCACTCGAGACGAGGCCTGACTCCCCTGGGGAGACTCCAGAAGTACCCAAAGATCCATGTCAGCCCCTGAGAGGAATCCTCGGTTCCGGCCCTGACTCCACACAAGGTATTTGGCACCGGTATCGACGGGAGAGGAATCCCGAGAGGCCCCCTAGCAACTCGCATGGGGACTGGCCTTTCCTGAGGCCACCAGGGAGGGTCCCTGAGGTCCACGTCGTAACTCGAGAACACCTGCTGCAACTCGAGAAAATCCAGGAAGTTCTCCCTTCAAGGCGAGATGAGGCCTATTTCCGATGAGGCTTCTGGAGACTAATGACACCTAACCTCTGGAACTTCGAAAGGGTCTTTCACACCCTTGCTGCAACTCAAGAAGTTCACCGCCATACCCGTCTCCACTCGAGAGGAAGCACGATGGTCCCGCCCACATCCAGAGGAGCCCCGTTTCAACCTCGTAGCTCGAGATGAGGGATCCTTTCCCTGCTTTCAACGGGAAAGAATTCCAGGCGTTCCCGTCGCATCTCAAGAGGAGGCACTCTCAACAGGAAAGGCGAGAGGAACTCCATGATCGTACCACCATTCCAAGAGTCCCCCAGATGTATCAGTCCATTCCAGAGGAACCTCTTTGCCCTGCACTGGCTCATCTTTCACGCCGAAGATCGACTCAAACCACGGTGGCACGTGGGACAGCCCTATGGGAAAGCCTGGAGGGAAAACCACAGATCCTTTGATCCATGGGTCGAGAAGCGTGACATTGCTGCTACAGCTTGGAAGGATAGCGCACGTGCATGCCCCCACTCGAGACGAGGCCTGACTCCCCTGCGGAGACTCCAGAAGTACCCAAAGATCCATGTCAGCCCCTGAGAGGAATCCTCGTTTCCGGCCCTGACTCCACACAAGTTTTTTGGCCCCGGTATCGACGGGAGAGGAATTCCGAGAGGCCCCCTAGCAACTCGCATGTGGACTGGCCTCTCCTGAGGCCACCAGGGCGGGTCCCTGAGGTCCCCGTCGTAACTCGAGAACACCTGCCGCATCTCGAGAAAATCCAGGAAGTTCTCCCTTCCAGGCGAGAAGAATCCTATTTCCGATGAGGCGTCTGGAGACTAATGACACCTAACCTCTGGAATTTCGAAAGGGTCTTTCACACCCTTGCTGCAACTCAAGAAGTTCACTTCCATACCCGTCTCCACTCGAGAGGAAGCAGGATGGTCCCGCCCACATCCAGAGGAGCCCCGTTTCCCCCTCGTAGCTTGAGATGAGGGATCCTTTGCCTGCTTTCAACGGGAAAGAATTCCCGGCATTCCCATCGCATCTCAAGAGGAGGCACTCTCAACAGGAAAGGCGAGAGGAACTCCATGGTGGTACCACCATTCCAAGAGTCCCCCAGATGTCTCAGTCCATTCCAGAGGAACCTCTTTGCCCTGCACTGGCTCATCTTTCACGCCGAGGATCGACTCACACCACGGTGGCACGTGGGACAGCCCTGTGGGAAAGCCTCGAGGGAAAGCCTCGAGGGAAAACCACAGATCCTTTGATCCACGCGACGGGAAGCGTCACATTGTTGCTACAGCCTGGAAGGAAAGCGCACGTGCATGCCCCCACTCGAGACGAGGCCTGACTCCACTGGGGAGTCTCCAGACGTACCCAAAGATCCATGTCAGCCCATGAGAGGAATCCTCGGTTACGGCCCTGACTCCACACAAGGTTGTTGGCCCCGGTATCGACGGGAGAGGAATCCCGAGAGGCCCCCTAGCAACTCGCAAGGGACTGGCCTCTCCTGAGGCCACCAGGGCGGGTCCCTGAGGTCCCCGTCGTAACTCGAGAACACCTGCCGCAACTCGAGAAAATCCAGGAAGTTCTCCCTTCCAGGCGAGATGAGGCCTATTTCTGATGAGGCGTCTGGAGACTAATGACACCTAACCTCTGGAACTTCGAAAGGGTCTTTCACACCCTTGCTGCAACTCAAGAAGTTCACCGCCATACCCGTCTCCACTCGAGATGAAGCACGATGGTCCCGCCCACATCCAGAGGAGCCCCGTTTCCCCCTCGGAGCTCGAGATGAGGGATCCTTTCCCTGCTTTCAACGGGAAAGAATTCCCGGCGTTCCCGTCGCATCTCAAGTGGAGGCACTCTCAACAGGAAAGGCGAGAGGAACTCCATGGTCGTACCACCATTCCAAGAGTCCCCCAGATGTCTCAGTCCATTCCAGAGGAACCTCTTTGCCCTGCACTGGCTCATTTTTCACGCCGAGGATCGACTCACACCACGGTGGCACGTGGGACAGCCCTGTGGGAAAGCCTCGAGGGAAAGCCTCGAGGGAAAACCACAGATCCTTTGATACACGCCACGGGAAGCGTGACATTGCTGCTACAGCCTGGAAGGAAAGCACACGTGCATGCCCCCACTCGAGACGAGGCCTGACTCCCCTGGGGAGACTCCAGAAGTACCCAAAGATCCATGTCAGCCCATGAGAGGAATCCTCGGTTCGGGCCCTGACTCCACACAAGGTTCTTGGCCCCGGTATCGACGGGAGAGGAATCCCGAGAGGCCCCCTAGCAACTCGCATGGGGACTGGCCTCTCCTTAGGCCACCAGGGCGGGTCCCTGAGGTCCCCGTCGTAACTCGAGAACACCTGCCGTAACTCGAGAAAATCCAGGAAGTTCTCCCTTCCAGGCGAGATGAGGCCTATTTCCGATGAGGCGTCTGGAGACTAATGACACCTAACCTCTGGAATTTCGAAAGGGTCTTTCACACCCTTGCTGCAACTCAAGAAGTTCACCGCCATACCCGTCTCCACTCGAGAGGAAGCACGATGGTCCCGCCCACATCCAGAGGAGCCCCGTTTCCCCCTCGGAGCTCGAGATGAGGGATCCTTTCCCTGCTTTCAACGGGAAAGAATTCCCGGCGTTCCCGTCGCATCTCAAGAGGAGGCACTCTCAACAGGAAAGGCGAGAGGAACTCCATGGTCGTACCACCATTCCAAGAATCCCCCAGATGTCTCAGTCCATTCCAGAGGAACCTCTTTGCCCTGCACTGGCTCATCTTTCACGCCGAGGATCGACTCACACCACGGTGGCACGTGGGACAGCCCTGTGGGAAAGCCTCGAGGGAAAGCCTCGAGGGAAAACCACAAATCCTTTGATCCACGCGACGGGAAGTATGACATTGCTGCTACAGTCTGGAAGGAAAGCGCACGTGCATGCCCCCACTCGAGAGGAGGCCTGACTCCCCTGGGGAGACTCCAGAAGTACTCAAAGATCCATGTCAGCCCCTGAGAGGAATCCTCGGTTCGGGCCCTGACTCCGCACAAGGTTATTGGCCCCGGTATCGACGGGAGAGGAATCTCGAGAGGCCCCCTAGCAACTCGCATGGGGACTGGCCTCTCCTGAGGCCACCAAGGCGGGTCCCTGAGGTCCCCGTCGTAACTCGAGAACACCTGCCGCAACTCGAGAAAATCCAGGAAGTTCTCCCTTCCAGGTGAGATGAGGCCTATTTCCGATGAGGCGTCTGGAGACTAATGACACCTAACCTCTGGAATTTCGAAAGGGTCTTTCACACCCTTGCTGCAACTCAAGAAGTACACCGCCATACCCGTCTCCACTCGAGAGGAAGCACGATGGTCCCGCCCACATCCAGAGGAGCCCCGTTTCCCCCTCGTAGCTCGAGATGAGGGATCCTTTCCCTGCTTTCAACGGGAAAGAATTCCCAGCGTTCCCGTCGCATCTCAAGAGGAGGCACTCTCAACAGGAAGGCGAGAGGAACTCCATGGTCGTACCACCATTCCAAGAGTCCCCCAGATGTCTCAGTCCATTCCAGAGGAACCTCTTTGCCCTGCACTGGCTCATCTTTCACGCCGAGGATCGACTCACACCACGGTGGCACGTGGGACAGCCTTGTGGGAAAGCCTCGAGGGAAAGCCTCGAGGGAAAACCACAGATCCTTTGATCCACTCGACGGGAAACGTGACATTGCTGCTACAGCCTGGAAGGAAAGCGCACGTGCATGCCCCCACTCGAGACGAGGCCTGACTCCCCTGGGGAGACTCCAGAATTACCCAAAGATACATGTCACCCCTGAGAGGAATCCTCGGTTCCGGCCCTGACTCCACACAAGATTTTTGGCCCCGGTATCGACGGGAGAGGAATCCCGAGAGGCCCCCTAGCAACTCGCATGGGGACTGGCCTCTCCTGAGGCCACCAGGGCGGGTCCCTGAGGTCCCCGTCGTAACTCGAGAACACCTGCCGCAACTCGAGAAAATCCAGGAAGTTCTCCCTTCCAGGTGAGATGAGGCCTATTTCCGATGAGGCGTCTGGAGACTAATGACACCTAACCTCTGGAATTTCGAAAGGGTGTTTCACACCCTTGCTGCAACTCAAGAAGTACACCGCCATACCCGTCTCCACTCGAGAGGAAGCACGATGGTCCCGCCCACATCCAGAGGAGCCCCGTTTCCCCCTCGTAGCTCGAGATGAGGGATCCTTTCCCTGCTTTCAACGGGAAAGAATTCCCAGCGTTCCCGTCGCATCTCAAGAGGAGGCACTCTCAACAGGAAAGGCGAGAGGAACTCCATGGTCGTACCACCATTCCAAGAGTCCCCCAGATGTCTCAGTCCATTCCAGAGGAACCTCTTTGCCCTGCACTGGCTCATCTTTCATGCCGAGGATCGACTCACACCACGGTGGCACGTGGGACAGCCTTGTGGGAAAGCCTCGAGGGAAAGCCTCGAGGGAAAACCACAGATCCTTTGATCCACTCGACGGGAAGCGTGACATTGCTGCTACAGCCTGGAAGGAAAGCGCACGTGCATGCCCCCACTCGAGACGAGGCCTGACTCCCCTGGGGAGACTCCAGAAGTACCCAAAGATACATGTCACCCCTGAGAGGAATCCTCGGTTCCGGCCCTGACTCCACACAAGGTTTTTGGCCCCGGTATCGACGGGAGAGGAATCCCGAGAGGCCCCCTAGCAACTCGCATGGGGACTGGCCTCTCCTGAGGAAACCAGGGTGGGTCCCTGAGGTCCCCGTCGTAACTCGAGAACACCTGCCGCAACTCGAGAAAATCCAGGAAGTTCTCCCTTCCAGGCGAGATGAGGCCTATTTCCGATGAGGCGTCTGGAGACTAATGACACCTAACCTCTGGAACTTCGAAAGGGTCTTTCACACCTTTGCTGCAACTCAAGAAGTTCACCGCCATACCCGTCTCCACTCGAGAGGAAGCACGATGGTCCCGCCCACATCCAGAGGAGCCCCGTTTCCCCCTCGGAGCTCGAGATGAGGGATCCTTTCCCTGCTTTCAACGGGAAAGAATTCCCGGCGTTCCCGTCGCATCTCAAGAGGAGGCACTCTCAACAGGAAAGGCGAGAGGAACTCCATGGTCGTACCACCATTCCAAGAGTCCCCCAGATGTCTCAGTCCATTCCAGAGGAACCTCTCTGCCCTGCACTGGCTCATTTTTCACGCCGAGGATCGACTCACACCACGGTGGCACGTGGGACAGCCCTGTGGGAAAGCCTCGAGGGAAAGCCTCGAGGGAAAACCACAGATCCTTTGATCCACGCGACGGGAAGCGTGACATTGCTGCTACAGCCTGGAAGGAAAGCACACGTGCATGCCCCCACTCGAGACGAGGCCTGACTCCCCTGGGGAGACTCCAGAAGTACCCAAAGATCCATGTCAGCCCCTGAGAGGAATCCTCGGTTCGGGTCCTGACTCCACACAAGGTTCTTGGCCCCTGTATCGACGGGAGAGGAATCCCGAGAGGCCCCCTAGCAACTCGCATGGGGACTGGCCTCTCCTGAGGCCACCAGGGCGGGTCCCTGAGGTCCCCGTGGTAACTCGAGAACACCTGCCTTAACTCGAGAAAATCCAGGAAGTTCTCCCTTCCAGGCGAGATGAGGCCTATTTCCGATGAGGCGTCTGGAGACTAATGACACCTAACCTCTGGAATTTCGAAAGGGTCTTTCACACCCTTGCTGCAACTCAAGAAGTTCACCGCCATACCCGTCTCCACTCGAGAGGAAGCACGATGGTCCCGCCCACATCCAGAGGAGCCCCGTTTCCCCCTCGGAGCTCGAGATGAGGGATCCTTTCCCTGCTTTCAACGGGAAAGAATTCCCGGCGTTCCCGTCGCATCTCAAGAGGAGGCACTCTCAACAGGAAAGGCGAGAGGAACTCCATGGTCGTACCACCATTCCAAGAATCCCCCAGATGTCTCAGTCCATTCCAGAGGAACCTCTTTGCCCTGCACTGGCTCATCTTTCACGCCGAGGATCGACTCACACCACGGTGGCACGTGGGACAGCCCTGTGGGAAAGCCTCGAGGGAAAGCCTCGAGGGAAAACCACAAATCCTTTGATCCACGCGACGGGAAGTATGACATTGCTGCTACAGTCTGGAAGGAAAGCGCACGTGCATGCCCCCACTCGAGAGGAGGCCTGACTCCCCTGGGGAGACTCCAGAAGTACTCAAAGATCCATGTCAGCCCCTGAGAGGAATCCTCGGTTCGGGTCCTGACTCCGCACAAGGTTATTGGCCCCGGTATCGACGGGAGAGGAATCTCGAGAGGCCCCCTAGCAACTCGCATGGGGACTGGCCTCTCCTGAGGCCACCAAGGCGGGTCCCTGAGGTCCCCGTCGTAACTCGAGAACACCTGCCGCAACTCGAGAAAATCCAGGAAGTTCTCCCTTCCAGGTGAGATGAGGCCTATTTCCGATGAGGCGTCTGGAGACTAATGACACCTAACCTCTGGAATTTCGAAAGGGTCTTTCACACCCTTGCTGCAACTCAAGAAGTACACCGCCATACCCGTCTCCACTCGAGAGGAAGCACGATGGTCCCGCCCACATCCAGAGGAGCCCCGTTTCCCCCTCGTAGCTCGAGATGAGGGATCCTTTCCCTGCTTTCAACGGGAAAGAATTCCCAGCGTTCCCGTCGCATCTCAAGAGGAGGCACTCTCAACAGGAAGGCGAGAGGAACTCCATGGTCGTACCACCATTCCAAGAGTCCCCCAGATGTCTCAGTCCATTCCAGAGGAACCTCTTTGCCCTGCACTGGCTCATCTTTCACGCCGAGGATCGACTCACACCACGGTGGCACGTGGGACAGCCTTGTGGGAAAGCCTCGAGGGAAAGCCTCGAGGGAAAACCACAGATCCTTTGATCCACTCGACGGGAAACGTGACATTGCTGCTACAGCCTGGAAGGAAAGCGCACGTGCATGCCCCCACTCGAGACGAGGCCTGACTCCCCTGGGGAGACTCCAGAATTACCCAAAGATACATGTCACCCCTGAGAGGAATCCTCGGTTCCGGCCCTGACTCCACACAAGGTTTTTGGCCCCGGTATCGACGGGAGAGGAATCCCGAGAGGCCCCCTAGCAACTCGCATGGGGACTGGCCTCTCCTGAGGCCACCAGGGCGGGTCCCTGAGGTCCCCGTCGTAACTCGAGAACACCTGCCGCAACTCGAGAAAATCCAGGAAGTTCTCCCTTCCAGGTGAGATGAGGCCTATTTCCGATGAGGCGTCTGGAGACTAATGACACCTAACCTCTGGAATTTCGAAAGGGTGTTTCACACCCTTGCTGCAACTCAAGAAGTACACCGCCATACCCGTCTCCACTCGAGAGGAAGCACGATGGTCCCGCCCACATCCAGAGGAGCCCCGTTTCCCCCTCGTAGCTCGAGATGAGGGATCCTTTCCCTGCTTTCAACGGGAAAGAATTCCCAGCGTTCCCGTCGCATCTCAAGAGGAGGCACTCTCAACAGGAAAGGCGAGAGGAACTCCATGGTCGTACCACCATTCCAAGAGTCCCCCAGATGTCTCAGTCCATTCCAGAGGAACCTCTTTGCCCTGCACTGGCTCATCTTTCATGCCGAGGATCGACTCACACCACGGTGGCACGTGGGACAGCCTTGTGGGAAAGCCTCGAGGGAAAGCCTCGAGGGAAAACCACAGATCCTTTGATCCACTCGACGGGAAGCGTGACATTGCTGCTACAGCCTGGAAGGAAAGCGCACGTGCATGCCCCCACTCGAGACGAGGCCTGACTCCCCTGGGGAGACTCCAGAAGTACCCAAAGATACATGTCACCCCTGAGAGGAATCCTCGGTTCCGGCCCTGACTCCACACAAGGTTTTTGGCCCCGGTATCGACGGGAGAGGAATCCCGAGAGGCCCCCTAGCAACTCGCATGGGGACTGGCCTCTCCTGAGGAAACCAGGGTGGGTCCCTGAGGTCCCCGTCGTAACTCGAGAACACCTGCCGCAACTCGAGAAAATCCAGGAAGTTCTCCCTTCCAGGCGAGATGAGGCCTATTTCCGATGAGGCGTCTGGAGACTAATGACACCTAACCTCTGGAACTTCGAAAGGGTCTTTCACACCTTTGCTGCAACTCAAGAAGTTCACCGCCATACCCGTCTCCACTCGAGAGGAAGCACGATGGTCCCGCCCACATCCAGAGGAGCCCCGTTTCCCCCTCGGAGCTCGAGATGAGGGATCCTTTCCCTGCTTTCAACGGGAAAGAATTCCCGGCGTTCCCGTCGCATCTCAAGAGGAGGCACTCTCAACAGGAAAGGCGAGAGGAACTCCATGGTCGTACCACCATTCCAAGAGTCCCCCAGATGTCTCAGTCCATTCCAGAGGAACCTCTCTGCCCTGCACTGGCTCATTTTTCACGCCGAGGATCGACTCACACCACGGTGGCACGTGGGACAGCCCTGTGGGAAAGCCTCGAGGGAAAGCCTCGAGGGAAAACCACAGATCCTTTGATCCACGCGACGGGAAGCGTGACATTGCTGCTACAGCCTGGAAGGAAAGCACACGTGCATGCCCCCACTCGAGACGAGGCCTGACTCCCCTGGGGAGACTCCAGAAGTACCCAAAGATCCATGTCAGCCCCTGAGAGGAATCCTCGGTTCGGGTCCTGACTCCACACAAGGTTCTTGGCCCCTGTATCGACGGGAGAGGAATCCCGAGAGGCCCCCTAGCAACTCGCATGGGGACTGGCCTCTCCTGAGGCCACCAGGGCGGGTCCCTGAGGTCCCCGTGGTAACTCGAGAACACCTGCCTTAACTCGAGAAAATCCAGGAAGTTCTCCCTTCCAGGCGAGATGAGGCCTATTTCCGATGAGGCGTCTGGAGACTAATGACACCTAACCTCTGGAATTTCGAAAGGGTCTTTCACACCCTTGCTGCAACTCAAGAAGTTCACCGCCATACCCGTCTCCACTCGAGAGGAAGCACGATGGTCCCGCCCACATCCAGAGGAGCCCCGTTTCCCCCTCGGAGCTCGAGATGAGGGATCCTTTCCCTGCTTTCAACGGGAAAGAATTCCCGGCGTTCCCGTCGCATCTCAAGAGGAGGCACTCTCAACAGGAAAGGCGAGAGGAACTCCATGGTCGTACCACCATTCCAAGAATCCCCCAGATGTCTCAGTCCATTCCAGAGGAACCTCTTTGCCCTGCACTGGCTCATCTTTCACGCCGAGGATCGACTCACACCACGGTGGCACGTGGGACAGCCCTGTGGGAAAGCCTCGAGGGAAAGCCTCGAGGGAAAACCACAAATCCTTTGATCCACGCGACGGGAAGTATGACATTGCTGCTGCAGTCTGGAAGGAAAGCGCACGTGCATGCCCCCACTCGAGAGGAGGCCTGACTCCCCTGGGGAGACTCCAGAAGTACTCAAAGATCCATGTCAGCCCCTGAGAGGAATCCTCGGTTCGGGCCCTGACTCCGCACAAGGTTATTGGCCCCGGTATCGACGGGAGAGGAATCTCGAGAGGCCCCCTAGCAACTCGCATGGGGACTGGCCTCTCCTGAGGCCACCAAGGCGGGTCCCTGAGGTCCCCGTCGTAACTCGAGAACACCTGCCGCAACTCGAGAAAATCCAGGAAGTTCTCCCTTCCAGGTGAGATGAGGCCTATTTCCGATGAGGCGTCTGGAGACTAATGACACCTAACCTCTGGAATTTCGAAAGGGTCTTTCACACCCTTGCTGCAACTCAAGAAGTACACCGCCATACCCGTCTCCACTCGAGAGGAAGCACGATGGTCCCGCCCACATCCAGAGGAGCCCCGTTTCCCCCTCGTAGCTCGAGATGAGGGATCCTTTCCCTGCTTTCAACGGGAAAGAATTCCCAGCGTTCCCGTCGCATCTCAAGAGGAGGCACTCTCAACAGGAAGGCGAGAGGAACTCCATGGTCGTACCACCATTCCAAGAGTCCCCCAGATGTCTCAGTCCATTCCAGAGGAACCTCTTTGCCCTGCACTGGCTCATCTTTCACGCCGAGGATCGACTCACACCACGGTGGCACGTGGGACAGCCTTGTGGGAAAGCCTCGAGGGAAAGCCTCGAGGGAAAACCACAGATCCTTTGATCCACTCGACGGGAAACGTGACATTGCTGCTACAGCCTGGAAGGAAAGCGCACGTGCATGCCCCCACTCGAGACGAGGCCTGACTCCCCTGGGGAGACTCCAGAATTACCCAAAGATACATGTCACCCCTGAGAGGAATCCTCGGTTCCGGCCCTGACTCCACACAAGGTTTTTGGCCCCGGTATCGACGGGAGAGGAATCCCGAGAGGCCCCCTAGCAACTCGCATGGGGACTGGCCTCTCCTGAGGCCACCAGGGCGGGTCCCTGAGGTCCCCGTCGTAACTCGAGAACACCTGCCGCAACTCGAGAAAATCCAGGAAGTTCTCCCTTCCAGGTGAGATGAGGCCTATTTCCGATGAGGCGTCTGGAGACTAATGACACCTAACCTCTGGAATTTCGAAAGGGTGTTTCACACCCTTGCTGCAACTCAAGAAGTACACCGCCATACCCGTCTCCACTCGAGAGGAAGCACGATGGTCCCGCCCACATCCAGAGGAGCCCCGTTTCCCCCTCGTAGCTCGAGATGAGGGATCCTTTCCCTGCTTTCAACGGGAAAGAATTCCCAGCGTTCCCGTCGCATCTCAAGAGGAGGCACTCTCAACAGGAAAGGCGAGAGGAACTCCATGGTCGTACCACCATTCCAAGAGTCCCCCAGATGTCTCAGTCCATTCCAGAGGAACCTCTTTGCCCTGCACTGGCTCATCTTTCATGCCGAGGATCGACTCACACCACGGTGGCACGTGGGACAGCCTTGTGGGAAAGCCTCGAGGGAAAGCCTCGAGGGAAAACCACAGATCCTTTGATCCACTCGACGGGAAGCGTGACATTGCTGCTACAGCCTGGAAGGAAAGCGCACGTGCATGCCCCCACTCGAGACGAGGCCTGACTCCCCTGGGGAGACTCCAGAAGTACCCAAAGATACATGTCACCCCTGAGAGGAATCCTCGGTTCCGGCCCTGACTCCACACAAGGTTTTTGGCCCCGGTATCGACGGGAGAGGAATCCCGAGAGGCCCCCTAGCAACTCGCATGGGGACTGGCCTCTCCTGAGGAAACCAGGGTGGGTCCCTGAGGTCCCCGTCGTAACTCGAGAACACCTGCCGCAACTCGAGAAAATCCAGGAAGTTCTCCCTTCCAGGCGAGATGAGGCCTATTTCCGATGAGGCGTCTGGAGACTAATGACACCTAACCTCTGGAACTTCGAAAGGGTCTTTCACACCTTTGCTGCAACTCAAGAAGTTCACCGCCATACCCGTCTCCACTCGAGAGGAAGCACGATGGTCCCGCCCACATCCAGAGGAGCCCCGTTTCCCCCTCGGAGCTCGAGATGAGGGATCCTTTCCCTGCTTTCAACGGGAAAGAATTCCCGGCGTTCCCGTCGCATCTCAAGAGGAGGCACTCTCAACAGGAAAGGCGAGAGGAACTCCATGGTCGTACCACCATTCCAAGAGTCCCCCAGATGTCTCAGTCCATTCCAGAGGAACCTCTCTGCCCTGCACTGGCTCATTTTTCACGCCGAGGATCGACTCACACCACGGTGGCACGTGGGACAGCCCTGTGGGAAAGCCTCGAGGGAAAGCCTCGAGGGAAAACCACAGATCCTTTGATCCACGCGACGGGAAGCGTGACATTGCTGCTACAGCCTGGAAGGAAAGCGCACGTGCATGCCCCCACTCGAGAGGAGGCCTGACTCCCCTGGGGAGACTCCAGAAGTACCCAAAGATCCATGTCACCCCTGAGAGGAATCCTCGGTCCCGGCCCTGACTACACACAAGGTTTTTGGCCCCGGTATCGACGGGAGAGGAATCCCGAGAGGCCCCCTAGCAACTCGCATGGGGACTGGCCTCTCCTGAGGCCACCAGGGCGGGTCCCTGAGGTCCCCGTCGTAACTCGAGAACACCTGCCGCAACTCGAGAAAATCCAGGAAGTTCTCCCTTCCAGGCGAGATGAGGCCTATTTCCGATGAGGCGTCTGGAGACTAATGACACCTAACCTCTGGAACTTCGAAAGGGTCTTTCACACCCTTGCTGCAACTCAAGAAGTTCACCGCCATACCCGTCTCCACTCTAGAGGAAGCACGATGGTCCCGCCCACATCCAGAGGAGCCCCGTTTCCCCCTCGTAGCTCGAGATGAGGGATCCTTTCCCTGCTTTCAACGGGAAAGAATTCCCGGCGTTCCCGTCACATCTCAAGAGGAGGCACTCTCAACAGGAAAGGCGAGAGGAAATCCATGGTCGTACCACCATTCCAAGAGTCCCCCAGATGTCTCAGTCCATTCCAGAGGAACCTCTTTGCCCTGCACTGGCTCATTTTTCACGCCGAGGATCGACTCACACCACGGTGGCACGTGGGACAGCCCTGTGGGAAAGCCTCGGGGGAAAGCCTCGAGGGAAAACCACAGATCCTTTGATCCACGCGACGGGAAGCGTGACATTGCTGCTACAGCCTGGAAGGAAAGCACACGTGCATGCCCCCACTCGAGACGAGGCCTGACTCCCCTGGGGAGACTCCAGAAGTACCCAAAGATCCATGGCAGCCCCTGAGAGGAATCCTCGGTTCGGGCCCTGACTCCACACAAGGTTCTTGGCCCCGGTATCGACGGGAGAGGAATCCCGAGAGGCCCCCTAGCAACTCGCATGGGGACTGGCCTCTCCTGAGGCCACCAGGGCGGGTCCCTGAGGTCCCCGTCGTAACTCGAGAACACCTGCCGTAACTCGAGAAAATCCAGGAAGTTCTCCCTTCCAGGCGAGATGAGGCCTATTTCCGATGAGGCGTCTGGAGACTAATGACACCTAACCTCTGGAACTTCGAAAGGGTCTTTCACACCCTTGCTGCAACTCAAGAAGTTCACCGCCATACCCGTCTCCACTCGAGAGGAAGCACGATGATCCCGCCCACATCCAGAGGAGCCCCGTTTCCCCCTCGGAGCTCCAGATGAGGGATCCTTTCCCTGCTTTCAAAGGGAAAGAATTCCCGGCGTTCCCGTCGCATCTCAAGAGGAGGCACTCTCAACAGGAAAGGCGAGAGGAACTCCATGGTCGTACCACCATTCCAATAGTCCCCCAGATGTCTCAGTCCATTCCAGAGGAACCTCTTTGCCCTGCACTGGCTCATCTTTCACGCCGAGGATCGACTCACACCACGGTTGCACGTGGGACAGCCCTGTGGGAAAGCCTCGAGGGAAAGCCTCGAGGGAAAACCACAGATCCTTTGATCCACGCGACGGGAAGTGTGACATTGCTGCTACAGTCTGGAAGGAAAGCGCACGTGCATGCCCCCACTCGAGACGAGGCCTGACTCCCCTGGGGAGACTCCAGAAGTACTCAAAGATCCATGTCAGACCCTGAGAGGAATCCTCGGTTCGGGCCCTGACTCCCCACAAGGTTATTGGCCCCGGTATCGACGGGAGAGGAATCCCGAGAGGCCCCCTAGCAACTAGCATGGGGACTGGCCTCTCCTGAGGCCACCAGGGCGGGTCCCTGAGGTCCCCGTCGTAACTCGAGAACACCTGCCGCAACTCGAGAAAATCCAGGAAGTTCTCCCTTCCAGGTGAGATGAGGCCTATTTCCGATGAGGCGTCTGGAGACTAATGACACCTAACCTCTGGAATTTCGAAAGGGTCTTTCACACCCTTGCTGCAACTCAAGAAGTACACCGCCATACCCGTCTCCACTCGAGAGGAAGCACGATGGTCCCGCCCACATCCAGAGGAGCCCCGTTTCCCCCTCGTAGCTCGAGATGAGGGATCCTTTCCCTGCTTTCAACGGGAAAGAATTCCCAGCGTTCCCGTCGCATCTCAAGAGGAGGCACTCTCAACAGGAAAGGCGAGAGGAACTCCATGGTCGTACCACCATTCCAAGAGTCCCCCAGATGTCTCAGTCCATTCCAGAGGAACCTCTTTGCCCTGCACTGGCTCATCTTTCACGCCGAGGATCGACTCACACCACGGTGGCACGTGGGACAGCCTTGTGGGAAAGCCTCGAGGGAAAGCCTCGAGGGAAAACCACAGATCCTTTGATCCACGCGACGGGAAGCGTGACATTGCTGCTACAGCCTGGAAGGAAAGCATACGTGCATGCCCCCACTCGAGACGAGGCCTGACTCCCCTGGGGAGACTCCAGAAGTACCCAAAGATCCATGTCAGCCCATGAGAGGAATCCTCGGTTCGGGCCCTGACTCCACACAAGGTTCTTGGCCCCGGTATCGACGGGAGAGGAATCCCGAGAGGCCCCCTAGCAACTCGCATGGGGACTGGCCTCTCCTGAGGCCACCAGGGCGGGTCCCTGAGGTCCCCGTCGTAACTCGAGAACACCTGCCGTAACTCGAGAAAATCCAGGAAGTTCTCCCTTCCAGGCGAGATGAGGCCTATTTCCGATGAGGCGTCTGGAGACTAATGACACCTAACCTCTGGAATTTCGAAAGGGTCTTTCACACCCTTGCTGCAACTCAAGAAGTTCACCGCCATACCCGTCTCCACTCGAGAGGAAGCACGATGGTCCCGCCCACATCCAGAAGAGCCCCGTTTCCCCCTCGGAGCTCGAGATGAGGGATCCTTTCCCTGCTTTCAACGGGAAAGAATTCCCGGCGTTCCCGTCGCATCTCAAGAGGAGGCACTCTCAACAGGAAAGGCGAGAGGAACTCCATGGTCGTACCACCATTCCAAGAGTCCCCCAGATGTCTCAGTCCATTCGAGAGGAACCTCTTTGCCCTGCACTGGCTCATCTTTCACGCCGAGGATCGACTCACACCACGGTGGCACGTGGGACAGCCCTGTGGGAAAGCCTCGAGGGAAAGCCTCGAGGGAAAACCACAGATCCTTTGATCCACGCGACGGGAAGTGTGACATTGCTGCTACAGTCTGGAAGGAAAGCGCACGTGCATGCCCCCACTCGAGACGAGGCCTGACTCCCCTGGGGAGACTCCAGAAGTACTCAAAGATCCATGTCAGCCCCTGAGAGGAATCCTCGGTTCGGGCCCTGACTCCCCACAAGGTTATTGGCCCCGGTATCGACGGGAGAGGAATCCCGAGAGGCCCCCTAGCAACTAGCATGGGGACTGGCCTCTCCTGAGGCCACCAGGGCGGGTCCCTGAGGTCCCCGTCGTAACTCGAGAACACCTGCCGCAACTCGAGAAAATCCAGGAAGTTCTCCCTTCCAGGTGAGATGAGGCCTATTTCCGATGAGGCGTCTGGAGACTAATGACACCTAACCTCTGGAATTTCGAAAGGGTCTTTCACACCCTTGCTGCAACTCAAGAAGTACACCGCCATACCCGTCTCCACTCGAGAGGAAGCACGATGGTCCCGCCCACATCCAGAGGAGCCCCGTTTCCCCCTCGTAGCTCGAGATGAGGGATCCTTTCCCTGCTTTCAACGGGAAAGAATTCCCAGCGTTCCCGTCGCATCTCAAGAGGAGGCACTCTCAACAGGAAAGGCGAGAGGAACTCCATGGTCGTACCACCATTCCAAGAGTCCCCCAGATGTCTCAGTCCATTCCAGAGGAACCTCTTTGCCCTGCACTGGCTCATCTTTCACGCCGAGGATCGACTCACACCACGGTGACACGTGGGACAGCCTTGTGGGAAAGCCTCGAGGGAAAGCCTCGAGGGAAAACCACAGATCCTTTGATCCACGCGACGGGAAGCGTGACATTGCTGCTACAGCCTGGAAGGAAAGCATACGTGCATGCCCCCACTCGAGACGAGGCCTGACTCCACTGGGGAGACTCCAGAAGTACCCAAAGATCCATGTCAGCCCATGAGAGGAATCCTCGGTTCGGGCCCTGACTCCACACAATGTTCTTGGCCCCGGTATCGACGGGAGAGGAATCCCGAGAGGCCCCCTAGCAACTCGCATGGGGACTGGCCTCTCCTGAGGCCACCAGGGCGGGTCCCTGAGGTCCCCGTCGTAACTCGAGAACACCTGCCGTAACTCGAGAAAATCCAGGAAGTTCTCCCTTCCAGGCGAGATGAGGCCTATTTCCGATGAGGCATCTGGAGACTAATGACACCTAACCTCTGGAATTTAGAAAGGGTCTTTCACACCCTTGCTGCAACTCAAGAAGTTCACCGACATACCCGTCTCCACTCGAGAGGAAGCACGATGGTCCCGCCCACATCCAGAGGAGCCCCGTTTCCCCCTCGGAGCTCGAGATGAGGGATCCTTTCCCTGCTTTCAACGGGAAAGAATTCCCGGCGTTCCCGTCGCATCTCAAGAGGAGGCACTCTCAACAGGAAAGGCGAGAGGAACTCCATGGTCGTACCACCATTCCAAGAGTCCCCCAGATGTCTCAGTCCATTCGAGAGGAACCTCTTTGCCCTGCACTGGCTCATCTTTCACGCCGAGGATCGACTCACACCACGGTGGCACGTGGGACAGCCCTGTGGGAAAGCCTCGAGGGAAAGCCTCGAGGGAAAACCACAGATCCTTTGATCCACGCGACGGGAAGTGTGACATTGCTGCTACAGTCTGGAAGGAAAGCGCACGTGCATGCCCCCACTCGAGACGAGGCCTGACTCCCCTGGGGAGACTCCAGAAGTACTCAAAGATCCATGTCAGCCCCTGAGAGGAATCCTCGGTTCGGGCCCTGACTCCACACAAGGTTATTGGCCCCGGTATCGACGGGAGAGGAATCCCGATAGGCCCCCTAGCAACTCGCATGGGGACTGGCCTCTCCTGAGGCCACCAGGGCGGGTCCCTGAGGTCCCCGTCGTAACTCGAGAACACCTGCCGCAACTCGAGAAAATCCAGGAAGTTCTCCCTTCCAGGTGAGATGAGGCCTATTTCCGATGAGGCGTCTGGAGACTAATGACACCTAACCTCTGGAATTTCGAAATGGTCTTTCACACCCTTGCTGCAACTCAAGAAGTACACCGCCATACCCGTCTCCACTCGAGAGGAAGCACGATGGTCCCGCCCACATCCAGAGGAGCCCCGTTTCCCCCTCGTAGCTCGAGATGAGGGATCCTTTCCCTGCTTTCAACGGGAAAGAATTCCCAGCGTTCCCGTCGCATCTCAAGAGGAGGCACTCTCAACAGGAAAGGCGAGAGGAACTCCATGGTCGTACCACCATTCCAAGAGTCCCCCAGATGTCTCAGTCCATTCCAGAGGAACCTCTTTGCCCTGCACTGGCTCATCTTTCACGCCGAGGATCGACTCACACCACGGTGGCACGTGGGACAGCCTTGTGGGAAAGCCTCGAGGGAAAGCCTCGAGGGAAAACCACAGATCCTTTGATCCACTCGACGGGAAGCGTGACATTGCTGCTACAGCTTGGAAGGATAGCGCACGTGCATGCCCCCACTCGAGACGAGGCCTGACTCCCCTGCGGAGACTCCAGAAGTACCCAAAGATCCATGTCAGCCCCTGAGAGGAATCCTCGTTTCCGGCCCTGACTCCACACAAGTTTTTTGGCCCCGGTATCGACGGGAGAGGAATTCCGAGAGGCCCCCTAGCAACTCGCATGTGGACTGGCCTCTCCTGAGGCCACCAGGGCGGGTCCCTGAGGTCCCCGTCGTAACTCGAGAACACCTGCCGCATCTCGAGAAAATCCAGGAAGTTCTCCCTTCCAGGCGAGAAGAATCCTATTTCCGATGAGGCGTCTGGAGACTAATGACACCTAACCTCTGGAATTTCGAAAGGGTCTTTCACACCCTTGCTGCAACTCAAGAAGTTCACTTCCATACCCGTCTCCACTCGAGAGGAAGCAGGATGGTCCCGCCCACATCCAGAGGAGCCCCGTTTCCCCCTCGTAGCTCGAGATGAGGGATCCTTTGCCTGCTTTCAACGGGAAAGAATTCCCGGCATTCCCATCGCATCTCAAGAGGAGGCACTCTCAACAGGAAAGGCGAGAGGAACTCCATGGTGGTACCACCATTCCAAGAGTCCCCCAGATGTCTCAGTCCATTCCAGAGGAACCTCTTTGCCCTGCACTGGCTCATCTTTCACGCCGAGGATCGACTCACACCACGGTGGCACGTGGGACAGCCCTGTGGGAAAGCCTCGAGGGAAAGCCTCGAGGGAAAACCACAGATCCTTTGATCCACGCGACGGGAAGCGTCACATTGTTGCTACAGCCTGGAAGGAAAGCGCACGTGCATGCCCCCACTCGAGACGAGGCCTGACTCCACTGGGGAGTCTCCAGACGTACCCAAAGATCCATGTCAGCCCATGAGAGGAATCCTCGGTTACGGCCCTGACTCCACACAAGGTTGTTGGCCCCGGTATCGACGGGAGAGGAATCCCGAGAGGCCCCCTAGCAACTCGCAAGGGACTGGCCTCTCCTGACGCCACCAGGGCGGGTCCCTGAGGTCCCCGTCGTAACTCGAGAACACCTGCCGCAACTCGAGAAAATCCAGGAAGTTCTCCCTTCCAGGCGAGATGAGGCCTATTTCTGATGAGGCGTCTGGAGACTAATGACACCTAACCTCTGGAACTTCGAAAGGGTCTTTCACACCCTTGCTGCAACTCAAGAAGTTCACCGCCATACCCGTCTCCACTCGAGATGAAGCACGATGGTCCCGCCCACATCCAGAGGAGCCCCGTTTTCCCCTCGTAGCTCGAGATGAGGGATCCTTTCCCTGGTTTCAAAGGGAAAAAGTTCCCGGCGTTCCCGTCGCATCTCAAGAGGAGGCACTCTCAACAGGAAAGGCGAGAGGAACTCCATGGTCGTACCACCATTCCAAGAGTCCCCCAGATATCTCAGTCCATTCCAGAGGAACCTCTTTGTCCTGCACTGGCTCATCTTTCACGGCGAGGATCGACTCACACCTCGGTGGCACGTGGGACAGCCCTGTGGGAAAGCCTCGAGGGAAAGCCTCGAGGGAAAACCACAGATCCTTTGATCTACGCGACAGAAAGCGTGACATTGCTGCTACAGCCTGGAAGGAAAGCGCACGTGCATGCCCCCACTCGAGACGAGGCCTGACTCCCCTGGGGAGACTCCAGAAGTACCCAAAGATCCATGTCAGCCCCTGAGAGGAATCCTCGGTTCCGGCCCTGACTCCACACAAGGTTTTTGGCCCCGGTATCGACGGGAGAGGAATCCCGAGAGGCCCCCTAGCACATCGCATGGGGACTGGCCTCTCCTGAGGCCACCAGGGCGGGTCCCTGAGGTCCCCGTCGTAACTCGAGAACACCTGCCGCAACTCGAGAAAATCCAGGAAGTTCTCCCTTCCAGGCGAGATGAGGCCTATTTCCGATGAGGCGTCTGGAGACTAATGACACCTAACCTCTGGAACTTCGAAAGGGTCTTTCACACCCTTGCTGCAACTCAAGAAGTTCACCGCCATACCCGTGTCCACTCGAGAGGAAGCACGATGGTCCCGCCCACATCCAGAGGAGCCCCGTTTCCCCCTCGTAGCTCGAGATGAGGGATCCTTTCCCTGCTTTCAACGGGAAAGAATTCCCGGCGTTCCCGTCGCATCTCAAGAGGAGGCACTCTCAACAGGAAAGGCGAGAGGAACTCCATGGTCGTACCACCATTCCAAGAGTCCCCCAGATGTCTCAGTCCATTCCAGAGGAACCTCTTTGCCCTGCACTGGCTCATCTTTCACGCCGAGGATCGACTCACACCACGGTGGCACGTGGGACAGCCCTGTGGGAAAGTCTCGAGGGAAAACCACAGATCCTTTGATACACGCCACGGGAAGCGTGACATTGCTGCTACAGCCTGGAAGGAAAGCGCACGTGCATGCCCCCACTCGAGTCGAGGCCTAACTCCGCTGGGGAGACTCCAGAAGTACCCAAAGATCCATGTCAGCCCCTGAGAGGAATCCTCGGTTCCGGCCCTGACTCCACACAAGCTTTTTGGCCCCGGTACCGACGGGAGAGGAATCCCGAGAGGCCCCCTAGCACCTCGCATGGGGACTGGCCTCTCCTGAGGCCACCAGGGCGGGTCCCTGAGGTCCCCGTCGTAACTCGAGAACACCTGCCGCAACTCGAGAAAATCCAGGAAGTTCTCCCTTCCAGGCGAGATGAGGCCTATTTCCGATGAGTCGTCTGGAGACTAATGACACCTAACCTCTGGAACTTCGAAAGGGTCTTTCACACCCTTGCTGCAACTCAAGAAGTTCACCGCCATACCCGTCTCCACTCGAGAGGAAGCACGATGGTCCCGCCCACATCCAGAGGAGCCCCGTTTCCCCCTCGTAGCTCGAGATGAGGGATCCTTTGCCTGCTTTCAACGGGAAAGAATTCCCGGCGTTCCCGTCGCATCTCAAAAGGAGGAACTCTCAACAGGAAAGGCTAGAGGAACTCCATGGTCGTACCACCATTCCAAGAGTCCCCCAGATGTCTCAGTCCATTCCAGAGGAACCTCTTTGCCCTGCACTGGCTCATCTTTCACGCCGAGGATCGACTCACACCACGGAGGCACGTGGGACAGCCCTGTGGGAAAGCCTCGAGGGAAAGCCTCGAGGGAAAACCACAGATCCTTTGATCCACGCCACGGGAAGCGTGACATTGCTGCTACAGCCTGGAAGGAAAGCGCACGTGCATGCCCCCACTCGAGACGAGGCCTGACTCCACTGGGGAGTCTCCAGACGTACCCAAAGATCCATGTCAGCCCATGAGAGGAATCCTCGGTTACGGCCCTGACTCCACACAATGTTGTTGGCCCCGGTATCGACGGGAGAGGAATCCCGAGAGGCCCCCTAGCAACTCGCATGGGGACTGGCCTCTCCTGAGGCCACCAGGGCGGGTCCCTGAGGTCCCCGTCGTAACTCGAGAACACCTGCCGCAACTCGAGAAAATCCAGGAAGTTCTCCCTTCCAGGCGAGATGAGGCCTATTTCTGATGAGGCGTCTGGAGACTAATGACACCTAACCTCTGGAACTTCGGAAGGGTCTTTCACACCCTTGCTGCAACTCAAGAAGTTCACCGCCATACCCGTCTCCACTCGAGATGAAGCACGATGGTCCCGCCCACATCCAGAGGAGCCCCGTTTTCCCCTCGTAGCTCGAGATGAGGGATCCTTTCCCTGGTTTCAAAGGGAAAAAGTTCTCGGCGTTCCCGTCGCATCTCAAGAGGAGGCACTCTCAACAGGAAAGGCGAGAGGAACTCCATGGTCGTACCACCATTCCAAGAGTCCCCCAGATATCTCAGTACATTCCAGAGGAACCTCTTTGTCCTGCACTGGCTCATCTTTCACGCCGAGGATCGACTCACACCTCGGTGGCACGTGGGACAGCCCTGTGGGAAAGCCTCGAGGGAAAGCCTCGAGGGAAAACCACAGATCCTTTGATCCACGCGACAGGAAGCGTGACATTGCTGCTACAGCCTGGAAGGAAAGCGCACGTGCATGCCCCCACTCGAGACGAGGCCTGACTCCCCTGGGGAGACTCCAGAAGTACCCAAAGATCCATGTCAGCCCCTGAGAGGAATCCTCGGTTCCGGCGCTGACTCCACACAAGGTTTTTGGCCCCGGTATCGACGGGAGAGGAATCCCGAGAGGCCCCCTAGCACATCGCATGGGGACTGGCCTCTCCTGAGGCCACCAGGGCGGGTCCCTGAGGTCCCCGTCGTAACTCGAGAACACCTGCCGCAACTCGAGAAAATCCAGGAAGTTCTCCCTTCCAGGCGAGATGAGGCCTATTTCCGATGAGGCGTCTGGAGACTAATGACACCTAACCTCTGGAACTTCGAAAGGGTCTTTCACACCCTTGCTGCAACTCAAGAAGTTCACCGCCATACCCGTGTCCAATCGAGAGGAAGCACGATGGTCCCGCCCACATCCAGAGGAGCCCCGTTTCCCCCTCGTAGCTCGAGATGAGGGATCCTTTCCCTGCTTTCAACGGGAAAGAATTCCCGGCGTTCCCGTCGCATCTCAAGAGGAGGCACTCTCAACAGGAAAGGCGAGAGGAACTCCATGGTCGTACCACCATTCCAAGAGTCCCCCAGATGTCTCAGTGCATTCCAGAGGAACCTCTTTGCCCTGCACTGGCTCATCTTTCACGCCGAGGATCGACTCACACCACGGTGGCACGTGCGACAGCCCTGTGGGAAAGTCTCGAGGGAAAACCACAGATCCTTTGATACACGCCACGGGAAGCGTGACATTGCTGCTACAGCCTGGAAGGAAAGCGCACGTGCATGCCCCCACTCGAGTCGAGGCCTTACTCCCCTGGGGAGACTCCAGAAGTACCCAAAGATCCATGTCAGCCCCTGAGAGGAATCCTCGGTTCCAGCCCTGACTCCACACAAGCTTTTTGGCCCCGGTATCGACGGGAGAGGAATCCCGAGAGGCCCCCTAGCACCTCGCATGGGGACTGGCCTCTCCTGAGGCCACCAGGGCGGGTCCCTGAGGTCCCCGTCTTAACTCGAGAACACCTGCCGCAACTCGAGAAAATCCAGGAAGTTCTCCCTTCCAGGCGAGATGAGGCCTATTTCCGATGAGGCGTCTGGAGACTAATGACACCTAAACTTTGGAATTTCGAAAGGGTCTTTCACACCCTTGCTGCAACTCAAGAAGTTCACCGCCATACCCGTCTCCACTCGAGAGGAAGCACGATGGTCCCGCCCACATCCAGAGGAGCCCCGTTTCCCTCTCGGAGCTCGAGATGAGGGATCCTTTCCTGCTTTCAACGGGAAGGAATTCCCGGCGTTCCCGTCGCATCTCAAGAGGAGGCACTCTCAACAGGAAAGGCGAGAGGAACTCCATGGTCGTACCACCATTCCTAGAGTCCCGCAGATGTCTCAGTCCATTCCAGAGGAACCTCTTTGCCCTGCACTGGCTCATCTTTCACGCCGAGGATCGACTCACACCACGGAGGCACGTGGGACAGCCCTGTGGGAAAGCCTCGAGGGAAAGCCTCGAGGGAAAACCACAGATCCTTTGATCCACGCCACGGGAAGCGTGACATTGCTGCTACAGCCTGGAAGGAAAGCGCACGTGCATGCCCCCACTCGAGACGAGGCCTGACTCCCGTGGGGAGACTCCAGAAGTACCCAATGATCCATATAAGCCCCTGAGAGGAATCCTCGGTTCCGGCCCTGACTGCACACAAGGTTTTTGGCCCCGGTATCGACGGGAGAGGAATCCCGAGAGGCCCCCTAGCACCTCGCATGGGGACTGGCCTCTCCTGAGGCCACCAGGGCGGGTCCCTGAGGTCCCCGTCGTAACTCGAGAACACCTGCCGCAACTCGAGAAAATCCAGGAAGTTCTCCCTTCCAGGCGAGATGAGGCCTATTTCCGATGAGGCGTCTGGAGACTAATGACACCTAACCTCTCGAACTTCGAAAGGGTCTTTCACACCCTTGCTGCAACTCAAGAAGTTCACCGCCATACCCGTCTCCACTCGAGAGGAAGCACGATGGTCCCGCCCACATCCAGAGGAGCCCCGTTTCCCCCTCGTAGCTCAAGATGAGGGATCCTTTCCCTGCTTTCAACGGGAAAGTATTCCCGGCGTTCCCGTCGCATCTCAAGAGGAGGCACTCTCAACAGGAAAGGTGAGAGGAACTCCATGGTCGTACCGCCATTCCAAGAGTCCCCCAGATGTCTCAGTCCATTCCAGAGGAACCTCTTTGCCCTGCACTGGCTCATCTTTCACGCCGAGGATCGACTCACACCACGGTGGCACGTGGGAGAGCCCTGTGGGAAGCCTCGAGGGAAAACCACAGATCCTTTGATCCACGCGACGGGAAGCGTGACATTGCTGCTACAGCCTGTAAGGAAAGCACACGTGCATGCCCCCACTCGAGACGAGGCCTGACTCCCCTGGGGAGACTCCAGAAGTACCCAAAGATCCATGTCAGCCCCTGAGAGGAATCCTCTGTTCCGGCCCTGACTCCACACAAGGTTTATGGCCCCGGTATCGACGGGAGAGGAATCCCGAGAGGCCCCCTAGCACCTCGCATGGGTACTGGCCTCTCCTGAGGCCACCAGGGCGGGTCCCTGAGGTCCCCGTCGTAACTCGAGAACACCTGCCGCAACTCGAGAAAATCCAGGAAGTTCTCCCTTCCAGGCGAGATGAGGCCTATTTCCGATGAGGCGTCTGGAGACAAATGACACCTAACCTCTGGAAATTCGAAAGGGTCTTTCACACCCTTGCTGCAACTCAAGAAGTTCACCGCCATACCCGTCTCCACTCGAGAGGAAGCACGATGGTCCCACCCACATCCAGAGGAGCCCCGTTTCCCCCTCGGAGCTCGAGATGAGGGATCCTTTCCCTGCTTTCAACGGGAAAGAATTCCCGGCGTTCCCGTCGCATCTCAAGAGGAGGCACTCTCAACAGGAAAGGCGAGAGGAACTCCATGGTCGTACCACCATTCCAATAGTCCCCCAGATGTCTCAGTCCATTCCAGAGGAACCTCTTTGCCCTGCACTGGCTCATCTTTCACGCCGAGGATCGACTCACACCACGGTGGCACGTGGGACATCCTTGTGGGAAAGCCTCGACGGAAAGCCTCGAGGGAAAACCACAGATCCTTTGATCCACGCGACGGGAAGCGTGACATTGCTGCTACAGCCTGGAAGGAAAGCGCACGTGCATGCCCCCACTCGAGACGAGGCCTGACTCCCCTGGGGAGACTCCAGAAGTACCCAAAGATCCATGTCAGCCCCTGAGAGGAATCCTCGGTTCCGGCCCTGACTCCACACAAGGTTTTTGGCCCCGGTATCGACGGGAGAGGAATCCCTATAGGCCCCCTAGCACCTCGCATGGGGACTGGCCTCTCCTGAGGCCACCAGAGCGGGTCCCTGAGGTCCCCGTCGTAACTCGAGAACACCTGCCGCAACTCGAGAAAATCCAGGAAGTTCTCCCTTCCAGGCGAGATGAGGCCTAATTCCGATGAGGCGTCTGGAGACTAATGACACCTAACCTCTGGAACTTCGAAAGGGTCTTTCACACCCTTGCTGCAACTCAAGAAGTTCACCGCCATACCCGTCTCCACTCGAGAGGAAGCACGATGGTCCCACCCACATCCAGAGGAGCCCCGTTTCCCCCTCGGAGCTCGAGATGAGGGATCCTTTCCCTGCTTTCAACGGGAAAGAATTCCCGGCGTTCCCGTCGCATCTCAAGAGGAGGCACTCTCAACAGGAAAGGCGAGAGGAACTCCATGGTCGTACCACCATTCCAAGAGTCCCCCAGATGTCTCAGTCCATTCCAGAGGAACCTCTTTGCCCTGCACTGGCTCATCTTTCACGCCGAGGATCGACACACACCACGGTGGCACGTGGGACAGCCCTGTGGTTAAGCCTCGAGGGAAAACCACAGATCCTTTGATCCACGCCACGGGAAGCGTGACATTGCTGCTACAGCCTGGAAGGAAAGCGCACGTGCATGCCCCCACTCGAGACGAGGCCTGACTCCCCTGGGGAGACTCCAGAAGTACCCAAAGATCCATGTCAGCCCCTGAGAGGAATCCTCGGTTACGGCCCTGACTCCACACAAGGTTTTTGGCCCCGGTATCGACGGGAGAGGAATCCCGAGAGGCCCCGTAGCAAATCGCATGGGGACTGGCCTCTTGAGGCAAGCAGGGCGGGTCCCTGAGGTCCCCGTCGTAACTCGAGAACACCTACCGCAACTCGAGAAAATCAAGGAAGTTCTCCCTTGCAGGCGAGATGAGGCCTATTTCCGATGAGGCGTCTGGAGACTAATGACACCTAACCTCTGGAAATTCGAAAGGGTCTTTCACACACTTGCTGCAACTCAAGAAGTTCACCGCCATACCCGTCTCCACTCGAGAGGAAGCACGATGGTCCCGCCCACATCCAGAGGAGCCCCGTTTCCCCCTCGTAGCTCGAGATGAGGGATCCTTTCCCTGCTTTCAATGGGAAAGTATTCCCGTCATTCCCGTCGCATCTCAAGAGGAGGCACTCTCAACAGGAAAGGCGAGAGGAACTCCATGGTCGTACCACCATTCCAAGAGTCCCCCAGATGTCTCAGTCCATTCCAGAGGAACCTCTTTGCCCTGCACTGGCTCATCTTTCACGCCGAGGATCGACTCACACCACGGTGGCACGTGGCACAGCTATGTGGGAAAGCCTCGAGGGAAAGCCTCGAAGGAAAACCACAGATCCTTTGATCCACGCGACGGGAAGCGTGACATTGCTGCTACAGCCTGGAAGGAAAGTGCACGTGCATGCCCCCACTCGAGACGAGGCCTGAATCCCCTGGGGAGACTCCAGAAGTACCCAATGATCCATGTCAGCCCCTGAGAGGAATCCTCGTTACCGGCCCTGACTGCACACAAGGTTTTTGGCCCCGGTATCGACGGGAGAGGAATCCCGAGAGGCCCCCTAGCACCTCGCATGGGGACTGGCCTCTCCTGAGACCACCAGGGCGGGTCCCTGAGGTCCCCGTCGTAACTCGAGAACACCTGCCGCAACTCGAGAAAATCCAGGAAGTTCTCCCTTCCAGGCGAGATGAGGCCTATTTCCGATGAGGCGTCTGGAGACTAATGACACCTAACCTCTGGAACTTCGAAAGGGTCTTTCACACCCTTGCTGCAACTCAAGAAGTTCACCGCCATACCCGTCTCCACTCGAGAGGAAGCACGATGGTCCCGCCCACATCCAGAGGAGCCCCGTTTCCCCCTCGTAGCTCGAGATGAGGGATCCTTTCCCTGCTTTCAACGGGAAAGAATTCCCGGCGTTCCCGTCGCATCTCAAGAGGAGGCACTCTCAACAGGAAAGGCGAGAGGAACTCCATGGTCGTACCACCATTCCAAGAGTCCCCCAGATGTCTCAGTCCATTCCAGAGGAACCTCTTTGCCCTGCACTGGCTCATCTTTGACGCCGAGAATCGACTCACACCACGGTGGCACGTGGGACAGCCCTGCGGGAAAGCCTCGAGGGAAAGCCTCGAGGGAAAACCACAGATCCTTTGATGCACGCGACGGGAAGCGTGACATTGCTGCTACAGCCTGGAAGGAAAGCGCACGTGCATGCCCCCACTCGAGACGAGGCCTGACTCCCCTGGGGAGACTCCAGAAGTACCCAAAGATCCATGTCACCCCTGTGAGGAATCCTCGGTTCCGGCCCTGACTCCACACAAGGTTTTTGGCCCTAGTATCGACGGGAGAGGAATCGCGAGAGGCCCCCTAGCAACTCGCATGGGGACTGGCCTCTCCTGAGGCCATCAGGGCGGGTCCCTGTGGTACCCGTCGTAACTCGAGAACACCTGCCGCAACTCGAGAAAATCCAGGAAGTTCTCCCTTCCAGGCGAGATGAGGTCTATTTCCGATGAGGCATCTGGAGACTGACACGTAACCTCTGGAACTTCGAAAGGGTCTTTCACACCCTTGCTGCAACTCAAGAAGTTCACCGCCATACCCGTCTCCACTCGAGAGGAAGCACGATGGTCCTACCCACATCCAGAGGAGCCCCGTTTCCCCCTCGTAGCTCGAGATGAGGGATCCTTTCCCTGCTTTCAACGGCAAAGAATTCCCGGTGTTCCCGTCGCATCTCAAGAGGAGGCACTCTCAACAGGATAGGCGAGAGGAACTCCATGGTCGTACCACCATTCCAAGAGTCCCCCAGATGTCTCAGTCCATTCCAGAGGAACCTCTTTGCCCTGCACTGGCTCATCTTTCACGTCGAGGATCGACTCACACCACGGTGGAACGTGGGACAGCCCTGCGGGAAAGCCTCGAGGGAAAGCCTCGAGGGAAAACCACAGATCCTTTGATCCACGCCACGGGAAGCGTGACATTGCTGCTACAGCCTGGAAGTAAAGCGCACGTGCATGCCCCGACTCGAGACGAGGCCTGACTCCCCTGGGGAGACTCCAGAAGTACCCAAAGATCCATGTCAGCCCCTGAGAGGAATCCTCGGTTCCGGCCCTGACTCCACACAAGGTTTTTGACCCCGGTATCGACGGGAGAGGAATCCCGAGAGGCCCCCTAGCAACTCGCATGGGGACTGGCCTCTCCTGAGGCCACCAGGGCGGGTCCCTGAGGTCCCCGTTGTAACTCGAGAACACCTGCCGCAACTCGAGAAAATCCAGGAAGTTCTCCCTTCCAGGCGAGATGAGGCCTATTTCCGATGAGGCGTCTGGAGACTAATGACACCTAACCTCTGGGACTTCGAAAGGGTCTTTCACACCCTTGCTGCAACTCAAGAAGTTCACCGCCATACCCGTCTCCACTCGAGAGGAAGCACGATGGTCCCGCCCACATCCAGAGGAGCCGCGTTTCCCCCTCGTGGCTCGAAATGAGGGATCCTTTCCCTGCTTTCAACGGGAAAGAATTCCCGGCGTTCCCGTCGCATCTCAAGAGGTGGCACTCTCAACAGGAAAGGCGAGAGGAACTCCATGGTCGTACCACCATTCCACGAGTCCCCCAGATGTCTCAGTCCATTCCAGAGGAACCTCTTTGCCCTGCACTGGCTCATTTTTCACGCCGAGGATCGACTCACACCACGGTGGCACGTGGGACAGCCCTGTGGGAAAGCCTCGAGGGAAAGCCTCGAGGGAAAACCACAGATCCTTTGATCCATGCGACGGGAAGCGTGACATTGCTGCTACAGCCTGGAAGGAAAGCGCACGTGCATGCCCCAACTCGAGACGAGCCCTGACTCCCTTGGGGAGACTCCAGAAGTACCCAAAGATCCATGTCAGCCCCTGAGAGGAATCCTCGGTTCCGGCCCTGACTCCACACAAGGTTTTTGGCCCCGGTATCGACGGGAGAGGAATCCCGAGAGGCCCCCTAGCAACGCCCATGGGGACTGGCCTCTCCTGAGGCCACCAGGGCGGGTCCCTGAGGTCCCCGTCGTAACTCGAGAACACCTGCCGCAACTCGAGAAAATCCAGGAAGTTCTCCCTTCCAGGCGAGATGAGGCCTATTTCCGATGAGGCGTCTGGAGACTAATGACACCTAACCTTTGGAAATTCGAAAGGGTCTTTCACACCCTTGCTGCAACTCAAGAAGTTCACCGCTATACCCGTCTCCACTCGAGAGGAAGCACGATGGTCCCGCCCACATCCAGAGGAGCCCCGTTTCCCCCTCGTAGCTCGAGATGAGGGATCCTTTCCCTGCTTTCAACGGGAAAGAATTCCCGGCGTTCCCGTCGCATCTAAAGAGGAGGCACTCTCAACAGGAAGGGCGAGAGGAACTCCATGGTCGTACCACCATTCCAATAGTCCCCCAGATGTCTCAGTCCATTCCAGAGGAACCTCTTTGCCCTGCACTGGCTCATCTTTCACGCCGAGGATCGACTCACACCACGGTGGCACGTGGGACAGCCCTGTGGGAAAGCCTCGAGGGAAAACCACAGATCCTTTGATCCACGCGACGGTAAGCGTGACATTGCTGCTACAGCCTGGAAGGAAAGCGCACGTGCATGCCCCCACTCGAGACGAGGCCTGACTCCCCTGGGGAGACTCCAGAAGTACCCAAAGATCCATGTCAGCCCCTGAGAGGAATCCTCAGTTCCGGCCCTGACTCCACACAAGGTTTTTGGCCCCGGTATCGACGGGAGAGGAATCCCGATAGGCCCCCTAGCACCTCGCATGGGGCCTGGCCTCTCCTGAGGCCACCAGAGCGGGTCCCTGAGGTCCCCGTCGTAACTCGAGAACACCTGCCGCAACTCGAGAAAATCCAGGAAGTTCTCCCTTCCAGGCGAGATGAGGCCTATTTCCGATGAGGCGTCTGGAGACTAATGACACCTAACCTCTGGAACTTCGAAAGGGTCTTTCACAACCTTGCTTCAACTCAAGAAGTTCACCGCCATACCCGTGTCCACTCGAGAGGAAGCACGATGGTCCCGCCCACATCCAGAGGAGCCCCGTTTCCCCCTCGTAGCTCGAGATGAGGGATCCTTTCCCTGCTTTCAACGGGAAAGAATTCCCGGCGTTCCCGTCGCATCTCAAGAGGAGGCACTCTCAACAGGAAAGGCGAGAGGAACTCCATGGTCGTACCACCATTCCAAGAGTCCCCCAGATGTCTCAGTCCATTCCAGAGGAACCTCTTTGCCCTGCACTGGCTCATCTTTCACGCCGAGGATCGACTCACACCACGGTGGCACGTGGGACAGCCCTGTGGGAAAGCCTCGAGGGAAAACCACAGATCCTTTGTTCCACGCCACGGGAAGCGTGACATTGCTGCTACAGCCTGGAAGGAAAGCGCACGTGCATGCCCCCACTCGAGACGAGGCCTGACTCCCCTGGGGAGACTCCAGAAGTACCCAAAGATCCATGTCAGCCCCTGAGAGGAATCCTCGGTTACGGCCCTGACTCCACACAAGGTTTTTGGCCCCGGTATCGACGGGAGAGGAATCCCGAGAGGCTTCGTAGCAAATCCCATGGGGACTGGCCTCTTGAGGCAACCAGGGCGGGTCCCTGAGGTCCCCGTCGTAACTCGAGAACACCTACCGCAACTCGAGAAAATCAAGGAAGTTCTCCCTTGCAGGCCAGATGAGGCCTATTTCCGATGAGGCGTCTGGAGACTAATGACACCTAACCTCTGGAAATTCGAAAGGGTCTTTCACACACTTGCTGCAACTCAAGAAGTTCACCGCCATACCCGTCTCCACTCGAGAGGAAGCACGATGGTCCCGCCCACATCCAGAGGAGCCACGTTTCCCCCTCGTAGCTCGAGATGAGGGATCCTTTCCCTGCTTTCAACGGGAAAGTATTCCCGTCATTCCCGTCGCATCTCAAGAGGAGGCACTCTCAACAGGAAAGGCGAGAGGAACTCCATGGTCGTACCACCATTCCAAGAGTCCCCCAGATGTCTCAGTCCATTCCAGAGGAACCTCTTTGCCCTGCACTGGCTCATCTTTCACGCCGAGGATCGACTCACACCACGGTGGCACGTGGCACAGCCATGTGGGAAAGCCTCGAGGGAAAGCCTCGAGGGAAAACCACAGATCCTTTGATCCACGCGACGGGAAGCGTGACATTGCTGCTACAGCCTGGAAGGAAAGCGCACGTGCATGCCCCCACTCGAGACGAGGCCTGACTCCCCTGGGGAGACTCCAGAAGTACCCAAAGATCCATGTCAGCCCCTGAGAGGAATCCTCGTTTCCGGCCCTGACTGCACACAAGGTTTTTGGCCCCGGTATCGACGGGAGAGGAATCCCGAGAGGCCCCCTAGTACCTCGCATGGGGACTGGCCTCTCCTGAGGCCACCAGGGCGGGTCCCTGAGGTCCCCGTCGTAACTCGAGAACACCTGCCGCAACTCGAGAAAATCCAGGAAGTTCTCCCTTCCAGGCGAGATGAGGCCTATTTCCTATGAGGCGTCTGGAGACTAATGACACCCAACCTCTGGAACTTCGAAAGGGTCTTTCACACCCTTGCTGCTACTCAAGAAGTTCACCTCCTTGCCCGTCTCCACTCGAGAGGAAGCACGATAGTCCCGCCCACATCCAGAGGAGCCCCGTTTCCCCCTCGTAGCTAGAGATGAGGGATCCTTTCCCTGCTTTCAACGGGAAAGAATTCCCGGCATTCCCGTCGCATCTCAAGAGGAGGCACTCTCAACAGGAAAGGCGAGAGGAACTCCATGGTCGTACCACCATTCCAAGAGTCCCCCAGATGTCTGAGTCCATTCCAGAGGAACCTCTTTGCCCTGCACTGGCTCATCTTTCACGCCGAGGATCGACTCACACCACGGTGGCACGTGGGACAGCCCTGTGGGAAAGCCTCGAGGGAAAGCCTCGAGGGAAAACCACAGATCCTTTGATCCACGCGACGGGAAGCGTGACATTGCTGCTACAGCCTGGAAGGAAAGCACACGTGCATGCCCCCACTCGAGACGAGGCCTGACTCCCCTGGGGAGACTCCAGAAGTACCCAAAGATCCATGTCAGCCCCTGAGAGGAATCCTCGGTTCCGGCCCTGACTCCACACAAGGTTTTTGGCCCCGGTATCGACGGGAGAGGAATCCCGAGAGGCCCCCTAGCAACGCCCATGGGGACTGGCTGTTCTTGAGGCCACCAGGGCGGGTCCCTGAGGTCCCCGTCGTAACTCGAGAACACCTGCCGCAACTCGAGAAAATCCAGGAAGTTCTCCCTTCCAGGCGAGATGAGGCCTATTTCCGATGAGGCGTCTGGAGACTAATGACACCTAACCTCTGGAACTTCGAAAGGGTCTTTCACACCCTTGCTGCAACTCAAGAAGTTCACCGCCATACCCGTCTCCACTCGAGAGGAAGCACGATGGTCCCGCCCACATCCAGAGGAGCCCCGTTTCCCCCTCGTAGCTCGAGATGAGGGATCCTTTCCCTGCTTTCAACGGGAAAGAATTCCCGGCGTTCCCGTCGCATCTCAAGAGGAGGCACTCTCAACAGGAAAGGCGAGAGGAACTCCATGGTCGTACCACCATTCCAAGAGTCCCCCAGATGTCTCAGTCCATTCCAGAGGAACCTCTTTGCCCTGCACTGGCTCATCTTTGACGCCGAGGATCGACTCACACCACGGTGGCACGTGGGACAGCCCTGCGGGAAAGCCTCGAGGGAAAGCCTCGAGGGAAAACCACAGATCCTTTGATGCACGCGACGGGAAGCGTGACATTGCTGCTACAGCCTGGAAGTAAAGCGCACGTGCATGCCCCGACTCGAGACGAGGCCTGACTCCCCTGGGGAGACTCCAGAAGTACCCAAAGATCCATGTCAGCCCCTGAGAGGAATCCTCGGTTCCGGCCCTGACTCCACACAAGGTTTTTGACCCCGGTATCGACGGGAGAGGAATCCCGAGAGGCCCCCTAGCAACTCGCATGGGGACTGGCCTCTCCTGAGGCCACCAGGGCGGGTCCCTGAGGTCCCCGTTGTAACTCGAGAACACCTGCCGCAACTCGAGAAAATCCAGGAAGTTCTCCCTTCCAGGCGAGATGAGGCCTATTTCCGATGAGGCGTCTGGAGACTAATGACACCTAACCTCTGGGACTTCGAAAGGGTCTTTCACACCCTTGCTGCAACTCAAGAAGTTCACCGCCATACCCGTCTCCACTCGAGAGGAAGCACGATGGTCCCGCCCACATCCAGAGGAGCCGCGTTCCCCCCTCGTGGCTCGAAATGAGGGATCCTTTCCCTGCTTTCAACGGGAAAGAATTCCCGGCGTTCCCGTCGCATCTCAAGAGGTGGCACTCTCAACAGGAAAGGCGAGAGGAACTCCATGGTCGTACCACCATTCCACGAGTCCCCCAGATGTCTCAGTCCATTCCAGAGGAACCTCTTTGCCCTGCACTGGCTCATCTTTCACGCCGAGGATCGACTCACACCACGGTGGCACGTGGGACAGCCCTGTGGGAAAGCCTCGAGGGAAAACCACAGATCCTTTGATCCACGCGACGGTAAGCGTGACATTGCTGCTACAGCCTGGAAGGAAAGCGCACGTGCATGCCCCCACTCGAGACGAGGCCTGACTCCCCTGGGGAGACTCCAGAAGTACCCAAAGATCCATGTCAGCCCCTGAGAGGAATCCTCGGTTCCGGCCCTGACTCCACACAAGGTTTTTGGCCCCGGTATCGACGGGAGAGGAATCCCGATAGGCCCCCTAGCACCTCGCATGGGGCCTGGCCTCTCCTGAGGCCACCAGAGCGGGTCCCTGAGGTCCCCGTCGTAACTCGAGAACACCTGCCGCAACTCGAGAAAATCCAGGAAGTTCTCCCTTCCAGGCGAGATGAGGCCTATTTCCGATGAGGCGTCTGGAGACTAATGACACCTAACCTCTGGAACTTCGAAAGGGTCTTTCACAACCTTGCTTCAACTCAAGAAGTTCACCGCCATACCTGTGTCCACTCGAGAGGAAGCACGATGGTCCCGCCCACATCCAGAGGAGCCCCGTTTCCCCCTCGTAGCTCGAGATGAGGGATCCTTTCCCTGCTTTCAACGGGAAAGAATTCCCGGCGTTCCCGTCGCATCTCAAGAGGAGGCACTCTCAACAGGAAAGGCGAGAGGAACTCCATGGTCGTACCACCATTCCAAGAGTCCCCCAGATGTCTCAGTCCATTCCAGAGGAACCTCTTTGCCCTGCACTGGCTCATCTTTGACGCCGAGGATCGACTCACACCACGGTGGCACGTGGGACAGCCCTGTGGGAAAGCCTCGAGGGAAAACCACAGATCCTTTGATCCACGCCACGGGAAGCGTGACATTGCTGCTACAGCCTGGAAGGAAAGCGCACGTGCATGCCCCCACTCGAGACGAGGCCTGACTCCCCTGGGGAGACTCCAGAAGTACCCAAAGATCCATGTCAGCCCCTGAGAGGAATCCTCGGTTACGGCCCTGACTCCACACAAGATTTTTGGCCCCGGTATCGACGGGAGAGGAATCCCGAGAGGCCCCGTAGCAAATCCCATGGGGACTGGCCTCTTGAGGCAACCAGGGCGGGTCCCTGAGGTCCCCGTCGTAACTCGAGAACACCTACCGCAACTCGAGAAAATCAAGGAAGTTCTCCCTTGCAGACGAGATGAGGCCTATTTCCGATGAGGCGTCTGGAGACTAATGACACCTAACCTCTGGAAATTCGAAAGGGTCTTTCACACACTTGCTGCAACTCAAGAAGTTCACCGCCATACCCGTCTCCACTCGAGAGGAAGCACGATGGTCCCGCCCACATCCAGAGGAGCCACGTTTCCCCCTCGTAGCTCGAGATGAGGGATCCTTTCCCTGCTTTCAACGGGAAAGTATTCCCGTCATTCCCGTCGCATCTCAAGAGGAGGCACTCTAAACAGGAAAGGCGAGAGGAACTCCATGGTCGTACCACCATTCCAAGAGTCCCCCAGATGTCTCAGTCCATTCCAGAGGAACCTCTTTGCCCTGCACTGGCTCATCTTTCACGCCGAGTATCGACTCACACCACGGTGGCACGTGGCACAGCCATGTGGGAAAGCCTCGAGGGAAAGCCTCGAGGGAAAACCACAGATCCTTTGATCCACGCGACGGGAAGCGTGACATTGCTGCTACAGCCTGGAAGGAAAGCGCACGTGCATGCCCCCACTCGAGACGAGGCCTGAATCCCCTGGGGAGACTCCAGAAGTACCCAAAGATCCATGTCAGCCCCTGAGAGGAATCCTCGTTTCCGGCCCTGACTGCACACAAGGTTTTTGGCCCCGGTATCGACGGGAGAGGAATCCCGAGAGGCCCCCTAGTACCTCGCATGGGGACTGGCCTCTCCTGAGGCCACCAGGGCGGGTCCCTGAGGTCCCCGTCGTAACTCGAGAACACCTGCCGCAACTCGAGAAAATCCAGGAAGTTCTCCCTTCCAGGCGAGATGAGGACTATTTCCTATGAGGCGTCTGGAGACTAATGACACCCAACCTCTGGAACTTCGAAAGGGTCTTTCACACCCTTGCTGCTACTCAAGAAGTTCACCTCCTTGCCCGTCTCCACTCGAGAGGAAGCACGATAGTCCCGCCCACATCCAGAGGAGCCCCGTTTCCCCCTCGTAGCTAGAGATGAGGGATCCTTTCCCTGCTTTCAACGGGAAAGAATTCCCGGCATTCCCGTCGCATCTCAAGAGGAGGCACTCTCAACAGGAAAGGCGAGAGGAACTCCATGGTCGTACCACCATTCCAAGAGTCCCCCAGATGTCTGAGTCCATTCCAGAGGAACCTCTTTGCCCTGCACTGGCTCATCTTTCACGCCGAGGATCGACTCACACCACGGTGGCACGTGGGACAGCCCTGTGGGAAAGCCTCGAGGGAAAACCACAGATCCTTTGATCCACGCCACGGGAAGCGTGACATTGCTGCTACAGCCTGGAAGGAAAGCGCACGTGCATGCCCCCACTCGAGACGAGGCCTGACTCCCCTGGGGAGACTCCAGAAGTACCCAAAGATCCATGTCAGCCCCTGAGAGGAATCCTCGGTTCTGGCCCTGACTCCACACAAGGTTTTTGGCCCCGGTATCGACGGGAGAGGAATCCCGAGAGGCCCCGTAGCAAATCCCATGGGGACTGGCTGTTCTTGAGGCCACCAGGGCGGGTCCCTGAGGTCCCCGTCGTAACTCGAGAACACCTGCCGCAACTCGAGAAAATCCAGGAAGTTCTCCCTTCCAGGCGAGATGAGGCCTATTTCCGATGAGGCGTCTGGAGACTAATGACACCTAACCTCTGGAACTTCGAAAGGGTCTTTCACACCCTTGCTGCAACTCAAGAAGTTCACCGCCATACCCGTCTCCACTCGAGAGGAAGCACGATGGTCCCGCCCACATCCAGAGGAGCCCCGTTTCCCCCTCGTAGCTCGAGATGAGGGATCCTTTCCCTGCTTTCAACGGGAAAGAATTCCCGGCGTTCCCGTCGCATCTCAAGAGGAGGCACTCTCAACAGGAAAGGCGAGAGGAACTCCATGGTCGTACCACCATTCCAAGAGTCCCCCAGATGTCTCAGTCCATTCCAGAGGAACCTCTTTGCCCTGCACTGGCTCATCTTTGACGCCGAGGATCGACTCACACCACGGTGGCACGTGGGACAGCCCTGCGGGAAAGCCTCGAGGGAAAGCCTCGAGGGAAAACCACAGATCCTTTGATGCACGCGACGGGAAGCGTGACATTGCTGCTACAGCCTGGAAGGAAAGCGCACGTGCATGCCCCCACTCGAGACGAGGCCTGACTCCCCTGGGGAGACTCCAGAAGTACCCAAAGATCCATGTCAGCCCCTGAGAGGAATCCTCGGTTCCGGCCCTGACTCCACACAAGGTTTTTGGCCCCGGTATCGACGGGAGAGGAATCCCGAGAAGCCCCCTAGCAACTCGCATGGGGACTGGCCTCTCCTGAGGCCACCAGGGCGGGTCCCTGAGGTCCCCGTCGTAACTCGAGAACACCTGCCGCAACTCGAGAAAATCCAGGAAGTTCTCCCTTCCAGGCGAGATGAGGCCTATTTCCGATGAGGCGTCTGGAGTCTAATGACACCTAATCTCTGGAACTTCGAAAGGGTCTTTCACACCCTTGCTGCAACTCAAGAAGTTCACCGCCATACCCGTCTCCACTCGGGAGGAAGCACGATGGTCCCGCCCACATCCAGAGGAACCCCGTTTCCCCCTCGTAGCTCGAGATGAGGGATCGTTTCCCTGCTTTCAACGGGAAAAAATTCCCATCATTCCCGTCGCATCTCAAAAGGAGGCACTCTCAACAGGAAAGGCGAGAGGAACTCAATGGTCGTACCACCATTCCTAGAGTCCCCTAGATGTCTCAGTCCATTCCAGAGGAACCTCTTTGACCTGCACTGGCTCATTTTTCACGCCGAGGATCGACTCACTCCACGGTGGCACGTGGGACAGCCCTGTGGGAAAGCCTCGAGGGAAAGCCTCGAGGGAAAGCCACAGATCCTTTGATAAATGCGACGGGAAGCGTGACATTGCTGCTACAGCCTGGAATGAAAGCGCACGTGCATGCCCCCACTCGAGACGAGGCCTGACTGCCCTAGGGAGACTCCATAAGTACCCAAAGATCCATGTCACCCTTGAGAGGAATCTTCGGTTCGGGCCCTGACTCCACACAAGGTTTTTGGCCCCGGTATCGACAGGAGAGGAATCCCGAGAGGCCCCCTAGCAACTCGCATGGGGAATGGCCTCTCCTGAGGCAACCAGGGCGGGTCCCTGAGGTCCCCGTCGTAACTCGAGAACACCTGCCGCAACTCGAGAAAATCCAGGAAGTTCTCCCTTCCAGGCGAGATGAGGCCTATTTCCGATGAGGCGTCTGGAGACTAATGACACCTAACCTCTGGAACCTCGAAAGGGTCTTTCACACCCTAGCTGCAACTCAAGAAGTTCACCGCCATAGCCGTCTTAACTCCAGAGGAAGCACGATGGTCCCGCCCACATCCAGAGGAGCCCCGTTTCCCCCTCGTAGCTCGAGATGAGGGATCCTTTCCCTACTTTCAACGGGAAAGAGTTCCCGGCGTTCCCGTCGCATCTCAAGAGGAGGCACTCTCAACAGGAAAGGCGAGAGGAACTCCATGGTCGTACCACCATTCCAAGAGTCCCCCAGAGGTCTCAGTCCATTCCAGAGGAACCTCTTTGCCCTGCACTGGCTCATCTTTCACGCCGAGGATCGACTCACACCACGGTCGCACGTGGGACAGCCCTGTGGGAAAGCCTCGAGGGAAAGCCTCGAGGGAAAACCACAGATCCTTTGATCCACGCGACGGGAAGCGTGACATTGCTGCTACAGCCAGGAAGGAAAGCGCAAGTTCATGCCACCACTCGAGACGAGGCCTGACTCCCCTGGGGAGACTCCAGAAGTACCCAAAGATCCATGTCAGCCCCTGAGAGGAATCCTCGGTTCCCGCCCTGACTCCACACAAGGTTTTTGGCCCCGGTATCGACGGGAGAGGAATCCCGAGAGGCCGCCTAGCAACCCGCACGGGGAGTGGCCTCTCCTGAGGCCACCAGGGCGGGTCCCTGAGGTCCCCGTCGTAACTCGAGAACACCTGCCGCAACTCGAGAAAATCCAGGAAGTTCTCCCTTCCAGGCGAGATGAGGCCTATTTCCGATGAGGCGTCTGTAGTCTAATGACACCTAACCTCTGGAACTTCGAAAGGGTCTTTCACACCCTTGCTGCAACTCAAGAAGTTCACCGCCATACCCGTCTCCACTCGAGAGGAAGCACGATGGTCCCACCCACATCCAGAGGAGCCCCGTTTCCCCCTCGTAGCTCGAGATGAGGGATCCTTTCCCTGCTTTCAACGGGAAAGAATTCCCGGCGTTCCCGTCGCATCTCAAGAGGAGGCACTCTCAACAGGAAAGGCGAGAGGGACTCCATGGTCGTACCACCATTCCAAGACTCCCCCAGATGTCTCAGTCCATTCCAGAGGAAACTCTTTGCCCTGCACTGGCTCATCTTTCACGCCGAGGATCGACTCACAACACGGTGGCACGTGGGACAGCCCTGTGGGAAAGCCTCGAGGGAAAGCCTCGAGGGAAAGCCACAGATCCTTTGATAAATGCGACGGGAATCGTGACATTGCTGCTACAGCCTGGAAGGAAAGCGCACGTGCATGCCCCCACTCGAGACGAGGCCTGACTCCCGTGGGGAGACTCCAGAAGTACCCAAAGATCCATGTCAGCCCCTGAGAGGAATCCTCGGTCCCGGCCCTGACTCCACACAAGGTTTTTGGCCCCGGTATCGACGGGAGAGGAATCCCGAGAGGCCGCCTAGCAACTCGCATGGGGACTGGCCTCTCCTGAGGCCACCAGGGCGGGTCCCTGAGGTCCCCGTCGTAACTCGAGAACACCTGCCGCAACTCGAGAAAATCCAGGAAGTTCTCCCTTCCAGGCGAGATGAGGCCTATTTCCGATGAGGCGTCTGGAGACTAATGACACCTAACCTCTGGAACTTCGAAAGGGTCTTTCACACCCTTGCTGCAACTCAAGAAGTTCACCGCCATACCCGTCTCCACTCGAGAGGAAGCACGATGGTCCCGCCCACATCCAGAGGAGCCCCGTTTCCCCCTCGTAGCTCGAGATGAGGGATCCTTTCCCTGCTTTCAACGGGAAAGAATTCCCGGCGTTCCCGTCGCATCTCAAGAGGAGGCACTCTCAACAGGAAAGGCGAGAGGAACTCCATGGTCGTACCACCATTCCAAGAGTCCCCCAGATGTCTCAGTCCATTCCAGAGGAACCTCTTTGACCTGCACTGGCTCATCTTTCACGCCGAGGATCGACTCACACCATGGTGGCACGTGGGACAGCCCTGTGGGAAAGCCTCGAGGGAAAGCCTCGAGGGAAAACCACAGATCCTTTGATCCACGCGACGGGAAGCGTGACATTGCTGCTACAGCCTGGAAGGAAAGCCCACGTGCATGCCCCCACTCGAGACGAGGCCTGACTCCCCTGGGGAGACTCCAGAAGTACCCAAAGATCCATGTCAGCCCCTGAGAGGAATCCTCGGTTCCGGCCCTGACTCCACACAAGGTTTTTGGCCCCGGTATTGACGGGAGAGGAATCCCGAGAAGCCCCCTAGCAACTCGCATGGGGACTGGCCTCTCCTGAGGCCACCAGGGCGGGTCCCTGAGGTCCCCGTCGTAACTCCAGAACACCTGCCGCAACTCGAGAAAATCCAGGAAGTTCTCCCTTCCAGGCGAGATGAGGCCTATTTCCGATGAGGCGTCTGGAGACTAATGACACCTAATCTCAGGAACTTCGAAAGGGTCTTTCACACCCTTGCTGCAACTCAAGAAGTTCACCGCCATACCCGTCTCCACTCGGGAGGAAGCACGATGGTCCCGCCCACATCCAGAGGAACCCCGTTTCCCCCTCGTAGCTCGAGATGAGGGATCGTTTCCCTGCTTTCAACGGGAAAAAATTCCCATCATTCCCGTCGCATCTCAAAAGGAGGCACTCTCAACAGGAAAGGCGAGAGGAACTCAATGGTCGTACCACCATTCCTAGAGTCCCCTAGATGTCTCAGTCCATTCCAGAGGAACCTCTTTGATCTGCACTGGCTCATTTTTCACGCCGAGGATCGACTCACTCCACGGTGGCACGTGGGACAGCCCTGTGGGAAAGCCTCGAGGGAAAGCCTCGAGGGAAAGCCACAGATCCTTTGATAAATGCGACGGGAAGCGTGACATTGCTGCTACAGCCTGGAAGGAAAGCGCAAGTGCATGCCACCACTCGAGACGAGGCCTGACTCCCCTGGGGAGACTCCAGAAGTACCCAAAGATCCATGTCAGCCCCTGAGAGGAATCCTCGGTTCCGGCCCTGACTCCACACAAGGTTTTTGGCCCCGGTATCAACGGGAGAGGAATCCCGAGAGGACGCCTAGCAACTCGCATGGGGAGTGGCCTCTCCTGAGGCCACCAGGGCGGGTCCCTGAGGTCCCCGTCGTAACTCGAGAACACCTGCCGCAACTCGAGAAAATCCAGGAAGTTCTCCCTTCCAGGCGAGATGAGGCCTATTTCCGATGAGGCGTCTGGAGACTAATGACACCTAACCTCTGGAACTTCGAAAGGGTCTTTCACACAATTGCTGCAACTCAAGAAGTTCACCGCCATACCCGTCTCCACTCGAGAGGAAGCACGATGGTCCCGCCCACATCCAGAGGAGCCCCGTTTCCCCCTCGTAGCTCGAGATGAGGGATCCTTTCCCTGCATTCAACGGGAAAGAATTCCTGGCGTTCCCGTAGCATGTCAAGAGGAGGCACTCTCAACAGGAAAGGCGAGAGGAATACCATGGTCGTACCACCATTCCAAGAGTCCCCCAGATGTCTCAGTCCATTCCAGAGGAACCTCTTTGCCCTGCACTGGCTCATCTTTCACGCCGAGGATCGACTCACACCACAGTGGCACGTGGGACAGCCCTGTGGGAAAGCCTCGAGGGAAAGCCTCGAGGGAAAACCACAGATCCTTTGATCCACGCCACGGAAAGCGTGACATTGCTGCTACAGCCTGGAAGGAAAGCGCACGTGCATGCCCCCACTCGAGACGAGGCCTGACTCCCCTGGGGAGACTCCAGAAGTACCCAAAGATCCATGTCAGCCCCTGAGAGGAATCCTCGGTTCCGGCCCTGACTCCACACAATGTTTTTGGCCCCAGTATTGATGGGAGAGGAATCCCGAGAGGCCCCCTAGCAACTCGCATGGGGACTGGCCGTTCCTGAGGCCACCAGGGCGGGTCCCTGAGGTCCCCGTCGTAACTCGAGAACACCTTCCGCACCTCGAGAAAATCCAGGAAGTTCTCCCTTCCAGGCGAGATGAGGCCTATTTCCGATGAGGCGTCTGGAGACTAATGACACCTAACCTCTGGAACTTCGAAAGGGTCTTTCACACCCTTGCTGCAACTCAAGAAGTTCACCGCCATACCCGTCTCCACTCGAGAGGAAGCACGATGGTCCCGCCCACATCCAGAGGAGCCCCGTTTCCCCCTCGGAGCTCGAGATGAGGGATCGTTTCCCTGCTTTCAACAGGAAAAAATTCCCAGCATTCCCGTCGCATCTCAAGAAGAGGCACTCTCAACAGGAAAGGCGAGAGGAACTCAATGGTCGTACCACCATTCCTAGAGTCCCCTAGATGTCTCAGTCCATTCCAGAGGAACCTCTTTGACCTGCACTGGCTCATCTTTCACGCCGAGGATCGACTCACACCACGGTGGCACGTGGGACAGCCCTGTGGGAAAGCCTCGAGGGAAAGCCTCGAGGGAAAGCCACAGATCCTTTGATAAATGCGACGGGAAGAATGACATTGCTGCTACAGCCTGGAAGGAAAGCGCACGTGCATGCCCCCACTCGAAACGAGGCCTGACTCCCCTGGGGAGACTCCAGAAGTACCCAAAGATCCATGTCAGCCCCTGAGAGGAATCCTCGGTTCCGGCCCTGACTCCACACAAGATTTTTGGCCCCGGTATCGACGGGAGAGGAATCCCGAGGGGCCCCCTAGCAACTAGCATGGGGAGTGGCCTCTCCTGAGGCCACCAGGGCGGGTCCCTGAGGTCCCCGTCGTAACTCGAGAACACCTGCCGCAACTCGAGAAAATCCAGGAAGTTCTCCCTTCCAGGCGAGATGAGGCCTATTTCCGATGAGGCGTCTGGAGACTAATGACACCTAACCTCAGGAACTTCGAAAGGGTCATTCACACCCTTGCTGCAACTCAAGAAGTTCACCGAAATACTCGTCTCCACTCGGGAGGAAGCACGATGGTCCCGCCCACATCCAGAGGAGCCCCGTTTCCCCCTAGGAGCTTGAGATGAGGGATCCTTTCCCTGCTTTCAACGGGAAAGATTTCCCGGCGTTCCCGTCGCATCTCAAGAGGAGGCACTCTCAACAGGAAAGGCGAGAGGAACTCCATGGTCGTACCACCATTCCAAGCTTCCCCCAGATGTCTCAGTCAATTCCAGAGGAACCTCTTTGCCCTGCACTGTCTCATCTTTCACGCCGAGGATCGACTCACACCACGGTGGCACGTGGGACAGCCCTGTGGGAAAGCCTCGAGGGTAAGTCTCGAGGGAAAGCCACAGATCCTTTGATAAATGCGACGGGAAGAATGACATTGCTGCTACAGCCTGGAAGGAAAGCGCACGTGCATGCCCCCACTAGAGACGAGGCCTGACTCCCCTGGGGAGACTCCAGAAGTACCCAAAGATCCATGTCAGCCCCTGAGAGGAATCCTCGGTTCCGGCCCTGACTCCACACAAGGTTTTTGGCCCCGGTATCGAAGGGAGAGGAATCCCGAGGGGCCCCTTAGCAACTAGCATGGGGACTGGCCTCTCCTGAGGCCACCAGGGCGGGTCCCTGAGGTCCCCGTCGTAACTCGAGAACACCTGCCGCAACTCGAGCAAATCCAGGAAGTTCTCCCTTCCAGGCCAGATGAGGCCTATTTCCGATGAGGCGTCTGGAGACTAATGACACCTAACCTCTGGAACTTCGAAAGGGTCATTCACACCCTTGCTGCAACTCAAGAAGTTCACCGCCATACCCGTCTCCACTCGGGAGGAAGCACGATGGTCCCGCCCACATCCAGAGGAGCCCCGTTTCCCCCTCGTAGCTCGAGATGAGGGATCCTTTCCCTGCTTTCAACGGGAAAGAATTCCCGGCGTTCCCGTCGCATCTCAAGAGGAGGCACTCTCAACAGGAAAGGCGAGAGGAACTCCATGGTCGTACCACCATTCCAAGAGTCCCCCAGATGTCTCAGTCCATTCCAGAGGAACCTCTTTGCCCTGCACTGGCTCATCTTTCACGCCGAGGATCGACTCACACCACGGTGGCACGTGGGACAGCCCTGTGGGAAAGCCTCGAGGGAAAGCCTCGAGGGAAAACCACATATCCTTTGATCCACGCGACGGGAAGCGTGACATTGCTGCTACAGCCTGGAAGGAAAGCGCAAGTGCATGCCACCACTCGAGACGAGGCCTGACTCCCCTGGGGAGACTCCAGAAGTACCCAAAGATCCATGTCAGCCCCTGAGAGGAATCCTCGGTTCCGGCCCTGACTCCACACAAGGTTTTTGGCCCCGGTATCAACGGGAGAGGAATCCCGAGAGGCCGCCTAACAACTCGCATGGGGAGTGGCCTCTCCTGAGGCCACCAGGGCGGGTCCCTAACGTCCCCGTCGTAACTCGAGAACACCTGCCGCAACTCGAGAAAATTCAGGAAGTTCTCCCTTCCAGGCGAGATGAGGCCTATTTCCGATGAGTCGTCTGGAGACTAATGACACCTAAACTCTGGAACTTCGAAAGGGTCTTTCACACAATTGCTGCAACTCAAGAAGTTCACCGCCATACCCGTCTCCACTCGAGAGGAAGCACGATGGTCCCGACCACATCCAGAGGAGCCCCGTTTCCCCCTCGTAGCTCGAGATGAGGGATCCTTTCCCTGCTTTCAACGGGAAAGAATTCCCAGCGTTCCCGTCGCATGTCAAGAGGAGGCACTCTCAACAGGAAAGGCGAGAGGAACTCCATGGTGGTACCACCATTCCAAGAGTCCCCCAGATGTCTCAGTCCATTCCAGAGGAACCTCTTTGCCCTGCACTGGCTCATCTTTCACGCCGAGGATCGACTCACACCACGGTGGCACGTGGGACAGCTTTGTGGGAAAGCCTCATGGGAAAGCCTCGAGGAAAAACCACAGATTCTTTGATCCACGCGACGGGAAGCGTGACATTGCTGCTAGAGCCTGGAAGGAAAGCGCACGTGCATGCCCCCACTCGAGACGAGGCCTGACTCCCCTGGGGAGACTCCAGAAGTACCCAAAGATCCATGTCAGCCCCTGAGAGGAATCCTCGGTTCCGGCCCTGACTCCACACAAGGTTTTTGGCCCCGGTATCGACGGGAGAGGAATCCCGAGGGGCCCCCTAGCAACTAGCATGGGGACTGGCCTCTCCTGAGGCCACCAGGGCGGGTCCCTGAGGTCCCCGTCGTAACTCGAGAACACCTGCCCCAACTCGAGAAAATCCAGGAAGTTCTCCCTTCCAGGCGAGATGAGGCCTATTTCCAATGAGACGTCTGGAGACTAATGACACCTAACCTCTGGAACTTCGAAAGGGTCTTTCACACCCTTGCTGCAACTCAAGAAGTTCACCGCCATACCCGTCTACACTCGGGAGGAAGCACGATGGTCCCGCCCACATCCAGAGGAGCCCCGTTTCCCCCTCGGAGCTCGAGATGTGGGATCCTTTCCCTGCTTTCAACGGAAAAGAATTCCTGGCGTTCCCGTCGCATGTCAAGAGGAGGCACTCTCAACAGGAAAGGCGAGAGGAACACCATGGTCGTACCACCATTCCAAGAGTCCCCCAGATGTCTCAGTCCATTCCAGAGGAACCTCTTTGCCCTGCACTGGCTCATCTTTCACGCCGAGGATCGACTCACACCACAGTGGCACGTGGGACAGCCCTGTGGGAAAGCCTCGAGGGAAAGCCTCGAGGGAAAACCACAGATCCTTTGATCCACGCCACGGAAAGCGTGACATTGCTGCTACAGCCTGGAAGGAAAGCGCACGTGCATGCCCCCACTCGAGACGAGGCCTGACTCCCCTGGGGAGACTCCAGAAGTACCCAAAGATCCATGTCAGCCCCTGAGAGGAATCCTCGGTTCCGGCCCTGACTCCACACAATGTTTTTGGCCCCAGTATTGATGGGAGAGGAATCCCGAGAGGCCCCCTAGCAACTCGCATGGGGACTGGCCGTTCCTGAGGCCACCAGGGCGGGTCCCTGAGGTCCCCGTCGTAACTCGAGAACTCCTGCCGCAACTCGAGAAAATCCAGGAAGTTCTCCCTTCCAGGCGAGATGAGGCCTATTTCCGATGAGGCGTCTGGAGACTAATGACACCTAACCTCTGGAACTTCGAAAGGGTCTTTCACACCCTTGCTGCAACTCAAGAAGTTCACCGCCATACCCGTCTCCACTCAAGAGGAAGCACGATGGTCCCGCCCACATCCAGAGGAGCCCCGTTTCCCCCTCGGAGCTCGAGATGAGGGATCGTTTCCCTGCTTTCAACAGGAAAAAATTCCCAGCATTCCCGTCGCATCTCAAGAGGAGGCACTCTCAACAGGAAAGGCGAGAGGAACTCAATGGTCGTACCACCATTCCTAGAGTCCCCTAGTTGTCTCAGTCCATTCCAGAGGAACCTCTTTGACCTGCACTGGCTCATTTTTCACGCCGAGGATCGACTCACACCACGGTGGCACGTGGGACAGCCCTGTGGGAAAGCCTCGAGGGAAAGCCACAGATCCTTTGATAAATGCGACGGGAAGAATGACATTGCTGCTACAGCCTGGAAGGAAAGCGCACGTGCATGCCCCCACTCGAGACGAGGCCTAACTCCCCTGGGGAGACTCCAGAAGTACCCAAAGATCCATGTCAGCCCCTGAGAGGAATCCTCGGTTCCGGCCCTGACTCCACACAAGGTTTTTGGCCCCGGTATCGACGGGAGAGTAATCCCGAGAGGCCCCCTAGCAACTCGCATGGGGACTGGCCTTTGCTGAGGCCACCTGGACGGGTCCCTGAGGTCCCCGTCTTAACTCGAGAACACCTCCCGCAACTCGAGAAAATCCAGGAAGTTCTCCCTTCCAGGCAAGATGAGGCCTATTTCCGATGAGGCGTCTGGAGACTAATGACACCTAACCTCTGGAACTTCGAAAGGGTCTTTCACACCCTTGCTGCAACTCAAGAAGTTCACCGCCATAACCGTCTCCACTCGAGAGGAAGCACGATGGTCTCGCCCACATCCAGAGGAGCCCCGTTTCCCCCTCGGAGCTCGAGATGAGGGATCCTTTCCCTGCTTTCAACAGGAAAGAATTCCCGGCGTTCCCATCGCATCTCAAGAGGAGGCACTCTCAACAGGAAAGGCGAGAGGAACTCCATGGTCGTACCACCATTCCAAGAGTCCCCCAGATATCTCAGTCCATTCCAGAGGAACCTCTTTGCCCTGCACTGGCTCATCTTTCACGCCGAGGATCGACTCACACCACGGTGGCACGTGGGACAGCCCTGTGGGAAAGCCTCGAGGGAATGCCTCGAGGGAAAACCACAGATCCTTTGATCCACGCGACGGGAAGCGTCACATTGCAGCTACAGCCTGGAAGGAAAGCGCACGTGCATGCCCCAGCTCGAGACGAGGCCTGACTCCCCTGGGGAGACTCCAGAAGTACCCAAAGATCCATGTCACCCCTGAGAGGAATCCTCGGTTCCGGCCCTGACTCCACACAAGATTTTTGGCCCCGGTATCGACAGGAGAGGAATCCCGAGAGGCCACCTAGCAACTCGCATGGACCTGGCCTCTGCTGAGGCCATCAGGGCGGGTCCCTGAGGTCCCCGTCGCAACTCGAGAACACCTGCCGCAACTCAAGAAAATCCAGGAAGTTCTCCCTTACAGGCCAGATGAGGCCTATTTCCGATGAGGCGTCTGGAGACTAATGACACCTAACCTCTGGAACTTCGAAAGGGTCTTTCACACCCTTGCTCCACCTCAAGAAGTTCACCGCCATACCCATCTCCACTCGAGAGGAAGCACGACGGTCCCGCCCACATCCAGAGGAGCCCCGTTTCCCCCTCGTAGCTCGAGATGAGGGATCCTTTCCCTGCATTCAACGGGAAAGAATTCCCGGCGTTCCCGTCACATCTCAAGAGGAGGCACTCTCAACAGGAAAGGCGAGAGGAACTCCATGGTCGTACCACCATTCCAAGAGTCCCCCAGATGTCTCAGTCCATTCCAGACGAACCTCTTTGCCCTGCACTGGCTCATCTTTCACGCCGAGGATCGACTCACACCACGGTGGCACGTGGGACAGCCCTGTGGGAAAGCCTCGAGGGAAAACCACAGATCCTTTGATCCACGCCACGGGAAGCGTGACATTGCTGCTACAGCCTGGAAGGAAAGCGCACGTGCATGCCCCCACTCGAGACGAGGCCTGACTCCCCTGGGGAGACTCCAGAAGTACCCAAAGATCCATGTCAGCCCCTGAGAGGAATCCTCGGATCCGGCCCTGACTCCAAACAAGGTTTTTGGCCCCGGTATCGACAGAAGAGGAATCCCGAGAGGCCCCCTAGCAACTCGCATGGGGAATGGCCTCTCCTGAGGCCACCAGGGCGGGTCCCTGAGGTCCCCATCGTAACTCGAGAACACCTGCCGCAACTCGAGAAAATCCAGGAAGTTCTCCCTTCCAGGCGAGATGAGGCCTATTTCCGATGAGGCGTCTGGAGACTAATGACACCTAACCTCTGGAACTTCGAAAGGGTCTTTCACACCCTTGCTGCAACTCAAGAAGTTCACCGCCATACCCATCTCCACTCGAGAGGAAGCACGACGGTCCCGCCCACATCCAGAGGAGCCCAGTTTCCCCCTCGTAGCTCGAGATGAGGGATCCTTTCCCTGCATTCAACGGGAAAGAATTCCCGGCGTTCTCGTCGCATCTCAAGAGGAGGCACTCTCAACAGGAAAGGCTTGAGGAACTCCATGGTCGTACCACCATGCCAAGAGTCCCCCAGATGTCTCAGTCCATTCCAGAGGAACCTCTTTGCCCTGCACTGGCTCATCTTTCACGCCTAGGATCGACTCACAGCACGGTGGCACGTGGGACAGCCCTGTGGGAAAGCCTCGAGGGAAAGCCTCGAGGGAAAACCACAGATCCTTTGATCCACGCGTCGGGAAGCGTGACATTGCTGCTACAGCCTCGAAGGAAAGCGCACGTGCATGTCCCCACTCGAGATGAGGCCTGACTCAGCTGGGGAGACTCCAGAAGTACCCAAAGATCCATGTCAGCCCCTGAGAGGAATCCTCGGTTCCGGCCCTGACTCCACACAAGGTTCTTGGCCCCGGTATCGACGGGAGAGGAATCCCGAGAGGCCACCTAGCAACACGCATGGGGACTGTCCTCTATTGAGGCCACCAGGGCTGGTCCCCGAGGTCCCCGTCTTAACTCCAGAACACCTCCCGCAACTCGAGAAAATCCAGGAAGTTCTCCCTTCCAGGCGAGATGAGGCCTATTTCCGATGAGGCGTCTGGAGACTAATGACACCTAACCTCTGGAACTTCGAAAGGGTCTTTCACACCCTTGCTGCAACTCAAGAAGTTCACCGCCATACCCGTCTCCACTCGAGAGGAAGCACGATGGTCCCGCCCACATCCAGAGGAGCCCCGTTTCCCCCTCGGAGCTCGAGATGAGGGATCCTTTCCCTGCTTTCAACGGGAAAGAATTCCCGGCGTTCCCGTCGCATCTCAAGAGGAGGCACTCTCAACAGGAAAGGCGAGAGGAACTCCATGGTCGTACCACCATTCCAGGAGTCCCCCAGATGTCTCAGTCCATTCCAGAGGAACCTCTTTGCCCTGCACTGGCTCTTCTTTCACGCCGAGGATCGACTCACACCAAGGTGGCACGTGGGGCAGCCCTGTGGGAAAGCCTCGAGGGAAAACCACAGATCCTTTGATCCACGCGACGGGAAGCGTGACATTGCTGCTACAGTCTGGAAGGAAAGCGCACGTCCATGCCCCCACTCGAGACGAGGCCTGACTCCCCTTGGGAGACTCCAGAAGTACCCAAAGATCCATGTCAGCCCCTGAGAGGAATCCTCGGTTCCGGCCCTGACTCCACACAAGGTTTTTGGCCCCGGTATCGACGGGAGAGGAATCCCGAGAGACCCCCTAGCAACTCGCATGGGGACTGGCCTCTCCTGAGGCCACCAGGGCGGGTCCCTGAGGTCCCCGTCGTAACTCGAGAACACCTGCCACAACTCGAGAAAATCCAGGAAGTTCTCCCTTCCAGGCGAGATGAGGACTATTTCCGATGAGGCGTCTGGAGACTAATGACACCTAACCTCTGGTACTTCGAAAGGGTCTTTCACACCCTTGCTGCAACTCAAGAAGTTCACCGCCATACCCGTCTCCACTCGAGAGGAAGCACGATGGTCCCGCCCACATCCAGAGGAGCCCCGTTTCCCCCTCGGAGCTCGAGATGAGGGATCCTTTCCCTGCTTTCAACGGGAAAGAATTCCCGGCGTTCCCGTCGCATCTCAAGAGGAGGCACTCTCAACAGGAAAGGCGAGAGGAACTCCATGGTCGTACCACCATTCCAAGAGTCCCCCAGATGTCTCAGTCCATTCCAGAGGAACCTCTTATCCCTGCACTGGCTCATCTTTCACGCCGAGGATCGACTCACACCACGGTGGCACGTGGGACAGCCCTGTGGGAAAGCCTCGAGGGAAAGTCTCGAGGGAAAACCACAGATCCTTTGATCCACGCGACGGGAAGCGTGACATTGCTGCTACAGCCTGGAAGGAAAGCGCACGTGCATGCCCCCACTCGAGACGAGGCCTGACTCCCCTGGGGAGACTCCAGAAGTACCCAAAGATCCATGTCAGCCCCTCAGAGGAATCCTCGGTTCCGGCCCTGACTCCACACAAAGTTTTTGGCCCCGGTATCGACGGGAGAGGAATCCCGAGAGGCCCCCTAGCACCTCGCATGGGGACTGGCCTCTCCTGAGGCCACCAGGGCGGGTCCCTGAGGTCCCCGTCGTAACTCGAGAACACCTGCCGCAACTCGAGAAAATCCAGGAAGTTCTTCCTTCCAGGCGAGATGAGGCCTATTTCCGATGAGGTGTCTGGAGACTAATGACACCTAACCTCTGCAACTTCGAAAGGGTCTTTCACACCCTTGCTGCAACTCAAGAAGTTCACCGCCATACCCGTCTCCACTCGAGAGGAAGCACGATAGTCCCGCCCACATCCAGAGGAGCCCCGTTTCCCCCTCGTAGCTCGAGATGAGGTATCCTTTCCCTGCTTTCAACGGGAAAGTATTCCCGGCGTTCCCATCGCATCTCAAGAGGAGGCACTCTCAACAGGAAAGGCGAGAGGAACTCCATGGTCGTACCACCATTCCAAGAGTCCCCCAGATGTCTCAGTCCATTCCAGAGGAACCTCTTTGCCCTGCACTGGCTCATCTTTCACGCCGAGGATCGACTCACACCACGGTGGCACGTGGGACAGCCCTGTGGGAAAGCCTCGAGGGAAAACCACAGATCCTTTGATCCAAGCCACGGGAAGCGTGACATTGCTGCTACAGCCTGGAAGAAAACCACACGTGCATGCCCCCACTCGAGACGAGGCCTGACTCCCCTGGGGAGACTCCAGAAGTACCCAAAGAACCCTGTCAGCCCCTGAGAGGAATCCTCTGTTCCAGCCCTAACTCCACACAAGGTTTTTGGCCCCGGTATCGTCGGGAGAGAAATCCTGAGAGGCCCCCTAGCACCTCGCATGGGGACTGGCCTCTCCTGAGGCCACCAGGGCGGGTCCCTGTGGTCCCCGTCGTAACTCGAGAACACCTGCCGCAACTCGAGAAAATCCAGGAAGTTCTTCCTTCCAGGCGAGATGAGGCCTATTTCCGATGAGGCGTCTGGAGACTAATGACACCTAACCTCTGGTACTTCGAAAGGGTCTTTCACACCCTTGCTTCAACTCAAGAAGTTCACCGCCATACCCGTCTCCACTCGAGAGGAAGCACGATAGTCCCGCCCACATTCAGAGGTGCCGCGTTTCCCCCTCGTAGCTCGAGATGAGGTATCCTTTCCCTGATTTCAACGGGAAAGAATTCCCGGCGTTCCCGTCGCATCTCAAGAGGAGGCACTCTCAACAGGAAAAGCGAGAGGAACTCCATGGTCGTACCACCATTCCAAGAGTCCCCCAGATGTCTCAGTCCATTCCAGAGGAAGCTCTTTGCCCTGCACTGGCTCATCTTTCACGCCGAGGATCGACTCACACCACGGTGGCACGTGGGACAGCCCTGTGGGAAAGCCTCGAGGGAAAGCCTCGAGGGAAAACCACACATCCTTTGATCCACGCGACGGGAAGCGTGACATTTCTGCTACAGCCTGGAAGGAAAGCGCACGTGCATGCCCCCACTCGAGACGAGGCCTGACTCCCCTGGGGAGACTCCAGAAGTACCCAAAGATCCATGTCAGCCCCTGAGAGGAATCCTCGGTTCCGGCCCTGACTCCACACAAGGTTTTTGGCCACGGTATCGTCGGGAGAGGAATCCCGAGACGCCCCCTAGCACCTCGCATGGGGACTGGCCTCTCCTGAGGCCACCAGAGCGGGTCCCTGAGGTCCCCGTCGTAACTCGAGAACACCTGCCGAAACTCGAGAAAATCCAGGAAGTTCTCCCTTCCAGGCGAGATGAGGCCTATTTCCGATGAGGCGTCTGGAGACTAATGACACCTAACCTCTGGAACTTCGAAAGGGTCTTTCACACCCTTGCTGCGACTCAAGAAGTTCACCGCCATACCCGTCTCCACTCGAGAGGAAGCACGATGGTCCCGCCCACATCCAGAGGATCCCCGTTTCCCCCTCGTAGCTCGAGATGAGGGATCCTTTCCCTGCTTTCAACGGGAAAGAATTCCCGACGTTCCCGTCGCATCTCAAGAGGAGGCACTCTCAACAGGAAAGGCGAGAGGAACTCCATGGTCGTACCACCATTCCAAGAGTCCCCCAGATGTCTCAGTCCATTCCAGAGGAACCTCTTTGCCCTGCACTGGCTCATCTTTCACTCCGAGGATCGACTCACACCATGGTGGCACGTGGGACAGCCCTGTGGGAAAGCCTCGAGGGAAAGCCTCGAGGGAAAACCACAGATCCTTTGATCCACGCGACGGGAAGCGTGACATTGCTGCTACAGCCTGGAAGGAAAGCGCACGTGCATGCCCCCACTCGAGACAAGGCCTGACTCCCCTGGGGAGACTCCAGAAGTACCCAAAGATCCATGTCACCCCTGAGAGGAATCCTCGGTTCCGGCCCTGACTCCACACAAGGTTTTTGGCCCCGGTATCGAATGGAGAGGAATCCCGAGAGGCCCCCTAGCACGTCGCATGGGGACTGGCCTCTCCTGAGGCCACCAGGGCAGGTCCCTGTGGTCCCAGTCGTAACTCGAGAACACCTGCCGAAACTCGAGAAAATCCAGGAAGTTCTCCCTTCCAGGCGAGATGAGGCCTATTTCCGATGAGGCGTCTGGAGACTAATGACACCTAACCTCTGGAACTTCGAAAGGGTCTTTCACACCCTTGCTGCGACTCAAGAAGTTCACCGCCATACCCGTCTCCACTCCAGAGGAAGCACGATGGTCCCGCCCACATCCAGAGGAGCCCCGTTTCCCCCTCGTAGCTCGAGATGAGGGATCCTTTCCCTGCTTTCAACAGGAAAGAATTCCCGGCTTTCCCGTCGCATCTCAAGAGGAGGCACTCTCAACAGGAAAGGCGAGAGGAACTCCATGGTCGTACCACCATTCCAAGAGTCCTCCAGATGTCTCAGTCCATTCCAGAGGAACCTCTTTGCCCTGCACTGGCTCATCTTTCACGCCGAGGATTGAATCACACCACGGTGGCACGTGGGACAGCCCTGTGGGAAAGCCTCGAGGGAAAGCCTCGAGGGAAAACCACAGATCCTTTGATCCACGCCACGGGAAGCGTGACATTGCTGCTACAGCCTGGAAGGAAAGTGCACGTGCATGCCCCCACTCGAGACGAGGCCTGTCTCCCCTGGGGAGAATCCAGAAGTACCCAAAGATCCATATCAGCCCCTGAGAGGAATCCTCGGTTCCGGCCCTGACTCCTCACAAGGTTTTTGGCCCCGGTATCGACGGGAGAGGAATCCCGAGAGGCCCACTAGCAACTGGCATGGGGACTGGCCTCTCCTGAGGCCACCAGGACGGGTCCCTGAGGTCCCCGTCGTAACTCGAGAGCACCTGCCGCAACTCGAGAAAACCCAGGAAGTTCTCCCTTCCAGGCGAGATGAGGCCTATTTCCGATGAGGGGTCTGGAGACTAATGACACCTAACCTCTGGAACTTCGAAAGGGTCTTTCACACCCTTGCTGCAAGTCAAGAAGTTCACCGCCATACCCGTCTCCACTCAAGAGGAAGCACGATGGTCCCGCCCACATCCAGAGGAGCCCCGTTTCCCCCTCGTAGCTCGAGATGAGGGATCCTTTCCCTGCTTTCAACGGGAAAGAATTCCCGGCGTTCCCGTCGCATCTCAAGAGGAGGCACTCTCAACAGGAAAGGCGAGAGGAACTCCATGGTCGTACCACCATTCCAAGTGTCCCCCAGATGTCTCAGTCCATTCCAGAGGAACCTCTTTGCCCTGCACTGGCTCATCTTTCACGCCGAGGATCGACTCACACCACGGTGGCACGTGGGACAGCCCTGTGGGAAAGCCTCGAGGGAAAGCCTCGAGGGAAAATCCCAGATCCTTTGATCCATGCCACGAGAAGCGTGTCATTGCTGCTACAGCCTGGAAGGAAAGCGCACGTGCATGCCCCCACTCGACACGAGGCCTGACTCCCCTGGGGAGTATCCAGATGTACCCAAAGATCCATGTCAGCCCCTGAGAGGAATCCTCGGTTCCGTCCCTGACTCCACACAAGGTTTTTGGCCCCGGTATCGACGGGAGAGGAATCCCGAGAGGCCCCCTAGCAACTCGCATGGGGACTGGCTTCTCCTGAGGCCACCAGTGCGGGGCCCTGAGGTCCCCGTCGTAACTCGAGAACACCTGCCGCAACTCGAGAAAATCCAGGAAGTTCTCCCTTCAAGGCGAGATGAGGCCTATTTCCGATGAGGCGTCTGGAGACTAATGACACCTATCCACTGGAACTTGGAAAGGGTCTTTCATATCCTTGCTGCAACTCAAGAAGTTCAACCCCATACCCGTCTCCACTCGAGAGGAAGCACGATGGTCCCGCCCACATCCAGAGGATCCCCGTTTCCCCCTCGTAGCTCGAGATGAGGGATCCTTTCCCTGCTTTCAACGGGAAAGAATTCCCGGCGTTCCCGTCGCATCTCAAGAGGAGGCACTCTCAACAGGAAAGGCGAGAGGAACTCCATGGTTGTACCACCATTCTAAGAGTCCCCCAGATGTCTCAGTCCATTCCAGAGGAACCTCTTTGCCCTGCACTGGCTCATCTTTCACGCCGAGGATCGACTCACACCACGGTGGCACGTGGGACAGCCCTGTGGGAAAGCCTCGAGGGAAAGCCTCGAGGGAAAAACACAGATCCTTTGATCCACGCCACGGGAAGCGTGACATTGCTGCTACAGCCTGGAAGGAAAGCGCACGTGCATGCCCCCACTCGAGACAAGGCCTGACTCCCCTGGGGAGACTCCAGAAGTACCCAAAGATCCATGTCACCCCTGAGAGGAATCCTCGGTTCCGGCCCTGACTCCACACAAGATTTTTGGCCCCGGTATCGACGGGAGAGGAATCCCGAGAGGCCCCCTAGCAACTCGCATGGGGACTGGCCTCTCCTGAGGCCACCAGGGCAGGTCCCTGAGGTCCCCGTCGTAACTCGAGAACACCTGCCGCAACTCGAGAAAATCCAGGAAGTTCTCCCTTCAAGGCGAGATGAGGCCTATTTCCGATGAGGCGTCTGGAGACTAATGACACCTAACCTCTGGAACTTCGAAAGGGTCTTTCACACCCTTGCTGCGACTCAAGAAGTTCACCGCCATACCCGTCTCCACTCGAGAGGAAGCACGATGGTCCCGCCCACATCCAGAGGAGCCCCGTTTCCCCCTCGTAGCTCGAGATGAGGGATCCTTTCCCTGCTTTCAACGGGAAAGAATTCCCGGCGTTCCCGTCGCATCTCAAGAGGAGGCACTCTCAACAGGAAAGGCGAGAGGAACTCCATGGTCGTACCACCATTCCAAGAGTCCCCCAGATGTCTCAGTCCATTCCAAAGGAACCTCTTTGCCCTGCACTGGCTCATCTTTCACGCCGAGGATCGACTCACACCACGGTGGCACGTGGGACAGCCCTGTGGATAAGCCTCGAGGGAAAGCCTCGAGGGAAAACCACAGATCCTTTGATCCAAGCCACGGGAAGCGTAACATTGCTGCTACAGCCTGGAAGGAAAGCGCACGTGCATGCCCCCACGCGAGACGAGGCCTGACTCCCCTGGGGAGATTCCAAAAGTACCCAAAGATCCATGTCAGCCCCTGAGAGGACACCTAGGTTCCAGCCCTGACTCCACTCAAGGTTTTTGGCCCCGGTATCTTCGGGAGAGGAATCCCGAGAGGCCCCTAGCACCTCGCATGGGGACTGGCCTCTCCTGAGGCCACCAGAGCGGGTCCCTGAGGTCCCCGTCGTAACTCGAGAACACCTGCCGAAACTCGAGAAAATCCAGGAAGTTCTCCCTTCCAGGCGAGATGAGGCCTATTTCCGATGAGGCGTCTGGAGACTAATGACACCTAACCTCTTGAACTTCGAAAGGGTCTTTCACACCCTTGCTGCAAGTCAAGAAGTTCACCGCCATACCCGTCTCCACTCGAGAGGAAGCACGATGGTCCAGCCCACATCCAGAGGAGCCCCGTTTCCCCCTCGTAGCTCGAGATGAGGGATCCTTTCCCTGCTTTCAACGGGAAAGTATTCCCGGCGTTCCCGTCGCATCTCAAGAGGAGGCACCCTCAACAGGAAAGGCGAGAGGAACTCCATGGTCGTACCACCATTCCAAGAGTCCCCCAGATGTCTCAGTCCATTCCAGAGGAACCTCTTTGCCCTGCACTGGCTCATCTTTCACGCCGAGGATCGACTCACACCACGGTGGCACGTGGGACAGCCCTGTGGGAAAGCCTCGAGGGAAAGCCTCGAGGGAAAACCACAGATCCTTTGATCCACGCCACGGGAAGCGTGACATTGCTGTTACAGCCTGGAAGGAAAGCGCACGTGCATGCCCCCACTCGAGTCGAGGCCTGACTCCCCTGGGGAGACTCCAGAAGTACCCAAAGATCCATGTCAGCCCCTGAGAGGAATCCTCGGTTCCGGCCCTGACTCCACACAAGGTTTTTGGCCCCGGTATCGTCGGGAGAGGAATCCCGAGAGGCCCCCTAGCACCTCGCATGGGGACTGGCCTCTCCTGAGGCCACCAGGGCGGGACCCTGAGGTATCCGTCGTAACTCGAGAACACCTGCCGCAACTCGAGAAAATCCAGGAAGTTCTCCCTTCAAGGCGAGATGAGGCCTATTTCCGATGAGACGTCTGGAGACTAATGACACCTAACCTCTGGATCTTCGAAAGGGTCTTTCACACCCTTGCTGCAACTCAAGAAGTTCACCGCCATACCCGTCTCCACTCGAGAGGAAGCACGATGGTCCCGCCCACATCCAGAGGAGCCCCGTTGCCCCCTCGGAGCTCGAGATGAGGGATCCTTTCCCTGCTTTCAACGGGAAAGAATTCCCGGCGTTCCCATCGCATCTCAAGAGGAGGCACTCTCAACAGGAAAGGCGAGAGGAACTCCATGGTCGTACCACCATTCCAAGAGTCCCCCAGATGTCTCAGTCCATTCCAGAGAAACCTCTTTGCCCTGCACTGGCTCATCTTTCACGCCGAGGATCGACTCACACCACGGTGGCACGTGGGACAGCCCTGTGGGAAAGCCTCGAGGGAAAACCACAGATCCTTTGATCCACGCGAAGGGAAGCGTGATATTGCTGCTACAGCCTGGAAGGAAAGCGCACGTGCATGCCCCCACTAGAGACAAGGCCTGACTCCCCTGGGGAGACTCCAGAAGTACCCAAAGATCCATGTCACCCCTGAGAGGAATCCTCGGTTCCGGCCCTGACTCCACACAAGGTTTTTGGCCCCAGTATCGACGGGAGAGGAATCCCGAGAGGCCCCCTAGCAACTCGCATGGGGACTGGCCTCTCCTGAGGCCACCAGGGCAGGTCCCTGAGGTCCCCGTCGTAACTCGAGAACACCTTCCGCAACTCGAGAAAATCCAGGAAGTTCTCCCTTCCAGGCGAGATGAGGCCTATTTCCGATGAGGCGTCTGGAAACTAATGATACCTAACCTCTGGAACTTCGATAGGGTGTTTCACACCCTTGCTGCAACTCAAGAAGTTCACCGCCATACCCGTCTCCACTCGAGAGGAAGCACGATGGTCCCGCCCACATCCAGAGGAGCCCCGTTTCCCCCTCGTAGCTCGAGATGAGGGATCCTTTCCCTGATTTCAACGGGAAAGAATTCCCGGCGTTCCCGTCGCATCTCAAGAGGAGGCACTCTCAACAGGAAAGGCGAGAGGAACTCCATGGTCGTACCACCATTCCAAGAGTCCCCCAGATGTCTCAGTCCATTCCAGAGGAACCTCTTTGCCCTGCACTGGCTCATCTTTCACGCCGAGGATCAACTCACACCACGGTGGCACGTGGGACAGCCCTGTGGGAAAGCCTCGAGGGAAAACCACAGATCCTTTGATCCACGCGAAGGGAAGCGTGATATTGCTGCTACAGCCTGGAAGGAAAGCGCACGTGCATGCCCCCACTCGAGACAAGGCCTGTCTCCCCTGGGGAGACTCCAGAAGTACCCAAAGATCCATGTCACCCCTGAGAGGAATCCTCGGTTCCGGCCCTGACTCCACACAAGGTTTTTGGCACCAGTATCGACGGGAGAGGAATCCCGAGAGGCCCCCTAGCAACTCGCATGGGGACTGGCCTCTCCTGAGGCCACCAGGGCAGGTCCCTGAGGTCCCCGTCGTAACTCGAGAACACCTGCCGCAACTCGAGAAAATCCAGGAAGTTCTCGCTTCCAGGCGAGATGAGGCCTATTTCCGATGAGGCGTCTGGAAACTAATGACACCTAACCTCTGGAACTTCGAAAGGGTCTTTCACACCCTTGCTGCAACTCAAGAAGTTCACCGCCATACCCGTCTCCACTCGAGAGGAAGCACGATGGTCCCGCCCACATCCAGAGGAGCCCCGTTTCCCCCTCGTAGCTCGAGATGAGGGATCCTTTCCCTGCTTTCAACGGGAAAGTATTCCCGGCGTTCCCGTCGCATCTCAAGAGGAGGCACTCTCAACAGGAAAGGCGAGAGGAACTCCATGGTCGTACCACCATTCCAAGAGTCTCCCAGATGTCTCAGTCCATTCCAGAGGAAGCTCTTTGCCCTGCACTGGCTCATCTTTCACGCCGAGGATCGACTCACACCACGGTGGCACGTGGGACAGCCCTGTGGGAAAGCCTCGAGGGAAAGCCTCGAGGGAAAACCACAGATCCTTTGATCCACGCGACGGGAAGCGTGACATTGCTGCTACAGCCTGGAAGGAAAGCGCACGTGCATGCCCCCACTCGAGACGAGGCCTGTCTCCCCTGGGGAGACTCCAGAAGTACCCAAAGATCCATATCAGCCCCTGAGAGGAATCCTCGGTTCCGGCCCTGACTCCTCACAAGGTTTTTGGCAACGGTATCGACGGGAGAGGAATCCCGAGAGGCCCACTAGCAACTCGCATGGGGACTGGCCTCTCCTGAGGCCACCAGGACGGGTCCCTGAGGTCCCCGTCGTAACTCCAGAGCACCTGCCGCAACTCGAGAAAATCCAGGAAGTTCTCCCTTCCAGGCGAGATGATGCCTATTTCCGATGAGGCGTCTGGAGACTAATGACACCTAACCTCTGGAACTTCGAAAGGGTCTTTCACACCCTTGCTGCGACTCAAGAAGTTCACCGCCATACCCGTCTCCACTCGAGAGGAAACACGATGGTCCCGCCCACATCCAGAGGAGCCCCGTTTCCCCCTCGGAGCTCGAGATGAGGGATCCTTTCCCTGCTTTCAACGGGAAAGAATTCCCGGCGTTCCCATCGCATCTCAAGAGGAGGCACTCTCAACAGGAAAGGCGAGAGGAACTCCATGGTCGTACCACCATTCCAAGAGTCCCCCAGATGTCTCAGTCCATTCCAGAGAAACCTCTTTGCCCTGCACTGGCTCATCTTTCACGCCGAGGATCGACTCACACCACGGTGGCACGTGGGACAGCCCTGTGGGAAAGCCTCGAGGGAAAACCACAGATCCTTTGATCCACGCGAAGGGAAGCGTGATATTGCTGCTACAGCCTGGAAGGAAAGCGCACGTGCATGCCCCCACTCGAGACAAGGCCTGACTCCCCTGGGGAGACTCCAGAAGTACCCAAAGATCCATGTCACCCCTGAGAGGAATCCTCGGTTCCGGCCCTGACTCCACACAAGGTTTTTGGCCCCAGTATCGACGGGAGAGGAATCCCGAGAGGCCCCCTAGCAACTCGCATGGGGACTGGCCTCTCCTGAGGCCACCAGGGCAGGTCCCTGAGGTCCCCGTCGTAACTCGAGAACACCTTCCGCAACTCGAGAAAATCCAGGAAGTTCTCCCTTCCAGGCGAGATGAGGCCTATTTCCGATGAGGCGTCTGGAAACTAATGATACCTAACCTCTGGAACTTCGATAGGGTGTTTCACACCCTTGCTGCAACTCAAGAAGTTCACCGCCATACCCGTCTCCACTCGAGAGGAAGCACGATGGTCCCGCCCACATCCAGAGGAGCCCCGTTTCCCCCTCGTAGCTCGAGATGAGGGATCCTTTCCCTGATTTCAACGGGAAAGAATTCCCGGCGTTCCCGTCGCATCTCAAGAGGAGGCACTCTCAACAGGAAAGGCGAGAGGAACTCCATGGTCGTACCACCATTCCAAGAGTCCCCCAGATGTCTCAGTCCATTCCAGAGGAACCTCTTTGCCCTGCACTGGCTCATCTTTCACGCCGAGGATCAACTCACACCACGGTGGCACGTGGGACAGCCCTGTGGGAAAGCCTCGAGGGAAAACCACAGATCCTTTGATCCACGCGAAGGGAAGCGTGATATTGCTGCTACAGCCTGGAAGGAAAGCGCACGTGCATGCCCCCACTCGAGACAAGGCCTGTCTCCCCTGGGGAGACTCCAGAAGTACCCAAAGATCCATGTCACCCCTGAGAGGAATCCTCGGTTCCGGCCCTGACTCCACACAAGGTTTTTGGCACCAGTATCGACGGGAGAGGAATCCCGAGAGGCCCCCTAGCAACTCGCATGGGGACTGGCCTCTCCTGAGGCCACCAGGGCAGGTCCCTGAGGTCCCCGTCGTAACTCGAGAACACCTGCCGCAACTCGAGAAAATCCAGGAAGTTCTCGCTTCCAGGCGAGATGAGGCCTATTTCCGATGAGGCGTCTGGAAACTAATGACACCTAACCTCTGGAACTTCGAAAGGGTCTTTCACACCCTTGCTGCAACTCAAGAAGTTCACCGCCATACCCGTCTCCACTCGAGAGGAAGCACGATGGTCCCGCCCACATCCAGAGGAGCCCCGTTTCCCCCTCGTAGCTCGAGATGAGGGATCCTTTCCCTGCTTTCAACGGGAAAGTATTCCCGGCGTTCCCGTCGCATCTCAAGAGGAGGCACTCTCAACAGGAAAGGCGAGAGGAACTCCATGGTCGTACCACCATTCCAAGAGTCTCCCAGATGTCTCAGTCCATTCCAGAGGAAGCTCTTTGCCCTGCACTGGCTCATCTTTCACGCCGAGGATCGACTCACACCACGGTGGCACGTGGGACAGCCCTGTGGGAAAGCCTCGAGGGAAAGCCTCGAGGGAAAACCACAGATCCTTTGATCCACGCGACGGGAAGCGTGACATTGCTGCTACAGCCTGGAAGGAAAGCGCACGTGCATGCCCCCACTGGAGACGAGGCCTGTCTCCCCTGGGGAGACTCCAGAAGTACCCAAAGATCCATATCAGCCCCTGAGAGGAATCCTCGGTTCCGGCCCTGACTCCTCACAAGGTTTTTGGCAACGGTATCGACGGGAGAGGAATCCCGAGAGGCCCACTAGCAACTCGCATGGGGACTGGCCTCTCCTGAGGCCACCAGGACGGGTCCCTGAGGTCCCCGTCGTAACTCCAGAGCACCTGCCGCAACTCGAGAAAATCCAGGAAGTTCTCCCTTCCAGGCGAGATGATGCCTATTTCCGATGAGGCGTCTGGAGACTAATGACACCTAACCTCTGGAACTTCGAAAGGGTCTTTCACACCCTTGCTGCGACTCAAGAAGTTCACCGCCATACCCGTCTCCACTCGAGAGGAAGCACGATGGTCCCGCCCACATCCAGAGGATCCCCGTTTCCCCCTCGTAGCTCGAGATGAGGGATCCTTTCCCTGCTTTCAACGGGAAAGAATTCCCGGCGTTCCCGTCGCATCTCAAGAGGAGGCACTCTCAACAGGAAAGGCGAGAGGAACTCCATGGTCGTACCACCATTCCAAGAGTCCCCCAGATGTCTCAGTCCATTCCAGAGAAACCTCTTTGCCCTGCACTGGCTCATCTTTCACGCCGAGGATCGACTCACACCACGGTGGCACGTGGGACAGCCCTGTGGGAAAGCCTCGAGGGAAAACCACAGATCCTTTGATCCACGCGAAGGGAAGCGTGATATTGCTGCTACAGCCTGGAAGGAAAGCGCACGTGCATGCCCCCACTCGAGACAAGGCCTGACTCCCCTGGGGAGACTCCAGAAGTACCCAAAGATCCATGTCACCCCTGAGAGGAATCCTCGGTTCCGGCCCTGACTCCACACAAGGTTTTTGGCCCCAGTATCGACGGGAGAGGAATCCCGAGAGGCCCCCTAGCAACTCGCATGGGGACTGGCCTCTCCTGAGGCCACCAGGGCAGGTCCCTGAGGTCCCCGTGGTAACTCGAGAACACCTGCCGCAACTCGAGAAAATCCAGGAAGTTCTCCCTTCCAGGCGAGATGAGGCCTATTTCCGATGAGGCGTCTGGAGACTAATGACACCTAACCTCTGGAACTTCGAAAGGGTCTTTCACACCCTTGCTGCAACTCAAGAAGTTCACCGCCATACCCGTCTCCACTCGAGAGGAAGCACGATGGTCCAGCCCACATCCAGAGGAGCCCCGTTTCCCCCTCGTAGCTCGAGATGAGGGATCCTTTCCCTGCTTTCAACGGGAAAGTATTCCCGGCGTTCCCGTCGCATCTCAAGAGGAGGCACTCTCAACAGGAAAGGCGAGAGGAACTCCATGGTCGTACCACCATTCCAAGAGTCCCCCAGATGTCTCAGTCCATTCCAGAGGAACCTCTTTGCCCTGCACTGTCTCATCTTTCACGCCGAGGATCGACTCACACCACGGTGGCACGTGGGACAGCCCTGTGGGAAAGCCTCGAGGGAAAGCCTCGAGAGAAAACCACAGATCCTTTGATCCACGCGACGGGAAGCGTGACATTGCTGCTACAGCCTGGAAGGAAAGCGCACGTGCATGCCCCCACTCGAGACGAGGCCTGTCTCCCCTGGGGAGACTCCAGAAGTACCCAAAGATCCATATCAGCCCCTGAGAGGAATCCTCGGTTCCGGCCCTGACTCCTCACAAGGTTTTTGGCAACGGTATCGACGGGAGAGGAATCCCGAGAGGCCCACTAGCAACTCGCATGGGGACTGGCCTCTCCTGAGGCCACCAGGACGGGTCCCTGAGGTCCCCGTCGTAACTCGAGAGCACCTGCCGCAACTCGAGAAAATCCAGGAAGTTCTCCCTTCAAGGCGAGATGAGGCCTATTTCCGATGAGGCGTCTGGAGACTAATGACACCTAACCTCTGGAACTTCGAAAGGGTCTTTCACACCCTTGCTGCAACTCAAGAAGTTCACCGCCATACCCGTCTCCACTCGAGAGGAAACACGATGGTCCCGCCCACATCCAGAGGAGCCCCGTTTCCCCCTCGGAGCTCGAGATGAGGGATCCTTTCCCTGCTTTCAACGGGAAAGAATTCCCGGCGTTCCCATCGCATCTCAAGAGGAGGCACTCTCAACAGGAAAGGCGAGAGGAACTCCATGGTCGTACCACCATTCCAAGAGTCCCCCAGATGTCTCAGTCCATTCCAGAGAAACCTCTTTGCCCTGCACTGGCTCATCTTTCACGCCGAGGATCGACTCACACCACGGTGGCACGTGGGACAGCCCTGTGGGAAAGCCTCGAGGGAAAACCACAGATCCTTTGATCCACGCGAAGGGAAGCGTGATATTGCTGCTACAGCCTGGAAGGAAAGCGCACGTGCATGCCCCCACTCGAGACAAGGCCTGACTCCCCTGGGGAGACTCCAGAAGTACCCAAAGATCCATGTCACCCCTGAGAGGAATCCTCGGTTCCGGCCCTGACTCCACACAAGGTTTTTGGCCCCAGTATACACGGGAGAGAAATCCCGAGAGGCCCCCTAGCAACTCGCATGGGGACTGGCCTCTCCTGAGGCCACCAGGGCAGGTCCCTGAGGTCCCCGTCGTAACTCGAGAACACCTGCCCCAACTCGAGAAAATCCAGGAAGTTCTCCCTTCCAGGCGAGATGAGGCCTATTTCCGATGAGGCGTCTGGAAACTAATGACACCTAACCTCTGGAACTTCGAAAGGGTCTTTCACACCCTTGCTGCAACTCAAGAAGTTCACCGCCATACCCGTCTCCACTCGAGAGGAAGCACGATGTTCCCGCCCACATCCAGAGGAGCCCCGTTTCCCCCTCGTAGCTCGAGATGAGGGATCCTTTCCCTGCTTTCAACGGGAAAGTATTCCCGGCGTTCCCGTCGCATCTCAAGAGGAGGCACTCTCAACAGGAAAGGCGAGAGGAACTCCATGGTCGTACCACCATTCCAAGAGTCTCCCAGATGTCTCAGTCCATTCCAGAGGAAGCTCTTTGCCCTGCACTGGCTCATCTTTCACGCCGAGGATCGACTCACACCACGGTGGCACGTGGGACAGCCCTGTGGGAAAGCCTCGAGGGAAAGCCTCGAGGGAAAACCACAGATCCTTTGATCCACGCCACGGGAAGCGTGACATTGCTGCTACAGCCTGGAAGGAAAGCGCACGTGCATGCCCCCACTCGAGACGAGGCCTGTCTCCCCTGGGGAGACTCCAGAAGTACCCAAAGATCCATGTCAGCCCCTGAGAGGAATCCTCGGTTCCGCCCCTGACTCCACACAAGGTTTATGGCCCCGATATCGACGGGAGAGGAATCCCGAGAGGCCCCCTAGCAACTCGCATGGGGACTGGCCTCTCCTGAGGCCACCAGGGCGGGTCCCTGAGATCCCCGTCGTAACTCGAGAACACCTGTCGCAACTCGAGAAAATCCAGGAAATTCTCCCTTCCAGTCGAGATGAGGCCTATTTCCGATGAGGCGTCTGGATACTAATGACACGTAACCTCTGGAACTTCGAAAGGGTCTTTCACACCCTTGCTGCAACTCAAGAAGTTCACCGCCATACCCGTCTCCACTCGAGAGGAAGCACGATGGTCCCGCCCACATCCAGAGGAGCCCCGTTTCCCCCTCGTAGCTCGAGATGAGGGATCCTTTCCCTGCTTTCAACGGGAAAGAATTCCCGGCGTTCCCGTCGCATCTCAAGAGGAGGCACTCTCAACAGGAAAGGCGAGAGGAACTCCATGGTCGTACCACCATTCCAAGAGTCCCCCAGATGTCTCAGTCCATTCCAGAGGAACCTCTTTGCCCTGCACTGGCTCATCTTTCACGCCGAGGATCGACTCACACCACGGTGGCACGTGGGACAGCCCTGTGGGAAAGCCTCGAGGGAAAGCCTCGAGGGAAAACCACAGATCCTTTGATCCACGCGACGGGAAGCGTGACATTGCTGCTACAGCCTGGAAGGAAAGCGCACGTGCATGCCCCCACTCGAGACGAGGCCTGTCTCCCCTGGGGAGACTCCAGAAGTACCCAAAGATCCATATCAGCCCCTGAGAGGAATCCTCGGTTACGGCCCTGACTCCTCACAAGGTTTTTGGCCCCGGTATCGACGGGAGCGGAATCCCGGGAGGCCCACTAGCAACTCACATGGGGACTGGCCTCTCCTGAGGCCACCAGGACGGGTCCCTGAGGTCCCCGTAGTAACTCGAGAGCACCTGCCGCAACTCGAGAAAATCCAGGAAGTTCTCCCTTCCAGGCGAGATGAGGCCTATTTCCGATGAGGCGTCTGGAAACTAATGACACCTAACCTCTGGAACTTCGAAAGGGTCTTTCACACCCTTGCTGCAACTCAAGAAGTTCACCGCCATACCCGTCTCCACTCGAGAGGAAGCACGATGGTCCCGCCCACATCCAGAGGAGCCCCGTTTCCCCCTCGTAGCTCGAGATGAGGGATCCTTTCCCTGATTTCAACGGGAAAGTATTCCCGGCGTTCCCGTCGCATCTCAAGAGGAGGCACTCTCAACAGGAAAGGCGAGAGGAACTCCATGGTCGTACCACCATTCCAAGAGTCTCCCAGATGTCTCAGTCCATTCCAGAGGAAGCTCTTTGCCCTGCACTGGCTCATCTTTCACGCCGAGGATCGACTCACACCACGGTGGCACGTGGGACAGCCCTGTGGGAAAGCCTCGAGGGAAAGCCTCGAGGGAAAACCACAGATCCTTTGATCCACGCCACGGGAAGCGTGACATTGCTGCTACAGCCTGGAAGGAAAGCGCACGTGCATGCCCCCACTCGAGACGAGGCCTGTCTCCCCTGGGGAGACTCCAGAAGTACCCAAAGATCCATATCAGCCTCTGAGAGGAATCCTCGGTTCCGGCCCTGACTCCTCACAAGGTTTTTGGCCCCGGTATCGACGGGAGAGGAATGCCGAGAGGCCCCCAAGCACGTCGCATGGGGACTGGCCTCTCCTGAGGCCACCAGAGCAGGTCCCTGAGGTCCCCGTCGTAACTCGAGAGCACCTGCCGCAACTCGAGAAAATCCAGGAAGTTCTCCCTTCCAGGCGAGATGAGGCCTATTTCCGATGAGGCGTCTGGAGACTAATGACACCTAACCTCTGGAACTTCGAAAGGGTCTTTCACACCCTTGCTGGGACTCAAGAAGTTCACGCCATACCCGTCTCCACTCGAGAGGAAGAACGATGGTCCCGCCCACATCCAGAGAATCCCCGTTTCCCCCTCGTAGCTCGAGATGAGGGATCCTTTCCCTGCTTTCAACGGGAAAGAATTCCCGGCGTTCCCGTCGCATCTCAAGAGGAGGCACTCTCAACAGGAAAGGCGAGAGGAACTCCATGGTCGTACCACCATTCCAAGAGTCCCCCAGATGTCTCAGTCCATTCCAGAGGAACCTCTTTGCCCTGCACTGGCTCATCTTTCACGCCAAGGATCGACTCACACCACGGTGGCACGTGGGACAGCCCTGTGGGAAAGCCTCGAGGGAAAGCCTCGAGGGAAAACCACAGATCCTTTGATCCAAGCCACGGGAAGCGTGACATTGCTGCTACAGCCTGGAAGGAAAGCGCACGTACCTGTCCCCACTCGAGACGAGGGCTGACTCCCCTGGGGAGACTCCAGAAGTACCCAAAGATCCATGTCAGCCCCTGAGAGGAATCCTCGGTTCCGGCCCTGACTCCACACAAGGTTTTTGGACCCGGTATCGACGGGAGAGGAATCCCAGAGTCCCCCTAGCAACTCGCATGGGGATTGGCCTCTCCTGAGGCCACCAGGTCTGGTCCTTGAGGTCCCCGTCGTAACTCGAGAACACCTGCCGCAACTCGAGAAAATCCAGGAAGTTCTCCCTTCCAGGCGAGATGAGGCCTATTTCCGATGAGGCGTCTGGAGACTAATGACACCTAACCTCTGGAACTTCGAAAGGGTCTTTCACACCCTTGCTGCAACTCAAGAAGTTCACCGCCATACCCGTCTCCACTCGAGAGGAAGCATGATGGTCCCGCCCACATCCAGAGGAGCCCCGTTTCCCCCTCGAAGCTCGAGATGAGGGATCCTTTCCCTGCTTTCAACGGGAAAGATTTCCCGGCGTTCCCGTCGCATCTCAAGAGGAGGCACTCTCAACAGGAAAGGCGAGAGGAACTCCATGGTCGTACCACCATTCCAAGAGTCCCCCAGATGTCTCAGTCCATTCCAGAGCAACCTCTTTGCCCAGCACTGGCTCATCTATCACGCCGAGGATCGACTCACACCACGGTGGCACGTGGGACAGCCCTGTGGGAAAGCCTCGAGGGAAAGCCTCGAGGGAAAACCACAGATCCTTTGATCCAGGCCACGGGAAGCGTGACATTGCTGCTACAGCCTGGAAAGAAAGCGCACGTGCATGCCCCCACTCGAGACGAGGCCTGACTCCCCTGGGGAGACTCCAGAAATACCCAAAGATCCATGTCAGCCCCTGAGAGGAATCCTCGGTTCCGGCTCTGACTCCACACAAGGTTTTTGGCCCCGGTATCGACGGGAGGGGAATATCGTGAGGCCCCCTAGCAACTCGCATGGGGACTAGCCTCTACTGAGGCCACCAGGGCGGGTCCCTGAGGTCCCCGTCGTAACTCGAGAACACCTGCCGCAACTCGAGAAAATCCAGGAAGTTCTCCCTTCCAGCCGAGATGAGGCCTATTTCCGATGAGGCGTCTGGAGACTAATTACACCTAACCTCTGGAACTTCGAAAGGGTCTTTCACACCCTTGCTGCTACTCAAGAAGTTCACCGCCATACCCGTCTCCACTCGAGAGGAAGCACGATGGTCCCGCCCACATCCAGAGGAGCCCCGTTTCCCCCTCGTAGCTCGAGATGAGGGATCCTTTCCCTGCTTTCAACGGGAAAGTATTCCCGGCGTTCCCGTCGCATCTCAAGAGGAGGCACTCTCAACAGGAAAGGCGAGAGGAACTCCATGGTCGTACCACCATTCCAAGAGTCCCCCAGATCTCTCAGTCCATTCCAGAGGAACCTCTTTGCCCTGCACTGGCTCATCTTTCACGCCGAGGATCGACTCACACCACTGTGGCACGTGGGACAGCCCTGTGGCAAAGCCTCGAGGGAAAGCCTCGAGGGAAAACCACAGATCCTTTGATCCACGCGACGGGAAGCGTTACATTGCTGCTACAGCCTGGAAGGAAAGCACACGTGCATGCCCCCACTCGAGACGAGGCCTGACTCCCCTGGGGAGACTCCAGAAATACCCAAAGTTCCATGTCACCCCTGAGAGTAAACCTCGGTTCCGGCCCTGACTCCACACAAGGTTTTTGGCCCCGGTATCGACGGGAGAGGAATCCTGAGAGGCCCCCTAGCAACTCGCATGGGGACTGGCCTTTCCTGAGGCCACCATGGCGGGTCCCTGAGGTCCCCGTCGTAACTCGAGAACACCTGCCGCAACTCGAGAAAATCCAGGAAGTTCTCCCTTCCAGGCGAGATGAGACCTATTTCCAATGAGGCGTCTGGAAACTAATGACACCTAACCTCTGGAACTTCGAAAGGGTCTTTCACACCCTTGCTGCAACTCAAGAAGTTCACCGCCATACCCGTCTCCACTCGAGAGGAAGCACGATGGTCCCGCCCACATCCAGAGGAGCCCCGTTTCCCTCTCGTAGCTCGAGATGAGGGATCCTTTCCCTTCTTTCAACGGGAAAGAATTCCCGGCGTTCCCGTCGCACCTCAAAAGGAGGCACTCTCAACAGAAAAGGCGATAGGAACTCCATGGTCGTACCACCATTCCAAGAGTCCCGCAGATGTCTCAGTCCATTCCAGAGGAACCTCTTTGCCTACACTGGCTCATCTTTCACGCCGAGGATCGACTCACACCACGGTGGCACGTGGGACAGCCCTGTGGGAAAGCCTCGAGGGAAAGCCTCGAGGGAAAACCACAGATCCTTTGATCCACGCGACGGGAACCGTGACATTGCTGCTACAGCCTGGAAGGAAAGCGCACGTGCATGCCTCCACTCGAAACGAGGCCTGACTCCCCTGGGGAGACTCCAGAAGTACCCAAAGTTCCATGTCAGCCCCTGAGAGGAATCCCCGGTTCCGGCCCTGACTTCACACAAGGTTTTTGGCCCCGGTATCGACGGGAGAGGAATCCCGAGACGCCTCCTAGCAACTCGCATGGGGACTGGCCTTTCCTGAGGCCACCATGGCGGGTCCCTGAGGTCCCCGTCGTAACTCGAGAACACCTGCCGCAACTCGAGAAAATCCAGGAAGTTCTCCCTTCCAGGCGAGATGAGGCCTATTTCCAATGAGGCGTCTGGAGACTAATGACACCTAACCTCTGGAACTTCGAAAGGGTCTTTCACACCCTTGCTGCAACTCAAGAAGTTCACCGCCATACCCGTCTCCACTCGAGAGGAAGCACGATGGTTCCGCCCATATCCAGAGGAGCCCCGTTTCCCCCTCGTAGCTCGAGATGAGGGATCCTTTCCCTGCTTTCAACGGGAAAGAATTCCCGGCATTCCCGTCGCATCTCAAGAGGAGGCACTCTCAACAGGAAAGGCGAGAGGAACTCTATGGTCGTACCACCATTCCAAGAATCCCCCAGATGTCTCAGTCCATTCCAGAGGAACCTCTTTGCCCTGCACTGGCTCATCTTTCACGCCGAGGATCGACTCACACCAAGGTGGCAAGTGGGACAGCCCTGTGGGAAAGCCTCGAGGGAAAGCCTCGAGGGAAAACCACAGATCCTTTGATCCACGCGGAGGTAAGCGTGACATTGCTGCTACAGCCTGGAAGAAAAGCGCTCGTGCATGCCCCCACTCGAAACGAGGCCTGACTCCAGTGGGGAGACTCCAGAAGTACCCAAAGATCCATGTCAGCCCCTGAGAGGAATCCTCGGTTCCGGCCCTGACTCCAAACAAGGTTTTTGGCCCCGGTATCGACAGGAGTGGAATACTGAGAGGCCCCCTAGCAACTCGCATGGGGAATGGCCTCTCCTGAGGCCACCAGGGCGGGTCCCTGAGGTCCCCTTCGTAACTCGAGAACACCTGCCGCAACTCGAGAAAATCCAGGAAGTTCTCCCTTCCAGGCGAGATGAGGCCTATTTCCGATGAGGCGTCTGGAGACTAATGAAACCTAACCTCTGGAACTTTGAAAGGGTCTTTCACACCCTTGCTGCTACTCAAGAAGTTCACCGCCATACCCGTCTCCACTCGAGAGGAAGCACGATGGTCCCGCCCACATCCAGAGGAGCCCCGTTTCCCCCTCGTAGCTCGAGATGAGGTATCCTTTCCCTGCTTTCAACGGGAAAGAATTCCCGGCATTCCCGTCGCATCTCAAGAGGAGGCACTCTCAACAGGAAAGGCGAGAGGAACTCCATGGTCGTACCACCATTCCAAGAGTCGCCCAGATGACTCAGTCCATTCCAGAGGAACCTCTTTGCCCTGCACTGGCTCATCTTTCACGCCGAGGATCGACTCACACCACGGTGGCACGTGGGACAGCCCTGTGGGAAAGCCTCGAGGCAAAGCCTCGAGGGAAAACCACAGATCCTTTGATCCACGCGACGGGAAGCGTGACATTGCTGCTACAGCCTGGAAGGAAAGCGCACGTGCATGCCCCCACTCGAGACGGGGCCTGACTCCCCTGGGGAGACTCCAGAAGTACCCAAAGATCCATGTCAGCCCCTGAGAGGAATCCTCGGTTCCGGCCCTGACTCCACACAAGGTTTTTGGACCCGGTATCGACGGGAGAGGAATCCCAGAGTCCCCCTAGCAACTCGCATGGGGATTGGCCTCTCCTGAGGCCACCAGGTCTGGTCCTTGAGGTCCCCGTCGTAACTCGAGAACACCTGCCGCAACTCGAGAAAATCCAGGAAGTTCTCCCTTCCAGGCGAGATGAGGCCTATTTCCGATGAGGCGTCTGGAGACTAATGACACCTAACCTCTGGAACTTCGAAAGGGTCTTTCACACCCTTGCTGCAACTCAAGAAGTTCACCGCCATACCCGTCTCCACTCGAGAGGAAGCATGATGGTCCCGCCCACATCCAGAGGAGCCCCGTTTCCCCCTCGAAGCTCGAGATGAGGGATCCTTTCCCTGCTTTCAACGGGAAAGATTTCCCGGCGTTCCCGTCGCATCTCAAGAGGAGGCACTCTCAACAGGAAAGGCGAGAGGAACTCCATGGTCGTACCACCATTCCAAGAGTCCCCCAGATGTCTCAGTCCATTCCAGAGCAACCTCTTTGCCCAGCACTGGCTCATCTATCACGCCGAGGATCGACTCACACCACGGTGGCACGTGGGACAGCCCTGTGGGAAAGCCTCGAGGGAAAGCCTCGAGGGAAAACCACAGATCCTTTGATCCAGGCCACGGGAAGCGTGACATTGCTGCTACAGCCTGGAAAGAAAGCGCACGTGCATGCCCCCACTCGAGACGAGGCCTGACTCCCCTGGGGAGACTCCAGAAATACCCAAAGATCCATGTCAGCCCCTGAGAGGAATCCTCGGTTCCGGCTCTGACTCCACACAAGGTTTTTGGCCCCGGTATCGACGGGAGGGGAATATCGTGAGGCCCCCTAGCAACTCGCATGGGGACTAGCCTCTACTGAGGCCACCAGGGCGGGTCCCTGAGGTCCCCGTCGTAACTCGAGAACACCTGCCGCAACTCGAGAAAATCCAGGAAGTTCTCCCTTCCAGCCGAGATGAGGCCTATTTCCGATGAGGCGTCTGGAGACTAATTACACCTAACCTCTGGAACTTCGAAAGGGTCTTTCACACCCTTGCTGCTACTCAAGAAGTTCACCGCCATACCCGTCTCCACTCGAGAGGAAGCACGATGGTCCCGCCCACATCCAGAGGAGCCCCGTTTCCCCCTCGTAGCTCGAGATGAGGGATCCTTTCCCTGCTTTCAACGGGAAAGTATTCCCGGCGTTCCCGTCGCATCTCAAGAGGAGGCACTCTCAACAGGAAAGGCGAGAGGAACTCCATGGTCGTACCACCATTCCAAGAGTCCCCCAGATCTCTCAGTCCATTCCAGAGGAACCTCTTTGCCCTGCACTGGCTCATCTTTCACGCCGAGGATCGACTCACACCACTGTGGCACGTGGGACAGCCCTGTGGCAAAGCCTCGAGGGAAAGCCTCGAGGGAAAACCACAGATCCTTTGATCCACGCGACGGGAAGCGTTACATTGCTGCTACAGCCTGGAAGGAAAGCACACGTGCATGCCCCCACTCGAGACGAGGCCTGACTCCCCTGGGGAGACTCCAGAAATACCCAAAGTTCCATGTCACCCCTGAGAGTAAACCTCGGTTCCGGCCCTGACTCCACACAAGGTTTTTGGCCCCGGTATCGACGGGAGAGGAATCCTGAGAGGCCCCCTAGCAACTCGCATGGGGACTGGCCTTTCCTGAGGCCACCATGGCGGGTCCCTGAGGTCCCCGTCGTAACTCGAGAACACCTGCCGCAACTCGAGAAAATCCAGGAAGTTCTCCCTTCCAGGCGAGATGAGACCTATTTCCAATGAGGCGTCTGGAAACTAATGACACCTAACCTCTGGAACTTCGAAAGGGTCTTTCACACCCTTGCTGCAACTCAAGAAGTTCACCGCCATACCCGTCTCCACTCGAGAGGAAGCACGATGGTCCCGCCCACATCCAGAGGAGCCCCGTTTCCCTCTCGTAGCTCGAGATGAGGGATCCTTTCCCTTCTTTCAACGGGAAAGAATTCCCGGCGTTCCCGTCGCACCTCAAAAGGAGGCACTCTCAACAGAAAAGGCGATAGGAACTCCATGGTCGTACCACCATTCCAAGAGTCCCGCAGATGTCTCAGTCCATTCCAGAGGAACCTCTTTGCCTACACTGGCTCATCTTTCACGCCGAGGATCGACTCACACCACGGTGGCACGTGGGACAGCCCTGTGGGAAAGCCTCGAGGGAAAGCCTCGAGGGAAAACCACAGATCCTTTGATCCACGCGACGGGAACCGTGACATTGCTGCTACAGCCTGGAAGGAAAGCGCACGTGCATGCCTCCACTCGAAACGAGGCCTGACTCCCCTGGGGAGACTCCAGAAGTACCCAAAGTTCCATGTCAGCCCCTGAGAGGAATCCCCGGTTCCGGCCCTGACTTCACACAAGGTTTTTGGCCCCGGTATCGACGGGAGAGGAATCCCGAGACGCCTCCTAGCAACTCGCATGGGGACTGGCCTTTCCTGAGGCCACCATGGCGGGTCCCTGAGGTCCCCGTCGTAACTCGAGAACACCTGCCGCAACTCGAGAAAATCCAGGAAGTTCTCCCTTCCAGGCGAGATGAGGCCTATTTCCAATGAGGCGTCTGGAGACTAATGACACCTAACCTCTGGAACTTCGAAAGGGTCTTTCACACCCTTGCTGCAACTCAAGAAGTTCACCGCCATACCCGTCTCCACTCGAGAGGAAGCACGATGGTTCCGCCCATATCCAGAGGAGCCCCGTTTCCCCCTCGTAGCTCGAGATGAGGGATCCTTTCCCTGCTTTCAACGGGAAAGAATTCCCGGCATTCCCGTCGCATCTCAAGAGGAGGCACTCTCAACAGGAAAGGCGAGAGGAACTCTATGGTCGTACCACCATTCCAAGAATCCCCCAGATGTCTCAGTCCATTCCAGAGGAACCTCTTTGCCCTGCACTGGCTCATCTTTCACGCCGAGGATCGACTCACACCAAGGTGGCAAGTGGGACAGCCCTGTGGGAAAGCCTCGAGGGAAAGCCTCGAGGGAAAACCACAGATCCTTTGATCCACGCGGAGGTAAGCGTGACATTGCTGCTACAGCCTGGAAGAAAAGCGCTCGTGCATGCCCCCACTCGAAACGAGGCCTGACTCCAGTGGGGAGACTCCAGAAGTACCCAAAGATCCATGTCAGCCCCTGAGAGGAATCCTCGGTTCCGGCCCTGACTCCAAACAAGGTTTTTGGCCCCGGTATCGACAGGAGTGGAATACTGAGAGGCCCCCTAGCAACTCGCATGGGGAATGGCCTCTCCTGAGGCCACCAGGGCGGGTCCCTGAGGTCCCCTTCGTAACTCGAGAACACCTGCCGCAACTCGAGAAAATCCAGGAAGTTCTCCCTTCCAGGCGAGATGAGGCCTATTTCCGATGAGGCGTCTGGAGACTAATGAAACCTAACCTCTGGAACTTTGAAAGGGTCTTTCACACCCTTGCTGCTACTCAAGAAGTTCACCGCCATACCCGTCTCCACTCGAGAGGAAGCACGATGGTCCCGCCCACATCCAGAGGAGCCCCGTTTCCCCCTCGTAGCTCGAGATGAGGTATCCTTTCCCTGCTTTCAACGGGAAAGAATTCCCGGCATTCCCGTCGCATCTCAAGAGGAGGCACTCTCAACAGGAAAGGCGAGAGGAACTCCATGGTCGTACCACCATTCCAAGAGTCGCCCAGATGACTCAGTCCATTCCAGAGGAACCTCTTTGCCCTGCACTGGCTCATCTTTCACGCCGAGGATCGACTCACACCACGGTGGCACGTGGGACAGCCCTGTGGGAAAGCCTCGAGGCAAAGCCTCGAGGGAAAACCACAGATCCTTTGATCCACGCGACGGGAAGCGTGACATTGCTGCTACAGCCTGGAAGGAAAGCGCACGTGCATGCCCCCACTCGAGACGGGGCCTGACTCCCCTGGGGAGACTCCAGAAGTACCCAAAGATCCATATCAGCCCCTGAGAGGAATCCTCGGTTCCGGCCCTGACTCCTCACAAGGTTTTTGGCAACGGTATCGACGGGAGAGGAATCCCGAGAGGCCCACTAGCAACTCGCATGGGGACTGGCCTCTCCTGAGGCCACCAGGACGGGTCCCTGAGGTCCCCGTCGTAACTCGAGAGCACCTGCCGCAACTCGAGAAAATCCAGGAAGTTCTCCCTTCCAGGCGAGATGATGCCTATTTCCAATGTGGCGTCTGGAGACTAATGACACCTAACCTCTGGAACTTCGAAAGGGTCTTTCACACCCTTGCTGCGACTCAAGAAGTTCACCGCCATACCCGTCTCCACTCGAGAGGAAGCACGATGGTCCCGCCCACATCCAGAGGATCCCCGTTTCCCCCTCGTAGCTCGAGATCAGGGATCCTTTCCCTGCTTTCAACGGGAAAGAATTCCCGGCGTTCCCGTCGCATCTCAAGAGGAGGCACTCTCAACAGGAAAGGCGAGAGGAACTCCATGGTCGTACCACCATTCCAAGAGTCCCCCAGATGTCTCAGTCCATTCCAGAGGAACCTCTTTGCCCTGCACTGGCTCATCTTTCACGCCGAGGATCGACTCACACCACGGTGGCACGTGGGACAGCCCTGTGGGAAAGCCTCGAGGGAAAGCCTCGAGGGAAAACCACAGATCCTTTGATCCACGCCACGGGAAGCGTGACATTGCTGTTACAGCCTGGAAGGAAAGCGCACGTGCATGCCCCCACTCGAGACGAGGCCTGACTCCCCTGGGGAGACTCCAGAAGTACCCAAAGATCCATGTCAGCCCCTGAGAGGAATCCTCGGTTCCGGCCCTGACTCCACACAAGCTTTTTGGCCCCGGTATCGTCGGGAGAGGAATCCCGAGAGGCCCCCTAGCACCTCGCATGGGTACTGGCCTCTCCTGAGGCCACCAGGGCGGGACCCTGAGGTATCCGTCGTAACTCGAGAACACCTGCCTCAACTCGAGAAAATCCAGGAAGTTCTCCCTTCAAGGCGAGATGAGGCCTATTTCCGATGAGACGTCTGGAGACTAATGACACCTAACCTCTGGAACTTCGAAAGGGTCTTTCACACCCTTGCTGCAACTCAAGAAGTTCACCGCCATACCCGTCTCCACTCGAGAGGAAACACGATGGTCCCGCCCACATCCAGAGGAGCCCCGTTTCCCCCTCGGAGCTCGAGATGAGGGATCCTTTCCCTGCTTTCAACGGGAAATAATTCCCGGCGTTCCCGTCGCATCTCAAGTGGAGGCACTCTCAACAGGAAAGGCGAGAGAAACTACATGGCCGTATCACCATTCCAAGAGTCCCCGAGATGTCTCATTCCATTCCAGAGGAACCTCATTGCCCTGCACTGGCTCATCTTTCACGGCGAAGTCGAATCACACCACAGTTACACGTGGGACAGCCCTGTGGGAAAGCTTCGAGGGAAAACCACCGATCCTTTGATCCACGCCACGGGAAGCGTGACATTGCTGCAACAGCCTGGAAGGAAAGCACACGTGCATGCCCCCACTCGAGACGAGGCCTGACTCCCCTGTGGAGACTCCAGAAGTACCCAAAGATCCATGTCAGACCATGAGAGGAATCCTCGGTTCCGGCCCTGACTCCACACAAGGTTGTTGGCCCCGGTATCGACGGGAGAGGAATCCCGAGAGGCCCCCTAGCAACTCGCATGGGGACTGGCCTTTCCTGAGGACACCAGGACGGGTCCCTGAGGTCCCCGTCGTTACTCGAGAACACCTGCCGCGACTCGAGAAAATCCAGGAAGTTCTCTCTTCCAGGCGAGATGAGGACTATTTCCGATGAGGCGTCTGCAGACGAATGACACCTAACCTCTGGAACTTCGAAAGGGTCTTTCACACACTCGTTGCAACTCAAGAAGTTCACCGCCATACCCGTCTCCACTCGAGAGGAAGCACGATGGTCCCGCCCATATCCAGAGGAGCCCCGTTTCCCCCTCGTAGCTCGAGATGAGGGATCCTTTCCCTGCTTTCAACGGGAAAGAATTCCCGGTATTCCCGTCGCATCTCAAGAGGAGGCACTCTCAACAGGAAAGGCTAGAGGAACTCAATGGTCGTATCACCATTCCAAGAGTCCCCGAGATGTCTCAGTCCATTCCAGAGGAACCTCTTTGCCCTGTACTGGCTCATCTTTCACGCCGAGGATCGACTCACACCACGGTGGCACGTGGGACAGCCCTGTGGGTAAGCCTCGAGGGAAAGCCTCGAGGGAAAACCACAGATCCTTTGATCCAGGCGACGGGAAGCGTGACATTGCTTCTACAGACTGGAAGGAAAGCGCAAGTGCATGCCCCCACTCGAGACGAGGCCTGACTCCCCTGGGGAGACTCCAGAAGTACCCAAAGATCCATGTCAGCCCCTGAGAGGAATCCTCGGTTCCGCCCCTGACTCCACACAAGGTTTATGGCCCCGATATCGACGGGAGAGGAATCCCGAGAGGCCCCCTAGCAACTCGCATGGGGACTGGCCTCTCCTGAGGCCACCAGGGCGGGTCCCTGAGATCCCCGTCGTAACTCGAGAACACCTGTCGCAACTCGAGAAAATCCAGGAAATTCTCCCTTCCAGTCGAGATGAGGCCTATTTCCGATGAGGCGTCTGGATACTAATGACACGTAACCTCTGGAACTTCGAAAGGGTCTTTCACACCCTTGCTGCAACTCAAGAAGTTCACCGCCATACCCGTCTCCACTCGAGAGGAAGCACGATGGTCCCGCCCACATCCAGAGGAGCCCCGTTTCCCCCTCGTAGCTCGAGATGAGGGATCCTTTCCCTGCTTTCAACGGGAAAGAATTCCCGGCGTTCCCGTCGCATCTCAAGAGGAGGCACTCTCAACAGGAAAGGCGAGAGGAACTCCATGGTCGTACCACCATTCCAAGAGTCCCCCAGATGTCTCAGTCCATTCCAGAGGAACCTCTTTGCCCTGCACTGGCTCATCTTTCACGCCGAGGATCGACTCACACCACGGTGGCACGTGGGACAGCCCTGTGGGAAAGCCTCGAGGGAAAGCCTCGAGGGAAAACCACAGATCCTTTGATTCACGCGACGGGAAGCGTGACATTGCTGCTACAGCCTGGAAGGAAAGCGCACGTGCATGCCCCCACTCGAGACGAGGCCTGTCTCCCCTGGGGAGACTCCAGAAGTACCCAAAGATCCATATCAGCCCCTGAGAGGAATCCTCGGTTCCGGCCCTGACTCCTCACAAGGTTTTTGGCCCCGGTATCGACGGGAGCGGAATCCCGGGAGGCCCACTAGCAACTCACATGGGGACTGGCCTCTCCTGAGGCCACCAGGACGGGTCCCTGAGGTCCCCGTCGCAACTCGAGAGCACCTGCCGCAACTCGAGAAAATCCAGGAAGTTCTCCCTTCCAGGCGAGATGAGGCCTATTTCCGATGAGGCGTCTGGAGACGAATGACACCTAAACTCTGGAACTTCGAAAGGGTCTTTCACACCCTTGCTGCGACTCAAGAAGTTCACCGCCATACCCGTCTCCACTCGAGAGGAAGCACGATGGTCCCGCCCACATCCAGAGGATCCCCGTTTCCCCCTCGTAGCTCGAGATGAGGGATCCTTTCCCTGCTTTCAACGGGAAAGAATTCCCGGCGTTCCCGTCGCATCTCAAGAGGAGGCACTCTCAACAGGAAAGGCGAGAGGAACTCCATGGTCGTACCACCATTCCAAGAGTCCCCCAGATGTCTCAGTCCATTCCAGAGGAACCTCTTTGCCCTGCACTGGCTCATCTTTCACGCCGAGGATCGACTCACACCACGGTGGCACGTGGGACAGCCCTGTGGGAAAGCCTCGAGGGAAAGCCTCGAGGGAAAACCACAGATCCTTTGATCCACGCGACGGGAAGCGTGACATTGCTGTTACAGCCTGGAAGGAAAGCGCACGTGCATGCCCCCACTCGAGACGAGGCCTGACTCCCCTGGGGAGACTCCAGAAGTACCCAAAGATCCATGTCAGCCCCTGAGAGGAATCCTCGGTTCCGGCCCTGACTCCACACAAGGTTTTTGGCCCCGGTATCGTCGGGAGAGGAATCCCGAGAGGCCCCCTAGCACCTCGCATGGGTACTGGCCTCTCCTGAGGCAACCAGGGCGGGACCCTGAGGTATCCGTCGTAACTCGAGAACACCTGCCTCAACTCGAGAAAATCCAGGAAGTTCTCCCTTCAAGGCGAGATGAGGCCTATTTCCGATGAGACGTCTGGAGACTAATGACACCTAACCTCTGGAACTTCGAAAGGGTCTTTCACACCCTTGCTGCAACTCAAGAAGTTCACCGCCATACCCGTCTCCACTCGAGAGGAAACACGATGGTCCCGCCCACATCCAGAGGAGCCCCGTTTCCCCCTCGGAGCTCGAGATGAGGGATCCTTTCCCTGCTTTCAACGGGAAATAATTCCCGGCGTTCCCGTCGCATCTCAAGTGGAGGCACTCTCAACAGGAAAGGCGAGAGAAACTACATGGCCGTATCACCATTCCAAGAGTCCCCGAGATGTCTCATTCCATTCCAGAGGAACCTCATTGCCCTGCACTGGCTCATCTTTCACGGCGAAGTCGAATCACACCACAGTTACACGTGGGACAGCCCTGTGGGAAAGCTTCGAGGGAAAACCACCGATCCTTTGATCCACGCCACGGGAAGCGTGACATTGCTGCAACAGCCTGGAAGGAAAGCACACGTGCATGCCCCCACTCGAGACGAGGCCTGACTCCCCTGTGGAGACTCCAGAAGTACCCAAAGATCCATGTCAGACCATGAGAGGAATCCTCGGTTCCGGCCCTGACTCCACACAAGGTTTTTGGCCCCGGTATCGACGGGAGAGGAATCCCGAGAGGCCCCCTAGCAACTCGCATGGGGACTGGCCTTTCCTGAGGACACCAGGACGGGTCCCTGAGGTCCCCGTCGTTACTCGAGAACACCTGCCGCGACTCGAGAAAATCCAGGAAGTTCTCTCTTCCAGGCGAGATGAGGACTATTTCCGATGAGGCGTCTGCAGACGAATGACACCTAACCTCTGGAACTTCGAAAGGGTCTTTCACACACTCGTTGCAACTCAAGAAGTTCACCGCCATACCCGTCTCCACTCGAGAGGAAGCACGATGGTCCCGCCCATATCCAGAGGAGCCCCGTTTCCCCCTCGTAGCTCGAGATGAGGGATCCTTTCCCTGCTTTCAACGGGAAAGAATTCCCGGTATTCCCGTCGCATCTCAAGAGGAGGCACTCTCAACAGGAAAGGCTAGAGGAACTCAATGGTCGTATCACCATTCCAAGAGTCCCCGAGATGTCTCAGTCCATTCCAGAGGAACCTCTTTGCCCTGTACTGGCTCATCTTTCACGCCGAGGATCGACTCACACCACGGTGGCACGTGGGACAGCCCTGTGGGTAAGCCTCGAGGGAAAGCCTCGAGGGAAAACCACAGATCCTTTGATCCAGGCGACGGGAAGCGTGACATTGCTTCTACAGACTGGAAGGAAAGCGCAAGTGCATGCCCCCACTCGAGACGAGGCCTGACTCCCCTGGGGAGACTCCAGAAGTACCCAAAGATCCATGTCAGCCCCTGAGAGGAATCCTCGGTTCCGCCCCTGACTCCACACAAGGTTTATGGCCCCGATATCGACGGGAGAGGAATCCCGAGAGGCCCCCTAGCAACTCGCATGGGGACTGGCCTCTCCTGAGGCCACCAGGGCGGGTCCCTGAGATCCCCGTCGTAACTCGAGAACACCTGTCGCAACTCGAGAAAATCCAGGAAATTCTCCCTTCCAGTCGAGATGAGGCCTATTTCCGATGAGGCGTCTGGATACTAATGACACGTAACCTCTGGAACTTCGAAAGGGTCTTTCACACCCTTGCTGCAACTCAAGAAGTTCACCGCCATACCCGTCTCCACTCGAGAGGAAGCACGATGGTCCCGCCCACATCCAGAGGAGCCCCGTTTCCCCCTCGTAGCTCGAGATGAGGGATCCTTTCCCTGCTTTCAACGGGAAAGAATTCCCGGCGTTCCCGTCGCATCTCAAGAGGAGGCACTCTCAACAGGAAAGGCGAGAGGAACTCCATGGTCGTACCACCATTCCAAGAGTCCCCCAGATGTCTCAGTCCATTCCAGAGGAACCTCTTTGCCCTGCACTGGCTCATCTTTCACGCCGAGGATCGACTCACACCACGGTGGCACGTGGGACAGCCCTGTGGGAAAGCCTCGAGGGAAAGCCTCGAGGGAAAACCACAGATCCTTTGATCCACGCGACGGGAAGCGTGACATTGCTGCTACAGCCTGGAAGGAAAGCGCACGTGCATGCCCCCACTCGAGACGAGGCCTGTCTCCCCTGGGGAGACTCCAGAAGTACCCAAAGATCCATATCAGCCCCTGAGAGGAATCCTCGGTTCCGGCCCTGACTCCTCACAAGGTTTTTGGCCCCGGTATCGACGGGAGCGGAATCCCGGGAGGCCCACTAGCAACTCACATGGGGACTGGCCTCTCCTGAGGCCACCAGGACGGGTCCCTGAGGTCCCCGTCGTAACTCGAGAGCACCTGCCGCAACTCGAGAAAATCCAGGAAGTTCTCCCTTCCAGGCGAGATGAGGCCTATTTCCGATGAGGCGTCTGGAGACGAATGACACCTAAACTCTGGAACTTCGAAAGGGTCTTTCACACCCTTGCAGCAACTCAAGAAGTTCTCCGCCATACCCGACTCCACTCGAGAGGAAGCCCGATGATCCCGTCCAAATCCAGAGGAGCCCCGTTTCCCCCTGGAAGCTCGAGATGAGGGATCCTTTCCCTGCTTTCAACGGGAAAGAATTCCCGGCGTTCCCGTCGCATCGCAAGAGGAGGCACTCTCAACAGGAAAGGCGAGAGGAACTCCATGGTCCTACCACCATTACAAGAGTCCCCAGATGTCTCAGTCCGTTCCAGAGGAAACTCTTTGCCCTGCACTGGCTCATCTTTCACGCCGAGGATCGACTCACACCACGGTGGCACGTGGGACAGCCCTGTGGGAAAGCCTCGAGGGAAAGCCTCGAGGGAAAACCACAGATCGTTTGATCCAGGCGACGGCAAGAGTGACATTGCTGCTACAGCCTGGAAGGAAAGCGCAAGTGCATGCCCCCACTCGAGACGAGGCCTGACTCCCCTGGGGAGACTCCAGAAGTACCCAAAGATCCATGTCAGCCCCTGAGAGGAATCCTCGGTTCCGGCCCTGACTCCACACAAGGTTTTTGGCCCCGGTATCGACGGGAGAGGAATCCCGAGTGGCCCCCTAGCAACTCGCATGGGGACTGGCCTTTCCTGAGGCCACCAGGGCGGGTCCCTGAGGTCCCAATCGTAACTCGAGAACACCTGCCGCAACTCGAGAAAATCCAGGAAATTCTCCCTTCCAGGCGAGATGAGGCCTATTTCCGATGAGGCATCTGGAGAGTAATGACACGTAACCTCTGGAACTTCGAAAGGGTCTTTCACACCCTTGCTGCAACTTAAGAAGTTATCCGCCATACCCGTCTCCACTCGAGAGGAAGCACGATGGTCCCGCCCACATCCAGAGGAGACCCGTTTCCCCCTCGTAGCTCGAGATGAGGGATCCTTTCCCTGCTTTCAACGGGAAATAATTCCCGGCGTTCCCGTCGCATCTCAAGTGGAGGCACTCTCAACAGGAAAGGCGAGAGAAACTACATGGCCGTATCACCATTCCAAGAGTCCCCCAGATGTCTCATTCCATTCCAGAGGAACCTCATTGCCCTGCACTCTCTCATCTTTCACGGCGAGGTCGAATCACACCACAGTTACACGTGGGACAGCCCTGTGGGAAAGCTTCGAGGGAAAACCACCGATCCTTTGATCCACGCCACGGGAAGCGTGACATTGCTGCAACAGCCTGGAAGGAAAGCACACGTGCATGCCCCCACTCGAGACGAGGCCTGACTCCCCTGTGGAGACTCCAGAAGTACCCAAAGATCCATGTCAGACCATGAGAGGAATCCTCGGTTCCGGCCCTGACTCCACACAAGGTTTTTGGCCCCGGTATCGACGGGAGAGGAATCCCGAGAGGCCCCCTAGCAACTCGCATGGGGACTGGCCTTTCCTGAGGACACCAGGACGGGTCCCTGAGGTCCCCGTCGTTACTCGAGAACACCTGCCGCGACTAGAGAAAATCCAGGAAGTTCTCTCTTCAAGGCGAGATGAGGACTATTTCCGATGAGGCGACTGCAGACGAATGACACCTAACCTCTGGAACTTCGAAAGGGTCTTTCACACACTCGTTGCAACTCAAGAAGTTCACCGCCATACCCGTCTCCACTCGAGAGGAAGCACGATGGTCCCGCCCATATCCAGAGGAGCCCCGTTTCCCCCTCGTAGCTCGAGATGAGGGATCCTTTCCCTGCTTTCAACGGGAAAGAATTCCCGGTATTCCCGTCGCATCTCAAGAGGAGGCACTCTCAACAGTAAAGGCTAGAGGAACTCCATGGTCGTATCACCATTCCAAGAGTCCCCGAGATGTCTCAGTCCATTCCAGAGGAACCTCTTTGCCCTGTACTGGCTCATCTTTCACGCCGAGGATCGACTCACACCACGGTGGCACGTGGGACAGCCCTGTGGGAAAGCCTCGAGGGAAAGCCTTCAGGGAAAACCACAGATCCTTTGATCCAGGCGACGGGAAGCGTGACATTGCTTCTACAGACTGGAAGGAAAGCGCAAGTGCATGCCCCCACTCGAGACGAGGCCTGACTCCCCTGGGGAGACTCCAGAAGTACCCAAAGATCCATGTCAGCCCCTGAGAGGAATCCTCGGTTCCGCCCCTGACTTCACACAAGATTTATGGCCCCGATATCGACGGGAGAGGAATCCCGAGAGGCCCCCTAGCAACTCGCATGGGGACTGGCCTCTCCTGAGGCCACCAGGGCGGGTCCCTGAGATCCCCGTCGTAACTCGAGAACACCTGTCGCAACTCGAGAAAATCCAGGAAATTCTCCCTTCCAGGCGAGATGAGGCCTATTTCCGAAGAGGCGTCTGGATTCTAATGACACGTAACCTCTGGAACTTCGAAAGGGTCTTTCACACCCTTGCTGCAACTCAAGAAGTTCACCGCCATACCCGTCTCCACTCGAGAGGAAGCACGAAGGTCCCGCCCACATCCAGAGGAGCCCCGTTTCCCCCTCGTAGCTCGAGATGAGGGATCCTTTCCCTGCTTTCAACGGAAAGAATTCCCGGCGTTCCCGTCGCATCTCAAGAGGAGGCACTCTCAACAGGAAAGGCGAGAGGAACTCCATGGTCGTACCACCATTCCAAGAGTCCCCCAGATGTCTCAGTCCATTCCAGAGGAACCTCTTTGCCCTGCACTGCCTCATCTTTCACGCCGAGGATCGACTCACACCACGGTGGCACGTGGGACAGCCCTGTGGGAAAGCCTCGAGGGAAAGCCTCGAGGGAAAACCACAGATCGTTTGATCCAGGCGACGGGAATCGTGACATTGCTGCTACAGCCTGGAAGGAAAGCGCACGTGCATGCCCCCACTCGAGACGAGGCCTGTCTCCCCTGGGGAGACTCCAGAAGTACCCAAAGATCCATATCAGCCCCTGAGAGGAATCCTCGGTTCCGGCCCTGACTCCTCACAAGGTTTTTGGCCCCGGTATCGACGGGAGCGGAATCCCGGGAGGCCCACTAGCAACTCACATGGGGACTGGCCTCTCCTGAGGCCACCAGGACGGGTCCCTGAGGTCCCCGTCGTAACTCGAGAGCACCTGCCGCAACTCGAGAAAATCCAGGAAGTTCTCCCTTCCAGGCGAGATGAGGCCTATTTCCGATGAGGCGTCTGGAGACGAATGACACCTAAACTCTGGAACTTCGAAAGGGTCTTTCACACCCTTGCAGCAACTCAAGAAGTTCTCCGCCATACCCGACTCCACTCGAGAGGAAGCCCGATGATCCCGTCCAAATCCAGAGGAGCCCCGTTTCCCCCTGGAAGCTCGAGATGAGGGATCCTTTCCCTGCTTTCAACGGGAAAGAATTCCCGGCGTTCCCGTCGCATCGCAAGAGGAGGCACTCTCAACAGGAAAGGCGAGAGGAACTCCATGGTCCTACCACCATTACAAGAGTCCCCAGATGTCTCAGTTCGTTCCAGAGGAAACTCTTTGCCCTGCACTGGCTCATCTTTCACGCCGAGGATCGACTCACACCACGGTGGCACGTGGGACAGACCTGTGGGAAAGCCTCGAGGGAAAGCCTCGAGGGAAAACCACAGATCGTTTGATCCAGGCGACGGCAAGAGTGACATTGCTGCTACAGCCTGGAAGGAAAGCGCAAGTGCATGCCCCCACTCGAGACGAGGCCTGACTCCCCTGGGGAGACTCCAGAAGTACCCAAAGATCCATGTCAGCCCCTGAGAGGAATCCTCGGTTCCGGCCCTGACTCCACACAAGGTTTTTGGCCCCGGTATCGACGGGAGAGGAATCCCGAGTGGCCCCCTAGCAACTCGCATGGGGACTGGCCTTTCCTGAGGCCACCAGGGCGGGTCCCTGAGGTCCCAATCGTAACTCGAGAACACCTGCCGCAACTCGAGAAAATCCAGGAAATTCTCCCTTCCAGGCGAGATGAGGCCTATTTCCGATGAGGCATCTGGAGAGTAATGACACGTAACCTCTGGAACTTCGAAAGGGTCTTTCACACCCTTGCTGCAACTTAAGAAGTTATCCGCCATACCCGTCTCCACTCGAGAGGAAGCACGATGGTCCCGCCCACATCCAGAGGAGACCCGTTTCCCCCTCGTAGCTCGAGATGAGGGATCCTATCCCTGCTTTCAACGGGAAATAATTCCCGGCGTTCCCGTCGCATCTCAAGTGGAGGCACTCTCAACAGGAAAGGCGAGAGAAACTACATGGCCGTATCACCATTCCAAGAGTCCCCCAGATGTCTCATTCCATTCCAGAGGAACCTCATTGCCCTGCACTGGCTCATCTTTCACGGCGAGGTCGAATCACACCACAGTTACACGTGGGACAGCCCTGTGGGAAAGCTTCGAGGGAAAACCACCGATCCTTTGATCCATGCCACGGGAAGCGTGACATTGCTGCAACAGCCTGGAAGGAAAGCACACGTGCATGCCCCCACTCGAGACCAGGCCTGACTCCCCTGTGGAGACTCCAGAAGTACCCAAAGATCCATGTCAGACCATGAGAGGAATCCTCGGTTCCGGCCCTGACTCCACACAAGGTTTTTGGCCCCGGTATCGACGGGAGAGGAATCCCGAGAGGCCCCCTAGCAACTCGCATGGGGACTGGCCTTTCCTGAGGACACCAGGACGGGTCCCTGAGGTCCCCGTCGTTACTCGAGAACACCTGCCGCGACTCGAGAAAATCCAGGAAGTTCTCTCTTCCAGGCGAGATGAGGACTATTTCCGATGAGGCGTCTGCAGACGAATGACACCTAACCTCTGGAACTTCGAAAGGGTCTTTCACACACTCGTTGCAACTCAAGAAGTTCACCGCCATACCCGTCTCCACTCGAGAGGAAGCACGATGGTCCCGCCCATATCCAGAGGAGCCCCGTTTCCCCCTCGTAGCTCGAGATGAGGGATCCTTTCCCTGCTTTCAACGGGAAAGAATTCCCGGTATTCCCGTCGCATCTCAAGAGGAGGCACTCTCAACAGGAAAGGCTAGAGGAACTCCATGGTCGTATCACCATTCCAAGAGTCCCCGAGATGTCTCAGTCCATTCCAGAGGAACCTCTTTGCCCTGTACTGGCTCATCTTTCACGCCGAGGATCGACTCACACCACGGTGGCACGTGGGACAGCCCTGTGGGAAAGCCTCGAGGGAAAGCCTCGAGGGAAAACCACAGATCCTTTGATCCAGGCGACGGGAAGCGTGACATTGCTTCTACAGACTGGAAGGAAAGCGCAAGTGCATGCCCCCACTCGAGACGAGGCCTGACTCCCCTGGGGAGACTCCAGAAGTACCCAAAGATCCATGTCAGCCCATGAGAGGAATCCTCGGTTCCGCCCCTGACTCCACACAAGGTTTATGGCCCCGATATCGACGGGAGAGGAATCCCGAGAGGCCCCCTAGCAACTCGCATGGGGACTGGCCTCTCCTGAGGCCACCAGGGCGGGTCCCTGAGATCCCCGTCGTAACTCGAGAACACCTGTCGCAACTCGAGAAAATCCAGGAAATTCTCCCTTCCAGGCGAGATGAGGCCTATTTTCGATGAGGCGTCTGGATACTAATGACACGTAACCTCTGGAACTTCGAAAGGGTCTTTCACACCCTTGCTGCAACTCAAGACGTTCTCCACAATACGCGTCTCCACTCGAGAGGAAGCATGATGGTCCCGCCCACATCCATACTAGCCCCGTTTCCCCCTCGTAGCTCGAGATGAGGGATCCTTTCCCTGCTTTCAACGGGCAAGAATTCCCGGCGTTCCCGTCACATCTCAAGAGGAGGCACTCTCAACAGGAAAGGCGAGAGGAACTCCATGGTCGTACCACCATTCCAAGAGTCCCCCAGATGTCTCAGTCCATTCCCGAGGAACCTCTTTGCCCTGCACTGGCTCATCTTTCACGCCGAGGATCGACTCACACCACGGTGGCACGTGGGACAGCCCTGTGGGAAAGCCTCGAGGGAAAGCCTCGAGGGAAAACCACAGATCGTTTGATCCAGGCGACGGGAAGCGTGACATTGCTGCTACAGCCTGGAAGGAAAGCGCAAGTGCATGCCCCCACTCGAGACGAGGCCTGACTCCCCTGGGGAGACTCCAGAAGTACCCAAAGATCCATGTCAGCCCCTGAGAGGAATCCTCGGTTCCGGCCCTGACTCCACACAAGGTTTTTGGCCCCGGTATCGACGGGAGAGGAATCCCGAGTGGCCCCCTAGCAACTCGCATGGGGACTGGCCTTTCCTGAGGACACCAGGGCGGGTCCCTGAGGTCCCCGTCGTAACTCGAGAACACCTGCCGCAACTCGAGAAAATCCAGGAAGTTCTCCCTTCCAGGCGAGATGAGGCCTATTTCCGATGAGGCGTCTGGAGAAGAATGACACCTAACCTCTGGAACTTCGAAAGGGTCTTTCACACCCTTGCAGCAACTCAAGAAGTTCTCCGCCATACCCGACTCCACTCGAGAGGAAGCACGATGATCCCGTCCAAATCCAGAGGAGCCCCGTTTCCCCCTGGAAGCTCGAGATGAGGGATCCTTTCCCTGCTTTCAACGGGAAAGAATTCCCGGCGTTCCCGTCGCATCGCAAGAGGAGGCACTCTCAACAGGAAAGGCGAGAGGAACTCCATGGTCCTACCACCATTACAAGAGTCCCCAGATGTCTCAGTCCATTCCAGAGGTACCTCTTTGCCCTGCACTGGCTCATCTTTCACGCCGAGGATCGACTCACACCACGGTGGCACGTGGGACAGCCCTGTGGGAAAGCCTCGAGGGAAAGCCTCGAGGGAAAACCACACATCCTTTGATCCACGCGACGGGAAGAGTGACATTGCTGCTACAGCCTGGAAGGAAAGCGCACGTGCATGCCCCCACTCGAGACGAGGCCTGACTCCCCTGGGGAGACTCCAGAAGTACCCAAAGATCCATGTCAGCCCCTGAGAGGAATCCTCGGTTCCGGCCCTGACTCCACACAAGGTTTTTGGCCCCAGTATCGACGGGAGAGGAATCCCGAGAGGCCCCCTAGCAACTCGCATGCGGACTGGCCTTTCCTGACGCCACCAGGGCGGGTCCCTGAGGTCCCCGTCGTAACTCGAGAACACCTGCCACAACTCGAGAAAATACAGGAAATTCTCCCATCCAGGCGAGATCAGGCCTATTTCCGATGAGGCGTCTGGAGACTAATGACAACTAATCTCTGGAACTTCGAAAGAGTTTTTCACACCCTTTCTGCAACTCAAGAAGTTCACCGCCATACCCGTCTCCACTCGAGAGGAAGCACGATGGTCCCGCCCACATCCAGAGGAGCCCCATTTCCCCCTCGTAGCTCGAGATGAGGGATCCTTTCCCTGCTTTCAACGGGCAAGAATTCCCGGCGTTCCCGTCGCATCTCAAGAGGAGGCACTCTCAACAGGAAAGGCGAGAGGAACTCCATGGTCGTACCACCATTCCAAGAGTCCCCCAGATGTCTCAGTCCATTCCAGAGGAACCTCTTTGCCCTGCACTGGCTCATCTTTCACGCCGAGGATCGACTCACACCACGGTGGCACGTGGGACAGCCCTGTGGGAAAGCCTCGAGGGAAAGCCTCGAGGGAAAACCACAGATCCTTTGATCCACGCCACGGGAAGCGTGACATTGCTGCTACAGTCTGGAAGGAAAGCGCTCGTGCATGCCCCCACTCGAGACGAGGCTTGACTCCCCTAGGGAGACTCCAGAAGTACCCAAAGATCCATGTCAGTCCCTGAGAGGAATCCTCTGTTCCGGCCCTGACTCCACACAAGGTTTTTCGCCCTGGTATCGACGGGAGAGGAATCCTGAGAGGCCCCCTAGCAACTCGCATGGGGACTGGCCTTTCCTGAGGCCACCAGGGCGGGTCCCTGAGGTCCCCGTCGTAACTCGAGAACACCTGCCGCAACTCGAGAAAATCCAGGATGTTCTCCCTTCCAGGCGAGAAGAGGCCTATTTCCGATGAGTCGTCTGGGGACTAATGACACGTAACCTCTGGAACTTCGTAAGGGTCTTTCAATCCCTTGCTGCAACTCAAGAAGTTCTCCGCCATCCACGTCTCCACTCGAGAGGAAGAACGATGGTCCCGCCCACATCCAGAGGAGCCCCGTTTCCCCCTCGTAGCTCGAGATGAGGGATCCTTTCCCTGCTTTCAACGGGAAAGAATTCCCGGCGTTCCCGTCGCATCTCAAGAGGAGGCACTCTCAACAGGAAAGGCGATAGGAACTCCATGGTCGTACCACCATTCCAAGAGTCCCCCAGATGTCTCAGTCCATTCCAGAGGAACCTCTTTGCCCTGCACTGGCTCATCTTTCACGCCGAGGATCGACTCACACCACGGTGGCACGTGGGACAGCCCTGTGGGAAAGCCTCGAGGGAAAGCCTCGAGGGAAAACCACAGATCCTTTGATCCACGCCACGGGAAGCGTGATATTGCTGCTAAAGCCTGGAAGGAAAGCGCACGTGCATGCCCCCACTCGAGACGAGGCCTGACTCCCCTGGGGAGACTCCAGAAGTACCCAAAGATCCATGTCAGCCCCTGAGAGGAATCCTCGGTTCCGGCCCTGTCTCCACACAAGGTTTTTGGCCCCGGTATCGACGGGACAGGAATCCCGAGAGGACCCCTAGCAGCTCGCATGGGGACTGGCCTCTCCTGAGGCCACCAGAGCGGGTCCCTGAGGTCCCCGTCGTAACTCGAGAGCACCTGCCGCAACTCGAGAAAATCCAGGAAGTTCTCCCTTCCAGGCGAGATGAGGCCTATTTCCGATGAGGCGTCTGGAGACTAATGACACCTAACCTCTGGAACTTCGAAAGGGTCTTTCACACCCTTGCTGGGACTCAAGAAGTTCACCGCCATACCCGTCTCCACTCGAGAGGAAGAACGATGGTCCCGCCCACATCCAGAGAATCCCCGTTTCCCCCTCGCAGCTCGAGATGAGGGATCCTTTCCCTGCTTTCAACGGGAAAGAATTCCCGGCGTTCCCGTCGCATCTCAAGAGGAGGCACTCTCAACAGGAAAGGCGAGAGGAACTCCATGGTCGTACCACCATTCCAAGAGTCCCCCAGATGTCTCAGTCCATTCCAGAGGAACTTCTTTGCCCTGCACTGGCTCATCTTTCACGCCAAGGATCGACTCACACCACGGTGGCACGTGGGAGAGCCCTGTGGGAAAGCCTCGAGGGAAAGCCTCGAGGGAAAACCACAGATCCTTTGATCCAAGCCACGGGAAGCGTGACATTGCTGCTACAGCCTGGAAGGAAAGCGCACGTGCATGCCCCCACTCGAGACGAGGCCTGAGTCCCCTGGGGAGACCCCAGAAGTACCCAAAGATCCATGTCAGCCCCTGAGAGGAATTCTAGGTTCCAGCCCTGACTCCACTCAAGGTTTTTGGCCCCGGTATCTTCGGGAGAGGAATCCCAGAGGCCCCTAGCACCTCGCATGGGGACTGGCCTCTCCTGAGGCCACCAGAGCGGGTCCCTGAGGTCCCCGTCGTAACTCGAGAACACCTGCCGAAACTCGAGAAAATCCAGGAAGTTCTCCCTTCCAGGCGAGATGAGGCCTATTTCCGATGAGGCGTCTGGAGACTAATGACACCTAACCTCTTGAACTTCGAAAGGGTCTTTCACACCCTTGCTGCGACTCAAGAAGTTCACCGCCATACCCGTCTCCACTCGAGAGGAAGCACGATGGTCCAGCCCACATCCAGAGGAGCCCCGTTTCACCCTCGTAGCTCGAGATGAGGGATCCTTTCCCTGCTTTCAACGGGAAAGTATTCCCGGCGTTCCCGTCGCATCTCAAGAGGAGGCACTCTCAACAGGAAAGGCGAGAGGAACTCCATGGTCGTACCACCATTCCAAGAGTCCCCCAGATGTCTCAGTCCATTCCAGAGGAACCTCTTTGCCCTGCACTGGCTCATCTTTCACGCAGGATCGACTCACACCACGGTGGCACGTGGGACAGCCCTGTGGGAAAGCCTCGAGGGAAAGCCTCGAGGGAAAATCACAGATCCTTTGATCCACGCGAAGGGAAGCGTGACATTGCTGCTACAGCCTGGAAGGAAATCTCACGTGCATGCCCCCACTCGAGACGAGGCCTGTCTCCCCTGGGGAGACTCCAAAAGTACCCAAAGATCCATATCAGCCCCTGAGAGGAATCCTCGGTTCCGGCCCTGACTCCACACAAGGTTTTTGGCCCCGGTATCGAAGGGAGAGGAATCCCGAGAGGCCCCCTAGCAACTCGCATGGGGACTGGCCTCTCCTGAGGCCACCAGGGCGGGTCCCTGAGGTCCCCGTCGTAACTCGAGAGCACCTGGCGCAACTCGAGAAAATCCAGGAAATTCTCCCTTCCAGGCGAGATGAGGCCTATTTCCGATGAGGCGTCTGGAGACTAATGACACCTAACATGTGGAACTTCGAAAGGGTTTTTCACACCCTTGCTGCGACTCAAAAAGTTCACCGCCATACCCGTCTCCACTCGAGAGGAAGCACGATGGTCCCGCCCACATCCAGAGGAGCCCCATTTCCCCCTCTTAGCTCGAGATGAGGGATCCTTTCCCTGCTTTCAACGGGAAAGAATTCCCGGCGTTCCCGTCGCATCTCAAGAAGAGGCACTCTCAACAGGAAAGGTGAGAGGAACTCCATGGTCGTACCACCATTCCAAGAGTCCCCCAGATGTCTCAGTCCATTCCAGAGGAACCTCTTTGCCCTGCACTGGCTCATCTTTCACGCCGAGGATCGACTCACACCACGGTGGCACGTGGGACAGCCCTGTGGGAAACCCTCGAGGGAAAGCCTCGAGGGAAAACCGCAGATCCTTTGATCCACGCGACGGGAAGCGTGACATTGCTGCTACAGCCTGGAAGGAAAGTGCACGTGCATGCCCCGACACGAGACGAGGCCTGACTCCCCTGGGGAGACTCCAGAAGTACCCAAAGATCCATGTCAGCCCCTGAGAGGAATCCTCGGTTCTGGCCCTAACTCCGCACAAGGTTTTTGGCCCCGGTATCGACGGGACAGGAATCCCGTGAGGCCCCATTGCACCTCGCATGGGGACTGGCCTCTCCTGAGTCCACCAGGGCGGGTCCCTGAGGTCCGCGTCGTAACTCGAGAACACCTGCCGCAACTCGAGAAAATCCAGGAAGTTCTCCCTTCCAGGCGAGATGAGGCCTTTTTCCGATGAGGCGTCTGGAGACTAATGACACCTAACCTCTGGAACTTCGAAAGGGTCTTTCACACCCTTGCTGCAACTCCTGAAGTTCACCGCCATACCCGTCTCCACTCGAGAGGAAGCACGATGGTCCCGCCCACATCCAGAGGAGCCCCGTTTCCCCCTCGTAGCTCGAGATGAGGGATCCTTTCCCTGCTTTCAACGGGAACGAATTCCCGGCGTTCCCGTCGCATCTCAAGAGGAGGCACTCTCAACAGGAAAGGCGAGAGGAACTCCATGGTCGTACCACCATTCCAAGAGTCCCCCAGATGTCTCAGTCCATTCCAGAGGAACCTCTTTGCCCTGCACTGGCTCATCTTTCACGCCGAGGATCGACTCACACCACGGTGGCACGTGGGACAGCCCTGTGGGAAAGCCTCGAGGGAAAGCCTCGAGGGAAAACCACAGATCCTTTGATCCACGCGACGGGAAGCGTGACATTGCTGCTACAGCCTGGAAGGAAAGCGCACATGCATGCCCCCACTCGAGACGAGGCCTGACTCCCCTGGGGAGACTCCACAAGTACACAAAGATCCATGTCAGCCCCTGAGAGGAATCCTCGGTTCTGGCCCTAACTCCGCACAAGGTTTTTGGCCCCGGTATCGACGGGAGAGGAATCCAGAGAGGCCCCCTAGCAACTCGCATGGGGACTGGCCTCTCCTGAGGCAACCAGGGCGGGTCCCTGAGGTACCCGTCGTAACTCGAGAACACCTGCCGCAACTCGAGAAAATCCAGGAAGTTCTCCCTTGCAGGCGAGATGAGGCCTATTTCCGATGAGGCCTCTGGAGACTAATGACACCTAACCTCTGGAACTTCGAAAGGGTCTTTCACACCCTTGCTGCAACTCAAGAAGTTCACCGCCATACCCGTCTCCACTCGAGAGGAAGCACGATGGTCCCGCCCACATCCAGAGGAGCCCCGTTTCCCCCTCGTAGCTCGAGATGAGGGATCCTTTCCCTGCTTTCAACGGGAAAGAATTCCCGGCGTTCACGTCGCATCTCAAGAGGAGGCACTCTCAACAGGAAAGGCGAGAGGAACTCCATGGTCGTACCACCATTCCAAGAGTCCCCCAGATGTCTCAGTCCATTCCAGAGGAAGCTCTTTGCCCTGCACTGGCTCATCTTTCACGCCGAGGATCGACTCACACCACGGTGGCACGAGGGACAGCCCTGTGGGAAAGCCTCGAGGGAAAGCCTCGAGGGAAAACCACAGATCCTTTGATCCACGCGACGGGAAGCGTGACATTGCTGCTACAGCCTGGAAGGAAAGCGCACATGCATGCCCCCACTCGAGACGAGGCCTGACTCCCCTGGGGAGACTCCACAAGTACACAAAGATCCATGTCAGCCCCTGAGAGGAATCCTCGGTTCTGGCCCTGACTCCGCACAAGGTTTTTGGCCCCGGTATCGACGGGAGAGGAATCCAGAGAGGCCCCCTAGCAACTCGCATGGGGACTGGCCTCTCCTGAGGCCACCAGGGCGGGTCCCTGAGATACCCGTCGTAACTCGAGAACACCTGCCGCAACTCGAGAAAATCCAGGAAGTTCTCCCTTGCAGGCGAGATGAGGCCTATTTCCGATGAGGCCTCTGGAGACTAATGACACCTAACCTCTGGAACTTCGAAAGGGTCGTTCACACCCTTGCTGCAACTCAAGAAGTTCACCGCCATACCCGTCTCCACTCGAGAGGAAGCACGATGGTCCCGCCCACATCCAGAGGAGCCCCGTTTCCCACTCGTAGCTCGAGATGAGGGATCCTTTCCCTGCTTTCAACGGAAAAGAATTCCCGGCGTTCCCGTCGCATCTCAAGAGGAGGCACTCTCAACAGGAAAGGCGAGAGTAACTCCATGGTCGTACCACCATTCCAAGAGTCCCCCAGATGTCTCAGTCCATTCCAGAGGAAGCTCTTTGCCCTGCACTGGCTCATCTTTCACGCCGAGGATCGACTCACACCACGGTGGCACGTGGGACAGCCCTGTGGTAAAGCCTCGAGGGAAAACCACAGATCCTTTGATCCTCGCGACGGGAAGCGTGACATTGCTGCAACAGCCTGGAAGGAAAGCGCACGTGCATGCCCCCACTCGAGACGAGGCCTGACTCCCCTGGGGAGACTCCAGAAGTACCCAAAGATCCATGTCAGCCCCTGAGAGGAATCCTCGGTTCCGGCCCTGACTCCACACAAGGTTTTTGGCCCCGGTATCGACGGGAGAGGAATCCCGAGAGGCCCCCTAGCACCTCGCATGGGGACTGGCCTCTCCTGAGGCCACCAGGGCGTGTCCCTGAGGTCCCCGTCGTAACTCGAGAACACCGGCCGCAACTCAAGAAAATCCAGGAAGTTCTCCCTTCCAGGCGAGATGAGGCCAATTTCCGATGAGGTGTCTGGAGACTAATGACACCTAACCTCTGGAACTTCGAAAGGGTCTTTCACACCCTTGCTGCAACTCAAGAAGTTCACCGCCATACCCGTCTCCACTCGAGAGGAAGCACGATGGTCCCGCCCACATCCAGAGGAGCCCCGTTTCCCCCTCGGAGCTCGAGATGAGGGATCCTTTCCCTGCTTTCAACGGAAAGAATTCCCGGCATTCCCATCGCATCTCAAGAGGAGGCACTCTCAACAGGAAAGGCGAGAGGAACTCCATGGTCGTACCACCATTCCAAGAGTCCCCCAGATGTCTCAGTCCATTCCAGAGGAACCTCTTTGCCCTGCACTGGCTCATCTTTCACGCCGAGGATCGACTCACACCACGGTGGCACGTGGGACAGCCCTGTGGGAAAGCCTCGAGGGAAAGCCTCGAGGGAAAACCACAGATCCTTTGATCCAAGCAACGGGAAGCGTGACATTGCTTCTACAGCCTGGAAGGAAAGCGCACGTGCATGCCACCACTCGAGACGAGGCCTGACTCCCCTGGGGAGACTCCAGAGGTACCCAAAGATCCATGTCAGCCCCTGAGAGGAATCCTCGGTTCCGGCCCTGACTCCACACAAGGTTTTTGGCCCCGGTATCGACGGGAGAGGAATCCCGAGAGGCCCCCTAACACCTCGCATGGGGACTGGCCTGTCCTGAGGCCACCAGGGCGGGTCCCTGAGGTCCCCGTCGTAACTCGAGAACACCTGCTGCAACTCGAGAAAATCCAGGAAGTTCTCCCTTCCAGGCGAGATGAGGCCTATTTCCGATGAGGTGTCTGGAGACTAATGACACCTAACCTCTGGAACTTCGAAAGGGTCTTTCACACCCTTGCTGCAACTCAAGAATTTCACCGCCATACCCGTCTCCACTCGAGAGGAAGCACGATGGTCCCGCCCACATCCAGAGGAGCCCCGTTTCCCCCTCGGAGCTCGAGATGAGGGATCCTTTCCCTGCTTTCAACGGAAAGAATTCCCGGCATTCCCATCACATCTCAAGAGGAGGCACTCTCAACAGGAAATGCGAGAGGAACTCCATGGTGTACCACCATTCCAAGAGTCCCCCAGATGTCTCAGTCCATTCCAGAGGAACCTCTTTTCCCTGCACTGGCTCATCTTTCACGCCGAGGATCGACTCACACCACGGTGGCACGTGGGACAGCCCTGTGGGAAAGCCTCGAGGGAAAGCCTCGAGGGAAAACCTCAGATCCTTTGATCCACGCGACGGGAAGCGTGACATTGCTGCTACAGCCTGGAAGGAAAGTGCACGTGCATGCCCCCACTCGAGACGAGGCCTGACTCCCCTGGGGAGACTCCAGAAGTACCCAAAGATCCATGTCAGCCCCTGAGAGGAATCCTCGGTTCCGGCCCTGACTCCACACAAGGTTTTTGGCCCCGGTATCGATGGGAGAGGAATCCCGAGAGGCCCCCTAGCAACTCGCATGGGGACTGGCCTCTAATGAGGCCACCCGGGCGGGTCCCTGAGGTCCCCGTCGTAACTCGAGAACACCTGCCACAACTCGAGAAAATCCAGGAAGTTCTCCCTTCCAGGCGAGATGAGGACAATTTCCGATGAGGCGTCTGGAGACTAATGACACCTAACCTCTGGTACTTCGAAAGGGTCTTTCACACCCTTGCTGCAACTCAAGAAGTTCACCGCCATACCCGTCTCCACTCGAGAGGAAGCACGATGGTCCCGCCCACATCCAGAGGAGCCCCGTTTCCCCCTCGGAGCTCGAGATGAGGGATCCTTTCCCTGCTTTCAACGGGAAAGAATTCCCGGCGTTCCCGTCGCATCTCAAGAGGAGGCACTCTCAACAGGAAAGGCGAAAGGAACTCCATGGTCGTACCACCATTCCAAGAGTCCCCCAGATGTCTCAGTCCATTCCAGAGGAACCTCTTTGCCCTGCACTGGCTCATCTTTCACGCCGAGGATCGACTCACACCACGGTGGCACGTGGGACAGCCCTGTGGGAAAGCCTCGAGGGAAAGCCTCGAGGGAAAACCACAGATCCTTTGAACCAAGCCACGGGAAGCGTGACATTGCTGCTACAGCCTGGAAGGAAACCACACGTGCATGCCCCCACTCGAGACGAGGCCTGACTCCCCTGGGGAGACTCCAGAAGTACCCAAAGATCCATGTCAGCCCCTGAGAAGAATCCTCGGTTCCAGCCCTGACTCCACACAAGGTTTTTGGCCCCGGTATCGTCGGGAGAGGAATCCCGAGAGGCCCCCTAGCACCTCGCATGGGGACTGGCCTCTCCTGAGGCCACCAGGGCGGGTCCCTGAGGTCCCCTTCGTAACTCGAGAACACCTGCCGCAACTCGAGAAAATCCAGGAAGTTCTCCCTTCCAGGCGAGATGAGGACTATTTCCGATGAGGCGTCTGGAGACTAATGACACCTAACCTCTGGTACTTCGAAAGGGTCTTTCACACCCTTGCTGCAACTCAAGAAGTTCACCGCCATACCCGTCTCCACTCGAGAGGAAGCACGATGGTCCCGCCCACATCCAGAGGAGCCCCGTTTCCCCCTCGGAGCTCGAGATGAGGGATCCTTTCCCTGCTTTCAACGGGAAAGAATTCCCGGCGTTCCCGTCGCATCTCAAGAGGAGGCACTCTCAACAGGAAAGTCGAGAGGAACTCCATGGTCATACCACCATTCCAAGAGTCCCCCAGATGTCTCAGTCCATTCCAGAGGAACCTCTTTGCCCTGCACTGGCTCATCTTTCACGCCGAGGATCGACTCACACCACGGTGGCACGTGGGACAGCCCTGTGGGAAAGCCTCGAGGGAAAGCCTCGAGGGAAAACCACAGATCCTTTGAACCAAGCCACGGGAAGCGTGACATTGCTGCTACAGCCTGGAAGGAAACCACACGTGCATGCCCCCACTCGAGACGAGGCCTGACTCCCCTGGGGAGACTCCAGAAGTACCCAAAGATCCATGTCAGCCCCTGAGAGGAATCCTCGGTTCCAGCCCTGACTCCACACAATGTTTTTGGCCCCGGTATCGTCGGGAGAGGAATCCCGAGAGGCCCCCTAGCACCTCTCATGGGGACTGGCCTCTCCTGAGGCCACCAGGGCGGGTCCCTGAGGTCCCCTTCGTAACTCGAGAACACCTGCCGCAACTCGAGAAAATCCAGGAAGTTCTCCCTTCCAGGCGAGATGAGGCCTATTTCCGATGAGGCGTCTGGAGACTAATGACACCTAACCTCTGGAACTTCGAAAGGGTCTTTCACACCCTTGCTGCAACTCAAGAAGTTCACCGCCATACCCGTCTCCACTCGAGAGGAAGCACGATGGTCCCGCCCACATCCAGAGGAGCCCCGTTTTCGCCTCGGAGCTCGAGATGTGGGATCCTTTCCCTGCTTTCAACGGAAAGAATTCCCGGCATTCCCATCACATCTCAAGAGGAGGCACTCTCAACAGGAAATGCGAGAGGAACTCCATGGTGTACCACCATTCCAAGAGTCCCCCAGATGTCTCAGTCCATTCCAGAGGAACATCTTTGCCCTGCACTGGCTCATCTTTCACGCCGAGGATCGACTCACACCACGGTGGCACGTGGGACAGCCCTGTGGGAAAGCCTCGAGGGAAAGCCTCGAGGGAAAACCTCAGATCCTTTGATCCACGTGACGGGAAGCGTGACATTGCTGCTACAGCCTGGAAGGAAAGTGCACGTGCATGCCCCCACTCGAGACGAGGCCTGACTCCCCTGGGGAGACTCCAGAATTACCCAAAGATCCATGTCAGCCCCTGAGAGGAATCCTCGGTTCCGGCCCTGACTCCACACAAGGTTTTTGGCCCCGGTATCGACGGGAGAGGAATCCCGAGAGGCCCCCTAGCAACTCGCATGGGGACTGGCCTCTCCTGAGGCCACCCGGGCGGGTCCCTGAGGTCCCCGTCGTAACTCGAGAACACCTGCCACAACTCGAGAAAATCCAGGAAGTTCTCCCTTCCAGGCGAGATGAGGACTATTTCCGATGAGGCGTCTGGAGACTAATGACACCTAACCTCTGGTACTTCGAAAGGGTCTTTCACACCCTTGCTGCAACTCAAGAAGTTCACCGCCATACCCGTCTCCACTCGAGAGGAAGCACGATGGTCCCGCCCACATCCAGAGGAGTCCCGTTTCCCCCTCGGAGCTCGAGATGAGGGATCCTTTCCCTGCTTTCAACGGGAAAGAATTCCCGGCGTTCCCGTCGCATCTCAAGAGGAGGCACTCTCAACAGGAAAGGCGAGAGGAACTCCATGGTCGTACCACCATTCCAAGAGTCCCCCAGATGTCTCAGTCCATTCCAGAGGAACCTCTTTGCCCTGCACTGGCTCATCTTTCACGCCGAGGATCGACTCACACCACGGTGGCACGTGGGACAGCCCTGTGGGAAAGCCTCGAGGGAAAGCCTCGAGGGAAAACCTCAGATCCCTTGATTCACGGGACGGGAAGCGTGACATTGCTGCTACAGCCTGGAAGGAAAGTGCACGTGCATGCCCCCACTCGAGACGAGGCCTGACTCCCCTGGGGAGACTCCAGAAGTACCCAAAGATCCATGTCAGCCCCTGAGAGGAATCCTCGGTTCCAGCCCTGACTCCACACAAGGTTTTTGGCCCCGGTATCGTCGGGAGAGGAATCCCGAGAGGCCCCCTAGCACCTCGCATGGGGACTGGCCTCTCCTGAGGCCACCAGGGCGGGTCCCTGAGGTCCCCTTCGTAACTCGAGAACACCTGCCGCAACTCGAGAAAATCCAGGAAGTTCTCCCTTCCAGGCGAGATGAGGCCTATTTCCGATGAGGCGTCTGGAGACTAATGACACCTAACCTCTGGAACTTCGAAAGGGTCTTTCACACCCTTGCTGCAACTCAAGAAGTTCACCGCCATACCCGTCTCCACTCGAGAGGAAGCACGATGGTCCCGCCCACATCCAGAGGAGCCCCGTTTTCGCCTCGGAGCTCGAGATGTGGGATCCTTTCCCTGCTTTCAACGGAAAGAATTCCCGGCATTCCCATCACATCTCAAGAGGAGGCACTCTCAACAGGAAATGCGAGAGGAACTCCATGGTGTACCACCATTCCAAGAGTCCCCCAGATGTCTCAGTCCATTCCAGAGGAACATCTTTGCCCTGCACTGGCTCATCTTTCACGCCGAGGATCGACTCACACCACGGTGGCACTTGGGACAGCCCTGTGGGAAAGCCTCGAGGGAAAGCCTCGAGGGAAAACCTCAGATCCTTTGATCCACGCGACGGGAAGCGTGACATTGCTGCTACAGCCTGGAAGGAAAGTGCACGTGCATGCCCCCACTCGAGACGAGGCCTGACTCCCCTGGGGAGACTCCAGAATTACCCAAAGATCCATGTCAGCCCCTGAGAGGAATCCTCGGTTCCGGCCCTGACTCCACACAAGGTTTTTGGCCCCGGTATCGACGGGAGAGGAATCCCGAGAGGCCCCCTTGCAACTCGCATGGGGACTGGCCTCTCCTGAGGCCACCCGGGCGGGTCCCTGAGGTCCCCGTCGTAACTCGAGAACACCTGCCACAACTCGAGAAAATCCAGGAAGTTCTCCCTTCCAGGCGAGATGAGGACTATTTCCGATGAGGCGTCTGGAGACTAATGACACCTAACCTCTGGTACTTCGAAAGGGTCTTTCACACCCTTGCTGCAACTCAAGAAGTTCACCGCCATACCCGTCTCCACTCGAGAGGAAGCACGATGGTCCCGCCCACATCCAGAGGAGTCCCGTTTCCCCCTCGGAGCTCGAGATGAGGGATCCTTTCCCTGCTTTCAACGGGAAAGAATTCCCGGCGTTCCCGTCGCATCTCAAGAGGAGGCACTCTCAACAGGAAAGGCGAGAGGAACTCCATGGTCGTACCACCATTCCAAGAGTCCCCCAGATGTCTCAGTCCATTCCAGAGGAACCTCTTTGCCCTGCACTGGCTCATCTTTCACGCCGAGGATCGACTCACACCACGGTGGCACGTGGGACAGCCCTGTGGGAAAGCCTCGAGGGAAAGCCTCGAGGGAAAACCTCAGATCCCTTGATTCACGGGACGGGAAGCGTGACATTGCTGCTACAGCCTGGAAGGAAAGTGCACGTGCATGCCCCCACTCGAGACGAGGCCTGACTCCCCTGGGGAGACTCCAGAAGTACCCAAAGATCCATGTCAGCCCCTGAGAGGAATCCTCGGTTCCGGCCCTGACTCCACACAAGGTTTTTGGCCCCAGTATCGACGGGAGAGGAATCCCGAGAGGCCCCCTAGCAACTCGCATGGGGACTGGCCTCTCCTGAGGCCACCCGGGCGGGTCCCTGAGGTCCCCGTCGTAACTCGAGAACACCTGCCACAACTCGAGAAAATCCAGGAAGTTCTCCCTTCCAGGCGAGATGAGGACTATTTCCGATGAGGCGTCTGGAGACTAATGACACCTAACCTCTGGTACTTCGAAAGGGTCTTTCACACCCTTGCTGCAACTCAAGAAGTTCACCGCCATACCCGTCTCCACTCGAGAGGAAGCACGATGGTCCCGCCCACATCCAGAGGAGCCCCGTTTCCCCCTCGGAGCTCGAGATGAGGGATCCTTTCCCTGCTTTCAACGGGAAAGAATTCCCGGCGTTCCCGTCGCATCTCAAGAGGAGGCACTCTCAACAGGAAAGGCGAGAGGAACTCCATGGTCGTACCACCATTCCAAGAGTCCCCCAGATGTCTCAGTCCATTCCAGAGGAACCTCTTTGCCCTGCACTGGCTCATCTTTCACGCCGAGGATCGACTCACACCACGGTGGCACGTGGGACAGCCCTGTGGGAAAGCCTCGAGGGAAAGCCTCGAGGGAAAACCACAGATCCTTTGAACCAAGCCACGGGAAGCGTGACATTGCTGCTACAGCCTGGAAGGAAACCACACGTGCATGCCCCCACTCGAGACGAGGCCTGACTCCCCTGGGGAGACTCCAGAAGTACCCAAAGATCCATGTCAGCCCCTGAGAAGAATCCTCGGTTCCGGCCCTGACTCCACACAAGGTTTTTGGCCCCGGTATCGACGGGAGAGGAATCCCGAGAGGCCCCCTAACACCTCGCATGGGGACTGGCCTGTCCTGAGGCCACCAGGGCGGGTCCCTGAGGTCCCCGTCGTAACTCGAGAACACCTGCCGCAACTCGAGAAAATCCAGGAAGTTCTCCCTTCCAGGCGAGATGAGGCCTATTTCCGATGAGGTGTCTGGAGACTAATGACACCTAAACTCTGGAACGTCGAAAGGGTCTTTCACACCCTTGCTGCAACTCAAGAAGTTCACCGCCATACCCGTCTCCACTCGAGAGGAAGCACGATGGTCCCGCCCACATCCAGAGGAGCCCCGTTTTCGCCTCGGAGCTCGAGATGAGGGATCCTTTCCCTGCTTTCAACGGAAAGAATTCCCGGCATTCCCATCACATCTCAAGAGGAGGCACTCTCAACAGGAAATGCGAGAGGAACTCCATGGTGTACCACCATTCCAAGAGTCCCCCAGATGTCTCAGTCCATTCCAGAGGAACATCTTTGCCCTGCACTGGCTCATCTTTCACGCCGAGGATCGACTCACACCACGGTGGCACGTGGGACAGCCCTGTGGGAAAGCCGCGAGGGAAAGCCTCGAGGGAAAACCTCAGATCCTTTGATCCACGCGACGGGAAGCGTGACATTGCTGCTACAGCCTGGAAGGAAAGTGCACGTGCATGCCCCCACTCGAGACGAGGCCTGACTCCCCTGGGGAGACTCCAGAAGTACCCAAAGATCCATGTCAGCCCCTGAGAGGAATCCTCGGTTCCGGCCCTGACTCCACACAAGCTTTTTGGCCCCGGTATCGACGGGAGAGGAATCCCGAGAGGCCCCCTAGCAACTCGCATGGGGACTGGCCTCTCCTGAGGCCACCCGGGCGGGTCCCTGAGGTCCCCGTCGTAACTCGAGAACACCTGCCACAACTCGAGAAAATCCAGGAAGTTCTCCCTTCCAGGCGAGATGAGGACTATTTCCGATGAGGCGTCTGGAGACTAATGACACCTAACCTCTGGTACTTCGAAAGGGTCTTTCACACCCTTGCTGCAACTCAAGAAGTTCACCGCCATACCCGTCTCCACTCGAGAGGAAGCACGATGGTCCCGCCCACATCCAGAGGAGCCCCGTTTCCCCCTCGGAGCTCGAGATGAGGGATCCTTTCCCTGCTTTCAACGGGAAAGAATTCCCGGCGTTCCCGTCGCATCTCAAGAGGAGGCACTCTCAACAGGAAAGGCGAGAGGAACTCCATGGTCGTACCACCATTCCAAGAGTCCCCCAGATGTCTCAGTCCATTCCAGAGGAGCCTCTTTGCCCTGCACTGGCTCATCTTTCATGCCGAGGATCGACTCACACCACGGTGGCACGTGGGACAGCCCTGTGGGAAAGCCTCGAGGGAAAGCCTCGAGGGAAAACCACAGATCCTTTGAACCAAGGCACGGGAAGCGTGACATTGCTGCTACAGCCTGGAAGGAAACCACACGTGCATGCCCCCACTCGAGACGAGGCCTGACTCCCCTGGGGAGACTCCAGAAGTACCCAAAGATCCATGTCAGCCCCTGAGTGGAATCCTCGGTTCCAGCCCTGACTCCACACAAGGTTTTTGGCCCCGGTATCGTCGGGAGAGGAATCCCGAGAGGCCTCCTAGCACCTCGCATGGGGACTGGCCTCTCCTGAGGCCACCAGGGCGGGTCCCTGAGGTCCCCTTCATAACTCGAGAACACCTGCCGCAACTCGAGAAAATCCAGGAAGTTCTCCCTTCCAGGCGAGATGAGGCCTATTTCCGATGAGGCGTCTGGAGACTAATGACACCTAACCTCTGGAACTTCGAAAGGGTCTTTCACACCCTTGCTGCAACTCAAGAAGTTCACCGCCATACCCGTCTCCACTCGAGAGGAAGCACGATAGTCCCGCCCACATCCAGAGGAGCCCCGTTTCCCCCTCGTAGCTCGAGATGAGGTATCCTTTCCCTGCTTTCAACGGGAAAGAATTCCCGTCGTTCCCGTCGCATCTCAAGAGGAGGCACTCTCAACAGCAAAAGCGAGAGGAACTCCATGGTCGTACCACCATTCCAAGAGTCCCCCAGATGTCTCAGTCCATTCCAGAGGAACCTCTTTGCCCTGCACTGGCTCATCTTTCACGCCAAGGATCGACTCACAGCACGGTGGCACGTGGGACAGCCCTGAGGGAAAGCCTCGAGGGAAAGCCTCGAGGGAAAACCACAGATCCTTTGATCCACGCCACGGGAAGCGTGACATTGCTGCTACAGCCTGGAAGGAAAGCGCACGTGCATGCCCCCACTCGAGACGAGGCCTGACTCCCCTGGGGAGACTCCAGAAGTACCCAAAGATCCATGTCAGCCCCTGAGAGGAATCCTCGGTTCCGGCCCTGACTCCACACAAGGTTTTTGGCCCCGGTATCGACGGGAGAGGAATCCCGAGAGGCCCCCTAGCACCTCGCATGGGGACTGGCCTCTCCTGAGGCCACCAGGGCGTGTCCCTGATGTCCCCGTCGTAACTCGAGAACACCTGCCGCAACTCAAGAAAATCCAGGAAGTTCTCCCTTCCAGGCGAGATGAGGCCAATTTCCGATGAGGTGTCTGGAGACTAATGACACCTAACCTCTGGAACTTCGAAAGGGTCTTTCACACCCTTGCTGCAACTCAAGAAGTTCACCGCCATACCCGTCTCCACTCGAGAGGAAGCACGATGGTCCCGCCCACATCCAGAGGAGCCCCGTTTCCCCCTCGGAGCTCGAGATGAGGGATCCTTTCCCTGCTTTCAACGGAAAGAATTCCCGGCATTCCCATCGCATCACAAGAGGAGGCACTCTCAACAGGAAAGGCGAGAGGAACTCCATGGTCGTACCACCATTCCAAGAGTCCCCCAGATGTCTCAGTCCATTCCAGAGGAACCTCTTTGCCCTGCACTGGCTCATCTTTCACGCCGAGGATCGACTCACACCACGGTGGCACGTGGGACAGCCCTGTGGGAAAGCCTCGAGGGAAAGCCTCGAGGGAAAACCACAGATCCTTTGAACCAAGCCACGGGAAGCGTGACATTGCTGCTACAGCCTGGAAGGAAACCACACGTGCATGCCCCCACTCGAGACGAGGCCTGACTCCCCTGGGGAGACTCCAGAAGTACCCAAAGATCCATGTCAGCCCCTGAGAGGAATCCTCGGTTCCAGCCCTGACTCCACACAAGGTTTTTGGCCCCGGTATCGTCGGGAGAGGAATCCCGAGAGGCCCCCTAGCACCTCGCATGGGGACTGGCCTCTCATGAGGCCACCAGGGCGGGTCCCTGAGGTCCCCTTCGTAAGTCGAGAACACCTGCCTCAACTCGAGAAAATCCAGGAAGTTCTCCCTTCCAGGCGAGATGAGTCCTATTTCCGATGAGGCGTCTGGAGACTAATGACACCTAACCTCTGGAACTTCGAAAGGGTCTTTCACACCCTTGCTGCAACTCAAGAAGTTCACCTCCATACCCGTCTCCACTCGAGACGAAGCACGATAGTCCCGCCCACATCCAGAGGAGCCCCGTTTCCCCCTCGTAGCTCGAGATGAGGGATCCTTACCCTGCTTTCAACGGGAAAGAATTCCCGTCGTTCCCGTCGCATCTCAAGAGGAGGCACTCTCAACAGGAAAAGCGAGAGGAACTCCATGGTCGTACCACCATTCCAAGAGTCCCCCAGATGTCTCAGTCCATTCCAGAGGAACCTCTTTGCCCTGCACTGCCTCATCTTTCACGCCGAGGATCGACTCACACCACGGTGGCACGTGGGACAGCCCTGTGGGAAAGCCTCGAGGGAAAGCCTCGAGGGAAAACCACAGATCCTTTGATCCACGCCACGGGAAGCGTGACATTGCTGCTACAGCCTGGAAGGAAAGCGCACGTGCATGCCCCCACTCGAGACGAGGCCTGACTCCCCTGGGGAGACTCCAGAAGTACCCAAAGATCCATGTCAGCCCCTGAGAGGAATCCTCGGTTCCGGCCCTGACTCCACACAAGGTTTTTGGCCCCGGTATCGACGGGAGAGGAATCCCGAGAGGCCCCCTAGCACCTCGCATGGGGACTGGCCTCTCCTGAGGCCACCAGGGCGTGTCCCTGAGGTCCCCGTCGTAACTCGAGAACACCTGCCGCAACTCAAGAAAATCCAGGAAGTTCTCCCTTCCAGGCGAGATGAGGCCAATTTCCGATGAGTGTCTGGAGACTAATGACACCTAACCTCTGGAACTTCGAAAGGGTCTTTCACACCCTTGCTGCAAGTCAAGAAGTTCACCGCCATACCCGTCTCCACTCGAGAGGAAGCACGATGGTCCCGCCCACATCCAGAGGAGCTCCGTTTCCCCCTCGGAGCTCGAGATGAGGGATCCTTTCCCTGCTTTCAACGGGAAAGAATTCCCGGCGTTCCCGTCGCATCTCAAGAGGAGGCACTCTCAACAGGAAAGGCGAGAGGAACTCCATGGTCATACCACCATTCCAAGAGTCCCCCAGATGTCTCAGTCCATTCCAGAGGAACCTCTTTGCCCTGCACTGGCTCATCTTTCACGCCGAGGATCGACTCACACCACGGTGGCACGTGGGACAGCCCTGTGGGAAAGACTCGAGGGAAAGCCTCGAGGGAAAACCACAGATCCTTTGATCCAAGCCATGGGAAGCGTGACATTGCTGCTACAGCCTGGAAGGAAAGCACACGTGCATGCCCCCACTGGAGACGAGGCCTGACTCCCCTGGGGAGACTCCAGAAGTACCTAAAGATCCATGTCAGCCCCTGAGAGGTATCCTCGGTTCCAGCCCTGACTCCACACAAGGTTTTTGGCCCCGGTATCGTCGGGCGAGGAATCCCGAGAGGCCCCCGAGCACCTCGCCTGGGGACTGGCCTCTCCTGACGCCACCAGGGCGGGTCCCTGAGGTCCCCGTCGTAACTCGAGAACACCTGCCGCAACTCGAGAAAATCCAGGAAGTTCTCCCTTCAAGGCGAGATGAGGCCTATTTCCGATGAGGCGTCTGGAGACTAATTACACCTATCCTCTGGAACTTCGAAAGGGTCTTTCACATCCTTGCTGCAACTCAAGAAGTTCAACCCCATACCCGTCTCCACTCGAGAGGAAGCACGATGGTCCCGCCCACATCCAGAGGAGCCGCGTTTCCCCCTCGGAGCTCGAGATGAGGGATCCTTTCCCTGCTTTCAACGGAAAGAATTCCCGGCGTTCCCATCGCATCTCAAGAGGAGGCACTCTCAACAGGAAAGGCGAGAGGAACTCCATGGTCGTACCACCATTCCAAGAGTCCCCCAGATGTCTCAGTCCATTCCAGAGGAACCTCTTTGCCCTGCACTGGCTCATCTTTCACGCCGAGGATCGACTCACACCACGGTGGCACGTGGGACAGCCCTGTGGGAAAGCCTCGAGGGAAAGCCTCGAGGGAAACCACAGATGCTTTGATCCAAGCCACGGGAAGCGTGACATTGCTGCTACAGCCTGGAAGGAAAGCGCACGTGCATGCCCCCACTCGAGACGAGGCCTGACTCCCCTGGGGAGACTCCAGAAGTACCCAAAGATCCATGTCAGCCCCTGAGAGGAATCCTAGGTTCCAGCCCTGACTCCACACAAGGTTTTTGGCCCCGGTATCTTCGGGAGAGGAATCCCGAGAGGCCCCCTAGCACCTCGCATGGGGACTGGCCTCTCCTGAGGCCACCAGAGCGGGTCCCGGAGGTCCCCGTCGTAACTCGAGAACACCTGCCGAAACTCGAGAAAATCCAGGAAGTTCTCCCTTCCAGGCGAGATGAGGCCTATTTCCGATGAGGCGTCTGGAGACTAATGACACCTAACCTCTGGAACTTCGAAAGGGTCTTTCACACCCTTGCTGCAAGTCAAGAAGTTCACCACCATACCCGTCTCCACTCGAGAGGAAGCACGATGGTCCCGCCCACATCCAGAGGAGCCCCGTTTCCCCCTCGTAGCTCTAGATGAGGGATCCTTTCCCTGCTTTCAACGGGAAAGTATTCCCGGCGTTCCCGTCGCATCTCAAGAGGAGGCACTCTCAACAGGAAAGGCGAGAGGAACTCCATGGTCGTACCACCATTCCAAGAGTCCCCCAGATGTCTCAGTCCATTCCAGAGGAACCTCTTTGCCCTGCACTGGCTCATCTTTCACGCCGAGGATCGACTCACACCACGGTGGCACGTGGGACAGCCCTGTGGGAAAGCCTCGAGGGAAAGCCTCGAGGGAAAACCACAGATCCTTTGATCCACGCGACGGGAAGAGTGACATTGCTGCTACAGCCTGGAAGGAAAGCGCACGTGCATGCCCCCACTCGAGACGAGGCCTGTCTCCCCTGGGGAGACTCCAGAAGTACCCAAAGATCCATATCAGCCCCTGAGAGGAATCCTCGGTTCCGGCCCTGACTCCTCACAAGGTTTTTGGCCCCGGTATCGACGGGAGAAGAATCCCGAGAGGCCCACTAGCAACTCGCATGGGGACTGGCCTCTCCTGAGGCCACCAGGACGGGTCCCTGAGGTCCCCGTCGTAACTCGAGAGCACCTGCCGCATTTCGAGAAAATCCAGGAAGTTCTCCCTTCCAGGCGAGATGAGGCCTATTTCCGATTAGGCGTCTGGAGACTAATGACACCTAACCTCTGGAACTTCGAAAGGGTCTTTCACACCCTTGCTGCGACTCAAGAAGTTCACCGCCATACCCGTCTCCACTCGAGAGGAAGCACGATGGTCCCGCCCACATCCACAGGATCCCCGTTTCCCACTCGTAGCTCGAGATGAGGGAACCTTTCCCTGCTTTCAACGGGAAAGAATTCCCGGCGTTCCCGTCGCATCTCAAGAGGAGGCACTCTCAACAGGAAAGGCGAGAGGAACTCCATGGTCGTACCACCATTCCAAGAGTCCCCCAGATGTCTCAGTCCATTCCAGAGGATCCTCTTTGCCCTGCACTGGCTCATCTTTCACGCCGAGGATCGACTCACACCACGGTGGCACGTGGGACAGCCCTGTGGGAAAGCCTCGAGAGAAAGCCTCGAGGTAAAACCACAGATCCTTTGATCCACCCGACGGGAAGCATGACATTGCTGCTACAGCCTGGAAGGAAAGCGCACGTGCATGCCCCCACTCGAGACGAGGCCTGACTCCCCTGGGGAGACTCCAGAAGTACCCAAAGATCCATGTCAGCCCCTGAGAGGAATCCTTGGTTCCAGCCCTGACTCCACACAAGGTTTTTGGCCCCGGTATCTTCGGGAGAGGAATCCCGAGAGGCCCCCTAGCACCTCGCATGGGGACTGGCCTCTCCAGAGGCCACCAGAGCGGGTCCCTGAGGTCCCCGTCGTAACTCGAGAACACCTGCCGCGACTCGAGAAAATCCAGGAAGTTCTCCCTTCCAGGCGAGATGAGGCCTATTTCCGATGAGATTTCTGGAGACTAATGACACCTAACCTCTGGAACTTCGAAAGGGTCTTTCACACCCTTGCTGCAAGTCAAGAAGTTCACCGCCATACCCGTCTCCACTCGAGAGGAAGCACGATGGTCCCGCCCACATCCAGAGGAGCCCCGTTTCCCCCTCATAGCTCGAGATGAGGGATCCTTTCCCTGCTTTCAACGGGAAAGTATTCCCGGCGTTCCCGTCGCATCTCAAGAGGAGGCACTCTCAACAGGAAAGGCGAGAGGAACTCCATGGTCGTACCACCATTCCAAGAGTCCCCCAGATGTCTCAGTCCATTCCAGAGGAACCTCTTTGCCCTGCACTGGCTCATCTTTCACGCCGAGGATCGACTCACACCACGGTGGCACGTGGGACAGCCCTGTGGGAAAGCCTCGAGGGAAAACCGCAGATCCTTTGATCCACGCGAAGGGAAGCGTGACATTGCTGCTACAGCCTGGAAGGAAAGCGCACGTGCATGCCCCCACTCGAGACAAGGCCTGACTTCCCTGGGGAGACTCCAGAAGTACCCAAAGATCCATGTCACCCCTGAGAGGAATCCTCGGTTCCGGCCCTGACTCCACACAAGGTTTTTGGCCCCAGTATCGACGGGAGAGGAATCCCGAGAGGCCCCCTAGCAACTCGCATGGGGACTGGCCTCTCCTGAGGCCACCAGGGCAGGTCCCTGAGGTCCCCGTCGTAACTCGAGAACACCTGCCGCAACTCGAGAAAATCCAGGAAGTTCTCCCTTCCAGGCGAGATGAGGCCTATTTCCGATGAGGCGTCTGGAGACTAATGACACCTAACCTCTGTAACTTCGAAAGGGTCTTTCACACCCTTGCTGCAACTCAAGAAGTTCACCGCCATACCCGTCTCCACTCGAGAGGAAGCACGATGGTCCCGCCCACATCCAGAGGAGCCCCGTTTCCCTCTCGAAGCTCGAGATGAGGGATCCTTTCCCTGCTTTCAACGGGAAAGAATTCCCGGCGTTCCCGTCGCATCTCAAGAGGAAGCACTCTCAACAGGAAAGGCGAGAGGAGCTCCATGGTCGTACCACCATTCCAAGAGTCCCCCAGATGTCTCAGTCCATTTCAGAGGAACCTCTTTGCCCTGCACTGGCTCATCTTTCACGCGGAGGATCGACTTACACCACGGTGGCACGTGGGACAGCCCTGTGGGAAAGCCTCGAGGGAAAGCCTCGAGGGAAAACCACAGATCCTTTGATCCACGCGACGGGAAGCATGACATTGCTGCTACAGCCTGGAAGGAAAGTGCACGTGGATGCCCCCACTCGAGACGAGGCCTGACTCCCCTGGGTAGACTCCAGAAGTACCCAAAGATCCATGTCAGCCCCTGAGAGGAATCCCCGGTTCCGGCCCTGACTCCACACAAGGTTTTTGTCCCCGGTATCGACGGGAGAGGAATCCCGAGAGGCCCCCTAGCAACTAGCATGGGGACTGGCCGTTTCTGAGGCCATCAGGGCGGGTCCCTGAGGTCCCCGTCGTAACTCGAGAACACCTGCCGCAACTCGAGAAAATCCAGGAAGTCCTCCTTTCCAGGCGAAATGAGGCCTATTTCCGATGAGGCGTCTGGAGACTAATGACACCTAACCTCTGGAACTTCGTAAGGGTCTTTCACACCCTTGCTGCAACTGAAAAAGTTCACCGCCATACCCGTCTCCCCTCGAGAGGAAGCACGATGGTCCCGCCCACATCCCGAGGAGCCCCGTTTCCCCCTCGTAGTTCCAGATGAGGGATCCTTTCCCTGCTTTCAACGGGAAAGAATTCCCGGCGATCCCGTCGCATCTCAAGAGGAGGCACTCTCAACAGGAAAGGCGAGAGGAATTCCATGGTCGTACCACCATTCCAAGAGTCCCCCAGATGTCTCAGTCCATTCCAGAGGAACCTCTTTGCCCTGCACTGGCTCATCTTTCACGCCGAGGATCGACTCACACCACGGTGGCACGTGGGACAGCCCTGTGGGAAAGCCTCGAGGGAAAGCCTCGAGGGAAAACCACAGATCCTTTGATCCACGCGACGGGAAGCTTGACATTGCTGCTACAGCCGGGAAGGAAAGCGCACGTGCATGCCCCCATTCGAGACGAGGCCTGACTCCCCTGGGGAGACTCCAGAAGTACCCAAAGATCCATGTCAGCCCCTGAGAGTAATCCTCGGTTCCGGCCCTGACTCCACACAAGGTTTTTGGCCCCGGTATCGACAGGAAAGGAATCCCGAGCGGCCCCCGAGCAACTCGCATGGGGACTGGCCTTTCCTGAGTCCCCAGGGTGGGTCCCTGAGGTCCCCGTCGTAACTCGAGAACACATGCCGCAACTCGAGAAACTTCAGGAAGTTCTCCCTTCCAGGCGAGTTGAGGCCTATTTCCGATGAGGCGTCTGGAGACTTATGACACCTAACCTCTGGAACTTCGAAAGGGTCTTTCGCACCCTTGCTGCAACTCAAGAAGTTCACCGCCATACCCGTCTCCACTCGAGAGGAAGCACGATGGTCCCGCCCACATCCAGAGGAGCCCCGTTTCCCTCTCGAAGCTCGAGATGAGGGATCCTTTCCCTGCTTTCAACGGGAAAGAATTCCCGGCGTTCCCGTCGCATCTCAAGAGGAAGCACTCTCAACAGGAAAGGCGAGAGGAACTCCATGGTCGTACCACAATTCCAAGAGTCACCCAGATGTCTCAGGCTATTCGAGAGGAACCTCTTTGCCCTGCACTGGCTCATCTTTCACGCCGAGGATCGACTCACACCACGGTGGCACGTGCCACAGCCCTGTGGGATAGCCTCGAGGGAAAGCCTAGAGGGAAAAGCACAGATTCTTTGATCCACATGACGGGAATCGTGACATTGCTGCTTCAGCCTGGAAGGAAAGCGCACGTGCATGCCCCCACTCGAGACGAGGCCTGACTCTCCTGGGGAGACTCCAGAAAGACCCAAAGATCCATGTCAGCCCCTTAGAGGAATCCTCGGTTCCGGCCCTGACTCCACACAAGTTTTTTGGCCCCGGTATCGATGGGAGAGGAATCCCGAGAGGCACCCTAGCAACTCGCATGGGGAATGGCCTTTCCTGAGGCCACCAGGGCGGTCCCTGACGTCCCCGTCGTAACTTGAGAACACCTGCCGCAACTCGAGAATATCCAGTAAGTTCTCCCTTCCAGGCGAGATGAGGCCTATTTCCGATGAGGCGTCTGGAGTCTAATGACACCTAATCTCTGGGACTTCAAAAGGGTCTTTCACAACCTTGCTGCAACTCAAGAAGTTCACCGCCATACCCGTCTCCACTCGAGAGGAAGCACGATGGTCCCGCCCACATCCAGAGGAGCCCCGTTTCCCCCTCGTAGCTCGAGATGGGGTATCCTTTCCCTGCTTTCAACGGGAAAGAATTCCCGGCATTCCCGTCGCATCTCAAGAGGAGGCACTCTCAACAGGAAAGGCGAGAGGAACTCCATGGTCGTACCACCATTCCAAGAGTCCCCCAGATGTCTCAGTCCATTCCAGAGGAACCTCTTTGCTCTGAACTGGCTCATCTTTCATGCCGAGGATCGAATCACACCACGGTGGCACGTGGGAGAGCCCTGTGGGAAAGCCTCAAGGGAAAGCCTCGAGGGAAAACCACAGATCCTTTGATCCACGTGACGGGAAGCGTGACATTGCAGCTACAGCCTGGAAGGATAGCGCACGTCCATGCCACCACTCGAGACGAGGCCTGACTCCCCTGGGGAGACTCCACAAGTACCCAAAGATCCATGTCAGACCCGGAAAGGAATCCTCGGTTCCGGCCCTGACTCCACACAAGGTTTTTGGCCCCGGTATCGACGGGAGAGGAATCCCGAGAGGCCCCCTAGCAACTCGCATGGGGACTGGCCTCTCCTGAGGCCACCAGGGCGGGTCCCTGAGGTCCCCGTCGTAACTCGAGAACACCTGCCGCAACTCGAGAAAATCCAGGAAGTTATCCCTTCCAGCCGAGATGAGGCCTATTTCCGATGAGACATCTGGAGACTAATGACACCTAACCTCTGGATCTTCAAAAGGGTCTTTCACACACTTGCTGCAACTAAGGAAGTTCACCGCCATACCCGTCTCCACTCGAGAGGAAGCACGATGGTCCCGCCCACATCCAGAGGGGCCCCGTTTCCCCCTCGTAGCTCGAGATGAGGGATCCTTTCCCTGCTTTCAACGGGAAAGAATTCCCGGTGTTCCCGTCGCATCTCAAGAGGAGGCACTCTCAACAGGAAAGGCGAGAGGAACTCCATGGTCGTACCACCATGCCAAGAGTCCCCCAGATGTCTCAGTCCATTCCAGAGGAACCTTTTTGCCCTGCACTGGCTCATCTTTCACGCCGAGGATCGACTCACACCACGGTGGCACGTGGGACAGCCCTGTGGGAAAGCCTCGAGGGAAAACCACATATCCTTTGATCCACGCGACGGGAAGCGTGACATTGCTGCTACAGCCTGGATGGAAAGCGCACGTGCATGCCCCCACTCGAGACGAGGCCTGACTCACCTCGGTAGACTCTAGAAAGACCCAAAGATCCATGTCAGCCCCTGAGAGGAATCCTCGGTTCCGGCCCTGACTCCACACAAGGTTTTTGGCCCCGGTATCAACGGGAGAGGAATCCCGAGAGGCCCCCTAGCAACTAGCATGGGGACTGGCCGTTCTTGAGGCCACCAGGGCGGGTCCCTGAGGTCCCCGTCGTAACTCGAGAACACCTGCCGCAACTCGAGAAAATCCAGGAAGTTCTCCCTTCCAGGCGAGATGAGGCCTATTTCCGATGAGGCGTCTGGAGACTAATGACACCTAACCTCTGGAACTTCGAAAGGGTCTTTCACACCCTTACTGCAACTCAAGAAGTTCACCGCCATACCCGTCTCCAATCGAGAGGAAGCACGATGGTTCCGCCCACATCCAGAGGAGCCCCGTTTCCTCCTCGTAGCTCGAGATGAGGGATCCTTTCCCTGCTTTCAACTGGAAAGAATTCCCGGCGTTTCTGTCGCATCTCAAGAGGAGGCACTCTCAACAGGAAAGGCGAGAGGAGCTCCATGGTCGTACCACCATTCCAAGAGTCCCCCAGATGTCTCAGTCCATTCCAGAGGAACCTCTTTGCCCTGCACTGGCTCATCTTTCACGCCGAGGATCGACTCACACCACGGTGGCACGTGAGACAGCCCTGTGGGAAAGCCTCGAGGGAAAGCCTCGAGGGAAAACCACAGATCCTATGATCCACGCGACAGGAAGCATGACATTGCTGCTACAGCCTGGAAGGAAAGCGCACGTGGATGCCCCCACTCGAGACGAGGCCTGACTCCCCTGGGGAGACTCCAGAAGTACCCAAAGATCCATGTCAGCCCCTGAGAGGAATCCTCGGTTCCGGCCCTGACTCCACACAAGGTTTTTGGCCCCGGTATCGACGGGATAGGAATCCCGAGAGGCCCCCTTGCAACTCGCATGGGGTCTGGCCTCTCCTGAGGCCACCAGGGCGGGTCCCTGAAGTCCCCGTCGTAACTCGAGAACACCTGCCACAACTCGAGAAAATCCAGGAAGTTCTCCCTTCCAGGCGAGATGAGGCCTATTTCCGATGAGGCGTCTGGAGACTAATGACACCTAACCTCCGGAACTTAGAAAGGGTCTTTCACACCCTTGCTGCAACTCAAGAAGTTCACCGCCATACCCGTCTCCACTCGAGAGGAAGCACGATGGTCCCGCCCACATCCAGAGGAACCCCGTTTCCCCCTCGGAGCTCGAGATGAGGGATCCTTTCCCTGCTTTCAACGGAAAAGAATTCCCGGCGATCCCGTCGCATCTCAAGAGGAGGCACTCTCAACAGGAAAGGCGAGAGGAACTCCATGGTCGTACCACCATTCCAAGAGTCCCCCAGATGTCTCAGTCCATTCCAGAGGAATCTCTTTGCCCTGCAGTGGCTCCTCTTTCACGCCGAGGATCGACTCACACCACGGTGGCACTTGGGACAGCCCTGTGGGAAAGCCTCGAGGGAAAGCCTCGAGGGAAAACCACAGATCCCTTGATCCACGCAACGGGAAGCGTGACATTGCTGCTACAGCCTAGAAGGGAAGCGCACGTGCATGCCCCCACTCGAGACGAGGCCTGACTCCCCTGGGGAAACTCCAGAAGTACCCAAAGATCCATGTCAGCCCCTGAGACGAATGCTCGGTTCCGGCCCTGACTCCACACAAGGTTTTTGGCCCCGGTATCGACGGGAGAGGAATCCCGAGAGGCCCCCTAGCAACTCGCATGGGGACTGGCCTCTCCTGAGGCCACCAGGGCGGGTCCCTGAGGTCCCCGTCGTAACTCGGGATCACCTGCCGCAACTCGAGAAAATCCAGGAAGTTCTCCCTTCCAGGCGAGATGAGGCCTATTTCCGATGAGGCGTCTGGAGACTAATGACACCTAAGCTCTGGAACTTCGAAAGGGTCATTCACACCCTTGCTGCAACTCAAGAAGTTCACCGCCATACCCGTCTCCACTCGAGAGGAAGCACGATGGTCCCGCCCACATCCAGAGGAGCCACGTTTCCCCCTCGGAGCTCGAGATGAGGGATCCTTTCCCTGCTTTCAACGGGAAAGAATTCCCGGCGTTCCCGTCGCATCTCAAGAGGAGGCACTCTCAACAGTAAAGTTGAGAGGAACTCCATGGTCGTACCACCATTCTAAGAGTCCCCCAGATGTCTCAGTCCATTCCAGAGGAACCTCTTTGCCCTGCACTGGCTCATCTATCACGCTGAGGATCGACTCACACCACGGTGGCACGTGGGACAGCCCTGTGGGAAAGCCTCGAGGGAAAGCCTCGAGGGAAAACCACAGATCCTTTGATCCACGCCACGGGAAGCGTGACATTGCTGCTACAGCCTGGAAGGAAAGCGCACGTGCATGCCCCCACTCGAGACGAGGCCTGACTCCCCTGGGGCGACTCCAGAAGTACCCAAAGATCCATGTCAGCCCCTGAGAGGAATGCTCGGTTCCGGCCCTGACTCCACACAAGGTTTTTGGCCCCTGTATCGACGGGAGAGGAATCCCGAGAGGCCCCCTAGCAAATCGCATGGGGACTGGCCTCTCCTGAGGCCACCAGGGCGGGTCCTTGAGGTCCCCATCTTAACTCGAGATCACCTGCCGCAACTCGAGAAAATCCAGGAAGTTCTCCCTTCCAGGCGAGATGAGGCCTATTTCCGATGAGGCGTCTGGCGACTAATGACACCTAACCTCTGGAACTTCGAAAGGGTCTTTCACACCCTTGCTGCAACTCAAGAAGTTCACCGCCATACCCGTCTCCCCTCGAGAGGAAGCACGATGGTCCCGCCCACATCCAGAGGAGCCCCGTTTCCCCCTCGGAGCTCGAGATGTGGGATCCTTTCCCTGCTTTCAACGGGAAAGAATTCCCGGCGTTCCCGTCGCATCTCAAGAGGAGGCACTCTCAACAGGAAAGGCGAGAGGAACTCCATGGTCGTACCACCATTCCGAGAGTCCCCCAGATGTCTCAGTCCATTCCAGAGGAACCTCTTTGCCCTGCACTGGCTCATCTTTCACGCCAAGGATCGACTCACACCACGGTGGCACGTGGGACAGCCCTGTGGGAAAGCCTCGAGGGAAAGCCTCGAGGGAAAACCACAGATCCTTTGATCCACGCCAAGGGAAGCGTGACATTGCTGCTACAGCCTGGAAGGAAAGGGCACGTGCATGCCCCCACTCGAGACGAGGCCTGACTCCCCTGGGGAGACTCCAGAAGTACCCAAAGATCCATGTCAACCCCTGAGAGGAATCCTCGGTTCCGGCCCTGACTCCAAAAAATTCTTTTGGCCCCGATATCGACGGGAGAGGAATCCCGAGAGGCCCCCTAGGAACTCGCATGGGGACTGGCCTCTCCTGAGGCCACCAGGGCGGGTCCCTGAGGTCCCCGTCGTAACTCGGGAACACCTGCCGCAACTCGAGAAAATCCAGGAAGTTCTCCCTTCCAGGCGAGATGAGGCCTATTTCCGATGAGGCGTCTGGAGACTAATGACACCTAACCTCTGGAACTTCGAAAGGGTCTTTCACACCCTTGCTGCAACTCAAGAAGTTCACCGCCATACCCGTCTCCACTCGCGAGGAAGCACGATGGTCCCGCCCACATCCAGAGAAACCCCGTTTCCCCCTCGGAGCTCGAGATGAGGGATCCTTTCCCTGCTTTCAACGGGAAAGAATTCCCGGCGATCCCGTCGCATCTCAAGAGGAGGCACTCTCCACAGGAAAGCCGAGAGGAACTCCATGGTCGTACCACCATTCCAAGAGTCCCCCAGATGTCTCAGTCCATTCCAGAGGAACCTCTTTGCCCTGCAGTGGCTCATCTTTCACGCCGAGGATCGACTCACACCACGGTGGCACGTGGGAAAGCCTCGAGGGAAAGCCTCGAGCGAAAACCACAGATCCTTTGATCCACGCGACGGGAAGCGTGACATTGCTGCTACAGCCTGGAAGGAAAGCGCACGTGCATGCCCCCACTCGAGACGAGGCCTGACTCCCCTGGGGAGACTCCAGAAGTACCCAAAGATCCATGTCAGCCCCTGAGAGGAATCCTCCGTTCCGGCCCTGACTCCACACAAGGTTTTTGGCCCCGGTATCGACGGGAGAGGAATCCCGAGAGGCCCCCTAGCAACGCGCATGGGGACGGGCCTCTCCTGAGGCCACCAGGGCGGGTCCCTGAGGTCCCCGTCGTAACTCGGGAACACCTGCCGCAACTCGAGAAAATCCAGGAAGTTCTCCCTTCCAGGCGAGATGAGGCCTATTTCCGATGAGGCGTCTGGAGACTAATGACACCTAACCTCTGGCACTTCGAAAGGGTCTTTCACACCCTTACTGCAACTCAAGAAGTTCACCGCCATACGCGTCTCCAATCGAGAGGAAGCACGATGGTTCCGCCCACATCCAGAGGAGCCCCGTTTCCTCCTCGTAGCTCGAGATGAGGGATCCTTTCCCTGCTTTCAACGGGAAAGAATTCCCGGCGTTTCCGTCGCATCTCAAGAGGAGGCACTCTCAATAGGAAAGGCGAAAGGAGCTCCATGGTCGTACCACCATTCCAAGAGTCCCCCAGATGTCTCAGTCCATTCCAGAGGAACCTCTTTGCCCTGCACTGGCTCATCTTTCACGCCGAGGATCGACTCACACCACGGTGGCACGTGAGACAGCCCTGTGGGAAAGCCTCGAGGGAAAGCCTCGAGGGAAAACCACAGATCCTATGATCCACGCGACAGGAAGCATGACATTGCTGCTACAGCCTGGAAGGAAAGCGCACGTGGATGCCCCCACTCGAGACGAGGCCTGACTCCCCTGGGGAGACTCCAGAAGTACCCAAAGATCCATGTCAGCCCCTGAGAGGAATCCTCGGTTCCGGCCCTGACTCCACACAAGGTTTTTGGCCCCGGTATCGACGGGATAGGAATCCCGAGAGGCCCCCTTGCAACTCGCATGGGGTCTGGCCTCTCCTGAGGCCACCAGGGCGGGTCCCTGAAGTCCCCGTCGTAACTCGAGAACACCTGCCACAACTCGAGAAAATCCAGGAAGTTCTCCCTTCCAGGCGAGATGAGGCCTATTTCCGATGAGGCGTCTGGAGACTAATGACACCTAACCTCCGGAACTTAGAAAGGGTCTTTCACACCCTTGCTGCAACTCAAGAAGTTCACCGCCATACCCGTCTCCACTCGAGAGGAAGCACGATGGTCCCGCCCACATCCAGAGGAACCCCGTTTCCCCCTCGGAGCTCGAGATGAGGGTTCCTTTCCCTGCTTTCAACGGAAAAGAATTCCCGGCGATCCCGTCGCATCTCAAGAGGAGGCACTCTCAACAGGAAAGGCGAGAGGAACTCCATGGTCGTACCACCATTCCAAGAGTCCCCCAGATGTCTCAGTCCATTCCAGAGGAATCTCTTTGCCCTGCAGTGGCTCCTCTTTCACGCCGAGGATCGACTCACACCACGGTGGCACTTGGGACAGCCCTGTGGGAAAGCCTCGAGGGAAAGCCTCGAGGGAAAACCACAGATCCCTTGATCCACGCAACGGGAAGCGTGACATTGCTGCTACAGCCTAGAAGGGAAGCGCACGTGCATGCCCCCACTCGAGACGAGGCCTGACTCCCCTGGGGAAACTCCAGAAGTACCCAAAGATCCATGTCAGCCCCTGAGACGAATGCTCGGTTCCGGCCCTGAATCCACACAAGGTTTTTGGCCCCGGTATCGACGGGAGAGGAATCCCGAGAGGCCCCCTAGCAACTCGCATGGGGACTGGCCTCTCCTGAGGCCACCAGGGCGGGTCCCTGAGGTCCCCGTCGTAACTCGGGATCACCTGCCGCAACTCGAGAAAATCCAGGAAGTTCTCCCTTCCAGGCGAGATGAGGCCTATTTCCGATGAGGCGTCTGGAGACTAATGACACCTAAGCTCTGGAACTTCGAAAGGGTCTTTCACACCCTTGCTGCAACTCAAGAAGTTCACCGCCATACCCGTCTCCACTCGAGAGGAAGCACGATGGTCCCGCCCACATCCAGAGGAGCCACGTTTCCCCCTCGGAGCTCGAGATGAGGGATCCTTTCCCTGCTTTCAACGGGAAAGAATTCCCGGCGTTCCCGTCGCATCTCAAGAGGAGGCACTCTCAACAGGAAAGTTGAGAGGAACTCCATGGTCGTACCACCATTCTAAGAGTCCCCCAGATGTCTCAGTCCATTCCAGAGGAACCTCTTTGCCCTGCACTGGCTCATCTATCACGCCAAGGATCGACTCACACCACGGTGGCACGTGGGACAGCCCTGTGGGAAAGCCTCGAGGGAAAGCCTCGAGGGAAAACCACAGATCCTTTGATCCACGCCACGGGAAGCGTGACATTGCTGCTACAGCCTGGAAGGAAAGCGCACGTGCATGCCCCCACTCGAGACGAGGCCTGACTCCCCTGGGGAGACTCCAGAAGTACCCAAAGATCCATGTCAGCCCCTGAGAGGAATGCTCGGTTCCGGCCCTGACTCCACACAAGGTTTTTGGCCCCTGTATCGACGGGAGAGGAATCCCGAGAGGCCCCCTAGCAAATCGCATGGGGACTGGCCTCTCCTGAGGCCACCAGGGCGGGTCCTTGAGGTCCCCATCTTAACTCGAGATCACCTGCCGCAACTCGAGAAAATCCAGGAAGTTCTCCCTTCCAGGCGAGATGAGGCCTATTTCCGATGAGGCGTCTGGAGACTAATGACACCTAACCTCTGGAACTTCGAAAGGGTCTTTCACACCCTTGCTGCAACTCAAGAAGTTCACCGCCATACCCGTCTCCCCTCGAGAGGAAGCACGATGGTCCCGCCCACATCCAGAGGAGCCCCGTTTCCCCCTCGGAGCTCGAGATGTGGGATCCTTTCCCTGCTTTCAACGGGAAAGAATTCCCGGCGTTCCCGTCGCATCTCAAGAGGAGGCACTCTCAACAGGAAAGGCGAGAGGAACTCCATGGTCGTACCACCATTCCGAGAGTCCCCCAGATGTCTCAGTCCATTCCAGAGGAACCTCTTTGCCCTGCACTGGCTCATCTTTCACGCCAAGGATCGACTCACACCACGGTGGCACGTGGGACAGCCCTGTGGGAAAGCCTCGAGGGAAAGCCTCGAGGGAAAACCACAGATCCTTTGATCCACGCCAAGGGAAGCGTGACATTGCTGCTACAGCCTGGAAGGAAAGGGCACGTGCATGCCCCCACTCGAGACGAGGCCTGACTCCCCTGGGGAGACTCCAGAAGTACCCAAAGATCCATGTCAACCCCTGAGAGGAATCCTCGGTTCCGGCCCTGACTCCAAAAAATTCTTTTGGCCCCGATATCGACGGGAGAGGAATCCCGAGAGGCCCCCTAGCAACTCGCATGGGGACTGGCCTCTCCTGAGGCCACCAGGGCGGGTCCCTGAGGTCCCCGTCGTAACTCGGGAACACCTGCCGCAACTCGAGAAAATCCAGGAAGTTCTCCCTTCCAGGCGAGATGAGGCCTATTTCCGATGAGGCGTCTGGAGACTAATGACACCTAACCTCTGGAACTTCGAAAGGGTCTTTCACACCCTTGCTGCAACTCAAGAAGTTCACCGCCATACCCGTCTCCACTCGCGAGGAAGCACGATGGTCCCGCCCACATCCAGAGGAACCCCGTTTCCCCCTCGGAGCTCGAGATGAGGGATCCTTTCCCTGCTTTCAACGGGAAAGAATTCCCGGCGATCCCGTCGCATCTCAAGAGGAGGCACTCTCCACAGGAAAGCCGAGAGGAACTCCATGGTCGTACCACCATTCCAAGAGTCCCCCAGATGTCTCAGTCCATTCCAGAGGAACCTCTTTGCCCTGCAGTGGCTCATCTTTCACGCCGAGGATCGACTCACACCACGGTGGCACGTGGGAAAGCCTCGAGGGAAAGCCTCGAGGGAAAACCACAGATCCTTTGATCCACGCCACGGGAAGCGTGACATTGCTGCTACAGCCTGGAAGGAAAGCGCACGTGCATGCCCCCACTCGAGACGAGGCCTGACTCCCCTGGGGAGACTCCAGAAGTACCCAAAGATCCATGTCAGCCCCTGAGAGGAATCCTCCGTTCCGGCCCTGACTCCACACAAGGTTTTTGGCCCCGGTATCGACGGGAGAGGAATCCCGAGAGGCCCCCTAGCAACGCGCATGGGGACTGGCCTCTCCTGAGGCCACCAGGGCGGGTCCCTGAGGTCCCCGTCGTAACTCGGGAACACCTGCCGCAACTCGAGAAAATCCAGGAAGTTCTCCCTTCCAGGCGAGATGAGGCCTATTTCCGATGAGGCGTCTGGAGACTAATGACACCTAACCTCTGGCACTTCGAAAGGGTCTTTCACACCCTTACTGCAACTCAAGAAGTTCACCGCCATACCCGTCTCCAATCGAGAGGAAGCACGATGGTTCCGCCCACATCCAGAGGAGCCCCGTTTCCTCCTCGTAGCTCGAGATGAGGGATCCTTTCCCTGCTTTCAACGGGAAAGAATTCCCGGCGTTTCCGTCGCATCTCAAGAGGAGGCACTCTCAATAGGAAAGGCGAGAGGAGCTCCATGGTCGTACCACCATTCCAAGAGTCCCCCAGATGTCTCAGTCCATTCCAGAGGAACCTCTTTGCCCTGCACTGGCTCATCTTTCACGCCGAGGATCGACTCACACCACGGTGGCACGTGAGACAGCCCTGTGGGAAAGCCTCGAGGGAAAGCCTCGAGGGAAAACCACAGATCCTATGATCCACGCGACAGGAAGCATGACATTGCTGCTACAGCCTGGAAGGAAAGCGCACGTGGATGCCCCCACTCGAGACGAGGCCTGACTCCCCTGGGGAGACTCCAGAAGTACCCAAAGATCCATGTCAGCCCCTGAGAGGAATCCTCGGTTCCGGCCCTGACTCCACACAAGGTTTTTGGCCCCGGTATCGACGGGATAGGAATCCCGAGAGGCCCCCTTGCAACTCGCATGGGGTCTGGCCTCTCCTGAGGCCACCAGGGCGGGTCCCTGAAGTCCCCGTCGTAACTCGAGAACACCTGCCACAACTCGAGAAAATCCAGGAAGTTCTCCCTTCCAGGCGAGATGAGGCCTATTTCCGATGAGGCGTCTGGAGACTAATGACACCTAACCTCGGGAACTTAGAAAGGGTCTTTCACACCCTTGCTGCAACACAAGAAGTTCACCGCCATACCCGTCTCCACTCGAGAGGAAGCACGATGGTCCCGCCCACATCCAGAGGAACCCCGTTTCCCCCTCGGAGCTCGAGATGAGGGTTCCTTTCCCTGCTTTCAACGGAAAAGAATTCCCGGCGATCCCGTCGCATCTCAAGAGGAGGCACTCTCAACAGGAAAGGCGAGAGGAACTCCATGGTCGTACCACCATTCCAAGAGTCCCCCAGATGTCTCAGTCCATTCCAGAGGAATCTCTTTGCCCTGCAGTGGCTCCTCTTTCACGCCGAGGATCGACTCACACCACGGTGGCACTTGGGACAGCCCTGTGGGAAAGCCTCGAGGGAAAGCCTCGAGGGAAAACCACAGATCCCTTGATCCACGCAACGGGAAGCGTGACATTGCTGCTACAGCCTAGAAGGGAAGCGCACGTGCATGCCCCCACTCGAGACGAGGCCTGACTCCCCTGGGGAAACTCCAGAAGTACCCAAAGATCCATGTCAGCCCCTGAGACGAATGCTCGGTTCCGGCCCTGACTCCACACAAGGTTTTTGGCCCCGGTATCGACGGGAGAGGAATCCCGAGAGGCCCCCTAGCAACTCGCATGGGGACTGGCCTCTCCTGAGGCCACAAGGGCGGGTCCCTGAGGTCCCCGTCGTAACTCGGGATCACCTGCCGCAACTCGAGAAAATCCAGGAAATTCTCCCTTCCAGGCGAGATGAGGCCTATTTCCGATGAGGCGTCTGGAGACTAATGACACCTAAGCTCTGGAACTTCGAAAGGGTCTTTCACACCCTTGCTGCAACTCAAGAAGTTCACCGCCATACCCGTCTCCACTCGAGAGGAAGCACGATGGTCCCGCCCACATCCAGAGGAACCCCGTTTCCCCCTCGGAGCTCGAGATGAGGGTTCCTTTCCCTGCTTTCAACGGAAAAGAATTCCCGGCGATCCCGTCGCATCTCAAGAGGAGGCACTCTCAACAGGAAAGGCGAGAGGAACTCCATGGTCGTACCACCATTCCAAGAGTCCCCCAGATGTCTCAGTCCATTCCAGAGGAACCTCTTTGCCCTGCACTGGCTCATCTATCACGCCGAGGATCGACTCACACCACGGTGGCACGTGGGACAGCCCTGTGGGAAAGCCTCGAGGGAAAGCCTCGAGGGAAAACCACAGATCCTTTGATCCACGCCACGGGAAGCGTGACATTGCTGCTACAGCCTAGAAGGGAAGCGCACGTGCATGCCCCCACTCGAGACGAGGCCTGACTCCCCTGGGGCGACTCCAGAAGTACCCAAAGATCCATGTCAGCCCCTGAGAGGAATGCTCGGTTCCGGCCCTGACTCCACACAAGGTTTTTGGCCCCTGTATCGACGGGAGAGGAATCCCGAGAGGCCCCCTAGCAAATCGCATGGGGACTGGCCTCTCCTGAGGCCACCAGGGCGGGTCCTTGAGGTCCCCATCTTAACTCGAGATCACCTGCCGCAACTCGAGAAAATCCAGGAAGTTCTCCCTTCCAGGCGAGATGAGGCCTATTTCCGATGAGGCGTCTGGAGACTAATGACACCTAACCTCTGGAACTTCGAAAGGGTCTTTCACACCCTTGCTGCAACTCAAGAAGTTCACCGCCATACCCGTCTCCACTCGAGAGGAAGTACGATGGTCCCGCCCACATCCAGAGGAGCCCCGTTTCCCCCTCGGAGCTCGAGATGTGGGATCCTTTCCCTGCTTTCAACGGGAAAGAATTCCCGGCGTTCCCGTCGCATCTCAAGAGGAGGCACTCTCAACAGGAAAGGCGAGAGGAACTCCATGGTCGTACCACCATTCCGAGAGTCCCCCAGATGTCTCAGTCCATTCCAGAGGAACCTCTTTGCCCTGCACTGGCTCATCTTTCACGCCAAGGATCGACTCACACCACGGTGGCACGTGGGACAGCCCTGTGGGAAAGCCTCGAGGGAAAGCCTCGAGGGAAAACCACAGATCCTTTGATCCACGCCAAGGGAAGCGTGACATTGCTGCTACAGCCTGGAAGGAAAGGGCACGTGCATGCCCCCACTCGAGACGAGGCCTGACTCCCCTGGGGAGACTCCAGAAGTACCCAAAGATCCATGTCAACCCCTGAGAGGAATCCTCGGTTCCGGCCCTGACTCCAAAAAATTCTTTTGGCCCCGATATCGACGGGAGAGGAATCCCGAGAGGCCCCCTAGCAACTCGCATGGGGACTGGCCTCTCCTGAGGCCACCAGGGCGGGTCCCTGAGGTCCCCGTCGTAACTCGGGAACACCTGCCGCAACTCGAGAAAATCCAGGAAGTTCTCCCTTCCAGGCGAGATGAGGCCTATTTCCGATGAGGCGTCTGGAGACTAATGACACCTAACCTCTGGAACTTCGAAAGGGTCTTTCACACCCTTGCTGCAACTCAAGAAGTTCACCGCCATACCCGTCTCCACTCGCGAGGAAGCACGATGGTCCCGCCCACATCCAGAGGAACCCCGTTTCCCCCTCGGAGCTCGAGATGAGGGATCCTTTCCCTGCTTTCAACGGGAAAGAATTCCCGGCGATCCCGTCGCATCTCAAGAGGAGGCACTCTCCACAGGAAAGCCGAGAGGAACTCCATGGTCGTACCACCATTCCAAGAGTCCCCCAGATGTCTCAGTCCATTCCAGAGGAACCTCTTTGCCCTGCAGTGGCTCATCTTTCACGCCGAGGATCGACTCACACCACGGTGGCACGTGGGAAAGCCTCGAGGGAAAGCCTCGAGGGAAAACCACAGATCCTTTGATCCACGCGACGGGATGCGTGACATTGCTGCTACAGCCTGGAAGGAAAGCGCACGTGCATGCCCCCACTCGAGACGAGGCCTGACTCCCCTGGGGAGACTCCAGAAGTACCCAAAGATCCATGTCAGCCCCTGAGAGGAATCCTCCGTTCCGGCCCTGACTCCACACAAGGTTTTTGGCCCCGGTATCGACGGGAGAGGAATCCCGAGAGGCCCCCTAGCAACGCGCATGGGGACTGGCCTCTCCTGAGGCCACCAGGGCGGGTCCCTGAGGTCCCCGTCGTAACTCGGGAACACCTGCCGCAACTCGAGAAAATCCAGGAAGTTCTCCCTTCCAGGCGAGATGAGGCCTATTTCCGATGAGGCGTCTGGAGACTAATGACACCTAACCTCTGGCACTTCGAAAGGGTCTTTCACACCCTTGCTGCAACTCAAGAAGTTCACCGACATACCCGTCTCCACTCGAGAGGAAGCACGATGGTCCCGCCCACATGCAGAGGAGCCCCGTTTCCCCCTCGGAGCTCGAGATGAGGGATCCTTGACCTGCTTTCAACGGGAAAGAATTCCCGGTGTTCCCGTCGCATCTCAAGAGGAGGCACTCTCAACAGAAAAGGCGAGAGGAACTCCATGGTCGTACCACCATTCCAAGAGTCCCCCAGATGTCTCAGTCCATTCCAGAGGAACCTCTTTGCCCTGCACTGGCTCATCTTTCACGCCGAGGATCGACTCACACCACGGTGGCACGTGGGACAGCCCTGTGGGAAAGCCTCGAGGGAAAGCCTCGAGGGAAAACCACAGATCCTTTGATCCACGCGACGGGAAGCGTGACATTGCTTCTACAGCCTGGAAGGAAAGCGCACGTGCATGCCCCCACTCGAGACGAGGCCTGACTCCCCTGGGGAGACTCCAGAAGTACCCAAAGATCCATGTCAGCCCCTGAGAGGAACCCTCGGTTCCGGCCCTGACTCCGAAAAATTCTTTTGTCCCCGGTATCGACGGGAGAGGTATCCCGAGAGGCCCCCTAGCAACTCGCATGGGGAATGGCCTCTCCTGAGGCCACCAGGGCGGGTCCCTGAGGTCCCCGTCGTAACTCGAGAACACCTGCCGCAACTCGAGAAAATCCAGGAAGTTCTCCCTTCCAGGCGAGATGAGGCCTATTTCCGATGAGGCGTCTGGAGACTAATGACACCTAACCTCTGGAACTTCGAAAGGGTCTTTCACACCCTTGCTGCAACTCAAGAAGTTCACCGCCATACCCGTCTCCACTCGAGAGGAAGAACGATGGTCCCGCCCACATCCAGAGGAGCCCCGTTTGAGCCCTCGTAGCTCGAGATGAGGAATCCTTTCCCTGCTTTCAATGGGAAAGAATTCCCGGCCTTCCCGTCGAATCTCAAGAGGAGGCACTCTCAACAGGAAAGGCGAGAGGAACTCCATGGTCGTACCACCATTCCAAGAGTCCCCCAGATGTCTCAGTCCATTCTAGAGGAACCTCTTTGCCCTGCACTGGCTCATCTTTCACGCCGAGGATCGACTCACACCACGGTGGCACGTGGGACAGCCCTGTGGGAAAGCCTCGAGGGAAAGCCTCGAGGGAAATCCACAGATCCTTTGATCCACGCAACGGGAAGCGTGACATTGCTGCTATAGCCTGGAAGGAAAGCGCACGTGCATGCCCCCACGCGAGACTAGGCCTGACTCCCCTGGGGAGACTCCAGAAGTACCCCAAGATCCATGTCATCCCCTGAGAGGAATCCTCGGTTCCGGCCTTGACTGCACTCAAGGTTTTTGGCCCCGGTATCGACGGGAGAGAAATCCCGAGAGGCCCCCTAGCAACTCGCATGGGGACTGGCCTTTCCTGAGGCCACCAGAGCGGTTCCCTGAGGTCCCCGTCGTAACTCGAGAACACCTGCCGCAACTCGAGAAAATCCAGGAAGTTCTCCCTTTCAGGCGAGATGAGGCCTATTTTCGATGAGGCGTCTGGAGACTAATGACACCTAACCTGTGGAACTTCGAAAGGGTCTTTCACACCCTTGCTGCAACTCAAGAAGTTCACTGCCATACCCGTCTCCACTCGAGAGGAAGCACGATGGTCCCGCCCACATAGAGAGGAGCCCCGTTTCCCCCTCGTAGCTCGAGATGAGGGATCCTTTCCCTGCTTTCAACGGGAAAGAATTTCCGGCGTTCCCGACGCATCTCAAGAGGAGGCACTCTCAACAGGAAAGGCGAGAGGAACTCCATGGTCGTACCACCATTCCAAGAGTCCCCAGATGCCTCAGTCCATTCCAGAGGAACCTCTTTGCCCTGCACTGGCTCTTCTTTCACGCCGAGGATCGACTCACACCACGGTGGCACGTGGGACAGCCCTGTGGGAAAGCCTCGAGGGAAAGCCTCGAGGGAAAACCACAGATCCTTTGATCCACGGGTCGGAAAGCGTGACATTGATGCTACAGCCTGGAGGGAAAGCGCACGTGCATGCCCCCACTCGAGACGAGGCCTGACTCCCCTGGGGAGACTCCAGAAGTACCCAAAGATCCATATCAGCACCTGAGAGGAATCCTCGGTTCCGGCCCTGACTCCACACAAGATTTTTGGCCCCGGTATCGACGGGAGAGGAATCCCGAGAGGCCCCCTAGCACCTCGCATGGGGACTGGCCTTTCCTGAGGCCACCAGGGCGGTTCCCTGAGGTCCCCGTCGTAACTCGAGAACACCTGCCGCAACTCGAGAAAATCCAGGAAGTTCTCCCTTTCAGGCGAGATGAGGCCTATTTTCGATGAGGCGTCTGGAGACTAATGACACCTAACCTCTGGAACTTCGAAAGGATTTTTCACACCCTTGCTGCAACTCAAGAAGTTCACCGCCATACCCGTCTCCACTCGAGAGGAAGCACGATGGTCCCGCCCAGATCCAGAGGAGCCCCGTTTCCCCCTCGGAGCTCGAGATGAGGGATCCTTGACCTGCTTTCAACGGGAAAGAATTCCCGGTGTTCCCGTCGCATCTCAAGAGGAGGCACTCTCAACAGGAAAGGCGAGAGGAACTCCATGGTCGTACCGCCATTCCAAGAGTCCCCCAGATGTCTCAGTCCATTCCAGAGGAACCTCTTTGCCCTGCACTGGCTCATCTTTCACGCCGAGGATCGACTCACACCACGGTGGCACGTGGGACAGCCCTGTGGGAAAGCCTCAAGCGAAAACCGCAGATCCTTTGATCCACAAGAGGGGAAGCGTGACATTGCTGCTACAGCCTGGAAGGAAAGCGCACGTGGATGCCCCCACTCGAGACGTGGCCTGACTCCCCTGGGGAGCCTCCAGAAGTACCCAAAGAACCATGTCAGCCCCTGAGAGGAATCCTCGGTTCCGGCCCTGACTCCACACAAGTTTTTGGCCCCAGTATTGACGGGAGAGGAATCCCCAGAGGCGCCCTGGCAATTTGCATGGAGACTGGCCTTTCCTGAGGCCACCAGGGCGGGTCCCTGAGGTCCCCGTCGTAACTCGAGAACACCTGCCGCAACTCGAGAAAATCCAGGAAGTTCTCCCTTCCAGGCGAGATGAGGCCTATTTCCGATGAGGCGTCTGGAGACTAATGACACCTAACCTCTGGAACTTCGAAAGGGTCTTTCACACCCTTGCTGCAACTCAAGAAGTTCACCGCCATACCCGTCTCCACTCGCGAGGAAGCACGATGGTCCCGCCCACATCCAGAGGAACCCCGTTTCCCCCTCGGAGCTCGAGATGAGGGATCCTTTCCCTGCTTTCAACGGGAAAGAATTCCCGGCGATCCCGTCGCATCTCAAGAGGAGGCACTCTCCACAGGAAAGCCGAGAGGAACTCCATGGTCGTACCACCATTCCAAGAGTCCCCCAGATGTCTCAGTCCATTCCAGAGGAACCTCTTTGCCCTGCACTGGCTCATCTTTCACGCCGAGGATCGACCCACACCACGGTGGCACGTGGGACAGCCCTGTGGGAAAGCCTCGAGGGAAAGCCTCGAGGGAAAACCACAGATCCTTTGATCCACGCGACGGGAAGCGTGACATTGCTGCTACAGCCTGGAAGGAAAGCGCACGTGCATGCCCCCACTCGAGACGAGGCCTGACTCCCCTGGGGAGAGTCCAGAAGTACCCAAAGATCCATGTCAGCCCCTGAGAGGAATCCTCCGTTCCGGCCCTGACTCCACACAAGGTTTTTGGCCCCGGTATCGACGGGAGAGGAATCCCGAGAGGCCCCCTAGCAACGCGCATGGGGACTGGCCTCTCCTGAGGCCACCAGGGCGGGTCCCTGAGGTCCCCGTCGTAACTCGAGAACACCTGCCGCAACTCGAGAAAATCCAGGAAGTTCTCCCTTCCAGGCGAGATGAGGCCTATTTCCAATGAGGCGTCTGGAGACTAATGACACCTAACCTCTGGCACTTCGAAAGGGTCTTTCACACCCTTGCTGCAACTCAAGAAGTTCACCGACATACCCGTCTCCACTCGAGAGGAAGCACGATGGTCCCGCCCACATCCAGAGGAGCCCCGTTTCCCCCTCGGAGCTCGAGATGAGGGATCCTTGACCTGCTTTCAACGGGAAAGAATTCCCGGTGTTCCCGTCGCATCTCAAGAGGAGGCACTCTCAACAGAAAAGGCGAGAGGAACTCCATGGTCGTACCACCATTCCAAGAGTCCCCCAGATGTCTCAGTCCATTCCAGAGGAACCTCTTTGCCCTGCACTGGCTCATCTTTCACGCCGAGGATCGACTCACACCACGGTGGCACGTGGGACAGCCCTGTGGGAAAGCCTCGAGGGAAAGCCTCGAGGGAAAACCACAGATCCTTTGATCCACGCGACGGGAAGCGTGACATTGCTGCTACAGCCTGGAAGGAAAGCGCACGTGCATGCCCCCACTCGAGACGAGGCCTGACTCCCCTGGGGAGACTCCAGAAGTACCCAAAGATCCATGTCAGCCCCTGAGAGGAATCCTCGGTTCCGGCCCTGACTCCGAAAAATTCTTTTGGCCCCGGTATCGACGGGAGAGGTATCCCGAGAGGCCCCCTAGCAACTCGCATGGGGAATGTCCTCTCCTGAGGCCACCAGGGCGGGTCCCTGAGGTCCCCGTCGTAACTCGAGAACACCTGCCGCAACTCGAGAAAATCCAGGAAGTTCTCCCTTCCAGGCGAGATGAGGCCTATTTCCGATGAGGCGTCTGGAGACTAATGACACCTAACCTCTGGAACTTCGAAAGGGTCTTTCACACCCTTGCTGCAACTCAAGAAGTTCACCGCCATACCCGTCTCCACTCGAGAGGAAGCACGATGGTCCCGCCCACATCCAGAGGAGCCCCGTTTCCCCCTCGGAGCTCTAGATGAGGAATCTATTCCCTGCTTTCAACGGGAAAGAATTCCCGGTGATCCCGTCGCATCTCAAGAGGAGGCACTCTCAACAGGAAACGCAAGAGGAACTCCATGGTCGTACCATTCCAAGAGTCCCCCAGATTTCTCAGTCCATTCCAGAGCAACCTCTTTGCCCTGCACTGGCTCATCTTTCACGCCGAGGATCGACTCACACCACGGTGGCACGTGGGACAGCCCTGTGGGAAAGCCTCGAGGGAAAACCACAGATCCTTTGATCCACGCGACGGGAAGAGTGACATTGCTGCTACAGCCTGTAAGAAAAGCGGACGTGCATGCCCCCACTCGAGAAGAGGCCTGACTCACCTGGGGAGACTCCAGAAGTACCCAAAGACCCATGTCAGCCCCTGAGAGGAATCCTCGTTTCCGGCCCTGACTCCACACAAGGATTTTGGCCCCGGTATCAACGGGAGAGGAATCCCGAGAGGCCCCCTAGGAACTCGCATGGGGACTGGCCTTTCCTGAGGCCACCAGGGCGGGGCCCTGAGGTCCCCATCGTAATTCGAGAACACCTGCCGCAACTCGAGAAAATCCAGGAAGTTCTCCCTTCCAGGCGAGATGAGGCCTATTTTCGATGAGGCGTCTGGAGACTAATGACACCTAACCTGTGGAACTTCGAAAGGGTCTTTCACACCCTTGCTGCAACTCAAGAAGTTCACCGCCATACCCGTCTCCACTCGAGAGGAAGCACGATGGTCCCGCCCACATAGAGAGGAGCCCCGTTTCCCCCTCGTAGCTCGAGATGAGGGATCCTTTCCCTGCTTTCAACGGGAAAGAATTTCCGGCGTTCCCGACGCATCTCAAGAGGAGGCACTCTCAACAGGAAAGGCGAGAGGAACTCCATGGTCGTACCACCATTCCAAGAGTCCCCAGATGCCTCAGTCCATTCCAGAGGAACCTCTTTGCCCTGCACTGGCTCTTCTTTCACGCCGAGGATCGACTCACACCACGGTGGCACGTGGGACAGCCCTGTGGGAAAGCCTCGAGGGAAAGCCTCGAGGGAAAACCACAGATCCTTTGATCCACGGGACGAAAAGCGTGACATTGATGCTACAGCCTGGAGGGAAAGCGCACGTGCATGCCCCCACTCGAGACGAGGCCTGACTCCCCTGGGGAGACTCCAGAAGTACCCAAAGATCCATATCAGCACCTGAGAGGAATCCTCGGTTCCGGCCCTGACTCCACACAAGATTTTTGGCCCCGGTATCGACGGGAGAGGAATCCCGAGAGGCCCCCTAGCACCTCGCATGGGGACTGGCCTTTCCTGAGGCCACCAGGGCGGTTCCCTGAGGTCCCCGTCGTAACTCGAGAACACCTGCCGCAACTCGAGAAAATCCAGGAAGTTCTCCCTTTCAGGCGAGATGAGGCCTATTTTCGATGAGGCGTCTGGAGACTAATGACACCTAACCTCTGGAACTTCGAAAGGATTTTTCACACCCTTGCTGCAACTCAAGAAGTTCACCGCCATACCCGTCTCCACTCGAGAGGAAGCACGATGGTCCCGCCCAGATCCAGAGGAGCCCCGTTTCCCCCTCGGAGCTCGAGATGAGGGATCCTTGACCTGCTTTCAACGGGAAAGAATTCCCGGTGTTCCCGTCGCATCTCAAGAGGAGGCACTCTCAACAGGAAAGGCGAGAGGAACTCCATGGTCGTACCACCATTCCAAGAGTCCCCCAGATGTCTCAGTCCATTACAGAGGAACCTCTTTGCCCTGCACTGGCTCATCTTTCACGCCGAGGATCGACTCACACCACGGTGGCACGTGGGACAGCCCTGTGGGAAAGCCTCAAGCGAAAACCGCAGATCCTTTGATCCACAAGAGGGGAAGCGTGACATTGCTGCTACAGCCTGGAAGGAAAGCGCACGTGGATGCCCCCACTCGAGACGTGGCCTGACTCCCCTGGGGAGCCTCCAGAAGTACCCAAAGAACCATGTCAGCCCCTGAGAGGAATCCTCGGTTCCGGCCCTGACTCCACACAAGTTTTTGGCCCCAGTATTGACGGGAGAGGAATCCCCAGAGGCGCCCTGGCAATTTGCATGGAGACTGGCCTTTCCTGAGGCCACCAGGGCGGGTCCCTGAGGTCCCCGTCGTAACTCGAGAACACCTGCCGCAACTCGAGAAAATCCAGGAAGTTCTCCCTTCCAGGCGAGATGAGGCCTATTTCCGATGAGGCGTCTGGAGACTAATGACACCTAACCTCTGGAACTTCGAAAGGGTCTTTCACACCCTTGCTGCAACTCAAGAAGTTCACCGCCATACCCGTCTCCACTCGCGAGGAAGCACGATGGTCCCGCCCACATCCAGAGGAACCCCGTTTCCCCCTCGGAGCTCGAGATGAGGGATCCTTTCCCTGCTTTCAACGGGAAAGAATTCCCGGCGATCCCGTCGCATCTCAAGAGGAGGCACTCTCCACAGGAAAGCCGAGAGGAACTCCATGGTCGTACCACCATTCCAAGAGTCCCCCAGATGTCTCAGTCCATTCCAGAGCAACCTCTTTGCCCTGCACTGGCTCATCTTTCACGCCGAGGATCGACCCACACCACGGTGGCACGTGGGACAGCCCTGTGGGAAAGCCTCGAGGGAAAGCCTCGAGGGAAAACCACAGATCCTTTGATCCACGCGACGGGAAGCGTGACATTGCTGCTACAGCCTGGAAGGAAAGCGCACGTGCATGCCCCCACTCGAGACGAGGCCTGACTCCCCTGGGGAGAGTCCAGAAGTACCCAAAGATCCATGTCAGCCCCTGAGAGGAATCCTCCGTTCCGGCCCTGACTCCACACAAGGTTTTTGGCCCCGGTATCGACGGGAGAGGAATCCCGAGAGGCCCCCTAGCAACGCGCATGGGGACTGGCCTCTCCTGAGGCCACCAGGGCGGGTCCCTGAGGTCCCCGTCGTAACTCGAGAACACCTGCCGCAACTCGAGAAAATCCAGGAAGTTCTCCCTTCCAGGCGAGATGAGGCCTATTTCCAATGAGGCGTCTGGAGACTAATGACACCTAACCTCTGGCACTTCGAAAGGGTCTTTCACACCCTTGCTGCAACTCAAGAAGTTCACCGACATACCCGTCTCCACTCGAGAGGAAGCACGATGGTCCCGCCCACATCCAGAGGAGCCCCGTTTCCCCCTCGGAGCTCGAGATGAGGGATCCTTGACCTGCTTTCAACGGGAAAGAATTCCCGGTGTTCCCGTCGCATCTCAAGAGGAGGCACTCTCAACAGAAAAGGCGAGAGGAACTCCATGGTCGTACCACCATTCCAAGAGTCCCCCAGATGTCTCAGTCCATTCCAGAGGAACCTCTTTGCCCTGCACTGGCTCATCTTTCACGCCGAGGATCGACTCACACCACGGTGGCACGTGGGACAGCCCTGTGGGAAAGCCTCGAGGGAAAGCCTCGAGGGAAAACCACAGATCCTTTGATCCACGCGACGGGAAGCGTGACATTGCTGCTACAGCCTGGAAGGAAAGCGCACGTGCATGCCCCCACTCGAGACGAGGCCTGACTCCCCTGGGGAGACTCCAGAAGTACCCAAAGATCCATGTCAGCCCCTGAGAGGAATCCTCGGTTCCGGCCCTGACTCCGAAACATTCTTTTGGCCCCGGTATCGACGGGAGAGGTATCCCGAGAGGCCCCCTAGCAACTCGCATGGGGAATGTCCTCTCCTGAGGCCACCAGGGCGGGTCCCTGAGGTCCCCGTCGTAACTCGAGAACACCTGCCGCAACTCGAGAAAATCCAGGAAGTTCTCCCTTCCAGGCGAGATGAGGCCTATTTCCGATGAGGCGTCTGGAGACTAATGACACCTAACCTCTGGAACTTCGAAAGGGTCTTTCACACCCTTGCTGCAACTCAAGAAGTTCACCGCCATACCCGTCTCCACTCGAGAGGAAGCACGATGGTCCCGCCCACATCCAGAGGAGCCCCGTTTCCCCCTCGGAGCTCTAGATGAGGAATCTATTCCCTGCTTTCAACGGGAAAGAATTCCCGGTGATCCCGTCGCATCTCAAGAGGAGGCACTCTCAACAGGAAACGCAAGAGGAACTCCATGGTCGTACCATTCCAAGAGTCCCCCAGATTTCTCAGTCCATTCCAGAGCAACCTCTTTGCCCTGCACTGGCTCATCTTTCACGCCGAGGATCGACTCACACCACGGTGGCACGTGGGACAGCCCTGTGGGAAAGCCTCGAGGGAAAACCACAGATCCTTTGATCCACGCGACGGGAAGAGTGACATTGCTGCTACAGCCTGTAAGAAAAGCGGACGTGCATGCCCCCACTCGAGAAGAGGCCTGACTCACCTGGGGAGACTCCAGAAGTACCCAAAGACCCATGTCAGCCCCTGAGAGGAATCCTCGTTTCCGGCCCTGACTCCACACAAGGATTTTGGCCCCGGTATCAACGGGAGAGGAATCCCGAGAGGCCCCCTAGGAACTCGCATGGGGACTGGCCTTTCCTGAGGCCACCAGGGCGGGGCCCTGAGGTCCCCATCGTAATTCGAGAACACCTGCCGCAACTCGAGAAAATCCAGGAAGTTCTCCCTTCCAGGCGAGATGAGGCCTATTTTCGATGAGGCGTCTGGAGACTAATGACACCTAACCTGTGGAACTTCGAAAGGGTCTTTCACACCCTTGCTGCAACTCAAGAAGTTCACCGCCATACCCGTCTCCACTCGAGAGGAAGCACGATGGTCCCGCCCACATAGAGAGGAGCCCCGTTTCCCCCTCGTAGCTCGAGATGAGGGATCCTTTCCCTGCTTTCAACGGGAAAGAATTTCCGGCGTTCCCGACGCATCTCAAGAGGAGGCACTCTCAACAGGAAAGGCGAGAGGAACTCCATGGTCGTACCACCATTCCAAGAGTCCCCAGATGCCTCAGTCCATTCCAGAGGAACCTCTTTGCCCTGCACTGGCTCTTCTTTCACGCCGAGGATCGACTCACACCACGGTGGCACGTGGGACAGCCCTGTGGGAAAGCCTCGAGGGAAAGCCTCGAGGGAAAACCACAGATCCTTTGATCCACGGGACGGAAAGCGTGACATTGATGCTACAGCCTGGAGGGAAAGCGCACGTGCATGCCCCCACTCGAGACGAGGCCTGACTCCCCTGGGGAGACTCCAGAAGTACCCAAAGATCCATATCAGTCCCTGAGAGGAATCCTCGGTTCTGGCCCTGACTCCACACAAGATTTTTGGCCCCAGTATCGACGGGAGAGGAATCCCGAGAGGCCCCCTAGCAACTCGCATGGGGACTGGCCTTTCCTGAGGCCACCAGGGCGGTTCCCTGAGGTCCCCGTCGTAACTCGAGAACACCTGTCGCAACTCGAGAAAATCCAGGAAGTTCTCCCTTTCAGGCGAGATGAGGCCTATTTTCGATGAGGCGTCTGGAGACTAATGACACCTAACCTCTGGAACTTCGAAAGGATTTTTCACACCCTTGCTGCAACTCAAGAAGTTCACCGCCATACCCGTCTCCACTCGAGAGGAAGCACGATGGTCCCGCCCACATCCAGAGGAGCCCCGTTTCCCCCTCGGAGCTCGAGATGAGGGATCCTTGACCTGCTTTCAACGGGAAAGAATTCCCGGTGTTCCCGTCGCATCTCAAGAGGAGGCACTCTCAACAGGAAAGGCGAGAGGAACTCCATGGTCGTACCACCATTCCAAGAGTCCCCCAGATGTCTCAGTCCATTCCAGAGGAACCTCTTTGCCCTGCACTGGCTCATCTTTAACGCCGAGGATCGACTCACACCACGGTGGCACGTGGGACAGCCCTGTGGGAAAGCCTCAAGCGAATACCGCAGATCCTTTGATCCACAAGACGGGAAGCGTGACATTGCTGCTACAGCCTGGAAGGAAAGCGCACGTGGATGCCCCCACTCGAGACGTGGCCTGACTCCCCTGGGGAGCCTCCAGAAGTACCCAAAGAACCATGTCAGCCCCTGAGAGGAATCCTCGGTTCCGGCCCTGACTCCACACAAGTTTTTGGCCCCAGTATTGACGGGAGAGGAATCCCCAGAGGCGCCCTGGCAATTTGCATGGAGACTGGCCTTTCCTGAGGCCACCAGGGCGGGTCCCTGAGGTCCCCGTCGTAACTCCAGAACACCTGCCGCAACTCGAGAAAATCCAGGAAGTTCTCCCTTCCAGGCGAGATGAGGCCTATTTCCAATGAGGCGTCCGGAGACTAATGACACCTAACCTCTGGAACTTCGAAAGGGTCTTTCACACCCTTGCTGCAACTCAAGAAGTTCACCGCCATACCCGTCTCCACTCGAGAGAAAGCACAATGGTCCCGCCCACATACAGAGGAGACCCGTTTCCCCCTCGTAGCTCGAGATGCGGGATCCTTTCCCTGCTTTCAACGGGAAAGAATTCCCGGCGTTCCCGTCGCATCTCAAGAGGAGGCACTCTCAACAGGAAACGCAAGAGGAACTCCATGGTCGTACTACCATTCCAAGAGTCCCCCAGATGTCTCAGTCCATTCCAGAGGAACCTCTTTTCCCTGCACTGGCTCATCTTTCAGGCCAAGGATCGACTCACACCACGGTGGCACGTGGGACAGTCCTGTGGGAAAGCCTCGAGGGAAAGCCTCGAGGGAAAACCACAGATCCTTTAATCCACGTGACGGGAAGAGTGACATTGCTGCTACAGCCTGGAAGGTAAGCGCATGTGCATGCCCCCACTCGAGACGAGGCCTGACTCCCCTGGGGAGACTCCAGAAGTTCCCAAAAATCCACGTCAGACCCTGAGTGGAATCCTCGGTTCCGGCCCTGACTCCACACAAGGTTTTTGGCCCCGGTATCAATGGGAGAGGAATCCCGAGAGGCCCCCTAGCAACTAGCATGGGGACTGGCCGTTCTTGAGGCCACCAGGGCGGGTCCCTGAGGTCCCCGTCGTAACTCGAGAACACCTGCCGCAACTCGAGAAAATCCAGGAAGTTCTCCCTTCCAGGCGAGATGAGGCCTATTTCCGATGAGGCGTCTGGAGACTAATGACACCTAACCTCTGGAACTTCGAAAGGGTCTTTCACACCCTTGCTGCAACTCAAGAAGTTCACCGCCATACCCGTCTCCACTCGAGAGGAAGCACGATGGTCCCGCCCACATCCAGAGGAGCCACGTTTCCCCCTCGGAGCTCGAGATGAGGGATCCTTTCCCTGCTTTCAACGGGAAAGAATTCCCGGCGTTCCCGTCGCATCTCAAGAGGAGGCACTCTCAACAGGAAAGTTGAGAGGAACTCCATGGTCGTACCACCATTCTAAGAGTCCCCCAGATGTCTCAGTCCATTCCAGAGGAACCTCTTTGCCCTGCACTGGCTCATCTATCACGCCGAGGATCGACTCACACCACGGTGGCACGTGGGACAGCCCTGTGGGAAAGCCTCGAGGGAAAGCCTCGAGGGAAAACCACAGATCCTTTGATCCACGCCACGGGAAGCGTGACATTGCTGCTACAGCCTGGAAGGAAAGCGCACGTGCATGCCCCCACTCGAGACGAGGCCTGACTCCCCTGTGGCGACTCCAGAAGTACCCAAAGATCCATGTCAGCCCCTGAGAGGAATGCTCGGTTCCGGCCCTGACTCCACACAAGGTTTTTGGCCCCTGTATCGACGGGAGAGGAATCCCGAGAGGCCCCCTACAAATCGCATGGGGACTGGCCTCTCCTGAGGCCACCAGGGCGGGTCCTTGAGGTCCCCATCTTAACTCGAGATCACCTGCCGCAACTCGAGAAAATCCAGGAAGTTCTCCCTTCCAGGCGAGATGAGGCCTATTTCCGATGAGGCGTCTGGAGACTAATGACACCTAACCTCTGGAACTTCGAAAGGGTCTTTCACACCCTTGCTGCAACTCAAGAAGTTCACCGCCATACCCGTCTCCCCTCGAGAGGAAGCACGATGGTCCCGCCCACATCCAGAGGAGCCCCGTTTCCCCCTCGGAGCTCGAGATGTGGGATCCTTTCCCTGCTTTCAACGGGAAAGAATTCCCGGCGTTCCCGTCGCATCTCAAGAGGAGGCACTCTCAACAGGAAAGGCGAGAGGCGCTCCATGGTCGTACCACCATTCCGAGAGTCCCCCAGATGTCTCAGTCCATTCCAGAGGAACCTCTTTGCCCTGCACTGGCTCATCTTTCACGCCAAGGATCGACTCACACCACGGTGGCACGTGGGACAGCCCTGTGGGAAAGCCTCGAGGGAAAGCCTCGAGGGAAAACCACAGATCCTTTGATCCACGCCAAGGGAAGCGTGACATTGCTGCTACAGCCTGGAAGGAAAGCGCACGTGCATGCCCCCACTCGAGACGAGGCCTGACTCCCCTGGGGAGACTCCAGAAGTACCCAAAGATCCATGTCAGCCCCTGAGAGGAATCCTCCGTTCCGGCCCTGACTCCACACAAGGTTTTTGGCCCCGGTATCGACGGGAGAGGAATCCCGAGAGGCCCCCTAGCAACGCGCATGGGGACTGGCCTCTCCTGAGGCCACCAGGGCGGGTCCCTGAGGTCCCCGTCGTAACTCGGGAACACCTGCCGCAACTCGAGAAAATCCAGGAAGTTCTCCCTTCCAGGCGAGATGAGGCCTATTTCCGATGAGGCGTCTGGAGACTAATGACACCTAACCTCTGGAACTTCGAAAGGGTCTTTCACACCCTTGCTGCAACTCAAGAAGTTCACCGCCATACCCGTCTCCCCTCGAGAGGAAGCACGATGGTCCCGCCCACATCCAGAGGAGCCCCGTTTCCCCCTCGGAGCTCGAGATGTGGGATCCTTTCCCTGCTTTCAACGGGAAAGAATTCCCGGCGTTCCCGTCGCATCTCAAGAGGAGGCACTCTCAACAGGAAAGGCGAGAGGAGCTCCATGGTCGTACCACCATTCCGAGAGTCCCCCAGATGTCTCAGTCCATTCCAGAGGAACCTCTTTGCCCTGCACTGGCTCATCTTTCACGCCAAGGATCGACTCACACCACGGTGGCACGTGGGACAGCCCTGTGGGAAAGCCTCGAGGGAAAGCCTCGAGGGAAAACCACAGATCCTTTGATCCACGCCAAGGGAAGCGTGACATTGCTGCTACAGCCTGGAAGGAAAGGGCACGTTCATGCCCCCACTCGAGACGAGGCCTGACTCCCCTGGGGAGACTCCAGAAGTACCCAAAGATCCATGTCAACCCCTGAGAGGAATCCTCGGTTCCGGCCCTGACTCCAAAAAATTCTTTTGGCCCCGATATCGACGGGAGAGGAATCCCGAGAGGCCCCCTAGCAACTCGCATGGGGACTGGCCTCTCCTGAGGCCACCAGGGCGGGTCCCTGAGGTCCCCGTCGTAACTCGGGAACACCTGCCGCAACTCGAGAAAATCCAGGAAGTTCTCCCTTCCAGGCGAGATGAGGCCTATTTCCGATGAGGCGTCTGGAGACTAATGACACCTAACCTCTGGAACTTCGAAAGGGTCTTTCACACCCTTGCTGCAACTCAAGAAGTTCACCGCCATACCCGTCTCCACTCGCGAGGAAGCACGATGGTCCCGCCCACATCCAGAGGAACCCCGTTTCCCCCTCGGAGCTCGAGATGAGGGATCCTTTCCCTGCTTTCAACGGGAAAGAATTCCCGGCGATCCCGTCGCATCTCAAGAGGAGGCACTCTCCACAGGAAAGCCGAGAGGAACTCCATGGTCGTACCACCATTCCAAGAGTCCCCCAGATGTCTCAGTCCATTCCAGAGGAACCTCTTTGCCCTGCAGTGGCTCATCTTTCACGCCGAGGATCGACTCACACCACGGTGGCACGTGGGAAAGCCTCGAGGGAAAGCCTCGAGGGAAAACCACAGATCCTTTGATCCACGCGACGGGAAGCGTGACATTGCTGCTACAGCCTGGAAGGAAAGCGCACGTGCATGCCCCCACTCGAGACGAGGCCTGACTCCCCTGGGGAGACTCCAGAAGTACCCAAAGATCCATGTCAGCCCCTGAGAGGAATCCTCCGTTCCGGCCCTGACTCCACACAAGGTTTTTGGCCCCGGTATCGACGGGAGAGGAATCCCGAGAGGCCCCCTAGCAACGCGCATGGGGACTGGCCTCTCCTGAGGCCACCAGGGCGGGTCCCTGAGGTCCCCGTCGTAACTCGGGAACACCTGCCGCAACTCGAGAAAATCCAGGAAGTTCTCCCTTCCAGGCGAGATGAGGCCTATTTCCGATGAGGCGTCTGGAGACTAATGACACCTAACCTCTGGAACTTCGAAAGGGTCTTTCACACCCTTACTGCAACTCAAGAAGTTCACCACCATACCCGTCTCCAATCGAGAGGAAGCACGATGGTTCCGCCCACATCCAGAGGAGCCCCGTTTCCTCCTCGTAGCTCGAGATGAGGGATCCTTTCCCTGCTTTCAACGGGAAAGAATTCCCGGCGTTTCCGTCGCATCTCAAGAGGAGGCACTCTCAACAGGAAAGGCGAGAGGAGCTCCATGGTCGTACCACCATTCCAAGAGTCCCCCAGATGTCTCAGTCCATTCCAGAGGAACCTCTTTGCCCTGCACTGGCTCATCTTTCACGCCGAGGATCGACTCACACCACGGTGGCACGTGAGACAGCCCTGTGGGAAAGCCTCGAGGGAAAGCCTCGAGGGAAAACCACAGATCCTATGATCCACGCGACAGGAAGCATGACATTGCTGCTACAGCCTGGAAGGAAAGCGCACGTGGATGCCCCCACTCGAGACGAGGCCTGACTCCCCTGGGGAGACTCCAGAAGTACCCAAAGATCCATGTCAGCCCGTGAGAGGAATCCTCGGTTCCGGCCCTGACTCCACACAAGGTTTTTGGCCCCGGTATCGACGGGAGAGGAATCCCGAGAGGCCCCCTTGCAACTCGCATGGGGTCTGGCCTCTCCTGAGGCCACCAGGGCGGGTCCCTGAAGTCCCCGTCGTAACTCGAGAACACCTGCCACAACTCGAGAAAATCCAGGAAGTTCTCCCTTCCAGGCGAGATGAGGCCTATTTCCGATGAGGCGTCTGGAGACTAATGACACCTAACCTCCGGAACTTAGAAAGGGTCTTTCACACCCTTGCTGCAACTCAAGAAGTTCACCGCCATACCCGTCTCCACTCGAGAGGAAGCACGATGGTCCCGCCCACATCCAGAGGAACCCCGTTTCCCCCTCGGAGCTCGAGATGAGGGATCCTTTCCCTGCTTTCAACGGAAAAGAATTCCCGGCGATCCCGTCGCATCTCAAGAGGAGGCACTCTCAACAGGAAAGGCGAGAGGAACTCCATGGTCGTACCACCATTCCAAGAGTCCCCCAGATGTCTCAGTCCATTCCAGAGGAATCTCTTTGCCCTGCAGTGGCTCCTCTTTCACGCCGAGGATCGACTCACACCACGGTGGCACTTGGGACAGCCCTGTGGGAAAGCCTCGAGGGAAAGCCTCGAGGGAAAACCACAGATCCCTTGATCCACGCAACGGGAAGCGTGACATTTCTGCTACAGCCTAGAAGGGAAGCGCACGTGCATGCCCCCACTCGAGACGAGGCCTGACTCCCCTGGGGAAACTCCAGAAGTACCCAAAGATCCATGTCAGACCCTGAGACGAATGCTCGGTTCCGGCCCTGACTCCACACAAGGTTTTTGGCCCCGATATCGACGGGAGAGGAATCCCGAGAGGCCCCCTAGCAACTCGCATGGGGACTGGCCTCTCCTGAGGCCACCAGGGCGGGTCACTGAGGTCCCCGTCGTAACTCGGGATCACCTGCCGCAACTCGAGAAAATCCAGGAAGTTCTCCCTTCCAGGCGAGATGAGGCCTATTTCCGATGAGGCGTCTGGAGACTAATGACACCTAAGCTCTGGAACTTCGAAAGGGTCTTTCACACCCTTGCTGCAACTCAAGAAGTTCACCGCCATACCCGTCTCCATTCGAGAGGAAGCACGATGGTCCCGCCCACATCCAGAGGAGCCACGTTTCCCCCTCGGAGCTCGAGATGAGGGATCCTTTCCCTGCTTTCAACGGGAAAGAATTCCCGGCGTTCCCGTCGCATCTCAAGAGGAGGCACTCTCAACAGGAAAGTTGAGAGGAACTCCATGGTCGTACCACCATTCTAAGAGTCCCCCAGATGTCTCAGTCCATTCCAGAGGAACCTCTTTGCCCTGCACTGGCTCATCTATCACGCCGAGGATCGACTCACACCACGGTGGCACGTGGGACAGCCCTGTGGGAAAGCCTCGAGGGAAAGCCTCGAGGGAAAACCACAGATCCTTTGATCCACACGACGGGAAGCGTGACATTGCTGCTACAGCCTGGAAGGAAAGCGCACGTGCATGCCCCCACTCGAGACGAGGCCTGACTCCCCTGGGGCGACTCCAGAAGTACCCAAAGATCCATGTCAGCCCCTGAGAGGAATGCTCGGTTCCGGCCCTGACTCCACACAAGGTTTTTGGCCCCTGTATCGACGGGAGAGGAATCCCGAGAGGCCCCCTAGCAAATCGCATGGGGACTGGCCTCTCCTGAGGCCACCAGGGCGGGTCCTTGAGGTCCCCATCTTAACTCGAGATCACCTGCCGCAACTCGAGAAAATCCAGGAAGTTCTCCCTTCCAGGCGAGATGAGGCCTATTTCCGATGAGGCGTCTGGAGACTAATGACACCTAACCTCTGGAACTTCGAAAGGGTCTTTCACACCCTTGCTGCAACTCAAGAAGTTCACCGCCATACCCGTCTCCCCTCGAGAGGAAGCACGATGGTCCCGCCCACATCCAGAGGAGCCCCGTTTCCCCCTCGGAGCTCGAGATGTGGGATCCTTTCCCTGCTTTCAACGGGAAAGAATTCCCGGCGTTTCCGTCGCATCTCAAGAGGAGGCACTCTCAACAGGAAAGGCGAGAGGAACTCCATGGTCGTACCACCATTCCGAGAGTCCCCCAGATGTCTCAGTCCATTCCAGAGGAACCTCTTTGCCCTGCACTGGCTCATCTTTCACGCCAAGGATCGACTCACACCACGGTGGCACGTGGGACAGCCCTGTGGGAAAGCCTCGAGGGAAAGCCTCGAGGGAAAACCACAGATCCTTTGATCCACGCCAAGGGAAGCGTGACATTGCTGCGACAGCCTGGAAGGAAAGGGCACGTGCATGCCCCCACTCGAGACGAGGCCTGACTCCCCTGGGGAGACTCCAGAAGTACCCAAAGATCCATGTCAACCCCTGAGAGGAATCCTCGGTTCCGGCCCTGACTCCAAAAAATTCTTTTGGCCCCGATATCGACGGGAGAGGAATCCCGAGAGGCCCCCTAGCAACTCGCATGGGGACTGGCCTCTCCTGAGGCCACCAGGGCGGGTCCCTGAGGTCCCCGTCGTAACTCGGGAACACCTGCCGCAACTCGAGAAAATCCAGGAAGTTCTCCCTTCCAGGCGAGATGAGGCCTATTTCCGATGAGGCGTCTGGAGACTAATGACACCTAACCTCTGGAATTTCGAAAGGGTCTTTCACACCCTTGCTGCAACTCAAGAAGTTCACCGCCATACCCGTCTCCACTCGCGAGGAAGAACGATGGTCCCGCCCACATCCAGAGGAACCCCGTTTCCCCCTCGGAGCTCGAGATGAGGGATCCTTTCCCTGCTTTCAACGGGAAAGAATTCCCGGCGATCCCGTCGCATCTCAAGAGGAGGCACTCTCCACAGGAAAGCCGAGAGGAACTCCATGGTCGTACCACCATTCCAAGAGTCCCCCAGATGTCTCAGTCCATTCCAGAGGAACCTCTTTGCCCTGCACTGGCTCATCTTTCACGCCGAGGATCGACTCACACCACGGTGGCACGTGGGAAAGCCTCGAGGGAAAGCCTCGAGGGAAAACCACAGATCCTTTGATCCACGCGACGGGAAGCGTGACATTGCTGCTACAGCCTGGAAGGAAAGCGCACGTGCATGCCCCCACTCGAGACGAGGCCTGACTCCCCTGGGGAGACTCCAGACGTACCCAAAGATCCATGTCAGCCCCTGAGAGCAATCCTCGGTTCCGGCCCTGACTCCGATAAATTCTTTTGGCCCCGGTATCGACGGGAGAGGTATCCCGAGAGGCCCCCTAGCAACTCGCATGGGGAATGGCCTCTCCTGAGGCCACCAGGGCGGGTCCCTGAGGTCCCCGTCGTAACTCGAGAACACCTGCCGCAACTCGAGAAAATCCAGGAAGTTCTCCCTTCCAGGCGAGATGAGGCCTATTTCCGATGAGGCGTCTGGAGACTAATGACACCTAACCTCTGGAACTTCGAAAGGGTCTTTCACACCCTTGCTGCAACTCAAGAAGTTCACCGCCATACCCGTCTCCACTCGAGAGGAAGCACGATGGTCCCGCCCACATCCAGAGGAGCCCCGTTTCCCCCTCGGAGCTCTAGATGAGGGATCTATTCCCTGCTTTCAACGGGAAAGAATTCCCGGTGATCCCGTCGCATCTCAAGAGGAGGCACTCTCAACAGGAAACGCAAGAGGAATTCCATGGTCGTACCATTCCAAGAGTCCCCCAGATTTCTCAGTCCATTCCAGAGCAACCTCTTTGCCCTGCACTGGCTCATCTTTCACGCCGAGGATCGACTCACACCACGGTGGCACGTGGGACAGCCCTGTGGGAAAGCCTCGAGGGAAAACCACAGATCCTTTGATCCACGCGACGGGAAAAGTTACATTGCTGCTACAGCCTGTAAGAAAAGCGGACGTGCATGCCCCCACTCGAGAAGAGGCCTGACTCACCTGGGGAGACTCCAGAAGTACCCAAAGACCCATGTCAGCCCCTGAGAGGAATCCTCGGTTCCGGCCCTGACTCCACACAAGGATTTTGGCCCCGGTATCAACGGGAGAGGAATCCCGAGAGGCCCCCTAGGAACTCGCATGGGGACTGGCCTTTCCTGAGGCCACCAGGGCGGGGCCCTGAGGTCCCCATCGTAATTCGAGAACACCTGCCGCAACTCGAGAAAATCCAGGAAGTTCTCCCTTCCAGGCGAGATGAGGCCTATTTCCGATGAGGCGTCTGGAGACTAATGACACCTAACCTCTGGAACTTCGAAAGGGTCTTTCACACCCTTGCTGCAACTCAAGAAGTTCACCGCCATACCCGTCTCCACTCGAGAGGAAGCACGATGGTCCCGCCCACATCCAGAGGAGCCCCGTTTGCCCCTCGTAGCTCGAGATGAGGAATCCTTTCCCTGCTTTCAATGGGAAAGAATTCCCGGCCTTCCCGTCGAATCTCAAGAGGAGGCACTCTCAACAGGAAAGGCGAGAGGAACTCCATGATCGTACCACCATTCCAAGAGTCCCCCAGATGTCTCAGTCCATTCCAGAGGAACCTCTTTGCCCTGCACTGGCTCATCTTTCACGCCGAGGATCGACTCACACCACGGTGGCACGTGGGACAGCCCTGTGGGAAAGCCTCAAGCGAAAACCGCAGATCCTTTGATCCACAAGAGGGGAAGCGTGACATTGCTGCTACAGCCTGGAAGGAAAGCGCACGTGGATGCCCCCACTCGAGACGTGGCCTGACTCCCCTGGGGAGCCTCCAGAAGTACCCAAAGAACCATGTCAGCCCCTGAGAGGAATCCTCGGTTCCGGCCCTGACTCCACACAAGTTTTTGGCCCCAGTATTGACGGGAGAGGAATCCCCAGAGGCGCCCTGGCAATTTTCATGGAGACTGGCCTTTCCTGAGGCCACCAGGGCGGGTCCCTGAGGTCCCCGTCGTAACTCGAGAACACCTGCCGCAACTCGAGAAAATCCAGGAAGTTCTCCCTTCCAGGCGAGATGAGGCCTATTTCCGATGAGGCGTCTGGAGACTAATGACACCTAACCTCTGGAACTTCGAAAGGGTCTTTCACACCCTTGCTGCAACTCAAGAAGTTCACCGCCATACCCGTCTCCACTTGCGAGGAAGCACGATGGTCCCGCCCACATCCAGAGGAACCCCGTTTCCCCCTCGGAGCTCGAGATGAGGGATCCTTTCCCTGCTTTCAACGGGAAAGAATTCCCGGCGATCCCGTCGCATCTCAAGAGGAGGCACTCTCCACAGGAAAGCCGAGAGGAACTCCATGGTCGTACCACCATTCCAAGAGTCCCCCAGATGTCTCAGTCCATTCCAGAGGAACCTCTTTGCCCTGCACTGGCTCATCTTTCACGCCGAGGATCGACCCACACCACGGTGGCACGTGGGACAGCCCTGTGGGAAAGCCTCGAGGGAAAGCCTCGAGGGAAAACCACAGATCCTTTGATCCACGCGACGGGAAGCGTGACATTGCTGCTACAGCCTGGAAGGAAAGCGCACGTGCATGCCCCCACTCGAGACGAGGCCTGACTCCCCTGGGGAGACTCCAGAAGTACCCAAAGATCCATGTCAGCCCCTGAGAGGAATCCTCCGTTCCGGCCCTGACTCCACACAAGGTTTTTGGCCCCGGTATCGACGGGAGAGGAATCCCGAGAGGCCCCCTAGCAACGCGCATGGGGACTGGCCTCTCCTGAGGCCACCAGGGCGGGTCCCTGAGGTCCCCGTCGTAACTCGGGAACACCTGCCGCAACTCGAGAAAATCCAGGAAGTTCTCCCTTCCAGGCGAGATGAGGCCTATTTCCGATGAGGCGTCTGGAGACTAATGACACCTAACCTCTGGCACTTCGAAAGGGTCTTTCACACCCTTGCTGCAACTCAAGAAGTTCACCGACATACCCGTCTCCACTCGAGAGGAAGCACGATGGTCCCGCCCACATCCAGAGGAGCCCCGTTTCCCCCTCGGAGCTCGAGATGAGGGATCCTTGACCTGCTTTCAACGGGAAAGAATTCCCGGTGTTCCCGTCGCATCTCAAGAGGAGGCACTCTCAACAGAAAAGGCGAGAGGAACTCCATGGTCGTACCACCATTCCAAGAGTCCCCAGATGCCTCAGTCCATTCCAGAGGAACCTCTTTGCCCTGCACTGGCTCTTCTTTCACGCCGAGGATCGACTCACACCACGGTGGCACGTGGGACAGCCCTGTGTGAAAGCCTCGAGGGAAAGCCTCGAGGGAAAACCACAGATCCTTTGATCCACGGGACGGAAAGCGTGACATTGATGCTACAGCCTGGAGGGAAAGCGCACGTGCATGCCCCCACTCGAGACGAGGCCTGACTCCCCTGGGGAGACTCCAGAAGTACCCAAAGATCCATATCAGCACCTGAGAGGAATCCTCGGTTCCGGCCCTGACTCCACACAAGATTTTTGGCCCCGGTATCGACGGGAGAGGAATCCCGAGAGGCCCCCTAGCACCTCGCATGGGGACTGGCCTTTCCTGAGGCCACCAGGGCGGTTCCCTGAGGTCCCCGTCGTAACTCGAGAACACCTGCCGCAACTCGAGAAAATCCAGGAAGTTCTCCCTTTCAGGCGAGATGAGGCCTATTTTCGATGAGGCGTCTGGAGACTAATGACACCTAACCTCTGGAACTTCGAAAGGATTTTTCACACCCTTGCTGCAACTCAAGAAGTTCACCGCCATACCCGTCTCCACTCGAGAGGAAGCACGATGGTCCCGCCCAGATCCAGAGGAGCCCCGTTTCCCCCTCGGAGCTCGAGATGAGGGATCCTTGACCTGCTTTCAACGGGAAAGAATTCCCGGTGTTCCCGTCGCATCTCAAGAGGAGGCACTCTCAACAGGAAAGGCGAGAGGAACTCCATGGTCGTACCACCATTCCAAGAGTCCCCCAGATGTCTCAGTCCATTCCAGAGGAACCTCTTTGCCCTGCACTGGCTCATCTTTCACGCCGAGGATAGACTCACACCACGGTGGCACGTGGGACAGCCCTGTGGGAAAGCCTCGAGGGAAAGCCTCGAGGGAAAACCACAGATCCTTTGATCCACGCGACGGGAAGCGTGACATTGCTGCTACAGCCTGGAAGGAAAGCGCACGTGCATGCCCCCACTCGAGACGAGGCCTGACTCCCCTGGGGAGACTCCAGAAGTACCCAAAGATCCATGTCAGCCCCTGAGAGGAATCCTCCGTTCCGGCCCTGACTCCACACAAGGTTTTTGGCCCCGGTATCGACGGGAGAGGAATCCCGAGAGGCCCCCTAGCAACGCGCATGGGGACTGGCCTCTCCTGAGGCCACCAGGGCGGGTCCCTGAGGTCCCCGTCGTAACTCGGGAACACCTGCCGCAACTCGAGAAAATCCAGGAAGTTCTCCCTTCCAGGCGAGATGAGGCCTATTTCCGATGAGGCGTCTGGAGACTAATGACACCTAACCTCTGGCACTTCGAAAGGGTCTTTCACACCCTTGCTGCAACTCAAGAAGTTCACCGCCATACCCGTCTCCACTCGAGAGGAAGCACGATGGTCCCGCCCACATCCAGAGGAGCCCCGTTTCCCCCTCGGAGCTCGAGATGAGGGATCCTTGACCTGCTTTCAACGGGAAAGAATTCCCGGTGTTCCCGTCGCATCTCAAGAGGAGGCACTCTCAACAGAAAAGACGAGAGGAACTCCATGGTCGTACCACCATTCCAAGAGTCCCCCAGATGTCTCAGTCCATTCCAGAGGAACCTCTTTGCCCTGCACTGGCTCATCTTTCACGCCGAGGATCGACTCACACCACGGTGGCACGTGGGACAGCCCTGTGGGAAAGCCTCGAGGGAAAGCCTCGAGGGAAAACCACAGATCCTTTGATCCACGCGACGGGAAGCGTGACATTGCTGCTACAGCCTGGAAGGAAAGCGCACGTGCATGCCCCCACTCGAGACGAGGCCTGACTCCCCTGGGGAGACTCCAGAAGTACCCAAAGATCCATGTCAGCCCCTGAGAGGAATCCTCGGTTCCGGCCCTGACTCCGAAAAATTCTTTTGGCCCCGGTATCGACGGGAGAGGTATCCCGAGAGGCCCCCTAGCAACTCGCATGGGGAATGTCCTCTCCTGAGGCCACCAGGGCGGGTCCCTGAGGTCCCCGTCGTAACTCCAGAACACCTGCCGCAACTCGAGAAAATCCAGGAAGTTCTCCCTTCCAGGCGAGATGAGGCCTATTTCCAATGAGGCGTCCGGAGACTAATGACACCTAACCTCTGGAACTTCGAAAGGGTCTTTCACACCCTTGCTGCAACTCAAGAAGTTCACCGCCATACCCGTCTCCACTCGAGAGAAAGCACAATGGTCCCGCCCACATACAGAGGAGACCCGTTTCCCCCTCGTAGCTCGAGATGCGGGATCCTTTCCCTGCTTTCAACGGGAAAGAATTCCCGGCGTTCCCGTCGCATCTCAAGAGGAGGCACTCTCAACAGGAAACGCAAGAGGAACTCCATGGTCGTACTACCATTCCAAGAGTCCCCCAGATGTCTCAGTCCATTCCAGAGGAACCTCTTTGCCCTGCACTGGCTCATCTTTCAGGCCAAGGATCGACTCACACCACGGTGGCACGTGGGACAGTCCTGTGGGAAAGCCTCGAGGGAAAGCCTCGAGGGAAAACCACAGATCCTTTGATCCACGCGACGGGAAGAGTGACATTGCTGCTACAGCCTGGAAGGAAAGCGCATGTGCATTCCCCCACTCGAGACGAGGCCTGACTCCCCTGGGGAGACTCCAGAAGTTCCCAAAAATCCACGTCAGCCCCTGAGTGGAATCCTCGGTTCCGGCCCTGACTCCACACAAGGTTTTTGGCCCCGGTATCGACGGGAGAGGAATCCCGAGAAGCACCCTAGCAACTCGCATGGGGACTGGCCTCTCCTGAGGCCACCAGGGCGGGTCCCTGAGGTCCCCGTCGTAACTCGGGAACACCTGCCGCAACTCGAGAAAATCCAGGAAGTTCTCCCTTCCGGGCGAGATGAGGCCTATTTCCAATGAGGCGTCTGGAGACTAATGACACCTAACCTCTGGAACTTCGAAAGGGTCTTTCACACCCTTGCTGCAACTCAAGAAGTTCACCGCCATACCTGTCTCCACTCGAGAGGAAGCATGATGGTCCCGCCCAAATCCAGAGGAGCCCCGTTTCCCCCTCGTAGCTCGAGATGAGGGATCCTTTCCCTGCTTTCAACGGGAAAGAATTCCCGGCGTTCCCGTCGCATCTCAAGAGGAGGCACTCTCAACAGGAAAGGCGAGAGGAACTCCATGGTCGTACCACCATTCCAAGAGTCCCCCAGATGTCTCAGTCCATTCCAGAGGAAACTCTTTGCCCTGCACTGGCTCATCTTTCACGCCGAGGATCGACTCACACCACGGTGGCACGTGGGACAGCCCTGTGGGAAAGCCTCGAGGGAAAGCCTCGAGGGAAAAAAACAGACCCTTTGATCCACGCGACGGGAAGCGTGACATTGCTGCTGCAGCCTGGAAGGAAAGCGCACGTGCATGCCCCCACACGTGACGAGGCCTGTCTCCCCTGGCGAGACTCCAGAAGTACCCAAAGATCCATATCAGCCCCTGAGAGGAATCCTCGGTTCCGGCCCTGAATCCACACAAGGTTTATGGCCGCGGTATCGACGGGAGAGGAATCCCGAGAGGCCCCCTAGCAACTCGCATGGGGACTGGCCTCTCCTGAGGCCACCAGGGCGGGTCACTGAGGTCCCCGTCGTAACTCGGGATAACCTGCCGCAACTCGAGAAAATCCAGGAAGTTCTCCCTTCCAGGCGAGATGAGGCCTATTTCCGATGAGGCGTCTGGAGACTAATGACACCTAACCTCTGAAACTTCGAAAGGGTCTTTCACACCCTTGCTGCAACTCAAGAAGTTCACCGCCATACCCGTCTCCACTGGAGAGGAAGCACGATGGTCCCGCCCACATCCAGAGGAGCCCCGATTGCCCCTCGTAGCTTGAGATGAGGAATCCTTTCCCTGCTTTTAATGGGAAAGAATTTCCGGCCTTCCCGTCGAATCTCAAGAGGAGGCACTCTCAACAGGAAAGGCGAGAGGAACTCCATGGTCGTACCACCATTCCAAGAGTCCCCCAAATGTCTCAGTCCATTCCAGAGGGACCTCTTTGCCCTGCACTGGCTCATCTTTCACGCCGAGGATCGAATCACACCATGGTGGCACGTGGGACAGCCCTGTGGGAAAGCCTCGAGGGAAAGCCTCGAGGGAAAACCACAGATCCTTTGATCCTCGGGACGGAAAGCGTGACATTGATGCTACAGCCTGGAGGGAAAGCGCACGTGCATGCCCCCACTCGAGACGAGGCCTGACTCCCCTGGGGAGACTCCAGAAGTACCCAAAGATCCATGTCAGCCCCTGAGAGGAATCCTCGGTTCCGGCCCTGACTCCACACAAGATTTTTGGCCCCGGTATCGACGGGAGAGGAATCCCGAGAGGCCCCCTAGCAACTCGCATGTGACTGGCCTTTCCTGAGGCCACCAGGGCGGTTCCCTGAGGTCCCCGTCGTAACTCGAGAACACCTGCCGCAACTCGAGAAAATCCAGTAAGTTCTCCCTTTCAGGCGAGATGAGGCCTATTTTCGATGAGGCGTCTGGAGACTAATGACACCTAACCTCTGGAACTTCGAAAGGGTCTTTCACACCCTTGCTGCAACTCAAGAAGTTCACCGCCATACCCGTCTCCACTCGAGAGGAAGCACGATGGTCCCGCCCACATCCAGAGGAGCCCCGTTTCCCCCTCGGAGCTCGAGATGAGGGATCCTTGACCTGCTTTCAACGGGAAAGAATTCCCGGCGTCCCCGTCGCATCTCAAGAGGAGGCACTCTCAACAGGAAAGGCGAGAGGAACTCCATGGTCGTACCACCATTCCAAGAGTCCCCCAGATGTCTCAGTCCATTCCAGAGGAACCTATTTGCCCTGCACTGGCTCATCTTTCACGCCGAGGATCGACTCACACCACGGTGGCACGTGGGACAGCCCTGTGGGAAAGCCTAAAGCGAAAACCGCAGATCCTTTGATCCACAAGACGGGAAGCGTGACATTGCTGCTACAGCCTGGAAGGAAAGCGCACGTGCATGCCCCCACTCGAGACGTGGCCTGACTCCCCTGGGGAGCCTCCAGAAGTACCCAAAGATCCATGTCAGCCCCTGAGAGCAATCCTCGGTTCCGGCCCTGACTCCACACAAGGTTTTTGGCCCCAGTATTGACGGGAGAGGAATCCCCAGAGGCGCCCTGGCAATTCGCATGGAGACTGGCCTTTCCTGAGGCCACCAGGGCGGGTCCCTGAGGTCCCCGTCGTAACTCGAGAACACCTGCCGCAACTCGAGAAAATCCAGGAAGTTCTCCCTTCCAGGCGAGATGAGGCCTATTTCCAATGAGGCGTCCGGAGACTAATGACACCTAACCTCTGGAACTTCGAAAGGGTCTTTCACACCCTTGCTGCAACTCAAGAAGTTCACCGCCATACCCGTCTCCACTCGAGAGAAAGCACAATGGTCCCGCCCACATACAGAGGAGACCCGTTTCCCCCTCATAGCTCGAGATGCGGGATCCTTTCCCTGCTTTCAACGGGAAAGAATTCCGGCGTTCCCGTCGCATCTCAAGAGGAGGCACTCTCAACAGGAAACGCAAGAGGAACTCCATGGTCGTACTACCATTCCAAGAGTCCCCCAGATGTCGCAGTCCATTCCAGAGGAACCTCTTTTCCCTGCACTGGCTCATTTTTCAGGCCAAGGATCGACTCACACCACGGTGGCACGTGGGACAGTCCTGTGGGAAAGCCTCGAGGGAAAGCCTCGATGGAAAACCACAGATCCTTTGATCCACGCGACGGGAAGAGTGACATTGCTGCTACAGCCTGGAAGGAAAGCGCATGTGCATTCCCCCACTCGAGACGAGGCCTGACTCCCCTGGGGAGACTCCAGAAGTTCCCACAAATCCACGTCAGCCCCTGAGTGGAATCCTCGGTTCCGGCCCTGACTCCACTCAAGGTTGTTGGCCCCGGTATCGACGGGAGAGGAATCCCGAGAAGCACCCTAGCAACTCGCATGGGGACTGGCATTTCCTGAGGCCACCAGGGCGGGTCCCTGAGGTCCCCTTCGTAACTCGAGAACACCTGCCGAAACTCGAGAAAATCCAGGAAGTTCTACCTTCCAGGCGAGATGAGGCCTATTTCCGATGAGGCGTCTGGAGAATAATGACACCTAACCTCTGGAACTTCGAAAGGGTCTTTCACACCCTTGCTGCAACTCAAGAAGTTCACCGCCATACCCGTCTCCACTCGAGAAGAAGCACGATTGTCCCACCCACAACCAGAGGAGCCCCGTTTCCCCCTCGGAGCTCGAGATGAGGGATCCTTGACCTGCTTTCAACGGGAAAGAATTCCCGGTGTTCCCGTCGCATCTCAAGAGGAGGCACTCTCAACAGAAAAGGCGAGAGGAACTCCATGGTCGTACCACCATTCCAAGAGTCCCCAGATGCCTCAGTCCATTCCAGAGGAACCTCTTTGCCCTGCACTGGCTCTTCTTTCACGCCGAGGATCGACTCACACCACGGTGGCACGTGGGACAGCCCTGTGTGAAAGCCTCGAGGGAAAGCCTCGAGGGAAAACCACAGATCCTTTGATCCACGGGACGGAAAGCGTGACATTGATGCTACAGCCTGGAGGGAAAGCGCACGTGCATGCCCCCACTCGAGACGAGGCCTGACTCCCCTGGGGAGACTCCAGAAGTACCCAAAGATCCATATCAGCACCTGAGAGGAATCCTCGGTTCCGGCCCTGACTCCACACAAGATTTTTGGCCCCGGTATCGACGGGAGAGGAATCCCGAGAGGCCCCCTAGCACCTCGCATGGGGACTGGCCTTTCCTGAGGCCACCAGGGCGGTTCCCTGAGGTCCCCGTCGTAACTCGAGAACACCTGCCGCAACTCGAGAAAATCCAGGAAGTTCTCCCTTTCAGGCGAGATGAGGCCTATTTTCGATGAGGCGTCTGGAGACTAATGACACCTAACCTCTGGAACTTCGAAAGGATTTTTCACACCCTTGCTGCAACTCAAGAAGTTCACCGCCATACCCGTCTCCACTCGAGAGGAAGCACGATGGTCCCGCCCAGATCCAGAGGAGCCCCGTTTCCCCCTCGGAGCTCGAGATGAGGGATCCTTGACCTGCTTTCAACGGGAAAGAATTCCCGGTGTTCCCGTCGCATCTCAAGAGGAGGCACTCTCAACAGGAAAGGCGAGAGGAACTCCATGGTCGTACCACCATTCCAAGAGTCCCCCAGATGTCTCAGTCCATTCCAGAGGAACCTCTTTGCCCTGCACTGGCTCATCTTTCACGCCGAGGATAGACTCACACCACGGTGGCACGTGGGACAGCCCTGTGGGAAAGCCTCGAGGGAAAGCCTCGAGGGAAAACCACAGATCCTTTGATCCACGCGACGGGAAGCGTGACATTGCTGCTACAGCCTGGAAGGAAAGCGCACGTGCATGCCCCCACTCGAGACGAGGCCTGACTCCCCTGGGGAGACTCCAGAAGTACCCAAAGATCCATGTCAGCCCCTGAGAGGAATCCTCCGTTCCGGCCCTGACTCCACACAAGGTTTTTGGCCCCGGTATCGACGGGAGAGGAATCCCGAGAGGCCCCCTAGCAACGCGCATGGGGACTGGCCTCTCCTGAGGCCACCAGGGCGGGTCCCTGAGGTCCCCGTCGTAACTCGGGAACACCTGCCGCAACTCGAGAAAATCCAGGAAGTTCTCCCTTCCAGGCGAGATGAGGCCTATTTCCGATGAGGCGTCTGGAGACTAATGACACCTAACCTCTGGCACTTCGAAAGGGTCTTTCACACCCTTGCTGCAACTCAAGAAGTTCACCGCCATACCCGTCTCCACTCGAGAGGAAGCACGATGGTCCCGCCCACATCCAGAGGAGCCCCGTTTCCCCCTCGGAGCTCGAGATGAGGGATCCTTGACCTGCTTTCAACGGGAAAGAATTCCCGGTGTTCCCGTCGCATCTCAAGAGGAGGCACTCTCAACAGAAAAGACGAGAGGAACTCCATGGTCGTACCACCATTCCAAGAGTCCCCCAGATGTCTCAGTCCATTCCAGAGGAACCTCTTTGCCCTGCACTGGCTCATCTTTCACGCCGAGGATCGACTCACACCACGGTGGCACGTGGGACAGCCCTGTGGGAAAGCCTCGAGGGAAAGCCTCGAGGGAAAACCACAGATCCTTTGATCCACGCGACGGGAAGCGTGACATTGCTGCTACAGCCTGGAAGGAAAGCGCACGTGCATGCCCCCACTCGAGACGAGGCCTGACTCCCCTGGGGAGACTCCAGAAGTACCCAAAGATCCATGTCAGCCCCTGAGAGGAATCCTCGGTTCCGGCCCTGACTCCGAAAAATTCTTTTGGCCCCGGTATCGACGGGAGAGGTATCCCGAGAGGCCCCCTAGCAACTCGCATGGGGAATGTCCTCTCCTGAGGCCACCAGGGCGGGTCCCTGAGGTCCCCGTCGTAACTCCAGAACACCTGCCGCAACTCGAGAAAATCCAGGAAGTTCTCCCTTCCAGGCGAGATGAGGCCTATTTCCAATGAGGCGTCCGGAGACTAATGACACCTAACCTCTGGAACTTCGAAAGGGTCTTTCACACCCTTGCTGCAACTCAAGAAGTTCACCGCCATACCCGTCTCCACTCGAGAGAAAGCACAATGGTCCCGCCCACATACAGAGGAGACCCGTTTCCCCCTCGTAGCTCGAGATGCGGGATCCTTTCCCTGCTTTCAACGGGAAAGAATTCCCGGCGTTCCCGTCGCATCTCAAGAGGAGGCACTCTCAACAGGAAACGCAAGAGGAACTCCATGGTCGTACTACCATTCCAAGAGTCCCCCAGATGTCTCAGTCCATTCCAGAGGAACCTCTTTGCCCTGCACTGGCTCATCTTTCAGGCCAAGGATCGACTCACACCACGGTGGCACGTGGGACAGTCCTGTGGGAAAGCCTCGAGGGAAAGCCTCGAGGGAAAACCACAGATCCTTTGATCCACGCGACGGGAAGAGTGACATTGCTGCTACAGCCTGGAAGGAAAGCGCATGTGCATTCCCCCACTCGAGACGAGGCCTGACTCCCCTGGGGAGACTCCAGAAGTTCCCAAAAATCCACGTCAGCCCCTGAGTGGAATCCTCGGTTCCGGCCCTGACTCCACACAAGGTTTTTGGCCCCGGTATCGACGGGAGAGGAATCCCGAGAAGCACCCTAGCAACTCGCATGGGGACTGGCCTCTCCTGAGGCCACCAGGGCGGGTCCCTGAGGTCCCCGTCGTAACTCGGGAACACCTGCCGCAACTCGAGAAAATCCAGGAAGTTCTCCCTTCCGGGCGAGATGAGGCCTATTTCCAATGAGGCGTCTGGAGACTAATGACACCTAACCTCTGGAACTTCGAAAGGGTCTTTCACACCCTTGCTGCAACTCAAGAAGTTCACCGCCATACCTGTCTCCACTCGAGAGGAAGCATGATGGTCCCGCCCAAATCCAGAGGAGCCCCGTTTCCCCCTCGTAGCTCGAGATGAGGGATCCTTTCCCTGCTTTCAACGGGAAAGAATTCCCGGCGTTCCCGTCGCATCTCAAGAGGAGGCACTCTCAACAGGAAAGGCGAGAGGAACTCCATGGTCGTACCACCATTCCAAGAGTCCCCCAGATGTCTCAGTCCATTCCAGAGGAAACTCTTTGCCCTGCACTGGCTCATCTTTCACGCCGAGGATCGACTCACACCACGGTGGCACGTGGGACAGCCCTGTGGGAAAGCCTCGAGGGAAAGCCTCGAGGGAAAAAAACAGACCCTTTGATCCACGCGACGGGAAGCGTGACATTGCTGCTACAGCCTGGAAGGAAAGCGCACGTGCATGCCCCCACACGTGACGAGGCCTGTCTCCCCTGGCGAGACTCCAGAAGTACCCAAAGATCCATATCAGCCCCTGAGAGGAATCCTCGGTTCCGGCCCTGAATCCACACAAGGTTTATGGCCGCGGTATCGACGGGAGAGGAATCCCGAGAGGCCCCCTAGCAACTCGCATGGGGACTGGCCTCTCCTGAGGCCACCAGGGCGGGTCACTGAGGTCCCCGTCGTAACTCGGGATAACCTGCCGCAACTCGAGAAAATCCAGGAAGTTCTCCCTTCCAGGCGAGATGAGGCCTATTTCCGATGAGGCGTCTGGAGACTAATGACACCTAACCTCTGAAACTTCGAAAGGGTCTTTCACACCCTTGCTGCAACTCAAGAAGTTCACCGCCATACCCGTCTCCACTGGAGAGGAAGCACGATGGTCCCGCCCACATCCAGAGGAGCCCCGATTGCCCCTCGTAGCTTGAGATGAGGAATCCTTTCCCTGCTTTTAATGGGAAAGAATTTCCGGCCTTCCCGTCGAATCTCAAGAGGAGGCACTCTCAACAGGAAAGGCGAGAGGAACTCCATGGTCGTACCACCATTCCAAGAGTCCCCCAAATGTCTCAGTCCATTCCAGAGGGACCTCTTTGCCCTGCACTGGCTCATCTTTCACGCCGAGGATCGAATCACACCATGGTGGCACGTGGGACAGCCCTGTGGGAAAGCCTCGAGGGAAAGCCTCGAGGGAAAACCACAGATCCTTTGATCCTCGGGACGGAAAGCGTGACATTGATGCTACAGCCTGGAGGGAAAGCGCACGTGCATGCCCCCACTCGAGACGAGGCCTGACTCCCCTGGGGAGACTCCAGAAGTACCCAAAGATCCATGTCAGCCCCTGAGAGGAATCCTCGGTTCCGGCCCTGACTCCACACAAGATTTTTGGCCCCGGTATCGACGGGAGAGGAATCCCGAGAGGCCCCCTAGCAACTCGCATGTGACTGGCCTTTCCTGAGGCCACCAGGGCGGTTCCCTGAGGTCCCCGTCGTAACTCGAGAACACCTGCCGCAACTCGAGAAAATCCAGTAAGTTCTCCCTTTCAGGCGAGATGAGGCCTATTTTCGATGAGGCGTCTGGAGACTAATGACACCTAACCTCTGGAACTTCGAAAGGGTCTTTCACACCCTTGCTGCAACTCAAGAAGTTCACCGCCATACCCGTCTCCACTCGAGAGGAAGCACGATGGTCCCGCCCACATCCAGAGGAGCCCCGTTTCCCCCTCGGAGCTCGAGATGAGGGATCCTTGACCTGCTTTCAACGGGAAAGAATTCCCGGCGTCCCCGTCGCATCTCAAGAGGAGGCACTCTCAACAGGAAAGGCGAGAGGAACTCCATGGTCGTACCACCATTCCAAGAGTCCCCCAGATGTCTCAGTCCATTCCAGAGGAACCTATTTGCCCTGCACTGGCTCATCTTTCACGCCGAGGATCGACTCACACCACGGTGGCACGTGGGACAGCCCTGTGGGAAAGCCTAAAGCGAAAACCGCAGATCCTTTGATCCACAAGACGGGAAGCGTGACATTGCTGCTACAGCCTGGAAGGAAAGCGCACGTGCATGCCCCCACTCGAGACGTGGCCTGACTCCCCTGGGGAGCCTCCAGAAGTACCCAAAGATCCATGTCAGCCCCTGAGAGCAATCCTCGGTTCCGGCCCTGACTCCACACAAGGTTTTTGGCCCCAGTATTGACGGGAGAGGAATCCCCAGAGGCGCCCTGGCAATTCGCATGGAGACTGGCCTTTCCTGAGGCCACCAGGGCGGGTCCCTGAGGTCCCCGTCGTAACTCGAGAACACCTGCCGCAACTCGAGAAAATCCAGGAAGTTCTCCCTTCCAGGCGAGATGAGGCCTATTTCCAATGAGGCGTCCGGAGACTAATGACACCTAACCTCTGGAACTTCGAAAGGGTCTTTCACACCCTTGCTGCAACTCAAGAAGTTCACCGCCATACCCGTCTCCACTCGAGAGAAAGCACAATGGTCCCGCCCACATACAGAGGAGACCCGTTTCCCCCTCATAGCTCGAGATGCGGGATCCTTTCCCTGCTTTCAACGGGAAAGAATTCCCGGCGTTCCCGTCGCATCTCAAGAGGAGGCACTCTCAACAGGAAACGCAAGAGGAACTCCATGGTCGTACTACCATTCCAAGAGTCCCCCAGATGTCGCAGTCCATTCCAGAGGAACCTCTTTTCCCTGCACTGGCTCATTTTTCAGGCCAAGGATCGACTCACACCACGGTGGCACGTGGGACAGTCCTGTGGGAAAGCCTCGAGGGAAAGCCTCGATGGAAAACCACAGATCCTTTGATCCACGCGACGGGAAGAGTGACATTGCTGCTACAGCCTGGAAGGAAAGCGCATGTGCATTCCCCCACTCGAGACGAGGCCTGACTCCCCTGGGGAGACTCCAGAAGTTCCCACAAATCCACGTCAGCCCCTGAGTGGAATCCTCGGTTCCGGCCCTGACTCCACTCAAGGTTGTTGGCCCCGGTATCGACGGGAGAGGAATCCCGAGAAGCACCCTAGCAACTCGCATGGGGACTGGCATTTCCTGAGGCCACCAGGGCGGGTCCCTGAGGTCCCCTTCGTAACTCGAGAACACCTGCCGAAACTCGAGAAAATCCAGGAAGTTCTACCTTCCAGGCGAGATGAGGCCTATTTCCGATGAGGCGTCTGGAGAATAATGACACCTAACCTCTGGAACTTCGAAAGGGTCTTTCACACCCTTGCTGCAACTCAAGAAGTTCACCGCCATACCCGTCTCCACTCGAGAAGAAGCACGATTGTCCCACCCACAACCAGAGGAGACCCGTTTCCCCCTCGGAGCTCGAGATGAGGGATCCTTTCCGTGCTTTCAATGGGAAAGAATTCCCGGTGTTCCCGTCGCATTTCAAGAGGAGGCACTCTCAACAGGAAACGCAAGAGGACTCCATGGTCGTACCACCATTCCAAGAGTTCCCCAGATGTCTAAGTCCATTCCAAAGCAACCTCTTTGCCCTGCACTGGCTCATCTTTCACGCCGAGGATCCACTCACACCACGGTGGCACGTGGGACAGCCCTGGGGGAAAGCCTCGAGGGAAAGCCTCGAGGGAAAACCACAGATCCTTTGATCCACGTGACGGGAAGCGTGACATTGCTACTACAGCCTGGAAGGAAAGCGCACGTGCATGCCCCCACTGGAGACGAGGCCTGTCTCCCCTGGCGAGACTCCAGAAGTACCCAAAGATCCATATCAGCCCCTGAGACGAATCCTCGGTTCCGGCCCTGACTCCACACAAGGTTTTTGGCCCCGGTATCGACGGGAGAGGAATCCCGAGAGGCCCCCTAGCAACTCGCATGGGGACTGGCCTCTCCTGAGGTCACCAGGGCGGGTCCCTGAGGTCCCCGTCGTAACTCGGGAACACCTGCCGCACCTCGAGAAAATCCAGGAAGTTCTCCCTTCCAGGCGAGATGAGGCCTATTTCCGATGAGGCGTCTGGAGACTAATGACACCTAACCTCTGGAACTTCGAAAGGGTCTTTCACAGCCTTGCTGCAACTCAAGAAGTTCACCGCCATACCCGTCTCCACTCGAGAGGAAGCACGATGGTCGCGCCCACATCCAGAGGAGCCCCGTTTCCTTCTCGTAGCTCGAGATGAGGAATCCTTTCCCTGCTTTCAACGGGAAAGAATTCACGGCGTTCCCGTCGCATCTCAAGAGGAGGCACTCTCAACAGGAAAGGCGAGAGGAACTCCATGGTCGTACCACCATTCCAAGAGTCCCCCAGATGTCTCAGTCCATTCCAGAGGAACCTCGTTGCCCTGCACTGGCTCATCTTTCACGCCGAGGATCGACTCACACCACGGTGGCACGTGTGACAGCTCTGTGGGAAAGCCTCGAGGGAAAGCCTCGAGGGAAAACCACAGATCCTTTGATCCACGCGACGGGAAGAGTGACATTGCTGCTACAGCCTGGAAGGAAAGCGCACGTGCGTGGCCCGACTCGAGACGAGGCCTGACTCCCCTGGGGAGACTCCAGAAGTACCCAAAGATCATGTCAGCCACTGAGAGGAATCCTCGGTTCCGGCCCTGACTCCAAAAAATTCTTTTGGCCCCGGTATCGACGGGAGAGGAATCCCGAGAGGCCCCCTAGCAACTCGCATGGGGACTGGCCTCTCCTGAGGCCACCAGGGCGGGTCCCTGAGGTCCCCGTCGTAACTCGAGAACACCTGCCGCAACTCGAGAAAATCCAGGAAGTTCTCCCTTCCAGGCGAGATGAGGCCTATTTCCGATGAGGCGTCTGGAGACTAATGACACCTAACCTCTGGAACTTCGAAAGGGTCTTTCACACCCTTGCTGCAACTCAAGAAGTTCACTGCCATACCCGTCTCCACTCCAGTGTAAGCACGATGGTCCCGCCTACAAAGAGAGGAGCCCCGTTTCCCCTCGTAGCTCGAGATGAGGGATCATTTCCCTGCTTTCCACAGGAAAGAATTCCCGGCGTTCCCGTCGCATCTCAAGAAGAGGCACTCTCAACAGGAACGGCTAGAGGAACTCCATGGTCGTACCACCATTCCAAGAGTCCCCCAGATGTCTCAGTCCATTCCAGAGGAACCTTTTTGCCCTTTACTGGCTCATTTTTCACGCCGAGGATCGACTCACACCACGGTGGCACGTGGGACAGCCGTGTGGGAAAGCCTGGAGGGAGGTCCTCGATTGAAAACCACAGATCCTTTGATCCACACGACGGGAAGCGTGACATTGCTGCTACAGCCTGGAAGGAAAGCGCACGTGCATGCCCCCACTCGAGACGAGGCCTGACTCCCCTGGGGAGACTCCAGAAGTTCGCACAAATCCACGTCAGCCCCTGAGTGGAATCCTCGGTTCCGGCCCTGACTCCACACAAGGTTTTTGGCCCCGGTATCGACGGGAGAGGAATCCCGAGAAGCACCCTAGCAACTCGCATGGGGACTGGCCTTTCCTGAGGCCACCAGGGCGGGTCCCTGAGGTCCCCTTCTTAACTCGAGAACACCTGCCGCAACTCGAGAAAATCCAGGAAGTTCTCCCTTCCAGGCGAGATGAGGCCTATTTCCGATGAGGCGTCTGGAGAATAATGACACCTAACCTCTGGAACTTCGAAAGGGTCTTTCACACCCTTGCTGCAACTCAAGAAGTTCACCGCCATACCCGTCTCCACTCGAGAAGAAGCACGATCGTCCCACCCACAACCAGAGGAGCCCCGTTTCCCCCTCGTAGCTCGAGATGAGGGATCCTTTCAGTGCTTTCAATGGGAAAGAATTCCCGGTGTTCCCGTCGCATTGCAAGAGGAGGCACTCTCAACAGGAAAGGCAAGAGGAACTCCATGGTCGTACCACCATTCCAAGAGTCCCCCAGATGTCTCAGTCCATTCCAGAGCAACCTCTTTGCCCTGCACTGGCTCATCTTTCACGCCGAGGATCCACTCACACTACGGTGGCACGTGGGACAGCCCTGGGGGAAAGCCTCGAGGGAAAGCCTCGAGGGAAAACCACAGATCCTTTGATCCACGCGACGGGAAGCGTGACATTGCTGCTACAGCCTGGAAGGAATGCGCACGTGCATGCCCCCACTCGAGACGAGGCCTGACGCCCCTGGGGAGACTCCAGAAGTACCCAAAGATCCTTATCAGCCCCTGAGAGGAATCCTCGGTTCCGGCCCTGACTCCACACAACGGTTTTGGCCCCGGTATCGTCGGGACAGGAATACAGAGAGGCCCCCTAGTAACTCGCATTGGGACTGACCTTTCCTGAGGCCACCAGGGCGGGTCCCTGAGGTCCCCGTCGTAATTCGGGAACACCTGCCGCACCTCGAGAAAATCCAGGAAGTTCTCCCTTCCAGGCGAGATGAGGCCTATTTCCGATGAGGCGTCTGGAGACTAATGACACCTAACCTCTGGAACTTCGAAAGGGTCTTTCACACCCTTGCTGCAACTCAAGAAGTTCACCGCCATACCCGTCTCCACTCGAGAGGAAGCACGATGGTCGCGCCCACATCCAGAGGAGCCCCGTTTCCTTCTCGTAGCTCGAGATGAGGAATCCTTTCCCTGCTTTCAACGGGAAAGAATTCCCGGCGTTCCCGTCGCATCTCAAGAGGAGGCACTCTCAACAGGAAAGGCGAGAGGAACTCCATGGTCGTACCACGATGCCAAGAGTCCCCCAGATGTCTCAGTCCATTCCAGAGGAACCTCTTTGCCCTGCACTGGCTCATCTTTCACGCCGAGGATCGACTCACATCACGGTGGCACTTGGGACAGCCATGTGGGAAAGCCTCGAGGAAAAGCCTCGAGGGAAAACCACAGATCCTTTGATCCACGCGACGGGAAGCGTGACATTGCTGCTACAGCCTGGAAGGAAAGCGCACGTGCATGCCCCCACACGAGACGAAGCCTGACTCCCCTGGGGAGACTCCAGAAGTACCCAAAGATCCATGTCAGCCCCTGAGAGGAATCCTCGGTTCCGGCCATGACTCCACACAGGGTTTTTGGCCCCAGTATCGACGGGAGAGGAATCCCGAGAGGCCCCCTAGCAACTCGCATGGGGACTGGCCTCTCCTGAGGCCACCAGGGCGGGTCCCTGAGGTCCCCGTCGTAACTCGAGAACACCTGCCGCAACTCGAGAAAATCCAGGAAGTTCTCCCTTCCAGGCGAGATGAGGCCTATTTCAGATGAGGCGTCTGGAGTCTAATGACACCTAACCTCTGGAACTTCGAAAGGGTCTTTCACACCCTTGCTGCAACTCAAGAAGTTCACTGCCATACCCGTCTCCACTCCAGTGTAAGCACGATGGTCCCGCCTACAAAGAGAGGAGCCCCGTTTCCCCCTCGTAGCTCCAGATGAGGGATCATTTCCCTGCTTTCCACAGGAAAGAATTCCCGGCGTTCCCGTCGCATCTCAAGTAGAGGCACTCACAACAGGAACGGCTAGAGGAGCTCCATGGTCGTACCACCATTCCAAGAGTCCCCCAGATGTCTCAGTCCATTCCAGAGGAACCTTTTTGCCCTGTACTGGCTCATCTTTCACGCCGAGGATCGACTCACACCACGGTGGCACGTGGGACAGCCGTGTGGGAAAGCCTGGAGGGAGGGCCTCGAGGGAAAACCACAGATCCTTTGATCCACACGACGGGAAGCGTGACATTGCTGCTACAGCCTGGAAGGAAAGCGCACGTGCATGCCCCCACTCGAGACGAGGCCTGACTCCCCTGGGGAGACTCCAGAAGTACCCAAAGATCCATGTCAGCCCCTGAGAGGAATCCTCGGTTCCGGCCCTGACTCCACACAAGGTTTTTGGCCCCGGTTTCGACGGGAGAGGAATCCCGAGAGGCCCCCTAGCAATTCGCATGGGGACTGGCGTCTCCTGAGGCCACCAGGGCGGGTCCCTGAGGTCCCCGTCGTAACGCGAGAACAGCTGCCGCAACTCGAGAAAATTTAGGAAGTTCTCCCTTCCAGGCGAATTGAGGCCTATTTCCGATGAGGCTTCTGGAGACTAATGACAACTAAACTCTGGAACTTCAAAGGGTCTATCACACCCTTGCTACAACTCAAGAAGTTCACCGCCATTCCCGTCTCCACTCGAGAGGAAGCACGATCGTCCCGCCCTCATCCAGAGGAGCCCCGTTTCCCCCTCGTAGCTCGAGATGAGGGATCCTTTCCCTGCTTTCAACGGGAAAGAATTCCCGGCATTCCCGTCGCACCTCAAGGGGAGGCACTCTCAACAGGAAAGGCGAGAGGATCTCCATGGTCGTACCACCATTCCAAGAGTCCCCCAGATGTCTCAGTCCATTCCAGAGGAACCTGTTTGCCCTGCACTGGCTCATCTTTCACGCCGAGGAACGACTCACACCACGGTGGCACTAGGGACAGCCCTGTGGGAAAGCCTCGAGGGAGAACCACAGGTCCTTTGATCCACGCGACGGGAAGCGTGACATTGCTGCTACAGCGTTGAAGGAAAGCGCACGTGCATGACCCCACTCGAGACGAGGCCTGACTCCCCTGGGGAGACTCCAGAAGTACCCAAAGATCCATGTCAGCCCCTGAGAGGAATCCTCGGTTCCGGCCCTGACTCCAAAAAATTCTTTTGGCCCCGGTATCGACGGGAGAGGAATCCCGAGAGGCCCCCTAGCAACTCGCATGGGGACTGGCCTCTCCTGAGGCCACCAGGGCGGGTCCCTGAGGTCCCCGTCGTAACTCGAGAACACCTGCCGCAACTCGAGAAAATCCAGGAAGTTCTCCCTTCCAGGCGAGATGAGGCCTATTTCCGATGAGGCGTCTGGAGACTAATGACACCTAACCTCTGGAACTTCGAAAGGGTCTTTCACACCCTTGCTGCAACTCAAGAATTTCACCGCCATACCCGTCTCCACTCGAGAGGAAGCACGATGGTCGCGCCCACATCCAGAGGAGCCCCGTTTCCCCCTCGTAGCTCGAGATGAGGGATCCTTTCCCTGCTTTCAACGGGAAAGAATTCCCGGCGTTCCCGTCGCATCTCAAGAGGAGGCACTCTCAACAGGAAAGGCGAGAGGAACTCCATGGTCGTACCACCATTCCAACAGTCCCCCAGATGTCTCAGTCCATTCCAGAGGAACCTCTTTGCCCTGCACTGGCTCATCTTTCACGCCGAGAATCGACTCACACCATGGTGGCACGTGGGACAGCCCTGTGGGAAAGCCTCGAGGGAAAGCCTCGAGGGAAAACCACAGATCCTTTGATCCACGTGACGGGAAGCGTGACATTGCTGCTACAGCCTGGAAGGAAAGTGCACGTGCATGCCCCCACACGAGACGAGGCCTATCTCCCCTGGCGAGACTCCAGAAGTACCCAAAGATCCATATCAGCCCCTGAGAGGAATCCTCGGTTCCGGCCCTGATTCCACACAAGGTTTTTGGCCCCGGTATCGACGGGAGAGGAATCCCGAGAGGCCCCCTAGCAACTCGCATGGGGACTGGCCTCTCCTGAAGCCACCAGGGCGGGTCCCTGAGGTCCCGGTCGTAACTCGAGAACACCTGTCGCAACTCGAGAAAATCCAGGAAGTTCTCCCTTCCAGGAGAGATGAGGCCTATTTTCGATGAGGCGTCAGGAGACTAATGACACCTAACCTCTGGAACTTCGAAAGGGTCTTTCACACCCTTGCTGCAACTCAAGAAGTTCATCGCCATACCCGTCTCCACTCGAGAGGAAGCACGATGGTCCCGCCCACATCCAGAGGAGCCCCGTTTCCCCCTCGTAGCTCGAGATGAGGGATCCTTTCCCTGCTTTCAACGGGAAAGAATTCCCGGCGTTCCCGTCGCATCTCAAGAGGAGGCACTCTCAACAGGAAAGGCGAGAGGAACTCCATGGTCGTACCACCATTCCAAGAGTCCCCAGATGTCTCAGTCCATTCCAGAGGAACCTCTTTGCCCTGCACTGGCTCATCTTTCACGCCGAGGATCGACTCACACCACGGTGGCACGTGGGACAGCCCTGTGGGAAAGCCTCGAGGGAAAACCTCGAGGGAAAACCACAGATCCTTTGATCCACGCGACGGGAAGCGTGACATTGATGCTACAGCCTGGAAGGAAAGCGCACGTGCATGCCCCGACTCGTGACGAGGCCTGACTCCCCTGGGGAGACTCCAGAAGTACCCAAAGATCATGTCAGCCCCTGAGAGGAATCCTCGGTTCCGGCCCTGACTCCAAAAAATTCTTTTGGCCCCGGTATCGACGGGAGAGGAATCCCGAGAGGCCCCCTAGCAACTCGCATGGGGACTGGCCTCTCCTGAGGCCACCAGGGCGGGTCCCTGAGGTCCCCGTCGTAACTCGAGAACACCTGCCGCAACTCGAGAAAATCCAGGAAGTTCTCCCTTCCAGGCGAGATGAGGCCTATTTCCGATGAGGCGTCTGGAGACTAATGACACCTAACCTCTGGAACTTCGAAAGGGTCTTTCACACCCTTGCTGCAACTCAAGAAGTTCATCGCCATACCCGTCTCCACTCGAGAGGAAGCCCGATGGTCCCGCCCACATCCAGAGGAGCCCCGTTTCCCCCTCGTAGCTCGAGATGAGGGATCCTTTCCCTGCTTTCAACGGGAAAGAATTCCCGGCGTTCCCGTCGGATCTCACGAGGAGGCACTCTCAACAGGAAAGGCGAGCGGAACTCCATGGTCGTACCACCATTCCAAGAGTCCCCCAGATGTCTCAGTCCATTCCAGAGGAACCTCTTTGCCCTGCACTGGCTCATCTTTCACGCCGAGGATCGACTCACACCACGGTGGCACGTGGGACAGCCCTGTGGGAAAGCCTCGAGGGAAAGCTTCGAGGGAAAAAAACAGATCCTTTGATCCAAGCGACGGGAAGCGTGACATTGCTGCTACAGCCTGGAAGGAAAGTGTACGTGCATGCCCCCACTCGAGACGAGGCCTGACTCCCCTGGGGAGACTCCAGAAGTACCCAAAGATCCATGTCAGCCCCTGAGAGGAATCCTCGGTTCCGGCCCTGACTCCACACAAGGTTTTTGGCCCCGGTATCGACGGGAGAGGAATCCCGAGAGGCCCCCTAGCAACTCGCATGGGGACTGGCCTCTCCTGAGGCCATCAGGGCGGGTCCCTGAGGTCCCCGTCTAACTCGAGAACACCTGCCGCAACTCGAGAAAATCCAGGAAGTTCTCCCTTCCAGGCGAGATGAGGCCTATTTCCGATGAGGCGTCTGGAGACTAATGACACCTAACCTCTGGAACTTCGAAAGGGTCTTTCACACCCTTGCTGCAACTCAAGAAGTTCACCGCCATACCCGTCTCCACTCGAGAGGAAGCACGATGGTCGCGCCCACATCCAGAGGAGCCCCGTTTCCCCCTCGTTGCTCGAGATGAGGGATCCTTTCCCTGCTTTCAACGGGAAAGAATTCCCGGCGTTCCCGTCGCATCTCAAGAGGAGGCACTCTCAACAGGAAAGGCGAGAGGAACTCCATGGTCGTACCACCATTTCAAGAGTCCCCCAGATGTCTCAGTCCATTCCAGAGGAACCTCTTTGCCCTGCACTGGCTCATCTTTCACGCCGATGATCGACTCACACCACGGTGGCACGTGGGACAGCCCTGTGGGAAAGCCTCGAGGGAAAGCCTCGAGGGAAAACCACAGATCCTTTGATCCACGCGACGGGAAGCGTGACATTGCTGCTACAGCCTGGAAGGAAAGCGCACGTGCATGCCCCCACTCGAGACGAGGCCTGACTCCCCTGGGGAGACTCCAGAAGTACCCAAAGATCATGTCAGCCCCTGAGAGGAATCCTCGGTTCCGGCCCTGACTCCAAAAAATTCTTTTGGCCCCGGTATCGACGGGAGAGGAATCCCGAGAGGCCCCCTAGCAACTCGCATGGGGACTGGCCTCTCCTGAGGCCACCAGGGCGGGTCCCTGAGGTCCCCGTCGTAACTCGAGAACACCTGCCGCAACTCGAGAAAATCCAGGAAGTTCTCCCTTCCAGGCGAGATGAGGCCTATTTCCGATGAGGCGTCTGGAGACTAATGACACCTAACCTCTGGAACTTCGAAAGGGTCTTTCACACCCTTGCTGCAACTCAAGAAGTTCACCGCCATACCCGTCTCCACTCGAGAGGAAGCACGAAGGTCCCGCCCACATCCAGAGGAGCCCCGTTTCCCCCTCGGAGCTCGAGATGAGGGATCCTTTCCCTGCTTTCAACGGGAAAGAATTCCCGGCATTCCCGTCGCATATCAAGAGGAGGCACTCTCAACAGGAAAGGCGAGAGGAACTCCATGGTCGTACCACCATTCCAAGAGTCCCCCAGATGTCTCAGTCCATTCCAGAGGAACCTCTTTGCCCTGCACTGGCTCATCTTTCACGCCGAGAATCGACTCACACCATGGTGGCACGTGGGACAGCCCTGTGGGAAAGCCTCGAGGGAAAGCCTCGAGGGAAAACCACAGATCCTTTGATCCACGTGACGGGAAGCGTGACATTGCTGCTACAGCCTGGAAGGAAAGTGCAGGTGCATGCCCCCACACGAGACGAGGCCTGTCTCCCCTGGCGAGACTCCAGAAGTACCCAAAGATCCATATCAGCCCCTGAGAGGAATCCTCGGTTCCGGCCCTGACTCCACACAAGGTTTTTGGCCCCGGTATCGACGGGAGAGGAATCCCGAGAGGCCCCCTAGCAACTCGCATGGGGACTGGCCTCTGCTGAGGCCACCAGGGCGGGTCCCTGAGGTCCCCGTCGTAACTCGAGAACACCTGCCGCAACTCGAGAAAATCCAGGAAGTTCTCCCTTCCAGGCGAGATGAGGCCTATTTCCGATGAGGCGTCTGGAGACTAATGACACCTAACCTCTGGCACTTCGAAAGGGTCTTTCACACCCTTGCTGCAACTCAAGAAGTTCATCGCCATACCCGTCTCCACTCGAGAGGAAGCACGATGGTCCCGCCCACATCCAGAGGAGCCCCGTTTCCCCCTCGTAGCTCGAGATGAGGGATCCTTTCCCTGCTTTCAACGGGAAAGAATTCCCGGCGTTCCCGTCGGATCTCAAGAGGAGGCACTCTCAACAGGAAAGGTGAGCGGAACTCCATGGTCGTACCACCATTCCAAGAGTCCCCCAGATGTCTCAGTCCATTCCAGAGGAACATCTTTGCCCTGCACTGGCTCATCTTTCACGCCGAGGATCGACTCACACCACGGTGGCACGTGGGACAGCCCTGTGGGAAAGCCTCGAGGGAAAGCTTCGAGGGAAAACCACAGATCCTTTGATCCAAGCGACGGGAAGCGTGACATTGCTGCTACAGCCTGGAAGGAAAGTGCACGTGCATGCCCCCACTCGAGACGAGGCCTGACTCCCCTGGGGAGACTACAGAAGTACCCAAAGATCCATGTCAGCCCCTGAGAGGAATCCTCGGTTCCGGCCCTGACTCCACACAAGGTTTTTGGCCCCGGTATCGACGGGAGAGGAATACCGAGAGGCCCCCTAGCAACTCGCATGGGGACTGGCCTCTCCTGAGGCCACCAGGGCGGGTCCCTGAGGTCCCCGTCGTAACTCGAGAACACCTGCCGCAACTCGAGAAAATCCAGGAAGTTCTCCCTTCCAGGCGAGATGAGGCCTATTTCCGATGAGGCTTCTGGAGACTAATGACACCTAACCTCTGGAACTTCGAAAGGGTCTTTCACACCCTTGCTGCAACTCAAGAAGTTCACCGCCATACGCGTCTCCACTCGAGAGGAAGCACGATGGTCCCGCCCACATCCAGAGGAGCCCCGTTTCCCCCTCGTAACTCGAGATGAGGGATCCTTTCCCTGCTTTCAACGGGAAGGAATTCCCGGCGTTCCCATCGCATCTCAAGAGGAGGCACTCTCAACAGGAAAGGCGAGAGGAACTCCATGGTCGTACCACCATTCCAAGAGTCCCCCAGATGTCTCAGTCCATTCCAGAGGAACCTCTTTGCCCTGCACTGGCTCATCTTTCACGCCGAGGATCGACTCACACCACGGTGGCACGTTGTACAGCCCTGTGGGAAAGCCTCGAGGGAAAGCCTCGAGGGAAAACCACAGATTCTTTGATCCACGCCACGGGAAGCGTGACATTGCTGCTACAGCCTGGAAGGAAAGCGCACGTGCATGCCCCCACTCGAGTCGAGGCCTGTCTCCCCTGGCGAGACTCCAGAAGTACCCAAAGATCCATGTCAGCCCCTGAGAGGATTCCTCGGTTCCGGCCCTGACTCCACACAAGGTTTTTGGCCCCGGTATGGACGGGAGAGGAATCCCGAGAGGCCCCCTAGCAACTCGCATGGGGACTGGCCTCTCCTGAGGCCACCAGGGCGGGTCCCTGAGGTCCCCGTCGTAACTCGAGAACACCTGCCGCAACTCGAGAAAATCCAGGAAGTTCTCCCTTCCAGGCGAGATGAGGCCTATTTCCGATGAGGCGTCTGGAGACTAATGACACCTAACCTCTGGAACTTCGAAAGGGTCTTTCACACCCTTGCTGCAACTCAAGAAGTTCACCGCCATACCCGTCTCCACTCGAGAGGAAGCACGATGGTCCCGCCCACATCCAAAGGAGACCCGTTTCCCCCTCGGAGCTCGAGATGAGGGATCCTTTCCCTGCTTTCAACGGGAAAGAATTCCCGGCGTTCCCGTCGCATCTCAAGAGGAGGCACTCTCAACAGGAAAGGCGAGAGGAACTCCATGGTCGTACCACCATTCCAAGAGTCCCCCAGATGTCTCATTCCATTCCAGAGGAACCTGTTTGCCCTGCATTGGCTCATCTTTCACGCCGAGGAACGACTCACACCACGGTGGCACTAGGGACAGCCCTGTGGGAAAGCCTCGAGGGAGAACCACAGATCCTTTGATCCTCGCGACAGGAAGCGTGACATTGCTTCTACAGTGTGGAAGGAAAGCGCACGTGCATGACCCCACACGAGACGAGGCCTGACTCCCCTGGGGAGACTCCAGAAGTACCCAAAGATCCATATCAGCCCCTGAGAGGAATCCTCGGTTCCGGCCCTGACTCCACACAAGGTTTTTGGCCCCAGTATCGACGGGAGAGGAATCCCGAGAGGCCACATAGCAACTCGCATTGGGACTGACCTTTCCTGAGGCCACCAGTGCGGGTCCCTGAGGTCCCCGTTGTAACTCGAGAACACCTGCCGCAACTCGAGAAAATCCAGGAAGTTCTCCCTTCCAGGCGAGATGAGGCCTCTTTCCGATGAGGCGTCTGGAGACTAATGACACCTAACCTCTGGAACGTCGAAAGGGTCTTTCACAGCCTTGCTGCAACTCAAGAAGTTCACCGCCATACGCGTCTCCACTCGAGAGGAAGCACGATGGTCCCGCCCACATCCAGAGGAGCCCCGATTCCCTCTCGTAGCTCGTGATGAGGGATCCTTTCCCTGCTTTCAACGGGAAAGAATTCCCGGCGTTCCCGTCGCATCTCAAGTGGAGGCACTCTCAACAGGAAAGGGGAGAGGAACTCCATGGTCGTACCACGATGCCAAGAGTCCCCCAGATGTCTCAGTCCATTCCCGAGGAACCTCTTTGCCCTGCACTGGCTCATCTTTCACGCCGAGGATCGACTCACACCACGGTGGCACGTGGGAAAGCCTCGAGGGAAAGCCTCGAGGGAAAACCACAGATCCTTTGATCCACGCGACGGGAAGCGTGACATTGCTGCTACAGCCTGGAAGGCAAGCACACGTGCATGCCCCCACTCGAGACGAGGCCTGACGCCCCTGGCGAGACTCCAGGAGTACCCAAAGATCCATGTCAGCCCCTGAGAGGAATCCTCGGTTCCGGACCTGACTCCACACAAGGTTTTTGGCCCCGGTATCGACGGGAGAGGAATCCCGAGAGGCCCCCTAGCAACTCGCATGGGGACTGGCCTCTCCTGAGGCCACCAGGGCGGGTCCCTGAGGTCCCCTTCGTAACTCGAGAACACCTGCCGCAACTCGAAAAAATCCAGGAAGTTCTCCCTTCCAGGCGAGATGAGGCCTATTTCCGATGAGGCGTCTGGAGACTAATGACACCTAACCTCTGGAACTTCGAAAGGGTCTTTCACACCCTTGCTGCAACTGAAGAAGTTCACTGCCATACCCGTCTCCACTCGAGAGGAAGCACGATGGTCCCGCCCACATCCAGAGGAGCCCCGTTTCCCCCTCGGAGCTCGAGATGAGGGATCCTTTCCCTGCTTTCAACGGGAAAGAATTCCCGGCGTTCCCATCGCATCTCAAGAGGAGGCACTCTCCACAGGAAAGCCGAGAGGAACTCCATGGTCGTACCACCATTCCAAGAGTCCCTCAGATGTCTCAGTCCATTCCAGAGGAACCTCTTTGCCCTGCACTAGCTCATCTTTCACGCCGAGGATCGACTCACACCACGGTGGCACGTGGGACAGCCCTGTGGGAAAGCCTCGAGGGAAAGCCTCCAGGGAAAACCACAGATCCCTTGATCCACGCGACGGGAAGCGTGACATTGCTGCTACAGCCTGGAAGGAAAGCGCACGTGCATGCCCCCACTCGAGACGAGGCCTGACTCCCCTGGGAAGACTCCAGACGTACCCAAAGATACATGTCAGCCCCTGAGAGGAATCCTCGGTTCTGGCCCTGACTCCACACAAGGTTTTTGGCCCCGGTATCGACGGGAGAGGAATCCCGAGAGGCCCCCTAGCAACTCGCATGGGGACTGGCCTCTCCTGAGGCCACCAGGGCGGGTCCCTGAGGTCCCCTTCGTAACTCGAGAACACCTGCCGCAACTCGAAAAAATCCAGGAAGTTCTCCCTTCCAGGCGAGATGAGGCCTATTTCCGATGAGGCGTCTGGAGACTAATGACACCTAACCTCTGGAACTTCGAAAAGGTCTTTCACACCCTTGCTGCAACTGAAGAAGTTCACTGCCATACCCGTCTCCACTCGAGAGGAAGCACGATGGTCCCGCCCACATCCAGAGGAGCCCCGTTTCCCCCTCGGAGCTCGAGATGAGGGATCCTTTCCCTGCTTTCAACGGGAAAGAATTCCCGGCGTTCCCATCGCATCTCAAGAGGAGGCACTCTCCACAGGAAAGCCGAGAGGAACTCCATGGTCGTACCACCATTCCAAGAGTCCCTCAGATGTCTCAGTCCATTCCAGAGGAACCTCTTTGCCCTGCACTAGCTCATCTTTCACGCCGAGGATCGACTCACACCACGGTGGCACGTGGGACAGCCCTGTGGGAAAGCCTCGAGGGAAAGCCTCCAGGGAAAACCACAGATCCCTTGATCCACGCGACGGGAAGCGTGACATTGCTGCTACAGCCTGGAAGGAAAGCGCACGTGCACGCCCCCACTCGAGACGAGGCCTGACTCCCCTGGGAAGACTCCAGACGTACCCAAAGATACATGTCAGCCCCTGAGAGGAATCCTCGGTTCCGGCCCTGACTCCACACAAGGTTTTTGGCCCCGGTATCGACGGGAGAGGAATCCCGAGAGGCCCCCTAGCAACTCGCATGGGGACTGGCCTCTCCTGAGGCCACCAGGGCGGGTCCCTGAGGTCCCCTTCGTAACTCGAGAACACCTGCCGCAACTCGAAAAAATCCAGGAAGTTCTCCCTTCCAGGCGAGATGAGGCCTATTTCCGATGAGGCGTCTGGAGACTAATGACACCTAACCTCTGGAACTTCGAAAGGGTCTTTCACACCCTTGCTGCAACTGAAGAAGTTCACTGCCATACCCGTCTCCACTCGAGAGGAAGCACGATGGTCCCGCCCACATCCAGAGGAGCCCCGTTTCCCCCTCGGAGCTCGAGATGAGGGATCCTTTCCCTGCTTTCAACGGGAAAGAATTCCCGGCGTTCCCATCGCATCTCAAGAGGAGGCACTCTCCACAGGAAAGCCGAGAGGAACTCCATGGTCGTACCACCATTCCAAGAGTCCCTCAGATGTCTCAGTCCATTCCAGAGGAACCTCTTTGCCCTGCACTAGCTCATGTTTCACGCCGAGGATCGACTCACACCACGGTGGCACGTGGGACAGCCCTGTGGGAAAGCCTCGAGGGAAAGCCTCCAGGGAAAACCACAGATCCCTTGATCCACGCGACGGGAAGCGTGACATTGCTGCTACAGCCTGGAAGGAAAGCGCACGTGCATGCCCCCACTCGAGACGAGGCCTGACTCCCCTGGGAAGACTCCAGACGTACCCAAAGATACATGTCAGCCCCTGAGAGGAATCCTCGGTTCCGGCCCTGACTCCACACAAGTTTTTTGGCCCCGGTATCGACGGGAGAGGAATCCCGAGAGGCCCCCTAGCAACTCGCATGGGGACTGGCCTCTCCTGAGGCCATCAGGGCGGGTCCCTGAGGTCCCCGTCGTAACTCGAGAACACCTGCCGCAACTCGAGAAAATCCAGGAAGTTCTCCCTTCCAGGCGAGATGAGGCCTATTTCCGATGAGGCGTCTGGAGACTAATGACACCTAACCTCTGGAACTTCGAAAGGGTCTTTCACACCCTTGCTGCAACTCAAGAAGTTCACCGCCATACCCGTCTCCACTCGAGAGGAAGCACGATGGTCCCGCCCACATCCAGAGGAGCCCCGTTTCCCCCTCGTAGCTCGAGATGAGGGATCCTTTCCTTGCTTTCAACGGGAAAGAATTCCCGGCGTTCCCGTCGCATCTCAAGAGGAGGCACTCTCAACAGGAAAGGCGAGAGGAACTCCATGGTCGTATCACCATTCCAAGAGTCCCCCAGATGTCTCAGTCCATTCCAGAGGAGCCTCTTTGCCCTGCACTGGCTCATCTTTCACGCCGAGGATCGACTCACACCACGGTGGCACGTGGGACAGCCCTGTGGGAAAGCCTCGAGGGAAAGCCTAGAGGGAAAACCACAGATCCTTTGATCCACGCGACGGGAAGCGTGACATTGCTGCTACAGCCTGGAAGGAAAGCGCACGTGCATGCCCCCACTCGAGACGAGGCCTGACTCCCCTGGGGAGACTCCAGAAGTACCCAAAGATACATGTCAGCCCCTGAGAGGAATCCTCGGTTCCGGCCCTGACTCCACACAAGGTTTTTGGCCCCGGTATCGACGGGAGAGGAATCCCGAGAGGCCCCCTAGCAACTCGCATGGGGACTGGCCTCTCCTGAGGCCACCAGGGCGGGTCCCTGAGGTCCCCGTCGTAACTCGAGAACACCTGCCGCAACTCGAAAAAATCCAGGAAGTTCTCCCTTGCAGGCGAGATGAGGCCTATTTCCGATGAGGCGACAGGAGACTAATGACACCTAACCTCTGGAACTTCGAAAGGGTCTTTCACACCCTTGCTGCAACTGAAGAAGTTCACTGCCATACCCGTCTCCACTCGAGAGGAAGCACGATGGTCCCGCCCACATCCAGAGGAGCCCCGTTTCCCCCTCGGAGCTCGAGATGAGGGATCCTTTCCCTGCTTTCAACGGGAAAGAATTCCCGGCGTTCCCATCGCATCTCAAGAGGAGGCACTCTCCACAGGAAAGCCGAGAGGAACTCCATGGTCGTACCAACATTCCAAGAGTCCCTCAGATGTCTCAGTCCATTCCAGAGGAACCTCTTTGCCCTGCACTAGCTCATCTTTCATGCCGAGGATCGACTCACACCACGGTGGCACGTGGGACAGCCCTGTGGGAAAGCCTCGAGGGAAAGCCTCCAGGGAAAACCACAGATCCCTTGATCCACGCGACGGGAAGCGTGACATTGCTGCTACAGCCTGGAAGGAAAGCGCACGTTCATGCCCCCACTCGAGACGAGGCCTGACTCCCCTGGGGAGACTCCAGAAGTACCCAAAGATCCATGTCAGCCCCTGAGAGGAATCCTCGGTTCCGGCCCTGACTCCACACAAGGTTTTTGGCCCCGGTATCGACGGGAGAGGAATCCCGAGAGGCCCCCTAGCAACTCGCATGGGGACTGGCCTCTCCTGAGGCCACCAGGGCGGGTCCCTGAGGTCCCCGTCGTAACTCGAGAACACCTGCCGCAACTCGAGAAAATCCAGGAAGTTCTCCCTTCCAGGCGAGATGAGGCCTATTTCCGATGAGGCGTCTGGAGACTAATGACACCTAACCTCTGGAACTTCGAAAGGGTCTTTCACACCCTTGCTGCAACTCAAGAAGTTCACCGCCATACCCGTCTCCACTCGAGAGGAAGCACGATGGTCCCGCCCACATCCAGAGGAGCCCCGTATCCCCCTCGGAGCTCGAGATGAGGGATCCTTTCCCTGCTTTAAACGGGAAAGAATTCCCGGCGTTCCCGTCGCATCTCAAGAGGAGGCACTCTCAACAGGAAAGGCGAGAGGAACTCCATGGTTCTACCAGCAATCCAAGAGTCCCCCAGATGTCTCAGTCCATTCCAGAGGAACCTCTTTTCCCTGCACTGGCTCATCTTTCACGCCGAGGATCGACTCACACCACGGTGGCACGTGGGACAGCCCTGTGGGAAAGCCTCGAGGGAAAGCCTCGAGGGAAAACCACAGATCCTTTGATCCACGCGACGGGAAGCGTGACATTGCTGCTACAGCCTGGAAGGAAAGTGCACGTGCATGCACCCACTGGAGATGAGCCCTTACTCCCCTGGGGAGACTCCACAAGTACCCAAAGATCCATGTCAGCCCCTGAGAGGAATCCTCGGTTCCGGCCCTGACTCCACACAAGGTTTTCGGCCCCGGTATCGACGGGAGAGGAATCCCGAGAGGCCCCCTAGCAACTCGCATGGGGACTGGCCTCTCCTGAGGCCACCAGGGCGGGTCCCTGAGGTCCCCGTCGTAACTCGAGAACACCTGCCGCAACTCGAGAAAATCCAGGAAGTTCTCCCTTCCAGGCGAGATGAGGCCTATTTCCGATGAGGCGTCTGGACACTAATGACTCCTAACCTCTGGAACTTCGAAAAGGTCTTTCACATCCTTGCTGCAACTCAAGAAGTTCACCGCCATACCCGTCTCCACTCGAGAGGAAGCACGATTGTCCCGCCCACATCCAGAGGAGCCTCGTTTCCCCCTCGAAGCTCGAGATGAGGGATCCTTTCCCTGCTTTCAACGGGAAAGAATTCCCGGCGTTCCCGTCGCATCTCAAGAGGAGGCACTCTCAACAGGAAAGGCGAGAGGAACTCCATGGTCGTACCACCATTCCAAGAGTCCCCCAGATGTCTCAGTCCAATCCAGAGGAACCTCTTTGCCCTGCACTGGCTCATCTTTCACGCCGAGGATCGACTCACACCACGGTGGCACGTGGGACAGCCCTGTGGGAAAGCCTCGAGCGAAAGACTAGAGGGAAAACCACAGATCCTTTGATCCACGCGACGGGAAGCGTGACATTGCTGCTACAGCCTGGAAGGAAAGCGCACGTGCATGCCCCCACTCGAGACGAGGCCTGACTCCCCTGGGGAGACTCCACAAGTACCCAAAGATCCATGTCAGCCCCTGAGAGGAATCCTCGGTTCCGGCCCTGACTCCTCACAAGGTTTTTGGCCCTGGTATCGACGGGAGAGGAATCCCGAGAGGCCCCCTAGCAACTCGCATGGGGACTGGCCTCTCCTGAGGCCACCAGGGCGGGTCCCTGAGGTCCCCGTCGTAACTCGAGAACACCTGCCGCAACTCGAGAAAATCGAGGAAGTTCTCCCTTCCAGGCGAGATGAGGCCTATTTCCGATGAGGCGTCTGGAGACTAATGACACCTAAACTCTGGAACTTCGAAAGGGTCTTTCACACCCTTGCTGCAACTCAAGAAGTTCACCGCCATACCCGTCTCCACTCGAGAGGAAGCACGATGGTCCCGCCCACATCCAGAGGAGACCCGTTTCCCCCTTGGAGCTCGAGATGAGGGATCCATTCCCTGCTTTCAACGGGAAAGAATTCCCGGCGTTCCCGTCGCATCTCAAGAGGAGGCACTCTCAACAGGAAAGGCGAGAGGAACTCCATGGTCGTACCACCATTCCAAGAGTCCCCCAGATGTCTCAGTCCATTCCAGAGGAGCCTCTTTGCCCTGCACTGGCTCATCTTTCACGCCGATGATCGACTCACACCACGGTGGCACGTGGGACAGCCCTGTGGGAAAGCCTCGAGGGAAAGCCTCGAGGGAAAACCACAGATCCTTTGATCCACGCGACGGGAAGCGTGACATTGCTGATACAGCCTGGAAGGAAAGCGCACGTGCATGCCCCCACTCGAGACGAGTCCTGACTCCCCTGGGGAGACTCCAGAAGTACCCAAAGATCCATGTCAGCCCCTGAGAGGAATCCTCGGTTCCGCCCCTGACTCCACACAAGGTTTTTGGCCCCGGTATCGACGGGAGAGGAATCCCGAGAGGCCCCCTAGCAACTCGCATGGGGACTGGCCTCTCCTGAGGCCACCAGGGCGGGTCCCTGAGGTCCCCGTCGTAACTCGAGAACACCTGCCGCAACTCGAGAAAATCCAGGAAGTTCTCCCTTCCAGGCGAGATGAGGCCTATTTCCGATGAGGCCTCTGGAGACAAATGACACCTAACCTCTGGAACTTCGAAAGGGTCTTTCACACCCTTGCTGCAACTCAAGAAGTTCACCGCCGTACCCGTCTCCACTCGAGAGGAAGCACGATGGTCCCGCCCACATCCAGAGGAGCCCCGTATCCCCCTCGTAGCTCGAGATGAGGGATCCTTTCCCTGCTTTCAACGGGAAAGAATTCCCGGCGTTCCCGTCGCATCTCAAGAGGAGGCACTCTCAACAGGAAAGGCGAGAGGAACTCCATGGTCGTACCACCATTCCAAGAGTCCCCCAGATGTCTCAGTCCATTCCAGAGGAGCCTCTTTGCCCTGCACTGGCTCATCTTTCACGCCGAGGATTGACTCACACCACGGTGGCACGTGGGACAGCCCTGTGGGAAAGCCTCGAGGGAAAGCCTCGAGGGAAAACCACAGATCCTTTGATCCACGCGACGGGAAGCGTGACATTGCTGCTACAGCCTGGAAGGAAAGCGCACGTGCATGCCCCCACTCGAGACGAGGCCTGACTCCCCTGGGGAGACTCCACAAGTACCCAAAGATCCATGTCAGCCCCTGAGAGGAATCCTCGGTTCCGGCCCTGACTCCACACAAGGTTTTTGGCCCCGGTATCGACGGGAGAGGAATCCCGAGAGGCCCCCTAGCAACTCGCATGGGGACTGGCCTCTCCTGAGGCCACCAGGGCGGGTCCCTGAGGTCCCCGTCGTAACTCGAGAACACCTGCCGCAACTCGAGAAAATCCAGGAAGTTCTCCCTTCCAGGCGAGATGAGGCCTATTTCCGATGAGGCGTCTGGAGACTAATGACACCTAAACTCTGGAACTTCGAAAGGGTCTTTCACACCCTTGCTGCAACTCAAGAAGTTCACCGCCATACCCGTCTCCACTCGAGAGGAAGCACGATGGTCCCGCCCACATCCAGAGGAGACCCGTTTCCCCCTTGGAGCTCGAGATGAGGGATCCATTCCCTGCTTTCAACGGGAAAGAATTCCCGGCGTTCCCGTCGCATCTCAAGGGGAGGCACTCTCAACAGGAAAGGCGAGAGGAACTCCATGGTCGTACCACCATTCCAAGAGTCCCCCAGATGTCTCAGTCCATTCCAGAGGAGCCTCTTTGCCCTGCACTGGCTCATCTTTCACGCCGAGGATCGACTCACACCACGGTGGCACGTGGGACAGCCCTGTGGGAAAGCCTCGAGGGAAAGCCTCGAGGGAAAACCACAGATCCTTTGATCCACGCGACGGGAAGCGTGACATTGCTGCTACAGCCTGGAAGGAAAGCGCACGTGCATGCCCTCACTCGAGACGAGGCCTGACTCCCCTGGGGAGACTCCACAAGTACCCAAAGATCCATGTCAGCCCCTGAGAGGAATCCTCGGTTCCGGCCCTGACTCCACACAAGGTTTTTGGCCCCGGTATCGACGGGAGAGGAATACCGAGAGGCCCCCTAGCAACTCGCATGGGGACTGGCCTCTCCTGAGGCCACCAGGGCGGGTCCCTGAGGTCCCCGTCGTAACTCGAGAACACCTGCCGCAACTCGAGAAAATCCAGGAAGTTCTCCCTTCCAGGCGAGATGAGGCCTATTTCCGATGAGGCGTCTGGAGACTAATGACACCTAAACTCTGGAACTTCGAAAGGGTCTTTCACACCCTTGCTGCAACTCAAGAAGTTCACCGCCATACCCGTCTCCACTCGAGAGGAAGCACGATGGTCCCGCCCACATCCAGAGGAGACCCGTTTCCCCCTCGGAGCTCGAGATGAGGGATCCATTCCCTGCTTTCAACGGGAAAGAATTCCCGGCGTTCCCGTTGCATCTCAAGAGGAGGCACTCTCAACAGGAAAGGCGAGAGGAACTCCATGGTCGTACCACCATTCCAAGAGTCCCCCAGATGTCTCAGTCCATTCCAGAGGAGCCTCTTTGCCCTGCACTGGCTCATCTTTCACGCCGAGGATCGACTCACACCACGGTGGCACGTGGGACAGCCCTGTGGGAAAGCCTCGAGGGAAAGCCTCGAGGGAAAACCACAGATCCTTTGATCCACGCGACGGGAAGCGTGACATTGCTGCTACAGCCTGGAAGGAAAGCGCACGTGCATGCCCCCACTCGAGACGAGGCCTGACTCCCCTGGGGAGACTCCACAAGTACCCAAAGATCCATGTCAGCCCCTGAGAGGAATCCTCGGTTCCGGCCCTGACTCCACACAAGGTTTTTGGCCCTGGTATCGACGGGAGAGGAATCCCGAGAGGCCCCCTAGCAACTCGCATGGGGACTGGCCTCTCCTGAGGCCACCAGGGCGGGTCCCTGAGGTCCCCGTCGTAACTCGAGAACACCTGCCGCAACTCGAGAAAATCCAGGAAGTTCTCCCTTCCAGGCGAGATGAGGCCTATTTCCGATGAGGCGTCTGGAGACTAATGACACCTAAACTCTGGAACTTCGAAAGGGTCTTTCACACCCTTGCTGCAACTCAAGAAGTTCACCGCCATACCCGTCTCCACTCGAGAGGAAGCACGATGGTCCCGCCCACATCCAGAGGAGACCCGTTTCCCCCTTGGAGCTCGAGATGAGGGATCCATTCCCTGCTTTCAACGGGAAAGAATTCCCGGCGTTCCCGTCGCATCTCAAGAGGAGGCACTCTCAACAGGAAAGGCGAGAGGAACTCCATGGTCGTACCACCATTCCAAGAGTACCCGAGATGTCTCAGTCCATTCCAGAGGAGCCTCTTTGCCCTGCACTGGCTCATCTTTCACGCCGAGGATCGACTCACACCATGGTGGCACGTGGGACAGCCCTGTGGGAAAGCCTCGAGGGAAAGCCTCGAGGGAAAACCACAGATCCTTTGATCCACGCGACGGGAAGCGTGACATTGCTGCTACAGCCTGGAAGGAAAGCGCACGTGCATGCCCCCACTCGAGACGAGGCCTGACTCCCCTGGGGAGACTCCACAAGTACCCAAAGATCCATGTCAGCCCCTGAGAGGAATCCTCGGTTCCGGCCCTGACTCCACACAAGGTTTTTGGCCCCGGTATCGACGGGAGAGGAATCCCGAGAGGCCCCCTAGCAACTCGCATGGGGACTGGCCTCTCCTGAGGCCACCAGGGCGGGTCCCTGAGGTCCCCGTCGTAACTCGAGAACACCTGCCGCAACTCGAGAAAATCCAGGAAGTTCTCCCTTCCAGGCGAGATGAGGCCTATTTCCGATGAGGCGTCTGGAGACTAATGACACCTAAACTCTGGAACTTCGAAAGGGTCTTTCACACCCTTGCTGCAACTCAAGAAGTTCACCGACATACCCGTCTCCACTCGAGAGGAAGCACGATGGTCCCGCCCACATCCAGAGGAGACCCGTTTCCCCCTCGGAGCTCGAGATGAGGGATCCATTCCCTGCTTTCAACGGGAAAGAATTCCCGGCGTTCCCGTCGCATCTCAAGAGGAGGCACTCTCAACAGGAAAGGCGAGAGGAACTCCATGGTCGTACCACCATTCCAAGAGTCCCCCAGATGTCTCAGTCCATTCCAGAGGAGCCTCTTTGCCCTGCACTGGCTCATCTTTCACGCCGAGGATCGACTCACACCACGGTGGCACGTGGGACAGCCCTGTGGGAAAGCCTCGAGGGAAAGCCTCGAGGGAAAACCACAAATCCTTTGATCCACGCGACGGGAAGCGTGACATTGCTGCTACAGCCTGGAAGGAAAGCGCACGTGCATGCCCCCACTCGAGACGAGGCCTGACTCCCCTGGGGAGACTCCAGAAGTACCCAAAGATCCATGTCAGCCCCTGAGAGGAATCCTCGGTTCCGGCCCTGACTCCACACAAGGTTTTTGGCCCCGGTATCGACGGGAGAGGAATCCCGAGAGGCCCCCTAGCAACTCGCATGGGGACTGGCCTCTCCTGAGGCCAACAGGGCGGGTCCATGAGGTTCCCGTCGTAACTCGAGAACACCTGCCGCAACTCGAGAAAATCCAGGAAGTTCTCCCTTCCAGGCGATATGAGGCCTATTTCCGATGAGGCGTCTGGAGACTAATGACACCTAAACTCTGGAACTTCGAAAGGGTCTTTCACACCCTTGCTGCAACTCAAGAAGTTCACCGCCATACCCGTCTCCACTCGAGAGGAAGCAAGATGGTCCCGCCCACATCCAGAGGAGACCCGTTTCCCCCTCGGAGCTCGAGATGAGGGATCCATTCCCTGCTTTCAACGGTAAAGAATTCCCGGCGTTCCCGTCGCATCTCAAGAGGAGGCACTCTCAACAGGAAAGGCGAGAGGAACTCCATGGTCGTACCACCATTCCAAGAGTCCCCCAGATGTCTCAGTCCATTCCAGAGGAGCCTCTTTGCCCTGCACTGGCTCATCTTTCACGCCGAGGATCGACTCACACCACGGTGGCACGTGGGACAGCCCTGTGGGAAAGCCTCGAGGGAAAGCCTCGAGGGAAAACCACAGATCCTTTGATCCACGCGACGGGAAGCGTGACATTGCTGCTACAGCCTGGAAGGAAAGCGCACGTGCATGCCCCCACTCGAGACGAGGCCTGACTCCCCTGGGGAGACTCCAGAAGTACCCAAAGATCCATGTCAGCCCCTGAGAGGAATCCTCGGTTCCGGCCCTGACTCCACACAAGGTTTTTGGCCCCGGTATCGACGGGAGAGGAATCCCGAGAGGCCCCCTAGCAACTCGCATGGGGACTGGCCTCTCCTGAGGCCAACAGGGCGGGTCCATGAGGTTCCCGTCGTAACTCGAGAACACCTGCCGCAACTCGAGAAAATCCAGGAAGTTCTCCCTTCCAGGCGAGATGAGGCCTATTTCCGATGAGGCGTCTGGAGACTAATGACACCTAAACTCTGGAACTTCGAAAGGGTCTTTCACACCCTTGCTGCAACTCAAGAAGTTCACCGCCATACCCGTCTCCACTCGAGAGGAAGCACGATGGTCCCGCCCACATCCAGAGGAGACCCGTTTCCCCCTTGGAGCTCGAGATGAGGGATCCATTCCCTGCTTTCAACGGGAAAGAATTCCCGGCGTTCCCGTCGCATCTCAAGAGGAGGCACTCTCAACAGGAAAGGCGAGAGGAACTCCATGGTCGTACCACCATTCCAAGAGTCCCCCAGATGTCTCAGTCCATTCCAGAGGAGCCTCTTTGCCCTGCACTGGCTCATCTTTCACGCCGAGGATCGACTCACACCACGGTGGCACGTGGGACAGCCCTGTGGGAAAGCCTCGAGGGAAAGCCTCGAGGGAAAACCACAGATCCTTTGATCCACGCGACGGGAAGCGTGACATTGCTGCTACAGCCTGGAAGGAAAGCGCACATGCATGCCCCCACTCGAGACGAGGCCTGACTCCCCTGGGGAGACTCCACAAGTACCCAAAGATCCATGTCAGCCCCTGAGAGGAATCCTCGGTTCCGGCCCTGACTCCACACAAGGTTTTTGGCCCCGGTATCGACGGGAGAGGAATCCCGAGAGGCCCCCTAGCAACTCGCATGGGGACTGGCCTCTCCTGAGGCCACCAGGGCGGGTCCCTGAGGTCCCCGTCGTAACTCGAGAACACCTGCCGCAACTCGAGAAAATCCAGGAAGTTCTCCCTTCCAGGCGAGATGAGGCCTATTTCCGATGAGGCGTCTGGAGACTAATGACACCTAAACTCTGGAACTTCGAAAGGGTCTTTCACACCCTTGCTGCAACTCAAGAAGTTCACCGCCATACCCGTCTCCACTCGAGAGGAAGCACGATGGTCCCGCCCACATCCAGAGGAGACCCGTTTCCCCCTTGGAGCTCGAGATGAGGGATCCATTCCCTGCTTTCAACGGGAAAGAATTCCCGGCGTTCCCGTCGCATCTCAAGGGGAGGCACTCTCAACAGGAAAGGCGAGAGGAACTCCATGGTCGTACCACCATTCCAAGAGTCCCCCAGATGTCTCAGTCCATTCCAGAGGAGCCTCTTTGCCCTGCACTGGCTCATCTTTCACGCCGAGGATCGACTCACACCACGGTGGCACGTGGGACAGCCCTGTGGGAAAGCCTCGAGGGAAAGCCTCGAGGGAAAACCACAGATCCTTTGATCCACGCGACGGGAAGCGTGACATTGCTGCTACAGCCTGGAAGGAAAGCGCACGTGCATGCCCTCACTCGAGACGAGGCCTGACTCCCCTGGGGAGACTCCACAAGTACCCAAAGATCCATGTCAGCCCCTGAGAGGAATCCTCGGTTCCGGCCCTGACTCCACACAAGGTTTTTGGCCCCGGTATCGACGGGAGAGGAATACCGAGAGGCCCCCTAGCAACTCGCATGGGGACTGGCCTCTCCTGAGGCCACCAGGGCGGGTCCCTGAGGTCCCCGTCGTAACTCGAGAACACCTGCCGCAACTCGAGAAAATCCAGGAAGTTCTCCCTTCCAGGCGAGATGAGGCCTATTTCCGATGAGGCGTCTGGAGACTAATGACACCTAAACTCTGGAACTTCGAAAGGGTCTTTCACACCCTTGCTGCAACTCAAGAAGTTCACCGCCATACCCGTCTCCACTCGAGAGGAAGCACGATGGTCCCGCCCACATCCAGAGGAGACCCGTTTCCCCCTCGGAGCTCGAGATGAGGGATCCATTCCCTGCTTTCAACGGGAAAGAATTCCCGGCGTTCCCGTTGCATCTCAAGAGGAGGCACTCTCAACAGGAAAGGCGAGAGGAACTCCATGGTCGTACCACCATTCCAAGAGTCCCCCAGATGTCTCAGTCCATTCCAGAGGAGCCTCTTTGCCCTGCACTGGCTCATCTTTCACGCCGAGGATCGACTCACACCACGGTGGCACGTGGGACAGCCCTGTGGGAAAGCCTCGAGGGAAAGCCTCGAGGGAAAACCACAGATCCTTTGATCCACGCGACGGGAAGCGTGACATTGCTGCTACAGCCTGGAAGGAAAGCGCACGTGCATGCCCCCACTCGAGACGAGGCCTGACTCCCCTGGGGAGACTCCACAAGTACCCAAAGATCCATGTCAGCCCCTGAGAGGAATCCTCGGTTCCGGCCCTGACTCCACACAAGGTTTTTGGCCCTGGTATCGACGGGAGAGGAATCCCGAGAGGCCCCCTAGCAACTCGCATGGGGACTGGCCTCTCCTGAGGCCACCAGGGCGGGTCCCTGAGGTCCCCGTCGTAACTCGAGAACACCTGCCGCAACTCGAGAAAATCCAGGAAGTTCTCCCTTCCAGGCGAGATGAGGCCTATTTCCGATGAGGCGTCTGGAGACTAATGACACCTAAACTCTGGAACTTCGAAAGGGTCTTTCACACCCTTGCTGCAACTCAAGAAGTTCACCGCCATACCCGTCTCCACTCGAGAGGAAGCACGATGGTCCCGCCCACATCCAGAGGAGACCCGTTTCCCCCTTGGAGCTCGAGATGAGGGATCCATTCCCTGCTTTCAACGGGAAAGAATTCCCGGCGTTCCCGTCGCATCTCAAGAGGAGGCACTCTCAACAGGAAAGGCGAGAGGAACTCCATGGTCGTACCACCATTCCAAGAGTACCCGAGATGTCTCAGTCCATTCCAGAGGAGCCTCTTTGCCCTGCACTGGCTCATCTTTCACGCCGAGGATCGACTCACACCATGGTGGCACGTGGGACAGCCCTGTGGGAAAGCCTCGAGGGAAAGCCTCGAGGGAAAACCACAGATCCTTTGATCCACGCGACGGGAAGCGTGACATTGCTGCTACAGCCTGGAAGGAAAGCGCACGTGCATGCCCCCACTCGAGACGAGGCCTGACTCCCCTGGGGAGACTCCACAAGTACCCAAAGATCCATGTCAGCCCCTGAGAGGAATCCTCGGTTCCGGCCCTGACTCCACACAAGGTTTTTGGCCCCGGTATCGACGGGAGAGGAATCCCGAGAGGCCCCCTAGCAACTCGCATGGGGACTGGCCTCTCCTGAGGCCACCAGGGCGGGTCCCTGAGGTCCCCGTCGTAACTCGAGAACACCTGCCGCAACTCGAGAAAATCCAGGAAGTTCTCCCTTCCAGGCGAGATGAGGCCTATTTCCGATGAGGCGTCTGGAGACTAATGACACCTAAACTCTGGAACTTCGAAAGGGTCTTTCACACCCTTGCTGCAACTCAAGAAGTTCACCGACATACCCGTCTCCACTCGAGAGGAAGCACGATGGTCCCGCCCACATCCAGAGGAGACCCGTTTCCCCCTCGGAGCTCGAGATGAGGGATCCATTCCCTGCTTTCAACGGGAAAGAATTCCCGGCGTTCCCGTCGCATCTCAAGAGGAGGCACTCTCAACAGGAAAGGCGAGAGGAACTCCATGGTCGTACCACCATTCCAAGAGTCCCCCAGATGTCTCAGTCCATTCCAGAGGAGCCTCTTTGCCCTGCACTGGCTCATCTTTCACGCCGAGGATCGACTCACACCACGGTGGCACGTGGGACAGCCCTGTGGGAAAGCCTCGAGGGAAAGCCTCGAGGGAAAACCACAAATCCTTTGATCCACGCGACGGGAAGCGTGACATTGCTGCTACAGCCTGGAAGGAAAGCGCACGTGCATGCCCCCACTCGAGACGAGGCCTGACTCCCCTGGGGAGACTCCAGAAGTACCCAAAGATCCATGTCAGCCCCTGAGAGGAATCCTCGGTTCCGGCCCTGACTCCACACAAGGTTTTTGGCCCCGGTATCGACGGGAGAGGAATCCCGAGAGGCCCCCTAGCAACTCGCATGGGGACTGGCCTCTCCTGAGGCCAACAGGGCGGGTCCATGAGGTTCCCGTCGTAACTCGAGAACACCTGCCGCAACTCGAGAAAATCCAGGAAGTTCTCCCTTCCAGGCGATATGAGGCCTATTTCCGATGAGGCGTCTGGAGACTAATGACACCTAAACTCTGGAACTTCGAAAGGGTCTTTCACACCCTTGCTGCAACTCAAGAAGTTCACCGCCATACCCGTCTCCACTCGAGAGGAAGCAAGATGGTCCCGCCCACATCCAGAGGAGACCCGTTTCCCCCTCGGAGCTCGAGATGAGGGATCCATTCCCTGCTTTCAACGGTAAAGAATTCCCGGCGTTCCCGTCGCATCTCAAGAGGAGGCACTCTCAACAGGAAAGGCGAGAGGAACTCCATGGTCGTACCACCATTCCAAGAGTCCCCCAGATGTCTCAGTCCATTCCAGAGGAGCCTCTTTGCCCTGCACTGGCTCATCTTTCACGCCGAGGATCGACTCACACCACGGTGGCACGTGGGACAGCCCTGTGGGAAAGCCTCGAGGGAAAGCCTCGAGGGAAAACCACAGATCCTTTGATCCACGCGACGGGAAGCGTGACATTGCTGCTACAGCCTGGAAGGAAAGCGCACGTGCATGCCCCCACTCGAGACGAGGCCTGACTCCCCTGGGGAGACTCCAGAAGTACCCAAAGATCCATGTCAGCCCCTGAGAGGAATCCTCGGTTCCGGCCCTGACTCCACACAAGGTTTTTGGCCCCGGTATCGACGGGAGAGGAATCCCGAGAGGCCCCCTAGCAACTCGCATGGGGACTGGCCTCTCCTGAGGCCAACAGGGCGGGTCCATGAGGTTCCCGTCGTAACTCGAGAACACCTGCCGCAACTCGAGAAAATCCAGGAAGTTCTCCCTTCCAGGCGAGATGAGGCCTATTTCCGATGAGGCGTCTGGAGACTAATGACACCTAAACTCTGGAACTTCGAAAGGGTCTTTCACACCCTTGCTGCAACTCAAGAAGTTCACCGCCATACCCGTCTCCACTCGAGAGGAAGCACGATGGTCCCGCCCACATCCAGAGGAGACCCGTTTCCCCCTTGGAGCTCGAGATGAGGGATCCATTCCCTGCTTTCAACGGGAAAGAATTCCCGGCGTTCCCGTCGCATCTCAAGAGGAGGCACTCTCAACAGGAAAGGCGAGAGGAACTCCATGGTCGTACCACCATTCCAAGAGTCCCCCAGATGTCTCAGTCCATTCCAGAGGAGCCTCTTTGCCCTGCACTGGCTCATCTTTCACGCCGAGGATCGACTCACACCACGGTGGCACGTGGGACAGCCCTGTGGGAAAGCCTCGAGGGAAAGCCTCGAGGGAAAACCACAGATCCTTTGATCCACGCGACGGGAAGCGTGACATTGCTGCTACAGCCTGGAAGGAAAGCGCACATGCATGCCCCCACTCGAGACGAGGCCTGACTCCCCTGGGGAGACTCCACAAGTACCCAAAGATCCATGTCAGCCCCTGAGAGGAATCCTCGGTTCCGGCCCTGACTCCACACAAGGTTTTTGGCCCCGGTATCGACGGGAGAGGAATCCCGAGAGGCCCCCTAGCAACTCGCATGGGGACTGGCCTCTCCTGAGGCCACCAGGGCGGGTCCCTGAGGTCCCCGTCGTAACTCGAGAACACCTGCCGCAACTCGAGAAAATCCAGGAAGTTCTCCCTTCCAGGCGAGATGAGGCCTATTTCCGATGAGGCGTCTGGAGACTAATGACACCTAAACTCTGGAACTTCGAAAGGGTCTTTCACACCCTTGCTGCAACTCAAGAAGTTCACCGCCATACCCGTCTCCACTCGAGAGGAAGCACGATGGTCCCGCCCACATCCAGAGGAGACCCGTTTCCCCCTCGGAGCTCGAGATGAGGGATCCATTCCCTGCTTTCAACGGGAAAGAATTCCCGGCGTTCCCGTTGCATCTCAAGAGGAGGCACTCTCAACAGGAAAGGCGAGAGGAACTCCATGGTCGTACCACCATTCCAAGAGTCCCCCAGATGTCTCAGTCCATTCCAGAGGAGCCTCTTTGCCCTGCACTGGCTCATCTTTCACGCCGAGGATCGACTCACACCACGGTGGCACGTGGGACAGCCCTGTGGGAAAGCCTCGAGGGAAAGCCTCGAGGGAAAACCACAGATCCTTTGATCCACGCGACGGGAAGCGTGACATTGCTGCTACAGCCTGGAAGGAAAGCGCACGTGCATGCCCCCACTCGAGACGAGGCCTGACTCCCCTGGGGAGACTCCACAAGTACCCAAAGATCCATGTCAGCCCCTGAGAGGAATCCTCGGTTCCGGCCCTGACTCCACACAAGGTTTTTGGCCCTGGTATCGACGGGAGAGGAATCCCGAGAGGCCCCCTAGCAACTCGCATGGGGACTGGCCTCTCCTGAGGCCACCAGGGCGGGTCCCTGAGGTCCCCGTCGTAACTCGAGAACACCTGCCGCAACTCGAGAAAATCCAGGAAGTTCTCCCTTCCAGGCGAGATGAGGCCTATTTCCGATGAGGCGTCTGGAGACTAATGACACCTAAACTCTGGAACTTCGAAAGGGTCTTTCACACCCTTGCTGCAACTCAAGAAGTTCACCGCCATACCCGTCTCCACTCGAGAGGAAGCACGATGGTCCCGCCCACATCCAGAGGAGACCCGTTTCCCCCTTGGAGCTCGAGATGAGGGATCCATGCCCTGCTTTCAACGGGAAAGAATTCCCGGCGTTCCCGTCGCATCTCAAGAGGAGGCACTCTCAACAGGAAAGGCGAGAGGAACTCCATGGTCGTACCACCATTCCAAGAGTACCCGAGATGTCTCAGTCCATTCCAGAGGAGCCTCTTTGCCCTGCACTGGCTCATCTTTCACGCCGAGGATCGACTCACACCACGGTGGCACGTGGGACAGCCCTGTGGGAAAGCCTCGAGGGAAAGCCTCGAGGGAAAACCACAGATCCTTTGATCCACGCGACGGGAAGCGTGACATTGCTGCTACAGCCTGGAAGGAAAGCGCACGTGCATGCCCCCACTCGAGACGAGGCCTGACTCCCCTGGGGAGACTCCAGAAGTACCCAAAGATCCATGTCAGCCCCTGAGAGGAATCCTCGGTTCCGGCCCTGACTCCACACAAGGTTTTTGGCCCCGGTATCGACGGGAGAGGAATCCCGAGAGGCCCCCTAGCAACTCGCATGGGGACTGGCCTCTCCTGAGGCCAACAGGGCGGGTCCCTGAGGTCCCCGTCGTAACTCGAGAACACGTGCCGCAACTCGAGAAAATCCAGGAAGTTCTCCCTTCCAGGCGAGATGAGGCCTATTTCCGATGAGGCCTCTGGAGACAAATGACACCTAACCTCTGGAACTTCGAAAGGGTCTTTCACACCCTTGCTGCAACTCAAGAAGTTCACCGCCGTACCCGTCTCCACTCGAGAGGAAGCACGATGGTCCCGCCCACATCCAGAGGAGCCCCGTTTCCCCCTCGTAGCTCGAGATGAGGGATCCTTTCCCTGCTTTCAACGGGAAAGAATTCCCGGCGTTCCCGTCCCATCTCAAGAGGAGGCACTCTCAACAGGAAAGGCGAGAGGAACTCCATGGTCATACCACCATTCCAAGAGTCCCCCGGATGTCTCAGTCCATTCCAGAGGAACCTCTTTGCCCTGCACTGGCTCATCTTTCACGCCGAGGATCGACTCACAACACGGTGGCACGTGGGACAGCCCTGTGGGAAAGCCTCGAGGGAAAGCCTCGAGGGAAAACCACAGATCCTTTGATCCACGCGACGGGAAGCGTGACATTGCTGCTACAGCCTGGAAGGAAAGCGCACGTGCATGCCCCCACTCGAGACGAGGCCTGACTCCCCTGGGGAGACTCCACAAGTACCCAAAGATCCATGTCAGCCCCTGAGAGGAATCCTCGGTTCTGGCCCTGACTCCACACAAGGTTTTTGGCCCCGGTATCGACGGGAGAGGAATCCCGAGAGGCCCCCTAGCAACTCGCATGGGGACTGGCCTCTCCTGAGGCCACCAGGGCGGGTCCCTGAGGTCCCCGTCGTAACTCGAGAACACCTGCCGCAACTCGAGAAAATCCAGGAAGTTCTCCCTTCCAGGCGAGATGAGGCCTATTTCCGATGAGGCGTCTGGAGACTAATGACACCTAAACTCTGGAACTTCGAAAGGGTCTTTCACACCCTTGCTGCAACTCAAGAAGTTCACCGCCATACCCGTCTCCACTCGAGAGGAAGCACGATGGTCCCGCCCACATCCAGAGGAGACCCGTTTCCCCCTCGGAGCTCGAGATGAGGGATCCATTCCCTGCTTTCAACGGGAAAGAATTCCCGGCGTTCCCGTCGCATCTCAAGAGGAGGCACTCTCAACAGGAAAGGCGAGAGGAACTCCATGGTCGTACCACCATTCCAAGAGTCCCCCAGATGTCTCAGTCCATTCCAGAGGAGCCTCTATGCCCTGCACTGGCTCATCTTTCACGCCGAGGATCGACTCACACCACGGTGGCACGTGGGACAGCCCTGTGGGAAAGCCTCGAGGGAAAGCCTCGAGGGAAAACCACAGATCCTTTGATCCACGCGACGGGAAGCGTGACATTGCTGCTACAGCCTGGAAGGAAAGCGCACGTGCATGCCCCCACTCGAGACGAGGCCTGACTCCCCTGGGGAGACTCCAGAAGTACCCAAAGATCCATGTCAGCCCCTGAGAGGAATCCTCGGTTCCGGCCCTGACTCCACACAAGGTTTTTGGCCCCGGTATCGACGGGAGAGGAATCCCGAGAGGCCCCCTAGCAACTCGCATGGGGACTGGCCTCTCGTGATTCCACCAGGGCGGGTCCCTGAGGTCCCCTTCGTAACTCGAGAACACCTGCCGCAACTCGAGAAAATCCAGGAAGTTCTCCCTTCCAGGCGAGATGAGGCCTATTTCCGATGAGACGTCTGGAGACTAATGACACCTAAACGCTGGAACTTCGAAAGGGTCTTTCACACCCTTGCTGCAACTCAAGAAGTTCACCGCCATACCCGTCTCCACTCGAGAGGAAGCACGATGGTCCCGCCCACATCCAGAGGAGACCCGTTTCCCCCTTGGAGCTCGAGATGAGGGATCCATTCCCTGCTTTCAACGGGAAAGAATTCCCGGCGTTCCCGTCGCATCTCAAGAGGAGGCACTCTCAACAGGAAAGGCGAGAGGAACTCCATGGTCGTACCACCATTCCAAGAGTCCCCCAGATGTCTCAGTCCATTCCAGAGGAGCCTCTTTGCCCTGCACTGGCTCATCTTTCACGCCGATGATCGACTCACACCACGGTGGCACGTGGGACAGCCCTGTGGGAAAGCCTCGAGGGAAAGCCTCGAGGGAAAACCACAGATCCTTTGATCCCCGCGACGGGAAGCGTGACATTGCTGCTACAGCCTGGAAGGAAAGCGCACGTGCATGCCCCCACTCGAGACGAGGCCTGACTCCCCTGGGGAGACTCCAGAAGTACCCAAAGATCCATGTCAGCCCCTGAGAGGAATCCTCGGTTCCGGCCCTGACTCCACACAAGGTTTTTGGCCCCGGTATCGACGGGAGAGGAATCCCGAGAGGCCCCCTAGCAACTCGCATGGGGACTGGCCTCTCCTGAGGCCAACAGGGCGGGTCCCTGAGGTTCCCGTCGTAACTCGAGAACACCTGCCGCAACTCGAGAAAATTCAGGAAGTTCTCCCTTCCAGGCGAGATGAGGCCTATTTCCGATGAGGCCTCTGGAGACAAATGACACCTAACCTCTGGAACTTCGAAAGGGTCTTTCACATCCTTGCTGCAACTCAAGAAGTTCACCGCCGTACCCGTCTCCACTCGAGAGGAAGAACGATGGTCCCGCCCACATCCAGAGGAGCCCCGTTTCCCCCTCGTAGCTCGAGATGAGGGATCCTTTCCCTGCTTTCAACGGGAAAGAATTCCCGGCGTTCCCGTCGCATCTCAAGAGGAGGCACTCTCAACAGGAGAGGCGAGAGGAACTCCATGGTCGTACCACCATTCCAAGAGTCCCCCAGATGTCTCAGTCCATTCCAGAGGAGCCTCTTTGCCCTGCACTGGCTCATCTTTCACGCCCAGGATCGACTCACACCACGGTGGCACGTGGGACAGCCCTGTGGGAAAGCCTCGAGGGAAAGCCTCGAGGGAAAACCACAGATCCTTTGATCCACGCGACGGGAAGCGTGACATTGCTGCTACAGCCTGGAAGGAAGGCGCACGTGCATGCCCCCACTCGAGACGAGGCCTGACCCCCCTGGGGAGACTCCAGAAGTACCCAAAGACCCATGTCAGCCCCTGAGAGGAATCCTCGGTTCCGGCCCTGACTCCACACAAGGTTTTTGGCCCCGGTATCGACGGGAGAGGAATCCCGAGAGGCCCCCTAGCAACTTGCATGGGGACTGGCCTCTCCTGAGGCCACCAGGGCGGGTCCCTGAGGTCCCCGTCGTAACTCGAGAACACCTGCCGCAACTCGAGAAAATCCAGGAAGTTCTCCCTTCCAGGCGAGATGAGGCTTATTTCCGATGAGGCGTCTGGAGACTAATGACACCTAACCTCTGGAACTTCGAAAGGGTCTTTCACACCCTTGCTGCAACTCAAGAAGTTCACCGCCATACCCGTCTCCACTCGAGAGGAAGCACGATGGTCCCGCCCACATCCAGAGGATCCCCGTTTCCCCCTCGTATCTCGAGATGAGGGATCCTTTCCCTGATTTCAACGGGAAAGAATTCCCGGCGTTCCCGTCACATCTCAAGAGGAGGCACTCTCAACAGGAAAGGCGAGAAGAACTCCATGGTCGTACCACCATTCCAAGAGTCCCCCAGATGTCTCAGTCCATTCCAGAGGAACCTCTTTGCCCTGCACTGGCTCATCTTTCACGCCGAGGATCGAATCACACCACGGTGGCACGTGGGACAGCCCTGTGGGAAAGCCTCAAGGGAAAGCCTCGATTGAAAACCACAGATCCTTTGATCCACGCGACGGGAAGCGTGACATTGCTGCTACAGCCTGGAAGGAAAGCGCACGTGCATGCCCCCACTCGAGATGAGGCCTGACTCCCCTGGGGAGACTCCAGAAGTACCCCAAGATCCATGTCAGCCCTTGAGAGGAATCCTCGGTTCCGGCCCTGACTCCACACAAGGTTTTTGGCCCCGGTATCGACGGGAGAGGAATCCCGAGAGGCCCCCTAGCACCTCGCATGGGGACTGGCCTTTCCTGAGGCCACCAGGCCGGTCCCTGAGGTCCCCGTCGTAACTGGAGAACACCTGCCGCAACTCGAGAAAATCCAGGAAGTTCTCCCTTCCAGGCGAGATGAGGCCTATTTCCGATGAGGCGTCTGGAGACTAATGACACCTAACCTCTGGAAATTCGAAAGGGTCTTTCACACCCTTGCTGCAACTCAAGTAGTTCACCGCCATACCCGTGTCGACTCGAGAGGAAGAATGATGGTCCCGCCCACATCCAGAGGAGCCCCGTTTCCCCATCGTAGCTCGAGATGAGGGATCCTTTCCCTGCTTTCAACGGGAAAGAATTCCCGGCGTTCCCATCGCATCTCAAGAGGAGGCACTCTCAACAGGAAAGGCGAGAGGAACTGCATGGTCGTACCACCATTTCAAGAGTCCCCCAGATGTCTCAGTCCATTCCAGAGCAAACTCTTTGCCTTGCACTGGCTCATCTTTCATGCCGAGGATCGAAGCACACCACGTTGGCACGTGGGAGAGCCCTGTGGGAAAGCCTCAAGGGAAAGCCTGGAGGGAAATCCACAGATCCTTTGATCCACGCGACGGGAAGAGTGTCTTTGCTGCTTCAGCCTGGAAGGAAAGCTCACGTGCATGCCACCACTCGAGACGAGGCCTGACTCCCCTCGGGAGACTCCAGAAAGTCCCAAAGATACATGTCAGCCCCTGAGAGTAATCCTCGGTTCCGGCCCTCACTCCACACAAGGTTTTTGGTCCAGGTATCGACGGGAGAGGAATACCGAGAGGCACCCTAGCAACTCGCATGAGGACTGGCCTTTCCTGAGGCCACCATGGCGGGTCCCTGAGGTGCCCGTCGTAACTCGAGAACACCTGCTGCAACTCGAGAAAATCCAGGAAGTTCTCCCTTCCAGGCGAGATGAGACCTATTTCCGATGAGGCGTCTGGACACTAATGACACCTAACCTCTGGAACTTCGAAAGGGTCTTTCACACCCTTGCTGCAACTCAAGAAGTTCACCGCCATACCCGTCTCCACTCGAGAGGAAGCACGATCGTCCCACCCACAACCAGAGGAGCCCCGTTTCCCCCTCGTAGCTCGAGATGAGGGATCCTTTCCCTGCTTTCAATGGGAAAGAATTCCCGGCGTTCCCGTCGCATCTCAAGAGGAGGCACTCTCAACAGGAAAGGCGAGAGGAACTCCATGGTCGTACCACCATTCCAAGAGTCCCCCAGATGTCTCAGTCCATTCCAGAGCAACCTCTTTGCCCTGCACAGGCTCATCTTTCACGCCGAGGATCGACTCACACCACGGTGGCACGTGGGACAGCCCTGTGGGAAAGCCTAGAGGGAAAACCACAGATCCTTTGATCCACACGACGGGAAGCGTGACATTGCTGCTACAGCCTGGAAGGAAAGCGCACATGCATGCCCCCACTCGAGACGAGGCCTGACTCCCCTGGGGAGACTCCAGAAGTACCCAAAGATCCATGTCATCCCCTGAGAGGAATCCTCGGTTCCGCCCCTGATTCCACACAAAGTTTTTGGCCCCGGTATCGACGGGAGAGGAATCCCGAGAGGCCCCCTAGCAAATCGCATGGGGACTGGCCTCTCCTGAGGCCACCAGGGCGGGTCCCTGAGGTCCCCGTCTTAACTCGAGAACACCTGCCGCAACTCGAGAAAATCCAGGAAGTTCTCCCTTCCAGGCGAGATGAGGCCTATTTCCGATAAGGCGTCTGGAGACTAATGACACCTAACCTCTGGAACTTCGAAAGGGTCTTTCACACCCTTGCTGCAACTCAAGAAGTTCACCGGCATTCCCGTCTCCACTCGAGAGGAAGCACGATGATCCCGCCCACATCCAGAGGAGCCCCGTTTCCCCCTCGGAGCTCGAGATGTGGGATTCTTTCCCTGCTTTCAACGGGCAAGAATTCCCGGCGTTCCCGTCGCATCTCAAGAGGAGGCACTCTCAACAGGAAAGGCGAGAGGAACTCCATGGTCGTACCACCATTCCAAGAGTCCCCCAGATGTCTCAGTCCATTCCAGAGGAACCTCTTTGCCCTGCACTGGCTCATCTTTCACGACGAGGATCGACTCAAACCACGGTGGCACGTGGGACAGCCCTGTGGGAAAGCCCCGAGGGAAAGCCTCCAGGGAAAACCACAGATCCTTTGATCCACGCGACGGGAAGCATGACATTGCTGCTACAGCCTGGAAGGAAAGCGCACGTGCATGCCCCCACTAGAGACGAGGCCTGACTCCCCTGGGGAGACTCCAGAAGTACCCAAAGATCCATGTCAGCCCCTGTGAGGAATCCTCGGTTCCGGCCCTGACTCCACACAAGGTTTTTGGCCCCGGTATCGACGGGAGAGGAATCCCGAGAGGCCCCCTAGCAACTCGCATGGGGACTGGCCTCTACTGAGGCCACCAGGTCGGGACCCTGAGGTCCCCGTCGTAACTCGAGAACACCTGCCGAAACTCGAGAAATTCCAGGAAGTATTCCATTCCAGGCGAGTTGAGGCCTATTTCCGATGAGGCATCTGGAGACTAATGACACCTAACCGCTGGAACTTCGAAAGGGTCTTTCACACCCTTGCTGCAACTCAAGAAGTTCACCACCACACCCGTCTCCACTCGAGAGGAAGCACGATGGTCCCGCCCACATCCAGAGGAGCCCCGTTTCTCCCTCGTAGCTCGAGATGAGGGATCCTTTCCCTGCTTTCAATGGGAAAGAATTCCCGGCGTTCCCGTCGCATCTCAAGAGGAGGCACTCTCAACAGGAAATGCGAGAGGAACTCCATGGTCGTACCACAATTCCAAGAGTCCCCCAGATGTCTCAGTCCATTCCAGAGGAACCTCTTTGCCCTGCACTGGCTCATCTTTCACGCCGAGGATCGACTCACACCACGGTGGCACGTGGGACAGCCCTGTGGGAAAGCCTCGAGGGAAAGCCTCGAGGGAAAACCACAGATCCTTTGATCCACGCGACGGGAACCGTGACATTGCTGCTACAGCCTGTAAGGAAAGCGCACGTGCATGCCCCCACTCGAGACGAGGCCTGACTCCCCTGGGGAGACTCCAGAAGTACCCAAAGACCCATGTCAGCCCCTGAGAGGAATCCTCGGTTCCGGCCCTGACTCCACACAAGTATTTTGGCCCCGGTATCGACGGGAGAGGAATCCCGAGAGGCCCCCTAGGAACTCGCAAGGGGACTGACCTTTCCTGAGGCCACCAGGGCGGGTCCTTGAGGTCCCCGTCGTAACTCGAGAACACCTGCCGCAACTCGAGAAAATCAAGGAAGTTCTCCCTTCCAGGCGAGATGAGGCCTATTTCCGACGAGGCGTCTGGAGACTAATGACACGGAACCTCTGGAAGTTCGAAAGGGTCTTTCACACCCTTGCTGCAACTCAAGAAGTTCACCGCCATAACCGTCTCCACTCGAGAGGAAACATGATGGACCCGCCCACATCCAGAGGAGCCCCGTTTGCCCCTCGTAGCTCGAGATGAGGGATCCTTTCCCTGCTATCAACGGGAAAGAATTTTCGGCGTTCCCGTCGCATCTCAAGAGGAGGCACTCTCAACAGGATAGACGAGAGGAACTCCATGGTCGTACCACCATTCCAAGAGTCCCCGAGATTTCTCAGTCCATTCCAGAGGAACCTCTTTGCCCTGCACTGGCTCATCTTTCACGCCGAGGATCGACTCACACCACGGTGGCACGTGGGACAGCCCTGTGGGAAAGCCTCGAGGGAAAACCACAGATCCTTTGATCCACGCGACGGGAAGCATGACATTGCTGCTACAGCCTGGAAGGAAAGCGGACGTGCATGCCCCCACTCGAGACGAGGCCTGACTCCCCTGGGGAGACTCCAGAAGTACCCAAAGATCCATGTCAGCCCCTGAGAGGAATCCTCGGTTCAGGCCCTGACTCCACACAAGGTTTTTGGCCCCGGTATCGACAGGAGAGGAATCCCGAGAGGCCCCCGAGCAACTCGCATGGGGACTGGCCTTTCCTGAGGCCACCAGGGCGGGTCCCTGAGGTCCCCGTCTTAACTCGAGAACACCTGCCGCAACTCGAGAAAATTCAGGAAGTTCTCCCTTCCAGGCGAGATGAGGCCTATTTCCGATGAGGCGTCTGGAGCCTAATGACACGGAACCTCTGGAACTTCGAAAGGGTCTTTCACACCCTTGCTGCAACTCAAGAAGTTCACCGCCATACCCGTGTCGACTCGAGAGGAAGCATGAAGGTCCCGCCCACATCCAGAGGAGCCCCGTTTCCCCCTCGTAGCTCGAGATGAGGGATCCTTTCCCTGCTTTCAACGGGAAAGAATTCCCGGCGTTTCCGTCCCATCTCAAGAGGAGGCACTCTCAACAGGAAAGGCGAGAGGAACTCCATGGTCGTACCACCATTCCAGGAGTCCCCGAGATTTCTCAGTCAATTCCAGAGGAACCTCTTTGACCTGCACTGGCTCATCTTTCACGCCGAGGATCGACTCACACCACGGTGGCACGTGGGACAGCCCTGTGGGAAAGCCTCGAGGGCAAACCACAGATCCTTTGATCCACGCAACGGGAAGCATGACATTGCTGCTACAGCCTGGAAGGAAAGCGCACGTGCACGCCCCCACTCGAGATGAGGCCTGACTCCCCTGGGGAGACTCCAGAAGTACCCAAAGATCCATGTCAGCCCCTGAGAGGAATCCTCGGTTCCGGCCCTGACTCCACACAAGGTTTCTGGCCCCGGTATCGACGGGAGAGGAATACCGAGGGGCCCCCTAGCAACTAGCATGGGGACTGGCCGTTCCTGAGGCCACCAGGGCGGGTCCCTGAGGTCCCCGTCGTAACTCGAGAACACCTGCCGCAACTCGAGAAAATCCAGGAAGTTCTCCTTTCCAGGCGAAATGAGGCCTATTTCCGATGAGGCGTCTGGAGACTAATGACACCTAACCTCTGGAACTTCGAAAGGGTCTTTCACACCCTTGCTGCAACTCAAGAATTTCACCGCCATACCCGTCTCCACTCGAGAGGAAGCACGATGGTCCCGCCCACATCCAGAGGAGCCCCGTTTCCCCCTCGTAGCTCGAGATGAGGGATCCTTTCCCTGCTTTCAACGGGAAAGAATTCCCGGCGTTCCCGTCGCATCTCAAGAGGAGGCACTCTCAACAGGAAAGGCGAGAGGAACTCCATGGTCGTACCATCATTCCAAGAGTCCCCCAGATGTCTCAGTCCAATCCAGAGGAACCTCTTTGCCCTGCACTGGCTCATCTTTCACGCCGAGAATTGACTCACACCACGGTGGCACGTGGGACAGCCCTGTGGGAAAGCCTCGAGGGAAAATCACAGATCCTTTGATCCACGAGACGGGAAGCGTGACATTGCTGCTACAGCCTGGAAGGAAAGCGCACGTGCATGCCCCCACTCGAGACGAGGCCTGACTCCCCTGGGGAGACTCCAGAAGTATCCAAAGATCCATGTCAGCCCCTGAGAGGAATCCTCGGTTTTGGCCCTGACTCCACACAAGGTTTTTGGCCCCGGTATCGACGGGAGAGGAATCCGGTGAGGCCCCCAAGCCACTCGCATGGGGCCTGGCCTCTCCTATCGCCACCAGGGCGCGTCCCTGAGTTCCCCGTCGTAACTGGAGAACACCTGCCACAACTCGAGAAAATCCAGGAAGTTCTCCCTTCCAGGCGAGATGAGGCCTATTTCCGATAAGGCGTCTGGAGACTAATGACACCTAACCTCTGGAACTTCGAAAGGGTCTTTCACACCCTTGCTGCAACTCAAGAAGTTCACCGGCATTCCCGTCTCCACTCGAGAGGAAGCACGATGATCCCGCCCACATCCAGAGGAGCCCCGTTTCCCCCTCGGAGCTCGAGATGTGGGATTCTTTCCCTGCTTTCAACGGGCAAGAATTCCCGGCGTTCCCGTCGCATCTCAAGAGGAGGCACTCTCAACAGGAAAGGCGAGAGGAACTCCATGGTCGTACCACCATTCCAAGAGTCCCCCAGATGTCTCAGTCCATTCCAGAGGAACCTCTTTGCCCTGCACTGGCTCATCTTTCACGACGAGGATCGACTCAAACCACGGTGGCACGTGGGACAGCCCTGTGGGAAAGCCCCGAGGGAAAGCCTCCAGGGAAAACCACAGATCCTTTGATCCACGCGACGGGAAGCATGACATTGCTGCTACAGCCTGGAAGGAAAGCGCACGTGCATGCCCCCACTAGAGACGAGGCCTGACTCCCCTGGGGAGACTCCAGAAGTACCCAAAGATCCATGTCAGCCCCTGTGAGGAATCCTCGGTTCCGGCCCTGACTCCACACAAGGTTTTTGGCCCCGGTATCGACGGGAGAGGAATCCCGAGAGGCCCCCTAGCAACTCGCATGGGGACTGGCCTCTACTGAGGCCACCAGGTCGGGACCCTGAGGTCCCCGTCGTAACTCGAGAACACCTGCCGAAACTCGAGAAATTCCAGGAAGTATTCCATTCCAGGCGAGTTGAGGCCTATTTCCGATGAGGCATCTGGAGACTAATGACACCTAACCGCTGGAACTTCGAAAGGGTCTTTCACACCCTTGCTGCAACTCAAGAAGTTCACCACCACACCCGTCTCCACTCGAGAGGAAGCACGATGGTCCCGCCCACATCCAGAGGAGCCCCGTTTCTCCCTCGTAGCTCGAGATGAGGGATCCTTTCCCTGCTTTCAATGGGAAAGAATTCCCGGCGTTCCCGTCGCATCTCAAGAGGAGGCACTCTCAACAGGAAATGCGAGAGGAACTCCATGGTCGTACCACAATTCCAAGAGTCCCCCAGATGTCTCAGTCCATTCCAGAGGAACCTCTTTGCCCTGCACTGGCTCATCTTTCACGCCGAGGATCGACTCACACCACGGTGGCACGTGGGACAGCCCTGTGGGAAAGCCTCGAGGGAAAGCCTCGAGGGAAAACCACAGATCCTTTGATCCACGCGACGGGAACCGTGACATTGCTGCTACAGCCTGTAAGGAAAGCGCACGTGCATGCCCCCACTCGAGACGAGGCCTGACTCCCCTGGGGAGACTCCAGAAGTACCCAAAGACCCATGTCAGCCCCTGAGAGGAATCCTCGGTTCCGGCCCTGACTCCACACAAGTATTTTGGCCCCGGTATCGACGGGAGAGGAATCCCGAGAGGCCCCCTAGGAACTCGCAAGGGGACTGACCTTTCCTGAGGCCACCAGGGCGGGTCCTTGAGGTCCCCGTCGTAACTCGAGAACACCTGCCGCAACTCGAGAAAATCAAGGAAGTTCTCCCTTCCAGGCGAGATGAGGCCTATTTCCGACGAGGCGTCTGGAGACTAATGACACGGAACCTCTGGAAGTTCGAAAGGGTCTTTCACACCCTTGCTGCAACTCAAGAAGTTCACCGCCATAACCGTCTCCACTCGAGAGGAAACATGATGGACCCGCCCACATCCAGAGGAGCCCCGTTTGCCCCTCGTAGCTCGAGATGAGGGATCCTTTCCCTGCTATCAACGGGAAAGAATTTTCGGCGTTCCCGTCGCATCTCAAGAGGAGGCACTCTCAACAGGATAGACGAGAGGAACTCCATGGTCGTACCACCATTCCAAGAGTCCCCGAGATTTCTCAGTCCATTCCAGAGGAACCTCTTTGCCCTGCACTGGCTCATCTTTCACGCCGAGGATCGACTCACACCACGGTGGCACGTGGGACAGCCCTGTGGGAAAGCCTCGAGGGAAAACCACAGATCCTTTGATCCACGCGACGGGAAGCATGACATTGCTGCTACAGCCTGGAAGGAAAGCGGACGTGCATGCCCCCACTCGAGACGAGGCCTGACTCCCCTGGGGAGACTCCAGAAGTACCCAAAGATCCATGTCAGCCCCTGAGAGGAATCCTCGGTTCAGGCCCTGACTCCACACAAGGTTTTTGGCCCCGGTATCGACAGGAGAGGAATCCCGAGAGGCCCCCGAGCAACTCGCATGGGGACTGGCCTTTCCTGAGGCCACCAGGGCGGGTCCCTGAGGTCCCCGTCTTAACTCGAGAACACCTGCCGCAACTCGAGAAAATTCAGGAAGTTCTCCCTTCCAGGCGAGATGAGGCCTATTTCCGATGAGGCGTCTGGAGCCTAATGACACGGAACCTCTGGAACTTCGAAAGGGTCTTTCACACCCTTGCTGCAACTCAAGAAGTTCACCGCCATACCCGTGTCGACTCGAGAGGAAGCATGAAGGTCCCGCCCACATCCAGAGGAGCCCCGTTTCCCCCTCGTAGCTCGAGATGAGGGATCCTTTCCCTGCTTTCAACGGGAAAGAATTCCCGGCGTTTCCGTCCCATCTCAAGAGGAGGCACTCTCAACAGGAAAGGCGAGAGGAACTCCATGGTCGTACCACCATTCCAGGAGTCCCCGAGATTTCTCAGTCAATTCCAGAGGAACCTCTTTGACCTGCACTGGCTCATCTTTCACGCCGAGGATCGACTCACACCACGGTGGCACGTGGGACAGCCCTGTGGGAAAGCCTCGAGGGCAAACCACAGATCCTTTGATCCACGCAACGGGAAGCATGACATTGCTGCTACAGCCTGGAAGGAAAGCGCACGTGCACGCCCCCACTCGAGATGAGGCCTGACTCCCCTGGGGAGACTCCAGAAGTACCCAAAGATCCATGTCAGCCCCTGAGAGGAATCCTCGGTTCCGGCCCTGACTCCACACAAGGTTTCTGGCCCCGGTATCGACGGGAGAGGAATACCGAGGGGCCCCCTAGCAACTAGCATGGGGACTGGCCGTTCCTGAGGCCACCAGGGCGGGTCCCTGAGGTCCCCGTCGTAACTCGAGAACACCTGCCGCAACTCGAGAAAATCCAGGAAGTTCTCCTTTCCAGGCGAAATGAGGCCTATTTCCGATGAGGCGTCTGGAGACTAATGACACCTAACCTCTGGAACTTCGAAAGGGTCTTTCACACCCTTGCTGCAACTCAAGAATTTCACCGCCATACCCGTCTCCACTCGAGAGGAAGCACGATGGTCCCGCCCACATCCAGAGGAGCCCCGTTTCCCCCTCGTAGCTCGAGATGAGGGATCCTTTCCCTGCTTTCAACGGGAAAGAATTCCCGGCGTTCCCGTCGCATCTCAAGAGGAGGCACTCTCAACAGGAAAGGCGAGAGGAACTCCATGGTCGTACCATCATTCCAAGAGTCCCCCAGATGTCTCAGTCCAATCCAGAGGAACCTCTTTGCCCTGCACTGGCTCATCTTTCACGCCGAGAATTGACTCACACCACGGTGGCACGTGGGACAGCCCTGTGGGAAAGCCTCGAGGGAAAATCACAGATCCTTTGATCCACGAGACGGGAAGCGTGACATTGCTGCTACAGCCTGGAAGGAAAGCGCACGTGCATGCCCCCACTCGAGACGAGGCCTGACTCCCCTGGGGAGACTCCAGAAGTATCCAAAGATCCATGTCAGCCCCTGAGAGGAATCCTCGGTTTTGGCCCTGACTCCACACAAGGTTTTTGGCCCCGGTATCGACGGGAGAGGAATCCGGTGAGGCCCCCAAGCCACTCGCATGGGGCCTGGCCTCTCCTATCGCCACCAGGGCGCGTCCCTGAGTTCCCCGTCGTAACTGGAGAACACCTGCCACAACTCGAGAAAATCCAGGAAGTTCTCCCTTCCAGGCGAGTTGAGGCCTATTTCCGATGAGGCATCTGGAGACTAATGACACCTAACCGCTGGAACTTCGAAAGGGTCTTTCACACCCTTGCTGCAACTCAAGAAGTTCACCACCACACCCGTCTCCACTCGAGAGGAAGCACGATGGTCCCGCCCACATCCAGAGGAGCTCCGTTTCCCCCTCGTAGCTTGAGATGAGGGATCCTTTCCCTGCTTTCAATGGGAAAGAATTCCCGGCGTTCCCGTCGCATCTCAAGAGGAGGCACTCTCAACAGGAAATGCGAGAGGAACTCCATGGTCGTACCACAATTCCAAGAGTCCCCCAGATGTCTCAGTCCATTCCAGAGGAACCTCTTTGCCCTGCACTGGCTCATCTTTCACGCCGAGGATCGACTCACACCACGGTGGCACGTGGGACAGCCCTGTGGGAAAGCCTCGAGGGAAAGCCTCGAGGGAAAACCACAGATCCTTTGATCCACGCGACGGGAACCGTGACATTGCTGCTACAGCCTTTAAGGAAAGCGCACGTGCATGCCCCCACTCGAGACGAGGCCTGACTCCCCTGGGGAGACTCCAGAAGTACCCAAAGACCCATGTCAGCCCCTGAGAGGAATCCTCGGTTCCGGCCCTGACTCCACACAAGTATTTTGGCCCCGGTATCGACGGGAGAGGAATCCCGAGAGGCCCCCTAGGAACTCGCAAGGGGACTGACCTTTCCTGAGGCCACGAGGGCGGGTCCCTGAGGTCCCCGTCGTAACTCGAGAACACCTGCCGCAACTCGAGAAAATCCAGGAAGTTCTCCCTTCCAGGCGAGATGAGGCCTATTTCCGATGAGGCGTCTGGAGACTAATGACACGGAACCTCTGGAAGTTCGAAAGGGTCTTTCACACCCTTGCTGCAACTCAAGAAGTTCACCGCCATAACCGTCTCCACTCGAGAGGAAACATGATGGTCCCGCCCACATCCAGAGGAGCCCCGTTTGCCCCTCGTAGCTCGAGATGAGGGATCCTTTCCCTGCTATCAACGGGAAAGTATTTTCGGCGTTCCCGTCGCATCTCAAGAGGAGGCACTCTCAACAGGAAAGACGAGAGGAACTCCATGGTCGTACCACCATTCCAAGAGTCCCCGAGATTTCTCAGTCCATTCCAGAGGAACCTCTTTGCCCTGCACTGGCTCATCTTTCACGCCGAGGATCGACTCACACCACGGTGGCACGTGGGACAGCCCTGTGCGAAAGCCTCGAGGGAAAACCACAGATCCTTTGATCCACGCGACGGGAAGCATGACATTGCTGCTACAGCCTGGAAGGAAAGCGCACGTGCATGCCACCACTCGAGACGAGGCCTGACTCCCCTCGGGAGACTCCAGAAAGACCCAAAGATCCATGTCAGCCCCTGAGAGGAATCCTCGGTTCCGGCCCTCACTCCACACAAGGTTTTTGGTCCAGGTATCGACAGGAGAGGAATACCGAGAGGCACCCTAGCAACTCGCATGAGGACTGGCCTTTCCTGAGGCCACCATCCGGGTCCCTGAGGTCCCCGTCATAACTCGAGAACACCTGCTGCAACTCGAGAAAATCCAGGAAGTTCTCCCTTCCAGGCGAGATGAGGCCTATTTCCGATGAGGCGTCTGGACACTAATGACACCTAACCTCTGGAACTTCGAAAGGGTCTTTCACACCCTTGCTGCAACTCAAGAAGTTCACCGCCATACCCGTCTCCACTCGAGAGGAAGCACGATCGTCCCACCCACAACCAGAGGAGACCCGTTTCCCCCTCGTAGCTCGAGAGGAGGGATCCTTTCCCTGCTTTCAATGGGAAAGAATTCCCGGTGTTCCCGTCGCATCTCAAGAGGAGGCACTCTCAACAGGAAAGGCAAGAGGAACTCCATGGTCGTACCACCATACCAAGAGTCCCCCAGATGTCTCAGTCCATTCCAGAGCAACCTCTTTGCCCTGCACTGGCTCATTTTTCACGCCGAGGATCGACTCACACCACGGTGGCTCGTGGGACAGCCCTGTGGGAAAGCCTCGAGGGTAAACCACAGATCCTTTGATCCACGCGACGGGAAGCGTGACATTGCTGCTACAGCCTGGAAGGAAAGCGCACGTGCATGCCCCTACTCGAGACGAGGCCTGACTCCCCTGGGGAGACTCCAGAAGTACCCCAAGATCCATGTCAGCCCCTGAGAGGAATCCTCGGTTCCGGCCCTGACTCCACACAAGGTTTTTGGCCCCGGTATCGACGGGAGAGGAATCCCGAGAGGCCCCCTAGCATTTCGCATGGGGACTGGCCTTTCCATAGGTCACCAGGCTGGTCCCTGAGGTCCCCGTCGTAACTGGAGAACACCTGCCGCAACTCGAGAAAATCCAGGAAGTTCTCCCTTCCAGGCGAGATGAGGCCTATTTCCGATGAGGCGTCTGGACACTAATGACACCTTACCTCTGGAACTTCGAAAGGGTCTTTCACACCCTTGCTGCAACACAAGAAGTTCACCGCCATACCCGTGTCGACTCGAGAGGAAGCATGATGGTCCCGCCCACATCCAGAGGAGCCCCGTTTCCCCCTCGTAGCTCGAGATGAGGGATCCTTTCCCTGCTTTCAACGGGAAAGAATTCCCGGCGTTCCCGTCACATCTCAAGAGGAGGCACTCTCAACAGGAAAGGCGAGAGGAACTCCATGGTCGTACCACCATTCCAAGAGTCCCCCAGATGTCTCAGTCCACTCCAGAGGAACCTCTTTGCCCTGCACTGGCTCATCTTTCACGACGAGGATCGACTCACACCACGGTGTCACGTGGGACAGCCCTGTGGGAAAGCCTCAAGGGAAAGCCTCGATTGAAAACCACAGATCCTTTGATCCACGCGACGGGAAGCGTGACATTGCTGCTACAGCCTGGATGGAAAGCGCACGTGCATGCCCCCACTCGAGACGAGGCCTGACTCCCATCGGGAGACTCCAGAAAGACCCAAAGATCCATGTCAGCCCCTGAGAGGAATCCTCGGTTCCGGCCCTGACTCCACCAAAGGTTTTTGGCCCCGGTATCGACGGGAAAGGAATCCCGAGAGGCCCCCTAGCAACTCGCTAGGGGTCTGGCCTCTCCTGAGGCCACCAGGGCGGGTCGCTGAGGTCCCCGTGGTAACTCGAGAACACCTGCCACAACTCGAGAAAATCCAGGAAGTTCTCCCTTCCAGGCGAGATGAGGCCTATTTCCGATGAGGCGTCTGGAGACTAATGACAGCTAACCTCTGGAACTTCGAAAGGGTCTTTCACACCCTTGCTGCAACTAAAGAAGTTCACCCCCATACCCGTCTCCACTCGAGAGGAAGCACGATGGTCCCGCCCACATCCAGAGGAGCCCCGTTTCCCCCTCGTAGCTCGAGATGAGGGATCCTTTCCCTGCTTTCAACGGGAAAGAATTCCCGGTGATCCCGTCGCATCTCAAGAGGAGGCACTCTCAACAGGAAAGGCGAGAGGAACTCCATGGTCGTACCACCATTCCAAGAGTCCCCCAGATGTCTCAGTCCATTCCAGAGGAACCTCTTTGCCCTGCACTGGCTCATCTTTCACGCCGAGGATCGACTCACACCACGGTGGCACGTGGGACATTCCTGTGGGAAAGCCTCGAGGGAAAGCCTCGAGGGAAAACCACAGATCCTTTGATCCACGCCACGGGAAGCGTGACATTGCTGCTACAGCCTGGAAGGAAAGCGCACGTGCATGCCCCCACTCGAGACGAGGCCTGACTCCCCTGGGGAGACTCCAGAAGTACCCAAAGATCCATGTCAGCCCCTGAGAGGAATCCTCGGTTCCGGCCCTGACTCCATACAAGGTTTTTGGCCCCGGTATCGACGGGAGAGGAATCCCGAGAGGCCCCCTAGCAACTCGCATAGGGACTGGCCTCTCCTGAGGCCACCAGGGCGGGTTCCTGAGGTCCCCGTCGTAACTCGAGTACACCTGCCGCAACTCGAAAAAATCCAGGAAGTTCTCCCTTCCTGGCGAGATGAGGCCTATTTCCTATGTGGCGTCTGGAGACTAATGACACCTAACCTCTGGAACTTCGAAAGGGTCTTTCACACCCTTGCTGCAACTCAAGAAGTTCACCACCATACCCGTATCCACTAGAGAGGAAGCACGATGGTCCCGCCCACATCCAGAGGAGCCCCGTTTCCCCCTCGTAGCTCGAGATAAGGGATCCTTTTCCTGCTTTCAACGGGAAAGAATTCCCGGCGTTCCCGTCGCATCTCAAGAGGAGGCACTCTCAACAGGAAAGGCGAGAGGAACTCCATGGTCGTACCACCATTCCAAGAGTCCCCCAGATGTCTCAGTCCATTCCAGAGGAACCTCTTTGCCCTGCACTGGCTCATCTTTCACGCCGAGGATCGACTCACACCACGGTGGCACGTGGGGCAGCCCTGTGGGAAAGCCTCGAGGAAAGCCTCGAGGGAGAACCACAGATCCTTTGATCTACGCGACGGGAAGCGTGACATTTCTGCCACAGCCTGGAAGGAAAGCGCACGTGCATGCCCCCACTGGAGACGAGGCCTGACTCCCCTGGGGAGACTCCAGAAGTACCCAAAGATCCATGTCAGCCCCTGAGAGGAATCCTCGGTTCCGGCCCTGACTCCACACAAGGTTTTTGGCCCCGGTATCGACGGGAGAGGAATCCCGAGAGGCCCCCTAGCAACTCGCATGGGGACTGGCCTCTCCTGAGGCCACCAGGGCGGGTCCCTGAGGTCCCCGTCGTAACTCGAGAACACCTGCCGCAACTCGAGAAAATCCAGGAAGTTCTCCCTTACAGGCGAGATGAGGCCTATTTCTGATGAGGCGTCTGGAGACTAATGACACCTAACCTCTGGAACTTCGAAAGGGTCTTTCACACCCTTGCTGCAACTCAAGAAGTTCACCGCCATACCCGTCTCCACTCGAGAGGAAGCACGATGGTCCCGCCCACATCCAGAGGAGCCCCGTTTCCCCCTCGTAGCTCGAGATGAGGGATCCTTTCCCTGCTTTCAACGGGAAAGAGTTCCCGGCGTTCCCGTCGCATCTCAAGAGGAGGCACTCTCAACAGGAAAGGCGAGAGGAACTCCATGGTCGTACCACCATTCCAAGAGTCCCCCAGATGTCTCAGTCCATTCCAGAGGAACCTCTTTGCCCTGCACTGGCTCATCTTTCACGCCACGATCGACTCACACCACGGTGGCACGTGGGACAGCCCTGTGGGAAATCCTCGAGGGAAAGCCTCGAGGGAAAACCACAGATCCTTTGATCCACGCGAAGGGAAGCGTGACATTGCTGCTACAGCCTGGAAGGAAAGCGCACGTGCATGCCCCCACTCGAGACGAGGCCTGACTCCCCTGGAGAGACTCCAGAAGTACCCAAAGATCCATGTCAGCCCCTGAGAGGAATCCTCGGTTCCGGCCCTGACTCCACACAATGTTTTTGGCCCCGGTATCGACGGGAGAGGAATCCCGAGAGGCCCCCTAGCAACTCTCATGGGGACTGGCCTCTCCTGAGGCCACCAGGGCGGGTCCCTGAGGTCCCCGTCGTAACTCGAGAACACCTGCCGCAACTCGAGAAAATCCAGGAAGTTCTCCCTTCCAGGCGAGATGAGGCCTATTTCCGATGAGGCGTCTGGAGTCTAATGACACCAAACCTCTGGAACTTCGGAAGGGTCTTTCACACCCTTGCTGCAACTCAAGAAGTTCACCGCCATACCCGTCACCACTCGAGAGGAAACACGATGGTCCCGCCCACATCCAGAGGAGCCCCGTTTCCCCATCGTAGCTCGAGATGAGGGATCCTTTCCCTGCTTTCAATGGGAAAGAATTCCCGGCGTTCCCGTCGCATCTCAGGAGGAGGCACTCTCAACAGGAAAGGCGAGAGGAACTCCATGGTCGTACCACCATTCCAAGAGTCCCCCAGATGTCTCAGTCCATTCCAGAGGAACCTCTTTGCCCTGCACTGGCTCATCTTTCACGCCGAGGATCGATTCACACCACGGTGGCACGTGCGACAGCCCTGTGGGAAAGCCTCGAGGGAAAGCCTCGAGGGAAAACCACAGATCCTTTGATCCAGGCCACGGGAAGCGTGACATTGCTGCTACAGCCTGGAAGGAAAGCGCACGTGCATGCCCCCACTCGAGACGAGGCCTGACTCCCCTGGGGAGACTCCAGAAGTACCCAAAGATCCATGTCAGCCCCTGAGAGGAATCCTCGGTTCCGGCCCTGACTCCACACAAGGTTTTTGGCCCCGGTATCGACGGGAGAGGAATCCCGAGAGGCCCCCTAGCAACTCGCATGGGGACTGGCCTCTCCTGAGGCCACCAGGGCGGGTCCCTGTGGTCCCCGTCGTAACTCGAGAACACCTGCTGCAACTCGAGAAAATCCAGGAAGTTCTCCCGTCCAGGCGAGATGAGGCCTATTTCCGATGAGGCGTCTGGAGACTAATGACACCTAACCTCTGGAAATTCGAAAGGGTCTTTCACACACTTGCTGCAACTCAAGAAGTTCACCGCCATACCCGTCTCCACTCGAGAGGAAGCACGATGGTCCCGCCCACATCCAGAGGAGCCCCGTTTCCCCCTCGTAGCTCGAGATGAGGGATCCTTTCCCTGCTTTCAACGGGAAAGAATTCCCGGCGTTCCCGTCGCATCTCAAGAGGAGGCACTCTCAACAGGAAAGGCGAGAGGAACTCCATGGTCGTACCACCATTCCAAGAGTCCCCCAGATGTCTCAGTCCATTCCAGAGGAACCTCTTTGCCCTGCACTGGTTCATCTTTCACGCCAGGATCGACTCACACCACGGTGGCACGTGGGACAGCCCTGTGGGAAAGGCTCGAGGGAAAGCCTCGAGGGAAAACCACAGATCCTTTGATCCACGTGAAGGGAAGCGTGACATTGCTGCTACAGCCTGGAAGGAAAGCGCACGTGCATGCCCCCACTCGAGACGAGGCCTGACTCCCCTGGGAAGACTCCAGAAGTACCCAAAGATCCATGTCAGCCTCTGAGAGGAATCCTCGGTTCCGGCCCTGACTCCACACAAGGTTTTTGTCCCCGGTATCGACGGGAGAGGAATCCCGAGAGGCCCCCTAGCAACTCGCATGGGGACTAGCCTCTCCTGAGGCCACCAGGGCGGGTCCCTGAGGTCCCCGTCGTAACTCGAGAACACCTGCCGCAACTCGAGAAAATCCAGGAAGTTCACCCTTCCAGGCGAGATGAGGCCTATTTCCGATGAGGCATCTGGAGACTAATGACACCAAACCTCTGGAACTTCGAAAGGGTCTTTCACACCCTTGCTGCAACTCAAGAATTCACCGCCATACCCGTCACCACTCGAGAGGAAACACGATGGTCCCGCCCACATCCAGAGGAGCCCCGTTTCCCCATCGTAGCTCGAGATGTGGGATCCTTTCCCTGCTTTCAACGGGAAAGAATTCCCGGCGTTCCCGTCGCATCTCAAGAGGAGGCACTCTCAACAGGAAAGGCGAGAGGAACTCCATGGTCGTACCACCATTCCAAGAGTCCCCCAGATGTCTCAGTCCATTCCAGAGGAACCTCTTTGCCCTGCACTGGCTCATCTTTCACGCCGAGGATCGACTCACACCACGGTGGCACGTGGGGCAGCCCTGTGGGAAAGCCTCGAGGAAAGCCTCGAGGGAGAACCACAGATCCTTTGATCTACGCGACGGGAAGCGTGACATTTCTGCCACAGCCTGGAAGGAAAGCGCACGTGCATGCCCCCACTGGAGACGAGGCCTGACTCCCCTGGGGAGACTCCAGAAGTACCCAAAGATCCATGTCAGCCCCTGAGAGGAATCCTCGGTTCCGGCCCTGACTCCACACAAGGTTTTTGGCCCCGGTATCGACGGGAGAGGAATCCCGAAAGGCCCCCTAGCAACTCGCATGGGGACTGGCCTCTCCTGAGGCCACCAGGGCGGGTCCCTGAGGTCCCCGTCGTAACTCGAGAACACCTGCCGCAACTCGAGAAAATCCCGGAAGTTCTCCCTTACAGGCGAGATGAGGCCTATTTCTGATGAGGCGTCTGGAGACTAATGACACCTAACCTCTGGAACTTCGAAAGGGTCTTTCACACCCTTGCTGCAACTCAAGAAGTTCACCGCCATACCCGTCTCCACTCGAGAGGAAGCAGGATGGTCCCGCCCACATCCAGAGGAGCCCCGTTTCCCCCTCGTAGCTCGAGATGAGGGATCCTTTCCCTGCTTTCAACGGGAAAGAATTCCCGGCGTTCCCGTCGCATCTCAAAAGGAGGCACTCTCAACAGGAAAGGCGAGAGGAACTCCATGGTCGTACCACCATTCAAAGAGTCCCCCAGATGTCTCAGTCCATTCCAGCGGAAACTCTTTGCCCTGCACTGGCTCATCTTTCACGCCAGGATCGACTCACACCACGGTGGCACGTGGGACAGCCCTGTGGGAAAGCCTCGAGGGAAAGCCTCGAGGGAAAACCACAGATCCTTTGATCCACGCCACGGGAAGCGTGACATTGCTGCTACAGCCTGGAAGGAAAGCGCACGTGCATGCCCCCACTCGAGACGAGGCCTGACTCCCCTGTGGAGACTCCAGAAGTACCCAAAGATCCATGTCAGCCCCTGAGAGGAATCCTCGGTTCCGGCCCTGACTCCACACAAGGTTTTTGGCCCCGGTATCGACGGGAGAGGAATCCCGAGAGGCCCCCTAGCAACTCGCATGGGGACTGGCCTCTCCTGAGGCCACCAGGGCGGGTCCCTGAGGTCCCCGTCGTAACTCCAGAACAGCTGCCGCAACTCGAGAAAATCCAGGAAGTTCTCCCTTCCAGGCGAGATTAGGCCTATTTCCGATGAGGCGTCTGGAGACTAATGACACCTAACCTCTGGAACTTCGAAAGGGTCTTTCACACCCTTGCTGCAACTCAAGAAGTTCACCGCCATACCCGTCTCCACTCGAGAGGAAGCACGATGGTCCCGCCCACATCCAGAGGAGCCCCGTTTCCCCCTCGTAGCTCGAGATGAGGGATCCTTTCCCTGCTTTCAACGGGAAAGAATTCCCGGCGTTCCCGTCGCATCTCAAGAGGAGGCACTCTCAACAGGAAAGGCGAGAGGAACTCCATGGTCGTACCACCATTCCAAGAGTCCCGCAGATATCTCAGTCCATTCCAGAGGAACCTCTTTGCCCTGCACTGGCTCATCTTTCACGCCAGGATCGACTCACACCACGGTGGCACGTGGGACCGCCCTGTGGGAAAGCCTCGAGGGAAAGCCTCGATTGAAAACCACAGATCCTTTGATCCACGCGAAGGGAAGCGTGACATTGCTGCTACAGCCTGGAAGGAAAGCGCATGTGCATGCCCCCACTCGAGACGAGGCCTGACTCCCCTGGGGAGACTCCAGAAGTACCCAAAGATCCATGTCAGCCTCTGAGAGGAATCCTCGGTTCCGGCCCTGACTCCACACAAGGTTTTTGGCCCCGGTATCGACGGGAGAGGAATCCCGAGAGGCCCCCTAGCAACTCGCATGGGGACTGGCCTCTCCTGAGGCCACCACGGCGGGTCCCTGAGGTCCCCGTCGTAACTCGAGAACACCTGCCGCAACTCGAGAAAATCCAGGAAGTTCACCATTCCAGGCGAGATGAGGCCTATTTCCGATGAGGCATCTGGAGACTAATGACACCAAACCTCTGGAACTTCGGAAGGGTCTTTCACACCCTTGCTGCAACTCAAGAAGTTCACCGCCATACCCGTCTCCACTCGAGAGGAAACACGATGGTCCCGCCCACATCCAGAGGAGCCCCGTTTCCCCATCGTAGCTCGAGATGTGGGATCCTTTCCCTGCTTTCAACGGGAAAGAATTCCCGGCGTTCCCGTCGCATCTCAACAGGAGGCACTCTCAACAGGAAAGGCGAGAGGAACTCCATGGTCGTACCACCATTCCAAGAGTCCCCCAGATGTCTCAGTCCATTCCAGAGGAACCTCTTTGCCCTGCACTGGCTCATCTTTCACGCCGAGGATCGACTCACACCACGGTGGCACGTGGGACAGCCCTGTGGGAAAGCCTCGAGGGAAAACCACAGATCCTTTGATCCACGCGACGGGAAGCGTGACATTGCTGCTACAGCCTGGAAGGAAAGCGCACGTGCATGCCCCCACTCGAGACGAGGCCTGACTCCCCTGGGGAGACTCCAGAAGTACCCAAAGATCCATGTCAGCCTCTGAGAGGAATCCTCGGTTCCGGCCCTGACTCCACACAAGGTTTTTGGCCCCGGTATCGACGGGAGAGGAATCCCGAGAGGCCCCCTAGCAACTCGCATGGGGACTGGCCTCTCCTGAGGCCACCAGGGCGGGTCCCTGAGGTCCCCGTCGTAACTCGAGAACACCTGCCGCAACTCGAGAAAATCCAGGAAGTTCACCATTCCAGGCGAGATGAGGCCTATTTCCGATGAGGCATCTGGAGACTAATGACACCAAACCTCTGGAACTTCGGAAGGGTCTTTCACACCCTTGCTGCAACTCAAGAAGTTCACCGCCATACCCGTCTCCACTCGAGAGGAAACACGATGGTCCCGCCCACATCCAGAGGAGCCCCGTTTCCCCATCGTAGCTCGAGATGTGGGATCCTTTCCCTGCTTTCAACGGGAAAGAATTCCCGGCGTTCCCGTCGCATCTCAAGAGGAGGCACTCTCAACAGGAAAGGCGAGAGGAACTCCATGTTCGTACCACCATTCCAAGAGTCCCCCAGATGTCTCAGTCCATTCCAGAGGAACCTCTTTGCCTTGCACTGGCTCATCTTTCACGCCGAGGATCGACTCACACCACGGTGGCACGTGGGACAGCCCTGTGCGAAAGCCTCGAGGGAAAACCACAGATCCTTTGATCCACGCGACGGGAAGCGTGACATTGCTGCTACAGCCTGGAAGGAAAGCGCACGTGCATGCCCCCACTCGAGACGAGGCCTGACTCCCCTGGGGAGACTCCACAAGTACCCAAAGATCCATGTCAGCCCCTGAGAGGAATCCTCGGTTCCGGCCCTGACTCCACACAAGGTTTTTGGCCCCGGTATCGACGGGAGAGGAATCCCGAGAGGCCCCCTAGCAACTCGCATGGGGACTGGCCTCTCCTGAGGCCACCAGGGCGGGTCCCTGAGGTCCCCGTTGTAAATCGAGAACACCTGCCGCAACTCGAGAAATCCAGGAAGTTCACCCTTCCAGGCGAGATGAGGCCTATTTCCGATGAGGCATCTGGAGACTAATGACACCAAACCTCTGGAACTTCGGAAGGGTCTTTCACACCCTTGCTGCAACTCAAGAAGTTCACCGCCATACCCGTCTCCACTCGAGAGGAAACACGATGGTCCCGCCCACATCCAGTGGAGCCCCTTTTCCCCATCGTAGCTCCAGATGTGGGATCCTTTCCCTGCTTTCAACGGGAAAGAATTCCCGGCGTTCCCGTCGCATCTCAAGAGGAGGCACTCTCAACAGGAAAGGCGAGAGGAAATCCATGGTCATACCACCATTCCAAGAGTCCCCCAGATGTCTCAGTCCATTCCAGAGGAACCTCTTTGCACTGCACTGGCTCATCTTTCACGCCGAGGATCGACTCACACCACGGTGGCACGTGGGGCAGCCCTGTGGGAAAGCCTCAAGGAAAGCCTCGAGGGAAAACCACAGATCCTTTGATCCACGCGACGGGAAGCGTGACATTTCTGCCACAGCCTGGAAGGAAAGCGCACGTGCATGCCCCCACTGGAGACGAGGCCTGACTCCCCTGGGGAGACTCCAGAAGTACCCAAAAATCCATGTCAGCCCCTGAGAGGAATCCTCGGTTCCGGCCCTGACTCCACACAAGGTTTTTGGCCCCGGTATCGACGGGAGAGGAATCCCGAGAGGCCCCCTAGCAACTCGCATGGGGACTGGCCTCTCCTGAAGCCACCAGGGCGGGTCCCTGAGGTCCCCGTCGTAACTCGAGAACACCTGCCGCAACTCGAGAAAATCCAGGAAGTTCTCCCTTCCAGGCGAGGTGAGGCCTATTTCCGATGAGGCGTCTGGAGACTAATGACACCTAACCTCTGTAACTTCGAAAAGGTCTTTCACACCCTTGCTGCAAATCAAGAAGTTCACCGCCATACCCGTCTCCACTCGAGGGGAAGCACGATGGTCCCGCCCACATCCAGAGGAGCCCCGTTTCCCCCTCGTAGCTCGAGATGAGGGATCCTTTCCCTGCTTTCAACGGGAAAGAATTCCCGGCGTTCCCGTCCCATCTCAAGAGGAGGCACTCTCAACAGGAAAGGCGAGAGGAACTCCATGGTCGTACCACCATTCCAAGAGTCCCCCAGATGTCTCAGTCCATTCCAGCGGAACCTCTGTGCCCTGCACTGGCTCATCTTTCACGCCAGGATCGACTCACACCACGGTGGCACGTGGGACAGCCCTGTGGGAAAGCCTCGAGGGAAAGCCTCGAGGGAAAACCACATATCCTTTGATCCACGCGAAGGGAAGCGTGACATTGCTGCTACAGCCTGGAAGGAAAGCGCACGTGCATGCCCCCACTCGAGACGAGGCCTGACTCCCCTGGGGAGACTCCAGAAGTACCCAAAGATCCATGTCAGCCCCTGAGAGGAATCCTCGGTTCCGGCCCTGACTCCACACAAGGTTTTTGGCCCCGGTATCGACGGGAGAGGAATCCCGAGAGGCCCCCTAGCAACTCGCATAGGGACTGGCCTCTCCTGAGGCCACCAGGGCGGGTCCCTGAGGTCCCCGTCGTAACTCGAGAACACCTGCCGCAACTCGAGAAAATCCAGGAAGTTCTCCCTTCCAGGCGAGATGAGGCCTATTTCCGATGAGGCGTCTGGAGACTAATGACACCTTACCTCTGGAACTTCGAAAGGGTCTTTCACAGCCTTGCTGCAACTCAAGAAGTTCACCACCATACCCTGCCGGAAGCCAGTGTGAGGAATCCCGCCCGTGACAAGGTCATGAGGAAGGAAGCTGACATACGCAAGGCGTGCTCAGACTTCAGGGACCCCTCTGGATATTCCTAAGCATGTACCCCAGCAAAAATCTGCTGGCTTTTGTGCTCTGCTTTTCCACTTTTCTGATATTCTCTGGAAAAAAGTCAATTCAGGGTTTTAGTCTTCTGCATTTGAAAGGGATGTTTCAGTTAAACCCCTCTGATAGCTCTCTAGTCTGCCTAACAGGTTCCCCAGACCTCTTACAGCTTGTGAATTGCTTACAGCCCCCCAACCGCGAGAGGCACAAAGCTTACAGCTTGTGAATTGCTTACAGCCCCCCAACCGCGGGAGGCACAAAGCTTAAAAGCATCTTAAAGATACAGAGCCTTTTCTAAAGAGTTAAAAATTATATTGGTAGAGGGTTTTCACTGTTGACTCAAGGATTGCTGCCAGACCTCCTTATTCTTTATCTTTTAGGCACCTGGAAGGATGTTAATGTAAGCAGGATGTAGAAAAAGATACATAGTAGTTTTGATGTTAGCAACACTAGACTTTTGAGTTAATTGCTTCTCTTTTGCTATAAATCACTGCACTCCCTCTACTTGTTATAAGTTGCTGTATCCTTGCTGTCTAAGAATGTAACTTTCTTTAGTGCTTTCCGAGAGTGGCACCAGACCTTGGGAAGATCAACACAAATAAGTCTTGTGGTTGACAAACCCTTATCAGAAAAAAGGCTGTAAAATGTTAATTGGCCCTTTTGGTTGGAAGATGATGTAAATTACCTAAGACTTGTGTATACAATTAGGTATGCAGAGAGAAAAGCCTGGTTTTGATAAGAGTCTGGACTGCTAACGCTGCATAACTTTGTGTTACCCATTGATCTCCATGTTTTATCAAAAGTATAAAAGGCCTTCTGAACAATAAAGGACGGGACCAGATTCTCAGACCAGTTTCTTGGACTAGTCTCGGCCTGGTTTCTTGGGAATCTGGCTCCCCCCCTGTCTCTCTCTCTCTCTCTTTTTCTCTCCCTTTTCTTCCCTCTGCTCTTTACTTTAATTTCAGGCTGAATTTCCATCTGGGGCGCGGAGGCTCGCCAGGTCTACTTATTTGCCCTGGTTATTAAGATCCGCGAGAAAGGGAGCTTAAGGCGAGACACCCTTAGATATTCAAGCGGGCACCGGTGGCCCAACGTAGATGGTGCAAATTCCTTGTCTGGAATTTTATTGGTCTTCCGCGTAAACCAAGCTATTCAGCCCTCTTTCTCCACTTAATCTTCCTACTGCACTACAGTTTCTTAATCTAATCTTATATTAATAAATAAACAAGTCTTTCCACGCCAACGCCGTCCACCCTTCGAATTCCCTGGATCCACCGGGGCTGGACCCCGGCAAGTGGCGCCCGGAACAGGCTATTCGAAGGTAGGTTCCTCGGAGCAAAAGCTCCCCCCGGAGCACTCTCTGTAGCTCCCCCCGGAGCACTCTCTGTTGCTCCCCCCGGAGCACTCTCTGTTGCTCCCCCCCGGAGTGACTTAATCACTCCCCCCGGAGTACTTTCGGGTACTCCCCCAGTGTTGAGTGTTCGGGACGGCTAGGACCCCACTCAGGGTGCCGCGGACCCCCCTGTAGGATAGACAGGGTGAGGAGGAGTGGGAAGTGTTCAAGGGTTTAAGAGAAACCTGGTGCTCTAGAGGTTGAAAAGAAACCTGCTATCTTAGGGTTGAAAACAAAACCCCCCTCGCCAAAGGTAAAACCTTTTTGTTGAGGTAGACTTTTCTATAAGACTTAATTTTCTGACATGGGTAACAGTGAATCAAAAGAAAGACAGCTTTTTACAGGAGTAATCTTGCAGTTACTAACTAAACGAGGAATTAAAGTTAAAAAATCCAATATTCATTCATTTTTTTCCTTTGTACAAGAACAGTGTCCCTGGTTTCCAGAAGAAGGCACTGTTAACTTAGACACCTGGGAGAGAGTAGGAAAACAACTAAAAACTTACCATGCTGAACATGGCTCACAAAAGGTGCCTACTGACGCCTTTTCCTTATGGAATATAATTAGGGACGCTCTAGACCCTGCCCCTGAATCTGAAAAGGTACATCTTAAAGAGGAAAGTGCAGAGAAAAAGGTATCTATCGAAGAGGAGAGTGATGAAAAGGAGGCTACACCTAACTATCGGCAGTTGAGTCAAATGATAGCTGCAATGACTGCCCAAGAAAAGGTAATAGATAGAGATGACAAAAAAGAGCAGCTTTCAGATGAGGAAGATTTGGAAGAGGAAGTAAGTCAAGATCATTCTGATGAGGACTGGTCTTTATTAAATAAAGATGCTCCAAGGAGTTTAAGAGAAACTTCTCCAATTAGATTATCTGCTCCAAAGAGCTTAATAAAAACTTCCCCAACCAGACCACCTGCTTCCACAAATTCAAGAGAAATTTCCTTAATTAAGCCTTCTGCTTCCAGAGGCTCAAGACAAATGTCCCCCATCAGATTATATGCACCTGAGAGTTTAAGGCCAGATTCCCCAGATAAAACATCCGTAAGACCTAAACACAGAACGGATAAAAAATTCCCAAAGTACGAAGAAAGTGACATAGGACACCCCTTGCCCCCCCCTCCCTATAAGGGTGAGGGGCCTCCACTAGAAGCTCCCCGAAGAAGAGTTTTCTCTAGCCCAGATGATGAACTTGATCCCCACCTTGAGGCTTGTTTCCCCATAATATTTGGTGGAAGTGGTGGGAGAACAGCCCCCCACTGGGAACCCATTCCAATGAAAATGATTAAAGAACTCAAACAGGCTTGTGCTTTGTATGGGCCTAAAGCCCCGTACACTGTATCATTGGTGGAAGCTTTAGCGGGCAGATGGATGACACCCCATGACTGGAAGACAGTCGCTAAAGCTTGTCTGTCTGGAGGTCAATATGTACTTTGGAGAACTGAATATGAAGATCTAGCCCAAAAACAGGCTGATGCTAACCAAAAATATGGCCCAAGATATATTATAAAAAATATGTTGGCAGGGACTAATGATTTTGGAACACTTAGAGATCAAATGGGATTAGATAAAACCACTTTAGATCAAGTAACCGCCTGCGCCCTTGGGGCTTGGCGTTTGTTGCCTGAAGGGAAAGAATCTACCTCTTCCTTCTCAAATGTTAAACAAAAACCAGAAGAGCCATTTGAAGACTTTATATCAAGACTTGCAGAGGCAGTCAACAGAGTAATTTCCAACACTGAGGCAGCTAGTATATTGATAAAACAACTGGCATTTGAAAATGCTAATTCTACCTGCCAGGCCATTTTACGTCCTATTAAAAAAACTGGGGAAATAATAGATTATATCAGGCAATGTGCAGATGTAGGACCAGCGATGATGCAGGGCGTTGCCATAGCTGCAGCCATAAAGGGAAATTCTTACCAGCAGGCAGTACAGTCCTTTTTTACAAATAGAAATAACCCGTCAAAGAGTCATTCCAGTAGTCCAGGCCAGAATATTGGTTTATCCAAGGCCTGCTTCTCTTGCGGACGGGAAGGGCACCTTATGCGAGCTTGTCCCCAAAAAGCAGCCGGTTCTTCTCTGCCGAATTCTCCCTCCCCGGCTGTGCCTACTAATCTCCCTAGATCTCTCTGCCCTCGTTGTCAAAAAGGATATCACTGGGCAAAAGAATGTAGGTCACAATTCCATAGAAATGGAGCCTTTTTGGGCCCCGACCAGCAGTCGGGAAACGGATTGAGGGGCCAGCCTCAGGCCCCGACAACAATTGGGGCAGCCTCACTGAACCCATTCATTCCCTTCGTCCCATCGCAGAACTCATCAGAGCAACCCCAGGCAGCGCAGGACTGGACCTCAGTTCCACCACCTCAGCAATATTAACACCAGATAGCCCCACTGTAAAAATACCTACAGGAGTTAAAGGCCCATTACCAACAGGTTTAGTAGGAATTATACTAGGCAGAAGTTCCTTAGCTATGCAAGGTCTCACAATCATCCCTGGAGTAATTGACTCAGATTATACAGGAGAAATCCAGATAATGATTTCACCCCCAACTAAAACTTTCCAAATACATCAGGGACAAAGAATAGCCCAACTTTTGCTTTTGCCTTACCACACTGCAATTGGGCGCACAGCTACTCAAAATGAAAGGCAGGATAAAGGATTTGGGTCTAGTGATATGGTTTTTTGGATAACAGAAATTACTCAGAAACGTCCTATGAAGACTATCCTGATTAATGGCAAGTCTATTGTGGGGTTATTAGACACAGGAGCAGATGTTTCTTGCATTTCAGGAAAAGACTGGCCCAGCTCCTGGCCCACACATACTACTGAAAATAACTTGGTGGGGATAGGAAGAGCCCCCACAATAGCCAAAAGTGCAAAAATTTTAGATTGGCAATTTGAGGATACCCGTGGAACTTTCCAACCTTATGTCGTTCCTTCGCTCCCCCTTACCCTGTGGGGGAGGGACGTGCTATCTCAAATGGGAGTGTTACTTTTTAGCCCTGATGATAAAGTGACCTCTCAGATGTTGCAGATGGGCTATGATCCATCAAAAGGATTGGGTAAACAACAGACAGGAATAATTGAGCCAATTTGCCCAACTCCTCGCAAGCTACGTGCTGGATTGGGATATCCAAATTTATAATTGAGGCCATTGTTTTTGCTGCCGACCCCATCACATGGAAATCTCAAGATCCGGTGTGGGTAGAACAGTGGCCTCTGCATAAGGAAAAATTATTGGCAGCTAAAGCATTAATCTTTGAACAATTAGAATTGGGACATATTGAGCCCTCCAATAGCCCCTGGAACACTCCTATTTTTGTCATTAAGAAAAAATCTGGTAAATGGCGACTTTTACAGGATTTGAGAGCTATTAATGCCACCATGGAGGACATGGGGGCCTTACAGCCTGGGCTCCCTTCCCCAGTAGCCGTTCCAGAGGGATATAATATAATTGTTATTGATTTACAAGATTGTTTTTTCACTATTCCCTTAAATCCTGAGGATAAAAAGCGATTTGCCTTTAGTCTGCCATCAGAAAATCTTAAACAGCCTTATTTACGGTTTCAGTGGAAGGTTCTGCCTCAGGGAATGAAAAATAGCCCTACTTTATGCCAAAAATTTGTTAATGCCGCTCTAGAAGATACTAGGGCTAAATATGAACACGTGTATATGATTCACTATATGGATGATATTTTAATAGCTCATCCTGATAGAGTTCACCTGCAGACTGTGCTCCAGGACCTGACCCAGGCATTGACAGACAGAGGCCTAAAAATTGCCCCAGAAAAAATTCAAATCAATCCGCCCATAACTTACTTAGGAAGAGTCATAAATTCGGAAACGGTGACTCATACCCCGCTGCAATTGAGAAAAGACCATCTTATTACTTTAAATGATTATCAAAAACTCTTAGGTGATATTAATTGGATTAGACCATATTTAAAATTAACCACTGCCGAATTAAAACCTCTTTTTAACACTTTACGCGGGGATCCTGATCCAACCTCAAAAAGACAATTAACAGCTGAGGCTCAAGAAGCCCTAGGCAAAGTAGAAGCAGCCTTATCAAATAGCTATGTAAAAAGAATTGATTTGACGATGACGTGGCAGTTCCTTTGCCTAGCTACTCCAACGGCGCCTACGGGAGTTCTGTGGCAACGCGGCCCTTTAGAATGGATCCATCTTCCTACCCAAGCTAAAAAAGTCGTGGCTTCTTATCCTGGTTTAATTGCCACATTAATGCTAAAAGGAAGGAAGCGGAGCATTGAATTGTTTGGTAAAGAGCCATCAGAGATTGTAATTCCATATAATAAGGAGCAGCTTGATGCTCTTTTAATGTTTGATGAAGACTGGCAGATTGCCATAGGGAATTACTGTGGTCAAATTTTGCATCATTTACCCTCGCATGTTTTACTAAATTTTATGTCTAACCATCCAGTTATTTTTCCTGTCCGGTGTAAACAGTTCCCTATTTCAGATGCTCAGGTAGTCTTTACTGATGGATCGGCTAACGGTAGAGCCTCTATAGTCACAAGAGATCATCAAAAACTTTTGGAAACACAAGAAACTTCAGCTCAAAGGGCTGAAATCACAGCTGTTATTGAGGCCTTTGTTATGTTTGCGGAGAAAGAATTTAACCTTTATTCTGACTCTCAGTATGTGGTCAGGCTGTTTCCACACATTGAGACTGCAGTTTTGCCTGAAAACAAAACTGCTATCTTCCATTTGTTAACTAAACTGCAGCAGCAAATATGGAAAAGAAACCGGGCGTTCTTTATCGGCCACATTCGGGCTCATTCCGGCCTGCCTGGCCCTTTAAATGCTCTCAATGAATTGGCAGATTCGTTAACCAGGATTTCAGTGGCTTCTGTTTTTGAAGAAGCTCGAGCTTCTCACTCACTTCATCACCAAAATGCCACTGCCTTACGATACCAGTTTCAAATTCCTCGAGAATCTGCCCGAGAGATTGTTCGTTCTTGTTCACATTGTCCTACTACCGTGAATGCTTTGCCTCTGGGAGTTAACCCTCGCGGTCTCAAACCTAATGCACTCTGGCAAATGGATGTAACCCATGTCTCTTCATTTGGAAAACTGTCTTTTGTTCATGTAACTGTAGATACCTTCTCTCATGTTATTATTGCCACTGCTCGTACAGGGGAAGCAGTTAAAGATGTAATACAACATCTTTTTACATGCTTTTCCTATCTGGGCTTGCCAAAAGCTTTAAAAACTGATAATGCTCCTGCTTACACTTCTAAATCTTTTCAGCAATTCTGTACAAGATTTCAAATTAAACATAACACCGGCATCCCTTATAACCCACAAGGACAAGCCATTGTGGAAAGAGCACATCAAACACTGAAAATCCATATTCAAAAACTGAAAGAAGGGGAATTTAAATATAGTTCCCCCCATCAGATTTTGCAACATGCTCTTTTCGTAATAAATAACTTAAATGCTGATTCATCCGGAAACACTGCAATGCTTCGCCATTGGTGCCCAGAGCAATTGAATGCAAAACCATTAGTAAAATGGAGGGACCTTCTTTCCGGACAATGGAAAGGTCCTGACCCCTTATTAACCAATGGGCGAGGGTATGCTTGTGTTTTTCCACAGGACGCGGACGCTCCGATTTGGGTTCCAGACAGACTAATTCGCCATGTCTCAGCTCCCCGGATACCAGAATCCCCCGCCACCGCGATCTCTAAAAAGGAAGAAACTCCCTCTTCCCCCGCTCCCTCCGCCAGCACGGGAAACGCCGCTGACCCCAGGACAGCTGACATTGGAGATCCCGGATAGGCGCGGATCGGAGCCACCCACTGGACAGATGTCACGACTTCAGATACAGGATATTGCACCCCCTGATTTTTTGCCTCGCAGGAATCCATTAGGACGCCCAGCTCAGTCAACCCAACAAGCCTCCTTGCCCACCTGGGGACAGATTAAAGCTCTCTGTCGCCAGGCACAGGGGATAGCTACCCTACAGGGATCGTCAGTCTCTCCTGAAAAGGTGTTTATTGCCATGCTTGCCTTGCTCTCTTGCCAGGTAAGCGCTGCTCCCATTCCAACCAAATATTGGGCGTTTCTCCCGGATCCTCCAACTTTCCAAGTTGTTACTTGGAACAGTGACCCCATACGAGTTAGTACAGACCAGCCTCGCCTTTTGGGAGGATCTTATACTTCCTATACAAAAGACCAATACCCTATTAATTTCAATTATACCTTTAAAGGACTAGCAGATGATTTTCCTGTCTGCTTTAATTTTCCTCCTGGCCTTACAGGAGACTTCTTTACCAAGACAGGATGCGTTGGAGCCTCCACAAAAGCAGTTATGACAGATTCCCCAACCTCTAAATTTGCATCTATAGGGGATCGGTCTGCTTGGATATTACGAGCCCGTATGCCTGGGGTCCTTGGCCCCTATAAGTCTTTGTCTCTCAAAACTCCATCAGAATATCCAAATTGTGATGATGTTGCTCCCTCAGATGTTATTTGGAAAACTATAGATGATCATTCAGGATATCCGATTTGGAAATCTTGTATTTATAATTCGAGAGTAGATTACAATATGCCGGGAGGAAGAAATTGTGCGATTCAGGACTGGAGCAACCCAAATCCAGGTCAAGACCCTGAGTCTGACGATGACTTTATCAATAGATTGGATAATTGGAAAGAATATTCAATTTCTTGGCCGTTAGTTGCCACCAGACGGCATCATAACCAATTTGTTCCCCCTATGCTGTCTTATATAACTAGAGGTAAAACCTTTTGGCAGCCAGAAATTTGGAGAGCCCTTGCGGCTACCGCCCCTATTATTTTAATCCGACCAAAAAATACCTCTATTTACTCTATTTTAGCTTGTCTACCCTCTCCTTATGTTTTTCTTTTCACTAATGATTCTGAAAGACTTAACATACAATTGAATTATACAGGTGGACCCCATGTAGTGTCTTGTGAACAATGTATGCTTTCATCCTGTTTAACTCCTCAATATAAAGTTTGCTCTTTCATGGTTTTAAAACGTCCGCCCTATCTCATGGTACCTGTAACTGTAGCCACGTATTGGTATGATAACCATGGCCTAGCTGTACTGCAACAGCTACAAGATTTAATGCGAACACGACGGTTTGTGGGCTTACTTGTTTTGGGAATATCAGCTTTGATAACCGCAATTACTTCTGTTACTGTGGCGGCATTATCATTGTCTCAACAAGTGTATACTGCCCAATATGTTGACACCGTATCCAAAAATGTTTCTCTAACGCTGGCAACCCAGGAAATTATAGATAGGAAGCTAGAAATAAGGATTGATGCCTTAGAAGAAGCAGTAATGCATATTGGGAATGAATTACAGAGTCTGAAAATGAAATTGGCTCTTTCATGTCATGCCGATTACCGGTGGATATGTGTTACATCCCTGAAAGTAAATGAGACAGATTTTAAATGGGAGAGGGTCAAAAATCATATTTTAGGTGTCTGGAACAGCTCAGATATTAGTTTAGATTTAGGGAAACTTCATAATCAGATTCAGACCTTGGAACACTCCCGATTAGATTTTACCGCCGCAGGAGAAGCCAATGACTTTTTCCACACCTTCTCTGACTTCATTTCTGGAAAAACTCTTCTGACTACTGTCTCTAGCTATGCTGCTGTGGGTGCCATAATCCTGCTCCTTGTAATCGTGCTTCCTTGTGTTGTCAGGACTCTTCGGCAGAGCATTCGGAATCTCGCGACTGAACTGCACCTAATTTTTTTAAAAAACTAATAAAGAAGGGGGAGTTGCTGGAAGCCAGTGTGAGGAATCCCGCCCGTGACAAGGTCATGAGGAAGGAAGCTGACATACGCAAGGCGTGCTCAGACTTCAGGGACCCCTCTGGATATTCCTAAGCATGTACCCCAGCAAAAATCTGCCGGCTTTTGTGCTCTGCTTTTCCACTTTTCTGATATTCTCTGGAAAAAAGTCAATTCAGGGTTTTAGTCTTCTGCATTTGAAAGGGATGTTTCAGTTAAACCCCTCTGATAGCTCTCTAGTCTGCCTAACAGGTTCCCCAGACCTCTTACAGCTTGTGAATTGCTTACAGCCCCCCAACCGCGAGAGGCACAAAGCTTACAGCTTGTGAATTGCTTACAGCCCCCCAACCGCGGGAGGCACAAAGCTTAAAAGCATCTTAAAGATACAGAGCCTTTTCTAAAGAGTTAAAAATTATATTGGTAGAGGGTTTTCACTGTTGACTCAAGGATTGCTGCCAGACCTCCTTATTCTTTATCTTTTAGGCACCTGGAAGGATGTTAATGTAAGCAGGATGTAGAAAAAGATACATAGTAGTTTTGATGTTAGCAACACTAGACTTTTGAGTTAATTGCTTCTCTTTTGCTATAAATCACTGCACTCCCTCTACTTGTTATAAGTTGCTGTATCCTTGCTGTCTAAGAATGTAACTTTCTTTAGTGCTTTCCGAGAGTGGCACCAGACCTTGGGAAGATCAACACAAATAAGTCTTGTGGTTGACAAACCCTTATCAGAAAAAAGGCTGTAAAATGTTAATTGGCCCTTTTGGTTGGAAGATGATGTAAATTACCTAAGACTTGTGTATACAATTAGGTATGCAGAGAGAAAAGCCTGGTTTTGATAAGAGTCTGGACTGCTAACGCTGCATAACTTTGTGTTACCCATTGATCTCCATGTTTTATCAAAAGTATAAAAGGCCTTCTGAACAATAAAGGACGGGACCAGATTCTCAGACCAGTTTCTCGAACTAGTCTCGGCCTGGTGTCTTGGGAATATGGCTCCCCCCGTGTCTCTCTCTCTCTCTCTTTTTCTCTCCCTTTTCTTCCCTCTGCTCTTTACTTTAATTTCAGGCTGAATTTCCATCTGGGGCGCGGAGGCTCGCCAGGTCTACTTATTTGCCCTGGTTATTAAGATCCGCGAGAAAGGGAGCTTAAGGCGAGGCACCCTTAGATATTCAAGCGGGCACCGGTGGCCCAACGTAGATGGTGCAAATTCCTTGTCTGGAATTTTATTGGTCTTCCGCGTAAACCAAGCTATTCACCCTCTTTCTCCACTTAATCTTCCTACTGCACTACAGTTTCTTAATCTAATCTTATATTAATAAATAAACAAGTCTTTCCACGCCAACGCCGTCCACCCTTCGAATTACCTGGATCCACCGGGGCTGGACCCCGGCAATACCCGTCTCCACTAGAGAGGAAGCACGATGGTCCCGCCCACATCCAGAGGAGCCCCGTTTCCCCCTCGTAGCTCGAGATGAGGGATCCTTTCCCTGCTTTCAACGGGAAAGAATTCCCGGCGTTCCCGTCGCATCTCAAGAGGAGGCACTCTCAACAGGAAAGGCGAGAGGAACTCCATGGTCGTACCACCATTCCAAGAGTCCCCCAGATGTCTCAGTCCATTCCAGAGGAACCTCTGTGCCCTGCACTGGCTCATCTTTCACGCCGAGGATCGACTCACACCACGGTGGCACGTGGGACAGCCCTGTGGGAAAGCCTCGAGGGAAAGCCTCGAGGGAAAACCACAGATCCTTTGATCCACGCGATGGGAAGCGTGACATTGCTGCTACAGCCTGGAAGGAAAGCGCACGTGAATGCCCCCACTCGAGACGAGGCCTGACTCCACTGGGGAGTCTCCAGACGTACCCAAAGATCCATGTCAGCCCATGAGAGGAATCCTCGGTTACGGCCCTTACTCCACACAAGGTTGTTGGCCCCGGTATCGACGGGAGAGGAATCCCGAGAGGCCCCCTAGCAACTCGCATAGGGACTGGCCTCTCCTGAGGCCACCAGGGCGGGTCCCTGAGGTCCCCGTCGTAACTCGAGAACACCTGCCGCAACTCGAGAAAATCCAGGAAGTTCTCCCTTCCAGGCGAGATGAGGCCTATTTCCTATGAGGCGTCTGGAGACTAATGACACCTAACCTCTGGAACTTCGAAAGGGTCTTTCACACCCTTGCTGCAACTCAAGAAGTTCACCACCATACCTGTCTCCACTAGAGAGGAAGCACGATGGTCCCGCCCACATCCAGAGGAGCCCCGTTTCCCCCTCGTAGCTCGAGATGAGGGATCCTTTTCCTGCTTTCAACGGGAAAGAATTCCCGGCGTTCCCGTCGCATCTCAAGAGGAGGCACTCTCAACAGGAAAGGCGAGAGGAACTCCATGGTCGTACCACCATTCCAAGAGTCCCCCAGATGTCTCAGTCCATTCCAGAGGAACCTCTTTGCCCTGCACTGGCTCATCTTTCACGCCGAGGATCGACTCACACCACGGTGGCACGTGGAACAGCCCTGTGGGAAAGCCTCGAGGGAAAGCCTCGAGGGAAAACCACAGATCCTTTGATCCACGCGACGGGAAGCGTGACATTGCTGCTACAGCCTGGAAGGAAAGTGCACGTGCATGCCCCCACTCGAGACGAGGCCTGACTCCCCTGGGGGGACTCCAGAAGAACCCAAAGATCCATGTCAGCCCCTGAGAGGAATCCTCGGTTCCGGCCCTGACTCCATACAAGGTTTTTGGCCCCGGTATCGACGGGAGAGGAATCCCGAGAGGCCCCCTAGCAACTCGCATGGGGACTGGCCTCTCCTGAGGCCACCAGGGCGGGTCCCTGAGGTCCCCGTCGTAACTCGAGAACACCTGCCCCAACTCGAGAAAATCCAGGAAGTTCTCCCTTCCAGGCGAGATGAGGCCTATTTCCGATGAGGCGTCTGGAGACTAATGACACCTAACCTCTGGAACTTCGAAAGGGTCTTTCACACTCTTGCTGCAACTCAAGAAGTTCACCGCCATACCCGTCTCCACTCGAGAGGAAGCATGATGGTCCCGCCCACATCCAAAGGAGCCCCGTTTCCCCCTCGGAGCTCGAGATGAGGGATCCTTTCCCTGCTTTCAACGGGGAAGAATTCCCGGCGTTCCCGTCGCATCTCAAGAGGAGGCACTCTCAACAGGAAAGGCGAGAGGAACTCCATGGTCGTACCACCATTCCAAGAGTCCCCCAGATGTCTCAGTCCATTCCAGAGGAAACTCTTTGCCCTGCACTGGCTCATCTTTCACGCCGAGGATCGACTCACACCACGGAGGCACGTGGGACAGCCCTGTGGGAAAGCCTCGAGGGAAAGCCTCGAGGGAAAACCACAGATCCTTTGATCCACGCGACGGGAAGCGTGACATTGCTACTACAGCCTGGAAGGAAAGCGCACGTGCATGCCCCCACTAGAGACGAGGCCTGTCTCCCCTGGCGAGACTCCAGAAGTACCCAAAGATCCATGTCAGCCCCTGAGAGGAATCCTCGGTTCCGGCCCTGACTCCACACAAGGTTTTTGGCCCCGGTATCGACGGGAGAGGAATTCCGAGAGGCCCCCTAGCAACTCGCATGGGGACTGGCCTCTCTTGAGGCCACCAGGGCGGGTCCCTGAGGTCCCCGTCGTAACTCGAGAACACCTGCCGCAACTCGAGAAAATCCAGGAAGTTCTCCCTTCCAGGCGAGATGAGGCCTATTTCCGATGAGGCGTCTGGAGACTAATGACACCTAACCTCTGGAACTTCGAAAGAGTCTTTCACACCCTTGCTGCAACTCAAGAAGTTCACCGCCATACCCGTCTCCACTCGAGAGGAAGCACGATGGTCCCGCCCACATCCAGAGGAGCCCCGTTTCCCCCTCGTAGCTCAAGATGAGGGATCCTTTGCCTGCTTTCAACGGGAAAGAATTCCCGGAGTTCCCGTCGCATCTCAAGAGGAGGCACTCTCAACAGGAAAGGCGAGAGGAACTCCATGGTCGTACCACCATTCCAAGAGTCCCCCAGATGTCTCAGTCCATTCCAGAGGAACCTCTTTGCCCTACACTGGCTCATCTTTCACGCCGAGGATCGACTCACACCACGGTGGCACGTGGGACAGCCCTGTGGGAAAGCCTCGAGGGAAAACCACAGATCCTTTGATCCACGCGAAGGGAAGCGTGACATTGCTGCTACAGCCTGGAAAGAAAACGCACGTGCATGCCCCCACTCGAGACGAGGCCTGACTCCCCTGCGGAGACTTCAGAAGTACCCAAAGATCCATGTCAGCCCCTGAGAGGAATCCTCGTTTCCGGCCCTGACTCCACACAAGGTTTTTGGCCCCGGTATCGACGGGAGAGGAATCCCGCGAGGCCCCCTAGCAACTCGCATGTGGACTGGCCTCTCCTGAAGCCACCAGGGCGGGTCCCTGAGGTCCCCGTCGTAACTCGAGAACACCTGCCGCATCTCGAGAAAATCCAGGAAGTTCTCCCTTCCAGGCGAGATGAGGCCTATTTCCGATGAGGCGTCTGGAGACTAATGACACCTAACCTCTGGAACTTCGAAAGGGTCTTTCACACCCTTGCTGCAACTCAAGAAGTTCACTTCCATACCCGTCTCCACTCGAGAGGAAGCAGGATGGTCCCGCCCACATCCAGAGGAGCCCCGTTTCCCCCTCGTAGCTCGAGATGAGGGATCCTTTGCCTGCTTTCAACGGGAAAGAATTCCCGGCGTTCCCGTCGCATCTCAAGAGGAGGCACTCTCAACAGGAAAGGCGAGAGGAACTCCATGGTCGTACCACCATTCCAAGAGTCCCCCAGATGTCTCAGTCCATTCCAGAGGAAGCTCTTTGCCCTGCACTGGCTCATCTTTCACGCAGAGGATCGACTCACACCACGGAGGCACGTGGGACAGCCCTGTGGGAAAGCCTCGAGGGAAAGCCTCGAGGGAAAACCACAGATCCTTTGATCCACGCGACGGGAAGCGTGACATTGCTGCTACAGCCTGGAAGGAAAGCACACGTGCATGCCCCCACTCGAGACGAGGCCTGACTCCCCTGGGGAGACTCCAGAAGTACCCAAAGATCCATGTCAGCCCCTGAGAGGAATCCTCGGTTCCGGCCCTGACTCCACACAAGGTATTTGGCACCGGTATCGACGGGAGAGGAATCCCGAGAGGCCCCCTAGCAACTCGCATGGGGACTGGCCTTTCCTGAGGCCACCAGGGAGGGTCCCTGAGGTCCACGTCGTAACTCGAGAACACCTGCTGCAACTCGAGAAAATCCAGGAAGTTCTCCATTCCAGGCGAGATGAGGCCTATTTCCGATGAGGCTTCTGGAGACTAATGACACCTAACCTCTGGAACTTCGAAAGGGTCTTTCACACCCTTGCTGCAACTCAAGAAGTTCACCGCCATACCCGTCTCCACTCGAGAGGAAGCAGGATGGTCCCGCCCACATCCAGAGGAGCCCCGTTTCCCCCTCGTAGCTCGAGATGAGGGATCCTTTGCCTGCTTTCAACCGGAAAGAATTCCCGGCGTTCCCGTCGCATCTCAAGAGGAGGCACTCTCAACAGGAAAGGCGAGAGGAACTCCATGGTCGTACCACCATTCCAAGAGTCCCCCAGATGTCTCAGTCCATTCCAGAGGAAGCTCTTTGCCCTGCACTGGCTCATCTTTCACGCCGAAGATCGACTCACACCACGGTGGCACGTTGGACAGCCCTGTGGGAAAGCCTGGAGGGAAAACCACAGATCCTTTGATCCATGGGTCGAGAAGCGTGACATTGCTGCTACAGCTTGGAAGGATAGCGCACGTGCATGCCCCCACTCAAGACGAGGCCTGACTCCCCTGCGGAGACTCCAGAAGTACCCAAAGATCCATGTCAGCCCCTGAGAGGAATCCTCGTTTCCGGCCCTGACTCCACACAAGGTTTTTGGCCCCGGTATCGACGGGAGAGGAATTCCGAGAGGCCCCCTAGCAACTCGCATGTGGACTGGCCTCTCCTGAGGCCACCAGGGCGGGTCCCTGAGGTCCCCGTCGTAACTCGAGAACACCTGCCGCATCTCGAGAAAATCCAGGAAGTTCTCCCTTCCAGGCGAGAAGAATCCTATTTCCGATGAGGCGTCTGGAGACTAATGACACCTAACCTCTGGAATTTCGAAAGGGTCTTTCACACCCTTGCTGCAACTCAAGAAGTTCACTTCCATACCCGTCTCCACTCGAGAGGAAGCAGGATGGTCCCGCCCACATCCAGAGGAGCCCCGTTTCCCCCTCGTAGCTCGAGATGAGGGATCCTTTGCCTGCTTTCAACGGGAAAGAATTCCCGGCGTTCCCATCGCATCTCAAGAGGAGGCACTCTCAACAGGAAAGGCGAGAGGAACTCCATGGTCGTACCACCATTCCAAGAGTCCCCCAGATGTCTCAGTCCATTCCAGAGGAAGCTCTTTGCCCTGCACTGGCTCATCTTTCACGCCGAGGATCGACTCACACCACGGTGGCACGTGGGACAGCCCTGTGGGAAAGCCTCGAGGGAAAGCCTCGAGGGAAAACCACAGATCCTATGATCCACGCGACGGGAAGCGTGACATTGCTGCTACAGCCTGGAAGGAAAGTGCACGTGCATGCCCCCTCACGAGACGAGGCCTGTCTCCCCTGGCGAGACTCCAGAAGTACCCAAAGATCCATATCAGCCCCTGAGAGGAATCCTCGGTTCTGGCCCTGACTCCACACAAGGTTTTTGGCCCCGGTATCGACGGGAGAGGAATCCCGAGAGGCCCCCTAGCAACTCGCATGGTGACTGGCCACTCCTGAGGCAACCAGGGCGGGTCCCTGAGGTCCCCGTCGTAACTCGAGAACACCTGCCGCAACTCGAGAAAATCCAGGAAGTTCTCCCTTCCAGGCGAGATGAGGCCTATTTCCGATGAGGCGTCTGGAGACTAATGACACCTAACCTCTGGAACTTCGAAAGGGTCTTTCACACCCTTGCTGCAACTCAAGAAGTTCACCGCCATACCCGTCTCCACTCGAGAGGAAGCACAATGGTCCCGCCCACATCCAGAGGAGCCCCGTTTCCCCCTCGTAGCTCGAGATGAGGGATCCTTTGCCTGCTTTCAACGGGAAAGAATTCCCGGAGTTCCCGTCGCATCTCAAGAGGAGGCACTCTCAACAGGAAAGGCGAGAGGAACTCCATGGTCGTACCACCATTCCAAGAGTCCCCCAGATGTCTCAGTCCATTCCAGAGGAACCTCTTTGCCCTGCACTGGCTCATCTTTCACGCCGAGGATCGACTCACACCACGGTGGCACGTGGGACAGCCCTGTGGGAAAGCCTCGAGGGAAAGCCTCGAGGGAAAACCACAGATCCTTTGATCCACGCGATGGGAAGCGTGACATTGCTGCTACAGCCTGGAAGGAAAGCGCACGTGAATGCCCCCACTCGAGACGAGGCCTGACTCCACTGGGGAGTCTCCAGACGTACCCAAATATCCATGTCAGCCCATGAGAGGAATCCTCGGTTACGGCCCTGACTCCACACAAGGTTGTTGGCCCCGGTATCGACGGGAGAGGAATCCCGAGAGGCCCCCTAGCAACTCGCATAGGGACTGGCCTCTCCTGAGGCCACCAGGGCGGGTCCCTGAGGTCCCCGTCGTAACTCGAGAACACCTGCCGCAACTCGAGAAAATCCAGGAAGTTCTCCCTTCCAGGCGAGATGAGGCCTATTTCTGATGAGGCGTCTGGCGACAAATGACACCTAACCTCTGGAACTTCGAAAGGGTCTTTCACACCCTTGCTGCAACTCAAGAAGTTCACCGCCATACCCGTCTCCACTCGAGAGGAAGCACGATGGTCCCGCCCACATCCAGAGGAGCCCCGTTTTCCCCTCGTAGCTCGAGATGAGGGATCCTTTCCCTGGTTTCAAAGGGAAAGAGTTCCCGGCGTTCCCGTCGCATCTCAAGAGGAGGCACTCTCAACAGGAAAGGCGAGAGGAACTCCATGGTCGTACCACCATTCCAAGAGTCCCCCAGATATCTCAGTCCATTCCAGAGGAACCTCTTTGTCCTGCACTGGCTCATCTTTCACGCCGAGGATCAACTCACACCACGGTGGCACGTGGGACAGCCCTGTGGGAAAGCCTCGAGGGAAAACCACAGATCCTTTGATCCACGCGACGGGAAGCGTGACATTGCTGCTACAGCCTGGAAGGAAAGTGCACGTGCATGCCCCCACTCGAGACGAGGCCTGACTCCCCTGGGGAGACTCCAGAAGTACCCAAAGATCCATGTCAGCCCCTGAGAGGAATCCTCGGTTCCGGCCCTGACTCCATACAAGGTTTTTGGCCCCGGTATCGACGGGAGAGGAATCCCGAGAGGCCCCCTAGCAACTCGCATAGGGACTGGCCTCTCCTGAGGCCACCAGGGCGGGTTCCTGAGGTCCCCGTCATTACTCGAGAACACCTGCCGCAACTCGAGAAAATCCAGGAAGTTCTCCCTTCCAGGCGAGATGAGGCCTATTTCCTATGAGGCGTCTGGAGACTAATGACACCTAACCTCTGGAACTTCGAAAGGGTCTTTCACACCCTTGCTGCAACTCAAGAAGTTCACCACCATACCTGTCTCCACTAGAGAGGAAGCACGATGGTCCCGCCCACATCCAGAGGAGCCCCGTTTCCCCCTCGTAGCTCGAGATGAGGGATCCTTTTCCTGCTTTCAACGGGAAAGAATTCCCGGCGTTCCCGTCGCATCTCAAGAGGAGGCACTCTCAACAGGAAAGGCGAGAGGAACTCCATGGTCGTACCACCATTCCAAGAGTCCCCCAGATGTCTCAGTCCATTCCAGAGGAACCTCTTTGCCCTGCACTGGCTCATCTTTCACGCCGAGGATCGACTCACACCACGGTGGCACGTGGGACAGCCCTGTGGGAAAGCCTCGAGGGAAAGCCTCGAGGGAAAACCACAGATCCTTTGATCCACGCGACGGGAAGCGTGACATTGCTGCTACAGCCTGGAAGGAAAGCGCACGTGCATGCCCCCACTCGAGACGAGGCCTGACTCCCCTGGGGGGACTCCAGAAGAACCCAAAGATCCATGTCAGCCCCTGAGAGGAATCCTCGGTTCCGGCCCTGACTCCATACAAAGTTTTTGGCCCCGGTATCGACGGGAGAGGAATCCCGAGAGGCCCCCTAGCAACTCGCATGGGGACTGGCCTCTCCTGAGGCCACCAGGGCGGGTCCCTGAGGTCCCCGTCGTAACTCGAGAACACCTGCCGCAACTCGAGAAAATCCAGGAAGTTCTCCCTTCCAGGCGAGATGAGGCCTATTTCCGATGAGGCGTCTGGAGACTAATGACACCTAACCTCTGGAACTTCGAAAGGGTCTTTCACACCCTTGCTGCAACTCAAGAAGTTCACCGCCATACCCGTCTCCACTCGAGAGGAAGCATGATAGTCCCGCCCACATCCAAAGGAGCCCCGTTTCCCCCTCGGAGCTCGAGATGATGGATCCTTTCCCTGCTTTCAACGGGGAAGAATTCCCGGCGTTCCCGTCACATCTCAAGAGGAGGCACTCTCAACAGGAAAGGCGAGAGGAACTCCATGGTCGTACCACCATTCCAAGAGTCCCCCAGATGTCTCAGTCCATTCCAGAGGAACCTCTTTGCCCTGCACTGGCTCATCTTTCACGCCGAGGATCGACTCACACCACGGAGGCACGTGGGACAGCCCTGTGGGAAAGCCTCGAGGGAAAGCCTCGAGGGAAAACCACAGATCCTTTGATCCACGCGACGGGAAGCGTGACATTGCTGCTACAGCCTGGAAGGAAAGCGCACGTGCATGCCCCCACTCGAGACGAGGCCTGTCTCCCCTGGCGAGACTCCAGAAGTACCCAAAGATCCATGTCAGCCCCTGAGAGGAATCCTCGGTTCCGGTCCTGACTCCACACAAGGTTTTTGGCCCCGGTATCGACGGGAGAGGAATCCCGAGAGGCCCCCTAGCAACTCGCATGGGGACTGGCCTCTCCTGAGGCCACCAGGGCGGGTCCCTGAGGTCCCCGTCGTAACTCGAGAACACCTGCCGCAACTCGAGAAAATCCAGGAAGTTCTCCCTTCCAGGCGAGATGAGGCCTATTTCCGATGAGGCGTCTGGAGACTAATGACACCTAACCTCTGGAACTTCGAAAGAGTCTTTCACACCCTTGCTGCAACTCAAGAAGTTCACCGCCATACCCGTCTCCACTCGAGAGGAAGCACGATGGTCCCGCCCACATCCAGAGGAGCCCCGTTTCCCCCTCGTAGCTCGAGATGAGGGATCCTTTGCCTGCTTTCAACCGGAAAGAATTCCCGGCGTTCCCGTCGCATCTCAAGAGGAGGCACTCTCAACAGGAAAGGCGAGAGGAACTCCATGGTCGTACCACCATTCCAAGAGTCCCCCAGATGTCTCAGTCCATTCCAGAGGAACCTCTTTGCCCTGCACTGGCTCATCTTTCACGCCGAGGATCGACTCACACCACGGTGGCACGTGGGACAGCCCTGTGGGAAAGCCTCGAGGGAAAGCCTCGAGGGAAAACCACAGATCCTTTGATCCACGCGACGGGAAGCGTGACATTGCTGCTACAGCCTGGAAGGAAAGCGCACGTGCATGCCCCCACTCGAGACGAGGCCTGACTCCACTGGGGAGTCTCCAGACGTACCCAAAGATCCATGTCAGCCCATGAGAGGAATCCTCGGTTACGGCCCTGACTCCACACAAGGTTGTTGGCCCCGGTATCGACGGGAGAGGAATCCCGAGAGGCCCCCTAGCAACCCGCATAGGGACTGGCCTCTCCTGAGGCCACCAGGGCGGGTCCCTGAGGTCCCCGTCGTAACTCGAGAACACCTGCCGCAACTCGAGAAAATCCAGGAAGTTCTCCCTTCCAGGCGAGATGAGGCCTATTTCTGATGAGGCGTCTGGAGACTAATGACACCTAACCTCTGGAACTTCGAAAGGGTCTTTCACACCCTTGCTGCAACTCAAGAAGTTCACCGCCATACCCGTCTCCACTCGAGATGAAGCACGATGGTCCCGCCCACATCCAGAGGAGCCCCGTTTTCCCCTCGTAGCTCGAGATGAGGGATCCTTTCCCTGGTTTCAAAGGGAAAGAGTTCCCGGCGTTCCCGTCGCATCTCAAGAGGAGGCACTCTCAACAGGAAAGGCGAGAGGAACTCCATGGTCGTACCACCATTCCAAGAGTCCCCCAGATATCTCAGTCCATTCCAGAGGAACCTCTTTGTCCTGCACTGGCTCATCTTTCACGCCGAGGATCAACTCACACCACGGTGGCACGTGGGACAGCCCTGTGGGAAAGCCTCGAGGGAAAACCACAGATCCTTTGATCCACGCGACGGGAAGCGTGACATTGCTGCTACAGCCTGGAAGGAAAGTGCACGTGCATGCCCCCACTCGAGACGAGGCCTGACTCCCCTGGGGAGACTCCAGAAGGACCCAAAGATCCATGTCAGCCCCTGAGAGGAATCCTCGGTTCCGGCCCTGACTCCATACAAGGTTTTTGGCCCCGGTATCGACGGGAGAGGAATCCCGAGAGGCCCCCTAGCAACTCGCATAGGGACTGGCCTCTCCTGAGGCCACCAGGGCGGGTTCCTGAGGTCCCCGTCATAACTCGAGAACACCTGCCGCAACTCGAGAAAATCCAGGAAGTTCTCCCTTCCAGGCGAGATGAGGCCTATTTCCTATGAGGCGTCTGGAGACTAATGACACCTAACCTCTGGAACTTCGAAAGGGTCTTTCACACCCTTGCTGCAACTCAAGAAGTTCACCACCATACCTGTCTCCACTAGAGAGGAAGCACGATGGTCCCGCCCACATCCAGAGGAGCCCCGTTTCCCCCTCGTAGCTCGAGATGAGGGATCCTTTTCCTGCTTTCAACGGGAAAGAATTCCCGGCGTTCCCGTCGCATCTCAAGAGGAGGCACTCTCAACAGGAAAGGCGAGAGGAACTCCATGGTCGTACCACCATTCCAAGAGTCCCCCAGATGTCTCAGTCCATTCCAGAGGAACCTCTTTGCCCTGCACTGGCTCATCTTTCACGCCGAGGATCGACTCACACCACGGTGGCACGTGGGACAGCCCTGTGGGAAAGCCTCGAGGGAAAGCCTCGAGGGAAAACCACAGATCCTTTGATCCACGCGACGGGAAGCGTGACATTGCTGCTACAGCCTGGAAGGAAAGCGCACGTGCATGCCCCCACTCGAGACGAGGCCTGACTCCCCTGGGGGGACTCCAGAAGAACCCAAAGATCCATGTCAGCCCCTGAGAGGAATCCTCGGTTCCGGCCCTGACTCCATACAAAGTTTTTGGCCCCGGTATCGACGGGAGAGGAATCCCGAGAGGCCCCCTAGCAACTCGCATGGGGACTGGCCTCTCCTGAGGCCACCAGGGCGGGTCCCTGAGGTCCCCGTCGTAACTCGAGAACACCTGCCCCAACTCGAGAAAATCCAGGAAGTTTTCCCTTCCAGGCGAGATGAGGCCTATTTCCGATGAGGCGTCTGGAGACTAATGACACCTAACCTCTGGAACTTCGAAAGGGTCTTTCACACCCTTGCTGCAACTCAAGAAGTTCACTGCCATACCCGTCTCCACTCGAGAGGAAGCATGATGGTCCCGCCCACATCCAAAGGAGCCCCGTTTCCCCCTCGGAGCTCGAGATGATGGATCCTTTCCCTGCTTTCAACGGGGAAGAATTCCCGGCGTTCCCGTCGCATCTCAAGAGGAGGCACTCTCAACAGGAAAGGCGAGAGGAACTCCATGGTCGTACCACCATTCCAAGAGTCCCCCAGATGTCTCAGTCCATTCCAGAGGAACCTCTTTGCCCTGCACTGGCTCATCTTTCACGCCGAGGATCGACTCACAACACAGAGGCACGTGGGACAGCCCTGTGGGAAAGCCTCGAGGGAAAGCCTCGAGGGAAAACCACAGATCCTTTGATCCACGCGACGGGAAGCGTGACATTGCTGATACAGCATGGAAGGAAAGCACACGTGCATGCCCCCACTCGAGACGAGGCCTGTCTCCCCTGGCGAGACTCCAGAAGTACCCAAAGATCCATGTCAGCCCCTGAGAGGAATCCTCAGTTCCGGCCCTGACTCCACACAAGGTTTTTGGCCCCGGTATCGACGGGAGAGGAATCCCGAGAGGCCCCCTAGCAACTCGCATGGGGACTGGCCTCTCCTGAGGCCACCAGGGCGAGTCCCTGAGGTCCCCGTCGTAACTCGAGAACACCTGCCGCAACTCGAGAAAATCCAGGAAGTTCTCCCTTCCAGGCGAGATGAGGCCTATTTCCGATGAGGCGTCTGGAGACTAATGACACCTAACCTCTGGAACTTCGAAAGGGTCTTTCACACCCTTGCTGCAACTCAAGAAGTTCACCGCCATACCCGTCTCCACTCGAGAGGAAGCACAATGGTCCCGCCCACATCCAGAGGAGCCCCGTTTCCCCCTCGTAGCTCGAGATGAGGGATCCTTTGCCTGCTTTCAACGGGAAAGAATTCCCGGAGTTCCCGTCGCATCTCAAGAGGAGGCACTCTCAACAGGAAAGGCGAGAGGAACTCCATGGTCGTACCACCATTCCAAGAGTCCCCCAGATGTCTCAGTCCATTCCAGAGGAACCTCTTTGCCCTGCACTGGCTCATCTTTCACGCCGAGGATCGACTCACACCACGGTGGCACGTGGGACAGCCCTGTGGGAAAGCCTCGAGGGAAAGCCTCGAGGGAAAACCACAGATCCTTTGATCCACGCGATGGGAAGCGTGACATTGCTGCTACAGCCTGGAAGGAAAGCGCACGTGAATGCCCCCACTCGAGACGAGGCCTGACTCCACTGGGGAGTCTCCAGACGTACCCAAATATCCATGTCAGCCCATGAGAGGAATCCTCGGTTACGGCCCTGACTCCACACAAGGTTGTTGGCCCCGGTATCGACGGGAGAGGAATCCCGAGAGGCCCCCTAGCAACTCGCATAGGGACTGGCCTCTCCTGAGGCCACCAGGGCGGGTCCCTGTGGTCCCCGTCGTAACTCGAGAACACCTGCCGCAACTCGAGAAAATCCAGGAAGTTCTCCCTTCCAGGCGAGATGAGGCCTATTTCTGATGAGGCGTCTGGCGACAAATGACACCTAACCTCTGGAACTTCGAAAGGGTCTTTCACACCCTTGCTGCAACTCAAGAAGTTCACCGCCATACCCGTCTCCACTCGAGAGGAAGCACGATGGTCCCGCCCACATCCAGAGGAGCCCCGTTTTCCCCTCGTAGCTCGAGATGAGGGATCCTTTCCCTGGTTTCAAAGGGAAAGAGTTCCCGGCGTTCCCGTCGCATCTCAAGAGGAGGCACTCTCAACAGGAAAGGCGAGAGGAACTCCATGGTCGTACCACCATTCCAAGAGTCCCCCAGATATCTCAGTCCATTCCAGAGGAACCTCTTTGTCCTGCACTGGCTCATCTTTCACGCCGAGGATCAACTCACACCACGGTGGCACGTGGGACAGCCCTGTGGGAAAGCCTCGAGGGAAAACCACAGATCCTTTGATCCACGCGACGGGAAGCGTGACATTGCTGCTACAGCCTGGAAGGAAAGTGCACGTGCATGCCCCCACTCGAGACGAGGCCTGACTCCCCTGGGGAGACTCCAGAAGGACCCAAAGATCCATGTCAGCCCCTGAGAGGAATCCTCGGTTCCGGCCCTGACTCCATACAAGGTTTTTGGCCCCGGTATCGACGGGAGAGGAATCCCGAGAGGCCCCCTAGCAACTCGCATAGGGACTGGCCTCTCCTGAGGCCACCAGGGCGGGTTCCTGAGGTCCCCGTCATAACTCGAGAACACCTGCCGCAACTCGAGAAAATCCAGGAAGTTCTCCCTTCCAGGCGAGATGAGGCCTATTTCCTATGAGGCGTCTGGAGACTAATGACACCTAACCTCTGGAACTTCGAAAGGGTCTTTCACACCCTTGCTGCAACTCAAGAAGTTCACCACCATACCTGTCTCCACTAGAGAGGAAGCACGATGGTCCCGCCCACATCCAGAGGAGCCCCGTTTCCCCCTCGTAGCTCGAGATGAGGGATCCTTTTCCTGCTTTCAACGGGAAAGAATTCCCGGCGTTCCCGTCGCATCTCAAGAGGAGGCACTCTCAACAGGAAAGGCGAGAGGAACTCCATGGTCGTACCACCATTCCAAGAGTCCCCCAGATGTCTCAGTCCATTCCAGAGGAACCTCTTTGCCCTGCACTGGCTCATCTTTCACGCCGAGGATCGACTCACACCACGGTGGCACGTGGGACAGCCCTGTGGGAAAGCCTCGAGGGAAAGCCTCGAGGGAAAACCACAGATCCTTTGATCCACGCGACGGGAAGCGTGACATTGCTGCTACAGCCTGGAAGGAAAGCGCACGTGCATGCCCCCACTCGAGACGAGGCCTGACTCCCCTGGGGGGACTCCAGAAGAACCCAAAGATCCATGTCAGCCCCTGAGAGGAATCCTCGGTTCCGGCCCTGACTCCATACAAAGTTTTTGGCCCCGGTATCGACGGGAGAGGAATCCCGAGAGGCCCCCTAGCAACTCGCATGGGGACTGGCCTCTCCTGAGGCCACCAGGGCGGGTCCCTGAGGTCCCCGTCGTAACTCGAGAACACCTGCCCCAACTCGAGAAAATCCAGGAAGTTTTCCCTTCCAGGCGAGATGAGGCCTATTTCCGATGAGGCGTCTGGAGACTAATGACACCTAACCTCTGGAACTTCGAAAGGGTCTTTCACACCCTTGCTGCAACTCAAGAAGTTCACTGCCATACCCGTCTCCACTCGAGAGGAAGCATGATGGTCCCGCCCACATCCAAAGGAGCCCCGTTTCCCCCTCGGAGCTCGAGATGATGGATCCTTTCCCTGCTTTCAACGGGGAAGAATTCCCGGCGTTCCCGTCGCATCTCAAGAGGAGGCACTCTCAACAGGAAAGGCGAGAGGAACTCCATGGTCGTACCACCATTCCAAGAGTCCCCCAGATGTCTCAGTCCATTCCAGAGGAACCTCTTTGCCCTGCACTGGCTCATCTTTCACGCCGAGGATCGACTCACAACACAGAGGCACGTGGGACAGCCCTGTGGGAAAGCCTCGAGGGAAAGCCTCGAGGGAAAACCACAGATCCTTTGATCCACGCGACGGGAAGCGTGACATTGCTGATACAGCATGGAAGGAAAGCACACGTGCATGCCCCCACTCGAGACGAGGCCTGTCTCCCCTGGCGAGACTCCAGAAGTACCCAAAGATCCATGTCAGCCCCTGAGAGGAATCCTCAGTTCCGGCCCTGACTCCACACAAGGTTTTTGGCCCCGGTATCGACGGGAGAGGAATCCCGAGAGGCCCCCTAGCAACTCGCATGGGGACTGGCCTCTCCTGAGGCCACCAGGGCGAGTCCCTGAGGTCCCCGTCGTAACTCGAGAACACCTGCCGCAACTCGAGAAAATCCAGGAAGTTCTCCCTTCCAGGCGAGATGAGGCCTATTTCCGATGAGGCGTCTGGAGACTAATGACACCTAACCTCTGGAACTTCGAAAGGGTCTTTCACACCCTTGCTGCAACTCAAGAAGTTCACCGCCATACCCGTCTCCACTCGAGAGGAAGCACAATGGTCCCGCCCACATCCAGAGGAGCCCCGTTTCCCCCTCGTAGCTCGAGATGAGGGATCCTTTGCCTGCTTTCAACGGGAAAGAATTCCCGGAGTTCCCGTCGCATCTCAAGAGGAGGCACTCTCAACAGGAAAGGCGAGAGGAACTCCATGGTCGTACCACCATTCCAAGAGTCCCCCAGATGTCTCAGTCCATTCCAGAGGAACCTCTTTGCCCTGCACTGGCTCATCTTTCACGCCGAGGATCGACTCACACCACGGTGGCACGTGGGACAGCCCTGTGGGAAAGCCTCGAGGGAAAGCCTCGAGGGAAAACCACAGATCCTTTGATCCACGCGATGGGAAGCGTGACATTGCTGCTACAGCCTGGAAGGAAAGCGCACGTGAATGCCCCCACTCGAGACGAGGCCTGACTCCACTGGGGAGTCTCCAGACGTACCCAAATATCCATGTCAGCCCATGAGAGGAATCCTCGGTTACGGCCCTGACTCCACACAAGGTTGTTGGCCCCGGTATCGACGGGAGAGGAATCCCGAGAGGCCCCCTAGCAACTCGCATAGGGACTGGCCTCTCCTGAGGCCACCAGGGCGGGTCCCTGTGGTCCCCGTCGTAACTCGAGAACACCTGCCGCAACTCGAGAAAATCCAGGAAGTTCTCCCTTCCAGGCGAGATGAGGCCTATTTCTGATGAGGCGTCTGGCGACAAATGACACCTAACCTCTGGAACTTCGAAAGGGTCTTTCACACCCTTGCTGCAACTCAAGAAGTTCACCGCCATACCCGTCTCCACTCGAGAGGAAGCACGATGGTCCCGCCCACATCCAGAGGAGCCCCGTTTTCCCCTCGTAGCTCGAGATGAGGGATCCTTTCCCTGGTTTCAAAGGGAAAGAGTTCCCGGCGTTCCCGTCGCATCTCAAGAGGAGGCACTCTCAACAGGAAAGGCGAGAGGAACTCCATGGTCGTACCACCATTCCAAGAGTCCCCCAGATATCTCAGTCCATTCCAGAGGAACCTCTTTGTCCTGCACTGGCTCATCTTTCACGCCGAGGATCAACTCACACCACGGTGGCACGTGGGACAGCCCTGTGGGAAAGCCTCGAGGGAAAACCACAGATCCTTTGATCCACGCGACGGGAAGCGTGACATTGCTGCTACAGCCTGGAAGGAAAGTGCACGTGCATGCCCCCACTCGAGACGAGGCCTGACTCCCCTGGGGAGACTCCAGAAGTACCCAAAGATCCATGTCAGCCCCTGAGAGGAATCCTCGGTTCCGGCCCTGACTCCATACAAGGTTTTTGGCCCCGGTATCGACGGGAGAGGAATCCCGAGAGGCCCCCTAGCAACTCGCATAGGGACTGGCCTCTCCTGAGGCCACCAGGGCGGGTTCCTGAGGTCCCCGTCATTACTCGAGAACACCTGCCGCAACTCGAGAAAATCCAGGAAGTTCTCCCTTCCAGGCGAGATGAGGCCTATTTCCTATGAGGCGTCTGGAGACTAATGACACCTAACCTCTGGAACTTCGAAAGGGTCTTTCACACCCTTGCTGCAACTCAAGAAGTTCACCACCATACCTGTCTCCACTAGAGAGGAAGCACGATGGTCCCGCCCACATCCAGAGGAGCCCCGTTTCCCCCTCGTAGCTCGAGATGAGGGATCCTTTTCCTGCTTTCAACGGGAAAGAATTCCCGGCGTTCCCGTCGCATCTCAAGAGGAGGCACTCTCAACAGGAAAGGCGAGAGGAACTCCATGGTCGTACCACCATTCCAAGAGTCCCCCAGATGTCTCAGTCCATTCCAGAGGAACCTCTTTGCCCTGCACTGGCTCATCTTTCACGCCGAGGATCGACTCACACCACGGTGGCACGTGGGACAGCCCTGTGGGAAAGCCTCGAGGGAAAGCCTCGAGGGAAAACCACAGATCCTTTGATCCACGCGACGGGAAGCGTGACATTGCTGCTACAGCCTGGAAGGAAAGCGCACGTGCATGCCCCCACTCGAGACGAGGCCTGACTCCCCTGGGGGGACTCCAGAAGAACCCAAAGATCCATGTCAGCCCCTGAGAGGAATCCTCGGTTCCGGCCCTGACTCCATACAAAGTTTTTGGCCCCGGTATCGACGGGAGAGGAATCCCGAGAGGCCCCCTAGCAACTCGCATGGGGACTGGCCTCTCCTGAGGCCACCAGGGCGGGTCCCTGAGGTCCCCGTCGTAACTCGAGAACACCTGCCGCAACTCGAGAAAATCCAGGAAGTTCTCCCTTCCAGGCGAGATGAGGCCTATTTCCGATGAGGCGTCTGGAGACTAATGACACCTAACCTCTGGAACTTCGAAAGGGTCTTTCACACCCTTGCTGCAACTCAAGAAGTTCACCGCCATACCCGTCTCCACTCGAGAGGAAGCATGATAGTCCCGCCCACATCCAAAGGAGCCCCGTTTCCCCCTCGGAGCTCGAGATGATGGATCCTTTCCCTGCTTTCAACGGGGAAGAATTCCCGGCGTTCCCGTCACATCTCAAGAGGAGGCACTCTCAACAGGAAAGGCGAGAGGAACTCCATGGTCGTACCACCATTCCAAGAGTCCCCCAGATGTCTCAGTCCATTCCAGAGGAACCTCTTTGCCCTGCACTGGCTCATCTTTCACGCCGAGGATCGACTCACACCACGGAGGCACGTGGGACAGCCCTGTGGGAAAGCCTCGAGGGAAAGCCTCGAGGGAAAACCACAGATCCTTTGATCCACGCGACGGGAAGCGTGACATTGCTGCTACAGCCTGGAAGGAAAGCGCACGTGCATGCCCCCACTCGAGACGAGGCCTGTCTCCCCTGGCGAGACTCCAGAAGTACCCAAAGATCCATGTCAGCCCCTGAGAGGAATCCTCGGTTCCGGCCCTGACTCCACACAAGGTTTTTGGCCCCGGTATCGACGGGAGAGGAATCCCGAGAGGCCCCCTAGCAACTCGCATGGGGACTGGCCTCTCCTGAGGCCACCAGGGCGGGTCCCTGAGGTCCCCGTCGTAACTCGAGAACACCTGCCGCAACTCGAGAAAATCCAGGAAGTTCTCCCTTCCAGGCGAGATGAGGCCTATTTCCGATGAGGCGTCTGGAGACTAATGACACCTAACCTTTGGAACTTCGAAAGAGTCTTTCACACCCTTGCTGCAACTCAAGAAGTTCACCGCCATACCCGTCTCCACTCGAGAGGAAGCACGATGGTCCCGCCCACATCCAGAGGAGCCCCGTTTCCCCCTCGTAGCTCGAGATGAGTGATCCTTTGCCTGCTTTCAACGGGAAAGAATTCCCGGCGTTCCCGTCGCATCTCAAGAGGAGGCACTCTCAACAGGAAAGGCGAGAGGAACTCCATGGTCGTACCACCATTCCAAGAGTCCCCCAGATGTCTCAGTCCATTCCAGAGGAACCTCTTTGCCCTGCACTGGCTCATCTTTCACGCCGAGGATCGACTCACACCACGGTGGCACGTGGGACAGCCCTGTGGGAAAGCCTCGAGGGAAAGCCTCGAGGGAAAACCACAGATCCTTTGATCCACGCGACGGGAAGCGTGACATTGCTGCTACAGCCTGGAAGGAAAACGCACGTGCATGCCCCCACTCGAGACGAGGCCTGACTCCACTGGGGAGTCTCCAGACGTACCCAAAGATCCATGTCAGCCCATGAGAGGAATCCTCGGTTACGGCCCTGACTCCACACAAGGTTGTTGGCCCCGGTATCGACGGGAGAGGAATCCCGAGAGGCCCCCTAGCAACCCGCATAGGGACTGGCCTCTCCTGAGGCCACCAGGGCGGGTCCCTGAGGTCCCCGTCGTAACTCGAGAACACCTGCCGCAACTCGAGAAAATCCAGGAAGTTCTCCCTTCCAGGCGAGATGAGGCCTATTTCTGATGAGGCGTCTGGAGACTAATGACACCTAACCTCTGGAACTTCGAAAGGGTCTTTCACACCCTTGCTGCAACTCAAGAAGTTCACCGCCATACCCGTCTCCACTCGAGATGAAGCACGATGGTCCCGCCCACATCCAGAGGAGCCCCGTTTTCCCCTCGTAGCTCGAGATGAGGGATCCTTTCCCTGGTTTCAAAGGGAAAGAGTTCCCGGCGTTCCCGTCGCATCTCAAGAGGAGGCACTCTCAACAGGAAAGGCGAGAGGAACTCCATGGTCGTACCACCATTCCAAGAGTCCCCCAGATATCTCAGTCCATTCCAGAGGAACCTCTTTGTCCTGCACTGGCTCATCTTTCACGCCGAGGATCAACTCACACCACGGTGGCACGTGGGACAGCCCTGTGGGAAAGCCTCGAGGGAAAACCACAGATCCTTTGATCCACGCGACGGGAAGCGTGACATTGCTGCTACAGCCTGGAAGGAAAGTGCACGTGCATGCCCCCACTCGAGACGAGGCCTGACTCCCCTGGGGAGACTCCAGAAGTACCCAAAGATCCATGTCAGCCCCTGAGAGGAATCCTCGGTTCCGGCCCTGACTCCATACAAGGTTTTTGGCCCCGGTATCGACGGGAGAGGAATCCCGAGAGGCCCCCTAGCAACTCGCATAGGGACTGGCCTCTCCTGAGGCCACCAGGGCGGGTTCCTGAGGTCCCCGTCATAACTCGAGAACACCTGCCGCAACTCGAGAAAATCCAGGAAGTTCTCCCTTCCAGGCGAGATGAGGCCTATTTCCTATGAGGCGTCTGGAGACTAATGACACCTAACCTCTGGAACTTCGAAAGGGTCTTTCACACCCTTGCTGCAACTCAAGAAGTTCACCACCATACCTGTCTCCACTCGAGAGGAAGCACGATGGTCCCGCCCACATCCAGAGGAGCCCCGTTTCCCCCTCGTAGCTCGAGATGAGGGATCCTTTTCCTGCTTTCAACGGGAAAGAATTCCCGGCGTTCCCGTCGCATCTCAAGAGGAGGCACTCTCAACAGGAAAGGCGAGAGGAACTCCATGGTCGTACCACCATTCCAAGAGTCCCCCAGATGTCTCAGTCCATTCCAGAGGAACCTCTTTGCCCTGCACTGGCTCGTCTTTCACGCCGAGGATCGACTCACACCACGGTGGCACGTGGCACAGCCCTGTGGGAAAGCCTCGAGGGAAAGCCTCGAGGGAAAACCACAGATCCTTTGATCCACGCGACGGGAAGCGTGACATTGCTGCTACAGCCTGGAAGGAAAGCGCACGTGCATGCCCCCACTCGAGACGAGGCCTGACTCCCCTGGGGGGACTCCAGAAGAACCCAAAGATCCATGTCAGCCCCTGAGAGGAATCCTCGGTTCCGGCCCTGACTCCATACAAAGTTTTTGGCCCCGGTATCGACGGGAGAGGAATCCCGAGAGGCCCCCTAGCAACTCGCATGGGGACTGGCCTCTCCTGAGGCCACCAGGGCGGGTCCCTGAGGTCCCCGTCGTAACTCGAGAACACCTGCCCCAACTCGAGAAAATCCAGGAAGTTTTCCCTTCCAGGCGAGATGAGGCCTATTTCCGATGAGGCGTCTGGAGACTAATGACACCTAACCTCTGGAACTTCGAAAGGGTCTTTCACACCCTTGCTGCAACTCAAGAAGTTCACCGCCATACCCGTCTCCACTCGAGAGGAAGCATGATGGTCCCGCCCACATCCAAAGGAGCCCCGTTTCCCCCTCGGAGCTCGAGATGATGGATCCTTTCCCTGCTTTCAACGGGGAAGAATTCCCGGCGTTCCCGTCGCATCTCAAGAGGAGGCACTCTCAACAGGAAAGGCGAGAGGAACTCCATGGTCGTACCACCATTCCAAGAGTCCCCCAGATGTCTCAGTCCATTCCAGAGGAACCTCTTTGCCCTGCACTGGCTCATCTTTCACGCCGAGGATCGACTCACACCACGGAGGCACGTGGGACAGCCCTGTGGGAAAGCCTCGAGGGAAAGCCTCGAGGGAAAACCACAGATCCTTTGATCCACGCGACGGGAAGCGTGACATTGCTGATACAGCATGGAAGGAAAGCACACGTGCATGCCCCCACTCGAGACGAGGCCTGTCTCCCCTGGCGAGACTCCAGAAGTACCCAAAGATCCATGTCAGCCCCTGAGAGGAATCCTCAGTTCCGGCCCTGACTCCACACAAGGTTTTTGGCCCCGGTATCGACGGGAGAGGAATCCCGAGAGGCCCCCTAGCAACTCGCATGGGGACTGGCCTCTCCTGAGGCCACCAGGGCGAGTCCCTGAGGTCCCCGTCGTAACTCGAGAACACCTGCCGCAACTCGAGAAAATCCAGGAAGTTCTCCCTTCCAGGCGAGATGAGGCCTATTTCCGATGAGGCGTCTGGAGACAAATGACACCTAACCTCTGGAACTTCGAAAGGGTCTTTCACACCCTTGCTGCAACTCAAGAAGTTCACCACCATACCTGTCTCCACTCGAGAGGAAGCACGATGGTCCCGCCCACATCCAGAGGAGCCCCGTTTCCCCCTCGTAGCTCGAGATGAGGGATCCTTTTCCTGCTTTCAACGGGAAAGAATTCCCGGCGTTCCCGTCGCATCTCAAGAGGAGGCACTCTCAACAGGAAAGGCGAGAGGAACTCCATGGTCGTACCACCATTCCAAGAGTCCCCCAGATGTCTCAGTCCATTCCAGAGGAACCTCTTTGCCCTGCACTGGCTCATCTTTCACGCCGAGGATCGACTCACACCACGGTGGCACGTGGCACAGCCCTGTGGGAAAGCCTCGAGGGAAAGCCTCGAGGGAAAACCACAGATCCTTTGATCCACGCGACGGGAAGCGTGACATTGCTGCTACAGCCTGGAAGGAAAGCGCACGTGCATGCCCCCACTCGAGACGAGGCCTGACTCCCCTGGGGGGACTCCAGAAGAACCCAAAGATCCATGTCAGCCCCTGAGAGGAATCCTCGGTTCCGGCCCTGACTCCATACAAAGTTTTTGGCCCCGGTATCGACGGGAGAGGAATCCCGAGAGGCCCCCTAGCAACTCGCATGGGGACTGGCCTCTCCTGAGGCCACCAGGGCGGGTCCCTGAGGTCCCCGTCGTAACTCGAGAACACCTGCCCCAACTCGAGAAAATCCAGGAAGTTTTCCCTTCCAGGCGAGATGAGGCCTATTTCCGATGAGGCGTCTGGAGACTAATGACACCTAACCTCTGGAACTTCGAAAGGGTCTTTCACACCCTTGCTGCAACTCAAGAAGTTCACCGCCATACCCGTCTCCACTCGAGAGGAAGCATGATGGTCCCGCCCACATCCAAAGGAGCCCCGTTTCCCCCTCGGAGCTCGAGATGATGGATCCTTTCCCTGCTTTCAACGGGGAAGAATTCCCGGCGTTCCCGTCGCATCTCAAGAGGAGGCACTCTCAACAGGAAAGGCGAGAGGAACTCCATGGTCGTACCACCATTCCAAGAGTCCCCCAGATGTCTCAGTCCATTCCAGAGGAACCTCTTTGCCCTGCACTGGCTCATCTTTCACGCCGAGGATCGACTCACACCACGGAGGCACGTGGGACAGCCCTGTGGGAAAGCCTCGAGGGAAAGCCTCGAGGGAAAACCACAGATCCTTTGATCCACGCGACGGGAAGCGTGACATTGCTGATACAGCATGGAAGGAAAGCACACGTGCATGCCCCCACTCGAGACGAGGCCTGTCTCCCCTGGCGAGACTCCAGAAGTACCCAAAGATCCATGTCAGCCCCTGAGAGGAATCCTCAGTTCCGGCCCTGACTCCACACAAGGTTTTTGGCCCCGGAATCGACGGGAGAGGAATCCCGAGAGGCCCCCTAGCAACTCGCATGGGGACTGGCCTCTCCTGAGGCCACCAGGGCGAGTCCCTGAGGTCCCCGTCGTAACTCGAGAACACCTGCCGCAACTCGAGAAAATCCAGGAAGTTCTCCCTTCCAGGCGAGATGAGGCCTATTTCCGATGAGGCGTCTGGAGACTAATGACACCTAACCTCTGGAACTTCGAAAGAGTCTTTCACACCCTTGCTGCAACTCAAGAAGTTCACCGCCATACCCGTCTCCACTCGAGAGGAAGCACGATGGTCCCGCCCACATCCAGAGGAGCCCCGTTTCCCCCTCGTAGCTCGAGATGAGGGATCCTTTGCCTGCTTTCAACGGGAAAGAATTCCCGGCGTTCCCGTCGCATCTCAAGAGGAGGCACTCTCAACAGGAAAGGCGAGAGGAACTCCATGGTCGTACCACCATTCCAAGAGTCCCCCAGATGTCTCAGTCCATTCCAGAGGAACCTCTTTGCCCTGCACTGGCTCATCTTTCACGCCGAGGATCGACTCACACCACGGTGGCACGTGGGACAGCCCTGTGGGAAAGCCTCGAGGGAAAGCCTCGAGGGAAAACCACAGATCCTTTGATCCACGCGACGGGAAGCGTGACATTGCTGCTACAGCCTGGAAGGAAAGCGCACGTGCATGCCCCCACTCGAGACGAGGCCTGACTCCACTGGGGAGTCTCCAGACGTACCCAAAGATCCATGTCAGCCCATGAGAGGAATCCTCGGTTACGGCCCTGACTCCACACAAGGTTGTTGGCCCCGGTATCGACGGGAGAGGAATCCCGAGAGGCCCCCTAGCAACCCGCATAGGGACTGGCCTCTCCTGAGGCCACCAGGGCGGGTCCCTGAGGTCCCCGTCGTAACTCGAGAACACCTGCCGCAACTCGAGAAAATCCAGGAAGTTCTCCCTTCCAGGCGAGATGAGGCCTATTTCTGATGAGGCGTCTGGAGACTAATGACACCTAACCTCTGGAACTTCGAAAGGGTCTTTCACACCCTTGCTGCAACTCAAGAAGTTCACCGCCATACCCGTCTCCACTCGAGAGGAAGCACGATGGTCCCGCCCACATCCAGAGGAGCCCCGTTTCCCCCTCGTAGCTCGAGATGAGGGATCCTTTGCCTGCTTTCAACGGGAAAGAATTCCCGGCGTTCCCGTCGCATCTCAAGAGGAGGCACTCTCAACAGGAAAGGCGAGAGGAACTCCATGGTCGTACCACCATTCCAAGAGTCCCCCAGATGTCTCAGTCCATTCCAGAGGAACCTCTTTGCCCTGCACTGGCTCATCTTTCACGCCGAGGATCGACTCACACCACGGTGGCACGTGGGACAGCCCTGTGGGAAATCCTCGAGGGAAAGCCTCGAGGGAAAACCACAGATCCTTTGATCCACGCGACGGGAAGCGTGACATTGCTGCTACAGCCTGGAAGGAAAGCGCACGTGCATGCCCCCACTCGAGACGAGGCCTGACTCCACTGGGGAGTCTCCAGACGTACCCAAAGATCCATGTCAGCCCATGAGAGGAATCCTCGGTTACGGCCCTGACTCCACACAAGGTTGTTGGCCCCGGTATCGACGGGAGAGGAATCCCGAGAGGCCCCCTAGCAACTCGCATAGGGACTGGCCTCTCCTGAGGCCACCAGGGCGGGTCCCTGAGGTCCCCGACGTAACTCCAGAACACCTGCCGCAACTCGAGAAAATCCAGGAAGTTCTCCCTTCCAGGCGAGATGAGGCCTATTTCTGATGAGGCGTCTGGAGACTAATGACACCTAACCTCTGGAACTTCGAAAGGGTCTTTCACACCCTTGCTGCAACTCAAGAAGTTCACCGCCATACCCGTCTCCACTCGAGATGAAGCACGATGGTCCCGCCCACATCCAGAGGAGCCCCGTTTTCCCCTCGTAGCTCGAGATGAGGGATCCTTTCCCTGGTTTCAAAGGGAAAGAGTTCCCGGCGTTCCCGTCGCATCTCAAGAGGAGGCACTCTCAACAGGAAAGGCGAGAGGAACTCCATGGTCGTACCACCATTCCAAGAGTCCCCCAGATATCTCAGTCCATTCCAGAGGAACCTCTTTGTCCTGCACTGGCTCATCTATCACGCCAAGGATCGACTCACACCACGGTGGCACGTGGGACAGCCCTGTGGGAAAGCCTCGAGGGAAAACCACAGATCCTTTGATCCACGCGACGGGAAGCCTGACATTGCTGCTACAGCCTGGAAGGAAAGTGCACGTGCATGCCCCCACTCGAGACGAGGCCTGACTCCCCTGGGGAGACTCCAGAAGTACCCAAAGATCCATGTCAGCCCCTGAGAGGAATCCTCGGTTCCGGCCCTGACTCCATACAAGGTTTTTGGCCCCGGTATCGACGGGAGAGGAATCCCGAGAGGCCCCCTAGCAACTCGCATAGGGACTGGCCTCTCCTGAGGCCACCAGGGCGGGTTCCTGAGGTCCCCGTCGTAACTCGAGAACACCTGCCGCAACTCGAAAAAATCCAGGAAGTTCTCCCTTCCTGGCGAGATGAGGCCTATTTCCAATGTGGCGTCTGGAGTCTAATGACACCTAACCTCTGGAACTTCGAAAGGGTCTTTCACACCCTTGCTGCAACTCAAGAAGTTCACCACCATACCCGTCTCCACTAGAGAGGAAGCACGATGGTCCCGCCCACATCCAGAGGAGCCCCGTTTCCCCCTCGTAGCTCGAGATAAGGGATCCTTTTCCTGCTTTCAACGGGAAAGAATTCCCGGCGTTCCCGTCGCATCTCAAGAGGAGGCACTCTCAACAGGAAAGGCGAGAGGAACTCCATGGTCGTACCACCATTCCAAGAGTCCCCCAGATGTCTCAGTCCATTCCAGAGGAACCTCTTTGCCCTGCACTGGCTCATCTTTCACGCCGAGGATCGACTCACACCACGGTGGCAAGTGGGACAGCCCTGTGGGAAAGCCTCGAGGGAAAGCCTCGAGGGAAAACCACAGATCCTTTGATCCACGCGACTGGAAGCGTGACATTGCTGCTACAGCCTGGAAGGAAAGCGCACGTGCATGCCCCCACTCGAGACGAGGCCTGACTCCCCTGGGGGGACTCCAGAAGAACCCAAAGATCCATGTCAGCCCCTGAGAGGAATCCTCGGTTCCGGCCCAGACTCCATACAAAGTTTTTGGCCCCGGTATCGACGGGAGAGGAATCCCGAGAGGCCCCCTAGCACCTCGCATGGGGACTGGCCTCTCCTGAGGCCACCAGGGCGGGTCCCTGAGGTCCCCGTCGTAACTCGAGAACACCTGCCGCAACTCGAGAAAATCCAGGAAGTTCTCCCTTGCAGGCGAGATGAGGCCTATTTCCGATGAGTCGTCTGGAGACTAATGACACCTAACCTCTGGAAATTCGAAAGGGTCTTTCACACCCTTGCTGCAACTCAAGAAGTTCACCGCCATACCCGTCTCCACTCGAGAGGAAGCACGATGGTCCCGCCCACATCCAGAGGAGCCCCGTTTCCCCCTCGGAGCTCGAGATGAGGGATCCTTTCCCTGCTTTCAACGGGAAAGAATTTCCGGCGTTCCCGTCGCATCTCAAGAGGAGGCACTCTCAACAGGAAAGGCGAGAGGAACTCCATGGTCGTACCACCATTCCTAGAGTCCCCCAGATGTCTCAGTCCATTCCAGAGGAACCTCTTTGCCCTGCACTGGCTCATCTTTCACGCCGAGGATCGACTCACACCACGGAGGCACGTGGGACAGCCCTGTGGGAAAGCCTCGAGGGAAAGCCTCGAGGGAAAACCACAGATCCTTTGATCCACGCGACGGGAAGCGTGACATTGCTGCTACAGCCTGGAAGGAAAGCGCACGTGCATGCCCCCACTCGAGACGAGGCCTGTCTCCCCTGGCGAGACTCCAGAAGTACCCAAAGATCCATGTCAGCCCCTGAGAGGAATCCTCGGTTCCGGCCCAGACTCCATACAAAGTTTTTGGCCCCGGTATCGACGGGAGAGGAATCCCGAGAGGCCCCCTAGCACCTCGCATGGGGACTGGCCTCTCCTGAGGCCACCAGGGCGGGTCCCTGAGGTCCCCGTCGTAACTCGAGAACACCTGCCGCAACTCGAGAAAATCCAGGAAGTTCTCCCTTCCAGGCGAGATGAGGCCTATTTCCGATGAGTCGTCTGGAGACTAATGACACCTAACCTCTGGAAATTCGAAAGAGTCTTTCACACCCTTGCTGCAACTCAAGAAGTTCACCGCCATACCCGTCTCCACTCGAGAGGAAGCACGATGGTCCCGCCCACATCCAGAGGAGCCCCGTTTCCCCCTCGTAGCTCGAGATGAGGGATCCTTTCCCTGCTTTCAACGGGAAAGAATTTCCGGCGTTCCCGTCGCATCTCAAGAGGAGGCACTCTCAACAGGAAAGGCGAGAGGAACTCCATGGTCGTACCACCATTCCTAGAGTCCCCCAGATGTCTCAGTCCATTCCAGAGGAACCTCTTTGCCCTGCACTGGCTCATCTTTCACGCCGAGGATCGACTCACACCACGGAGGCACGTGGGACAGCCCTGTGGGAAAGCCTCGAGGGAAAGCCTCGAGGGAAAACCACAGATCCTTTGATCCACGCGACGGGAAGCGTGACATTGCTGCTACAGCCTGGAAGGAAAGCGCACGTGCATGCCCCCACTCGAGACGAGGCCTGTCTCCCCTGGCGAGACTCCAGAAGTACCCAAAGATCCATGTCAGCCCCTGAGAGGAATCCTCGGTTCCGGCCCAGACTCCATACAAAGTTTTTGGCCCCGGTATCGACGGGAGAGGAATCCCGAGAGGCCCCCTAGCACCTCGCATGGGGACTGGCCTCTCCTGAGGCCACCAGGGCGGGTCCCTGAGGTCCCCGTCGTAACTCGAGAACACCTGCCGCAACTCGAGAAAATCCAGGAAGTTCTCCCTTGCAGGCGAGATGAGGCCTATTTCCGATGAGGCGTCTGGAGACTAATGACACCTAACCTCTGGAAATTCGAAAGGGTCTTTCACACCCTTGCTGCAACTCAAGAAGTTCACCGCCATACCCGTCTCCACTCGAGAGGAAGCACGATGGTCCCGCCCACATCCAGAGTAGCCCCGTTTCCCCCTCGTAGCTCGAGATGAGGGATCCTTTCCCTGCTTTCAACGGGAAAGAATTTCCGGCGTTCCCGTCGCATCTCAAGAGGAGGCACTCTCAACAGGAAAGGCGAGAGGAACTCCATGGTCGTACCACCATTCCAAGAGTCCCCCAGATGTCTCAGTCCATTCCAGAGGAACCTCTTTGCCCTGCACTGGCTCATCTTTCACGCCGAGGATCGACTCACACCACGGAGGCACGTGGGACAGCCCTGTGGGAAAGCCTCGAGGGAAAGCCTCGAGGGAAAACCACAGATCCTTTGATCCACGCGACGGGAAGCGTGACATTGCTGCTACAGCCTGGAAGGAAAGCGCACGTGCATGCCCCCACTCGAGACGAGGCCTGTCTCCCCTGGCGAGACTCCAGAAGTACCCAAAGATCCATGTCAGCCCCTGAGAGGAATCCTCGGTTCCGGCCCTGACTCCATACAAGGTTGTTGGCCCCGGTATTGACGGGAGAGGAATCCCGAGAGGCCCCCTAGCAACTCGCATAGGGACTGGCCTCTCCTGAGGCCACCAGGGCGGGTCCCTGAGGTCCCCGTCGTAACTCGAGAACACCTGCCGCATCTCGAGAAAATCCAGGAAGTTCTCCCTTCCAGGCGAGATGGGGCCTATTTCTGATGAGGCGTCTGGAGACTAATGACACCTAACCTCTGGAACTTCGAAAGGGTCTTTCCCACCCTTGCTGCAACTCAAGAAGTTCACCGCCATACCCGTCTCCACTCGAGATGAAGCACGATGGTCCCGCCCACATCCAGAGGAGCCCCGTTTTCCCCTCGTAGCTCGAGATGAGGGATCCTTTCCCTGGTTTCAAAGGGAAAGAGTTCCCGGCGTTCCCGTCGCATCTCAAGAGGAGGCACTCTCAACAGGAAAGGCGAGAGGAACTCCATGGTCGTACCACCATTCCAAGAGTCCCCCAGATATCTCATTCCATTCCAGAGGAACCTCTTTGTCCTGCACTGGCTCATCTTTCACGCCGAGGATCGACTCACACCACGGTGGCACGTGGGACAGCCCTGTGGGAAAGCCTCGAGGGAAAACCACAGATCCTTTGATCCACGCGACGGGAAGCCTGACATTGCTGCTACAGCCTGGAAGGAAAGTGCACGTGCATGCCCCCACTCGAGACGAGGCCTGACTCCCCTGGGGAGACTCCAGAAGTACCCAAAGATCCATGTCAGCCCCTGAGAGGAATCCTCGGTTCCGGCCCTGACTCCATACAAGGTTTTTGGCCCCGGTATCGACGGGAGATGAATCCCGAGAGGCCCCCTAGCAACTCGCATAGGGACTGGCCTCTCCTGAGGCCACCAGGGCGGGTTCCTGAGGTCCCCGTCGTAACTCGAGAACACCTGCCGCAACTCGAAAAAATCCAGGAAGTTCTCCCTTCCTGGCGAGATGAGGCCTATTTCCTATGTGGCGTCTGGAGACTAATGACACCTAACCTCTGGAACTTCGAAAGGGTCTTTCACACCCTTGCTGCAACTCAAGAAGTTCACCACCATACCCGTCTCCACTAGAGAGGAAGCACGATGGTCCCGCCCACATCCAGAGGAGCCCCGTTTCCCCCTCGTAGCTCGAGATGAGGGATCCTTTCCCTGCTTTCAACGGGAAAGAATTCCCGGCGTTCCCGTCGCATCTCAAGAGGAGGCACTCTCAACAGGAAAGGCGAGAGGAACTCCATGGTCGTACCACCATTCCAAGAGTCCCCCAGATGTCTCAGTCCATTCCAGAGGAACCTCTTTGCCCTGCACTGGCTCATCTTTCACGCCGAGGATCGACTCACACCACGGTGGCACGTGGGACAGCCCTGTGGGAAAGCCTCGAGGGAAAGCCTCGAGGGAAAACCACAGATCCTTTGATCCACGCGACAGGAAGCGTGACATTGCTGCTACAGCCTGGAAGGAAAGCGCACGTGCATGCCCCCACTCGAGACGAGGCCTGACTCCCCTGGGGAGACTCCAGAAGTACCCAAAGATCCATGTCAGCCCCTGAGAGGAATCCTCGGTTCTGGCCCTGACTCCACACAAGGTTTTTGGCCCCGGTATCGACGTGAGAGGAATCCCGAGAGGCCCCCTAACAACTCGCATGGGGACTGGCCTCTCCTGAGGCCACCAGGGCGGGTCCCTGAGGTCCCCGTCGTAACTCGAGAACACCTGCCGCAACTCGAGAAAATCCAGGAAGTTCTCCCTTCCAGGCGAGATGAGGCCTATTTCCGATGAGGCGTCTGGAGACTAATGACACCTAACCTCTGGAACTTCGAAAGGGTCTTTCACACCCTTGCTGCAACTCAAGAAGTTCACCGCCATACCCGTGTCCACTCGAGAGGAAGCACGATGGTCCCGCCCACATCCAGAGGAGCCCCGTTTCCCCCTCATAGCTCGAGATGAGGGATCCTTTCCCTGCTTTCAACGGGAAAGAATTCCCGGCGTTCCCGTCGCATCTCAAGAGGAGGCACTCTCAACAGGAAAGGCGAGAGGAACTCCATGGTCGTACCACCATTCCAAGAGTCCCCCAGATGTCTCAGTCCATTCCAGAGGAACCTCTTTGCCCTGCACTGGCTCATCTTTCACGCCGAGGATCGACTCACACCACGGTGGCACGTGGGACAGCCCTGTGGGAAAGTCTCGAGGGAAAACCACAGATCCTTTGATACACGCCACGGGAAGCGTGACATTGCTGCTACAGCCTGGAAGGAAAGCGCACGTGCATGCCCCCACTCGAGTCGAGGCCTTACTCCCCTGGGGAGACTCCAGAAGTACCCAAAGATCCATGTCAGCCCCTGAGAGGAATCCTCGGTTCCGGCCCTGACTCCACACAAGCTTTTTGGCCCCGGTATCGACGGGAGAGGAATCCCGAGAGGCCCCCTAGCACCTCGCATGGGGACTGGCCTCTCCTGAGGCCACCAGGGCGGGTCCCTGAGGTCCCCGTCTTAACTCGAGAACACCTGCCACAACTCGAGAAAATCCATGAAGTTCTCCCTTCCAGGCGAGATGAGGCCTATTTCCGATGAGGCGTCTGGAGACTAATGACACCTCACCTTTGGAATTTCGAAAGGGTCTTTCACACCCTTGCTGCAACTCAAGAAGTTCACCGCCATACCCGTCTCCACTCGAGAGGAAGCACGATGGTCCCGCCCACATCCAGAGGAGCCCCGTTTCCCTCTCGGAGCTCGAGATGAGGGATCCTTTCCTGCTTTCAACGGGAAGGAATTCCCGGCGTTCCCGTCGCATCTCAAGAGGAGGCACTCTCAACAGGAAAGGCGAGAGGAACTCCATGGTCGTACCACCATTCCTAGAGTCCCCCAGATGTCTCAGTCCATTCCAGAGGAACCTCTTTGCCCTGCACTGGCTCATCTTTCACGCCGAGGATCGACTCACACCACGGAGGCACGTGGGACAGCCCTGTGGGAAAGCCTCGAGGGAAAGCCTCGAGGGAAAACCACAGATCGTTTGATCCACGCGACGGGAAGCGTGACATTGCTGCTACAGCCTGGAAGGAAAGCGCACGTGCATGCCCCCACTCGAGTCGAGGCCTGACTCCCCTGGGGAGACTCCAGAAGTACCCAAAGATCCATGTCAGCCCCTGAGAGGAATCCTCGGTTCCGGCCCTGACTCCACACAAGCTTTTTGGCCCCGGTATCGACGGGAGAGGAATCCCGAGAGGCCCCCTAGCACCTCGCATGGGGACTGGCCTCTCCTGAGGCCACCAGGGCGGGTCCCTGAGGTCCCCGTCATAACTCGAGAACACCTGCCGCAACTCGAGAAAATCCAGGAAGTTCTCCCTTCCAGGCGAGATGAGGCCTATTTCCGATGAGGCGTCTGGAGACTAATGACACCTAACCTTTGGAATTTCGAAAGGGTCTTTCACACCCTTGCTGCAACTCAAGAAGTTCACCGCCATACCCGTCTCCACTCGAGAGGAAGCACGATGGTCCCGCCCACATCCAGAGGAGCCCCGTTTCCCTCTCGGAGCTCGAGATGAGGGATCCTTTCCTGCTTTCAACGGGAAGGAATTCCCGGCGTTCCCGTCGCATCTCAAGAGGAGGCACTCTAAACAGGAAAGGCGAGAGGAACTCCATGGTCGTACCACCATTCCTAGAGTCCCCCAGATGTCTCAGTCCATTCCAGAGGAACCTCTTTGCCCTGCACTGGTTCATCTTTCACGCCGAGGATCGACTCACACCACGGAGGCACGTGGGACAGCCCTTTGGGAAAGCCTCGAGGGAAAGCCTCGAGGGAATAACAGAGATCCTTTGATCCACGCGACGGGAAGCGTGACATTGCTGCTACAGCCTGGAAGGAAAGCGCACGTGCATGCCCCCACTCGAGACGAGGCCTGACTCCCGTGGGGAGACTCCAGAAGTACCCAAAGATCCATGTCAGCTCCTGAGAGGAATCCTCGGTTCCGGCCCTGACTGCACACAAGGTTTTTGGCCCCGGTATCGACGGGAGAGGAATCCCGAGAGGCCCCCTAGCACCTCGCATGGGGACTGGCCTCTCCTGAGGCCACCAGGGCGGGTCCCTGAGGTCCCCGTCGTAACTCGAGAACACCTGCCGCAACTCGAGAAAATCCAGGAATTTCTCCCTTCCAGGCGAGATGAGGCCTATTTCCGATGAGGCGTCTGGAGACTAATGACACCTAACCTCTCGAACTTCGAAAGGGTCTTTCACACCCTTGCTGCAACTCAAGAAGTTCACCGCCATACCCGTCTCCACTCGAGACGAAGCACGATGGTCCCGCCCACATCCAGAGGAGCCCCGTTTCCCCCTCGTAGCTCAAGATGAGGGATCCTTTCCCTGCTTTCAACGGGAAAGAATTCCCGGCGTTCCCGTCGCATCTCAAGAGGAGGCACTCTCAACAGGAAAGGCGAGAGGAACTCCATGGTCGTACCACCATTCCAAGAGTCCCCCAGATGTCTCAGTCCATTCCAGAGGAACCTCTTTGCCCTGCACTGGCTCATCTTTCACGCCGAGGATCGACTCACACCACGGTGGCACGTGGGACAGCCCTGTGGGAAAGCCTCGAGGGAAAACCACAGATCCTTTGATCCACGCCACGGGAAGCGTGACATTGCTGCTACAGCCTGTAAGGAAAGCACACGTGCATGCCCCCACTCGAGACGAGGCCTGACTCCCCTGGGGAGACTCCAGAAGTACCCAAAGATCCATGTCAGCCCCTGAGAGGAATCCTCGTTTCCGGCCCTGACTCCACACAAGGTTTTTGACCCCGGTATCGACGGGAGAGGAATCCCGAGAGGCCCCCTAGCAACTCGCATGGGGACTGGCCTCTCCTGAGGCCACCAGGGCGGGTCCCTGAGGTCCCCGTTGTAACTCGAGAACACCTTCCGCAACTCGAGAAAATACAGGAAGTTCTCCCTTCCAGGCGAGATGAGGCCTATTTCCGATGAGGCGTCTGGAGACTAATGACACCTGACCTCTGGGACTTCGAAAGGGTCTTTCACACCCTTGCTGCAACACAAGAAGTTCACCGCCATACCCGTCTCCACTCGAGAGGAAGCACGATGGTCCCGCCCACATCCAGAGGAGCCCCGTTTCCCCCTCGTGGCTCGAAATGAGGGATCCTTTGCCTGCTTTCAACGGGAAAGAATTCCCGGCGTTCCCGTCGCATCTCAAGAGGAGGCACTCTCAACAGGAAAGGCGAGAGGAACTCCATGGTCGTACCACCATTCCAAGAGTCCCCCAGATGTCTCAGTCCATTCCAGAGGAACCTCTTTGCCCTGCACTGGCTCATCTTTCACGCCGAGGATCGACTCACACCACGGTGGCACGTGGCACAGCCCTGTGGGAAAGCCTCGAGGGAAAGCCTCGAGGGAAAACCACAGATCCTTTGATCCATGCGACGGGAAGCGTGACATTGCTGCTACAGCCTGGAAGGAAAGCGCACGTGCATGCCCCAACTCGAGAGGAGCCCTGACTCCGTTGGGGAGACTCCAGAAGTACCCAAAGATCCATGTCAGCACCTGAGAGGAATCATCGGTTCCGGCCCTGACTCCACACAAGGTTTCTGGCCCCGGTATCGACGGGAGAGGAATCCCGAGAGGCCCCCTAGCAACTCCCATGGGGACTGGCCTCTCCTGAGGCCACCAGGGCGGGTCCCTGAGGTCCCCGTCGTAACTCGAGAACACCTGCCGCAACTCGAGAAAATCCTGGAAGTTCTCCCTTCCAGGCGAGATGAGGCCTATTTCCGATGAGGCGTCTGGAGACTAATGACACCTAACCTCTGGAACTTCGAAAGGGTCTTTCACACCCTTGCTGCAACTCAAGAAGTTCACCGCCATATGCGTCTCCACTCGAGAGGAAGCACGATGGTCCCGCCCACATCCAGTGGAGCCCCGTTTCCCCCTCGTAGCTCGAGATGAGGGATCCTTTCCCTGCTTTCAACGGGAAAGAATTCCCGGCGTTCCCGTCGCATCTCAAGAGGAGGCACTCTCAACAGGAAAGGCGAGAGGAACTCCATGGTCCTACCACCATTCCTAGAGTCCCCCAGATGTCTCAGTCCATTCCAGAGGAACCTCTTTGCCCTGCACTGGCTCATCTTTCACGCCGAGGATCGACTCACACCACGGAGGCACGTGGGACAGCCCTGTGGGAAATCCTCGAGGGAAAGCCTCGAGGGAAAACCACAGATCCTTTGATCCACGCGACGGGAAGCGTGACATTGCTGCTACAGCCTGGAAGGAAAGCGCACGTGCATGCCCCCACTCGAGACGAGGCCTGACTCCCGTGGGGAGACTCCAGAAGTACCCAAAGATCCATATAAGCCCCTGAGAGGAATCCTCGGTTCCGGCCCTGACTGCACAAAAGGTTTTTGGCCCCGGTATCGACGGGAGAGGAATCCCGAGAGGCCCCCTAGCACCTCGCATGGGGACTGGCCTCTCCTGAGGCCACCAGGGCGGGTCCCTGAGGTCCCCGTCGTAACTCGAGAACACCTGCCGCAACTCGAGAATATCCAGGAAGTTCTCCATTCCAAGCGAGATGAGGCCTATTTCCGATGAGGCGTCTGGAGACTAATGACACCTAACGTCTCGAACTTCGAAAGGGTCTTTCACACCCTTGCTGCAACTCAAGAAGTTCACCGCCATACCCGTCTCCACTCGAGAGGAAGCACGATGGTCCCGCCCACATCCAGAGGAGCCCCGTTTCCCCCTCGTAGCTCAAGATGAGGGATCCTTTCCCTGCTTTCAACGGGAAAGAATTCCCGGCGTTCCCGTCGCATCTCAAGAGGAGGCACTCTCAACAGGAAAGGCGAGAGGAACTCCATGGTCGTACCACCATTCCAAGAGTCCCCCAGATGTCTCAGTCCATTCCAGAGGAACCTCTTTGCCCTGCACTGGCTCATCTTTCACGCCGAGGATCGACTCACACCACGGTGGCACGTGGGACAGCCCTGTGGGAAAGCCTCGAGGGAAAACCACAGATCCTTTGATCCACGCCACGGGAAGCGTGACATTGCTGCTACAGCCTGTAACGAAAGCACACGTGCATGCCCCCACTCGAGACGAGGCCTGACTCCCCTGGGGAGACTCCAGAAGTACCCAAAGATCCATGTCAGCCCCTGAGAGGAATCCTCGGTTCCGGCCCTGACTCCACACAAGGTTTTTGGCCCCGGTATCGACGGGAGAGGAATCCCGAGAGGCCCCCTAGCACCTCGCATGGGTACTGGCCTCTCCTGAGGCCACCAGGGCGGGTCCCTGAGGTCCCCGTCGTAACTCGAGAACACCTGCCGCAACTCGAGAAAATCCAGGAAGTTCTCCCTTCCAGGCGAGATGAGGCCTATTTCCGATGAGGCGTCTGGAGACTAATGACACCTAAACTCTGGGACTTCGAAAGGGTCTTTCACACCCTTGCTGCAACTCAAGAAGTTCACCGCCATACCCGTCTCCACTCGAGAGGAAGCACGATGGTCCCGCACACATCCAGAGGAGCCCCGTTTCCCCCTCGTAGCTCGAGATGAGGGATCCTTTCCCTGCTTTCAACGGGAAAGAATTCCCGTCATTCCCGTCGCATCTCAAGAGGAGGCACTCTCAACAGGAAAGGCGAGAGGAACTCCATGGTCGTACCAGCATTCCAAGAGTCCCCCAGATGTCTCAGTCCATTCCAGAGGAACCTCTTTGCCCTGCACTGGCTCATCTTTCACGCCGAGGATCGACTCACACCACGGTGGCACGTGGCACAGCCATGTGGGAAAGCCTCGAGGGAAAGCCTCGAGGGAAAACCACAGATCCTTTGATCCACGCGACGGGAAGCGTGACATTGCTGCTACAGCCTGGAAGGAAAGCGCACGTGCATGCCCCCACTCGAGACGAGGCCTGAATCCCCTGGGGAGACTCCAGAAGTACCCAAAGATCCATGTCAGCCCCTGAGAGGAATCCTCGTTTCCGGCCCTGACTGCACACAAGGTTTTTGGCCCCGGTATCGACGGGAGAGGAATCCCGAGAGGCCCCCTAGCACCTCGCATGGGGACTGGCCTCTCCTGAGGCCACCAGGGTGGGTCCCTGAGGTCCCCGTCGTAACTCGAGAACACCTGCCGCAACTCGAGAAAATCCAGGAAGTTCTCCCTTCCAGGCGAGATGAGGCCTATTTCCGATGAGGCGTCTGGAGACTAATGACACCCAACCTCTGGAACTTCGAAAGGGTCTTTCACACCCTTGCTGCTACTCAAGAAGTTCACCTCCTTGCCCGTCTCCACTCGAGAGGAAGCACGATGGTCCCGCCCACATCCAGAGGAGCCCCGTTTCCCCCTCGTAGCTAGAGATGAGGGATCCTTTCCCTGCTTTCAACGGGAAAGAATTCCCGGCATTCCCGTCGCATCTCAAGAGGAGGCACTCTCAACAGGAAAGGCGAGAGGAACTCCATGGTCGTACCACCATTCCAAGAGTCCCCCAGATGTCTGAGTCCATTCCAGAGGAACCTCTTTGCCCTGCACTGGCTCATCTTTCATGCCGAGGATCGACTCACACCACGGTGGCACGTGGGACAGCCCTGTGGGAAAGCCTCGAGGGAAAGCCTCGAGGGAAAACCACAGATCCTTTGATCCACGCGACGGGAAGCGTGACATTGCTGCTACAGCCTGGAAGGAAAGCACACGTGCATGCCCCCACTCGAGACGAGGCCTGACTCCCCTGGGGAGACTCCAGAAGTACCCAAAGATCCATGTCAGCCCCTGAGAGGAATCCTCGGTTCCGGCCCTGACTCCACACAAGGTTTTTGGCCCCGGTATCGACGGGAGAGGAATCCCGAGAGGCCCCCTAGCAACTCGCATGGGGACTGGCTGTTCTTGAGGCCACCAGGGCGGGTCCCTGAGGTCCCCGTCGTAACTCGAGAACACCTGCCGCAACTCGAGAAAATCCAGGAAGTTCTCCCTTCCAGGCGAGATGAGGCCTATTTCCGATGAGGCGTCTGGAGACTAATGACACCTAACCTCTGGAACTTCGAAAGGGTCTTTCACACCCTTGCTGCAACTCAAGAAGTTCACCGCCATACCCGTCTCCACTCGAGAGGAAGCACGATGGTCCCGCCCACATCCAGAGGAGCCCCGTTTCCCCCTCGGAGCTCGAGATGAGGGATCCTTTCCCTGCTTTCAACGGGAAAGAATTCCCGGCGTTCCCGTCGCATCTCAAGAGGAGGCACTCTCAACAGGAAAGGCGAGAGGAACTCCATGGTCGTACCACCATTCCAAGAGTCCCCCAGATGTCTCAGTCCATTCCAGAGGAACCTCTTTGCCCTGCACTGGCTCATCTTTCACGCCGAGGATCGACTCACACCACGGTGGCACGTGGGACAGCCCTGCGGGAAAGCCTCGAGGGAAAGCCTCGAGGGAAAACCACAGATCCTTTGATGCACGCGACGGGAAGCGTGACATTGCTGCTACAGCTTGGAAGGAAAGCGCACGTGCATGCCCCCACTCGAGACGAGGCCTGACTCCCCTGTGGAGACTCCAGAAGTACCCAAAGATCCATGTCACCCCTGTGAGGAATCCTAGGTTCCGGCCCTGACTCCACACAAGGTTTTTGGCCCTAGTATCGACGGGAGAGGAATCCCGAGAGGCCCCCTAGCAACTCGCATGGGGACTGGCCTCTCCTGAGGCCATCAGGGCGGGTCCCTGTGGTACCCGTCGTAACTCGAGAACACCTGCCGCAACTCGAGAAAATCCAGGAAGTTCTCCCTTCCAGGCGAGATGAGGTCTATTTCCGATGAGGCATCTGGAGACTGACACGTAACCTCTGGAACTTCGAAAGGGTCTTTCACACCCTTGCTGCAACTCAAGAAGTTCACCGCCATACCCGTCTTCACTCGAGAGGAAGCACGATGGTCCTACCCACATCCAGAGGAGCCCCGTTTCCCCCTCGTAGCTCGAGATGAGGGATCCTTTCCCTGCTTTCAACGGGAAAGAATTCCCGGCGTTCCCGTCGCATCTCAAGAGGAGGCACTCTCAACAGGAAAGGCGAGAGGAACTCCATGGTCGTACCACCATTCCAAGAGTCCCCCAGATGTCTCAGTCCATTCCAGAGGAACCTCTTTGCCCTGCACTGGCTCATCTTTCACGCCGAGGATCGACTCACACCACGGTGGAACGTGGGACAGCCCTGCGGGAAAGCCTCGAGGGAAAGCCTCGAGGGAAAACCACAGATCCTTTGATCCAGGCCACGGGAAGCGTGACATTGCTGCTACAGCCTGGAAGGAAAGCGCACGTGCATGCCCCGACTCGAAGCGAGGCCTGACTCCCCTTGGGAGACTCCAGAAGTACCCAAAGATCCATGTCAGCCCCTGAGAGGAATCCTCGGTTCCGGCCCTGACTCCACACAAGGTTTTTGACCCCGGTATCGAAGGGAGAGGAATCCGGAGAGGCCCCCTAGCAACTCGCATGGGGACTGGCCTCTCCTGAGGCCACCAGGGCGGGTCCCTGAGGTCCCCGTTGTAACTCGAGAACACCTGCCGCAACTCGAGAAAATCCAGGAAGTTCTCCCTTCCAGGCGAGATGAGGCCTATTTCCGATGAGGCGGCTGGAGACTAATGACACCTAACCTCTGGGACTTCGAAAGGGTCTTTCACACCCTTGCTGCAACTCAAGAAGTTCACCATCATACCCGTCTCCACTCGAGAGGAAGCACGATGGTCCCGCCCACATCCAGAGGAGCCCCGTTTCCCCCTCGTAGCTCGAGATGAGGGATCCTTTCCCTGCTTTCAACGGGAAAGAATTCCCAGCGTTCCCGTCGCATCTCAAGAGGAGGCACTCTCAACAGGAAAGGCGAGAGGAACTCCATGGTCGTACCACCATTCCAAGAGTCCCCCAGATGTCTCAGTCCATTCCAGAGGAACCTCTTTGCCCTGCACTGGCTCATCTTTCACTCCGAGGATCGACTCACACCACGGTGGCACATGGGACAGCCCTGTGGGAAAGCCTCGAGGGAAAGCCTCGAGGGAAAACCACAGATCCTTTGATCCACGCGACGGGAAGCGTGACATTGCTGCTACAGCCTGGAAGGAAAGCGCACGTGCATGCCCCCACTCGAGACGAGGCCTGACTCCCCTGGGGAGACTCCAGAAGTACCCAAAGATCCATGTCAGCCCCTGAGAGGAATCCTCGGTTCTGGCCCTGACTCCACACAAGGTTTTTGGCGCCGGTATCGACGGGAGAGGAATCCCGAGAGGCCCCCTAGCAACTCGCATGGGGACTGGCCTCTCCTGAGGCCATCAGGGCGGGTCCCTGTGGTACCCGTCGTAACTCGAAAACACCTGCCGCACCTCGAGAAAATCCAGGAAGTTCTCCCTTCCAGGCGAGATGAGGCCTATTTCCGATGAGGCGTCTGGAGACTAATGACACCTAACCTCTGGAACTTCGGAAGGGTCTTTCACACCCTTGCTGCAACTCAAGAAGTTCACCGACATACCCGTGTCCACTCGAGAGGAAGCACGATGGTCCCGCCCACATCCCGAGGAGCCCCGTTTCCCCCTCGTAGCTCGAGATGAGGGATCCTTTCTCTGCTTTCAACGGGAAAGAATTCCCGGCGTTCCCGTCGCATCTCAAGAGGAGGCACTCTCAACAGGAAAGGCGAGAGGAACTCCATGGTCGTACCACCATTCCAAGAGTCCCCCAGATGTCTCAGTCCATTCCAGAGGAACCTCTTTGCCCTGCACTGGCTCATCTTTCACGCCGAGGATCGACTCACACCACGGTGGCACGTGGGACAGCCCTGTGGGAAAGCCTCGAGGGAAAGCCTCGAGGGAAAACCACAGATCCTTTGATCCACGCGACGGGAAGCGTGACATTGCTGCTACAGCCTGGAAGGAAAGCACACGTGCATGCCCCCACTCGAGACGAGGCCTGACTCCCCTGGGGAGACTCCAGAAGTACCCAAAGATCCATGTCAGCCCCTGAGAGGAATCCTCGGTTCCGGCCCTGACTCCACACAAGGTTTTTGGCCCCGGTATCGACGGGAGAGGAATCCCGAGAGGCCCCCTAGCAACTCGCATGGGGACTGGCCTCTCCTGAGGCCATCAGGGCGGGTCCCTGTGGTACCCGTCGTAACTCGAGAACACCTGCCGCACCTCGAGAAAATCCAGGAAGTTCTCCCTTCCAGGCTAGATGAGGCCTATTTCCGATGAGGCGTCTGGAGACTAATGACACCTAACCTCTGGAACTTCGAAAGGGTCTTTCACACCCTTGCTGCAACTCAAGAAGTTCACCGACATACCCGTGTCCACTCGAGAGGAAGCACGATGGTCCCGCGCACATCCCGAGGAGCCCAGTTTCCCCCTCGTAGCTTGAGATGAGGGATCCTTTCCCTGCTTTCAACGGGAAAGAATTCCCGGCATTCCCGTCGCATCTCAAGAGGAGGCACTCTCAACAGGAAAGGCGAGAGGAACTCCATGGTCGTACCACCATTCCAAGAGTCCCCCAGATGTCTCAGTCCATTCCAGAGGAACCTCTTTGCCCTGCACTGGCTCATCTTTCACGCCGAGGATCGACTCACACCATGGTGGCACGTGGGACAGCCCTGTGGGAAAGCCTCGAGGGAAAGCCTCGAGGGAAAACCACAGATCCTTTAATCCTCGCGATGCGAAGCGTGACATTGCTGCTACAGCCTGGAAGGAAAGCGCACGTGCATGCCCCCACTCGAGACGAGGCCTGACTCCCCTGGGGAGACTCCACAAGTACCCAAAGATCCATGTCAGCCCCTGAGAGGAATCCTCGGTTCCGGCCCTGACTCCACACAAGGTTTTTGGCCCCGGTATCGACGGGAGAGGAATCCCGAGAGGCCCCCTAGCAACTCGCATGGGGACTGGCCTCTCCTGAGGCCACCAGGGCGGGTCCCTGAGGTCCCCGTCGTAACTCGAGAACACCTGCCGCAACTCGAGAAAATCCAGGAAGTTCTCCCTTCCAGGCGAGATGAGGCCTATTTCCGATGAGGCGTCTGGAGACTAATGACACCTAAACTCTGGAACTTCGAAAGGGTCTTTCACACCCTTGCTGCAACTCAAGAAGTTCACCGCCATACCCGTCTCCACTCGAGAGGAAGCACAATGGTCCCGCCCACATCCAGAGGAGACCCGTTTCCCCCTCGGAGCTCGAGATGAGGGATCCATTCCCTGCTTTCAACGGGAAAGAATTCCCGGCGTTCCCGTTGCATCTCAAGAGGAGGCACTCTCAACAGGAAAGGCGAGAGGAACTCCATGGTCGTACCACCATTCCAAGAGTCCCCCAGATGTCTCAGTCCATTCCAGAGGAGCCTCTTTGCCCTGCACTGGCTCATCTTTCACGCCGAGGATCGACTCACACCACGGTGGCACGTGGGACAGCCCTGTGGGAAAGCCTCGAGGGAAAGCCTCGAGGGAAAACCACAGATCCTTTGATCCACGCCACGGGAAGCGTGACATTGCTGCTACAGCCTGGAAGGAAAGCGCACGTGCATGCCCCCACTCGAGACGAGGCCTGACTCCCCTGGGGAGACTCCACAAGTACCCAGAGATCCATGTCAGCCCCTGAGAGGAATCCTCGGTTCCGGCCCTGACTCCACACAAGGTTTTTGGCCCTGGTATCGACGGGAGAGGAATCCCGAGAGGCCCCCTAGCAACTCGCATGGGGACTGGCCTCTCCTGAGGCCACCAGGGCGGGTCCCTGAGGTCCCCGTCGTAACTCGAGAACACCTGCCGCAACTCGAGAAAATCCAGGAAGTTCTCCCTTCCAGGCGAGATGAGGCCTATTTCCGATGAGGCGTCTGGAGACTAATGACACCTAAACTCTGGAACTTCGAAAGGGTCTTTCACACCCTTGCTGCAACTCAAGAAGTTCACCGCCATACCCGTCTCCACTCGAGAGGAAGCACGATGGTCCCGCCCACATCCAGAGGAGACCCGTTTCCCCCTTGGAGCTCGAGATGAGGGATCCATTCCCTGCTTTCAACGGGAAAGAATTCCCGGCGTTCCCGTCGCATCTCAAGAGGAGGCACTCTCAACAGGAAAGGCGAGAGGAACTCCATGGTCGTACCACCATTCCAAGAGTACCCGAGATGTCTCAGTCCATTCCAGAGGAGCCTCTTTGCCCTGCAATTGCTCATCTTTCACGCCGAGGATCGACTCACACCACGGTGGCACGTGGGACAGCCCTGTGGGAAAGCCTCGAGGGAAAGCCTCGAGGGAAAACCACAGATCCTTTGATCCACGCGACGGGAAGCGTGACATTGCTGCTACAGCCTGGAAGGAAAGCGCACGTGCATGCCCCCACTCGAGACGAGGCCTGACTCCCCTGGGGAGACTCCACAAGTACCCAAAGATCCATGTCAGCCCCTGAGAGGAATCCTCGGTTCCGGCCCTGACTCCACACAAGGTTTTTGGCCCCGGTATCGACGGGAGAGGAATCCCGAGAGGCCCCCTAGCAACTCGCATGGGGACTGGCCTCTCCTGAGGCCAACAGGGCGGGTCCCTGAGGTCCCCGTCGTAACTCGAGAACACCTGCCGCAACTCGAGAAAATCCAGGAAGTTCTCCCTTCCAGGCGAGATGAGGCCTATTTCCGATGAGGCCTCTGGAGACAAATGACACCTAACCTCTGGAACTTCGAAAGGGTCTTTCACACCCTTGCTGCAACTCAAGAAGTTCACCGCCGTACCCGTCTCCACTCGAGAGGAAGCACGATGGTCCCGCCCACATCCAGAGGAGCCCCGTTTCCCCCTCGTAGCTCGAGATGAGGGATCCTTTCCCTGCTTTCAACGGGAAAGAATTCCCGGCGTTCCCGTCCCATCTCAAGAGGAGGCACTCTCAACAGGAAAGGCGAGAGGAACTCCATGGTCGTACCACCATTCCAAGAGTCCCCCGGATGTCTCAGTCCATTCCAGAGGAACCTCTTTGCCCTGCACTGGCTCATCTTTCACGCCGAGGATCGACTCACACCACGGTGGCACATGGGACAGCCCTGTGGGAAAGCCTCGAGGGAAAGCCTCGAGGGAAAACCACAGATCCTTTGATCCACGCGACGGGAAGCGTGACATTGCTGCTACAGCCTGGAAGGAAAGCGCACGTGCATGCCCCCACTCGAGACGAGGCCTGACTCCCCTGGGGAGACTCCAGAAGTACCCAAAGATCCATGTCAGCCCCTGAGAGGAATCCTCGGTTCTGGCCCTGACTCCACACAAGGTTTTTGGCGCCGGTATCGACGGGAGAGGAATCCCGAGAGGCCCCCTAGCAACTCGCATGGGGACTGGCCTCTCCTGAGGCCATCAGGGCGGGTCCCTGTGGTACCCGTCGTAACTCGAAAACACCTGCCGCACCTCGAGAAAATCCAGGAAGTTCTCCCTTCCAGGCGAGATGAGGCCTATTTCCGATGAGGCGTCTGGAGACTAATGACACCTAACCTCTGGAACTTCGGAAGGGTCTTTCACACCCTTGCTGCAACTCAAGAAGTTCACCGACATACCCGTGTCCACTCGAGAGGAAGCACGATGGTCCCGCCCACATCCCGAGGAGCCCCGTTTCCCCCTCGTAGCTCGAGATGAGGGATCCTTTCCCAGCTTTCAACGGGAAAGAATTCCCGGCGTTCCCGTCGCATCTCAAGAGGAGGCACTCTCAACAGGAAAGGCGAGAGGAACTCCATGGTCGTACCACCATTCCAAGAGTCCCCCAGATGTCTCAGTCCATTCCAGAGGAACCTCTTTGCCCTGCACTGGCTCATCTTTCACGCCGAGGATCGACTCACACCACGGTGGCACGTGGGACAGCCCTCTGGGAAAGCCTCGAGGGAAAGCCTCGAGGGAAAACCACAGATCCTTTGATCCACGCGACGGGAAGCGTGACATTGCTGCTACAGCCTGGAAGGAAAGCACACGTGCATGCCCCCACTCGAGACGAGGCCTGACTCCCCTGGGGAGCCTCCAGAAGTACCCAAAGATCCATGTCAGCCCCTGAGAGGAATCCTCGGTTCCGGTCCTGACTCCACACAAGGTTTTTGGCCCCGGTATCGACGGGAGAGGAATCCCGAGAGGCCCCCTAGCAACTCGCATGGGGACTGGCCTCTCCTGAGGCCATCAGGGCGGGTCCCTGTGGTACCCGTCGTAACTCGAGAACACCTGCCGCACCTCGAGAAAATCCAGGAAGTTCTCCCTTCCAGGCTAGATGAGGCCTATTTCCGATGAGGCGTCTGGAGACTAATGACACCTAACCTCTGGAACTTCGAAAGGGTCTTTCACACCCTTGCTGCAACTCAAGAAGTTCACCGACATACCCGTGTCCACTCGAGAGGAAGCACGATGGTCCCGCCCACATCCCGAGGAGCCCAGTTTCCCCCTCGTAGCTTGAGATGAGGGATCCTTTCCCTGCTTTCAACGGGAAAGAATTCCCGGCATTCCCGTCGCATCTCAAGAGGAGGCACTCTCAACAGGAAAGGCGAGAGGAACTCCATGGTCGTACCACCATTCCAAGAGTCCCCCACATGTCTCAGTCCATTCCAGAGGAACCTCTTTGCCCTGCACTGGCTCATCTTTCACGCCGAGGATCGACTCACACCATGGTGGCACGTGGGACAGCCCTGTGGGAAAGCCTCGAGGGAAAGCCTCGAGGGAAAACCACAGATCCTTTAATCCTCGCGATGCGAAGCGTGACATTGCTGCTACAGCCTGGAAGGAAAGCGCACGTGCATGCCCCCACTCGAGACGAGGCCTGACTCCCCTGGGGAGACTCCACAAGTACCCAAAGATCCATGTCAGCCCCTGAGAGGAATCCTCGGTTCCGGCCCTGACTCCACACAAGGTTTTTGGCCCCGGTATCGACGGGAGAGGAATCCCGAGAGGCCCCCTAGCAACTCGCATGGGGACTGGCCTCTCCTGAGGCCACCAGGGCGGGTCCCTGAGGTCCCCGTCGTAACTCGAGAACACCTGCCGCAACTCGAGAAAATCCAGGAAGTTCTCCCTTCCAGGCGAGATGAGGCCTATTTCCGATGAGGCGTCTGGAGACTAATGACACCTAAACTCTGGAACTTCGAAAGGGTCTTTCACACCCTTGCTGCAACTCAAGAAGTTCACCGCCATACCCGTCTCCACTCGAGAGGAAGCACAATGGTCCCGCCCACATCCAGAGGAGACCCGTTTCCCCCTCGGAGCTCGAGATGAGGGATCCATTCCCTGCTTTCAACGGGAAAGAATTCCCGGCGTTCCCGTTGCATCTCAAGAGGAGGCACTCTCAACAGGAAAGGCGAGAGGAACTCCATGGTCGTACCACCATTCCAAGAGTCCCCCAGATGTCTCAGTCCATTCCAGAGGAGCCTCTTTGCCCTGCACTGGCTCATCTTTCACGCCGAGGATCGACTCACACCACGGTGGCACGTGGGACAGCCCTGTGGGAAAGCCTCGAGGGAAAGCCTCGAGGGAAAACCACAGATCCTTTGATCCACGCGACGGGAAGCGTGACATTGCTGCTACAGCCTGGAAGGAAAGCGCACGTGCATGCCCCCACTCGAGACGAGGCCTGACTCCCCTGGGGAGACTCCACAAGTACCCAGAGATCCATGTCAGCCCCTGAGAGGAATCCTCGGTTCCGGCCCTGACTCCACACAAGGTTTTTGGCCCTGGTATCGACGGGAGAGGAATCCCGAGAGGCCCCCTAGCAACTCGCATGGGGACTGGCCTCTCCTGAGGCCACCAGGGCGGGTCCCTGAGGTCCCCGTCGTAACTCGAGAACACCTGCCGCAACTCGAGAAAATCCAGGAAGTTCTCCCTTCCAGGCGAGATGAGGCCTATTTCCGATGAGGCGTCTGGAGACTAATGACACCTAAACTCTGGAACTTCGAAAGGGTCTTTCACACCCTTGCTGCAACTCAAGAAGTTCACCGCCATACCCGTCTCCACTCGAGAGGAAGCACGATGGTCCCGCCCACATCCAGAGGAGACCCGTTTCCCCCTTGGAGCTCGAGATGAGGGATCCATTCCCTGCTTTCAACGGGAAAGAATTCCCGGCGTTCCCGTCGCATCTCAAGAGGAGGCACTCTCAACAGGAAAGGCGAGAGGAACTCCATGGTCGTACCACCATTCCAAGAGTACCCGAGATGTCTCAGTCCATTCCAGAGGAGCCTCTTTGCCCTGCAATGGCTCATCTTTCACGCCGAGGATCGACTCACACCACGGTGGCACGTGGGACAGCCCTGTGGGAAAGCCTCGAGGGAAAGCCTCGAGGGAAAACCACAGATCCTTTGATCCACGCGACGGGAAGCGTGACATTGCTGCTACAGCCTGGAAGGAAAGCGCACGTGCATGCCCCCACTCGAGACGAGGCCTGACTCCCCTGGGGAGACTCCACAAGTACCCAAAGATCCATGTCAGCCCCTGAGAGGAATCCTCGGTTCCGGCCCTGACTCCACACAAGGTTTTTGGCCCCGGTATCGACGGGAGAGGAATCCCGAGAGGCCCCCTAGCAACTCGCATGGGGACTGGCCTCTCCTGAGGCCAACAGGGCGGGTCCCTGAGGTCCCCGTCGTAACTCGAGAACACCTGCCGCAACTCGAGAAAATCCAGGAAGTTCTCCCTTCCAGGCGAGATGAGGCCTATTTCCGATGAGGCCTCTGGAGACAAATGACACCTAACCTCTGGAACTTCGAAAGGGTCTTTCACACCCTTGCTGCAACTCAAGAAGTTCACCGCCGTACCCGTCTCCACTCGAGAGGAAGCACGATGGTCCCGCCCACATCCAGAGGAGCCCCGTTTCCCCCTCGTAGCTCGAGATGAGGGATCCTTTCCCTGCTTTCAACGGGAAAGAATTCCCGGCGTTCCCGTCCCATCTCAAGAGGAGGCACTCTCAACAGGAAAGGCGAGAGGAACTCCATGGTCGTACCACCATTCCAAGAGTCCCCCGGATGTCTCAGTCCATTCCAGAGGAACCTCTTTGCCCTGCACTGGCTCATCTTTCACGCCGAGGATCGACTCACACCACGGTGGCACATGGGACAGCCCTGTGGGAAAGCCTCGAGGGAAAGCCTCGAGGGAAAACCACAGATCCTTTGATCCACGCGACGGGAAGCGTGACATTGCTGCTACAGCCTGGAAGGAAAGCGCACGTGCATGCCCCCACTCGAGACGAGGCCTGACTCCCCTGGGGAGACTCCACAAGTACCCAAAGATCCATGTCAGCCCCTGAGAGGAATCCTCGGTTCCGGCCCTGACTCCACACAAGGTTTTTGGCCCCGGTATCGACGGGAGAGGAATCCTGAGAGGCCCCCTAGCAACTCGCATGGGGACTGGCCTCTCCTGAGGCCACCAGGGCGGGTCCCTGAGGTCCCCGTCGTAACTCGAGAACACCTGCCGCAACTCGAGAAAATCCAGGAAGTTCTCCCTTCCAGGCGAGATGAGGCCTATTTCCGATGAGGCGTCTGGAGACTAATGACACCTAAACTCTGGAACTTCGAAAGGGTCTTTCACACCCTTGCTGCAACTCAAGAAGTTCACCGCCATACCCGTCTCCACTCGAGAGGAAGCACGATGGTCCCGCCCACATCCAGAGGAGACCCGTTTCCCCCTCGGAGCTCGAGATGAGGGATCCATTCCCTGCTTTCAACGGGAAAGAATTCCCGGCGTTCCCGTCGCATCTCAAGAGGAGGCACTCTCAACAGGAAAGGCGAGAGGAACTCCATGGTCGTACCACCATTCCAAGAGTCCCCCAGATGTCTCAGTCCATTCCAGAGGAGCCTCTTTGCCCTGCACTGGCTCATCTTTCACGCCGAGGATCGACTCACACCACGGTGGCACGTGGGACAGCCCTGTGGGAAAGCCTCGAGGGAAAGCCTCGAGGGAAAACCACAGATCCTTTGATCCACGCGACGGGAAGCGTGACATTGCTGATACAGCCTGGAAGGAAAGCGCACGTGCATGCCCCCACTCGAGACGAGGCCTGACTCCCCTGGGGAGACTCCAGAAGTACCCAAAGATCCATGTCAGCCCCTGAGAGGAATCCTCGGTTCCGGCCCTGACTCCACACAAGGTTTTTGGCCCCGGTATCGACGGGAGAGGAATCCCGAGAGGCCCCCTAGCAACTCGCATGGGGACTGGCCTCTCCTGACGCCAACAGGGCGGGTCCATGAGGTTCCCGTCGTAACTCGAGAACACCTGCCGCAACTCGAGAAAATCCAGGAAGTTCTCCCTTCCAGGCGATATGAGGCCTATTTCCGATGAGGCGTCTGGAGACTAATGACACCTAAACTCTGGAACTTCGAAAGGGTCTTTCACACCCTTGCTGCAACTCAAGAAGTTCACCGCCATACCCGTCTCCACTCGAGAGGAAGCACGATGGTCCCGCCCACATCCAGAGGAGACCCGTTTCCCCCTCGGAGCTCGAGATGAGGGATCCATTCCCTGCTTTCAACGGTAAAGAATTCCCGGCGTTCCCGTCGCATCTCAAGAGGAGGCACTCTCAACAGGAAAGGCGAGAGGAACTCCATGGTCGTACCACCATTCCAAGAGTCCCCCAGATGTCTCAGTCCATTCCAGAGGAGCCTCTTTGCCCTGCACTGGCTCATCTTTCACGCCGAGGATCGACTCACACCACGGTGGCACGTGGGACAGCCCTGTGGGAAAGCCTCGAGGGAAAGCCTCGAGGGAAAACCACAGATCCTTTGATCCACGCGACGGGAAGCGTGACATTGCTGCTACAGCCTGGAAGGAAAGCGCACGTGCATGCCCCCACTCGAGACGAGGCCTGACTCCCCTGGGGAGACTCCAGAAGTACCCAAAGATCCATGTCAGCCCCTGAGAGGAATCCTCGGTTCCGGCCCTGACTCCACACAAGGTTTTTGGCCCCGGTATCGACGGGAGAGGAATCCCGAGAGGCCCCCTAGCAACTCGCATGGGGACTGGCCTCTCCTGAGGCCAACAGGGCGGGTCCCTGAGGTCCCCGTCGTAACTCGAGAACACCTGCCGCAACTCGAGAAAATCCAGGAAGTTCTCCCTTCCAGGCGAGATGAGGCCTATTTCCGATGAGGCCTCTGGAGACAAATGACACCTAACCTCTGGAACTTCGAAAGGGTCTTTCACACCCTTGCTGCAACTCAAGAAGTTCACCGCCGTACCCGTCTCCACTCGAGAGGAAGCACGATGGTCCCGCCCACATCCAGAGGAGCCCCGTTTCCCCCTCGTAGCTCGAGATGAGGGATCCTTTCCCTGCTTTCAACGGGAAAGAATTCCCGGCGTTCCCGTCCCATCTCAAGAGGAGGCACTCTCAACAGGAAAGGCGAGAGGAACTCCATGGTCGTACCACCATTCCAAGAGTCCCCCGGATGTCTCAGTCCATTCCAGAGGAACCTCTTTGCCCTGCACTGGCTCATCTTTCACGCCGAGGATCGACTCACACCACGGTGGCACATGGGACAGCCCTGTGGGAAAGCCTCGAGGGAAAGCCTCGAGGGAAAACCACAGATCCTTTGATCCACGCGACGGGAAGCGTGACATTGCTGCTACAGCCTGGAAGGAAAGCGCACGTGCATGCCCCCACTCGAGACGAGGCCTGACTCCCCTGGGGAGACTCCACAAGTACCCAAAGATCCATGTCAGCCCCTGAGAGGAATCCTCGGTTCCGGCCCTGACTCCACACAAGGTTTTTGGCCCCGGTATCGACGGGAGAGGAATCCTGAGAGGCCCCCTAGCAACTCGCATGGGGACTGGCCTCTCCTGAGGCCACCAGGGCGGGTCCCTGAGGTCCCCGTCGTAACTCGAGAACACCTGCCGCAACTCGAGAAAATCCAGGAAGTTCTCCCTTCCAGGCGAGATGAGGCCTATTTCCGATGAGGCGTCTGGAGACTAATGACACCTAAACTCTGGAACTTCGAAAGGGTCTTTCACACCCTTGCTGCAACTCAAGAAGTTCACCGCCATACCCGTCTCCACTCGAGAGGAAGCACGATGGTCCCGCCCACATCCAGAGGAGACCCGTTTCCCCCTCGGAGCTCGAGATGAGGGATCCATTCCCTGCTTTCAACGGGAAAGAATTCCCGGCGTTCCCGTCGCATCTCAAGAGGAGGCACTCTCAACAGGAAAGGCGAGAGGAACTCCATGGTCGTACCACCATTCCAAGAGTCCCCCAGATGTCTCAGTCCATTCCAGAGGAGCCTCTTTGCCCTGCACTGGCTCATCTTTCACGCCGAGGATCGACTCACACCACGGTGGCACGTGGGACAGCCCTGTGGGAAAGCCTCGAGGGAAAGCCTCGAGGGAAAACCACAGATCCTTTGATCCACGCGACGGGAAGCGTGACATTGCTGATACAGCCTGGAAGGAAAGCGCACGTGCATGCCCCCACTCGAGACGAGGCCTGACTCCCCTGGGGAGACTCCAGAAGTACCCAAAGATCCATGTCAGCCCCTGAGAGGAATCCTCGGTTCCGGCCCTGACTCCACACAAGGTTTTTGGCCCCGGTATCGACGGGAGAGGAATCCCGAGAGGCCCCCTAGCAACTCGCATGGGGACTGGCCTCTCCTGAGGCCAACAGGGCGGGTCCATGAGGTTCCCGTCGTAACACGAGAACACCTGCCGCAACTCGAGAAAATCCAGGAAGTTCTCCCTTCCAGGCGATATGAGGCCTATTTCCGATGAGGCGTCTGGAGACTAATGACACCTAAACTCTGGAACTTCGAAAGGGTCTTTCACACCCTTGCTGCAACTCAAGAAGTTCACCGCCATACCCGTCTCCACTCGAGAGGAAGCACGATGGTCCCGCCCACATCCAGAGGAGACCCGTTTCCCCCTCGGAGCTCGAGATGAGGGATCCATTCCCTGCTTTCAACGGTAAAGAATTCCCGGCGTTCCCGTCGCATCTCAAGAGGAGGCACTCTCAACAGGAAAGGCGAGAGGAACTCCATGGTCGTACCACCATTCCAAGAGTCCCCCAGATGTCTCAGTCCATTCCAGAGGAGCCTCTTTGCCCTGCACTGGCTCATCTTTCACGCCGAGGATCGACTCACACCACGGTGGCACGTGGGACAGCCCTGTGGGAAAGCCTCGAGGGAAAGCCTCGAGGGAAAACCACAGATCCTTTGATCCACGCGACGGGAAGCGTGACATTGCTGCTACAGCCTGGAAGGAAAGCGCACGTGCATGCCCCCACTCGAGACGAGGCCTGACTCCCCTGGGGAGACTCCAGAAGTACCCAAAGATCCATGTCAGCCCCTGAGAGGAATCCTCGGTTCCGGCCCTGACTCCACACAAGGTTTTTGGCCCCGGTATCGACGGGAGAGGAATCCCGAGAGGCCCCCTAGCAACTCGCATGGGGACTGGCCTCTCCTGAGGCCAACAGGTCGGGTCCCTGAGGTCCCCGTCGTAACTCGAGAACACCTGCCGCAACTCGAGAAAATCCAGGAAGTTCTCCCTTCCAGGCGAGATGAGGCCTATTTCCGATGAGGCCTCTGGAGACAAATGACACCTAACCTCTGGAACTTCGAAAGGGTCTTTCACACCCTTGCTGCAACTCAAGAAGTTCACCGCCGTACCCGTCTCCACTCGAGAGGAAGCACGATGGTCCCGCCCACATCCAGAGGAGCCCCGTTTCCCCCTCGTAGCTCGAGATGAGGGATCCTTTCCCTGCTTTCAACGGGAAAGAATTCCCGGCGTTCCCGTCCCATCTCAAGAGGAGGCACTCTCAACAGGAAAGGCGAGAGGAACTCCATGGTCGTACCACCATTCCAAGAGTCCCCCGGATGTCTCAGTCCATTCCAGAGGAACCTCTTTGCCCTGCACTGGCTCATCTTTCACGCCGAGGATCGACTCACACCACGGTGGCACGTGGGACAGCCCTGTGGGAAAGCCTCGAGGGAAAGCCTCGAGGGAAAACCACAGATCCTTTGATCCACGCGACGGGAAGCGTGACATTGCTGCTACAGCCTGGAAGGAAAGCGCACGTGCATGCCCCCACTCGAGACGAGGCCTGACTCCCCTGGGGAGACTCCAGAAGTACCCAAAGATCCATGTCAGCCCCTGAGAGGAATCCTCGGTTCCGGCCCTGACTCCACACAAGGTTTTTGGCCCCGGTATCGACGGGAGAGGAATCCCGAGAGGCCCCCTAGCAACTCGCATGGGGACTGGCCTCTCCTGAGGCCACCAGGGCGGGTCTCTGAGGTTCCCGTCGTAACTCGAGAACACCTGCCGCAACTCGAGAAAATTCAGGAAGTTCTCCCTTCCAGGCGAGATGAGGCCTATTTCCGATGAGGCCTCTGGAGACAAATGACACCTAACCTCTGGAACTTCGAAAGGGTCTTTCACATCCTTGCTGCAACTCAAGAAGTTCACCGCCGTACCCGTCTCCACTCGAGAGGAAGAACGATGGTCCCGCCCACATCCAGAGGAGCCCCGTTTCCCCCTCGTAGCTCGAGATGAGGGATCCTTTCCCTGCTTTCAACGGGAAAGAATTCCCGGCGTTCCCGTCGCATCTCAAGAGGAGGCACTCTCAACAGGAAAGGCGAGAGGAACTCCATGGTCGTACCACCATTCCAAGAGTCCCCCAGATGTCTCAGTCCATTCCAGAGGAGCCTCTTTGCCCTGCACTGGCTCATCTTTCACGCCGAGGATCGACTCACACCACGGTGGCACGTGGGACAGCCCTGTGGGAAAGCCTCGAGGGAAAGCCTCGAGGGAAAACCACAGATCCTTTGATCCACGCGACGGGAAGCGTGACATTGCTGATACAGCCTGGAAGGAAAGCGCACGTGCATGCCCCCACTCGAGACGAGGCCTGACTCCCCTGGGGAGACTCCAGAAGTACCCAAAGATCCATGTCAGCCCCTGAGAGGAATCCTCGGTTCCGGCCCTGACTCCACACAAGGTTTTTGGCCCCGGTATCGACGGGAGAGGAATCCCGAGAGGCCCCCTAGCAACTCGCATGGGGACTGGCCTCTCCTGAGGCCAACAGGGCGGGTCCATGAGGTTCCCGTCGTAACTCGAGAACACCTGCCGCAACTCGAGAAAATCCAGGAAGTTCTCCCTTCCAGGCGATATGAGGCCTATTTCCGATGAGGCGTCTGGAGACTAATGACACCTAAACTCTGGAACTTCGAAAGGGTCTTTCACACCCTTGCTGCAACTCAAGAAGTTCACCGCCATACCCGTCTCCACTCGAGAGGAAGCACGATGGTCCCGCCCACATCCAGAGGAGACCCGTTTCCCCCTCGGAGCTCGAGATGAGGGATCCATTCCCTGCTTTCAACGGTAAAGAATTCCCGGCGTTCCCGTCGCATCTCAAGAGGAGGCACTCTCAACAGGAAAGGCGAGAGGAACTCCATGGTCGTACCACCATTCCAAGAGTCCCACAGATGTCTCAGTCCATTCCAGAGGAGCCTCTTTGCCCTGCACTGGCTCATCTTTCACGCCGAGGATCGACTCACACCACGGTGGCACGTGGGACAGCCCTGTGGGAAAGCCTCGAGGGAAAGCCTCGAGGGAAAACCACAGATCCTTTGATCCACGCGACGGGAAGCGTGACATTGCTGCTACAGCCTGGAAGGAAAGCGCACGTGCATGCCCCCACTCGAGACGAGGCCTGACTCCCCTGGGGAGACTCCAGAAGTACCCAAAGATCCATGTCAGCCCCTGAGAGGAATCCTCGGTTCCGGCCCTGACTCCACACAAGGTTTTTGGCCCCGGTATCGACGGGAGAGGAATCCCGAGAGGCCCCCTAGCAACTCGCATGGGGACTGGCCTCTCCTGAGGCCAACAGGGCGGGTCCCTGAGGTCCCCGTCGTAACTCGAGAACACCTGCCGCAACTCGAGAAAATCCAGGAAGTTCTCCCTTCCAGGCGAGATGAGGCCTATTTCCGATGAGGCCTCTGGAGACAAATGACACCTAACCTCTGGAACTTCGAAAGGGTCTTTCACACCCTTGCTGCAACTCAAGAAGTTCACCGCCGTACCCGTCTCCACTCGAGAGGAAGCACGATGGTCCCGCCCACATCCAGAGGAGCCCCGTTTCCCCCTCGTAGCTCGAGATGAGGGATCCTTTCCCTGCTTTCAACGGGAAAGAATTCCCGGCGTTCCCGTCCCATCTCAAGAGGAGGCACTCTCAACAGGAAAGGCGAGAGGAACTCCATGGTCGTACCACCATTCCAAGAGTCCCCCGGATGTCTCAGTCCATTCCAGAGGAACCTCTTTGCCCTGCACTGGCTCATCTTTCACGCCGAGGATCGACTCACACCACGGTGGCACGTGGGACAGCCCTGTGGGAAAGCCTCGAGGGAAAGCCTCGAGGGAAAACCACAGATCCTTTGATCCACGCGACGGGAAGCGTGACATTGCTGCTACAGCCTGGAAGGAAAGCGCACGTGCATGCCCCCACTCGAGACGAGGCCTGACTCCCCTGGGGAGACTCCAGAAGTACCCAAAGATCCATGTCAGCCCCTGAGAGGAATCCTCGGTTCCGGCCCTGACTCCACACAAGGTTTTTGGCCCCGGTATCGACGGGAGAGGAATCCCGAGAGGCCCCCTAGCAACTCGCATGGGGACTGGCCTCTCCTGAGGCCACCAGGGCGGGTCCCTGAGGTCCCCGTCGTAACTCGAGAACACCTGCCGCAACTCGAGAAAATCCAGGAAGTTCTCCCTTCCAGGCGAGATGAGGCCTATTTCCGATGAGGCGTCTGGAGACTAATGACACCTAAACTCTGGAACTTCGAAAGGGTCTTTCACACCCTTGCTGCAACTCAAGAAGTTCACCGCCATACCCGTCTCCACTCGAGAGGAAGCACGATGGTCCCGCCCACATCCAGAGGAGACCCGTTTCCCCCTCGGAGCTCGAGATGAGGGATCCATTCCCTGCTTTCAACGGGAAAGAATTCCCGGCGTTCCCGTCGCATCTCAAGAGGAGGCACTCTCAACAGGAAAGGCGAGAGGAACTCCATGGTCGTACCACCATTCCAAGAGTCCCCCAGATATCTCAGTCCATTCCAGAGGAGCCTCTTTGCCCTGCACTGGCTCATCTTTCACGCCGAGGATCGACTCACACCACGGTGGCACGTGGGACAGCCCTGTGGGAAAGCCTCGAGGGAAAGCCTCGAGGGAAAACCACAGATCCTTTGATCCACGCGACGGGAAGCGTGACATTGCTGCTACAGCCTGGAAGGAAAGCGCACGTGCATGCCCCCACTCGAGACGAGGCCTGACTCCCCTGGGGAGACTCCAGAAGTACCCAAAGATCCATGTCAGCCCCTGAGAGGAATCCTCGGTTCCGGCCCTGACTCCACACAAGGTTTTTGGCCCCGGTATCGACGGGAGAGGAATCCCGAGAGGCCCCCTAGCAACTCGCATGGGGACTGGCCTCTCCTGAGGCCACCAGGGCGGGTCCCTGAGGTCCCCGTCGTAACTCGAGAACACCTGCCGCAACTCGAGAAAATCCAGGAAGTTCTCCCTTCCAGGCGAGATGAGGCCTATTTCCGATGAGACGTCTGGAGACTAATGACACCTAAACGCTGGAACTTCGAAAGGGTCTTTCACACCCTTGCTGCAACTCAAGAAGTTCACCGCCATACCCGTCTCCACTCGAGAGGAAGCACGATGGTCCCGCCCACATCCAGAGGAGACCCGTTTCCCCCTTGGAGCTCGAGATGAGGGATCCATTCCCTGCTTTCAACGGGAAAGAATTCCCGGTGTTCCCGTCGCATCTCAAGAGGAGGCACTCTCAACAGGAAAGGCGAGAGGAACTCCATGGTCGTACCACCATTCCAAGAGTCCCCCAGATGTCTCAGTCCATTCCAGAGGAGCCTCTTTGCCCTGCACTGGCTCATCTTTCACGCCGATGATCGACTCACACCACGGTGGCACGTGGGACAGCCCTGTGGGAAAGCCTCGAGGGAAAGCCTCGAGGGAAAACCACAGATCCTTTGATCCCCGCGACGGGAAGCGTGACATTGCTGCTACAGCCTGGAAGGAAAGCGCACGTGCATGCCCCCACTCGAGACGAGGCCTGACTCCCCTGGGGAGACTCCAGAAGTACCCAAAGATCCATGTCAGCCCCTGAGAGGAATCCTCGGTTCCGGCCCTGACTCCACACAAGGTTTTTGGCCCCGGTATCGACGGGAGAGGAATCCCGAGAGGCCCCCTAGCAACTCGCATGGGGACTGGCCTCTCCTGAGGCCACCAGGGCGGGTCCCTGAGGTTCCCGTCGTAACTCGAGAACACCTGCCGCAACTCGAGAAAATTCAGGAAGTTCTCCCTTCCAGGCGAGATGAGGCCTATTTCCGATGAGGCCTCTGGAGACAAATGACACCTAACCTCTGGAACTTCGAAAGGGTCTTTCACATCCTTGCTGCAACTCAAGAAGTTCACCGCCGTACCCGTCTCCACTCGAGAGGAAGAACGATGGTCCCGCCCACATCCAGAGGAGCCCCGTTTCCCCCTCGTAGCTCGAGATGAGGGATCCTTTCCCTGCTTTCAACGGGAAAGAATTCCCGGCGTTCCCGTCGCATCTCAAGAGGAGGCACTCTCAACAGGAAAGGCGAGAGGAACTCCATGGTCGTACCACCATTCCAAGAGTCCCCCAGATGTCTCAGTCCATTCCAGAGGAGCCTCTTTGCCCTGCACTGGCTCATCTTTCACGCCGAGGATCGACTCACACCACGGTGGCACGTGGGACAGCCCTGTGGGAAAGCCTCGAGGGAAAGCCTCGAGGGAAAACCACAGATCCTTTGATCCACGCGACGGGAAGCGTGACATTGCTGCTACAGCCTGGAAGGAAGGCGCACGTGCATGCCCCCACTCGAGACGAGGCCTGACCCCCCTGGGGAGACTCCAGAAGTACCCAAAGACCCATGTCAGCCCCTGAGAGGAATCCTCGGTTCCGGCCCTGACTCCACACAAGGTTTTTGGCCCCGGTATCGACGGGAGAGGAATCCCGAGAGGCCCCCTAGCAACTTGCATGGGGACTGGCCTCTCCTGAGGCCACCAGGGCGGGTCCCTGAGGTCCCCGTCGTAACTCGAGAACACCTGCCGCAACTCGAGAAAATCCAGGAAGTTCTCCCTTCCAGGCGAGATGAGGCTTATTTCCGATGAGGCGTCTGGAGACTAATGACACCTAACCTCTGGAACTTCGAAAGGGTCTTTCACACCCTTGCTGCAACTCAAGAAGTTCACCGCCATACCCGTCTCCACTCGAGAGGAAGCACGATGGTCCCGCCCACATCCAGAGGATCCCCGTTTCCCCCTCGTAGCTCGAGATGAGGGATCCTTTCCCTGATTTCAACGGGAAAGAATTCCCGGCGTTCCCGTCACATCTCAAGAGGAGGCACTCTCAACAGGAAAGGCGAGAAGAACTCCATGGTCGTACCACCATTCCAAGAGTCCCCCAGATGTCTCAGTCCATTCCAGAGGAACCTCTTTGCCCTGCACTGGCTCATCTTTCACGCCGAGGATCGAATCACACCACGGTGGCACGTGGGACAGCCCTGTGGGAAAGCCTCGAGGGAAAGCCTCGAGGGAAAACCACAGATCCTTTGATCCCCGCGACGGGAAGCGTGACATTGCTGCTACAGCCTGGAAGGAAAGCGCACGTGCATGCCCCCACTCGAGACGAGGCCTGACTCCCCTGGGGAGACTCCAGAAGTACCCAAAGATCCATGTCAGCCCCTGAGAGGAATCCTCGGTTCCGGCCCTGACTCCACACAAGGTTTTTGGCCCCGGTATCGACGGGAGAGGAATCCCGAGAGGCCCCCTAGCAACTCGCATGGGGACTGGCCTCTCCTGAGGCCACCAGGACGGGTCCCTGAGGTTCCCGTCGTAACTCGAGAACACCTGCCGCAACTCGAGAAAATTCAGGAAGTTCTCCCTTCCAGGCGAGATGAGGCCTATTTCCGATGAGGCCTCTGGAGACAAATGACACCTAACCTCTGGAACTTCGAAAGGGTCTTTCACATCCTTGCTGCAACTCAAGAAGTTCACCGCCGTACCCGTCTCCACTCGAGAGGAAGAACGATGGTCCCGCCCACATCCAGAGGAGCCCCGTTTCCCCCTCGTAGCTCGAGATGAGGGATCCTTTCCCTGCTTTCAACGGGAAAGAATTCCCGGCGTTCCCGTCGCATCTCAAGAGGAGGCACTCTCAACAGGAAAGGCGAGAGGAACTCCATGGTCGTACCACCATTCCAAGAGTCCCCCAGATGTCTCAGTCCATTCCAGAGGAGCCTCTTTGCCCTGCACTGGCTCATCTTTCACGCCGAGGATCGACTCACACCACGGTGGCACGTGGGACAGCCCTGTGGGAAAGCCTCGAGGGAAAGCCTCGAGGGAAAACCACAGATCCTTTGATCCACGCGACGGGAAGTGTGACATTGCTGCTACAGCCTGGAAGGAAGGCGCACGTGCATGCCCCCACTCGAGACGAGGCCTGACCCCCCTGGGGAGACTCCAGAAGTACCCAAAGACCCATGTCAGCCCCTGAGAGGAATCCTCGGTTCCGGCCCTGACTCCACACAAGGTTTTTGGCCCCGGTATCGACGGGAGAGGAATCCCGAGAGGCCCCCTAGCAACTTGCATGGGGACTGGCCTCTCCTGAGGCCACCAGGGCGGGTCCCTGAGGTCCCCGTCGTAACTCGAGAACACCTGCCGCAACTCGAGAAAATCCAGGAAGTTCTCCCTTCCAGGCGAGATGAGGCTTATTTCCGATGAGGCGTCTGGAGACTAATGACACCTAACATCTGGAACTTCGAAAGGGTCTTTCACACCCTTGCTGCAACTCAAGAAGTTCACCGCCATACCCGTCTCCACTCGAGAGGAAGCACGATGGTCCCGCCCACATCCAGAGGATCCCCGTTTCCCCCTCGTAGCTCGAGATGAGGGATCCTTTCCCTGATTTCAACGGGAAAGAATTCCCGGCGTTCCCGTCACATCTCAAGAGGAGGCACTCTCAACAGGAAAGGCGAGAAGAACTCCATGGTCGTACCACCATTCCAAGAGTCCCCCAGATGTCTCAGTCCATTCCAGAGGAACCTCTTTGCCCTGCACTGGCTCATCTTTCACGCCGAGGATCGAATCACACCACGGTGGCACGTGGGACAGCCCTGTGGGAAAGCCTCAAGGGAAAGCCTCGATTGAAAACCACAGATCCTTTGATCCACGCGACGGGAAGCGTGACATTGCTGCTACAGCCTGGAAGGAAAGCGCACGTGCATGCCCCCACTCGAGATGAGGCCTGACTCCCCTGGGGAGACTCCAGAAGTACCCCAAGATCCATGTCAGCCCTTGAGAGGAATCCTCGGTTCCGGCCCTGACTCCACACAAGGTTTTTGGCCCCGGTATCGACGGGAGAGGAATCCCGAGAGGCCCCCTAGCACCTCGCATGGGGACTGGCCTTTCCTGAGGCCACCAGGCCGGTCCCTGAGGTCCCCGTCGTAACTGGAGAACACCTGCCGCAACTCGAGAAAATCCAGGAAGTTCTCCCTTCCAGGCGAGATGAGGCCTATTTCCGATGAGGCGTCTGGAGACTAATGACACCTAACCTCTGGAAATTCGAAAGGGTCTTTCACACCCTTGCTGCAACTCAAGTAGTTCACCGCCATACCCGTGTCGACTCGAGAGGAAGAATGATGGTCCCGCCCACATCCAGAGGAGCCCCGTTTCCCCATCGTAGCTCGAGATGAGGGATCCTTTCCCTGCTTTCAACGGGAAAGAATTCCCGGCGTTCCCATCGCATCTCAAGAGGAGGCACTCTCAACAGGAAAGGCGAGAGGAACTGCATGGTCGTACCACCATTTCAAGAGTCCCCCAGATGTCTCAGTCCATTCCAGAGCAAACTCATTGCCTTGCACTGGCTCATCTTTCATGCCGAGGATCGAAGCACACCACGTTGGCACGTGGGAGAGCCCTGTGGGAAAGCCTCAAGGGAAAGCCTGGAGGGAAATCCACAGATCCTTTGATCCACGCGACGGGAAGAGTGTCTTTGCTGCTTCAGCCTGGAAGGAAAGCTCACGTGCATGCCACCACTCGAGACGAGGCCTGACTCCCCTCGGGAGACTCCAGAAAGACCCAAAGATACATGTCAGCCCCTGAGAGTAATCCTCGGTTCCGGCCCTCACTCCACACAAGGTTTTTGGTCCAGGTATCGACGGGAGAGGAATACCGAGAGGCACCCTAGCAACTCGCATGAGGACTGGCCTTTCCTGAGGCCACCATGGCGGGTCCCTGAGGTGCCCGTCGTAACTCGAGAACACCTGCTGCAACTCGAGAAAATCCAGGAAGTTCTCCCTTCCAGGCGAGATGAGACCTATTTCCGATGAGGCGTCTGGACACTAATGACACCTAACCTATGGAACTTCGAAAGGGTCTTTCACACCCTTGCTGCAACTCAAGAAGTTCACCGCCATACCCGTCTCCACTCGAGAGGAAGCACGATCGTCCCACCCACAACCAGAGGAGCCCCGTTTCCCCCTCGTAGCTCGAGATGAGGGATCCTTTCCCTGCTTTCAATGGGAAAGAATTCCCGGTGTTCCCGTCGCATCTCAAGAGGAGGCACTCTCAACAGGAAAGGCGAGAGGAACTCCATGGTCGTACCACCATTCCAAGAGTCCCCCAGATGTCTCAGTCCATTCCAGAGCAACCTCTTTGCCCTGCACAGGCTCATCTTTCACGCCGAGGATCGACTCACACCACGGTGGCACGTGGGACAGCCCTGTGGGAAAGCCTAGAGGGAAAACCACAGATCCTTTGATCCACACGACGGGAAGCGTGACATTGCTGCTACAGCCTGGAAGGAAGGCGCACGTGCATGCCCCCACTCGAGACGAGGCCTGACCCCCCTGGGGAGACTCCAGAAGTACCCAAAGACCCATGTCAGCCCCTGAGAGGAATCCTCGGTTCCGGCCCTGACTCCACACAAGGTTTTTGGCCCCGGTATCGACGGGAGAGGAATCCCGAGAGGCCCCCTAGCAACTTGCATGGGGACTGGCCTCTCCTGAGGCCACCAGGGCGGGTCCCTGAGGTCCCCGTCGTAACTCGAGAACACCTGCCGCAACTCGAGAAAATCCAGGAAGTTCTCCCTTCCAGGCGAGATGAGGCTTATTTCCGATGAGGCGTCTGGAGACTAATGACACCTAACCTCTGGAACTTCGAAAGGGTCTTTCACACCCTTGCTGCAACTCAAGAAGTTCACCGCCATACCCGTCTCCACTCGAGAGGAAGCACGATGGTCCCGCCCACATCCAGAGGATCCCCGTTTCCCCCTCGTAGCTCGAGATGAGGGATCCTTTCCCTGATTTCAACGGGAAAGAATTCCCGGCGTTCCCGTCACATCTCAAGAGGAGGCACTCTCAACAGGAAAGGCGAGAAGAACTCCATGGTCGTACCACCATTCCAAGAGTCCCCCAGATGTCTCAGTCCATTCCAGAGGAACCTCTTTGCCCTGCACTGGCTCATCTTTCACGCTGAGGATCGAATCACACCACGGTGGCACGTGGGACAGCCCTGTGGGAAAGCCTCAAGGGAAAGCCTCGATTGAAAACCACAGATCCTTTGATCCACGCGACGGGAAGCGTGACATTGCTGCTACAGCCTGGAAGGAAAGCGCACGTGCATGCCCCCACTCGAGATGAGGCCTGACTCCCCTGGGGAGACTCCAGAAGTACCCCAAGATCCATGTCAGCCCTTGAGAGGAATCCTCGGTTCCGGCCCTGACTCCACACAAGGTTTTTGGCCCCGGTATCGACGGGAGAGGAATCCCGAGAGGCCCCCTAGCACCTCGCATGGGGACTGGCCTTTCCTGAGGCCACCAGGCCGGTCCCTGAGGTCCCCGTCGTAACTGGAGAACACCTGCCGCAACTCGAGAAAATCCAGGAAGTTCTCCCTTCCAGACGAGATGAGGCCTATTTCCGATGAGGCGTCTGGAGACTAATGACACCTAACCTCTGGAAATTCGAAAGGGTCTTTCACACCCTTGCTGCAACTCAAGTAGTTCACCGCCATACCCGTGTCGACTCGAGAGGAAGAATGATGGTCCCGCCCACATCCAGAGGAGCCCCGTTTCCCCATCGTAGCTCGAGATGAGGGATCCTTTCCCTGCTTTCAACGGGAAAGAATTCCCGGCGTTCCCATCGCATCTCAAGAGGAGGCACTCTCAACAGGAAAGGCGAGAGGAACTGCATGGTCGTACCACCATTTCAAGAGTCCCCCAGATGTCTCAGTCCATTCCAGAGCAAACTCTTTGCCTTGCACTGGCTCATCTTTCATGCCGAGGATCGAAGCACACCACGTTGGCACGTGGGAGAGCCCTGTGGGAAAGCCTCAAGGGAAAGCCTGGAGGGAAATCCACAGATCCTTTGATCCACGCGACGGGAAGAGTGTCTTTGCTGCTTCAGCCTGGAAGGAAAGCTCACGTGCATGCCACCACTCGAGACGAGGCCTGACTCCCCTCGGGAGACTCCAGAAAGACCCAAAGATACATGTCAGCCCCTGAGAGTAATCCTCGGTTCCGGCCCTCACTCCACACAAGGTTTTTGGTCCAGGTATCGACGGGAGAGGAATACCGAGAGGCACCCTAGCAACTCGCATGAGGACTGGCCTTTCCTGAGGCCACCATGGCGGGTCCCTGAGGTGCCCGTCGTAACTCGAGAACACCTGCTGCAACTCGAGAAAATCCAGGAAGTTCTCCCTTCCAGGCGAGATGAGACCTATTTCCGATGAGGCGTCTGGACACTAATGACACCTAACCTCTGGAACTTCGAAAGGGTCTTTCACACCCTTGCTGCAACTCAAGAAGTTCACCGCCATACCCGTCTCCACTCGAGAGGAAGCACGATCGTCCCACCCACAACCAGAGGAGCCCCGTTTCCCCCTCGTAGCTCGAGATGAGGGATCCTTTCCCTGCTTTCAATGGGAAAGAATTCCCGGTGTTCCCGTCGCATCTCAAGAGGAGGCACTCTCAACAGGAAAGGCGAGAGGAACTCCATGGTCGTACCACCATTCCAAGAGTCCCCCAGATGTCTCAGTCCATTCCAGAGCAACCTCTTTGCCCTGCACAGGCTCATCTTTCACGCCGAGGATCGACTCACACCACGGTGGCACGTGGGACAGCCCTGTGGGAAAGCCTAGAGGGAAAACCACAGATCCTTTGATCCACACGACGGGAAGCGTGACATTGCTGCTACAGCCTGGAAGGAAAGCGCACGTGCATGCCCCCACTCGAGACGAGGCCTGACTCCCCTGGGGAGACTCCAGAAGTACCCAAAGATCCATGTCATCCCCTGAGAGGAATCCTCGGTTCCGCCCCTGACTCCACACAAAGTTTTTGGCCCCGGTATCGACGGGAGAGGAATCCCGAGAGGCCCCCTAGCAAATCGCATGGGGACTGGCCTCTCCTGAGGCCACCAGGGCGGGTCCCTGAGGTCCCCGTCTTAACTCGAGAACACCTGCCGCAACTCGAGAAAATCCAGGAAGTTCTCCCTTCCAGGCGAGATGAGGCCTATTTCCGATAAGGCGTCTGGAGACTAATGACACCTAACCTCTGGAACTTCGAAAGGGTCTTTCACACCCTTGCTGCAACTCAAGAAGTTCACCGGCATTCCCGTCTCCACTCGAGAGGAAGCACGATGATCCCGCCCACATCCAGAGGAGCCCCGTTTCCCCCTCGGAGCTCGAGATGTGGGATCCTTTCCCTGCTTTCAACGGGCAAGAATTCCCGGCGTTCCCGTCGCATCTCAAGAGGAGGCACTCTCAACAGGAAAGGCGAGAGGAACTCCATGGTCGTACCACCATTCCAAGAGTCCCCCAGATGTCTCAGTCCATTCCAGAGGAACCTCTTTGCCCTGCACTGGCTCATCTTTCACGACGAGGATCGATTCAAACCACGGTGGCACGTGGGACAGCCCTGTGGGAAAGCCTCGAGGGAAAGCCTCCAGGGAAAACCACAGATCCTTTGATCCACGCGACGGGAAGCATGACATTGCTGCTACAGCCTGGAAGGAAAGCGCACGTGCATGCCCCCACTAGAGACGAGGCCTGACTCCCCTGGGGAGACTCCAGAAGTACCCAAAGATCCATGTCAGCCCCTGTGAGGAATCCTCGGTTCCGGCCCTGACTCCACACAAGGTTTTTGGCCCCGGTATCGACGGGAGAGGAATCCCGAGAGGCCCCCTAGCAACTCGCATGGGGACTGGCCTCTCCTGAGGCCACCAGGGCGGGACCCTGAGGTCCCCGTCGTAACTCGAGAACACCTGCCGAAACTCGAGAAATTCCAGGAAGTATTCCATTCCAGGCGAGTTGAGGCCTATTTCCGATGAGGCATCTGGAGACTAATGACACCTAACCGCTGGAACTTCGAAAGGGTCTTTCACACCCTTGCTGCAACTCAAGAAGTTCACCACCAAACCCGTCTCCACTCGAGAGGAAGCACGATGGTCCCGCCCACATCCAGAGGAGCCCCGTTTCTCCCTCGTAGCTCTAGATGAGGGATCCTTTCCCTGCTTTCAATGGGAAAGAATTCCCGGCGTTCCCGTCGCATCTCAAGAGGAGGCACTCTCAACAGGAAATGCGAGAGGAACTCCATGGTCGTACCACAATTCCAAGAGTCCCCCAGATGTCTCAGTCCATTCCAGAGGAACCTCTTTGCCCTGCACTGGCTCATCTTTCACGCCGAGGATCGACTCACACCACGGTGGCACGTGGGACAGCCCTGTGGGAAAGCCTCGAGGGAAAACCACAGATCCTTTGATCCACGCGACGGGAAGCATGACATTGCTGCTACAGCCTGGAAGGAAAGCGGACGTGCATGCCCCCACTCGAGACGAGGCCTGACTCCCCTGGGGAGACTCCAGAAGTACCCAAAGATCCATGTCAGCCCCTGAGAGGAATCCTCGGTTCAGGCCCTGACTCCACACAAGGTTTTAGGCCCCGGTATCGACAGGAGAGGAATCCCGAGAGGCCCCCGAGCAACTCGCATGGGGACTGGCCTTTCCTGAGGCCACCAGGGCGGGTCCCTGAGGTCCCCGTCGTAACTCGAGAACACCTGCCGCAACTCGAGAAAATTCAGGAAGTTCTCCCTTCCAGGCGAGATGAGGCCTATTTCCGATGAGGCGTCTGGAGCCTAATGACACGGAACCTCTGGAACTTCGAAAGGGTCTTTCACACCCTTGCTGCAACTCAAGAAGTTCACCGCCATACCCGTGTCGACTCGAGAGGAAGCATGAAGGTCCCGCCCACATCCAGAGGAGCCCCGTTTCCCCCTCGTAGCTCGAGATGAGGGATCCTTTCCCTGCTTTCAACGGGAAAGAATTCCCGGCGTTTCCGTCCCATCTCAAGAGGAGGCACTCTCAACAGGAAAGGCGAGAGGAACTCCATGGTCGTACCACCATTCCAGGAGTCCCCGAGATTTCTCAGTCAATTCCAGAGGAACCTCTTTGACCTGCACTGGCTCATCTTTCACGCCGAGGATCGACTCACACCACGGTGGCACGTGGGACAGCCCTGTGGGAAAGCCTCGAGGGCAAACCACAGATCCTTTGATCCACGCAACGGGAAGCATGACATTGCTGCTACAGCCTGGAAGGAAAGCGCACGTGCACGCCCCCACTCGAGATGAGGCCTGACTCCCCTGGGGAGACTCCAGAAGTACCCAAAGATCCATGTCAGCCCCTGAGAGGAATCCTCGGTTCCGGCCCTGACTCCACACAAGGTTTCTGGCCCCGGTATCGACGGGAGAGGAATACCGAGGGGCCCCCTAGCAACTAGCATGGGGACTGGCCGTTCCTGAGGCCACCAGGGCGGGTCCCTGAGGTCCCCGTCGTAACTCGAGAACACCTGCCGCAACTCGAGAAAATCCAGGAAGTTCTCCTTTCCAGGCGAAATGAGGCCTATTTCCGATGAGGCGTCTGGAGACTAATGACACCTAACCTCTGGAACTTCGAAAGGGTCTTTCACACCCTTGCTGCAACTCAAGAATTTCACCGCCATACCCGTCTCCACTCGAGAGGAAGCACGATGGTCCCGCCCACATCCAGAGGAGCCCCGTTTCCCCCTCGTAGCTCGAGATGTGGGATCCTTTCCCTGCTTTCAACGGGAAAGAATTCCCGGCGTTCCCGTCGCATCTCAAGAGGAGGCACTCTCAACAGGAAAGGCGAGAGGAACTCCATGGTCGTACCATCATTCCACGAGTCCCCCAGATGTCTCAGTCCAATCCAGAGGAACCTCTTTGCCCTGCACTGGCTCATCTTTCACGCCGAGAATTGACTCACACCACGGTGGCACGTGGGACAGCCCTGTGGGAAAGCCTCGAGGGAAAATCACAGATCCTTTGATCCACGAGACGGGAAGCGTGACATTGCTGCTACAGCCTGGAAGGAAAGCGCACGTGCATGCCCCCACTCGAGACGAGGCCTGACTCCCCTGGGGAGACTCCAGAAGTATCCAAAGATCCATGTCAGCCCCTGAGAGGAATCCTCGGTTTTGGCCCTGACTCCACACAAGGTTTTTGGCCCCGGTATCGACGGGAGAGGAATCCGGTGAGGCCCCCAAGCCACTCGCATGGGGCCTGGCCTCTCCTTTCGCCACCAGGGCGGGTCCCTGAATTCCCCGTCGTAACTGGAGATCACCTGCCACAACTCGAGAAAATCCAGGAAATTCTCCCTTCCAGGCGAGTTGAGGCCTATTTCCGATGAGGCATCTGGAGACTAATGACACCTAACCGCTGGAACTTCGAAAGGGTCTTTCACACCCTTGCTGCAACTCAAGAAGTTCACCACCACACCCGTCTCCACTCGAGAGGAAGCACGATGGTCCCGCCCACATCCAGAGGAGCTCCGTTTCCCCCTCGTAGCTCGAGATGAGGGATCCTTTCCCTGCTTTCAATGGGAAAGAATTCCCGGCGTTCCCGTCGCATCTCAAGAGGAGGCACTCTCAACAGGAAATGCGAGAGGAACTCCATGGTCGTACCACAATTCCAAGAGTCCCCCAGATGTCTCAGTCCATTCCAGAGGAACCACTTTGCCCTGCACTGGCTCATCTTTCACGCCGAGGATCGACTCACACCATGGTGGCACGTGGGACAGCCCTGTGGGAAAGCCTCGAGGGAAAGCCTCGAGGGAAAACCACAGATCCTTTGATCCACGCGACGGGAACCGTGACATTGCTGCTACAGCCTTTAAGGAAAGCGCACGTGCATGCCCCCACTCGAGACGAGGCCTGACTCCCCTGGGGAGACTCCAGAAGTACCCAAAGACCCATGTCAGCCCCTGAGAGGAATCCTCGGTTCCGGCCCTGACTCCACACAAGTATTTTGGCCCCGGTATCGACGGGAGAGGAATCCCGAGAGGCCCCCTAGGAACTCGCAAGGGGACTGACCTTTCCTGAGGCCACCAGGGCGGGTCCCTGAGGTCCCCGTCGTAACTCGAGAACACCTGCCGCAACTCGAGGAAATCCAGGAAGTTCTCCCTTCCAGGCCAGATGAGGCCTATTTCCGATGAGGCGTCTGGAGACTAATGACACGGAACCTCTGGAAGTTCGAAAGGGTCTTTCACACCCTTGCTGCAACTCAAGAAGTTCACCGCCATAACCGTCTCCACTCGAGAGGAAACATGATGGTCCCGCCCACATCCAGAGGAGCCCCGTTTGCCCCTCGTAGCTCGAGATGAGGGATCCTTTCCCTGCTATCAACGGGAAAGTATTTTCGGCGTTCCCGTCGCATCTCAAGAGGAGGCACTCTCAACAGGAAAGACGAGAGGAACTCCATGGTCGTACCACCATTCCAAGAGTCCCCGAGATTTCTCAGTCCATTCCAGAGGAACCTCTTTGCCCTGCACTGGCTCATCTTTCACGCCGAGGATCGACTCACACCACGGTGGCACGTGGGACAGCCCTGTGCGAAAGCCTCGAGGGAAAACCACAGATCCTTTGATCCACGCGACGGGAAGCTTGACATTGCTGCTACAGCCTGGAAGGAAAGCGCACGTGCATGCCACCACTCGAGACGAGGCCTGACTCCCCTCGGGAGACTCCAGAAAGACCCAAAGATCCATGTCAGCCCCTGAGAGTAATCCTCGGTTCCGGCCCTCACTCCACACAAGGTTTTTGGTCCAGGTATCGACGGGAGAGAAATACCGAGAGGCACCCTAGCAACTCGCATGAGGACTGGCCTTTCCTGAGGCCACCATCCGGGTCCCTGAGGTCCCCGTCGTAACTCGAGAACACCTGCTGCAACTCGAGAAAATCCAGGAAGTTCTCCCTTCCAGGCGAGATGAGGCCTATTTCCGATGAGGCGTCTGGACACTAATGACACCTAACCTCTGGAACTTCGAAAGGGTCTTTCACACCCTTGCTGCAACTCAAGAAGTTCACCGCCATACCCGTCTCCACTCGAGAGGAAGCACGATCGTCCCACCCACAACCAGAGGAGACCCGTTTCCCCCTCGTAGCTCGAGAGGAGGGATCCTTTCCCTGCTTTCAATGGGAAAGAATTCCCGGTGTTCCCGTCGCATCTCAAGAGGAGGCACTCTCAACAGGAAAGGCAAGAGGAACTCCATGGTCGTACCACCATACCAAGAGTTCCCCAGATGTCTCAGTCCATTCCAGAGCAACCTCTTTGCCCTGCACAGGCTCATCTTTCACGCCGAGGATCGACTCACACCACGGTGGCACGTGGGACAGCCCTGTGGGAAAGCCTAGAGGGAAAACCACAGATCCTTTGATCCACACGACGGGAAGCGTGACATTGCTGCTACAGCCTGGAAGGAAAGCGCACGTGCATGCCCCCACTCGAGACGAGGCCTGACTCCCCTGGGGAGACTCCAGAAGTACCCAAAGATCCATGTCAGCCCCTGAGAGGAATCCTCGGTTCCGGCCCTGACTCCACACAAAGTTTTTGGCTCCGGTATCGACGGGATAGGAATCCCGAGAGGCACCCGAGCAACTCGCATGGGGACTGGCCTTTCCTGAGGACACCAGGGCGGGTCCCTGAGGTCCCCGTCGTAACTCGAGAACACCTGCCGCAACTCGAGAAAATCCAGGAAGTTCTTCCTTCCAGGCGAGATGAGGCCTATTTCCGATGAGGCGTCTGGAGACTAATGACACCGAACCTCTGGAACTTCGAAAGGGTCTTTCACACCCTTGCTGCAACTCAAGAAGTTCACCGCGATACCCGTCTCCACTCGAGAGGAAACACGATGGTCCCGCCCACATCCAGAGAAGCCCCGTTTCCCCCTCATAGCTCGAGATGAGGGATCCTTTCCCTGCTATCAACGGGAAAGAATTCCCGGCGTTCCCGTCGCATCTCAAGAGGTGGCACTCTCAACAGGAAAGATGAGAGGAACTCCATGGTCGTACCACCATTCCAAGAGTCCCCGAGATTTCTCAGTCCATTCCAGAGGAAACTCTTTGCCCTGCACTGGCTCATTTTTCACGCCGAGGATCGACTCACACCACGGTGGCTCGTGGGACAGCCCTGTGGGAAAGCCTCGAGGGTAAACCACAGATCCTTTGATCCACGCGACGGGAAGCGTGACATTGCTGCTACAGCCTGGAAGGAAAGCGCACGTGCATGCCCCTACTCGAGACGAGGCCTGACTCCCCTGGGGAGACTCCAGAAGTACCCCAAGATCCATGTCAGCCCCTGAGAGGAATCCTCGGTTCCGGCCCTGACTCCACACAAGGTTTTTGGCCCCGGTATCGACGGGAGAGGAATCCCGAGAGGCCCCCTAGCACTTCGCATGGGGACTGGCCTTTCCATAGGTCACCAGGCCGGTCCCTGAGGTCCCCGTCGTAACTGGAGAACACCTGCCGCAACTCGAGAAAATCCAGGAAGTTCTCCCTTCCAGGCGAGATGAGGCCTATTTCCGATGAGGCGTCTGGACACTAATGACACCTTACCTCTGGAACTTCGAAAGGGTCTTTCACACCCTTGCTGCAACACAAGAAGTTCACCGCCATACCCGTGTCGACTCGAGAGGAAGCATGATGGTCCCGCCCACATCCAGAGGAGCCCTGTTTCCCCCTCGTAGCTCGAGATGAGGGATCCTTTCCCTGCTTTCAACGGGAAAGAATTCCCGGCGTTCCCGTCACATCTCAAGAGGAGGCACTCTCAACAGGAAAGGCGAGAGGAACTCCATGGTCGTACCACCATTCCAAGAGTCCCCCAGATGTCTCAGTCCACTCCAGAGGAACCTCTTTGCCCTGCACTGGCTCATCTTTCACGCCGAGGATCGACTCACATCACGGTGGCACGTGGGACATTCCTGTGGGAAAGCCTCGAGGGAAAGCCTCGAGGGAAAACCACAGATCCTTTGATCCACGCCACGGGAAGCGTGACATTGCTGCTACAGCCTGGAAGGAAAGCGCACGTGCATGCCCCCACTCGAGACGAGGCCTGACTCCCCTGGGGAGACTCCAGAAGTACCCAAAGATCCATGTCAGCCCCTGAGAGGAATGCTCGGTTCCGGCCCTGACTCCACACAAGGTTTTTGGCCCCAGTATCGACGGGAGAGGAATCCCGAGAGGCCCCTAGCAAATCGCATGGGGACTGGCCTCTCCTGAGGCCACCAGGGCGGGTCCCTGAGGTCCCCGTTTTAACTCAAGAACACCTGCCGCAACTCGAGAAAATCCAGGAAGTTCTCCCTTCCAGGCGAGATGAGGCCTATTTCCGATGAGGCGTCTGGAGACTAATGACACCTAACCTCTGGAACTTCGAAAGGGTCTTTCACACCCTTGCTGCAACTCAAGAAGTTCACCGCCATACCCGTCTCCACTCGAGAGGAAGCACGATGGTCCCGCCCACATCCAGAGGAGCCCCGTTTCCCCCTCGTAGCTCCAGATGAGGGATCCTTTCCCTGCTTTCAACGGGAAAGAATTCCCGCGTTCCCGTCGCATCTCAAGAGGAGGCACTCTCAACAGGAATGTTGAGAGGAACTCCATGGTCGTACCACCATTCCAAGAGTCCCCCAGATGTCTCAGTCCATTCCAGAGGAACCTCTTTGCCCTGCACTGGCTCATCTTTCACGCCGAGGATCGACTCACACCACGGTGGCACGTGGGACAGCCCTGTGGGAAAGCCTCGAGGAAAATCCTCGAGGGAAAACCACAGATCCTTTGATCCACGCGACGGGAAGCGTGACATTGCTGCTACAGCCTGGAAGGAAAGCGCACGTGCATGCCCCCACTCGAGACGAGGCCTGACTCCCCTGGGGAGACTCCAGAAGTACCCAAAGATCCATGTCAGCCCCTGAGAGGAATCCTCGGTTCCGGCCCTGAATCCACACAAAGATTTTGGCCCCGGTATCGACAGGAGAGGAATCCCAAGAGGCCCGATAGCAACTCGCATGGGGACTGGCCTTTCCTGAGGCCACCAGGGCGGGTCCCTTATGTCCCCGTCGTAACTCGAGAACACCTGCCGCAACTCGAGAAAATCCACGAAGTTCTCCCTTCCAGGAGAGATGAAGCCTATTTCCGATGAGGGGTCTGGAGACTAATGACACCTAAACTCTGGAACTTCGAAAGGGTCTTTCACACCCTTGCTGCAACTCAAGAAGTTCACCGCCATATCCGTCTCCACTCGAGAGGAAGCACGATGGTCCCGCCCACATCCAGAGGAGCCCCGTTTCCCCCTCGTAGCTCGAGATATGGGATCCTTTCCCTGCTTTCAACGGGAAAGAATTCCCGGCGTTCCCATCGCATCTCAAGAGGAGGCAATCTCAACAGAAAAGGCGAGAGGAACTCCATTGTCGTACCACCATTCCAAGAGTCCCCCAGATGTCTCATTCCATTCCAGAGGAACCTGTTTGCCCTGCATTGGCTGATCTTTCACGCCGAGGAACGACTCACACCACGGTGGCACTAGGGACAGCCCTGTGGGAAAGCCTCGAGGGAGAACCACAGATCCTTTGATCCACGCGACGGGAAGCGTGACATTGTTTCTACAGTGTGGAAGGAAAGCGCACGTGCATGACCCCACACGAGACGAGGCCTGACTCCCCTGGGGAGACTCCAGAAGTACCCAAAGATCCATATCAGCCCCTGAGAGGAATCCTCGGTTCCGGCCCTGACTCCACACAAGGGTTTTGGCCCCAGTATCGACGGGAGAGGAATCCCGAGAGGCCACATAGCAACTCGCATTGGGACTGACCTTTCCTGAGGCCACCAGAGCGGGTCCCTGTGGTCTCCGTTGTAACTCGAGAACACCTGCCGCAACTCGAGAAAATCCAGGAAGTTCTCCCTTCCAGGCGAGATGAGGCCTCTTTCCGATGAGGCGTCTGGAGACTAATGACACCTAACCTCTGGAACTTCGAATGGGTCTTTCACACCCTTGCTGCAACTCAAGAAGTTCACCGCCATACCGGTCTCCACTCGAGAGGAAGCACGATGGTCCCGCCCACATCCAGAGGAGCCCCGTTTCCCCCTCGTAGCTCGAGATGAGGGATCCTTTCCCTGCTTTCAACGGGAAAGTATTCCCAGCGTTCCCGTCGCATCTCAAGAGGAGGCACTCTCAATAGGAAAGGGGAGAGGAACTCCATGGTCGAACCACCATTCCAAGAGTCAACCAGATGTCTCAGTCCATTCCAGAGGAACCTTTTTGCCCTGTACTGGCTCATCTTTCACGCCGAGGATCGACTCACACCACGGTGGCACGTGGGACTGCCGTGTGGGAAAGCCTCGAGGGAGGGCCTCGAGGGAAAACCACAGATCCTTTGTTCCACACGACGAGAAGCGTGACATTGCTGCTACAGCCTGGAAGGAAAGCGCACGTGCATGCCCGCACTCGAGACGAGGCCTGACTCCCCTGGGGAGACTCCAGAAGTACCCAAAGATCCATGTCAGCCCCTGAGAGGAATCCTCGGTTCCGGCACTGACTCCACACAAGGTTTTTGGCCCCGGTATCGACGGGAGAGTAATCCCGAGAGTCCCCCTAGCAACTCGCATGGGGACTGGCCTCTCCTGAGGCCACCAGGGCGGGTCCCTGAGGTCCCCGTCGTAACTCGAGAACACCTGCCGCAACTCGAGAAAATCCAGGAAGTTCTCCCTTCCAGGCGAGATGAGTCCTATTTCCGATGATGCATCTGGAGAGTAATGACACCTAACCTCTGGAACTTCGAAAGGGTCTTTCAAACCCTTGCTGCAACTCAAGAAGTTCACCTCCATTCCCGTCTCCACTCGAGAGGAAGCACGATCGTCCCGCCCTCATCCAGAGGAGCCCCGTTTCCCCCTCGTAGCTCGAGATGAGGGATCCTTTCCCTGCTTTCAACGGGAAAGAATTCCCGGCGTTCCCGTCGCTTCTCAAGAGGAGGCACTCTCAACAGGAAAGGCTAGAGGAACTCCATGGTCGTACCACCATGCCAAGAGTACCCCAGATGTCTCAGTCCATTCCAGAGGAACCTCTTTGCCCTGCACTGGCTCAACTTTCACGCCGAGGATCGACTCACACCACGGTGGCGCGTGACACAGCCCTGTGGCAAAGCCTCGAGGGAAAGCCTCGAGGGAAAACCACAGATCCTTTGATCCACGCGACGGGAAGCGTGACATTGCTGCTACAGCCTGGAAGGAAAGCGCACGTGCATGCCCGCACTCGAGACGAGGCCTGACTCCCCTGGGGAGACTCCAGAAGTACCCAAAGATCCATGTCAGCCCCTGAGAAGAATCTTCGGTTCCGGCCCTGACTCCACACAAGGTTTTTGGCCCCGGTATCGACGGGAGAGGAATACCGAGAGGCCCCCTAGCAACTCGCATGGGGACTGGCCTCTCCTGAGGCCACCAGGGCGGGTCCCTGAGGTCCCCGTCGTAACTCGAGAACACCTGCCGCAACTCGAGAAAATCCAGGAAGTTCTCCCTTCCAGGCGAGATGAGGCCTATTTCCGATGAGGCGTCTGGAGACTAATGACACCTAACCTCTGGAACTTCGAAAGGGTCTTTCACACCCTTGCTGCAACTCAAGAAGTTCACCGCCATACCCGTCTCCACTCGAGAGGAAGCACGATGGTCCCGCCCACATCCAGAGGAGCCCCGTTTCCCCCTCGGAGCTCGAGATGAGGGATCCTTTACCTGCTTTCAACGGGAAAGAATTCCCGGTGATCCCGTCGCATCTCAAGAGGAGGCACTCTCCACAGAAAAGCCGAGAGGAACTCCATGGTCGTACCACCATTCCAAGAGTCCCCCAGATGTCTCAGTCCATTCCAGATGAACCTCTTTGCCCTGCACTGGCTCATCTTTCACGCCGAGGATCGACTCACACCACGGTGGCACGTGGGACAGCCGTGTGGGAAAGCCTCGAGGGAAAGCCTCGAGGGAAAACCACAGATCCTTTGATCCACGCGACGGGAAGCGTGACATTGCTGCTACAGCCTGGAAGGAAAGCGCACGTGCATGCCCCCACTGGAGACGAGGCCTGTCTCCCCAGGCGAGACTCCAGAAGTACCCAAAGATCCATATCAGCCCCTGAGAGGAATCCTCGGTTCCGGCCCTGACCCAACACAAGGTTTTTGGCCCCGGTATCGACGGGAGAGGAATCCCGAGAGGCCCCCTAGCAACTCGCATGGGGACTGGCCTCTCCTGAGGCCACCAGGGCGGGTCCCTGAGGTCCCCGACGTAACTCGGGAACACCTGCCGCAACTCGAGAAAATCCAGGAAGTTCTCCCTTCCAGGCGAGATGAGGCCTATTTCCGATGAGGCGTCTGGAGACTAATGACACCTAACCTCTGGAACTTCGAAAGGGTCTTTCACACCCTTGCTGCAACTCAAGAAGTTCACCGCCATACCCGTCTCCACTCGAGAGGAAGCACGATGGTCCCGCCCACATCCAGAGGAGCCCCGTTTCCCCCTCGGAGCTCGAGATGAGGGATCCTTTACCTGCTTTCAACGGGAAAGAATTCCCGGTGTTCCCGTCGCATCTCAAGAGGAGGCACTCTCAACAGGAAAGGCGAGAGGAACTCCATGGTCGTACCCCCATTCCAAGAGTCCCCCAGATGTCTCAGTCCATTCCGGAGGAACCTCTTTGCCCTGCACTGGCTCATCTTTCACGCCGAGGATCGACTCACACGACGGTGGCACGTGGGACAGCCCTGTGGGAAAGCCTCGAGGGAAAGCCTCGAGGGAAAACCACAGATCCTTTGATCCACGCGACGGGATGCGTGACATTGCTGCTACAGCCTGGAAGGAAAGCGCACGTGCATGCCTCCACTCGAGACGAGGCCTGACTCCCCTGGGGAGACTCCAGAAGTACCCAAAGATCCATGTCAGCCCCTGAGTGGAATCCTCGGTTCCGGCCCTGACTCCAAAAAATTCTTTTGGCCCCGGTATCGACGGGAGAGGAATCCCGAGTGGCCCCCTAGCAACTCGCATGGGGACTGGCCTCTCCTGAGGCCACCAGGGCGGGTCCCTGAGGTCCCCGTCGAATCTCGAGAACACCTGCCGCAACTCGAGAAAATCCAGGAAGTTCTCCCTTCCAGGCGCGATGAGGCCTATTTCCAATGAGGCGTCTGGAGACTAATGACACCTAACCTCTGGAACTTCGAAAGGATCTTTCACACCCTTGCTGCAACTCAAGAAGTTCACCGCCATACCCGTCTCCACTCGAGAGGAAGCACGATGGTCCCGCCCACATCCAGAGGAGCCCCGTTTCCCCCTCGGAGCTCGAGATGAGGGATCCTTTCCCTGCTTTCAACGGGAAAGAATTTCCGGCGATCCCGTCGCATCTCAAGAGGAGGCACTCTCCACAGGAAAGCCGAGAGGAACTCCATGGTCGTACCACCATTCCAAGAGTCCCCCAGATGTCTCAGTCCATTCCAGAGGAACCTCTTTGCCCTGCACTGGCTCATCTTTCACGCCGAGGATCGACTCACACCACGGTGGCACGTGGGACAGCCCTGTGGGAAAGCCTCGAGGGAAAGCCTCGAGGGAAAACCACAGACCCTTTGATCCACGCGACGGGAAGCGTGACATTGCTGCTACAGCCTGGAAGGAAAGCGCACGTGCATGCCCCCACTCGAGACGAGGCCTGACTCCCCTGGGGAGACTCCAGAAGTACCCAAAGATCCATGTCAGCCCCTGAGAGGAATCCTCGGTTCCGGCCCTGACTCCAAAAAATTCTTTTGGCCCCGGTATCGACGGGAGAGGAATCCCGAGAGGCCCCCTAGCAACTCGCATGGGGACTGGCCTCTCCTGAGGCCACCAGGGCGGGTCCCTGAGGTCCCCGTCGTAACTCGAGAACACCTGCCGCAACTCGATAAAATCCAGGAAGTTCTCCCTTCCAGGCGAGATGAGGCCTATTTCCGATGAAGCGTCTGGAGACTAATGACACCTAACCTCTGGAACTTCGAAAGGGTCTTTCACACCCTTGCTGCAACTCAAGAAGTTCACCGCCATACCCGTCTCCACTCGAGAGGAAGCACGATGGTCCCGCCCACATCCAGAGGAGCCCCGTTTCCCCCTCAGAGCTCGAGATGAGGGATCCTTTCCCTGCTTTCAACGGGAAAGAATTCCCGGCGTTCCCGTCGCATCTCAATAGGAGGCACTCTCAACAGGAAAGGCGAGAGGAACTCCATGGTCGTACCACCATTCCAAGAGTCCCCCAGATGTCTCAGTCCATTCCAGAGGAACCTCTTTGCCCTGCACTGGCTCATCTTTCACGCCGAGGATCGACTCACACCACGGTGGCACGTGGGACAGCCCTCTGGGAAAGCCAAGAGGGAAAGCCTCGAGGGAAAACCACAGATCGTTTGATCCACGCGACGGGAAGCGTGACATTGCTGCTACAGCCTGGAAGGCAAGTGCACGTGCATGCCCCCACTCGAGACGAGGCCTGACTCCCCTGGGGAGACTCCACAAGTACCCAAAGATGCATGTCAGCCCCTGAGAGGAATCCTCGGTTCCGGCCCTGACTTCACACAAGGTTTTTGGCGCCGGTATCGACGGGAGAGGAATCCCGAGAGGCCCCCTAGCACCTCGCATGGGGACTGGCCTCTCCTGAGGCCACCAGGGCGGGTCCCTGAGGTCCCCGTCGTAACTCGAGAACACCTGCCGCAACTCGAGAAAATGCAGGAAGTTCTCCCTTCCAGGCGAGATGAGGCCTATTTCCGATAAGGCGTCTGGAGACTAATGACACCTAACCTCTCAAACTTCGAAAGGGTCTTTCACACCCTTGCTGCAACTCAAGAAGTTCACCGACATACCCGTCTCCACTCGAGAGGAAGCACGATGGTCCCGCCCACATCCAGAGGAGCCGCGTTTCCCCCTCGTAGCTCGAGATGAGGGATCCTTTCCCTGCTTTCAACGGGAAAGAATTCCCGGTGTTCCCGTCGCATCTCAAGAGGAGGCACTCTCAACACGTAAGGCGAGAGGAACTCCATGGTCGTACCACCATTCCAAGAGTCCCCCAGATGTCTCAGTCCATTCCAGAGGAACCTCTTTGCCCTGCACTGGCTCATCTTTCACGCCGAGGATCGACTCACACCACGGTGGCACGTGGGACAGCCCTGTGGGAAAACCTCGAGGGAAAGCCTCGAGGGAAAACCACAGATCCTTTGATCCACGCGACGGGAAGCGTGACATTGCTGCTACAGCCTGGAAGGAAAGCGCACGTGCATGCCCCCACTCGAGACGAGGCCTGACTCCCTTGGGGAGACTGCAGAAGTACCCAAAGATCCATGTCAGCCCCTGAGAGGAATCCTCGGTTCCGGCCCTGACTCCACACAAGGATTTTGGCCCTGGTATCAACCGGAGAGGAATCCCGAGAGGCCCCCTAGCAACTCGCATGGGGACTGGCCTCTCCTGAGGCCACCAGGGCGGGTCCCTGAGGTCCCCGTCGTAACTCGAGAACACCTGCCGCAACTCGAGAAAATCCAGGAAGTTCTCCCTTCCAGGCGAGATGAGGCCTATTTCCGATGAGGCGTCTGGAGACTAATGACACCTAACCTCTGGAACTTCGAAAGGGTCTTTCACATCCTTGCTGCAACTCAAGAAGTTCACCGCCATACCCGTCTCCACTCGAGAGGAAGCACGATGCACCTGCCAACATTCAGAGGAGCCCCGTTTCCCCCTCGGATCTCGAGATGAGGGATCCTTTCCCTGCTTTCAACGGGAAAGAATTCCCGGCGTTCCCGTCGCATCTCAAGAGGAGGCACTCTCAACAGGAAAGGCGAGAGGAACTCCATGGTCGTACCACCATTCCAAGAGTCCCCCAGATGTCTCAGTCCATTCCAGAGGAACCTCTTTGCCCTGCACTGGCTCATCTTTCACGCCGAGGATCGACTCACACCACAGTGGCACGTGGGACAGCCCTGTGGGAAAGCCTCGAGGGAAAACCACAAATCCTTTGATCCACGCGACGGGAAGCGTGACATTGCTGCTACAGCCTGGAAGGAAAGCGCACGTGCATGCCCCCACTCGAGACGAGGCCAGAATCACCTGGGGAGACTCCAGAAGTACCCAAAGATCCATTTCAGCCCCTGAGAGGAATCCTCGGTTTCGGCCCTGACTCCAAAAAATTCTTTTGGCCCCGGTATCGACGGGAGAGGAATCCCGAGAGGCCCCCTAGCAACTCGCATGGGGACTGGCCTCTCCTGAGGCCACCAGGGCGGGTGCCTGAGGTCCCCGTCGTAACTCGAGAACACCTGCCGCAACTCGAGAAAATCCAGGAAGTTCTCCCTTCCAGGCGAGATGAGGCCTATTTCCGATGAGGCGTCTGGAGACTAATGACACCTAACCTCTGGAACTTCGAAAGGGTCTTTCACACCCTTGCTGCAACTCAAGAAGTTCACCGCCATACCCGTCTCCACTCGAGAGGAAGCACGATGGTCCCGCCCACATCCAGAGGAGCCCCGTTTCCCCCTCGGAGCTCGAGATGAGGGATCCTTTCCCTGCTTTCAACGGGAAAGAATTCCCGGCGATCCCGTCGCATCTCAAGAGGAGGCACTCTCCACAGGAAAGCTGAGAGGAACTCCATGGTCGTACCACCATTCCAAGAGTCCCCCAGATGTCTCAGTCCATTCCAGAGGAACCTCTTTGCCCTGCACTGGCTCATCTTTCACGCCGAGGATCGACTCACACCACGGTGGCACCTGGGACAGCCCTGTGGGAAAGCCTCGAGGGAAAGCCTCGAGGGAAAACCACAGATCCTTTGATCCACGCGACGGGAACCATGACATTGCTGCTACAGCCTGGAAGGAAAGCGCACGTGCATGCTCCCACTCGAGACGAGGCCTGAATCCCCTGGGGAGACTATAGAAGTACCCAAAGATCCATTTCAGGCCCTGAGAGGAATCCTCGGTTCCGGCCCTGACTCCAAAAAATTCTTTTGGCCCCGGTCTCGACGGGAGAGGAATCCCGAGAGGCCCCCTAGCAACTCGCATGGGGACTGGCCTCTCCTGAGGCCACCAGGGCGGGTGCCTGAGGTCCCCGTCGTAACTCGAGAACACCTGCCGCAACTCGAGAAAATCCAGGAAGTTCTCCCTTCCAGGCGAGATGAGGCCTATTTCCGATGAGGCGTCTGGAGACTAATGACACCTAACCTCTGGAACTTCGAAAGGGTCTTTCACACCCTTGCTGCAACTCAAGAAGTTCACCGCCATACCCGTCTCCACTCGAGAGGAAGCACGATGGTCCCGCCCACATCCAGAGGAGCCCCGTTTCCCCCTCGGAGCTCGAGATGAGGGATCCTTTCCCTGCTTTCAACGGGAAAGAATTCCCGGCGATCCCGTCGCATCTCAAGAGGAGGCACTCTCCACAGGAAAGCTGAGAGGAACTCCATGGTCGTACCACCATTCCAAGAGTCCCCCAGATGTCTCAGTCCATTCCAGCGGAACCTCTTTGCCCTGCACTGGCTCATCTTTCACGCCGAGGATCGACTCACACCATGGTGGCACGTGGGACAGCCCTGTGGGAAAGCCTCGAGGGAAAGCCTCGAGGGAAAACCACAGATCCTTTGATCCACGCGACGGGAACCATGACATTGCTGCTACAGCCTGGAAGGAAAGCGCACGTGCATGCTCCCACTCGAGACGAGGCCTGAATCCCCTGGGGAGACTCCAGAAGTACCCAAAGATCCATTTCAGCCCCTGAGAGGAATCCTCGGTTCCGGCCCTGACTCCACACAAGGTTTTTGGCCCTGGTATCGACGGGAGAGGAATCCCGAGAGGCCCCCTAGCAACTCGCATGGGGACTGGCCTCTCCTGAGGCCACCAGGGCGAGTCCCTGAGGTCCCCGTCGTAACTCGGGAACACCTGCCGCAACTCGAGAAAATCCAGGAAGTTCTCCCTTCCAGGCGAGATGAAGCCTATTTCCGATGAGGGGTCTGGAGACTAATGACACCTAACCTCTGGAACTTCGAAAGGGTCTTTCACACCCTTGCTGCAACTCAAGATGTTCACCGCCATACCCGTCTCCACTCGAGAGGAAGCACGTTGGTCGCGGCCACATCCAGAGGAGCCCCGTTTACCCCTCGTAGCTCGAGATGAGGGATCCTTTCCCTGCATTCAACAGGAAAGAATTCCCGGCGTTCCCATCGCATCTCAAGAGGAGGCACTCTCGACAGGAAAGTCGAGAGGAACTCCATGGTCGTACCACCATGCCAAGAGTCCCCCACATGTCTCAGTCCATTCCATAGGATCCTCTTTGCCCTGCACTGGCTCATCTTTCACGCCTAGGATCGACTCACACCACAGTGGCACGTGGGACAGCCATGTGGAAAAGCCTCGAGGGAAAGCCTCGAGGGAAAACCACAGATCCTTTGATCCACGCCACGGGAAGCGTGACATTGCTGCTACAGCCTGGAAGGAAAGCGCACGTGCATGCCCCCACTCGAGACGAGGCCTGACTCCCCTGCGGAGACTCCAGAAGTACCCAAAGATCCATGTCAGCCCCTGAGAGGAATCCTCGGTTCCGGCCCTGAATCCACACAAAGATTTTGGCCCCGGTATGGACAGGAGAGGAATCCCGAGAGGCCCCATAGCAACTCGCATGTGGACTGGCCTTTCCTGAGGCCACCAGGGCGGGTCCCTGATGTCCCCGTCGTAACTCGAGAACACCTGACGCAACTCGAGAAAATCCACGAAGTTCTCCCTTCCAGGAGAGATGAAGCCTATTTCCGATGAGGAGTCCGGAGACTAATGACACCTAACCTCTGGAACTTCGCAAGGGTCTTTCACACCCTTGCTGCAACTCAAGAAGTTCACTGCCATACCCGTCTCCACTCGAGAGGAAACACGATGGTCCCGCCCACATCCAGAGGAGCCCCGTTTCCCCCTAGTAGCTCGAGATACGGGATCCTTTCCCTGCTTTCAACTGGAAAGAATTCCCGGCGTTCCCATCGCATCTCAAGAGGAGGCACTCTCAACAGGAAAGGCGAGAGGAACTCCATTGTCGTACCACCATTCCAAGAGTCCCCCAGATGTCTCATTCCATTCCAGAGGAACCTGTTTGCCCTGCATTGGCTCATCTTTCACGCCGAGGAACGACTCACACCACGGTGGCACTAGGGACAGCCCTGTGGGAAAGCCTCGAGGGAGAACCACAGATCCTTTGATCCACGCGACGGGAAGCGTGACATTGCTTCTACAGTGTGGAAGGAAAGCGCACGTGCATGACCCCACACGAGACGAGGCCTGACTCCCCTGGGGAGACTCCAGAAGTACCCAAAGATCCATATCAGCCCCTGAGAGGAAACCTCGGTTCCGGCCCTGACTCCACACAAGGGTTTTGGCCCCAGTATCGACGGGAGAGGAATCCCGAGAGGACCCCTAGCAACTCGCTTGGGGACTGGCCTCTCCTGAGGCCACCAGGGCGGGTCCCTGAGGTCCCCGTCGTAACTCGAGAACACCTGCCCCAACTCGAGAAAATCCAGGAAGTTCTCCCTTCCAGGCGAGATGAGGCCTATTTCCGATGAGGCGTCTGGAGACTAATGACACCTAACCTCTGGAACTTCGAAAGGGTCTTTCACACCCTTGCTGCAACTCAAGAAGTTCACCGCCATACCCGTCTCCACTCGAGAGGAAGCACGATGGTCCCGCCCACATCCAGAGGAGCCCCGTTTCCCCCTCGGAGCTCGAGATGAGGGATCCTTTCCTTGCTTTCAACGGGAAAGAATTCCCGGCGTTCCCTTCGCATCTCAAGAGGATGCACTCTCGACAGGAAAGTCGAGAGGAGCTCCATGGTCGTACCACCATTCCAAGAGTCCCCCACATGTCTCAGTCCATTCCATAGGAACCTCTTTACCCTGCACTGGCTCATCTTTCACGCCGAGGATCGACTCACACCACGGTGGCGCGTGACACAGCCCTGTGGCAAAGCCTCGAGGGAAAGCCTCGAGGGAAAACCACAGATCCTTTGATCCACGCGACGGGAAGCGTGACATTGCTGCTACAGCCTGGAAGGAAAGCGCACGTGCATGCCCGCACTCGAGACGAGGCCTGACTCCCCTGGGGAGACTCCAGAAGTACCCAAAGATCCATGTCAGCCCCTGAGAAGAATCCTCGGTTCCGGCCCTGACTCCACACAAGGTTTTTGGCCCCGGTATCGACGGGAGAGGAATCCCGAGAGGCCCCCTAGCAACTCGCATGGGGACTGGCCTCTCCTGAGGCCACCAGGGCGGGTCCCTGAGGTCCCCGTCGTAACTCGAGAACACCTGCCGCAACTCGAGAAAATCCAGGAAGTTCTCCCTTCCAGGCGAGATGAGGCCTATTTCCGATGAGGCGTCTGGAGACTAATGACACCTAAACTCTGGAACTTCGAAAGGGTCTTTCACACCCTTTCTGCAACTCAAGAAGTTCACCGCCATACCCGTATCCACTCGAGAGGAAGCACGATGGTCCCGCCCACATCCAGAGGAGCCCCGTTTCCCCTCGGAGCTCGAGATGAGGGATCCTTTCCCTGCTTTCAACGGGAAAGAATTCCCGGCGATCCCGTCGCATCTCAAGAGGAGGCACTCTCCACAGAAAAGCCGAGAGGAACTCCATGGTCGTACCTCCATTCCAAGAGTCCCCCAGATGTTTCAGTCCATTCCAGAGGAACCTCTTTGCCCTGCACTGGCTCATCTTTCACGCCGAGGATCGACTCACACCACGGTGGCACGTGGAACAGCCCTGTGGGAAAGCCTCGAGGGAAAGCCTCGAGGGAAAACCACAGATCCTTTGATCCACGCGACGGGAAGCGTGACATTGCTGCTACAGCCTGGAAGGAAAGCCCACGTGCATGCCCCCACTGGAGACGAGGCCTGTCTCCCCAGGCGAGACTCCAGAAGTACCCAAAGATACATATCAGCCCCTGAGAGGAATCCTCGGTTCCGGCCCTGACCCAACACAAGGTTTTTGGCCCCGGTATCGACGGGAGAGGAATCCCGAGAGGCCCCCTAGCAACTCGCATGGGGACTGGCCTCTCCTGAGGCCACCAGGGCGGGTCCCTGAGGTCCCCGTCGTAACTCGGGAACACCTGCCGCAACTCGAAAAAATCCAGGAAGTTCTCCCTTCCAGGCGAGATGAGGCCTATTTCCGATGAGGCGTCTGGAGACTAATGACACCTAACCTCTGGAACTTCGAAAGGTCTTTCACACCCTTGCTACAACTCAAGAAGTTCACCGACATACCGGTCTCCACTCGAGAGGAAGCACGATGGTCCCGCCCACATCCAGAGGAGCCCCGTTTCCCCCTCGTAGCTCGAGATGAGGGATCCTTTCCCTGCTTTCAACGGGAAAGAATTCCCGGTGTTCCCGTCGCATCTCAAGAGGAGGCACTCTCAACACGTAAGGCGAGAGGAACTCCATGGTCGTACCACCATTCCAAGAGTCCCCCAGATGTCTCAGTCCATTCCAGAGGAACCTCTTTGCCCTGCACTGGCTCATCTTTCACGCCGAGGATCGACTCACACCACGGTGGCACGTGGGACAGCCCTGTGGGAAAGCCTCGAGGGAAAGCCTCGAGGGAAAACCACAGATCCTTTGATCCACGCGACGGGAAGCGTGACATTGCTGCTACAGCCTGGAAGGAAAGCGCACGTGCATGCCCCCACTCGAGACGAGGCCTGACTCCCTTGGGGAGACTGCAGAAGTACCCAAAGATCCATGTCAGCCCCTGAGAGGAATCCTCGGTTCCGGCCCTGACTCCACACAAGGATTTTGGCACTGGTATCAACCGGAGAGGAATCACGAGAGGCCCCCTAGCAACTCGCATGGGGACTGGCCTCTCCTGAGGCCACCAGGGCGGGTCCCTGAGGTCCCCGTCGTAACTCGAGAACACCTGCCGCAACTCGAGAAAATCCAGGAAGTTCTCCCTTCCAGGCGAGATGAGGCCTATTTCCGATGAGGCGTCTGGAGACTAATGACACCTAACCTCTGGAACTTCGAAAGGGTCTTTCACACCCTTGCTGCAACTCAAGAAGTTCACCGCCATACCCGTCTCCACTCGAGAGGAAGCACGATGCACCTGCCAACATTCAGAGGAGCCCCGTTTCCCCCTCGGATCTCGAGATGAGGGATCCTTTCCCTGCTTTCAACGGGAAAGAATTCCCGGCGTTCCCGTCGCATCTCAAGAGGAGGCACTCTCAACAGGAAAGGCGAGAGGAACTCCATGGTCGTACCACCATTCAAAGAGTCCCCCAGATGTCTCAGTCCATTCCAGAGGAACCTCTTTGCCCTGCACTGGCTCATCTTTCACGCCGAGGATCGACTCACACCACGGTGGCACGTGGGACAGCCCTGTGGGAAAGCCTCGAGGGAAAACCACAGATCCTTTGATCCACGCGACGGGAAGCGTGACATTGCTGCTACAGCCTGGAAGGAAAGCGCACGTGCATGCCCCCACTCGAGACGAGGCCTGAATCCCCTGGGGAGACTCCAGAAGTACCCAAAGATCCATATCAGCCCCTGAGAGGAATCCTCGGTTCCGGCCCTGACTCCACACAAGGTTTTTGGCCCCGGTATCGACGGGAGCGGAATCCCGAGAGGCCCCCTAGCAACTCGCATGGGGACTGGCCTCTCCTGAGGCCACCAGGGCGGGTCCCTGAGGTCCCCGTCGTAACTCGGGAACACCTGCCGCAACTCGAGAAAATCCAGGAAGTTCTCCCTTCCAGGCGAGATGAGGCCTATTTCCGATGAGGCGTCTTGAGACTAATGACACCTAACCTCTGGAACTTCGAAAGGGTCTTTCACACCATTGCTGCAACTCAAGAAGTTAACCGCCATACCTGTCTCCACTCTAGGGGAAGCACGATGGTCCCGCCCACATCCAGAGGAGCCCCGTTTCCCCCTCGTAGCTCGAGATGAGGGATCCTTTCCCTGCTTTCAACGGGAAAGAATTCCCGGCGTTCCCGTCGCATCTCAAGAGGAGGCACTCTCAACAGGAAAGGCGAGAGGAACTCCATGGTCGTACCACCATTCCAAGAGTCCCCCAGATGTCTCAGTCCATACCAGAGGAACCTCTTTGCACTGCACTGGCTCATCTTTCACGCCGAGGATCGACTCACACCACGGTGGCACGTGGGACAGCCCTGTGGGAAAGCCTCGAGGGAAAGCATCGAGGGAAAACCACAGATCCTTTGCTCCACGCGACGGGAAGCGTGACATTGCTGCTACAGCCTGGAAGGAAAGCGCACGTGCATGCCCCCACTCGAGACGAGGCCTGACTCCCTTGGGGAGACTGCAAAAGTACCCAAAGATCCATGTCAGCCCCTGAGAGGAATCCTCGCTTCCGGCCCTGACTCCAAAAAATGTTTTTGGGCCCGGTATCGACGGGAGAGGAATCCTGAGAGGCCCCCTAGCAACTCGCATGGGGACTGGCCTCTTCTGAGGCCACCAGGGCGGGTCCCTGAGGTTCCCGTCGTAACTCGAGAACACCTGCCGCAACTCGAGAAAATCCAGGAAGTTCTCCCTTCCAGGCGAGATGAGGCCTATTTCCGATGAGGCGTCTGGAGACTAATGACACATAACCTCTGGAACTTCGAAAGGGTCTTTCAAATCCTTGCTGCAACTCAAGAAGTTCACCGCCATACCTGTCTCCACTCGAGAGGAAGCACGATGGTCCCGCCCACATCCAGAGGAGCCCCGTTTCCCCCTCGTAGCTCGAGATGAGGGATCCTTTCCCTGCTTTCAACGGGAAAGAATTCCCGGCGTTCCCGTCGCATCTCAAGAGGAGGCACTCTCAACAGGAAAGGCGAGAGGAACTCCATGGTCGTACCACCATTCCAAGAGTCCCCCAGATGTCTCAGTCCATTCCAGAGGAAACTCTTTGCCCTGCACTGGCTCATCTTTCACGCCGAGGATCGACTCACACCACGGTGGCACGTGGGAGAGCCCTGTGGGAAAGCCTCGAGGGAAAGCCTCGAGGGAAAACCACAGATCCTTTGATCCACGCCACGGGAAGCGTGACATTGCTGCTACAGCCTGGAAGGAAAGCGCACGTGCATGCCCCCACTCGAGACGAGGCCTGACTCCCCTGGGGAGACTCCAGAAGTACCCAAAGATCCATGTCAGCCCCTGAGAGGAATCCTCGGTTCCGGCCCTGACTCCAAAAAATTCTTTTGGCCCCGGTATCGACGGGAGAGGTATCCCGAGTGGCCCCCTAGCAACTCTCATGGGGACTGGCCTCTCCTGAGGCCACCAGGGCGTGTCCCTGAGGTCCCCGTCGTAACTCGAAAACACCTGCCGCAACTCGAGAAAATCCAGGAAGTTCTCCCTTCCAGGCGAGATGAGGCCTATTTCCGATGAGGCGTCTGGAGACTAATGACACCTAACCTCTGGAACTTCGAAAGGGTCTTTCACACCCTTGCTGCAACTCAAGAAGTTGACCACCATACCCGTCTCCAATCGAGAGGAAGCACGATGGTCCCGCCCACATCCAGAGGAGCCCCGTTTCCCCCTCGGAGCTCGAGATGAGGGATCCTTTCCCTGCTTTCAACGGGAAAGAATTCCCGGCGATCCCGTCGCATCTCAAGAGGAGGCACTCTCCACAGGAAAGCCGAGAGGAACTCCATGGTCGTACCACCATTCCAAGAGTCCCCCAGATGTCTCAGTCCATTCCAGAGGAACCTCTTTGCCCTGCACTGGCTCATCTTTCACGCCGAAGATCGACTCACACCACGGTGGCACGTGGGACAGCCCTGTGGGAAAGCCTCGAGGGAAAGCCTCGAGGGAAAACCACAGATCCTTTGATCCACGCGACGGGAAGTGTGACATTACTGCTACAGCCTGGAAGGAAAGCGCACGTGCATGCCCCCACTCGAGACGAGGCCTGAATCCCCTGGGGAGACTACAGAAGTACCCAAAGATCCATTTCAGCCCCTGAGAGGAATCCTCGGTTCCGGCCCTGACTCCACACAAGGTTTTTGGCCCCGGTATCGACGGAAGAGGAATCCCGAGAGGCCCCCTAGCAACTCGCATGGGGACTGGCCTCTCCTGAGGCCACCAGGGCGGGTCCCTGAGGTCCCCGTCGTAACTCGGGAACACCTGCCGCAACTCGAGAAAATCCAGGAAGTTCTCCCTTCCAGGCGAGATGAGGCCTATTTCCGATGAGGCGTCTGGAGACTAATGACACCTAACCTCTGGAACTTCGAAAGGGTCTTTCACACCCTTGCTGCAACTCAAGAAGTTCACCGCCATACCTGTCTCCACTCGAGAGGAAGCACGATGGTCCCGCCCACATCCAGAGGAGCCCCGTTTCCCCCTCGTAGCTCGAGATGAGGGATCCTTTCCCTGCTTTCAACGGGAAAGAATTCCCGGCGTTCCCGTCGCATCTCAAGAGGAGGCACTCTCAACAGGAAAGGCGAGAGGAACTCCATGGTCGTACCACCATTCCAAGAGTCCCCCAGATGTCTCAGTCCATTCCAGAGGAAACTCTTTGCCCTTCACTGGCTCATCTTTCACGCCGAAGATCGACTCACACCACGGTGGCACGTGGGAGAGCCCTGTGGGAAAGCCTCGAGGGAAAGCCTCGAGGGAAAACCACAGATCCTTTGATCCACGCCACGGGAAGCGTGACATTGCTGCTATAGCCTGGAAGGAAAGCGCACGTGCATGCCCTGACTCGAGACGAGGCCTGACTCCCTTGGGGAGACTCCAGAAGTACCCAAAGATCCATGTCAGCCCCTGAGAGGAATCCTCGGTTCCGGCCCTGACTCCAAAAAATTCTTTTGGCCCCGGTATCGACGGGAGAGGAATCCCGAGAGGCCCCCTAGCAACTCGCATGGGGATTGGCCTCTCCTGAGGCCACCAAGGCGGGTCCCTGAGGTCCCCGTCGTAACTCGAGAACACCTGCCGCAACTCGAGAAAATCCAGGAAGTTCTCCCTTCCAGGCGAGATGAGGCCTATTTCCGATGAGGCGTCTGGAGACTAATGACACATAACCTCTGGAACTTCGAAAGGGTCTTTCACACCCTTGCTGCAACTCAAGAAGTTCACCGCCATACCTGTCTCCACTCGAGAGGAAGCACGATGGTCCCGCCCACATCCAGAGGAGCCCCGTTTCCCCCTCGTAGCTCGAGATGAGGGATCCTTTCCCTGCTTTCAACGGGAAAGAATTCCCGGCGTTCCCGTCGCATCTCAAGAGGAGGCACTCTCAACAGGAAAGGCGAGAGGAACTCCATGGTCGTACCACCATTCCAAGAGTCCCCCAGATGTCTCAGTCCATTCCAGAGGAAACTCTTTGCCCTGCACTGGCTCATCTTTCACGCCGAGGATCGACTCACACCACGGTGGCACGTGGGAGAGCCCTGTGGGAAAGCCTCGAGGGAAAGCCTCGAGGGAAAACCACAGATCCTTTGATCCACGCCACGGGAAGCGTGACATTGCTGCTACAGCCTGGAAGGAAAGCGCACGTGCATGCCCCGACTCGAGACGAGGCCTGACTCCCTTGGGGACACTCCAGAAGTACCCAAAGATCCATGTCAGCCCCTGAGAGGAATCCTCGGTTCCGGCCCTGACTCCAAAAAATTCTTTTGGCCCCGGTATCGACGGGAGAGGAATCCCGAGAGGCCCACTAGCAACTCGCATGGGGACTGGCCTCTCCTGAGGCCACCAGGGCGGGTCCCTGAGGTCCCCGTCGTAACTCGAGAACACCTGCCGCAACTCGAGAAAATCCAGGAAGTTCTCCCTTCCAGGCGAGATGAGGCCTATTTCCGATGAGGCGTCTGGAGATAAATGACACCTAACTTCTGGAACTTCGAAAGGGTCTTTCACACCCTTGCTGCAACTCAAGAAGTTCACCGTCATACCCGCCTCCACTCGGGAGGAAGCACGATGGTCCCGCCCACATCCAGAGGAGTCCCGTTTCCCCCTCGTAGCTCGAGATGAGGGATCCTTTCCCTGCTTTCAACGGGAAAGAATTCCCGGCGTTCCCGTCGCATCTCAAGAGGAGGCACTCTCAACAGGAAAGGCGAGAGGAACTCCATGGTCGTACCACCATTCCAAGAGTCCCCCAGATGTCTCAGTCCATTCCAGAGGAACCTCTTTGCCCTGCACTGGCTCATCTTTCACGCCGAGGATCGACTCACACCACGGTGGCACGTGGGACAGCCCTGTGGGAAAGCCTCGAGGGAAAGCCTCGAGGGAAAACCACAGATCCTTTGATCCATGCGACGGGAAGCGTGACATTGCTGCTACAGCCTGGAAGGAAAGCGCACGTGCATGCCCCCACTCGAGACGAGGCCTGACTCCCTTGGGGAGACTGCAGAAGTACCCAAAGATCCATGTCAGCCCCTGAGAGGAATCCTCGGTTCCGGCCCTGACTCCACACAAGGTTTTTGGCCCTGGTATCAACGGGAGAGGAATCTCGAGAGGCCCCCTAGCAATTCGCATGGGGACTGGCCTCTCCTGAGGCCACCAGGGCGGATCCCTGAGGTCCCCGTCGTAACTCGAGAACACCTGCCGCAACTCGAGAAAATCCAGGAAGTTCTCCCTTCCAGGCGAGATGAGGCCTATTTCCGATGAGGCGTCTGGAGACTAATGACACCTAACCTCTGGAACTTCGAAAGGGTCTTTCACACCCTTGCTGCAACTCAAGAAGTTCACCGCCATACCCGTCTCCACTCGAGAGGAAGCACGATGGTCCCGCCCACATCCAGAGGAGCCCCGTTTCCCCCTCGGAGCTCGAGATGAGGGATCCTTTCCCTGCTTTCAACGGGAAAGAATTCCCGGCGATCCCGTCGCATCTCAAGAGGAGGCACTCTCCACAGGAAAGCCGAGAGGAACTCCATGGTCGTACCAACATTCCAAGAGTCCCCCAGATGTCTCAGTCCATTTCAGAGGAACCTCTTTGCCCTTCACTGGCTCATCTTTCACGCCGAGGATCAACTCACAACACGGTGGAAAGTGGGACAGCCCTGTGGGTAAGCCTCGAGGGAAAGCCTCGAGGGAAAACCACAGATCCTTTGATCCACGCGACGGGAAGCGTGACATTGCTGCTACAGCCTGGAAGGAAAGCGCACGTGCATGCCCCCACTCGAGACGAGGCCTGACTCCCCTGGGGAGACTCCAGAAGTACCCAAAGATCCATGTCAGCCCCTGAGAGGAATCCTCGGTTCCGGCCCTGACTCCAAAAAATTCTTTTGGCCCCGGTATCGACGGGAGAGGTATCCCGAGTGGCCCCCTAGCAACTCTCATGGGGACTGGCCTCTCCTGAGGCCACCAGGGCGGGTCCCTGAGGTCCCCGTCGTAACTCGAAAACACCTGCCGCAACTCGAGAAAATCCAGGAAGTTCTCCCTTCCAGGCGAGATGAGGCCTATTTCCGATGAGGCGTCTGGAGACTAATGACACCTAACCTCTGGAACTTCGAAAGGGTCTTTCACACCCTTGCTGCAACTCAAGAAGTTGACCACCATACCCGTCTCCAATCGAGAGGAAGCACGATGGTCCCGCCCACATCCAGAGGAGCCCCGTTTCCCCCTCGGAGCTCGAGATGAGGGATCCTTTCCCTGCTTTCAACGGGAAAGAATTCCCGGCGATCCCGTCGCATCTCAAGAGGAGGCACTCTCCACAGGAAAGCCGAGAGGAACTCCATGGTCGTACCACCATTCCAAGAGTCCCCCAGATGTCTCAGTCCATTCCAGAGGAACCTCTTTGCCCTGCACTGGCTCATCTTTCACGCCGAAGATCGACTCACACCACGGTGGCACGTGGGACAGCCCTGTGGGAAAGCCTCGAGGGAAAGCCTCGAGGGAAAACCACAGATCCTTTGATCCACGCGACGGGAAGCGTGACATTACTGCTACAGCCTGGAAGGAAAGCGCACGTGCATGCCCCCACTCGAGACGAGGCCTGAATCCCCTGGGGAGACTACAGAAGTACCCAAAGATCCATTTCAGCCCCTGAGAGGAATCCTCGGTTCCGGCCCTGACTCCACACAAGGTTTTTGGCCCCGGTATCGACGGAAGAGGAATCCCGAGAGGCCCCCTAGCAACTCGCATGGGGACTGGCCTCTCCTGAGGCCACCAGGGCGGGTCCCTGAGGTCCCCGTCGTAACTCGGGAACACCTGCCGCAACTCGAGAAAATCCAGGAAGTTCTCCCTTCCAGGCGAGATGAGGCCTATTTCCGATGAGGCGTCTGGAGACTAATGACACCTAACCTCTGGAACTTCGAAAGGGTCTTTCACACCCTTGCTGCAACTCAAGAAGTTCACCGCCATACCTGTCTCCACTCGAGAGGAAGCACGATGGTCCCGCCCACATCCAGAGGAGCCCCGTTTCCCCCTCGTAGCTCGAGATGAGGGATCCTTTCCCTGCTTTCAACGGGAAAGAATTCCCGGCGTTCCCGTCGCATCTCAAGAGGAGGCACTCTCAACAGGAAAGGCGAGAGGAACTCCATGGTCGTACCACCATTCCAAGAGTCCCCCAGATGTCTCAGTCCATTCCAGAGGAAACTCTTTGCCCTTCACTGGCTCATCTTTCACGCCGAAGATCGACTCACACCACGGTGGCACGTGGGAGAGCCCTGTGGGAAAGCCTCGAGGGAAAGCCTCGAGGGAAAACCACAGATCCTTTGATCCACGCCACGGGAAGCGTGACATTGCTGCTACAGCCTGGAAGGAAAGCGCACGTGCATGCCCTGACTCGAGACGAGGCCTGACTCCCTTGGGGAGACTCCAGAAGTACCCAAAGATCCATGTCAGCCCCTGAGAGGAATCCTCGGTTCCGGCCCTGACTCCAAAAAATTCTTTTGGCCCCGGTATCGACGGGAGAGGAATCCCGAGAGGCCCCCTAGCAACTCGCATGGGGATTGGCCTCTCCTGAGGCCACCAAGGCGGGTCCCTGAGGTCCCCGTCGTAACTCGAGAACACCTGCCGCAACTCGAGAAAATCCAGGAAGTTTACCCTTCCAGGCGAGATGAGGCCTATTTCCGATGAGGCGTCTGGAGATAAATGACACCTAACTTCTGGAAATTCGAAAGGGTCTTTCACACCCTTGCTGCAACTCAAGAAGTTCACCGCCATACCCGTCTCCACTCGGGAGGAACCACGATGGTCCCGCCCACATCCAGAGGAGTCCCGTTTCCCCCTCGTAGCTCGAGATGAGGGATCCTTTCCCTGCTTTCAACGGGAAAGAATTCCCGGCGTTCCCGTCGCATCTCAAGAGGAGGCACTCTCAACAGGAAAGGCGAGAGGAACTCCATGGTCGTACCACCATTCCAAGAGTCCCCCAGATGTCTCAGTCCATTCCAGAGGAACCTCTTTGCCCTGCACTGGCTCATCTTTCACGCCGAGGATCGACTCACACCACGGTGGCACGTGGGACAGCCCTGTGGGAAAGCCTCGAGGGAAAGCCTCGAGGGAAAACCACAGATCCTTTGATCCACGCCACGGGAAGCGTGACATTGCTGCTACAGCCTGGAAGGAAACCGCAAGTGCATGCCCCCACACGAGACGAGGCCTGACTCCCCAGGGGAGACTCCAGAAGTACCCAAAGATCCATGTCAGCCCCTGAGAGGAATCCTCGGTTCCGGCCCTGACTCCACACAAGGTTTTTGGCCCCGGTATCGACGGGAGAGGAATCCCGAGAGGCCCCCTAGCAACTCGCATGGGGACTGGCCTCTCCTGAGGCCACCAGGGCGGGTGCCTGAGGTCCCCGTAGTAACTCGAGAACACCTGCCGCAACTCGAGAAAATCCAGGAAGTTCTCCCTTCCAGGCGAGATGAGGCCTATTTCCGATGAGGCGTCTGGAGACTAATGACACCTAAACTCTGGAACTTCGAAAGGGTCTTTCACACCCTTGCTGCAACTCAAGAAGTTCACCGCCATACCCGTCTCCACTCGAGAGGAAGCACGATGGTCCCGCCCACATCCAGAGGAGACCCGTTTCCCCCTCGGAGCTCGAGATGAGGGATCCTTTCCCTGCTTTCAACGGGAAAGAATTCCCGGCGATCCCGTCGCATCTCAAGAGGAGTCACTCTCCACAGGAAAGCTGAGAGGAACTCCATGGTCGTACCACCATTCCAAGAGTCCCCCAGATGTCTCAGTCCATTCCAGAGGAACCTCTTTGCCCTGCACTGGCTCATCTTTCACGCCGAGGATCGACTCACACCACGGTGGCACGTGTGACAGCCCTGTGGGAAAGCCCCGAGGGAAAGCCTCGAGGGAAAACCACAGATCCTTTGATCCACGCGACGGGAACCATGACATTGCTGCTACAGCCTGGAAGGAAAGCGCACGTGCATGCTCCCACTCGAGACGAGGCCTGAATCCCCTGGGGAGACTCCAGAAGTACCCAAAGATCCATTTCAGCCCCTGAGAGGAATCCTCGGTTCCGGCCCTGACTCCACACAAGGTTTTTGGCCCCGGTATCGACGGGAGAGGAATCCCGAGAGGCCCCCTAGCAACTCGCATGGGGACTGGCCTCTCCTGAGGCCACCAGGGCGGGTCCCTGAGGTCCCCGTCGTAACTCGGGAACACCTGCCGCAACTCGAGAAAATCCAGGAAGTTCTCCCTTCCAGGCGAGATGAGGCCTATTTCCGATGAGGCGTCTGGAGACTAATGACACCTAACCTCTGGAACTTCTAAAGGGTCTTTCACACCCTTGCTACAACTCAAGAAGTTCACCGCCATACCTGTCTCCACTCTAGAGGAAGCACGATGGTCCCGCCCACATCCAGAGGAGCCCCGTTTCCCCCTCGTAGCTCGAGATGAGGGATCCTTTCCCTGCTTTCAACCGGAAAGAATTCCCGGCGTTCCCGTCGCATCTCAAGAGGAGGAACTCTCAACAGGAAAGGCGAGATTAACTCCATGGTCGTGCCACCATTCCAAGAGTCCCCCAGATGTCTCAGTCCATTCCAGAGGAAACTCTTTGCCCTGCACTGGCTCATCTTTCACGCCGAGGATCGACTCACACCACGGTGGCACGTGGGACAGCCATGTGGGAAAGCCTCGAGGGAAAGCCTCGAAGGAAAACCACAGACCCTTTGATCCACGCGACGGGAAGCGTGACATTGCTGCTACAGCCTGGAAGGAAAGCGCACGTGCATGCCCCCACTCGAGACGAGGCCTGTCTCCCCTGGCGAGACTCCAGAAGTACCCAAAGATCCATATTAGCCCCTGAGAGGAATCCTCGGTTCCGGCCCTGACTCCACACAAGGTTTTTGGCCCCGGTATCGACGGGAGAGGAATCCCGAGAGGCCCCCTAGCAACTAGCATGGGGACTGGCCTCTCCTGAGGCCACCAGGGCGGGTCCCTGAGGTCCCCGTCGTAACTCGAAAACACCTGCCGCAACTCGAGAAAATCCAGGAAGTTCTCCCTTCCAGGCGAGATGAGGCCTATTTCCGATGAGGCGTCTGGAGACAAATGACACCTAACCTCTGGAACTTCGAAAGGGTCTTTCACACCCTTGCTGCAACTCAAGAAGTTCACCGCCATACCCGTCTCCACTCGAGAGGAAGCACGATGGTCCCGCCCACATCCAGAGGAGCCCCGTTTCCCCCTCGGAGCTCGAGATGAGGGATCCTTTCCCTGCTTTCAACGGGAAAGAATTCCCGGCGATCCCGTCGCATCTCAAGAGGAGGCACTCTCCACAGGAAAGCCGAGAGGAACTCCATGGTCGTACCACCATTCCAAGAGTCCCCCAGATGTCTCAGTGCATTCCGGAGGAACCTCTTTGCCCTGCACTGGCTCATCTTTCACGCCGAGGATCGACTCACACCACGGTGGCACGTGGGACAGCCCTGTGGGAAAGCCTCGAGGGAAAGCCTCGAGGGAAAACCACAGATCCTTTGATCCACGCGACGGGAATCGTGACATTGCTGCTACAGCCTGGAAGGAAAGCGCACGTGCATGCCCCCACTCGAGACGAGACCTGAATCCCCTGGGGAGACTCCAGAAGTACCCAAAGATCCATTTCAGCCCCTGAGAGGAATCCTCGGTTCCGGCCCTGACTCCACACAAGGTTTTTGGCCCCGGTATCGACGGGAGAGGAATCCCGAGAGGCCCCCTAGCAACTCGCATGGGGACTGGCCTCTCCTGAGGCCACCAGGGCGGGTCCCTGAGGTCCCCGTCGTAACTTGGGAACACCTGCCGCAACTCGAGAAAATCCAGGAAGTTCTCCCTTCCAGGCGAGATGAGGCCTATTTCCGATGAGGCGTCTGAAGACTAATGACACCTAACCTCTGGAACTTCGAAAGGGTCTTTCACACCCTTGCTGCAACTCAAGAAGTTCACCGCCATACCCGTCTCCACTCGAGAGGAAGCACGATGGTCCCGCCCACATCCAGAGGAGCCCCGTTTCCCCCTCGGAGCTCGAGATGAGGGATCCTTTCCCTGCTTTCAACGGGAAAGAATTCCCGGCGATCCCGTCGCATCTCAAGAGGAGGCACTCTCCACAGGAAAGCTGAGAGGAACTCCATGGTCGTACCACCATTCCAAGAGTCCCCCAGATGTCTCAGTCCATTCCAGAGGAACCTCTTTGCCCTGCACTGGCTCATCTTTCACGCCGAGGATCGACTCACACCACGGTGGCACGTGGGACAGCCTTGTGGGAAAGCCTCTAGGGAAAGCTTCGAGGGAAAACCACAGATCCTTTGATCCACGCGACGGGAAGCGTGACATTGCTGCTACAGCCTGGAAGGAAAGCGCACGTGCATGCCCCCACTCGAGACGAGGCCTGACTCCCCTGGGGAGACTCCAGAAATACCCAAAGATCCATGTAAGCCCCTGAGAGGAATCCTCGGTTCCGGCCCTGACTCCAAAAAATTCTTTTGGCCCCGGTATCGACGGGAGAGGAATCCCGAGAGGCCCCCTAGCAACTCGCATGGGGACTGGCCTCTCCTGAGGCCACCAGGGCGGGTCCCTGAGGTCCCCGTCGTAAGTCGAGAACCCCTGCCGCAACTCGAGAAAATCCAGGAAGTTCTCCCTTCCAGGCGAGATGAGGCCTATTTCCGATGAGGCGTCTGGAGACTAATGACACCTAACCTCTGGAACTTCGAAAGGGTCTTTCACACCCTTGCTGCAACTCAAGAAGTTCACCGCCATACCTGTCTCCACTCGAGAGGAAGCACGATGGTCCCGCCCACATCCAGAGGAGCCCCGTTTCCCCCTCGTAGCTCGAGATGAGGGATCCTTTCCCTGCTTTCAACGGGAAAGAATTCCCGGCGTTCCCGTCGCATCTCAAGAGGAGGCACTCTCAACAGGAAAGGCGAGAGGAACTCCATGGTCGTACCACCATTCCAAGAGTCCCCCAGATGTCTCAGTCCATTCCAGAGGAAACTCTTTGCCCTGCACTGGCTCATCTTTCACGCCGAGGATCGACTCACACCACGGTGGCACGTCGGACAGCCCTGTGGGAAAGCCTCGAGGGAAAGCCTCGAGGGAAAACCACAGACCCTTTGATCCACGCGACGGGAAGCGTGACATTGCTGCTACAGCCTGGAAGGAAAGCGCACATGCATGCCCCCACTCGAGACGAGGCCTGTCTCCCCTGGCGAGACTCCAGAAGTACCCAAAGATCCATATCAGCCCCTGAGAGGAATCCTCGGTTCCGGCCCTGACTTCACACAAGTTTTTGGCCCCGGTATCGACGGGAGAGGAATCCCGAGAGGCCCCCTAGCAACTCGCATGGGGACTGGCCTCTCCTGAGGCCACCAGGGCGGGTCCCTGAGGTCCCCGTCGTAACTCGGGATAACCTGCCGCAACTCGAGAAAATCCAGGAAGTTCTCCCTTCCAGGCGAGATGAGGCCTATTTCCGATGAGGCGTCTGGAGACTAATGACACCTAACCTCTGGAATTTCGAAAGGGTCTTTCACACCCTTTCTGCAACTCAAGAAGTTCACCGCCATACCCGTCTCCACTCGAGAGGAAGCACGATGGTCCCGCCCACATCCAGAGGAGCCCCGTTTCCCCCTCGGAGCTCGAGATGAGGGATCCTTTCCCTGCTTTCAACGGGAAAGAATTTCCGGCGTTCCCGTCGCATCTCAAGAGGAGGCACTCTCAACAGGAAAGGCGAGAGGAACTCCATGGTCGTACCACCATTCCAAGAGTCCCCCAGATGTCTCAGTCCATTCCAGAGGAACCTCTTTGCCCTGCACTGGCTCATCTTTCACGCCGAGGATCGACTCACACCACGGTGGCACGTGGGACAGCCCTGTGGGAAAGCCTCGAGGGAAAGCCTCGAGGGAAAACCACAGATCCTTTGATCCACGCGACGGGAAGCGTGACATTGCTGCTACAGCCTGGAAGGAATGCGCACGTGCATGCCCCCACTCGAGACGAGGCCTGACTCCCCTGGGGAGACTCCAGATGTACCCAAAGATACATGTCAGCCCCTGAGAGGAATCCTCGGTTCCGGCCCTGACTCCACACAAGGTTTTTGGCCCCGGTATCGACGGGAGAGGAATCCCGAGAGGCCCCCTAGCAACTCGCATGGGGACTGGCCTCTCCTGAGGCCACCAGGGCGGGTCCTTGAGGTCCCCGTCGTAACTCGAGAACACCTGCCGCAACTCGAGAAAATCCAGGAAGTTCTCCCTTCCAGGCGAGATGAGGCCTATTTCCGATGAGGCGTCTGGAGACTAATGACACCTAACCTCTGGAACTTCGAAAGGGTCTTTCACACCCTTGCTGCAACTCAAGAAGTTCACCGCCATGCCCGTCTCCACTCGAGAGGAAGCACGATGGTCCCGCCCACATCCAGAGGAGCCCCGTTTCCCCCTCGGAGCTCGAGATGAGGGATCCTTTCCCTGCTTTCAACGGGAAAGAATTCCCGGCGTTCCCGTCGCATCTCAAGAGGAGGCACTCTCAACAGGAAAGGCGAGAGGAACTCCATGGTCGTACCACCATTCCAAGAGTCCCCCAGATGTCTCAGTCCATTCCAGAGGAACCTCTTTGCCCTGCACTGGCTCATCATTCACGCCGAGGATCGACTCACACCACGGTGGCACGTGGGACAGCCCTGTGGGAAAGCCTCTAGGGAAAGCTTCGAGGGAAAACCACAGATCCTTTGATCCACGCGACGGGAAGCGTGACATTGCTGCTACAGCCTGGAAGGAAAGCGCACGTGCATGCCCCCACTCGAGACGAGGCCTGACTCCCCTGGGGAGACTCCAGAAGTACCCAAAGATCCATGTCAGCCCCTGAGAGGAATCCTCGGTTCCGGCCCTGACTCCAAAAAATTCTTTTGGCCCCGGTATCGACGGGAGAGGAATCCCGAGAGGCCCCCTAGCAACTCGCATGGGGACTGGCCTCTCCTGAGGCCACCAGGGCGGGTCCCTGAGGTCCCCGTCGTAAGTCGAGAACCCCTGCCGCAACTCGAGAAAATCCAGGAAGTTCTCCCTTCCAGGCGAGATGAGGCCTATTTCCGATGAGGCGTCTGGAGACTAATGACACCTAACCTCTGGAACTTCGAAAGGGTCTTTCACACCCTTGCTGCAACTCAAGAAGTTCACCGCCATACCTGTCTCCACTCGAGAGGAAGCACGATGGTCCCGCCCACATCCAGAGGAGCCCCGTTTCCCCCTCGTAGCTCGAGATGAGGGATCCTTTCCCTGCTTTCAACGGGAAAGAATTCCCGGCGTTCCCGTCGCATCTCAAGAGGAGGCACTCTCAACAGGAAAGGCGAGAGGAACTCCATGGTCGTACCACCATTCCAAGAGTCCCCCAGATGTCTCAGTCCATTCCAGAGGAAACTCTTTGCCCTGCACTGGCTCATCTTTTACGCCGAGGATCGACTCACACCACGGTGGCACGTGGGACAGCCCTGTGGGAAAGCCTCGAGGGAAAGCCTCGAGGGAAAACCACAGACCCTTTGATCCACGCGACGGGAAGCGTGACATTGCTGCTACAGCCTGGAAGGAAAGCGCACGTGCATGCCCCCACTCGAGACGAGGCCTGTCTCCCCTGGCGAGACTCCAGAAGTACCCAAAGATCCATATCAGCCCCTGAGAGGAATCCTCGGTTCCGGCCCTGACTTCACACAAGTTTTTGGCCCCGGTATCGACGGGAGAGGAATCCCGAGAGGCCCCCTAGCAACTCGCATGGGGACTGGCCTCTCCTGAGGCCACCAGGGCGGGTCCCTGAGGTCCCCGTCGTAACTCGAGAACACCTGCCGCAACTCGAGAAAATCCAGGAAGTTCTCCCTTCCAGGCGAGATGAGGCCTATTTCCGATGAGGCGTCTGGAGACTAATGACACCTAACCTCTGGAACTTCGAAAGGGTCTTTCACACCCTTTCTGCAACTCAAGAAGTTCACCGCCATGCCCGTCTCCACTCGAGAGGAAGCACGATGGTCCCGCCCACATCCAGAGGAGCCCCGTTTCCCCCTCGGAGCTCGAGATGAGGGATCCTTTCCCTGCTTTCAACGGGAAAGAATTCCCGGCGTTCCCGTCGCATCTCAAGAGGAGGCACTCTCAACAGGAAAGGCGAGAGGAACTCCATGGTCGTACCACCATTCCAAGAGTCCCCCAGATGTCTCAGTCCATTCCAGAGGAACCTCTTTGCCCTGCACTGGCTCACCTTTCACGCCGAGGATCGACTCACACCACGGTGGCACGTGGGACAGCCCTGTGGGAAAGCCTCTAGGGAAAGCTTCGAGGGAAAACCACAGATCCTTTGATCCACGCGACGGGAAGCGTGACATTGCTGCTACAGCCTGGAAGGAAAGCGCACGTGCATGCCCCCACTCGAGACGAGGCCTGACTCCCCTGGGGAGACTCCAGAAGTACCCAAAGATCCATGTAAGCCCCTGAGAGGAATCCTCGGTTCCGGCCCTGACTCCAAAAAATTCTTTTGGCCCCGGTATCGACGGGAGAGGAATCCCGAGAGGCCCCCTAGCAACTCGCATGGGGACTGGCCTCTCCTGAGGCCACCAGGGCGGGTCCCTGAGGTCCCCGTCGTAACTCGGGATAACCTGCCGCAACTCGAGAAAATCCAGGAAGTTCTCCCTTCCAGGCGAGATGAGGCCTATTTCCGATGAGGCGTCTGGAGACTAATGACACCTAAACTATGAAACTTCGAAAGGGTCTTTCACACCCTTGCTGCAACTCAAGAAGTTCACCGCCATACCTGTCTCCACTCGAGAGGAAGCACGATGGTCCCGCCCACATCCAGAGGAGCCCCGTTTCCCCCTCGGAGCTCGAGATGAGGGATCCTTTCCCTGCTTTCAAGGGGAAAGAATTAGCGGCGTTCCCGTCGAATCTCAATAGGAGGCACTCTCAACAGGAAAGGCGAGAGGAACTCCATGGTCGTACCACCATTCCAAGAGTCCCCCAGATGTCTCAGTCCATTCCAGAGGAACCTCTTTGCCCTGCACTGGCTCATCTTTCACGCCGAGGATCGACTCACACCACGGTGGCACGTGGGACAGCCCTGTGGGAAAGCCTCGAGGGAAAGCCTCGAGGGAAAACCACAGATCGTTTGATCCACGCGACGGGAAGCGTGACATTGCTGCTACAGCCTGGAAGGAAAGTGCACGTGCATGCCCCCACTCGAGACGAGGCCTGACTCCCCTGGGGAGACTCCACAAGTACCCAAAGATCCATGTCAGCCCCTGAGAGGAATCCTCGGTTCCGGCCCTGACTTCACACAAGGTTTTTGGCGCCGGTATCGACGGGAGAGGAATCCCGAGAGGCCCCCTAGCACCTCGCATGGGGACGGGCCTCTCCTGAGGCCACCAGGGCGGGTCCCTGAGGTCCCCGTCGTAACTCGAGAACACCTGCCGCAACTCGAGAAAATCCATGAAGTTCTCCCTTCCAGGCGAGATGAGGCCTATTTCCGATACGGCGTCTGGAGACTAATGACACCTAACCTCTGGAACTTCGAAAGGGTCTTTCACACCCTTGCTGCAACTCAAGAAGTTCACCGCCATACCCGTCTCCACTCGAGAGGAAGCACGATGGTCCCGCCCACATCCAGAGGAGCCCCGTTTCCCCCTCGGAGCTCGAGATGAGGGATCCTTTCCCTGCTTTCAACGGGAAAGAATTCCCGGCGTTCCCGTCGCATCTCAAGAGGAGGCACTCTCAACAGGAAAGGCGAGAGGAACTCCATGGTCGTACCACCATTCCAAGAGTCCCCCAGATGTCTCAGTGCATTCCAAAGGAACATCTTTGCCCTGCACTGGCTCATCTTTCACGCCGAGGATCGACTCACACCACGGTGGCACGTGGGACAGCCCTGTGGGAAAGCCTCTAGGGAAAGCTTCGAGGGAAAACCACAGATCCTTTGATCCACGCGACGGGAAGCGTGACATTGCTGCTACAGCCTGGAAGGAAAGCGCACGTGCATGCCCCCACTCGAGACGAGGCCTGACTCCCTTGGGGAGACTCCAGAAGTACCCAAAGATCCATGTAAGCCCCTGAGAGGAATCCTCGGTTCCGGCCCTGACTCCCAAAAATTCTTTTGGCCCCGGTATCGACGGGAGAGGAATCCCGAGAGGCCCCCTAGCAACTCGCATGGGGACTGGCCTCTCCTGAGGCCACCAGGGCGGGTCCCTGAGGTCCTCGTCGTAAGTCGAGAACCCCTGCCGCAACTCGAGAAAATCCAGGAAGTTCTCCCTTCCAGGCGAGATGAGGCCTATTTCCGATGAGGCGTCTGGAGACTAATGACACCTAACCTCTGGAACTTCGAAAGGGTCTTTCACACCCTTGCTGCAACTCAAGAAGTTCACCGCCATACCTGTCTCCACTCGAGAGGAAGCACGATGGTCCCGCCCACATCCAGAGGAGCCCCGTTTCCCCCTCGTAGCTCGAGATGAGGGATCCTTTCCCTGCTTTCAACGGGAAAGAATTCCCGGCGTTCCCGTCGCATCTCAAGAGGAGGCACTCTCAACAGGAAAGGCGAGAGGAACTCCATGGTCGTACCACCATTCCAAGAGTCCCCCAGATGTCTCAGTCAATTCCAGAGGAAACTCTTTGCCCTGCACTGGCTCATCTTTCACGCCGAGGATCGACTCACACCACGGTGGCACGTGGGACAGCCCTGTGGGAAAGCCTCGAGGGAAAGCCTCGAGGGAAAACCACAGATCCTTTGATCCACGCGACGGGAAGCGTGACATTGCTGCTACAGCCTGGAAGGAAAGCGCACGTGCATGCCCCCACTCGAGACGAGGCCTGTCTCCCCTGGCGAGACTCCAGAAGTACCCAAAGATCCATATCAGCCCCTGAGAGGAATCCTCGGTTCCGGCCCTGACTCCACACAAGTTTTTGGCCCCGGTATCGACGGGAGAGGAATCCCGAGAGGCCCCCTAGCAACTCGCATGGGGACTGGCCTCTCCTGAGGCCACCAGGGCGGGTCCCTGAGGTCCCCGTCGTAACTCGGGATAACCTGCCGCAACTCGAGAAAATCCAGGAAGTTCTCCCTTCCAGGCGAGATGAGGCCTATTTCCGATGAGGCGTCTGGAGACTAATGACACCTAAACTCTGAAACTTCGAAAGGGTCTTTCACACCCTTGCTGCAACTCAAGAAGTTCACCGCCATACCCGTCTCCACTCGAGAGGAAGCACGATGGTCCCGCCCACATCCAGAGGAGCCCCGTTTCCCCCTCGTAGCTCGAGATGAGGGATCCTTTCCCTGCTTTCAACAGGAAAGAATTCCCGGCGTTCCCGTCGCATCTCAAGAGGAGGCACTCTCAACAGGAAAGGCGAGAGGAACTCCATGGTCGTACCACCATTCCAAGAGTCCCCCAGATGTCTCAGTCCATTCCAGAGGAAACTCTTTGCCCTGCACTGGCTCATCTTTCACGCCAAGGATCGACTCACACCACGGTGGAACGTGGGACAGCCCTGTGGGAAAGCCTCGAGGGAAAGCCTCGAGGGAAAACCACAGATCCTTTGATCCACGCGGCGGGAAGCGTGACATTGCTGCTACAGCCTGGAAGGAAAGTGCACGTGCATGCCCCCACTCGAGACGAGGCCTGACTCCCCTGGGGAGACTCCAGAAGTACCCAAAGATCCATGTCAGCCCCTGAGAGGAATCCTCGGTTCCGGCCCTGACTCCACACAAGGTTTTTGGCCCCGGTATCGACGGGAGAGGAATCCCGAGAGGCCCCCTAGCAACTCGCATGGGGACTGGCCTCTCCTGAGGCCACCAGGGCGGGTCTCTGAGGTCCCCGTCGTAACTCGAGAACACCTGCCGCAACTCGAGAAAATCCAGGAAGTTCTCCCTTCCAGGCGAGATGAGGCCTATTTCCGATGAGGCGTCTGGAGACTAATGACACCTAACCTCTGGAACTTCGAAAGGGTCTTTCACACCCTTGCTGCAACTCAAGAAGTTCACCGCCATACCCGTCTCCACTCGAGAGGAAGCACGATGGTCCCGCCCACATCCAGAGGAGCCCCGTTTCCCCCTCGGAGCTCGAGATGAGGGATCCTTTCCCTGCTTTCAACGGGAAAGAATTCCCGGTGTTCCCGTCGCATCTCAAGAGGAGGCACTCTCAACAGGAAAGGCGAGAGGAACTCCATGGTCGTACCACCATTCCAAGAGTCCCCCAGATGTCTCAGTCCATTCCAGAGGAACCTCTTTGCCCTGCACTGGCTCATCTTTCACGCCGAGGATCGACTCACACCACGGTGGCACGTGGGACAGCACTGTGGGAAAGCCTCGAGGGAAAGCCTCGAGGGAAAACCACAGATCCTTTGATCCACGCGACGGGAAGCGTGACATTGCTGCTACAGCCTGGAAGGAAAGCGCACGTGCATGCCCCCACTCGAGACGAGGCCTGTCTCCCCTGGCGAGACTCCAGAAGTACCCAAAGATCCATATCAGCCCCTGAGAGGAATCCTCGGTTCCGGCCCTGACTTCACACAAGTTTTTGGCCCCGGTATCGACGGGAGAGGAATCCCGAGAGGCCCCCTAGCAACTCGCATGGGGACTGGCCTCTCCTGAGGCCACCAGGGCGGGTCCCTGAGGTCCCCGTCGTAACTCGAGAACACCTGCCGCAACTCGAGAAAATCCAGGAAGTTCTCCCTTCCAGGCGAGATGAGGCCTATTTCCGATGAGGCGTCTGGAGACTAATGACACCTAACCTCTGGAACTTCGAAAGGGTCTTTCACACCCTTGCTGCAACTCAAGAAGTTCACCGCCATACCTGTCTCCACTCGAGAGGAAGCACGATGGTCCCGCCCACATCCAGAGGAGCCCCGTTTCCCCCTCGGAGCTCGAGATGAGGGATCCTTTCCCTGCTTTCAAGGGGAAAGAATTAGCGGCGTTCCCGTCGCATCTCAATAGGAGGCACTCTCAACAGGAAAGGCGAGAGGAACTCCATGGTCGTACCACCATTCCAAGAGTCCCCCAGATGTCTCAGTCCATTCCAGAGGAACCTCTTTGCCCTGCACTGGCTCATCTTTCACGCCGAGGATCGACTCACACCACGGTGGCACGTGGGACAGCCCTGTGGGAAAGCCTCGAGGGAAAGCCTCGAGGGAAAACCACAGATCGTTTGATCCACGCGACGGGAAGCGTGACATTGCTGCTACAGCCTGGAAGGAAAGTGCACGTGCATGCCCCCACTCGAGACGAGGCCTGACTCCCCTGGGGAGACTCCACAAGTACCCAAAGATCCATGTCAGCCCCTGAGAGGAATCCTCGGTTCCGGCCCTGACTTCACACAAGGTTTTTGGCGCCGGTATCGACGGGAGAGGAATCCCGAGAGGCCCCCTAGCACCTCGCATGGGGACGGGCCTCTCCTGAGGCCACCAGGGCGGGTCTCTGAGGTCCCCGTCGTAACTCGAGAACACCTGCCGCAACTCGAGAAAATCCATGAAGTTCTCCCTTCCAGGCGAGATGAGGCCTATTTCCGATACGGCGTCTGGAGACTAATGACACCTAACCTCTGGAACTTCGAAAGGGTCTTTCACACCCTTGCTGCAACTCAAGAAGTTCACCGCCATACCCGTCTCCACTCGAGAGGAAGCACGATGGTCCCGCCCACATCCAGAGGAGCCCCGTTTCCCCCTCGGAGCTCGAGATGAGGGATCCTTTCCCTGCTTTCAACGGGAAAGAATTCCCGGCGTTCCCGTCGCATCTCAAGAGGAGGCACTCTCAACAGGAAAGGCGAGAGGAACTCCATGGTCGTACCACCATTCCAAGAGTCCCCCAGATGTCTCAGTGCATTCCAAAGGAACATCTTTGCCCTGCACTGGCTCATCTTTCACGCCGAGGATCGACTCACACCACGGTGGCACGTGGGACAGCCCTGTGGGAAAGCCTCTAGGGAAAGCTTCGAGGGAAAACCACAGATCCTTTGATCCACGCGACGGGAAGCGTGACATTGCTGCTACAGCCTGGAAGGAAAGCGCACGTGCATGCCCCCACTCGAGACGAGGCCTGACTCCCTTGGGGAGACTCCAGAAGTACCCAAAGATCCATGTAAGCCCCTGAGAGGAATCCTCGGTTCCGGCCCTGACTCCCAAAAATTCTTTTGGCCCCGGTATCGACGGGAGAGGAATCCCGAGAGGCCCCCTAGCAACTCGCATGGGGACTGGCCTCTCCTGAGGCCACCAGGGCGGGTCCCTGAGGTCCTCGTCGTAAGTCGAGAACCCCTGCCGCAACTCGAGAAAATCCAGGAAGTTCTCCCTTCCAGGCGAGATGAGGCCTATTTCCGATGAGGCGTCTGGAGACTAATGACACCTAACCTCTGGAACTTCGAAAGGGTCTTTCACACCCTTGCTGCAACTCAAGAAGTTCACCGCCATACCTGTCTCCACTCGAGAGGAAGCACGATGGTCCCGCCCACATCCAGAGGAGCCCCGTTTCCCCCTCGTAGCTCGAGATGAGGGATCCTTTCCCTGCTTTCAACGGGAAAGAATTCCCGGCGTTCCCGTCGCATCTCAAGAGGAGGCACTCTCAACAGGAAAGGCGAGAGGAACTCCATGGTCGTACCACCATTCCAAGAGTCCCCCAGATGTCTCAGTCCATTCCAGAGGAATCTCTTTGCCCTGCACTGGCTCATCTTTCACGCCGAGGATCGACTCACACCACGGTGGCACGTGGGACAGCCCTGTGGGAAAGCCTCGAGGGAAAGCCTCGAGGGAAAACCACAGATCCTTTGATCCACGCGACGGGAAGCGTGACATTGCTGCTATAGCCTGGAAGGAAAGCGCACGTGCATGCCCCCACTCGAGACGAGGCCTGTCTCCCCTGGCGAGACTTCAGAATTACCCAAAGATCCATATCAGCCCCTGAGAGGAATCCTCGGTTCCGGCCCTGACTCCACACAAGTTTTTGGCCCCGGTATCGACGGGAGAGGAATCCCGAGAGGCCCCCTAGCAACTCGCATGGGGACTGGCCTCTCCTGAGGCCACCAGGGCGGGTCCCTGAGGTCCCCGTCGTAACTCGGGATAACCTGCCGCAACTCGAGAAAATCCAGGAAGTTCTCCCTTCCAGGCGAGATGAGGCCTATTTCCGATGAGGCGTCTGGAGACTAATGACACCTAAACTCTGAAACTTCGAAAGGGTCTTTCACACCCTTGCTGCAACTCAAGAAGTTCACCGCCATACCTGTCTCCACTCGAGAGGAAGCACGATGGTCCCGCCCACATCCAGAGGAGCCCCGTTTCCCCCTCGTAGCTCGAGATGAGGGATCCTTTCCCTGCTTTCAACAGGAAAGAATTCCCGGCGTTCCCGTCGCATCTCAAGAGGAGGCACTCTCAACAGGAAAGGCGAGAGGAACTCCATGGTCGTACCACCATTCCAAGAGTCCCCCAGATGTCTCAGTCCATTCCAGAGGAAACTCTTTGCCCTGCACTGGCTCATCTTTCACGCCGAGGATCGACTCACACCACGGTGGAACGTGGGACAGCCCTGTGGGAAAGCCTCGAGGGAAAGCCTCGAGGGAAAACCACAGATCCTTTGATCCACGCGGCGGGAAGCGTGACATTGCTGCTAGAGCCTGGAAGGAAAGTGCACGTGCATGCCCCCACTCGAGACGAGGCCTGACTCCCCTGGGGAGACTCCAGAAGTACCCAAAGATCCATGTCAGCCCCTGAGAGGAATCCTCGGTTCCGGCCCTGACTCCACACAAGGTTTTTGGCCCCGGTATCGACGGGAGAGGAATCCCGAGAGGCCCCCTAGCAACTCGCATGGGGACTGGCCTCTCCTGAGGCCACCAGGGCGGGTCTCTGAGGTCCCCGTCGTAACTCGAGAACACCTGCCGCAACTCGAGAAAATCCAGGAAGTTCTCCCTTCCAGGCGAGATGAGGCCTATTTCCGATGAGGCGTCTGGAGACTAATGACACCTAACCTCTGGAACTTCGAAAAGGTCTTTCACACCCTTGCTGCAACTCAAGAAGTTCACCGCCATACCCGTCTCCACTCGAGAGGAAGCACGATGGTCCCGCCCACATCCAGAGGAGCCCCGTTTCCCCCTCGTAGCTCGAGATGAGGGATCCTTTCCCTGCTTTCAACGGGAAAGAATTCCCGGTGTTCCCGTCGCATCTCAAGAGGAGGCACTCTCAACAGGAAAGGCGAGAGGAACTCCATGGTAGTACCACCATTCCAAGAGTCCCCCAGATGTCTCAGTCCATTCCAGAGGAACCTCTTTGCCCTGCACTGGCTCATCTTTCACGCCGAGGATCGACTCACACCACGGTGGCACGTGGGACAGCACTGTGGGAAAGCCTCGAGGGAAAGCCTCGAGGGAAAACCACAGATCCTTTGATCCACGCGACGGGAAGCGTGACATTGCTGCTACAGCCGGGAAGGAAAGCGCACGTGCATGCCCCCACTCGAGACGAGGCCTGACTCCCTTGGGGAGACTGCAGAAGTACCCAAAGATCCATGGCAGCCCCTGAGAGGAATCCTCGCTTCCGGCCCTGACTCCACACAAGGTTTTTGGCCCTGGTATCAACGGGAGAGGTATCCCGAGAGGCCCCCTAGCAACTCGCATGGGGACTGGCCTCTCCTGAGGCCACCAGGGCGGGTCCCTGAGGTCCCCGTCGTAACTCGAGAACACCTGCCGCAACTCGAGAAAATCCAGGAAGTTCTCCCTTCCAGGCGAGATGAGGCCTATTTCCGATGAGGCGTCTGGAGACTAATGACACCTAACCTCTGGAACTTCAAAAGGGTCTTTCACACCCTTGCTGCAACTCAAGAAGTTCACCGCCATACCCGTCTCCACTCGAGAGGAAGCACGATGGACCCGCCAACATCCAGAGGAGCCCCGTTTCCCCCTCGGAGCTCGAGATGAGGGATCCTTTCCCTGCTTTCAACGGCAAAGAATTCCCGGCGTTCCCGTCGCATCTCAAGAGGAGGCACTCTCAACAGGAAAGGCGAGAGGAACTCCATGGTCGTACCACCATTCCAAGAGTCCCCCAGATGTCTCAGTCCATTCCAGAGGAAACTCTTTGCCCTGCACTGGCTCATCTTTCACGCCGAGGATCGACTCACACCACGGTGGCACGTGGGACAGCCCTGTGGGAAAGCCTCGAGGGAAAGCCTCGAGGGAAAACCACAGATCCTTTGATCCACGCTTCGGGAAGAGTGACATTGCTGCTACAGCCTGGAAGGAAAGCGCACGTGCATGCCCCCACTCGAGACGAGTCCTGAATCCCCTGGGGAGACTCCAGAAGTACCCAAAGATCCATTACAGCCCCTGAGAGGAATCCTCGGTTTCGGCCCTAACTCCACACAAGGTTTTTGGCCCCGGTATCGACGGGAGAGGAATCCCAAGAGGCCCCCTAGCAACTCGCATGGGGACTGGCCTCTCCTGAGGCCACCAGGGCGGGTCCCTGAGGTCCCCGTCGTAACTCGGGAACACCTGCCGCAACTCGAGAAAATCCAGGAAGTTCTCCCTTCCAGGCGAGATGAGGCCTATTTCCGATGAGGCGTCTGGAGACTAATGACACCTAACCTCTGGAACTTCGAAAGGGTCTTTCACACCTTTGCTGCAACTCAAGAAGTTCATCGCCATACCCGTCTCCACTCGAGAGGAAGCACGATGGTCCCGCCCACATCCAGAGGAGCCCCATTTCCCCCTCGGAGCTCGAGATGAGGGATCCTTTCCCTGCTTTCAACGGGAAAGAATTCCCGGCGATCCCGTCGCATCTCAAGAGGAGGCACTCTCCACAGGAAAGCCGAGAGGAACTCCATGGTCGTACCACCATTCCAAGAGTCCCCCAGATGTCTCAGTCCATTCCAGAGGAACCTCTTTGCCCTGCACTGGCTCATCTTTCACGCCGAGGAACGACTCACACCACGGTGGCACGTGGGACAGACCTGTGGGAAAGCCTCGAGGGAAAGCCTCGAGGGAAAACCACAGATCCTTTGATCCACGCGACGGGAAGCGTGACATTGCTGTTACAGCCTGGAAGGAAAGCGCACGTGCATGCCCCCACTCGAGACGAGGCCTGACTCCCCTGGGGAGACTCCAGAAGTACCCAAAGATCCATGTCAGCCCCTGAGAGGAATCCTCGGTTCCGGCCTTGACTCCAAAAAATTCTTTTGGCCCCGGTATCGACGGGAGAGGAATCCCGAGAGGCCCCCTAGCAACTCGCATGGGGACTGGCCTCTCCTGAGGCCACCAGGGCGGGTCCCTGAGGTCCCCGTCGTAACTCGAGAACACCTGCCGCAACTCGAGAAAATCCAGGAAGTTCTCCCTTCCAGGCGAGATGAGGCCTATTTCCGATGAGGCGTCTGGAGACTAATGACACCTAACCTCTGGAACTTCGAAAGGGTCTTTCACACCCTTGCTGCAACTCAAGAAGTTCACCGCCATACCTGTCTCCACTCGAGAGGAAGCACGATGGTCCCGCCCACATCCAGAGGAGCCCCGTTTCCCCCTCGTAGCTCGAGATGAGGGATCCTTTCCCTGCTTTCAACGGGAAAGAATTCCCGGCGTTCCCGTCGCATCTCAAGAGGAGGCACTCTCAACAGGAAAGGCGAGAGGAACTCCATGGTCGTACCACCATTCCAAGAGTCCCCCAGATGTCTCAGTCCATTCCAGAGGAATCTCTTTGCCCTGCACTGGCTCATCTTTCACGCCGAGGATCGACTCACACCACGGTGGCACGTGGGACAGCCCTGTGGGAAAGCCTCGAGGGAAAGCCTCGAGGGAAAACCACAGATCCTTTGATCCACGCGACGGGAAGCGTGACATTGCTGCTACAGCCTGGAAGGAAAGCGCACGTGCATGCCCCCACTCGAGACGAGGCCTGTCTCCCCTGGCGAGACTTCAGAATTACCCAAAGATCCATATCAGCCCCTGAGAGGAATCCTCGGTTCCGGCCCTGACTCCACACAAGTTTTTGGCCCCGGTATCGACGGGAGAGGAATCCCGAGAGGCCCCCTAGCAACTCGCATGGGGACTGGCCTCTCCTGAGGCCACCAGGGCGGGTCCCTGAGGTCCCCGTCGTAACTCGGGATAACCTGCCGCAACTCGAGAAAATCCAGGAAGTTCTCCCTTCCAGGCGAGATGAGGCCTATTTCCGATGAGGCGTCTGGAGACTAATGACACCTAAACTCTGAAACTTCGAAAGGGTCTTTCACACCCTTGCTGCAACTCAAGAAGTTCACCGCCATACCTGTCTCCACTCGAGAGGAAGCACGATGGTCCCGCCCACATCCAGAGGAGCCCCGTTTCCCCCTCGTAGCTCGAGATGAGGGATCCTTTCCCTGCTTTCAACAGGAAAGAATTCCCGGCGTTCCCGTCGCATCTCAAGAGGAGGCACTCTCAACAGGAAAGGCGAGAGGAACTCCATGGTCGTACCACCATTCCAAGAGTCCCCCAGATGTCTCAGTCCATTCCAGAGGAAACTCTTTGCCCTGCACTGGCTCATCTTTCACGCCGAGGATCGACTCACACCACGGTGGAACGTGGGACAGCCCTGTGGGAAAGCCTCGAGGGAAAGCCTCGAGGGAAAACCACAGATCCTTTGATCCACGCGGCGGGAAGCGTGACATTGCTGCTACAGCCTGGAAGGAAAGTGCACGTGCATGCCCCCACTCGAGACGAGGCCTGACTCCCCTGGGGAGACTCCAGAAGTACCCAAAGATCCATGTCAGCCCCTGAGAGGAATCCTCGGTTCCGGCCCTGACTCCACACAAGGTTTTTGGCCCCGGTATCGACGGGAGAGGAATCCCGAGAGGCCCCCTAGCAACTCGCATGGGGACTGGCCTCTCCTGAGGCCACCAGGGCGGGTCTCTGAGGTCCCCGTCGTAACTCGAGAACACCTGCCGCAACTCGAGAAAATCCAAGAAGTTCTCCCTTCCAGGCGAGATGAGGCCTATTTCCGATGAGGCGTCTGGAGACTAATGACACCTAACCTCTGGAACTTCGAAAAGGTCTTTCACACCCTTGCTGCAACTCAAGAAGTTCACCGCCATACCCGTCTCCACTCGAGAGGAAGCACGATGGTCCCGCCCACATCCAGAGGAGCCCCGTTTCCCCCTCGGAGCTCGAGATGAGGGATCCTTTCCCTGCTTTCAACGGGAAAGAATTCCCGGTGTTCCCGTCGCATCTCAAGAGGAGGCACTCTCAACAGGAAAGGCGAGAGGAACTCCATGGTAGTACCACCATTCCAAGAGTCCCCCAGATGTCTCAGTCCATTCCAGAGGAACCTCTTTGCCCTGCACTGGCTCATCTTTCACGCCGAGGATCGACTCACACCACGGTGGCACGTGGGACAGCACTGTGGGAAAGCCTCGAGGGAAAGCCTCGAGGGAAAACCACAGATCCTTTGATCCACGCGACGGGAAGCGTGACATTGCTGCTACAGCCGGGAAGGAAAGCGCACGTGCATGCCCCCACTCGAGACGAGGCCTGACTCCCTTGGGGAGACTGCAGAAGTACCCAAAGATCCATGGCAGCCCCTGAGAGGAATCCTCGCTTCCGGCCCTGACTCCACACAAGGTTTTTGGCCCTGGTATCAACGGGAGAGGTATCCCGAGAGGCCCCCTAGCAACTCGCATGGGGACTGGCCTCTCCTGAGGCCACCAGGGCGGGTCCCTGAGGTCCCCGTCGTAACTCGAGAACACCTGCCGCAACTCGAGAAAATCCAGGAAGTTCTCCCTTCCAGGCGAGATGAGGCCTATTTCCGATGAGGCGTCTGGAGACTAATGACACCTAACCTCTGGAACTTCAAAAGGGTCTTTCACACCCTTGCTGCAACTCAAGAAGTTCACCGCCATACCCGTCTCCACTCGAGAGGAAGCACGATGGACCCGCCAACATCCAGAGGAGCCCCGTTTCCCCCTCGGAGCTCGAGATGAGGGATCCTTTCCCTGCTTTCAACGGGAAAGAATTCCCGGCGTTCCCGTCGCATCTCAAGAGGAGGCACTCTCAACAGGAAAGGCGAGAGGAACTCCATGGTCGTACCACCATTCCAAGAGTCCCCCAGATGTCTCAGTCCATTCCAGAGGAAACTCTTTGCCCTGCACTGGCTCATCTTTCACGCCGAGGATCGACTCACACCACGGTGGCACGTGGGACAGCCCTGTGGGAAAGCCTCGAGGGAAAGCCTCGAGGGAAAACCACAGATCCTTTGATCCACGCTTCGGGAAGAGTGACATTGCTGCTACAGCCTGGAAGGAAAGCGCACGTGCATGCCCCCACTCGAGACGAGGCCTGAATCCCCTGGGGAGACTCCAGAAGTACCCAAAGATCCATTACAGCCCCTGAGAGGAATCCTCGGTTTCGGCCCTAACTCCACACAAGGTTTTTGGCCCCGGTATCGACGGGAGAGGAATCCCAAGAGGCCCCCTAGCAACTCGCATGGGGACTGGCCTCTCCTGAGGCCACCAGGGCGGGTCCCTGAGGTCCCCGTCGTAACTCGGGAACACCTGCCGCAACTCGAGAAAATCCAGGAAGTTCTCCCTTCCAGGCGAGATGAGGCCTATTTCCGATGAGGCGTCTGGAGACTAATGACACCTAACCTCTGGAACTTCGAAAGGGTCTTTCACACCTTTGCTGCAACTCAAGAAGTTCATCGCCATACCCGTCTCCACTCGAGAGGAAGCACGATGGTCCCGCCCACATCCAGAGGAGCCCCATTTCCCCCTCGGAGCTCGAGATGAGGGATCCTTTCCCTGCTTTCAACGGGAAAGAATTCCCGGCGATCCCGTCGCATCTCAAGAGGAGGCACTCTCCACAGGAAAGCCGAGAGGAACTCCATGGTCGTACCACCATTCCAAGAGTCCCCCAGATGTCTCAGTCCATTCCAGAGGAACCTCTTTGCCCTGCACTGGCTCATCTTTCACGCCGAGGAACGACTCACACCACGGTGGCACGTGGGACAGACCTGTGGGAAAGCCTCGAGGGAAAGCCTCGAGGGAAAACCACAGATCCTTTGATCCACGCGACGGGAAGCGTGACATTGCTGTTACAGCCTGGAAGGAAAGCGCACGTGCATGCCCCCACTCGAGACGAGGCCTGACTCCCCTGGGGAGACTCCAGAAGTACCCAAAGATCCATGTCAGCCCCTGAGAGGAATCCTCGGTTCCGGCCTTGACTCCAAAAAATTCTTTTGGCCCCGGTATCGACGGGAGAGGAATCCCGAGAGGCCCCCTAGCAACTCGCATGGGGACTGGCCTCTCCTGAGGCCACCAGGGCGGGTCCCTGAGGTCCCCGTCGTAACTCGAGAACACCTGCCGCAACTCGAGAAAATCCAGGAAGTTCTCCCTTCCAGGCGAGATGAGGCCTATTTCCGATGAGGCGTCTGGAGACTAATGACACCTAACCTCTGGAACTTCGAAAGGGTCTTTCACACCCTTGCTGCAACTCAAGAAGTTCACCGCCATACCCGTCTCCACTCGAGAGGAAGCACGATGGTCCCGCCCACATCCAGAGGAGCCCCGTTTCTCCCTCGGAGCTCGAGATGAGGGATCCTTTCCCTGCTTTCAACGGGAAAGAATTCCCGGCGATCCCGTCACATCTCAAGAGGAGGCACTCTCCACAGGAAAGGCGAGAGGAACTCCATGGTCGTACCACCATTCCAAGAGTCCCCCAGATGTCTCAGTCCATTCCAGAGGAACCTCTTTGCCCTGCACTGGCTCATCTTTCACGCCGAGGATCGACTCACACCACGGTGGCACGTGGGACAGCCCTGTGGGAAAGCCTCGAGGGAAAGCCTCGAGGGAAAACCACAGATCCTTTGATCCACGCGACGGGAAGCGTGACATTGCTGCTACAGCCTGGAAGGAAAGCGCACGTGCATGCCCCCACTCGAGACGAGGCCTGTCTCCCCTGGCGAGACTCCAGAAGTACCCAAAGATCCATGTCAGCCCCTGAGAGGAATCCTCGGTTCCGGCCCTGACTCCACACAAGTTTTTGGCCCCGGTATCGACGGGAGAGGAATCCCGAGAGGCCCCCTAGCAACTCGCATGGGGACTGGCCTCTCCTGAGGCCACCAGGGCGGGTCCCTGAGGTCCCCGTCGTAACTCGAGAACACCTGCCGCAACTCGAGAAAATCCAGGAAGTTCTCCCTTCCAGGCGAGATGAGGCCTATTTCCGATGAGGCGTCTGGAGACTAATGACACCTAATCTCTGGAACTTCAAAAGGGTCTTTCACACCCTTGCTGCAACTCAAGAAGTTCACCGCCATACCCGTCTCCACTCGAGAGGAAGCACGATGGACCCGCCAACATCCAGAGGAGCCCCGTTTCCCCCTCGGAGCTCGAGATGAGGGATCCTTTCCCTGCTTTCAACGGGAAAGAATTCCCGGCGTTCCCGTCGCATCTCAAGAGGAGGCACTCTCAACAGGAAAGGCGAGAGGAACTCCATGGTCGTACCACCATTCCAAGAGTCCCCCAGATGTCTCAGTCCATTCCAGAGGAAACTCTTTGCCCTGCACTGGCTCATCTTTCACGCCGAGGATCGACTCACACCACGGTGGCACGTGGGACAGCCCTGTGGGAAAGCCTCGAGGGAAAGCCTCGAGGGAAAACCACAGATCCTTTGATCCACGCGGCGGGAAGCGTGACATTGCTGCTACAGCCTGGAAGGAAAGTGCACGTGCATGCCCCCACTCGAGACGAGGCCTGACTCCCCTGGGGAGACTCCAGAAGTACCCAAAGATCCATGTCAGCCCCTGAGAGGAATCCTCGGTTCCGGCCCTGACTCCACACAAGGTTTTTGGCCCCGGTATCGATGGGAGAGGAATCCCGAGAGGCCCCCTAGCAACTCGCATGGGGACTGGCCTCTCCTGAGGCCACCAGGGCGGGTCTCTGAGGTCCCCGTCGTAACTCGAGAACACCTGCCGCAACTCGAGAAAATCCAGGAAGTTCTCCCTTCCAGGCGAGATGAGGCCTATTTCCGATGAGGCGTCTGGAGACTAATGACACCTAACCTCTGGAACTTCGAAAGGGTCTTTCACACCCTTGCTGCAACTAAAGAAGTTCACCGCCATACCCGTCTCCACTCGAGAGGAAGCACGATGGTGCCGCCCACATCCAGAGGAGCCCCGTTTCCCCCTCGTAGCTCGAGATGAGGGATCCTTTCCCTGCTTTCAACGGGAAAGAATTCCCGGTGTTCCCGTCGCATCTCAAGAGGAGGCACTCTCAACAGGAAAGGCGAGAGGAACTCCATGGTCGTACCACCATTCCAAGAGTCCCCCAGATGTCTCAGTCCATTCCAGAGGAACCTCTTTGCCCTGCACTGGCTCATCTTTCACGCCGAGGATCGACTCACACCACGGTGGCACGTGGGACAGCACTGTGGGAAAGCCTCGAGGGAAAGCCTCGAGGGAAAACCACAGATCCTTTGATCCACGCGACGGGAAGCGTGACATTGCTGCTACAGCCGGGAAGGAAAGCGCACGTGCATGCCCCCACTCGAGACGAGGCCTGACTCCCTTGGGGAGACTGCAGAAGCACCCAAAGATCCATGGCAGCCCCTGAGAGGAATCCTCGCTTCCGGCCCTGACTCCACACAAGGTTTTTGGCCCTGGTATCAACGGGAGAGGTATCCCGAGAGGCCCCCTAGCAACTCGCATGGGGACTGGCCTCTCCTGAGGCCACCAGGGCGGGTCCCTGAGGTCCCCGTCGTAACTCGAGAACACCTGCCGCAACTCGAGAAAATCCAGGAAGTTCTCCCTTCCAGGCGAGATGAGGCCTATTTCCGATGAGGCGTCTGGAGACTAATGACACCTAACCTCTGGAACTTCAAAAGGGTCTTTCACACCCTTGCTGCAACTCAAGAAGTTCACCGCCATACCCGTCTCCACTCGAGAGGAAGCACGATGGACCCGCCAACATCCAGAGGAGCCCCGTTTCCCCCTCGGAGCTCGAGATGAGGGATCCTTTCCCTGCTTTCAACGGGAAAGAATTCCCGGCGTTCCCGTCGCATCTCAAGAGGAGGCACTCTCAACAGGAAAGGCGAGAGGAACTCCATGGTCGTACCACCATTCCAAGAGTCCCCCAGATGTCTCAGTCCATTCCAGAGGAAACTCTTTGCCCTGCACTGGCTCATCTTTCACGCCGAGGATCGACTCACACCACGGTGGCACGTGGGACAGCCCTGTGGGAAAGCCTCGAGGGAAAGCCTCGAGGGAAAACCACAGATCCTTTGATCCACGCGACGGGAAGCGTGACATTGCTGCTACAGCCTGGAAGGAAAGCACATGTGCATGCCCCCACTCGAGACGAGGCCTGACTCCCTTGGGGACACTCAAGAAGTACCCAAAGATCCATGTCAGCCCCTGAGAGGAATCCTCGGTTCCGGCCCTGACTCCAAAAAATGTTTTTGGGCCCGGTATCGACGGGAGAGGAATCCCGAGAGGCCCCCTAGCAACTCGCATGGGGACTGGCCTCTCCTGAGGCCACCAGGGCGGGTCCCTGAGGTCCCCGTCGTAACTCGGGATAACCTGCCGCAACTCGAGAAAATCCAGGAAGTTCTCCCTTCCAGGCGAGATGAGGCCTATTTCCGATGAGGCGTCTGGAGATAAATGACACCTAACTTCTGGAACTTCGAAAGGGTCTTTCACACCCTTGCTGCAACTCAAGAAGTTCACCGCCATACCCGTCTCCACTCGCCAGGAAGCACGATGGTCCCGCCCACATCCAGAGGAGTCCCGTTTCCCCCTCGTAGCTCGAGATGAGGGATCCTTTCCCTGCTTTCAACGGGAAAGAATTCCCGGCGTTCCCGTCGCATCTCAAGAGGAGGCACTCTCAACAGGATAGGCGAGAGGAACTCCATGGTCGTACCACCATTCCAAGAGTCCCCCAGATGTCTCAGTCCATTCCAGAGGAACCTCTTTGCCCTGCACTGGCTCATCTTTCACGCCGAGGATCGACTCACACCACGATGGCACGTCGGACAGCCCTGTGGGAAAGACTCGAGGGAAAGCCTCGAGGGAAAACCACAGATCCTTTGATCCACGCGACGGGAAGCGTGACATTGCTGCTACAGCCTGGAAGGAAAGCGCACGTGCATGCCCCCACTCGAGACGAGGCCTGACTCCCCTGGGGAGACTCCAGAAGTATCCAAAGATCCATGTCAGCCCCTGAGAGGAATCCTCGGTTTCGGCCCTAACTCCACACAAGGTTTTTGGCCCCGGTATCGACGGGAGAGGAATCCCAAGAGGCCCCCTAGCAACTCGCATGGTGACTGGCCTCTCCTGAGGCCACCAGGGCGGGTCCCTGAGGTCCCCGTCGTAACTCGGGAACACCTGCCGCAACTCGAGAAAATCCAGGAAGTTCTCCCTTTCAGGCGAGATGAGGCCTATTTCCGATGAGGCGTCTGGAGACTAATGACACCTAACCTCTGGAACTTCGAAAGGGTCTTTCACACCCTTGCTGCAACTCAAGAAGTTCACCGCCATACCTGTCTCCACTCGAGAGGAAGCACGATGGTCCCGCCCACATCCAGAGGAGCCCCGTTTCCCCCTCGTAGCTCGAGATGAGGGATCCTTTCCCTGCTTTCAACGGGAAAGAATTCCCGGCGTTCCCGTCGCATCTCAAGAGGAGGCACTCTCAACAGGAAAGGCGAGAGGAACTCCATGGTCGTACCACCATTCCAAGAGTCCCCCAGATGTCTCAGTCCATTCCAGAGGAAACTCTTTGCCCTGCACTGGCTCATCTTTCACGCCGAGGATCGACTCACACCACGGTGGCACGTGGGACAGCCCTGTGGGAAAGCCTCGAGGGAAAGCCTCGAGCGAAAACCACAGACCCTTTGATCCACGCGACGAGAAGCGTGACATTGCTGCTACAGCCTGGAAGGAAAGCGCACGTGCATGCCCCCACTCGAGACGAGGCCTGTCTCCCCTGGCGAGACTCCAGAAGTACCCAAAGATCCATATTAGCCCCTGAGAGGAATCCTCGGTTCCGGCCCTGACTCCACACAAGGCTTTTGGCCCCGGTATCGACGGGAGAGGAATCCCGAGAGGCCCCCTAGCAACTCGAATGGGGACTGGCCTCTCCTGAGGCCACCAGGGCGGGTCCCTGAGGTCCCCGTCGTAACTCGGGATAACCTGCCGCAACTCGAGAAAATCCAGGAAGTTCTCCCTTCCAGGCGAGATGAGGCCTATTTCCGATGAGGCGTCTGGAGACTAATGACACCTAACCTCTGGAACTTCGAAAGGGTCTTTCACACCTTTGCTGCAACTCAAGAAGTTCATCGCCATACCCGTCTCCACTCGAGAGGAAGCACGATGGTCCCGCCCACATCCAGAGGAGCCCCGTTTCCCCCTCGGAGCTCGAGATGAGGGATCCTTTCCCTGCTTTCAACGGGAAAGAATTCCCGGCGATCCCGTCGCATCTCAAGAGGAGGCACTCTCCACAGGAAAGCCGAGAGGAACTCCATGGTCGTACCACCATTCCAAGAGTCCCCCAGATGTCTCAGTCCATTCCAGAGGAACCTCTTTGCCCTGCACTGGCTCATCTTTCACGCCGAGGAACGACTCACACCACGGTGGCACGTGGGACAGACCTGTGGGAAAGCCTCGAGGGAAAGCCTCGAGGGAAAACCACAGATCCTTTGATCCACGCGACGGGAAGCGTGACATTGCTGCTACAGCCTGGAAGGAAAGCGCACGTGCATGCCCCCACTCGAGACGAGGCCTGACTCCCCTGGGGAGACTCCAGAAGTACCCAAAGATCCATGTCAGCCCCTGAGAGGAATCCTCGGTTCCGGCCCTGACTCCAAAAAATTCTTTTGGCCCCGGTATAGACGGGAGAGGAATCCCGAGAGGCCCCCTAGCAACTCGCATGGGGACTGGCCTCTCCTGAGGCCACCAGGTCGGGTCCCTGAGGTCCCCGTCGTAACTCGAGAACACCTGCCGCAACTCGAGAAAATCCAGGAAGTTCTCCCTTCCAGGCGAGATGAGGCCTATTTCCGATGAGGCGTCTGGAGACTAATGACACCTAACCTCTGGAACTTCGAAAGGGTCTTTCACACCCTTGCTGCAACTCAAGAAGTTCACCGCCATACCCGTCTCCACTCGAGAGGAAGCACGATGGTCCCGCCCACATCCAGAGGAGCCCCGTTTCTCCCTCGGAGCTCGAGATGAGGGATCCTTTCCCTGCTTTCAACGGGAAAGAATTCCCGGCGATCCCGTCACATCTCAAGAGGAGGCACTCTCCACAGGAAAGCCGAGAGGAACTCCATGGTCGTACCACCATTCCAAGAGTCCCCCAGATGTCTCAGTCCATTCCAGAGGAACCTCTTTGCCCTGCACTGGCTCATCTTTCACGCCGAGGATCGACTCACACCACGGTGGCACGTGGGACAGCCCTGTGGGAAAGCCTCGAGGGAAAGCCTCGAGGGAAAACCACAGATCCTTTGATCCAGGCCACGGGAAGAGTGACATTGCTGCTACAGCCTGGAAGGAAAGCGCACGTGCATGCCCCCACTCGAGCCGAGGCCTGACTCCCCTGGGGAGACTCCAGAAGTACCCAAAGATCCATTTCAGCCCCTGAGAGGAATCCTCGGTTCCGGCCCTGACTCCACACAAGGTTTTTGGCCCCGGTATCGACGGGAGAGGAATCCCGAGAGGCCCCCTAGCAACTCGCATGGGGACTGGCCTCTCCTGAGGCCACCAGGGCGGGTCCCTGAGGTCCCCGTCGTAACTCGGGATTACCTGCCGCAACTCGAGAAAATCCAGGAAGTTCTCCCTTCCAGGCGAGATGAGGCCTATTTCCGATGAGGCGTCTGGAGACTAATGACACTTAACCTCTGGAACTTCGAAAGGGTCTTTCACACCCTTGCTGCAACTCAAGAAGTTCACCGCCATACCCGTCTCCACTCGAGAGGAAGCACGATGGACCCGCCAACATCCAGAGGAGCCCCGTTTCCCCCTCGGAGCTCGAGATGAGGGATCCTTTCCCTGCTTTCAACGGGAAAGAATTCCCGGCGTTCCCGTCGCATCTCAAGAGGAGGCACTCTCAACAGGAAAGGCGAGAGGAACTCCATGGTAGTACCACCATTCCAAGAGTCCCCCAGATGTCTCAGTCCATTCCAGAGGAACCTCTTTGCCCTGCACTGGCTCATCTTTCACGCCGAGGATCGACTCACACCACGGTGGCACGTGGGACAGCACTGTGGGAAAGCCTCGAGGGAAAGCCTCGAGGGAAAACCACAGATCCTTTGATCCACGCGACGGGAAGCGTGACATTGCTGCTACAGCCGGGAAGGAAAGCGCACGTGCATGCCCCCACTCGAGACGAGGCCTGACTCCCTTGGGGAGACTGCAGAAGTACCCAAAGATCCATGGCAGCCCCTGAGAGGAATCCTCGCTTCCGGCCCTGACTCCACACAAGGTTTTTGGCCCTGGTATCAACGGGAGAGGTATCCCGAGAGGCCCCCTAGCAACTCGCATGGGGACTGGCCTCTCCTGAGGCCACCAGGGCGGGTCCCTGAGGTCCCCGTCGTAACTCGAGAACACCTGCCGCAACTCGAGAAAATCCAGGAAGTTCTCCCTTCCAGGCGAGATGAGGCCTATTTCCGATGAGGCGTCTGGAGACTAATGACACCTAACCTCTGGAACTTCAAAAGGGTCTTTCACACCCTTGCTGCAACTCAAGAAGTTCACCGCCATACCCGTCTCCACTCGAGAGGAAGCACGATGGACCCGCCAACATCCAGAGGAGCCCCGTTTCCCCCTCGGAGCTCGAGATGAGGGATCCTTTCCCTGCTTTCAACGGGAAAGAATTCCCGGCGTTCCCGTCGCATCTCAAGAGGAGGCACTCTCAACAGGAAAGGCGAGAGGAACTCCATGGTCGTACCACCATTCCAAGAGTCCCCCAGATGTCTCAGTCCATTCCAGAGGAAACTCTTTGCCCTGCACTGGCTCATCTTTCACGCCGAGGATCGACTCACACCACGGTGGCACGTGGGACAGCCCTGTGGGAAAGCCTCGAGGGAAAGCCTCGAGGGAAAACCACAGATCCTTTGATCCACGCTTCGGGAAGCGTGACATTGCTGCTACAGCTTGGAAGGAAAGCGCACGTGCATGCCCCCACTCGAGACGAGGCCTGAATCCCCTGGGGAGACTCCAGAAGTACCCAAAGATCCATTACAGCCCCTGAGAGGAATCCTCGGTTTCGGCCCTAACTCCACACAAGGTTTTTGGCCCCGGTATCGACGGGAGAGGAATCCCAAGAGGCCCCCTAGCAACTCGCATGGGGACTGGCCTCTCCTGAGGCCACCAGGGCGGGTCCCTGAGGTCCCCGTCGTAACTCGGGAACACCTGCCGCAACTCGAGAAAATCCAGGAAGTTCTCCCTTCCAGGCGAGATGAGGCCTATTTCCGATGAGGCGTCTGGAGACTAATGACACCTAACCTCTGGAACTTCGAAAGGGTCTTTCACACCTTTGCTGCAACTCAAGAAGTTCATCGCCATACCCGTCTCCACTCGAGAGGAAGCACGATGGTCCCGCCCACATCCAGAGGAGCCCCGTTTCCCCCTCGGAGCTCGAGATGAGGGATCCTTTCCCTGCTTTCAACGGGAAAGAATTCCCGGCGATCCCGTCGCATCTCAAGAGGAGGCACTCTCCACAGGAAAGCCGAGAGGAACTCCATGGTCGTACCACCATTCCAAGAGTCCCCCAGATGTCTCAGTCCATTCCAGAGGAACCTCTTTGCCCTGCACTGGCTCATCTTTCACGCCGAGGAACGACTCACACCACGGTGGCACGTGGGACAGACCTGTGGGAAAGCCTCGAGGGAAAGCCTCGAGGGAAAACCACAGATCCTTTGATCCACGCGACGGGAAGCGTGACATTGCTGTTACAGCCTGGAAGGAAAGCGCACGTGCATGCCCCCACTCGAGACGAGGCCTGACTCCCCTGGGGAGACTCCAGAAGTACCCAAAGATCCATGTCAGCCCCTGAGAGGAATCCTCGGTTCCGGCCCTGACTCCACACAAGGCTTTGGCCCCGGTATCGACGGGAGAGAAATCCCGAGAGGCCCCCTAGCAACTCGCATGGGGACTGGCCTCTCCTGAGGCCACCAGGGCGGGTCCCTGAGGTCCCCGTCGTAACTCGGGATAACCTGCCGTAACTCGAGAAAATCCAGGAAGTTCTCCCTTCCAGGCGAGATGAGGCCTGTTTCCGATGAGGCGACTGGAGACTAATGACACCTAACCTCTGGAACTTCGAAAGGGTCTTTCACACCTTTGCTGCAACTCAAGAAGTTCACCGCCATACCCGTCTCCACTCGAGAGGAAGCACGATGGTCCCGCCCACATCCAGAGGAGCCCCGTTTCCCCCTCGGAGCTCGAGATGAGGGATCCTTTCCCTGCTTTCAACGGGAAAGAATTCCCGGCGATGCCGTCGCATCTCAAGAGGAGGCACTCTCCACAGGAAAGCCGAGAGGAACTCCATGGTCGTACCACCATTCCAAGAGTCCCCCAGATGTCTCAGACCATTCCAGAGGAACCTCTTTGCCCTGCACTGGCTCATCTTTCACGCCGAGGATCGACTCACACCACGGTGGCACGTGGGACAGACCTGTGGGAAAGCCTCGAGGGAAAGCCTCGAGGGAAAACCACAGATCCTTTGATCCACGAGACGGGAAGCGTGGCATTGCTGTTACAGCCTGGAAGGAAAGCACACGTGCATGCCACCACTCGAGACGAGGCCTGACTCCCCTGGGGAGACTCCAGAAGTACCCAAAGATCCATGTCAGCCCCTGAGAGGAATCCTCGGTTCCGGCCCTGACTCCAAAAAATTCTTTTGGCCCCGGTATCGACGGGAGAGGAATCCCGAGAGGCCCCCTAGCAACTCGCATGGGGACTAGCCTCTCCTGAGGCCACCAAGGCGGGTCCCTGAGGTCCCCGTCGTAACTCGAGAACACCTGCCGCAACTCGAGAAAATCCAGGAAGTTCTCCCTTCCAGGCGAGATGAGGCCTATTTCCGATGAGGCGTCTGGAGACTAATGACACCTAACCTCTGGAACTTCGAAAGGGTCTTTCACACCCTTGCTGCAACTCAAGAAGTTCACCACCATACCCGTCTCCACTCGAGAGGAAGCACGATGGTCCCGCCCACATCCAGAGGAGCCCCGTTTCTCCCTCGGAGCTCGAGATGAGGGATCCTTTCCCTGCTTTCAACGGGAAAGAATTCCCGGCGATCCCATCACATCTCAAGAGGAGGCACTCTCCACAGAAAAGCCGAGAGGAACTCCATGGTCGTACCACCATTCCAAGAGTCCCCCAGATGTCTCAGTCCATTCCAGAGGAACCTCTTTGCCCTGCACTGGCTCATCTTTCACGCCGAGGATCGACTCACACCACGGTGGCACGTGGGACAGCCCTGTGGGAAAGCCTCGAGGGAAAGCCTCGAGGGAAAACCACAGATCCTTTGATCCAGGCCACGGGAAGCATGACATTGCTGCTACAGCCTGGAAGGAAAGCGCACGTGCATGCCCCCACTCGAGACGAGGCCTGTCTCCCCTGGCGAGACTCCAGAAGTACCCAAAGATCCATATTAGCCCCTGAGAGGAATCCTCGGTTCCGGCCCTGACTCCACACAAGGCTTTTGGCCCCGGTATCGACGGGAGAGGAATCCCGAGAGGCCCCCTAGCAACTCGAATGGGGACTGGCCTCTCCTGAGGCCACCAGGGCGGGTCCCTGAGGTCCCCGTCGTAACTCGGGATAACCTGCCGCAACTCGAGAAAATCCAGGAAGTTCTCCCTTCCAGGCGAGATGAGGCCTATTTCCGATGAGGCGTCTGGAGACTAATGACACCTAACCTCTGGAACTTCGAAAGGGTCTTTCACACCTTTGCTGCAACTCAAGAAGTTCATCGCCATACCCGTCTCCACTCGAGAGGAAGCACGATGGTCCCGCCCACATCCAGAGGAGCCCCGTTTCCCCCTCGGAGCTCGAGATGAGGGATCCTTTCCCTGCTTTCAACGGGAAAGAATTCCCGGCGATCCCGTCGCATCTCAAGAGGAGGCACTCTCCACAGGAAAGCCGAGAGGAACTCCATGGTCGTACCACCATTCCAAGAGTCCCCCAGATGTCTCAGTCCATTCCAGAGGAACCTCTTTGCCCTGCACTGGCTCATCTTTCACGCCGAGGAACGACTCACACCACGGTGGCACGTGGGACAGACCTGTGGGAAAGCCTCGAGGGAAAGCCTCGAGGGAAAACCACAGATCCTTTGATCCACGCGACGGGATGCGTGACATTGCTGCTACAGCCTGGAAGGAAAGCGCACGTGCATGCCCCCACTCGAGACGAGGCCTGACTCCCCTGGGGAGACTCCAGAAGTACCCAAAGATCCATGTCAGCCCCTGAGAGGAATCCTCGGTTCCGGCCCTGACTCCAAAAAATTCTTTTGGCCCCGGTATAGACGGGAGAGGAATCCCGAGAGGCCCCCTAGCAACTCGCATGGGGACTGGCCTCTCCTGAGGCCACCAGGTCGGGTCCCTGAGGTCCCCGTCGTAACTCGAGAACACCTGCCGCAACTCGAGAAAATCCAGGAAGTTCTCCCTTCCAGGCGAGATGAGGCCTATTTCCGATGAGGCGTCTGGAGACTAATGACACCTAACCTCTGGAACTTCGAAAGGGTCTTTCACACCCTTGCTGCAACTCAAGAAATTCACCGCCATACCCGTCTCCACTCGAGAGGAAGCACGATGGTCCCGCCCACATCCAGAGGAGCCCCGTTTCTCCCTCGGAGCTCGAGATGAGGGATCCTTTCCCTGCTTTCAACGGGAAAGAATTCCCGGCGTTCCCGTCGCATCTCAAGAGGAGGCACTCTCCACAGGAAAGCCGAGAGGAACTCCATGGTCGTACCACCATTCCAAGAGTCCCCCAGATGTCTCAGTCCATTCCAGAGGAACCTCTTTGCCCTGCACTGGCTCATCTTTCACGCCGAGGATCGACTCACACCACGGTGGCACGTGGGACAGCCCTGTGGGAAAGCCTCGAGGGAAAGCCTCGAGGGAAAACCACAGATCCTTTGATCCAGGCCACGGGAAGCATGACATTGTTGCTACAGCCTGGAAGGAAAGCGCACGTGCATGCCCCCACTCGAGACGAGGCCTGACTCCCCTGGGGAGACTCCAGAAGTACCCAAAGATCCATTTCAGCCCCTGAGAGGAATCCTCGGTTCCGGCCCTGACTCCACACAAGGTTTTTGGCCCCGGTATCGACGGGAGAGAAATCCCGAGAGGCCCCCTAGCAACTCGCATGGGGACTGGCCTCTCCTGAGGCCACCAGGGCGGGTCCCTGAGGTCCCCGTCGTAACTCGGGATTACCTGCCGCAACTCGAGAAAATCCAGGAAGTTCTCCCTTCCAGGCGAGATGAGGCCTATTTCCGATGAGGCGTCTGGAGACTAATGACACTTAACCTCTGGAACTTCGAAAGGGTCTTTCACACCCTTGCTGCAACTCAAGAAGTTCACCGCCATACCCGTCTCCACTCGAGAGGAAGCACGATGGACCCGCCAACATCCAGAGGAGCCCCGTTTCCCCCTCGGAGCTCGAGATGAGGGATCCTTTCCCTGCTTTCAACGGGAAAGAATTCCCGGCGTTCCCGTCGCATCTCAAGAGGAGGCACTCTCAACAGGAAAGGCGAGAGGAACTCCATGGTCGTACCACCATTCCAAGAGTCCCCCAGATGTCTCAGTCCATTCCAGAGGAACCTCTTTGCCCTGCACTGGCTCATCTTTCACGCCGAGGATCGACTCACACCACGGTGGCACGTGGGACAGCCCTGTGGGAAAGCCTCGAGGGAAAGCCTCGAGGGAAAACCACAGATCCTTTGATCCACGCGACGGGAAGCGTGACATTGCTGCTACAGCCTGGTAGGAAAGCGCACGTGCATGCCCCGACTCGAGACGAGGCCTGACTCCCTTGGGGACACTCAAGAAGTACCCAAAGATCCATGTCAGCCCCTGAGAGGAATCCTCGGTTCCGGCCCTGACTCCACACAAGGCTTTGGCCCCGGTATCGACGGGAGAGGAATCCCGAGAGGCCCCCTAGCAACTCGCATGGGGACTGGCCTCTCCTGAGGCCACCAGGGCGGGTCCCTGAGGTCCCCGTCGTAACTCGGGATAACCTGCCGTAACTCGAGACAATCCAGGAAGTTCTCCCTTCCAGGCGAGATGAGGCCTGTTTCCGATGAGGCGACTGGAGACTAATGACACCTAACCTCTGGAACTTCGAAAGGGTCTTTCACACCTTTGCTGCAACTCAAGAAGTTCACCGCCATACCCGTCTCCACTCGAGAGGAAGCACGATGGTCCCGCCCACATCCAGAGGAGCCCCGTTTCCCCCTCGGAGCTCGAGATGAGGGATCCTTTCCCTGCTTTCAACGGGAAAGAATTCCCGGCGATGCCGTCGCATCTCAAGAGGAGGCACTCTCCACAGGAAAGCCGAGAGGAACTCCATGGTCGTACCACCATTCCAAGAGTCCCCCAGATGTCTCAGTCCATTCCAGAGGAACCTCTTTGCCCTGCACTGGCTCATCTTTCACGCCGAGGATCGACTCACACCACGGTGGCACGTGGGACAGACCTGTGGGAAAGCCTCGAGGGAAAGCCTCGAGGGAAAACCACAGATCCTATGATCCACGAGACGGGAAGCGTGGCATTGCTGTTACAGCCTGGAAGGAAAGCACACGTGCATGCCACCACTCGAGACGAGGCCTGACTCCCCTGGGGAGACTCCAGAAGTACCCAAAGATCCATGTCAGCCCCTGAGAGGAATCCTCGGTTCCGGCCCTGACTCCAAAAAATTCTTTTGGCCCCGGTATCGACGGGAGAGGAATCCCGAGAGGCCCCCTAGCAACTCGCATGGGGACTGGCCTCTCCTGAGGCCACCAAGGCGGGTCCCTGAGGTCCCCGTCGTAACTCGAGAACACCTGCCGCAACTCGAGAAAATCCAGGAAGTTCTCCCTTCCAGGCGAGATGAGGCCTATTTCCGATGAGGCGTCTGGAGACTAATGACACCTAACCTCTGGAACTTCGAAAGGGTCTTTCACACCCTTGCTGCAACTCAAGAAGTTCACCGCCATACCCGTCTCCACTCGAGAGGAAGCACGATGGTCCCGCCCACATCCAGAGGAGCCCCGTTTCTCCCTCGGAGCTCGAGATGAGGGATCCTTTCCCTGCTTTCAACGGGAAAGAATTCCCGGCGATCCCATCACATCTCAAGAGGAGGCACTCTCCACAGAAAAGCCGAGAGGAACTCCATGGTCGTACCACCATTCCAAGAGTCCCCCAGATGTCTCAGTCCATTCCAGAGGAACCTCTTTGCCCTGCACTGGCTCATCTTTCACGTCGAGGATCGACTCACACCACGGTGGCACGTGGGACAGCCCTGTGGGAAAGCCTCGAGGGAAAGCCTCGAGGGAAAACCACAGATCCTTTGATCCACGCGACGGGAAGCGTGACATTGCTGCTACAGCCTGGAAGGAAAGCGCACGTGCATGCCCCGACTCGAGACGAGGCCTGACTCCCTTGGGGACACTCAAGAAGTACCCAAAGATCCATGTCAGCCCCTGAGAGGAATCCTCGGTTCCGGCCCTGACTCCACACAAGGCTTTGGCCCCGGTATCGACGGGAGAGGAATCCCGAGAGGCCCCCTAGCAACTCGCATGGGGACTGGCCTCTCCTGAGGCCACCAGGGCGGGTCCCTGAGGTCCCCGTCGTAACTCGGGATAACCTGCCGTAACTCGAGAAAATCCAGGAAGTTCTCCCTTCCAGGCGAGATGAGGCCTGTTTCCGATGAGGCGACTGGAGACTAATGACACCTAACCTCTGGAACTTCGAAAGGGTCTTTCACACCTTTGCTGCAACTCAAGAAGTTCACCGCCATACCCGTCTCCACTCGAGAGGAAGCACGATGGTCCCGCCCACATCCAGAGGAGCCCCGTTTCCCCCTCGGAGCTCGAGATGAGGGATCCTTTCCCTGCTTTCAACGGGAAAGAATTCCCGGCGTTCCCGTCGCATCTCAAGAGGAGGCACTCTCCACAGGAAAGCCGAGAGGAACTCCATGGTCGTACCACCATTCCAAGAGTCCCCCAGATGTCTCAGTCCATTCCAGAGGAACCTCTTTGCCCTGCACTGGCTCATCTTTCACGCCGAGGATCGACTCACACCACGGTGGCACGTGGGACAGACCTGTGGGAAAGCCTCGAGGGAAAGCCTCGAGGGAAAACCACAGATCCTATGATCCACGAGACGGGAAGCGTGGCATTGCTGTTACAGCCTGGAAGGAAAGCACACGTGCATGCCACCACTCGAGACGAGGCCTGACTCCCCTGGGGAGACTCCAGAAGTACCCAAAGATCCATGTCAGCCCCTGAGAGGAATCCTCGGTTCCGGCCCTGACTCCAAAAAATTCTTTTGGCCCCGGTATCGACGGGAGAGGAATCCCGAGAGGCCCCCTAGCAACTCGCATGGGGACTGGCCTCTCCTGAGGCCACCAAGGCGGGTCCCTGAGGTCCCCGTCGTAACTCGAGAACACCTGCCGCAACTCGAGAAAATCCAGGAAGTTCTCCCTTCCAGGCGAGATGAGGCCTATTTCCGATGAGGCGTCTGGAGACTAATGACACCTAACCTCTGGAACTTCGAAAGGGTCTTTCACACCCTTGCTGCAACTCAAGAAGTTCAGCGCCATACCCGTCTCCACTCGAGAGGAAGCACGATGGTCCCGCCCACATCCAGAGGAGCCCCGTTTCTCCCTCGGAGCTCGAGATGAGGGATCCTTTCCCTGCTTTCAACGGGAAAGAATTCCCGGCGATCCCATCACATCTCAAGAGGAGGCACTCTCCACAGAAAAGCCGAGAGGAACTCCATGGTCGTACCACCATTCCAAGAGTCCCCCAGATGTCTCAGTCCATTCCAGAGGAACCTCTTTGCCCTGCACTGGCTCATCTTTCACGCCGAGGATCGACTCACACCACGGTGGCACGTGGGACAGCCCTGTGGGAAAGCCTCGAGGGAAAGCCTCGAGGGAAAACCACAGATCCTTTGATCCACGCGACGGGAAGCGTGACATTGCTGCTACAGCCTGGAAGGAAAGCGCACGTGCACGCCCCGACTCGAGACGAGGCCTGACTCCCTTGGGGACACTCAAGAAGTACCCAAAGATCCATGTCAGCCCCTGAGAGGAATCCTCGGTTCCGGCCCTGACTCCACACAAGGCTTTGGCCCCGATATCGACGGGAGAGGAATCCCGAGAGGCCCCCTAGCAACTCGCATGGGGACTGGCCTCTCCTGAGGCCACCAGGGCGGGTCCCTGAGGTCCCCGTCGTAACTCGGGATAACCTGCCGTAACTCGAGAAAATCCAGGAAGTTCTCCCTTCCAGGCGAGATGAGGCCTGTTTCCGATGAGGCGACTGGAGACTAATGACACCTAACCTCTGGAACTTCGAAAGGGTCTTTCACACCTTTGCTGCAACTCAAGAAGTTCACCGCCATACCCGTCTCCACTCGAGAGGAAGCACGATGGTCCCGCCCACATCCAGAGGAGCCCCGTTTCCCCCTCGGAGCTCGAGATGAGGGATCCTTTCCCTGCTTTCAACGGGAAAGAATTCCCGGCGATGCCGTCGCATCTCAAGAGGAGGCACTCTCCACAGGAAAGCCGAGAGGAACTCCATGGTCGTACCACCATTCCAAGAGTCCCCCAGATGTCTCAGTCCATTCCAGAGGAACCTCTTTGCCCTGCACTGGCTCATCTTTCACGCCGAGGATCGACTCACACCACGGTGGCACGTGGGACAGACCTGTGGGAAAGCCTCGAGGGAAAGCCTCGAGGGAAAACCACAGATCCTTTGATCCACGAGACGGGAAGCGTGGCATTGCTGTTACAGCCTGGAAGGAAAGCACACGTGCATGCCACCACTCGAGACGAGGCCTGACTCCCCTGGGGAGACTCCAGAAGTACCCAAAGATCCATGTCAGCCCCTGAGAGGAATCCTCGGTTCCGGCCCTGACTCCGCACAAGGTTTTTGGCCCCGGTATCGACGGGAGAGGAATCCCGAGAGGCCCCCTAGCAACTCGCATGGGGACTGGCCTCTCCTTAGGCCACCAGGGCGGGTCCCTGAGGTCCCCGTCGCAACGCGGTATAACCTGCCGCAACTCGAGAAAATCCAGGAAGTTCTCCCTTCCAGGCGAGATGAGGCCTATTTCCGATGAGGCGTCTGGAGACTAATGACACCTAACGTCTGGAACTTCGAAAGGGTCTTTCACACCCTTGCTGCAACTCAAGAAGTTCACCGCCATACCTGTCTCCACTCGAGAGGAAGCACGATGGTCCCGCCCACATCCAGAGGAGCCCCGTTTCCCCCTCGGAGCTCGAGATGAGGGATCCTTTCCCTGCTTTCAACGGGAAAGAATTCACGGCGTTCCCGTCGCATCTCAAGAGGAGGCACTCTCAACAGGAAAGGCGAGAGGAACTCCATGGTCGTACCACCATTCCAAGAGTCCCCCAGATGTCTCAGTCCATTCCAGAGGAAACTCTTTGCCCTGCACTGGCTCATCTTTCACGCCGAGGATCGACTCACACCACGGTGGCACGTGGGACAGCCCTGTGGGAAAGCCTCGAGGGAAAACCACAGACCCTTTGATCCACGCGACGGGAAGCGTGACATTGCTGCTACAGCCTGGAAGGAAAGCGCACGTGCATGCCCCCACTCGAGACGAGGCCTGTCTCCCCTGGCGAGACTCCAGAAATACCCAAAGATCCATATCAGCCCCTGAGAGGAATCCTCGGTTCCGGCCCTGACTCCACACAAGGTTTTTGGCCCCGGTATCGACGGGAGAGGAATCCCGAGAGGCCCCCTAGCAACTAGCATTGGGACTGGCTGTTCCTGAGGCCACCAGGGCGGGTCCCTGAGGTCCCCGTCGTAACTCGAGAACACCTGCCGCAACTCGAGAAAATCCAGGAAGTTCTCCCTTCCAGGCGAGATGAGGCCTATTTCCGATGAGGCGTCTGGAGACTAATGACACCTAACCTCTGGAACTTCGAAAGGGTCTTTCACACCCTTGCTGCAACTCAAGAAGTTCACCGCCATACCCGTCTCCACTCGAGAGGAAGCACGATGGTCCCGCCCACATCCAGAGGAGCCCCGTTTCCCCCTCGTAGCTCGAGATGAGGGATCCTTTCCCTGCTTTCAACGGGAAAGAATTCCCGGCGTTTCCGTCGCATCTCAAGAGGAGGCACTCTCAACAGGAAAGGCGAGAGGAGCTCCATGGTCGTACCACCATTCCAAGAGTCCCCCAGATGTCTCAGTCCATTCCAGAGGAACCTCTTTGCCCTGTACTGGCTCATCTTTCACGCCGAGGATCGACTCACACCACGGTGGCACGTGGGACAGCCCTGTGGGAAAGCCTCGAGGGAAAGCCTCGAGGGAAAACCACAGATCCTTTGATCCACGCGACGGGAAGCATGACATTGCTGCTACAGCCTGGAAGGAAAGCGCACGTGCATGCCCCCACTCGAGACGAGGCCTGACTCCCCTGGGGAGACTCCAGAAGTACCCAAAGATACATGTCAGCCCCTGAGAGGAATCCTCGGTTCCGGCCCTGACTCCACACAAGGTTTTTGGCCCCGGTATCGATGGGAGAGGAATCCCGAGAGGCCCCCTAGCAACTAGCATGTGGACTGGCCGTTCCTGAGGCCACCAGGGCGGGTCCCTGAGGTCCCCGTCATAACTCGAGAACACCTGCCGCAACTCGAGAAAATCCAGGAAGTTCTCCTTTCCCGGCGAAATGAGGCCTATTTCCGATGAGGCGTCTGGAGACTAATGACACCTAACATCTGGAACTTCGAAAGGGTCTTTCACACCCTTGCTGCAACTCAAGAATTTCACCGCCATACCCGTCTCCACTCGAGAGGAAGCACGATGGTCCCGCCCACATCCAGAGGAGCCCCGTTTCCCCCTCGTAGCTCGAGATGAGGGATCCTTTCCCTGCTTTCAACGGGAAAGAATTCCTGGCGTTCCCGTTGCATCTCAAGAGGAGGCACTCTCAACAGGAAAGGCAAGAGGAACTCCATGGTCGTACCACCATTCCAAGAGTCCCCCAGATGTCTCAGTCCATTCCAGAGGAACCTCTTTGCCCTGCACTGGCTCATCTTTCACGCCGAGAATCGACTCACACCACGGTGGCACGTGGGACAGCCCTGTGGGAAAGCCTCGAGGGAAAACCACAGATCCTTTGATCCACGAGACGGGAAGCGTGACATTGCTGCTACATCCTGGAAGGAAAGCGCACGTGCATGCCCCCACTCGAGACGAGGCCTGACTCCCCTGGGGAGACTCCAGACGTACCCAAAGATCCATGTCAGCCCCTGAGAGGAATCCTCGGTTCCGGCCCTGACTGGACACAAGGATTTTGGCCCCGGTATCGATGGGAGAGGAATCCCGAGAGGCCCCCTAGCACCTTGCATGGGGACTGGCCTCTCCTGAGGCCACCAGGGCGGGTCCCTGAGGTCCCCGTCGTAACTCGAGAACACCTGCCACAACTCGAGAAAATCCAGGAAGTTCTCCCTTCCAGGCGAGATGAGGCCTATTTCCGATGAGGTGTCTGGAGACTAATGACACCTAACCTCTGGAACTTCGAAAGGGTCTTTCACACCCTTGCTGCAACTCAAGAAGTTCACTGCCATACCCGTCTCCACTCGAGAGGAAGCACGATGGTCCCGCCCACATCCAGAGGAGCCCCGTTTCCCCCTCGGAGCTCGAGATGAGGGATCCTTTCGCTGCTTTCAACGGGAAAGAATTCCTGGGGTTCCCGTCGCATCTCAAGAGGAGGCACTCTCAACAGGAAAGGCGAGAGGAAATCCATGGTCGTACCACCATTCCAAGAGTCCCCCAGATGTCTCAGTCCATTCCAGAGGAAACTCTTTGCCCTGCACTGGCTCATCTTTCACGCCGAGGATCGACTCACACCACGGTGGCACGTGGGACAGCCATGTGGGAAAGCCTCGAGGGAAAGCCTCGAGGGAAAACCACAGATCCTTTGATCTACGCGACGGGAAGCGTGACATTGCTGCTACAGCCTGGAAGGAAAGCGCACATGCATGCCCCCACTCGAGACGAGGCCTGACTCCCCTGGGGAGACTCCACAAGTACACAAAGATCCATGTCAGACCCTGAGAGGAATCCTCGGTTCTGGCCCTGACTCCGCACAAGGTTTTTGGCCCGGTATCGACGGGAGAGGAATCCCGAGAGGCCCCCTAGCACCTCACATGGGGACTGGCCTCTCCTGAGTCCACCAGGGCGTGTCCCTGAGGTCCGCGTCGTAAATCGAGAACACCTGCCGCAACTCGAGAAAATCCAGGAAGTTCTCCCTTCCAGGCGAGATGAGGCCTATTTCCGATGAGGCGTCTGAAGACTAATGACACCTAACCTCTGGAACTTCGAAAGGGTCTTTCACACCCTTGCTGAAAGTCAAGAAATTCACCGCCATGCCTGTCTCCACTCGAGAGGAAGCACGATGGTCCCGCCCACATCCAGAGGAGCCCCGTTTCCCCCTCGTAGCTCGAGATGAGGGATCCTTTCCCTGCTTTCAACGGGAAAGAATTCCCGGCGTTCCCGTCGCATCTCAAGAGGAGGCACTCTCAACAGGAAAGGCGAGAGGAACTCCATGGTCGTACCACCATTCCAAGAGTTCCCCAGATGTCTCAGTCCATTCCAGAGGAACCTCTTTGCCCTGCACTGGCTCATCTTTCACGCCGAGGATCGACTCACACCACGGTGGCACGTGGGACAGCCCTGTGGGAAAGCCTCGAGGGAAAGCCTCGAGGGAAAACCACAGATCCTTTGATCCACGCCACGGGAAGCGTGACATTGCTGCTACAGCCAGGAACGAAAGCGCACGTGCATTCCCCCACTCGAGACGAGGCCTGACTCCCCTGGGGAGACTCCACAAGTACCTAAAGATCCATGTCAGCCCCTGAGAGGAATCCTCGGATCTGGCCCTGACTCCACACAAGGTTTTTGGCCCCGGTATCGACGGGAGAGGAATCCAGAGAAGCCCCCTAGCAACTCGCATGGGGACTGGCCTCTCCTGAGGCCACCAGGGCGGGTCCCTGAGGTACCCGTCGTAACTCGAGAACACCTGCCGCAACTCGAGAAAATCCAGGAAGTTCTCCCTTCCTGGCGAGATGAGGCCTATTTCCGATGAGGCGTCTGGAGACTAATGACACCTAACCTCTGGAACTTCGAAAGGGTCTTTCACACCCTTGCTGCAACTCAAGAAGTTCACCGCCATACCCGTCTCCACTCGAGAGGAAGCACGATGGTCCCGCCCACATCCAGAGGAGCCCCGTTTCCCCCTCATAGCTCGAGATGAGGGTTCCTTTCCCTGCTTTCAACGGGAACGAATTCCAGGCGTTCCCGTCGCATCTCAAGAGGAGGCACTCTCAACAGGAAAGGCGAGAGGAGCTCCATGGTCGTACCACCATTCCAAGAGTCCCCCAGATGTCTCAGTCCATTCCAGAGGAACCTCTTTGCCCTGTACTGGCTCATCTTTCACGCCGAGTATCGACTCACACCTCGGTGGCACGTGGGACAGCCCTGTGGAAAAGCCTCGAGGGAAAGCATCGAGGGAAAGCCTCGAGGGAAAACCACAGATCCTTTGATCCACGCGACGGGAAGCATGACATTGCTGCTACAGCCTGGAAGGAAAGCGCACGTGCATGCCCCCACTCGAGACGAGGCCTGACTCCCCTGGGGAGACTCCACAAGTACCCAAAGATCCATGTCAGCCCCTGAGAGGAATCCTCGGTTCCGGCCCTGACTCCACACAAGGTTTTTGGCCCCGGTATCGACGGGAGAGGAATTCCGAGAGGCCCCCTAGCAACTCGCATGGGGACTGGCCTCTCCTGAGGCCACCAGGGCGGGTCCCTGAGGTCCCCGTCGTAACTCGAGAACACCTGCCGCAACTCGAGAAAATCCAGGAAGTTCTCCCTTCCGGCCGAGATGAGGCCTATTTCCGATGAGGCGTCTGGAGACTAATGACACCTAACCTCTGGAACTTCGAAAGGGTCTTTCACACCCTTGCTGCAACTCAAGAAGTTCACCGCCATACCCGTCTATACTCGAGAGGATGCACGATGAGCCCGCCCACATCCAGAGGAGCCCCGTTTCCCCTCATAGCTCGAGATGAGGGATCCTTTCCCTGCTTTCAACGGGAAAGAATTCCCGACGTTCCCGTCGCATCTCAAGAGGAGGCACTCTCAACAGGAAAGGCGAGAGGAACTCCATGGTCGTACCACCATTCCAAGAGTCCCCCAGATGTCTCAGTCCATTCCAGAGGAAGCTCTTTGCCCTGCACTGGCTCATCTTTCACGCCGAGGATCGACTCACACCACGGTGGCACGTGGGACAGCCCTGTGGGAAAGCCTCGAGGGAAAGCCTCGAGGGAAAACCACAAATTGTTTGATCCATGCGACGGGAAGCGTGACATTGCTGCTACAGCGTGGAAGGAAAGCGCACGTGCATGCCCCCACTCGAGACGAGGCCTGACTCCCCTGGGGAGACTCCAGAAGTACCCAAAGATCCATGTCAGCCCCTGAGAGGAATCCTCGGTTCCGGCCCTGACTGCACACAAGGCTTTTGGCCACGGTATCGTCGGGAGAGGAATCCCGAGAGGCCCCCTAGCACCTCGCATGGGGACTGGCCTCTCCTGAGGCCACCAGGACGGGTCCCTGAGGTCCCCGTCGTAACTCGAGAACACCTGCCGCAACTCGAGAAAATGCAGGAAGTTCTCCCTTCCAGGCGAGATGAGGCCTATTTCCGATGAGGCGTCTGGAGACTAATGACACCTAAACTCTGGAACTTCGAAAGGGTCTTTCACACCCTTGCTGCAACTCAAGAAGTTCACTGCCATACCCGTCTCCACGCGAGAGGAAGCACGATGGTCCCGCCCACATCCAGAGGAGCCCCGTTTCCCCCTCGTAGCTCGAGATGAGGTATCCTTTCCCTGCTTTCAACGGGAAAGAATTCCCGGCGTTCCCGTCGCATCTCAAGAGGAGGCACTCTCAACAGGAAAGGCGAGAGGAACTTCTTGGTCGTACCACCATTCCAAGAGTCCCCCAGATGTCTCAGTCCATTCCGGAGGAACCTCTTTGCCCTACACTGGCTCATCTTTCACGCCGAGAATCGACTCACACCACGGTGGCACGTGGGACAGCCCTGTGGGAAAGCCTCGAGGGAAAGCCTCGAGGGAAAACCACAGATCCATTGATCCAGGCCACGGGAAGCGTGACATTGCTGCTACAGCCTGGAAGGAAAGCGCACGTGCATGCCCCCACACGAGACGAGGCCTGACTCCCCTGGGGAGACTCCAGAAGTACCCAAAGATACATGTCAGCCCCTGAGAGGAATCCTCGGTTCCGGCCCTGACTCCACACAAGGTTTTTGGCCCCGGTATCGACGGGAGAGGAATCTCGAGAGGCCCCCTAGCACATCGCATGGGGACTGGCCTCTCCTGAGGCCACCAGGGCGGGTCCCTGAGGTCCCCGTCGTAACTCGAAAACACCTGCCGCAACTCGAGAAAATCCAGGAAGTTCTCCCTTCCAGGCGAGATGAGGCCTATTTCCGATGAGGCGTCTGGAGACTAATGACACCTAACCTCTGGAACTTCGTAAGGGTCTTTCACACCCTTGCTGCAACTCAAGAAGTTCACCGCCATAACCGTCTCCACTCGAGAGGAAGCACGATGGTCCCGCCCACATCCAGAGGAGCCCCGTTTTCCCCTCCGAGCTCGAAATGGGGGATCCTTTCCCTGCTTTCAACGGGAAAGAATTCCCGGCGTTCCCGTCGCATCTCAAGAGGAGGCACTCTCAACAGGAAAGGCGAGAGGAACTCCATGGTCGTACCACCATTCCAAGAGTCCCCCAGATGTCTCAGTCCAATCCAGAGGAAACTCTTTGCCCTGCACTGGCTCATCTTTCACGCCGAGGATCGACTCACACCACGGTGGCACGTGGGACAGCCCTGTGGGAAAGCCTCGAGGGAAAGCCTCGAGGGAAAACAACAGACCCTTTGATAAACGCTACGGGAAGCGTGACATTGCTGCTGCAGCCTGGAAGGAAAGCGCACGTGCATGCCCCCACTCGAGACGAGGCCTGTGTCCCCTGGCGAGACTCCAGAAGTGCCCAAAGATCCATATCAGCCCCTGAGAGGAATCCTCGGTTCCGGCCCTGACTCCACACAAGGTTTTCGGCCCCGGTATCGACGGGAGAGGAATACCGAGAGGCAACCTAGCAACTCGCATGAGGACTGGCCTTTCCTGAGGCCACCATGGCGGGTCCCTGAGGTCCCCGTCGTAACTCGAGAACACCTGCTGCAACTCGAGAAAATCCAGGAAGTTCTCCCTTCCAGGCGAGATGAGGCCTATTTCCGATGAGGCGTCTGGAGACTAATGACACCTAAATTCTGGAACTTCGAAAGGGTCTTTCACACCCTTGCTGCAACTCAAGAAGTTCACCGCCATACCCGTCTCCACTCGAGAGGAAGCACGATCGTCCCACCCACAACCAGAGGAGCCCCGTTTCCCCCTCGTAGCTCGAGATGAGGGATCCTTTCCCTGCTTTCAATGGGAAAGAATTCCCGGTGTTCCCGTCGCATCTCAAGAGGAGGCACTCTCAACAGGAAAGGCGAGAGGAACTCCATGGTCGTACCACCATTCCAAGAGTCCCCCAGATGTCTCAGTCCATTCCAGAGCAACCTCTTTGCCCTGCACAGGCTCATCTTTCATGCCGAGGATCGACTCACACCACGGTGGCACGTGGGACAGCCCTGTGGGAAAGCCTAGAGGGAAAACCACAAATCCTTTGATCCACACGACGGGAAGCGTGACATTGCTGCTACAGCCTGGAAGGAAAGCGCACGTGCATGCCCCCACTCGAGACGAGGCATGACTCCCCTGGGGAGACTCCAGAAGTACCCAAAGATCCATGTCATCCCCTGAGAGGAATCCTCGGTTCCGGCCCTGACTCCACACAAAGTTTTTGGCCCCGGTATCGACGGGAGAGGAATCCCGAGAGGCCCCCTAGCACCTCGCATGGAGACTGGCCTTTCCTGAGGCCACCAGGCCGGTCCCTGATGTCCCCGTCGTAACTGGAGAACACCTGCCGCAACTCGAGAAAATCCAGGAAGTTCTCCCTTCCAGGCGAGATGAGGCCTATTTCCGATGAGGCGTCTGGACACTAATGACACCTAACCTCTGGAACTTCGAAAGGGTCTTTCACACCCTTGCTGCAACACAAGAAGTTCACCGCCATACCCGTGTCGACTCGAGAGGAAGCATGATGGTCCCGCCCACATCCAGAGGAGCCCCGTTTCCCCCTCGTAGCTCGAGATGAGGGATCCTTTCCCTGCTTTCAACGGGAAAGAATTCCCGGCGTTCCCGTCACATCTCAAGAGGAGACACTCTCAACAGGAAAGGCGAGAGGAACTCCATGGTCGTACCACCATTCCAAGAGTCCCCCAGATGTCTCAGTCCATTCCAGAGGAACCTCTTTGCCCTGCACTGGCTCATCTTTCACGCCGAGGATCGACTCACACCACGGTGGCACATGGGATAGCCCTGTGGGAAAGCCTCGAGGGAAAGCCTCGAGGGAAAACCACAGATCCCTTGATCCATGCGACGGGAAGCGTGACATTGCTGCTACAGCCTGGAAGGAAAGCGCACGTGCATGCCCCCACTCGAGACGAGGCCTGACTCCCCTGGGGAGACTCCAGAAGTACCCAAAGATCCATGTCAGCCCCTGAGAGGAATCCTCGGTTCCGGCCCTGACTCCACACAAGGTTTTTGGCCCGGGTATCGGCGGGAGAGGAATCCCGAGAGGCCCCCTAGCAACTCGCATGGGGACTGGCCTTTCCTGAGGACACCAGGGCGTGTCCCTGAGGTCCCCGTCGTAACTCGAGAACACCTGCCGCAACTCGAGAAAATCCAGGAAGTTCTCCCTTCCAGGCGAGATGAGGCCTATTTCCGATGAGGCGTCTGGAGACTAATGACACCGAACCTCTGGAACTTCGAAAGGGTCTTTCACACCCTTGCTGCAACTCAAGAAGTTCACCGCCATACCCGTCTCCACTCGAGAGGAAACACGATGGTCCCGCCCACATCCAGAGGAGCCCCGTTTCCCCCTCGTAGCTCGAGATGAGGGATCCTTTCCTTGTTATCAACGGGAAAGAAATCCCAGCGTTCCCGTCGCATCTCAAGATTAGGCACTCTCAACAGGAAAGATGAGAGGAACTCCATGGTCGTACCACCATTCCAAGAGTCCCCGAGATTTCTCAGTCCATTCCAGAGGAAACTCTTTGCCCTGAACTGGCTCATCTTTCACGCCGAGGATCGACTCACACCACGGTGGCTCGTGGGACAGCCCTGTGGGAAAGCCTCGAGGGTAAACCACAGATCCTTTGATCCACGCGACGGGAAGCGTGACATTGCTGCTACAGCCTGGAAGGAAAGCGCACGTGCATGCCCCCACTCGAGACGAGGACTGACTCCCCTGGGGAGACTCCAGAAGTACCCCAAGATCCATGTCAGCCCCTGAGAGTAATCCTCGGTTCCGGCCCTGACTCCACACAAGGTTTTTGGCCCCGGTATCGACGGGAGAGGAATCCCGAGAGGCCCCCTAGCACCTCGCATGGGGACTGGCCTTTCCTGAGGCCACCAGGCCGGTCCCTGAGGTCCCCGTCGTAACTGGAGAACACCTGCCGCAACTCGAGAAAATCCAGGAAGTTCTCCCTTCCAGGCGAGATGAGGCCTATTTCCGATGAGGCGTCTGGACACTAATGACACCTAAACTCTGGAACTTCGAAAGGGTCTTTCACACCCTTGCTGCAACACAAGAAGTTCACCGCCATACCCGTGTCGACTCGAGAGGAAGCATGATGGTCCCGCCCACATCCAGAGGAGCCCCGTTTCCCCCTCGTAGCTCGAGATGAGGGATCCTTTCCCTGCTTTCAACGGGAAAGAATTCCCGGCGTTCCCGTCACATCTCAAGAGGAGGCACTCTTAACAGGAAAGGCGAGAGGAACTCCATGGTCGTACCACCATTCCAAGAGTCCCCCAGATGTCTCAGTCCATTCCAGAGGAACCTCTTTGCCCTGCACTGGCTCATCTTTCACGCCGAGGATCGACTCACACCACGGTGGCACGTGGGACAGCCCTGTTGGAAAGCCTCGAGGGAAAGCCTCGATTGAAATCCACAGATCCTTTGATCCACGCGACGGGAAGCGTGACATTGCTGCTACAGCCTGGAAGGAAAGCGCACGTGCATGCCCCCACTCGAGACGAGGCCTGACTCCCCTGGGGAGACTCCACAAGTACACAAAGATCCATGTCAGACCCTGAGAGGAATCCTCGGTTCTGGCCCTTACTCCGCACAAGGTTTTTGGCCCCGGTATCGACGGGAGAGGAATCCCGAGAGGCCCCCTAGCACCTCGCATGGGGACTGGCCTCTCCTGAGTCCACCAGGGCGGGTCCCTGAGGTCCGCGTCGTAAATCGAGAACACCTGCCGCAACTCGAGAAAATCCAGGAAGTTCTCCCTTCCAGGCTAGATGAGGCCTATTTCCGATGAGGCGTCTGGAGACTAATGACACCTAACCTCTGGAACTTCGAAAGGGTCTTTCACACCCTTGCTGAAAGTCAAGAAGTTCACCGCCATGCCCGTCTCCACTCGAGAGGAAGCACGATGGTCCCGCCCACATCCAGAGGAGCCCCGTTTCCCCCTCGTAGCTCGAGATGAGGGTTCCTTTCCCTGCTTTCAACGGGAACGAATTCCAGGCGTTCCCGTCGCATCTCAAGAGGAGGCACTCTCAACAGGAAAGGCGAGAGGAGCTCCATGGTCGTACCACCATTCCAAGAGTCCCCCAGATGTCTCAGTCCATTCCAGAGGAACCTCTTTGCCCTGTACTGGCTCATCTTTCACACCGAGGATCGACTCACACCTCGGTGGCACGTGGGACAGCCCTGTGGGAAAGCCTCGAGGGAAAGCATCGAGGGAAAGCCTCGAGGGAAAACAACAGATCCTTTGATCCACGCGACGGGAAGCATGACATTGCTGCTACAGCCTGGAAGGAAAGCGCACGTGCATGCCCCCACTCGAGACGAGGCCTGACTCTCCTGGGGAGACTCCAGAAGTACCCAAAGATCCATGTCAGCCCCTGAGAGGAATCCTCGGTTCCGGCCCTGACTCCACACAAGGTTTTTGGCCCCGGTATCGACGGGAGAGGAATCCCGAGAGGCCCCCTAGCAACTAGCATGGGGACTGGCCGTTCCTGAGGCCACCAGGGCGGGTCCCTGAGGTCCCCGTCGTAACTCGAGAACACCTGCCGCAACTCGAGAAAATCCAGGAAGTTCTCCCTTCCAGGCGAGATGAGGCCTATTTCCGATGAGGCGTCTGGAGACTAATGACACCTAACCTCTGGAACTTCGAAAGGGTCTTTCACACCCTTGCTGCAACTTAAGAAGTTCACCGCCATACCCGTCTCCACTCGAGAGGAAGCACGATGGTCCCGCCCACATCCAGAGGAGCCCCATTTCCCCCTCGTAGCTCGAGATGAGGGATCCTTTCCCTGCTTTCAACGGGAAAGAATTCCCGGCGTTTCCGTCGCATCTCAAGAGGAGGCACTCTCAACAGGAAAGGCGAGAGGAGCTCCATGGTCGTACCACCATTCCAAGAGTCCCCCAGATGTCTCAGTCCATTCCAGAGGAACCTCTTTGCCCTGTACTGGCTCATCTTTCACGCCGAGGATCGACTCACACCACGGTGGCACGTGGGACAGCCCTGTGGGAAAGCCTCGAGGGAAAGCCTCGAGGGAAAACCACAGATCCTTTGATCCACGCGACGGGAAGCATGACATTGCTGCTACAGCCTGGAAGGAAAGCGCACGTGCATGCCCCCACTCGAGACGAGGCCTGACTCCCCTGGGGAGACTCCAGAAGTACCCAAAGATACATGTCAGCCCCTGAGAGGAATCCTCGGTTCCGGCCCTGACTCCACACAAGGTTTTTGGCCCCGGTATCGACGGGAGAGGAATCCCGAGAGGCCCCCTAGCAACTAGCATGTGGACTGGCCGTTCCTGAGGCCACCAGGGCGGGTCCCTGAGGTCCCCGTCGTAACTCGAGAACACCTGCCGCAACTCGAGAAAATCCAGGAAGTTCTCCTTTCCAGGCGAAATGAGGCCTATTTCCGATGAGGCGTCTGGAGACTAATGACACCTAACCTCTGGAACTTCGAAAGGGTCTTTCACACCCTTGCTGCAACTCAAGAATTTCACCGCCATACCCGTCTCCACTCGAGAGGAAGCACGATGGTCCCGCCCACATCCAGAGGAGCCCCGTTTCCCCCTCGTAGCTCGAGATTAGGGATCCTTTCCCTGCTTTCAACGGGAAAGAATTCCTGGCGTTCCCGTTGCATCTCAAGAGGAGGCACTCTCAACAGGAAAGGCAAGAGGAACTCCATGGTCGTACCACCATTCCAAGAGTCCCCCAGATGTTTCAGTCCATTCCAGAGGAACCTCTTTGCCCTGCACTGGCTCATCTTTCACGCCGAGAATTGACTCACACCACGGTGGCACGTGGGACAGCCCTGTGGGAAAGCCTCGAGGGAAAACCACAGATCCTTTGATCCACGAGACGGGAAGCGTGACATTGCTGCTACATCCTGGAAGGAAAGCGCACGTGCATGCCCCCACTCGAGACGAGGCCTGACTCCCCTGGCGAGACTCCAGACGTACCCAAAGATCCATGTCAGCCCCTGAGAGGAATCCTCGGTTCCGGCCCTGACTGGACACAAGGATTTTGGCCCCGGTATCGATGGGAGAGGAATCCCGAGAGGCCCCCTAGCACCTCGCATGGGGACTGGCCTCTCCTGAGGCCACCAGGGCGGGTCCCTGAGGTCCCCGTCGTAACTCGAGAACACCTGCCACAACTCGAGAAAATCCAGGAAGTTCTCCCTTCCAGGCGAGATGAGGCCTATTTCCGATGAGGTGTCTGGAGACTAATGACACCTAACCTCTGGAACTTCGAAAGGGTCTTTCACACCCTTGCTGCAACTCAAGAAGTTCACTGCCATACCCGTCTCCACTCGAGAGGAAGCACGATGGTCCCGCCCACATCCAGAGGAGCCCCGTTTCCCCCTCGGAGCTCGAGATGAGGGATCCTTTCGCTGCTTTCAACGGGAAAGAATTCCTGGCGTTCCCGTCGCATCTCAAGAGGAGGCACTCTCAACAGGAAAGGCGAGAGGAAATCCATGGTCGTACTACCATTCCAAGAGTCCCCCAGATGTCTCAGTCCATTCCAGAGGAAACTCTTTGCCCTGCACTGGCTCATCTTTCACGCCGAGGATCGACTCACACCACGGTGGCACGTGGGACAGCCATGTGGGAAAGCCTCGAGGGAAAGCCTCGAGGGAAAACCACAGATCCTTTGATCTACGCGACGGGAAGCATGACATTGCTGCTACAGCCTGGAAGGAAAGCGCACATGCATGCCCCCACTCGAGACGAGGCCTGACTCCCCTGGGGAGACTCCACAAGTACACAAAGATCCATGTCAGACCCTGAGAGGAATCCTCGGTTCTGGCCCTGACTCCGCACAAGGTTTTTGGCCCCGGTATCGACGGGAGAGGAATCCAGAGAAGCCCCCTAGCAACTCGCATGGGGACTGGCCTCTCCTGAGGCCACCAGGGCGGGTCCCTGAGGTACCCGTCGTAACTCGAGAACACCTGCCGCAACTCGAGAAAATCCAGGAAGTTCTCCCTTCCAGGCGAGATGAGGCCTATTTCCGATGAGGCGTCTGGAGACTAATGACACCTAACCTCTGGAACTTCGAAAGGGTCTTTCACACCCTTGCTGCAACTCAAGAAGTTCACCGCCATACCCGTCTCCACTCGAGAGGAAGCACGATGGTCCCGCCCACATCCAGAGGAGCCCCGTTTCCCCCTCATAGCTCGAGATGAGGGTTCCTTTCCCTGCTTTCAACGGGAACGAATTCCAGGCGTTCCCGTCGCATCTCAAGAGGAGGCACTCTCAACAGGAAAGGCGAGAGGAGCTCCATGGTCGTACCACCATTCCAAGAGTCCCCCAGATGTCTCAGTCCATTCCAGAGGAACCTCTTTGCCCTGTACTGGCTCATCTTTCACGCCGAGGATCGACTCACACCTCGGTGGCACGTGGGACAGCCCTGTGGAAAAGCCTCGAGGGAAAGCATCGAGGGAAAGCCTCGAGGGAAAACCACAGATCCTTTGATCCACGCAACGGGAAGTGTGACATTGCTGCTAGAGCCTGGAAGGAATGCCCACGTGCATGCCCCCACTAGAGACGAGGCCTGACTCCCCTGGGGAGACTCCACAAGTACCCAAAGATCCATGTCAGCCCCTGAGAGGAATCCTCGGATCCGGCCCTGACTCCACACAAGGTTTTTGGCCCCGGTATCGACGGGAGAGTAATCCAGAGAGGCCCCCTAGCAACTCGCATGGGGACTGGCCTCTCCTGAGGTCACCAGGGCGGGTCCCTGAGATACCCGTCGTAACTCGAGAACACCTGCCGCAACTCGAGAAAATCCAGGAAGTTCTCCCTTGCAGGCGAGATGAGGCCTATTTCCGATGAGGCCTCTGGAGACTAATGACACCTAACCTCTGGAACTTCGAAAGGGTCTTTCACACCCTTGCTGCAACTCAAGAAGTTCACCGCCATACCCGTCTCCACTCGAGAGGAAGCACGAAGGTCCCGCCCACATCCAGAGGAGCCCCGTTTCCCCCTCGTAGCTCGAGATGAGGGATCCTTTCCCTGCTTTCAACGGGAACGAATTCCCGGTGTTCCCGTCGCATCTCAAGAGGAGGCACTCTCAACAGGAAAGGCGAGAGGAACTCCATGGTCGTACCACCATTCCAAGAGTACCCCAGATGTCTCAGTCCATTCCAGAGGAACCTCTTTGCCCTGCACTGGCTCAACTTTCACGCCGATGATCGACTCCCACCACCGTGGCATGTGGGACAGCCCTGTGGGAAAGCCTCGAGGGAAAGCCTCGAGGGAAAACCACAGATCCTTTGATCCACGCGACGGGAAGCGTGACATTGCTGCTACAGCCTGGAAGGAAAGCGCACGTGCATGCCCCCACTCGAGACGAGGCTTGAGTCCCCTGGGGAGACTCCAGACAGACCCAGAGATCCATGTCAACCCCTGAGAGGAATCCTCGGTTTCGGCCCTGACTCCACAGAAGGATTTTAGCCCCGGTATCGACGGGAGAGGAATCCGGAGAGGCCCCCTAGCAACTCTCCAGGGGACTAGCCTTTCCTGAGGCCACCAGGGCGGGTCCCTGAGGTCCCCGTCGTAACTCGAGAACACCTGCCGCAACTCGAGAAAATCCAGGAAGTTCTCCCTTCCAGGCGAGATGAGGCCTATTTCCGATGAGGCCTCTGGAGACTAATGACACCTAACCTCTGGAACTTCAAAAGGGTCTTTCACACCCTTGCTGCAACTAAGGAAGTTCACCGCCATACCCGTCTCCACTCGAGAGGAAGCACGATGGTCCCGCCCACATCCAGAGGAGCTCCGTTTCCACCTTGTAGCTCGAGAGGAGGGATCCTTTCCCTGCTTTCAACGGGAAAGAATTCCCAGCGTTCCCGTCGCATCTCAAGCGGAGGCACTCTCAACAGGAAAGGGGAGAGGAACTCCATGGTCGTACCACCATTCCAAGAGTCCCCCAGATGTCTCAGTCCATTACAGAGGAACCTCTTTGCCCTGCAGTGGCTCATCTTTCACGCCGAGGATCGACTCACACCACGGTGGCACGTGGGACAGCCCTGTGGGAAAGCCTCTAGGGAAAACCACACATCATTTGATCCACGCGACGGGAAGCGTGACATTGCTGCTACAGCCTGGAAGGAAAGTGCACGTTCATGCCCCCACTCGAGACGAGGCTTGACTCCCCTGGGGAGACTCCAGAAGTACCCAAAGATCCATGTCAGCCCCTGAGAGGAATCCTCGGTTCCGGCCCTGACTCCACACAAGGTTTTTGGCCCCGGTATCGACGGGAGAGGAATCCCGAGAGGCCCCCTAGCAACTCGCATAGGGACTGGCCTCTCCTGAGGCCACCAGGGCGGGTCCCTGAGGTCCCCGTCGTAACTCGAGAACACCTTCCGCAACTCGAGAAAATCCAGGAAGTTCTCCCTTCCAGGCGAGATGAGGCCTATTTCCGATGAGGCGTCTGGAGACTAATGACACCTTACCTCTGGAACTTCGAAAGGGTCTTTCACAGCCTTGCTGCAACTCAAGAAGTTCACCACCAGAACCGTCTCCACTAGAGAGGAAGCACGATGGTCCCTCCCACATCCAGAGGAGCCCCGTTTCCCCCTCGTAGCTCGAGATGAGGGATCCTTTCCCTGCTTTCAACGGGAAAGAATTCCCGGCGTTCCCGTCGCATCTCAAGTGGAGGCACTCTCAACAGGAAAGGCGAGAGGAACTCCATGGTCGTACCACCATTCCAAGAGTCCCCCAGATGTCTCAGTCCATTCCAGAGGAACCTCTTTGCCCTGCACTGGCTCATCTTTCACGCCGAGGATCGACTCACACCACGGTGGCTCGTGGGACAGCCCTGTGGGAAAGCCTCGAGGGAAAGCCTCGAGGGAAAACCACAGATCCTTTGATCCACGCGACGGGAAGCGTGACATTGCTGCTACAGCCTGGAAGGAAAGCGCACGTGCATGCCCCCACTCGAGACGAGGCCTGACTCCACTGGGGAGACTCCAGAAGTACCCAAAGATCCATGTCAGCCCCTGAGAGGAATCCTCGGTTCCGGCCCTGACTCCACACAAGGTTTTTGGCCCCGGTATCGACGGGAGAGGAATCCCGAGAGGCCCCCTAGCAACTCGCATGGGGACTGGCCTCTCCTGAGGCCACCAGGGCGGGTCCCTGAGGTCCCCGTCGTAACTCGAGAACACCTGCCGCAACTCGAGAAAATCCAGGAAGTTCTCCCTTCCAGGCGAGATGAGGCCTATTTCCGATGAGGCCTCTGGAGACTAATGACACCTAACCTCTGGAACTTCGAAAGGGTCTTTCACACCCTTGCTGCAACTCAAGAAGTTAACCGCCATACCCGTCTCCACTAGAGAGGAAGCACGATGGTCCCGCCCACATCCAGAGGAGCCCCGTTTCCCCCTCGTAGCTCGAGATGAGGGATCCTTTCCCTGCTTTCAACGGGAAAGAATTCCCGGCGTTCCCGTCGCATCTCAAGAGGAGGCACTCTCAACAGGAAAGGCGAGAGGAACTCCATGGTCGTACCACCATTCCAAGAGTCCCCCAGATGTCTCAGTCCATTCCAGAGGAACCTCTTTGCCCTGCACTGGCTCATCTTTCACGCCGAGGATCGACTCACACCACGGTGGCACGTGGGACAGCCCTGTGGGAAATCCTCGAGGGAAAACCACAGATCCTTTGATCCACGCGACGGGAAGCGTGACATTGCTGCTACAGCCTGGAAGGAAAGCGCACGTGCATGCACCCACTCGAGACGAGGCCTGACTCCCCTGGGGAGACTCCAGAAGTACCCAAAGATCCATGTCAGCCCCTGAGAGGAATCCTCGGTTCCGGCCCTGACTCCACACAAGCTTTTTGGCCCCGGTATCGACGGGAGAGGAATCCCGAGAGGCCCCCTAGCAACTCGCATGAGGACTGGCCTCTCCTGAGGCCACCAGGGCGGGTCCCTGAGGTCCCCGTCGTAACTCGAGAACACCTGCCGCAACTCGAGAAAATCCAGGAAGTTCTCCCTTCCAGGCGAGATGAGGCCTATTTCCGATGAGGCGTCTGGAGACTAATGACACCTAACCTCTGGAACTTCGAAAGGGTCTTTCACACCCTTGCTGCAACTCAAGAAGTTCACCGCCATACCCGTCTCCACTCGAGAGGAAGCACGATGGTCCCGCCCACATCCAGAGGAGCCCCGTTTCCCCCTCGGAGCTCGAGATGAGGGATCCTTTCCCTGCTTTCAACGGGAAAGAATTCCCGGCGTTCCCGTCGCATCTCAAGAGGAGGCACTCTCAACAGGAAAGGCGAGAGGAACTCCATGGTCGTACCACCATTCCAAGAGTCCCCCAGATGTCTCAGTCCATTCCAGAGGAACCTCTTTGCCCTGCACTGGCTCATTTTTCACGCCGAGAATCGACTCACACCACGGTGTCACATGGGACAGCCCTGTGGGAAAGCCTCGAGGGAAAGCCCCGAGGGAAAACCGCAGATCATTTGATCCACGCGACGGGAAGCGTGACATTGCTGCTACAGCCTGGAAGGAAAGTGCACGTGCATGCCCCCACTCGAGACGAGGCCTGCCTCCCCTGGGGAGACTCCAGAAGTACCCAAAGATCCATGTCAGCCCCTGAGAGGAATCCTCGGTTCCGGCCCTGACTCCACACAAGGTTTTTGGCCCCGGTATCGACGGGAGAGGAATCCCGAGAGGCCCCCTAGCAACTCGCATAGGGACTGGCCTCTCCTGAGGCCACCACGGCGGGTCCCTGAGGTCCCCGTCGTAACTCGAGAACACCTGCCGCAACTCGAGAAAATCCAGGAAGTTCTCCCTTCCAGGCGAGATGAGGCCTATTTCCGATGAGGCGTCTGGAGACTAATGACACCTTACCTCTGGAACTTCGAAAGGGTCTTTCACAGCCTTGCTGCAACTCAAGAAGTTCACCACCATACCCTGCCGGAAGCCAGTGTGAGGAATCCCGCCCGTGACAAGGTCATGAGGAAGGAAGCTGACATACGCAAGGGGTGCTCAGACTTCAGGGACCCCTCTGGATATTCCTAAGCATGTACCCCAGCAAAAATCTGCTGGCTTTTGTGCTCTGCTTTTCCACTTTTCTGATATTCTCTGGAAAAAAGTCAATTCAGGGTTTTAGTCTTCTGCATTTGAAAGGGATGTTTCAGTTAAACCCCTCTGATAGCTCTCTAGTCTGCCTAACAGGTTCCCCAGACCTCTTACAGCTTGTGAATTGCTTACAGCCCCCCAACCGCGAGAGGCACAAAGCTTACAGCTTGTGAATTGCTTACAGCCCCCCAACCGCGGGAGGCACAAAGCTTAAAAGCATCTTAAAGATACAGAGCCTTTTCTAAAGAGTTAAAAATTATATTGGTAGAGGGTTTTCACTGTTGACTCAAGGATTGCTGCCAGACCTCCTTATTCTTTATCTTTTAGGCACCTGGAAGGATGTTAATGTAAGCAGGATGTAGAAAAAGATACATAGTAGTTTTGATGTTAGCAACACTAGACTTTTGAGTTAATTGCTTCTCTTTTGCTATAAATCACTGCACTCCCTCTACTTGTTATAAGTTGCTGTATCCTTGCTGTCTAAGAATGTAACTTTCTTTAGTGCTTTCCGAGAGTGGCACCAGACCTTGGGAAGATCAACACAAATAAGTCTTGTGGTTGACAAACCCTTATCAGAAAAAAGGCTGTAAAATGTTAATTGGCCCTTTTGGTTGGAAGATGATGTAAATTACCTAAGACTTGTGTATACAATTAGGTATGCAGAGAGAAAAGCCTGGTTTTGATAAGAGTCTGGACTGCTAACGCTGCATAACTTTGTGTTACCCATTGATCTCCATGTTTTATCAAAAGTATAAAAGGCCTTCTGAACAATAAAGGACGGGACCAGATTCTCAGACCAGTTTCTCGGACTAGTCTCGGCCTGGTTTCTTGGGAATCTGGCTCCCCCCCTGTCTCTCTCTCTCTCTCTTTTTCTCTCCCTTTTCTTCCCTCTGCTCTTTACTTTAATTTCAGGCTGAATTTCCATCTGGGGCGCGGAGGCTCGCCAGGTCTACTTATTTGCCCTGGTTATTAAGATCCGCGAGAAAGGGAGCTTAAGGCGAGGCACCCTTAGATATTCAAGCGGGCACCGGTGGCCCAACGTAGATGGTGCAAATTCCTTGTCTGGAATTTTATTGGTCTTCCGCGTAAACCAAGCTATTCAGCCCTCTTTCTCCACTTAATCTTCCTACTGCACTACAGTTTCTTAATCTAATCTTATATTAATAAATAAACAAGTCTTTCCACGCCAACGCCGTCCACCCTTCGAATTCCCTGGATCCACCGGGGCTGGACCCCGGCAAGTGGCGCCCGGAACAGGCTATTCGAAGGTAGGTTCCTCGGAGCAAAAGCTCCCCCCGGAGCACTCTCTGTAGCTCCCCCCGGAGCACTCTCTGTTGCTCCCCCCGGAGCACTCTCTGTTGCTCCCCCCCGGAGTGACTTAATCACTCCCCCCGGAGTACTTTCGGGTACTCCCCCAGTGTTGAGTGTTCGGGACGGCTAGGACCCCACTCAGGGTGCCGCGGACCCCCCTGTAGGATAGACAGGGTGAGGAGGAGTGGGAAGTGTTCAAGGGTTTAAGAGAAACCTGGTGCTCTAGAGGTTGAAAAGAAACCTGCTATCTTAGGGTTGAAAACAAAACCCCCCTCGCCAAAGGTAAAACCTTTTTGTTGAGGTAGACTTTTCTATAAGACTTAATTTTCTGACATGGGTAACAGTGAATCAAAAGAAAGACAGCTTTTTACAGGAGTAATCTTGCAGTTACTAACTAAACGAGGAATTAAAGTTAAAAAATCCAATATTCATTCATTTTTTTCCTTTGTACAAGAACAGTGTCCCTGGTTTCCAGAAGAAGGCACTGTTAACTTAGACACCTGGGAGAGAGTAGGAAAACAACTAAAAACTTACCATGCTGAACATGGCTCACAAAAGGTGCCTACTGACGCCTTTTCCTTATGGAATATAATTAGGGACGCTCTAGACCCTGCCCCTGAATCTGAAAAGGTACATCTTAAAGAGGAAAGTGCAGAGAAAAAGGTATCTATCGAAGAGGAGAGTGATGAAAAGGAGGCTACACCTAACTATCGGCAGTTGAGTCAAATGATAGCTGCAATGACTGCCCAAGAAAAGGTAATAGATAGAGATGACAAAAAAGAGCAGCTTTCAGATGAGGAAGATTTGGAAGAGGAAGTAAGTCAAGATCATTCTGATGAGGACTGGTCTTTATTAAATAAAGATGCTCCAAGGAGTTTAAGAGAAACTTCTCCAATTAGATTATCTGCTCCAAAGAGCTTAATAAAAACTTCCCCAACCAGACCACCTGCTTCCACAAATTCAAGAGAAATTTCCTTAATTAAGCCTTCTGCTTCCAGAGGCTCAAGACAAATGTCCCCCATCAGATTATATGCACCTGAGAGTTTAAGGCCAGATTCCCCAGATAAAACATCCGTAAGACCTAAACACAGAACGGATAAAAAATTCCCAAAGTACGAAGAAAGTGACATAGGACACCCCTTGCCCCCCCCTCCCTATAAGGGTGAGGGGCCTCCACTAGAAGCTCCCCAAAGAAGAGTTTTCTCTAGCCCAGATGATGAACTTGATCCCCACCTTGAGGCTTGTTTCCCCATAATATTTGGTGGAAGTGGTGGGAGAACAGCCCCCCACTGGGAACCCATTCCAATGAAAATGATTAAAGAACTCAAACAGGCTTGTGCTTTGTATGGGCCTAAAGCCCCGTACACTGTATCATTGGTGGAAGCTTTAGCGGGCAGATGGATGACACCCCATGACTGGAAGACAGTCGCTAAAGCTTGTCTGTCTGGAGGTCAATATGTACTTTGGAGAACTGAATATGAAGATCTAGCCCAAAAACAGGCTGATGCTAACCAAAAATATGGCCCAAGATATATTATAAAAAATATGTTGGCAGGGACTAATGATTTTGGAACACTTAGAGATCAAATGGGATTAGATAAAACCACTTTAGATCAAGTAACCGCCTGCGCCCTTGGGGCTTGGCGTTTGTTGCCTGAAGGGAAAGAATCTACCTCTTCCTTCTCAAATGTTAAACAAAAACCAGAAGAGCCATGTGAAGACTTTATATCAAGACTTGCAGAGGCAGTCAACAGAGTAATTTCCAACACTGAGGCAGCTAGTATATTGATAAAACAACTGGCATTTGAAAATGCTAATTCTACCTGCCAGGCCATTTTACGTCCTATTAAAAAAACTGGGGAAATAATAGATTATATCAGGCAATGTGCAGATGTAGGACCAGCGATGATGCAGGGCGTTGCCATAGCTGCAGCCATAAAGGGAAATTCTTACCAGCAGGCAGTACAGTCCTTTTTTACAAATAGAAATAACCCGTCAAAGAGTCATTCCAGTAGTCCAGGCCAGAATATTGGTTTATCCAAGGCCTGCTTCTCTTGCGGACGGGAAGGGCACCTTATGCGAGCTTGTCCCCAAAAAGCAGCCGGTTCTTCTCTGCCGAATTCTCCCTCCCCGGCTGTGCCTACTAATCTCCCTAGATCTCTCTGCCCTCGTTGTCAAAAAGGATATCACTGGGCAAAAGAATGTAGGTCACAATTCCATAGAAATGGAGCCTTTTTGGGCCCCGACCAGCAGTCGGGAAACGGATTGAGGGGCCAGCCTCAGGCCCCGACAACAATTGGGGCAGCCTCACTGAACCCATTCATTCCCTTCGTCCCATCGCAGAACTCATCAGAGCAACCCCAGGCAGCGCAGGACTGGACCTCAGTTCCACCACCTCAGCAATATTAACACCAGATAGCCCCACTGTAAAAATACCTACAGGAGTTAAAGGCCCATTACCAACAGGTTTAGTAGGAATTATACTAGGCAGAAGTTCCTTAGCTATGCAAGGTCTCACAATCATCCCTGGAGTAATTGACTCAGATTATACAGGAGAAATCCAGATAATGATTTCACCCCCAACTAAAACTTTCCAAATACATCAGGGACAAAGAATAGCCCAACTTTTGCTTTTGCCTTACCACACTGCAATTGGGCGCACAGCTACTCAAAATGAAAGGCAGGATAAAGGATTTGGGTCTAGTGATATGGTTTTTTGGATAACAGAAATTACTCAGAAACGTCCTATGAAGACTATCCTGATTAATGGCAAGTCTATTGTGGGGTTATTAGACACAGGAGCAGATGTTTCTTGCATTTCAGGAAAAGACTGGCCCAGCTCCTGGCCCACACATACTACTGAAAATAACTTGGTGGGGATAGGAAGAGCCCCCACAATAGCCAAAAGTGCAAAAATTTTAGATTGGCAATTTGAGGATACCCGTGGAACTTTCCAACCTTATGTCGTTCCTTCGCTCCCCCTTACCCTGTGGGGGAGGGACGTGCTATCTCAAATGGGAGTGTTACTTTTTAGCCCTGATGATAAAGTGACCTCTCAGATGTTGCAGATGGGCTATGATCCATCAAAAGGATTGGGTAAACAACAGACAGGAATAATTGAGCCAATTTGCCCAACTCCTCGCAAGCTACGTGCTGGATTGGGATATCCAAATTTATAATTGAGGCCATTGTTTTTGCTGCCGACCCCATCACATGGAAATCTCAAGATCCGGTGTGGGTAGAACAGTGGCCTCTGCATAAGGAAAAATTATTGGCAGCTAAAGCATTAATCTTTGAACAATTAGAATTGGGACATATTGAGCCCTCCAATAGCCCCTGGAACACTCCTATTTTTGTCATTAAGAAAAAATCTGGTAAATGGCGACTTTTACAGGATTTGAGAGCTATTAATGCCACCATGGAGGACATGGGGGCCTTACAGCCTGGGCTCCCTTCCCCAGTAGCCGTTCCAGAGGGATATAATATAATTGTTATTGATTTACAAGATTGTTTTTTCACTATTCCCTTAAATCCTGAGGATAAAAAGCGATTTGCCTTTAGTCTGCCATCAGAAAATCTTAAACAGCCTTATTTACGGTTTCAGTGGAAGGTTCTGCCTCAGGGAATGAAAAATAGCCCTACTTTATGCCAAAAATTTGTTAATGCCGCTCTAGAAGATACTAGGGCTAAATATGAACACGTGTATATGATTCACTATATGGATGATATTTTAATAGCTCATCCTGATAGAGTTCACCTGCAGACTGTGCTCCAGGACCTGACCCAGGCATTGACAGACAGAGGCCTAAAAATTGCCCCAGAAAAAATTCAAATCAATCCGCCCATAACTTACTTAGGAAGAGTCATAAATTCGGAAACGGTGACTCATACCCCGCTGCAATTGAGAAAAGACCATCTTATTACTTTAAATGATTATCAAAAACTCTTAGGTGATATTAATTGGATTAGACCATATTTAAAATTAACCACTGCCGAATTAAAACCTCTTTTTAACACTTTACGCGGGGATCCTGATCCAACCTCAAAAAGACAATTAACAGCTGAGGCTCAAGAAGCCCTAGGCAAAGTAGAAGCAGCCTTATCAAATAGCTATGTAAAAAGAATTGATTTGACGATGACGTGGCAGTTCCTTTGCCTAGCTACTCCAACGGCGCCTACGGGAGTTCTGTGGCAACGCGGCCCTTTAGAATGGATCCATCTTCCTACCCAAGCTAAAAAAGTCGTGGCTTCTTATCCTGGTTTAATTGCCACATTAATGCTAAAAGGAAGGAAGCGGAGCATTGAATTGTTTGGTAAAGAGCCATCAGAGATTGTAATTCCATATAATAAGGAGCAGCTTGATGCTCTTTTAATGTTTGATGAAGACTGGCAGATTGCCATAGGGAATTACTGTGGTCAAATTTTGCATCATTTACCCTCGCATGTTTTACTAAATTTTATGTCTAACCATCCAGTTATTTTTCCTGTCCGGTGTAAACAGTTCCCTATTTCAGATGCTCAGGTAGTCTTTACTGATGGATCGGCTAACGGTAGAGCCTCTATAGTCACAAGAGATCATCAAAAACTTTTGGAAACACAAGAAACTTCAGCTCAAAGGGCTGAAATCACAGCTGTTATTGAGGCCTTTGTTATGTTTGCGGAGAAAGAATTTAACCTTTATTCTGACTCTCAGTATGTGGTCAGGCTGTTTCCACACATTGAGACTGCAGTTTTGCCTGAAAACAAAACTGCTATCTTCCATTTGTTAACTAAACTGCAGCAGCAAATATGGAAAAGAAACCGGGCGTTCTTTATCGGCCACATTCGGGCTCATTCCGGCCTGCCTGGCCCTTTAAATGCTCTCAATGAATTGGCAGATTCGTTAACCAGGATTTCAGTGGCTTCTGTTTTTGAAGAAGCTCGAGCTTCTCACTCACTTCATCACCAAAATGCCACTGCCTTACGATACCAGTTTCAAATTCCTCGAGAATCTGCCCGAGAGATTGTTCGTTCTTGTTCACATTGTCCTACTACCGTGAATGCTTTGCCTCTGGGAGTTAACCCTCGCGGTCTCAAACCTAATGCACTCTGGCAAATGGATGTAACCCATGTCTCTTCATTTGGAAAACTGTCTTTTGTTCATGTAACTGTAGATACCTTCTCTCATGTTATTATTGCCACTGCTCGTACAGGGGAAGCAGTTAAAGATGTAATACAACATCTTTTTACATGCTTTTCCTATCTGGGCTTGCCAAAAGCTTTAAAAACTGATAATGCTCCTGCTTACACTTCTAAATCTTTTCAGCAATTCTGTACAAGATTTCAAATTAAACATAACACCGGCATCCCTTATAACCCACAAGGACAAGCCATTGTGGAAAGAGCACATCAAACACTGAAAATCCATATTCAAAAACTGAAAGAAGGGGAATTTAAATATAGTTCCCCCCATCAGATTTTGCAACATGCTCTTTTCGTAATAAATAACTTAAATGCTGATTCATCCGGAAACACTGCAATGCTTCGCCATTGGTGCCCAGAGCAATTGAATGCAAAACCATTAGTAAAATGGAGGGACCTTCTTTCCGGACAATGGAAAGGTCCTGACCCCTTATTAACCAATGGGCGAGGGTATGCTTGTGTTTTTCCACAGGACGCGGACGCTCCGATTTGGGTTCCAGACAGACTAATTCGCCATGTCTCAGCTCCCCGGATACCAGAATCCCCCGCCACCGCGATCTCTAAAAAGGAAGAAACTCCCTCTTCCCCCGCTCCCTCCGCCAGCACGGGAAACGCCGCTGACCCCAGGACAGCTGACATTGGAGATCCCGGATAGGCGCGGATCGGAGCCACCCACTGGACAGATGTCACGACTTCAGATACAGGATATTGCACCGCCTGATTTTTTGCCTCGCAGGAATCCATTAGGACGCCCAGCTCAGTCAACCCAACAAGCCTCCTTGCCCACCTGGGGACAGATTAAAGCTCTCTGTCGCCAGGCACAGGGGATAGCTACCCTACAGGGATCGTCAGTCTCTCCTGAAAAGGTGTTTATTGCCATGCTTGCCTTGCTCTCTTGCCAGGTAAGCGCTGCTCCCATTCCAACCAAATATTGGGCGTTTCTCCCGGATCCTCCAACTTTCCAAGTTGTTACTTGGAACAGTGACCCCATACGAGTTAGTACAGACCAGCCTCGCCTTTTGGGAGGATCTTATACTTCCTATACAAAAGACCAATACCCTATTAATTTCAATTATACCTTTAAAGGACTAGCAGATGATTTTCCTGTCTGCTTTAATTTTCCTCCTGGCCTTACAGGAGACTTCTTTACCAAGACAGGATGCGTTGGAGCCTCCACAAAAGCAGTTATGACAGATTCCCCAACCTCTAAATTTGCATCTATAGGGGATCGGTCTGCTTGGATATTACGAGCCCGTATGCCTGGGGTCCTTGGCCCCTATAAGTCTTTGTCTCTCAAAACTCCATCAGAATATCCAAATTGTGATGATGTTGCTCCCTCAGATGTTATTTGGAAAACTATAGATGATCATTCAGGATATCCGATTTGGAAATCTTGTATTTATAATTCGAGAGTAGATTACAATATGCCGGGAGGAAGAAATTGTGCGATTCAGGACTGGAGCAACCCAAATCCAGGTCAAGACCCTGAGTCTGACGATGACTTTATCAATAGATTGGATAATTGGAAAGAATATTCAATTTCTTGGCCGTTAGTTGCCACCAGACGGCATCATAACCAATTTGTTCCCCCTATGCTGTCTTATATAACTAGAGGTAAAACCTTTTGGCAGCCAGAAATTTGGAGAGCCCTTGCGGCTACCGCCCCTATTATTTTAATCCGACCAAAAAATACCTCTATTTACTCTATTTTAGCTTGTCTACTCTCTCCTTATGTTTTTCTTTTCACTAATGATTCTGAAAGACTTAACATACAATTGAATTATACAGGTGGACCCCATGTAGTGTCTTGTGAACAATGTATGCTTTCATCCTGTTTAACTCCTCAATATAAAGTTTGCTCTTTCATGGTTTTAAAACGTCCGCCCTATCTCATGGTACCTGTAACTGTAGCCACGTATTGGTATGATAACCATGGCCTAGCTGTACTGCAACAGCTACAAGATTTAATGCGAACACGACGGTTTGTGGGCTTACTTGTTTTGGGAATATCAGCTTTGATAACCGCAATTACTTCTGTTACTGTGGCGGCATTATCATTGTCTCAACAAGTGTATACTGCCCAATATGTTGACACCGTATCCAAAAATGTTTCTCTAACGCTGGCAACCCAGGAAATTATAGATAGGAAGCTAGAAATAAGGATTGATGCCTTAGAAGAAGCAGTAATGCATATTGGGAATGAATTACAGAGTCTGAAAATGAAATTGGCTCTTTCATGTCATGCCGATTACCGGTGGATATGTGTTACATCCCTGAAAGTAAATGAGACAGATTTTAAATGGGAGAGGGTCAAAAATCATATTTTAGGTGTCTGGAACAGCTCAGATATTAGTTTAGATTTAGGGAAACTTCATAATCAGATTCAGACCTTGGAACACTCCCGATTAGATTTTACCGCCACAGGAGAAGCCAATGACTTTTTCCACACCTTCTCTGACTTCATTTCTGGAAAAACTCTTCTGACTACTGTCTCTAGCTATGCTGCTGTGGGTGCCATAATCCTGCTCCTTGTAATCGTGCTTCCTTGTGTTGTCAGGACTCTTCGGCAGAGCATTCGGAATCTCGCGACTGAACTGCACCTAATTTTTTTAAAAAACTAATAAAGAAGGGGGAGTTGCCGGAAGCCAGTGTGAGGAATCCCGCCCGTGACAAGGTCATGAGGAAGGAAGCTGACATACGCAAGGGGTGCTCAGACTTCAGGGACCCCTCTGGATATTCCTAAGCATGTACCCCAGCAAAAATCTGCTGGCTTTTGTGCTCTGCTTTTCCACTTTTCTGATATTCTCTGGAAAAAAGTCAATTCAGGGTTTTAGTCTTCTGCATTTGAAAGGGATGTTTCAGTTAAACCCCTCTGATAGCTCTCTAGTCTGCCTAACAGGTTCCCCAGACCTCTTACAGCTTGTGAATTGCTTACAGCCCCCCAACCGCGAGAGGCACAAAGCTTACAGCTTGTGAATTGCTTACAGCCCCCCAACCGCGGGAGGCACAAAGCTTAAAAGCATCTTAAAGATACAGAGCCTTTTCTAAAGAGTTAAAAATTATATTGGTAGAGGGTTTTCACTGTTGACTCAAGGATTGCTGCCAGACCTCCTTATTCTTTATCTTTTAGGCACCTGGAAGGATGTTAATGTAAGCAGGATGTAGAAAAAGATACATAGTAGTTTTGATGTTAGCAACACTAGACTTTTGAGTTAATTGCTTCTCTTTTGCTATAAATCACTGCACTCCCTCTACTTGTTATAAGTTGCTGTATCCTTGCTGTCTAAGAATGTAACTTTCTTTAGTGCTTTCCGAGAGTGGCACCAGACCTTGGGAAGATCAACACAAATAAGTCTTGTGGTTGACAAACCCTTATCAGAAAAAAGGCTGTAAAATGTTAATTGGCCCTTTTGGTTGGAAGATGATGTAAATTACCTAAGACTTGTGTATACAATTAGGTATGCAGAGAGAAAAGCCTGGTTTTGATAAGAGTCTGGACTGCTAACGCTGCATAACTTTGTGTTACCCATTGATCTCCATGTTTTATCAAAAGTATAAAAGGCCTTCTGAACAATAAAGGACGGGACCAGATTCTCAGACCAGTTTCTTGGACTAGTCTCGGCCTGGTTTCTTGGGAATCTGGCTCCCCCCGTGTCTCTCTCTCTCTCTCTTTTTCTCTCCCTTTTCTTCCCTCTGCTCTTTACTTTAATTTCAGGCTGAATTTCCATCTGGGGAGCGGAGGCTCGCCAGGTCTACTTATTTGCCCTGGTTATTAAGATCCGCGAGAAAGGGAGCTTAAGGCGAGGCACCCTTAGATATTCAAGCGGGCACCGGTGGCCCAACGTAGATGGTGCAAATTCCTTGTCTGGAATTTTATTGGTCTTCCGCGTAAACCAAGCTATTCAGCCCTCTTTCTCCACTTAATCTTCCTACTGCACTACAGTTTCTTAATCTAATCTTATATTAATAAATAAACAAGTCTTTCCACGCCAACGCCGTCCACCCTTCGAATTCCCTGGATCCACCGGGGCTGGACCCCGGCAATACCCGTCTCCACTAGAGAGGAAGCACGATGGTCCCGCCCACATCCAGAGGAGCCCCATTTCCCCCTCGTAGCTCGAGATGAGGGATCCTCGCCCTGCTTTCAACGGGAAAGAATTCCCGGCGTTCCCGTCGCATCTCAAGAGGAGGCACTCTCAACAGGAAAGGCGAGAGGAACTCCATGGTCGTACCACCATTCCAAGAGTCCCCCAGATGTCTCAGTCCATTCCAGAGGAACCTCTTTGCCCTGCACTGGCTCATCTTTCATGCCGAGGATCGACTCACACCACGGTGGCACGTGGGACAGCCCTGTGGGAAAGCCTCGAGGGAAAGCCTCGAGGGAAAACCACAGATCCTTTGATCCACGCGACGGGAAGCGTGACATTGCTGCTACAGCCTGGAAGGAAAGCGCACGTGCATGCCCCCACTCGAGACGAGGCCTGACTCCCCTGGGGAGACTCCAGAAGTACCCAAAGATCCATGTCAGCCCCTGAGAGGAATCCTCGGTTCCGGCCCTGACTCCACACAAGGTTTTTCGCCCCGGTATCAACGGGAGAGGAATCCCGAGAGGCCCCCTAGCAACACGCCTAGGGACTGGCCTCTCCTGAGGCCACCAGGGCGGGTCCCTGAGGTCCCCGTCGTAACTCGAGAACACCTGCCGCAACTCGAGAAAATCCAGGAAGTTCTCCCTTCCAGGCGAGATGAGGCCTATTTCCGATGAGGCGTCTGGAGACTAATGACACCTAACCTCTGGAACTTCGAAATGGTCTTTCACACCCTTGCTGCAACTCAAGAAGTTCACCGCCATACCCGTCTCCACTAGAGAGGAAGCACGATGGTCCCGCCCACATCCAGAGGAGCCCCGTTTCCCCCTCGTAGCTCGAGATGAGGGATCCTTTTCCTGCTTTCAACGGGAAAGAATTCCCGGCGTTCCCGTCGCATCTCAAGAGGAGGCACTCTCAACAGGAAAGGCGAGAGGAACTCCATGGTCGTACCACCATTCCAAGAGTCCCCCAGATGTCTCAGTCCATTCCAGAGGAACCTCTTTGCCCTGCATTGGCTCATTTTTCACGCCGAGGATCGACTCACACCACGGTGGCACGTGGGACAGCCCTGTGGGAAAGCCTCGAGGGAAAGCCTCGAGGGAAAACCACAGATCCTTTGATCCACGTGACGGGAAGCGTGACATTGCTGCTACAGCCTGAAAGGAAAGCGCACGTGCATGCCCCCACTCGAGACGAGGCCTGACTCCACTGGGGAGACTCCAGAAGTACCCAAAGATCCATGTCAGCCCCTGAGAGGAATCCTCGGTTCCGGCCCTGACTCCACACAAGCTTTTTGGCCCCGGTATCGACGGGAGAGGAATCCCGAGAGGCCCCCTAGCAACTCGCATGGGGACTGGCCTCTCCTGAGGCCACCAGGGCGGGTCCCTGAGGTCCCCGTCGTAACTCGAGAACACCTGCCGCAACTCGAGAAAATCCAGGAAGTTCTCCCTTCCAGGCGAGATGAGGCCTATTTCCTATGAGGCCTCTGGAGACTAATGACACCAAACCTCTGGAACTTCGAAAGGGTCTTTCACACCCTTGCTGCAACTCAAGAAGTTCACCGCCATACCCGTCTCCACTCGAGAGGAAGCACGATGGTCCCGCCCACATCCAGAGGAGCCCCGTTTCCCCCTCGTAGCTCGAGATGAGGGATCCTTTCCCTGCTTTCAACGGGAAAGTATTCCCGGCGTTCCCGTCGCATCTCAAGAGGAGGCACTCTCAACAGGAAAGGCGAGAGGAACTCCATGGTCGTACCACCATTCCAAGAGTCCCCCAGATGTCTCAGTCCATTCCAGAGGAACCTCTTTGCCCTGCACTGGCTCATCTTTCACGCCGAGGATCGACTCACACCACGGTGGCACGTGGGACAGCCCTGTGGGAAAGCCTCGAGGGAAAGCCTCGAGGGAAAACCACAGATCCTTTGATCCACGCGACGGGAAGCGTGACATTGCTGCTACAGCCTGGAAGGAAAGCGCACGTGCATGCCCCCACTCGAGACGAGGCCTGACTCCCCTGGGGAGACTCCAGAAGTACCCAAAGATCCATGTCAGCCCATGAGAGGAATCCTCGGTTCCGGCCCTGACTCCACACAAGCTTTTTGGCCCCAGTATCGACGGGAGAGGAATCCCGAGAGGCCCCCTAGCAACTCGCATGGGGACTGGCCTCTCCTGAGGCCACCAGGGCGGGTCCCTGAGGTCCCCGTCGTAACTCGAGAACACCTGCCGCAACTCGAGAAAATCCAGGAAGTTCTCCCTTCCAGGCGAGATGAGGCCTATTTCCGATGAGGCGTCTGGAGACTAATGACACCTAACCTCTGGAACTTCGAAAGGGTCTTTCACACCCTTGCTGCAACTCAAGAAGTTCACCGCCATACCCGTCTCCACTCGAGAGGAAGCACGATGGTCCCGCCCACATCCAGAGGAGCCCCGTTTCCCCCTCGTAGCTCGAGATGAGGGATCCTTTCCCTGCTTTCAACGGGAAAGAATTCCCGGCGTTCCCGTCGCATCTCAAGAGGAGGCACTCTCAACAGGAAAGGCGAGAGGAACTCCATGGTCGTACCACCATTCCAAGAGTTCCCCAGATGTCTCAGTCCATTCCAGAGGAACCTCTTTGCCCTGCACTGGCTCATCTTTCACGCCGAGGATCGACTCACAACACGGTGGCACGTGGGACAGCCCTGTGGGAAAGCCTCGAGGGAAAGCCTCGAGGGAAAACCACAGATCCTTTGATCCACGCGACGGGAAGCGTGACATTGCTGCTACAGCCTGGAAGGAAAGCGCACGTGCATGCCCCCACTCGAGACGAGGCCTGACTCCCCTGGGGAGACTCCAGAAGTACCCAAAGATCCATGTCAGCCCCTGAGAGGAATCCTCGGTTCCGGCCCTGACTCCACACAAGGTTGTTGGCCCCGGTATCGACGGGAGAGGAATCCCGAGAGGCCCCCTAGCATCTCGCATGGGGACTGGCCTCTCCTGAGGCCACCAGGGCGGGTCCCTGAGGTCCCCGTCGTAACTCGAGAACACCTGCCGCAACTCGAGAAAATCCAGGAAGTTCTCCCTTCCAGGCGATTGAGGCCTATTTCCGATGACGCGTCTGGAGACAAATGACAACAAACCTCTGGAACTTCGAAAGGGTCTTTCACACCCTTGATGCAACTCAAGAAGTTCACCTCCATACCCGTCTCCACTCGAGAGGAAGCACGATGGTCCCGCCCACATCCAGAGGAGCCCCGTTTCCCCCTCGAAGCTCGAGATGAGGGATCCTTTCCCTGCTTTCAACGGGAAAGAATTCCCGGCGTTCCCGTCGCATCTCAAGAGGAGGCACTCTCAACAGGAAAGGCGAGAGGAACTCCATGGTCGTACCACCATGCCAAGAGTCCCCCAGATGTCTCAGTCCATTCCAGAGGAGCCTCTTTGCCCTGCACTGGCTCATCTTTCACGCCGAGGATCGACTCACACCACGGTGGCACGTGGGACAGCCCTGTGGGAAAGTCTCGAGGGAAAGCCTCGAGGGAAAACCACAGATCCTTTGATCCACGCCACGGGAAGCGTGACATTGCTGCTACAGCCTGTAAGGAAAGCGCACGTGCATGCCCCCACTCGAGACGAGGCCTGACTCCCCTGGGGAGGCTCCAGAAGTACCCAAAGATCCATGTCAGCCCCTGAGAGGAATCCTCGGTTCCGGCCCTGACTCCACACAAGGTTTTTGGCCCCGGTATCGACGGGAGAGGAATCCCGAGAGGCCCCCTAGCAACTCGCATGGGGACTGGCCTCTCCTGAGGCCACCACGGCGGGTCCCTGAGGTCCCCGTCGTAACTCGAGAACACCTGCCGCAACTCGAGAAAATCCAGGAACTTCTCCCTTCCAGGCGAGATGAGGCCTATTTCCGATGAGGCCTCTGGAGACAAATGACACCTAACCTCTGGAACTTCGAAAGGGTCTTTCACACCCTTGCTGCAACTCAAGAAGTTCACCGCCATACCCGCCTCCACTCGAGAGGAAGCACGATGGTCGCGCCCACATCCAGAGGAGCCCAGTTTCCCCTTCGTAGCTCGAGATGAGGGATCCTTTCCCTGCTTTCAACGGGAAAGAATTCCCGGCGTTCCCGTCGCATCTCAAGAGGAGGCACTCTCAACAGGAAAGGCGAGAGGAACTCCATGGTCGTACCACCATTCCAAGAGTCCCCCAGATGTCTCAGTCCATTCCAGAGGAACCTCTTTGCCCTGCACTGGCTGATCTTTCACGCCGAGGATCGACTCACACCACGGTGGCACGTGGGACAGCCCTGTGGGAAAGCCTCGAGGGAAAGCCTCGAGGGAAAACCACAGATCCTTTGATCCACGCTACGGGAAGCGTGACATTGGTGCTACAGCCTGGAAGGAAAGCGCACGTGCATGCTCCCACTCGAGACGAGGCCTGACTCCTCTGGGGAGACTCCAGAAGTATCCAAAGATCCATGTCAGCCCCTGAGAGGAATCCTTGGTTCCGGCCCTGACTCCACACAAGGTTTTTGGCCCCGGTATCGACGGGAGAGGAATCCCGAGAGGCCCCCTAGCAACTCGCATGGGGACTGGCCTCTCCTGAGGCCACCAGGGCGGGTCCCTGAGGTCCCCGTCGTAACTCGAGAACACCTGCCGCAACTCGAGAAAATCCAGGAAGTTCTCCCTTCCAGGCGAGATGAGGCCTATTTCCGATGAGGCGTCTGGAGACTAATGACACCTAACCTCTGGAACTTCGAAAGGTTCTTTCACACCCTTGCTGCAACTCAAGAAGTTCACCGCCATACCGTCTCCACTCGAGAGGAAGCACGATGGTCCCGCCCACATCCAGAGGAGCCCCGTTTCCCCCTCGGAGCTCGAGATGAGGGATCCTTTCCCTGCTTTCAACGGGAAAGAATTCCCGGCGTTCCCGTCGCATCTCAAGAGGAGGCACTCTCAACAGGAAAGGCGAGAGGAACTCCATGGTCGTACCACCATTCCAAGAGTCCCCCAGATGTCTCAGTCCATTCCAGAGGAACCTCCTTGCCCTGCACTGGCTCATCTTTCACGCCGAGGATCGACACACACAACGGTGGCACGTGGGACAGCCCTGTGGGAAAGCCTCGAGGGAAAGCCTCGAGGGAAAACCACAGATCCTTTGATCCACGCCACGGGAAGTGTGACATTGCTGCTACAGCCTGGAAGGAAAGCGCACGTGCATGCCCCCACTCGAGACGAGGCCTGACTCCCCTGGGGAGACTCCACAAGTACCCAAAGATCCATGTCAGCCCCTGAGAGGAATCCTCGGTTCCGGCCCTGACTCCACACAAGGTTTTTGGCCCCGGTATCTACGGGAGAGGAATCCGGAGAGGCCCCCTAGCAACTCGCATGGGGACTGGCCTCTCCTGAGGCCACCAGGGCGGGTCCCTGAGGTCCCCGTCGTAACTCGAGAACACCTGCCGCAACTCGAGAAAATCCAGGAAGTTCTCCCTTCCAGGCGAGATGAGGCCTATTTCCGATGAGGCCTCTGGAGACTAATGACACCTAACCTCTGGAACTTCGAAAGGGTCTTTCACATCCTTGCTGCAACTCAAGAAGTTCACCGCCATACCCGTCTCCACTCGAGAGGAAGCACGATGGTCCCGCCCACATCCAGAGGAGCCCAGTTTCCCCCTCGTAGCTCGAGATGAGGGATCCTTTCCCTGCTTTCAACGGGAAAGAATTCCCGGCGTTCCCGTCGCATCTCAAGAGGAGGCACTCTCAACAGGAAAGGCGAGAGGAACTCCATGGTCGTACCATCATTCCAAGAGTCCCCCAGATGTCTCAGTCCATTCCAGAGGAACCTCTTTGCCCTGCACTGGCTCATCTTTCACGCCGAGGATCGACTCACACCACCGTGGCACGTGGGACAGGCCTGTGGGAAAGCCTCGAGCGAAAGCCTCGAGGGAAAACCGCAGATCCTTTGATCCACGCCACGGGAAGCGTGACATTGCTGCTACAGCCTGGAAGGAAAGCGCACGTGCATGCCCCCACTCGAGACGAGGCCTGACTCCCCTGGGGAGACTCCACAAGTACCCAAAGATCCATGTCAGCCCCTGAGAGGAATCCTCGGTTCCGGCCCTGACTCCACACAAGGTTTTTGGCCCCGGTATCTACGGGAGAGGAATCCCGAGAGGCCCCCTAGCAACTCGCATGGGGACTGGCCTCTCCTGAGGCCACCAGGGCGGGTCCCTGAGGTCCCCGTCGTAACTCGAGAACACCTGCCGCAACTTGAGAAAATCCAGGAAGTTCTCCCTTCCAGGCGAGATGAGGCCTATTTCCGATGAGGCCTCTGGAGACTAATGACACCTAACTTCTGGAACTTCGAAAGGGTCTTTCACATCCTTGCTGCAACTCAAGAAGTTCACCGCCATACCCGTCTCCACTCGAGAGGAAGCACGATGGTCCCGCCCACATCCAGAGGAGCCCAGTTTCCCCCTCGTAGCTCGAGATGAGGGATCCTTTCCCTGCTTTCAACGGGAAAGAATTCCCGGCGTTCCCGTCGCATCTCAAGAGGAGGCACTCTCAACAGGAAAGGCGAGAGGAACTCCATGGTCGTACCATCATTCCAAGAGTCCCCCAGATGTCTCAGTCCATTCCAGAGGAACCTCTTTGCCCTGCACTGGCTCATCTTTCACGCCGAGGATCGACTCACACCACCGTGGCACGTGGGACAGCCCTGTGGGAAAGCCTCGAGGGAAAGCCTCGAGGGAAAACCACAGATCCTTTGATCCACGCTACGGGAAGCGTGACATTGGTGCTACAGCCTGGAAGGAAAGCGCACGTGCATGCCCCCACTCGAGACGAGGCCTGACTCCTCTGGGGAGACTCCAGAAGTATCCAAAGATCCATGTCAGCCCCTGAGAGGAATCCTTGGTTCCGGCCCTGACTCCACACAAGGTTTTTGGCCCCGGTATCGACGGGAGAGGAATCCCGAGAGGCCCCCTAGCAACTCGCATGGGGACTGGCCTCTCCTGAGGCCACCAGGGCGGGTCCCTGAGGTCCCCGTCGTAACTCGAGAACACCTGCCGCAACTCGAGAAAATCCAGGAAGTTCTCCCTTCCAGGCGAGATGAGGCCTATTTCCGATGAGGCGTCTGGAGACTAATGACACCTAACCTCTGGAACTTCGAAAGGTTCTTTCACACCCTTGCTGCAACTCAAGAAGTTCACCGCCATACCGTCTCCACTCGAGAGGAAGCACGATGGTCCCGCCCACATCCAGAGGAGCCCCGTTTCCCCCTCGGAGCTCGAGATGAGGGATCCTTTCCCTGCTTTCAACGGGAAAGAATTCCCGGCGTTCCCGTCGCATCTCAAGAGGAGGCACTCTCAACAGGAAAGGCGAGAGGAACTCCATGGTCGTACCACCATTCCAAGAGTCCCCCAGATGTCTCAGTCCATTCCAGAGGAACCTCCTTGCCCTGCACTGGCTCATCTTTCACGCCGAGGATCGACACACACAACGGTGGCACGTGGGACAGCCCTGTGGGAAAGCCTCGAGGGAAAGCCTCGAGGGAAAACCACAGATCCTTTGATCCACGCCACGGGAAGTGTGACATTGCTGCTACAGCCTGGAAGGAAAGCGCACGTGCATGCCCCCACTCGAGACGAGGCCTGACTCCCCTGGGGAGACTCCACAAGTACCCAAAGATCCATGTCAGCCCCTGAGAGGAATCCTCGGTTCCGGCCCTGACTCCACACAAGGTTTTTGGCCCCGGTATCTACGGGAGAGGAATCCCGAGAGGCCCCCTAGCAACTCGCATGGGGACTGGCCTCTCCTGAGGCCACCAGGGCGGGTCCCTGAGGTCCCCGTCGTAACTCGAGAACACCTGCCGCAACTCGAGAAAATCCAGGAAGTTCTCCCTTCCAGGCGAGATGAGGCCTATTTCCGATGAGGCCTCTGGAGACTAATGACACCTAACCTCTGGAACTTCGAAAGGGTCTTTCACATCCTTGCTGCAACTCAAGAAGTTCACCGCCATACCCGTCTCCACTCGAGAGGAAGCACGATGGTCCCGCCCACATCCAGAGGAGCCCAGTTTCCCCCTCGTAGCTCGAGATGAGGGATCCTTTCCCTGCTTTCAACGGGAAAGAATTCCCGGCGTTCCCGTCGCATCTCAAGAGGAGGCACTCTCAACAGGAAAGGCGAGAGGAACTCCATGGTCGTACCATCATTCCAAGAGTCCCCCAGATGTCTCAGTCCATTCCAGAGGAACCTCTTTGCCCTGCACTGGCTCATCTTTCACGCCGAGGATCGACTCACACCACCGTGGCACGTGGGACAGGCCTGTGGGAAAGCCTCGAGCGAAAGCCTCGAGGGAAAACCGCAGATCATTTGATCCACGCCACGGGAAGCGTGACATTGCTGCTACAGCCTGGAAGGAAAGCGCACGTGCATGCCCCCACTCGAGACGAGGCCTGACTCCCCTGGGGAGACTCCACAAGTACCCAAAGATCCATGTCAGCCCCTGAGAGGAATCTTCGTTTCCGGCCCTGACTCCACACAAGGTTTTTGGCCCCGGTATCTACGGGAGAGGAATCCCGAGAGGCCCCCTAGCAACTCGCATGGGGACTGGCCTCTCCTGAGGCCACCAGGGCGGGTCCCTGAGGTCCCCGTCGTAACTCGAGAACACCTGCCGCAACTTGAGAAAATCCAGGAAGTTCTCCCTTCCAGGCGAGATGAGGCCTATTTCCGATGAGGCCTCTGGAGACTAATGACACCTAACTTCTGGAACTTCGAAAGGGTCTTTCACATCCTTGCTGCAACTCAAGAAGTTCACCGCCATACCCGTCTCCACTCGAGAGGAAGCACGATGGTCCCGCCCACATCCAGAGGAGCCCAGTTTCCCCCTCGTAGCTCGAGATGAGGGATCCTTTCCCTGCTTTCAACGGGAAAGAATTCCCGGCGTTCCCGTCGCATCTCAAGAGGAGGCACTCTCAACAGGAAAGGCGAGAGGAACTCCATGGTCGTACCATCATTCCAAGAGTCCCCCAGATGTCTCAGTCCATTCCAGAGGAACCTCTTTGCCCTGCACTGGCTCATCTTTCACGCCGAGGATCGACTCACACCACCGTGGCACGTGGGACAGCCCTGTGGGAAAGCCTCGAGCGAAAGCCTCGAGGGAAAACCACAGATCCTTTGATCCACGCTACGGGAAGCGTGACATTGCTGCTACAGCCTGGAAGGAAAGCGCACGTGCATGCCCCCACTCGAGACGAGGCCTGACTCCCCTGGGGAGACTCCAGAAGTACCCAAAGATCCATGTCAGCCCCTGAGAGGAATCCTCGGTTCCGGCCCTGACTCCACACAAGGTTTTTTGCCCCGGTATCGACCGGAGAGGAATCCCGAGAGGCCCCCTAGTAACTCGCATGGGGACTGGCCTCTCCTGAGGCCACCAGGGCGGGTCCCTGAGGTCCCCGTCGTAACTCGAGAACACCTGCCGCAACTCGAGAAAATCCAGGAAGTTCTCCCTTCCAGACGATATGAGGCCTATTTCCGATGAGGCGTTTGGAGACGAATGACACCTAACCTCTGGAACTTCGAAAGGGTCTTTCACACCCTTGCTGCAACTCAAGAAGTTCACCGCCACACCGTCTCCACTCGAGAGGAAGCACGATGGTCCCGCCCACATCCAGAGGAGCCCCGTTTCCCCCTCGGAGCTCGAGATGAGGGATCCTTTCCCTGCTTTCAACGGGAAAGAATTCCCGGCGTTCCCGTCGCATCTCAAGAGGAGGCACTCTCAACAGGAAAGGCGAGAGGAACTCCATGGTCGTACCACCATTCCAAGAGTCCCCCAGATGTCTCAGTCCATTCCAGAGGAACCTCCTTGCCCTGCACTGGCTCATCTTTCACGCCCGAGGATCGACACACACAACGGTGGCACGTGGGACAGCCCTGTGGGAAAGCCTCGAGGGAAAGCCTCGAGGGAAAACCACAGATCCTTTGATCCACGCCACGGGAAGCGTGACATTGCTGCTACAGCCTGGAAGGAAAGCGCACGTGCATGCCCCCACTCGAGACGAGGCCTGACTCCCCTGGGGAGACTCCACAAGTACCCAAAGATCCATGTCAGCCCCTGAGAGGAATCCTCGGTTCCGGCCCTGACTCCACACAAGGTTTTTGGCCCCGGTATCTACGGGAGAGGAATCCCGAGAGGCCCCCTAGCAACTCGCATGGGGACTGGCCTCTCCTGAGGCCACCAGGGCGGGTCCCTGAGGTCCCCGTCGTAACTCGAGAACACCTTCCGCAACTCGAGAAAATCCAGGAAGTTCTCCCTTCCAGGCGAGATGAGGCCTATTTCCGATGAGGCCTCTGGAGACTAATGACACCTAACCTCTGGAACTTCGAAAGGGTCTTTCACATCCTTGCTGCAACTCAAGAAGTTCACCGCCATACCCGTCTCCACTCGAGAGGAAGCACGATGGTCCCGCCCACATCCAGAGGAGCCCAGTTTCCCCCTCGTAGCTCGAGATGAGGGATCCTTTCCCTGCTTTCAACGGGAAAGAATTCCCGGCGTTCCCGTCGCATCTCAAGAGGAGGCACTCTCAACAGGAAAGGCGAGAGGAACTCCATGGTCGTACCATCATTCCAAGAGTCCCCCAGATGTCTCAGTCCATTCCAGAGGAACCTCTTTGCCCTGCACTGGCTCATCTTTCACGCCGAGGATCGACTCACACCACCGTGGCACGTGGGACAGGCCTGTGGGAAAGCCTCGAGCGAAAGCCTCGAGGGAAAACCGCAGATCCTTTGATCCACGCCACGGGAAGCGTGACATTGCTGCTACAGCCTGGAAGGAAAGCGCACGTGCATGCCCCCACTCGAGACGAGGCCTGACTCCCCTGGGGAGACTCCACAAGTACCCAAAGATCCATGTCAGCCCCTGAGAGGAATCTTCGGTTCCGGCCCTGACTCCACACAAGGTTTTTGGCCCCGGTATCTACGGGAGAGGAATCCCGAGAGGCCCCCTAGCAACTCGCATGGGGACTGGCCTCTCCTGAGGCCACCAGGGCGGGTCCCTGAGGTCCCCGTCGTAACTCGAGAACACCTGCCGCAACTTGAGAAAATCCAGGAAGTTCTCCCTTCCAGGCGAGATGAGGCCTATTTCCGATGAGGCCTCTGGAGACTAATGACACCTAACTTCTGGAACTTCGAAAGGGTCTTTCACATCCTTGCTGCAACTCAAGAAGTTCACCGCCATACCCGTCTCCACTCGAGAGGAAGCACGATGGTCCCGCCCACATCCAGAGGAGCCCAGTTTCCCCCTCGTAGCTCGAGATGAGGGATCCTTTCCCTGCTTTCAACGGGAAAGAATTCCCGGCGTTCCCGTCGCATCTCAAGAGGAGGCACTCTCAACAGGAAAGGCGAGAGGAACTCCATGGTCGTACCATCATTCCAAGAGTCCCCCAGATGTCTCAGTCCACTCCAGAGGAACCTCTTTGCCCTGCACTGGCTCATCTTTCACGCCGAGGATCGACTCACACCACCGTGGCACGTGGGACAGCCCTGTGGGAAAGCCTCGAGCGAAAGCCTCGAGGGAAAACCACAGATCCTTTGATCCACGCTACGGGAAGCGTGACATTGCTGCTACAGCCTGGAAGGAAAGCGCACGTGCATGCCCCCACTCGAGACGAGGCCTGACTCCCCTGGGGAGACTCCAGAAGTACCCAAAGATCCATGTCAGCCCCTGAGAGGAATCCTCGGTTCCGGCCCTGACTCCACACAAGGTTTTTTGCCCCGGTATCGACCGGAGAGGAATCCCGAGAGGCCCCCTAGTAACTCGCATGGGGACTGGCCTCTCCTGAGGCCACCAGGGCGGGTCCCTGAGGTCCCCGTCGTAACTCGAGAACACCTGCCGCAACTCGAGAAAATCCAGGAAGTTCTCCCTTCCAGGCGATATGAGGCCTATTTCCGATGAGGCGTTTGGAGACGAATGACACCTAACCTCTGGAACTTCGAAAGGGTCTTTCACACCCTTGCTGCAACTCAAGAAGTTCACCGCCACACCGTCTCCACTCGAGAGGAAGCACGATGGTCCCGCCCACATCCAGAGGAGCCCCGTTTCCCCCTCGGAGCTCGAGATGAGGGATCCTTTCCCTGCTTTCAACGGGAAAGAATTCCCGGCGTTCCCGTCGCATCTCAAGAGGAGGCACTCTCAACAGGAAAGGCGAGAGGAACTCCATGGTCGTACCACCATTCCAAGAGTCCCCCAGATGTCTCAGTCCATTCCAGAGGAACCTCCTTGCCCTGCACTGGCTCATCTTTCACGCCGAGGATCGACACACACAACGGTGGCACGTGGGACAGCCCTGTGGGAAAGCCTCGAGGGAAAGCCTCGAGGGAAAACCACAGATCCTTTGATCCACGCCACGGGAAGCGTGACATTGCTGCTAAAGCCTGGAAGAAAAGCGCACGTGCATGCCCCCACTCGAGACGAGGCCTGACTCCCCTGGGGAGACTCCACAAGTACCCAAAGATCCATGTCAGCCCCTGAGAGGAATCCTCGGTTCCGGCCCTGACTCCAGACAACGTTTTTGGCCCCGGTATCTACGGGAGAGGAATCCCGAGAGGCCCCCTAGCAACTCGCATGGGGACTGGCCTCTCCTGAGGCCACCAGGGCGGGTCCCTGAGGTCCCCGTCGTAACTCGAGAACACCTGCCGCAACTCGAGAAAATCCAGGAAGTTCTCCCTTCCAGGCGAGATGAGGCCTATTTCCGATGAGGCGTTTGGAGACGAATGACACCTAACCTCTGGAACTTCGAAAGGGTCTTTCACACCCTTTCTGCAACTCAAGAAGTTCACCGCCATACCGTCTCCACTCGAGAGGAAGCACGATGGTCCCGCCCACATCCAGAGGAGCCCCGTTTCCCCCTCGGAGCTCGAGATGAGGGATCCTTTCCCTGCTTTCAACGGGAAAGAATTCCCGGCGTTCCCGTCGCATCTCAAGAGGAGGCACTCTCAACAGGAAAGGCGAGAGGAACTCCATGGTCGTACCACCATTCCAAGAGTCCCCCAGATGTCTCAGTCCATTCCAGAGGAACCTCCTTGCCCTGCACTGGCTCATCTTTCACGCCGAGGATCGACACACACAACGGTGGCACGTGGGACAGCCCTGTGGGAAAGCCTCGAGGGAAAGCCTCGAGGGAAAACCACAGATCCTTTGATCCACGCGACGGGAAGCGTGACATTGCTGCTACAGCCTGGAAGAAAAGCGCACGTGCATGCCCCCACTCGAGACGAGGCCTGACTCCCCTGGGGAGACTCCACAAGTACCCAAAGATCCATGTCAGCCCCTGAGAGGAATCCTCGGTTCCGGCCCTGACTCCAGACAAGGTTTTTGGCCCCGGTATCTACGGGAGAGGAATCCCGAGAGGCCCCCTAGCAACTCGCATGGGGACTGGCCTCTCCTGAGGCCACCAGGGCGGGTCCCTGAGGTCCCCGTCGTAACTCGAGAACACCTGCCGCAACTCGAGAAAATCCAGGAAGTTCTCCCTTCCAGGCGAGATGAGGCCTATTTCCGATGAGGCCTCTGGAGACTAATGACACCTAACCTCTGGAACTTCGAAAGGGTCTTTCACATCCTTGCTGCAACTCAAGAAGTTCACCGCCATACCCGTCTCCACTCGAGAGGAAGCACGATGGTCCCGCCCACATCCAGAGGAGCCCAGTTTCCCCCTCGTAGCTCGAGATGAGGGATCCTTTCCCTGCTTTCAACGGGAAAGAATTCCCGGCGTTCCCGTCGCATCTCAAGAGGAGGCACTCTCAACAGGAAAGGCGAGAGGAACTCCATGGTCGTACCATCATTCCAAGAGTCCCCCAGATGTCTCAGTCCATTCCAGAGGAACCTCTTTGCCCTGCACTGGCTCATCTTTCACGCCGAGGATCGACTCACACCACCGTGGCACGTGGGACAGCCCTGTGGGAAAGCCTCGAGCGAAAGCCTCGAGGGAAAACCGCAGATCCTTTGATCCACGCCACGGGAAGCCTGACATTGCTGCTACAGCCTGGAAGGAAAGCGCACGTGCATGCCCCCACTCGAGACGAGGCCTGACTCCCCTGGGGAGACTCCAGAAGTACCCAAAGATCCATGTCAGCCCCTGAGAGGAATCCTCGGTTCCGGCCCTGACTCCACACAAGGTTTTTGGCCCCGGTATCTACGGGAGAGGAATCCCGAGAGGCCCCCTAGCAACTCGCATGGGGACTGGCCTCTCCTGAGGCCACCAGGGCGGGTCCCTGAGGTCCCCGTCGTAACTCGAGAACACCTGCCGCAACTTGAGAAAATCCAGGAAGTTCTCCCTTCCAGGCGAGATGAGGCCTATTTCCGATGAGGCCTCTGGAGACTAATGACACCTAACCTCTGGAACTTCGAAAGGGTCTTTCACATCCTTGCTGCAACTCAAGAAGTTCACCGCCATACCCGTCTCCACTCGAGAGGAAGCACGATGGTCCCGCCCACATCCAGAGGAGCCCAGTTTCCCCCTCGTAGCTCGAGATGAGGGATCCTTTCCCTGCTTTCAACGGGAAAGAATTCCCGGCGTTCCCGTCGCATCTCAAGAGGAGGCACTCTCAACAGGAAAGGCGAGAGGAACTCCATGGTCGTACCATCATTCCAAGAGTCCCCCAGATGTCTCAGTCCATTCCAGAGGAACCTCTTTGCCCTGCACTGGCTCATCTTTCACGCCGAGGATCGACTCACACCACCGTGGCACGTGGGACAGCCCTGTGGGAAAGCCTCGAGCGAAAGCCTCGAGGGAAAACCACAGATCCTTTGATCCACGCTACGGGAAGCGTGACATTGCTGCTACAGACTGGAAGGAAAGCGCACGTGCATGCCCCCACTCGAGACGAGGCCTGACTCCCCTGGGGAGACTCCAGAAGTACCCAAAGATCCATGTCAGCCCCTGAGAGGAATCCTCGGTTCCGGCCCTGAATCCACACAAGGTTTTTGGCCCCGGTATCGACCGGAGAGGAATCCCGAGAGGCCCCCTAGTAACTAGCATGGGGACTGGCCTCTCCTGAGGCCACCAGGGCGGGTCCCTGAGGTCCCCGTCGTAACTCGAGAACACCTGCCGCAACTCGAGAAAATCCAGGAAGTTCTCCCTTCCAGGCGAGATGAGGCCTATTTCCGATGAGGCGTTTGGAGACGAATGACACCTAACCTCTGGAACTTCGAAAGGGTCTTTCACACCCTTGCTGCAACTCAAGAAGTTCAGCGCCATACCCGTGTCCACTCGAGAGGAAGCACGATCTTCCCGCCCACATCCAGAGGAGCCCCGTTTCCCCCTCGTAGCTCGAGATGAGGGATCCTTTCCCTGCTTTCAACGGGAAAGAATTCCCGGCGTTCCCGTCGCATCTCAAGAGGAGGCACTCTCAACAGGAAAGGCGAGAGGAACTCCATGGTCGTACCACCATTCCAAGAGTCCCCCAGATGTCTCAGTCCATTCCAGAGGAACCTCTTTGCCCTTCACTGGCTGATCTTTCACGCCGAGGATCGACTCACACCACGGTGGCACGTGGGACAGCCCTGTGGGAAAGCCTCGAGGGAAAGCCTCGAGGGAAAACCACAGATCCTTTGATCCACGCTACGGGAAGCGTGACATTGGTGCTACAGCCTGGAAGGAAAGCGCACGTGCATGCCCCCACTCGAGACGAGGCCTGACTCCCCTGGGCAGACTCCAGAAGTACCCAAAGATCCATGTCAACCCCTGAGAGGAATCCTTGGTTCCGGCCCTGACTCCACACAAGGTTTTTGGCCCCGGTATCGACGGGAGAGGAATCCCGAGAGGCCCCCTAGCAACTCGCATGGGGACTGGCCTCTCCTGAGGCCACCAGGGCGGGTCACTGAGGTCCCCGTCGTAACTCGAGAACACCTGCCGCAACTCGAGAAAATCCAGGAAGTTCTCCCTTCCAGGCGAGATGAGGCCTATTTCCGATGAGGCCTCTGGAGACTAATGACACCTAACCTCTGGAACTTCGAAAGGGTCTTTCACACCCTTGCTGCAACTCAAGAAGTTCACTGCCATACCGTCTCCACTCGAGAGGAAGCACGATGGTCCCGCCCACATCCAGAGGAGCCCCGTTTCCCCCTCGGAGCTCGAGATAAGGGATGCTTTCCCTGCTTTCAACGGGAAAGAATTCCCGGCGTTCCCGTCGCAACTCAAGAGGAGGCACTCTCAACAGGAAAGGCGAGAGGAACTCCATGGTCGTACCACCATTCCAAGAGTCCCCCAGATGTCTCAGTCCATTCCAGAGGAACCTCTTTGCCCTGCACTGGCTCATCGTTCACGCCGAGGATCGACACACACAACGGTGGCACGTGGGACAGCCCTGTGGGAAAGCCTCGAGGGAAAGCCTCGAGGGAAAACCACAGATCCTTTGATCCACGCCACGGGAAGCGTGACATTGCTGCTACAGCCTGGAAGGAAAGCGCACGTGCATGCCCCCACTCGAGACGAGGCCTGACTCCCCTGGGGAGACTCCACAAGTACCCAAAGATCCATGTCAGCCCCTGAGAGGAATCCTCGGTTCCGGCCCTGACTCCACACAAGGTTTTTGGCCCCGGTATCTTCGGGAGAGGAATCCCGAGAGGCCCCGTAGCAACTCACATGGGGACTGGCCTCTCCTGAGACCACCAGGGCGGGTCCCTGAGGTCCCCGTCGTAACTCGAGAACACCTGCCGCAACTCGAGAAAATCCAGGAAGTTCTCCCTTCCAGGCGAGATGAGGCCTATTTCCGATGAGGCGTCTGGAGACTAATGACACCTAACCTCTGGAACTTCGAAAGGGTCTTTCACACCCTTGCTGCAACTCAAGAAGTTCACCGCCATACCGTCTCCACTCGAGAGGAAGCACGATGGTCCCGCCCACATCCAGAGGAGCCCCGTTTCCCCCTCGGAGCTCGAGATGAGGGATCCTTTCCCTGCTTTCAACGGGAAAGAATTCCCGGCGTTCCCGTCGCATCGCAAGAGGAGGCACTCTCAACAGGAAAGGCGAGAGGAACTCCATGGTCGTACCATCATTCCAAGAGTCCCCCAGATGTCTCAGTCCATTCCAGAGGAACCTCTTTGCCCTGCACTGGCTCATCTTTCACGCCGAGGATCGACTCACACCACCGTGGCACGTGGGACAGCCCTGTGGGAAAGCCTCGAGCGAAAGCCTCGAGGGAAAACCACAGATCCTTTGATCCACGCGACGGTAAGCGTGACATTGCTGCTACAGCCTGGAAGGAAAGCGCACGTGCATGCCCCCACTCGAGACGAGGCCTGACTCCCCTGGGGAGACTCCACAAGTACCCAAAGATCCATGTCAGCCCCTGAGAGGAATCCTCGGTTCCGGCCCTGACTCCACACAAGGTTTTTGGCCCCGGTATCTACGGGAGAGGAATACCGAGAGGCCCCCTAGCAACTCGCATGGGGACTGGCCTCTCCTGAGGCCACCAGGGCGGGTCCCTGAGGTCCCCGTCGTAACTCGAGAACACCTGCCGCAACTCGAGAAAATCCAGGAAGTTCTCCCTTCCAGGCGAGATGAGGCCTATTTCCGATTAGGCCTCTGGAGACTAATGACACCTAACCTCTGGAACTTCGAAAGGGTCTTTCACATCCTTGCTGCAACTCAAGAAGTTCACCGCCATACCCGTCTCCACTCGAGAGGAAGCCCGATGGTCCCGCCCACATCCAGAGGAGCCCCGTTTCCCCCTCGTAGCTCGAGATGAGGGATCCTTTCCCTGCTTTCAACGGGAAAGAATTCCCGGCGTTCCCGTCGCATCGCAAGAGGAGGCACTCTCAACAGGAAAGGCGAGAGGAACTCCATGGTCGTACCATCATTCCAAGAGTCCCCCAGATGTCTCAGTCCATTCCAGAGGAGCCTCTTTGCCCTGCACTGGCTCATCTTTCACGCCGAGGATCGACTCACACCACGGTGGCACTTGGGACAGCCCTGTGGGAAAGCCTCGACGGAAAGCCTCGAGGGAAAACCACAGATCCTTTGATCCACGCGACGGGAAGCGTGACATTGCTGCTACAGCCTGAAAGGAAAGCGCACGTGCATGCCCCCACTCGAGACGAGGCCTGACTCCCCTGGGGAGACTCCACAAGTACCCAAAGATCCATGTCAGCCCCTGAGAGGAATCCTCGGTTCCGGCCCTGACTCCACACAAGGTTTTTTGACCCGGTATCGACCGGAGAGGAATCCCGAGAGGCCCCCTAGCAACTCGCATGGGGACTGGCCTCTCCTGAGGCCACCAGGGCGGGTCCCTGAGGTCCCCGTCGTAACTCGAGAACACCTGCCGCAACTCGAGAAAATCCAGGAAGTTCTCCCTTCCAGGCGAGATGAGGCCTATTTCCGATGAGGCCTCTGGAGACTAATGACACCTAAACTCTGGAACTTCGAAAGGGTCTTTCACACCCTTGCTGCAACTCAAGAAGTTCACCGCCATACCCGTCTCCACTCGAGAGGAAGCACGATGGTCCCGCCCACATCCAGAGGAGCCCCGTTTCCACCTCGGAGCTCGAGATGAGGGATCCATTCCCTGCTTTCAACGGGAAAGAATTCCCGGCGTTCCCGTCGCATCTCAAGAGGAGGCACTCTCAACAGGAAAGGCGAGAGGAACTCCATGGTCGTACCACCATTCCAAGAGTCCCCCAGATGTCTCAGTCCATTCCAGAGGAGCCTCTTTGCCCTGCACTGGCTCATCTTTCACGCCGAGGATCGACTCACACCACGGTGGCACGTGGGACAGCCCTGTGGGAAAGCCTCGAGGGAAAGCCTCGAGGGAAAACCGCAGATCCTTTGATCCACGCGACGGGAAGTGTGACATTGCTGCTACAGCCTGGAAGGAAAGCGAACGTGCATGCCCCCACTCGAGACGAGGCCTGACTCCCCTGGGGAGACTCCAGAAGTACCCAAAGATCCATGTCAGCCCCTGAGAGGAATCCTCGGTTCCGGCCCTGACTCCACACAAGGTTTTTGCGCCAGTATCGATGGGAGAGGAATCCCGAGAGGCCCCCTAGCAACTCGCATGGGGACTGGCCTCTCCTGAGGCCACCAGGGCGGGTCCCTGAGGTAACCGGCGTAACTCGAGAACACCTGCCGCAACTCGAGAATATCCAGGAAGTTCTCCCTTCCAGGCGAGATGAGGCCTATTTCGGATGAGGCGTTTGGAGACGAATGACACCTAACCTCTGGAACTTCGAAAGGGTCTTTCACACCCTTGCTGCAACTCAAGAAGTTCTCCACCATACCCGTGTCCACTCGAGAGGAAGCACGATCGTCCCGCCCACATCCAGAGGAGCCCCGTTTCCCCCTCGTAGCTCGAGATGAGGGATCCTTTCCCTGGTTTCAACGGGAAAGAATTCCCGGCGTTCCCGTCGCATCTCAAGAGGAGGCACTCTCAACAGGAAAGGCGAGAGGAACTCCATGGTCGTACCACCATTCCAAGAGTCCCCCAGATGTCTCAGTCCATTCCAGAGGAACCTCTTTGCCCTGCACTGGCTGATCTTTCACGCCGAGGATCGACTCACACCACGGTGGCACGTGGGACAGCCCTGTGGGAAAGCCTCGATGGAAAGCCTCGAGGGAAAACCACAGATCCTTTGATCCACGCGACGGGAAGCGTGACATTGCTGCTACAGCCTGGAAGGAAAGCGCACGTGCATGCCCCCACTCGACACGAGGCCTGACTCCCCTGGGGAGACACCAGAAGTACCCAAAGATCCATGTCAGCCCCTGAGAGGAATCCTCGGTTCCGGCCCTGACTCCACACAAGGTTTTTGGCCCCGGTATCGACGGGAGAGGAATCCCGAGAGGCCCCCTAGCAACTCGCATGGGGACTGGATTCTCCTGAGGCCACCAGGGCGGGTCCCTGAGGTCCCCGTCGTAACTCGAGAACACCTGCCGCAACTCGAGAAAATCCAGGAAGTTCTCCCTTCCAGGCGAGATGAGGCCTATTTCCGATGAGGCGTCTGAAGACTAATGACACCTAACCTCTGGAACTTCGAAAGGGTCTTTCACACCCTTGCTGCAACTCAAGAAGTTCACCGCCATACCCGTCTCCACTCGAGAGGAAGCACGATGGTCCCGCCCACATCCAGAGGAGCCCCGTTTCCCCCTCGGAGCTCGAGATGAGGGATCCTTTCCCTGCTTTCAACGGGAAAGAATTCCCGGCGTTCCCGTCGCATCTCAAGAGGAGGCACTCTCAACAGGAAAGGCGAGAGGAACTCCATGGTCGTACCACCATTCCAAGAGTCCCCCAGATGTCTCAGTCCATTCCAGAGGAACCTCTTTGCCCTGCACTGGCTCATCTTTCACGCCGAGGATCGACTCACACCACGGTGGCACGTGGGACAGCCCTGTGGGAAAGCCTCGAGGGAAAACCACAGATCCTTTTATCCACGCGACGGGAAGCGTGACATTGCTGCTACAGCCTGGAAGGAAAGCGCACGTGCATGCCCCCACTCGAGACGAGGCCTGACTCCCCTGGGGAGACTCCACAAGTACCCAAAGATCCATGTCAGCCCCTGAGAGGAATCCTCGGTTCCGGCCCTGACTCCACACAAGGTTTTTGGCCCCGGTATCGACGAGAGAGGAATCCCGAGAGGCCCCCTAGCAACTCGCATGGGGACTGGCCTCTCCTGAGGCCACCAGGGCGGGTCCCTGAGGTCCCCGTCGTAACTCGAGAACACCTGCCGCAACTCGAGAAAATCCAGGAAGTTCTCCCTTCCAGGCGAGATGAGGCCTATTTCCGATGAGGCGTCTGGAGACTAATGACACCTAACCTCTGGAACTTCGAAAGGGTCTTTCACATCCTTGCTGCAACTCAAGAAGTTCACCGCCATACCCGTCTCCACTCGAGAGGAAGCACGATGGTCCCGCCCACATCCAGAGGAGCCCCGTTTCCCCCTCGTAGCTCGAGATGAGGGATCCTTTCCCTGCTTTCAACGGGAAAGAATTCCCGGCGTTCCCGTCGCATCTCAAGAGGAGGCACTCTCAACAGGAAAGGCGAGAGGAACTCCATGGTCGTACCACCATTCCAAGAGTCCCCCAGATGTCTCAGTCCATTCCAGAGGAACCTCTTTGCCCTGCACTGGCTCATCTTTCACGCCGAGGATCGACTCACACCACGGTGGCACGTGGGACAACCCTGTGGGAAAGCCTCGAGGGAAAGCCTCGAGGGAAAACCACAGATCCTTTGATCCACGCGACGGGAAGCATGACATTGCTGCTACAGCATGGAAGGAAAGCGCACGTGCATGCCCCCACTCGAGACGAGTCCTGACTCCCCTGGGGAGACTCCAGAAGTACCCAAAGATCCATGTCATCCCCTGAGAGGAATCCTCGGTTCCGGCCCTGACTCCACACAAGGTTTTTGGCCCCGGTATCGACGGGAGAGGAATCCCGAGAGGCCCCCTAGCAACTCGCATGGGGACTGGCCGTTCCTGAGGCCACCAGGGCGGGTCCCTGAGGTCCCCATCGTAAATCGAGAACACCTGCCGCAACTCGAGAAAATCCAGGAAGTTCTCCTTTCCAGGCGAAATGAGGCCTATTTCCGATGAGGCGTCTGGAGACTAATGACACCTAACCTCTGGAACTTCGAAAGGGTCTTTCACACCCTTGCTGCAACTCAAGAATTTCACCGCCATACCCGTCTCCACTCGAGAGGAAGCACGATGGTCCCGCCCACATCCAGAGGAGCCCCGTTTCCCCCTCGTAGCTCGAGATGAGGGATCCTTTCCCTGCTTTCAACGGGAAAGAATTCCCGGCGTTCCCGTTGCATCTCAAGAGGAGGCACTCTCAACAGGAAAGGCGAGAGGAACTCCATGGTCGTACCACCATTCCAAGAGTCCCCCAGATGTCTCAGTCCAATCCAGAGGAACCTCTTTGCGCTGCACTGTCTCATCTTTCACGACGAGAATCGACTCACACCACGGTGGCACGTGAGACAGCCCTGTGGGAAAGCCTCGAGGGAAAACCACAGATCCTTTGATCCACGCGACGGGAACCGAGACATTGCTGCTACAGCCTGGAAGGAAAGCGCACGTGAATGCCCCCACTAGAAACAAGGCCTGACTCCCCTGGGGAGACTCCAGAAGTACCCAAAGATCCATGTCAGCCCCTGAGAGGAATCCTCGGTTCCGGCCCTGACTCCACACAAGTTTTTTGGCCCCGGTATCGACAGGAGAGGAATCCTGAGAGGCCCCCGAGCAACTCGCATGGGGACTGGCCTTTCCTGAGGCCACCAGGGCGGGTCCCTGAGGTCCCCGTAGTAACTCGAGAACACCTGCCGCAACTCGAGAAACTTCAGGAAGTTCTCCCTTCCAGGCGAGATGAGGCCTATTTCCGATGAGGCGTCTGGAGACTAATGGCACGGAACCTCTGGAACTTCGAAAGGGTCATTCACACCCTTGCTGCAACTCAAGAAGTTCACCGCCATAACCGTCTCCACTCGAGAGGAAACATGATGGTCCCGCCCACATCCAGAGGAGCCCCGTTTGCCCCTCGTAGCTCGAGATGAGGGATCCTTTCCCTGCTACCAACGGGAAAGTATTTTCGGCGTTCCCGTCGCATCTCAAAAGGAGGCACTCTCAACAGGAAAGACGAGAGGAACTCCATGGTCGTACCACCATTCCAAGAGTCCCCCAGATGTTTCAGTCCATTCCAGAGGAACCTCTTTGCCCTGCACTGGCTCATCTTTCATGCCGAAAATCGACTCACACCACGGTGGCACGTGGGACAGCCCTGTGGGAAAGCCTCGAGGGAAAGCCTCGAGGGAAAACCACAGATCCTTTGATCCACGCGACGGGAAGCGTGACATTGCTGCTACAGCCTGGAAGGAAAGCGCACGTGCATGCCCCCACTCGAGACGAGGCCTGACTCCCCTGGGGAGACTCCACAAGTACCCAAAGATTCATGTCAGCCCCTGAGAGGAATCCTCGGTTCCGGCCCTGACTCCACACAAGGTTTTTGGCCCCGGTATCGACGGGAGAGGAATCCCGAGAGGGCCCCTAGCAACTCGCAAGGGGACTGGCCTCTCCTGAGGCCACCAGGGCGGGTCCCTGAGGTCCCCATCGTAACTCGAGAACACCTGCCGCAACTCGAGAAAATCCAGGAAGTTCTCCCTTCCAGGCGAGATGAGGCCTATTTCCGATGAGGCGTCTGGAGACTAATGACACGGAACCTCTGGAACTTCGAAAGGGTCATTCACACCCTTGCTGCAACTCAAGAAGTTCACCGCCATAACCGTCTCCACACGAGAGGAAACATGATGGTCCCGCCCACATCCAGAGGAGCCCCGTTTCCCCCTCGTAGCTCGAGATGAGGGATCCATTCCCTGCTTTCAACGGGAAAGAATTCCGGGCGTTCCCGTCGCATCTCAAGAGGAGGCACTCTCAACAGGAAAGGCGAGAGGAACTCCATGGTCGTACCACCATTCCAAGAGTCCCCCAGATGTCTCAGTCCATTCCAGAGAAGCCTCTTTGCCCTGCACTGGCTCATCTTTCACGCCGAGGATCGACTCACACCACGGTGGCACGTGGGACAGCCCTGTGGGAAAGCCTCGAGCGAAAGCCTCGAGGGAAAACCACAGATCCTTTGATCCACGCGACGGGAAGCGTGACATTGCTGCTACAGCCTGGAAGGAAAGCGCACGTGCATGCCCCCACTCGAGACGAGGCCTGACTCCCCTGGGGAGACTCCACAAGTACCCAAAGATCCATGTCAGCCCCTGAGAGGAATCCTCGGTTCCGGCCCTGACTCCACACAAGGTTTTTGGCCCCGGTATCGACGGGAGAGGAATCCCGAGAGGCCCCCTAGCAACTCGCATGGGGACTGGCCTCTCCTGAGGCCACCAGGGCGGGTCCCTGAGGTCCCCGTCGTAACTCGAGAACACCTGCCGCAACTCGAGAAAATCCAGGAAGTTCTCCCTTCCAGGCAAGATGAGGCCTATTTCCGATGAGGCGTCTGGAGACTAATGACACCTAAACTCTGGAACTTCGAAAGGGTCTTTCACACCCTTGCTGCAACTCAAGAAGTTCACCGCCATACCCGTCTCCACTCGAGAGGAAGCACGATGGTCCCGCCCACATCCAGAGGAGACCCGTTTCCCCCTCGGAGCTCGAGATGAGGGATCCATTCCCTGCTTTCAACGGGAAAGAATTCCCGGCGTTCCCGTCGCATCTCAAGAGGAGGCACTCTCAACAGGAAAGGCGAGAGGAACTCCATGGTCGTACCACCATTCCAAGAGTCCCCCAGATGTCTCAGTCCATTCCAGAGGAAGCTCTTTGCCCTGCACTGGCTCATCTTTCACGCCGAGGATCGACTCACACCACGGTGGCACGTGGGACAGCCCTGTGGGAAAGCCTCGAGGGAAAGCCTCGAGGTAAAACCACAGATCCTTTGATCCACGCCACGGGAAGCATGACATTGCTGCTACAGCCTGGAAGGAAAGCGCACCTGCATGCCCCCACTAGAAACAAGGACTGACTCCCCTGGGGAGACTCCAGAAGTACCCAAAGATCCATGTCAGCCCCTGAGAGGAATCCTCGGTTCCGGCCCTGACTCCACACAAGTTTTTTGGCCCCGGTATCGACAGGAGAGGAATCCTGAGAGGCCCCCGAGCAACTCGCATGGGGACTGGCCTTTCCTGAGGCCACCAGGGCGGGTCCCTGAGGTCCCCGTCGTAACTCGAGAACACCTGCCGCAACTCGAGAAACTTCAGGAAGTTCTCCCTTCCAGGCGAGATGAGGCCTATTTCCGATGAGGCGTCTGGAGACTAATGACACGGAACCTCTGGAACTTCGAAAGGGTCATTCACACCCTTGCTGCAACTCAAGAAGTTCACCGCCATAACCGTCTCCACTCGAGAGGAAACATGATGGTCCCGCCCACATCCAGAGGAGCCCCGTTTGCCCCTCGTAGCTCGAGATGAGGGATCCTTTCCCTGCTATCAACGGGAAAGTATTTTCGGCGTTCCCGTCGCATCTCAAGAGGAGGCACTCTCAACAGGAAAGACGAGAGGAACTCCATGGTCGTACCACCATTCCAAGAGTCCCCCAGATGTTTCAGTCCATTCCAGAGGAACCTCTTTGCCCTGCACTGGCTCATCTTTCATGCCGAAGATCGACTCACACCACGGTGGCACGTGGGACAGCCCTGTGGGATAGCCTCGAGGGAAAGCCTCGAGGGAAAACCACAGATCTTTTGATCCACGCGACGGGAAGCGTGACATTGCTGCTACAGCCTGGAAGGAAAGCGCACGTGCATGCCCCCACTCGAGACGAGGCCTGACTCCCCTGGGGAGACTCCAGAAGTACCCAAAGATCCATGTCATCCCCTGAGAGGAATCCTCGGTTCCGGCCCTGACTCCACACAAGGATTTTGGCCCCGGTATCGACGGGAGAGGAATCCCGAGAGGCCCCCTAGCAACTCGCATGGGGACTGGCCGTTCCTGAGGCCACCAGGGCGGGTCCCTGAGGTCCCCGTCGTAAATCGAGAACACCTGCCGCAACTCGAGAAAATCCAGGAAGTTCTCCTTTCCAGGCGAAATGAGGCCTATTTCCGATGAGGCGTCTGGAGACTAATGACACCTAACCTCTGGAACTTCGAAAGGGTCTTTCACACCCTTGCTGCAACTCAAGAATTTCACCGCCATACCCGTCTCCACTCGAGAGGAAGCACGATGGTCCCGCCCACATCCAGAGGAGCCCCGTTTCCCCCTCGTAGCTCGAGATGAGGGATCCTTTCCCTGCTTTCAACGGGAAAGAATTCCCGGCGTTCCCGTCGCATCTCAAGAGGAGGCACTCTCAACAGGAAAGGCGAGAGGAACTCCATGGTCGTACCACCATTCCAAGAGTCCCCCAGATGTTTCAGTCCAATCCAGAGGAACCTCTTTGCGCTGCACTGTCTCATCTTTCACGACGAGAATCGACTCACACCACGGTGGCACGTGAGACAGCCCTGTGGGAAAGCCTCGAGGGAAAACCACAGATCCTTTGATCCACGCGACGGGAACCGAGACATTGCTGCTACAGCCTGGAAGGAAAGCGCACGTGCATGCCCCCACTAGAAACAAGGCCTGACTCCCCTGGGGAGACTCCAGAAGTACCCAAAGATCCATGTCAGCCCCTGAGAGGAATCCTCGGTTCCGGCCCTGACTCCACACAAGTTTTTTGGCCCCGGTATCGACAGGAGAGGAATCCTGAGAGGCCCCCGAGCAACTCGCATGGGGACTGGCCTTTCCTGAGGCCACCAGGGCGGGTCCCTGAGGTCCCCGTAGTAACTCGAGAACACCTGCCGCAACTCGAGAAACTTCAGGAAGTTCTCCCTTCCAGGCGAGATGAGGCCTATTTCCGATGAGGCGTCTGGAGACTAATGGCACGGAACCTCTGGAACTTCGAAAGGGTCATTCACACCCTTGCTGCAACTCAAGAAGTTCACCGCCATAACCGTCTCCACTCGAGAGGAAACATGATGGTCCCGCCCACATCCAGAGGAGCCCCGTTTGCCCCTCGTAGCTCGAGATGAGGGATCCTTTCCCTGCTACCAACGGGAAAGTATTTTCGGCGTTCCCGTCGCATCTCAAAAGGAGGCACTCTCAACAGGAAAGACGAGAGGAACTCCATGGTCGTACCACCATTCCAAGAGTCCCCCAGATGTTTCAGTCCATTCCAGAGGAACCTCTTTGCCCTGCACTGGCTCATCTTTCATGCCGAAGATCGACTCACACCACGGTGGCACGTGGGACAGCCCTGTGGGAAAGCCTCGAGGGAAAGCCTCGAGGGAAAACCACAGATCCTTTGATCCACGCGACGGGAAGCGTGACATTGCTGCTACAGCCTGGAAGGAAAGCGCACGTGCATGCCCCCACTCGAGACGAGGCCTGACTCCCCTGGGGAGACTCCACAAGTACCCAAAGATTCATGTCAGCCCCTGAGAGGAATTCTCGGTTCCGGCCCTGACTCCACACAAGGTTTTTGGCCCCGGTATCGACGGGAGAGGAATCCCGAGAGGGCCCCTAGCAACTCGCAAGGGGACTGGCCTCTCCTGAGGCCACCAGGGCGGGTCCCTGAGGTCCCCATCGTAACTCGAGAACACCTGCCGCAACTCGAGAAAATCCAGGAAGTTCTCCCTTCCAGGCGAGATGAGGCCTATTTCCGATGAGGCGTCTGGAGACTAATGACACGGAACCTCTGGAACTTCGAAAGGGTCATTCACACCCTTGCTGCAACTCAAGAAGTTCACCGCCATAACCGTCTCCACACGAGAGGAAACATGATGGTCCCGCCCACATCCAGAGGAGCCCCGTTTCCCCCTCGTAGCTCGAGATGAGGGATCCATTCCCTGCTTTCAACGGGAAAGAATTCCGGGCGTTCCCGTCGCATCTCAAGAGGAGGCACTCTCAACAGGAAAGGCGAGAGGAACTCCATGGTCGTACCACCATTCCAAGAGTCCCCCAGATGTCTCAGTCCATTCCAGAGAAGCCTCTTTGCCCTGCACTGGCTCATCTTTCACGCCGAGGATCGACTCACACCACGGTGGCACGTGGGACAGCCCTGTGGGAAAGCCTCGAGCGAAAGCCTCGAGGGAAAACCACAGATCCTTTGATCCACGCGACGGGAAGCGTGACATTGCTGCTACAGCCTGGAAGGAAAGCGCACGTGCATGCCCCCACTCGAGACGAGGCCTGACTCCCCTGGGGAGACTCCACAAGTACCCAAAGATCCATGTCAGCCCCTGAGAGGAATCCTCGGTTCCGGCCCTGACTCCACACAAGGTTTTTGGCCCCGGTATCGACGGGAGAGGAATCCCGAGAGGCCCCCTAGCAACTCGCATGGGGACTGGCCTCTCCTGAGGCCACCAGGGCGGGTCCCTGAGGTCCCCGTCGTAACTCGAGAACACCTGCCGCAACTCGAGAAAATCCAGGAAGTTCTCCCTTCCAGGCAAGATGAGGCCTATTTCCGATGAGGCGTCTGGAGACTAATGACACCTAAACTCTGGAACTTCGAAAGGGTCTTTCACACCCTTGCTGCAACTCAAGAAGTTCACCGCCATACCCGTCTCCACTCGAGAGGAAGCACGATGGTCCCGCCCACATCCAGAGGAGACCCGTTTCCCCCTCGGAGCTCGAGATGAGGGATCCATTCCCTGCTTTCAACGGGAAAGAATTCCCGGCGTTCCCGTCGCATCTCAAGAGGAGGCACTCTCAACAGGAAAGGCGAGAGGAACTCCATGGTCGTACCACCATTCCAAGAGTCCCCCAGATGTCTCAGTCCATTCCAGAGGAAGCTCTTTGCCCTGCACTGGCTCATCTTTCACGCCGAGGATCGACTCACACCACGGTGGCACGTGGGACAGCCCTGTGGGAAAGCCTCGAGGGAAAGCCTCGAGGTAAAACCACAGATCCTTTGATCCACGCCACGGGAAGCATGACATTGCTGCTACAGCCTGGAAGGAAAGCGCACCTGCATGCCCCCACTAGAAACAAGGCCTGACTCCCCTGGGGAGACTCCAGAAGTACCCAAAGATCCATGTCAGCCCCTGAGAGGAATCCTCGGTTCCGGCCCTGACTCCACACAAGTTTTTTGGCCCCGGTATCGACAGGAGAGGAATCCTGAGAGGCCCCCGAGCAACTCGCATGGGGACTGGCCTTTCCTGAGGCCACCAGGGCGGGTCCCTGAGGTCCCCGTCGTAACTCGAGAACACCTGCCGCAACTCGAGAAACTTCAGGAAGTTCTCCCTTCCAGGCGAGATGAGGCCTATTTCCGATGAGGCGTCTGGAGACTAATGACACGGAACCTCTGGAACTTCGAAAGGGTCATTCACACCCTTGCTGCAACTCAAGAAGTTCACCGCCATAACCGTCTCCACTCGAGAGGAAACATGATGGTCCCGCCCACATCCAGAGGAGCCCCGTTTGCCCCTCGTAGCTCGAGATGAGGGATCCTTTCCCTGCTATCAACGGGAAAGTATTTTCGGCGTTCCCGTCGCATCTCAAGAGGAGGCACTCTCAACAGGAAAGACGAGAGGAACTCCATGGTCGTACCACCATTCCAAGAGTCCCCCAGATGTTTCAGTCCATTCCAGAGGAACCTCTTTGCCCTGCACTGGCTCATCTTTCATGCCGAAGATCGACTCACACCACGGTGGCACGTGGGACAGCCCTGTGGGATAGCCTCGAGGGAAAGCCTCGAGGGAAAACCACAGATCCTTTGATCCACGCGACGGGAAGCGTGACATTGCTGCTACAGCCTGGAAGGAAAGCGCACGTGCATGCCCCCACTCGAGACGAGTCCTGACTCCCCTGGGGAGACTCCAGAAGTACCCAAAGATCCATGTCAGCCCCTGAGAGGAATCCTCGGTTCCGGCCCTGACTCCACACAAGGTTTTTCGCCCCGGTATCGACGGGAGAGGAATCCCGAGAGGCCCCCTAGCAACTAGCATGGGGACTGGCCGTTCCTGAGGCCACCAGGGCGGGTCCCTGAGGTTCCCGTCGTAAATCGAGAACACCTGCCGCAACTCGAGAAAATCCAGGAAGTTCTCCTTTCCAGGCGAAATGAGGCCTATTTCCGATGAGGCGTCTGGAGACTAATGACACCTAACCTCTGGAACTTCGAAAGGGTCTTTCACACCCTTGCTGCAACTCAAGTAGTTCACCGCCATACCCGTCTCCACTCGAGAGGAAGCACGATCGTCCCACCCACAACCAGAGGAGCCCCGTTTCCCCCTCGACCTCAAGATGAGGGATCCTTTCCCTGCTTTAAATGGGAAAGAATTCCGGGGTTCCTGTCGCATCTCAAGAGGAGGCACTCTCAACAGGAAAGGCGAGAGGAACTCCATGGTCGTACCACCATTCCAACCGACCCCAGATGTCTCAGTCCATTCCAGAGGAACCTCTTTGCCCTGCACTGGCTCATCTTTCACGCCGAGGATCGACTCACACCACGGTGGCACGTGGGACAGCCTTGTGGGAAAGCCTCGAGGGAAAGCCTCGAGGGAAAACCACAGATCCCTTGATCCACGCGACGGGAAGCGTGACATTGCTGCTACAGCCTGGAAGGAAAGCGCACGTGCATGCCCCCACTCGAGACGAGGCCTGACTCCCCTGGAGAGACTCCTGAAGTACCCAAAGATCCATGTCAGCCCCTGAGAGGAATCCTCGGTTCCGGCCCTGAATCCACACAAGGTTTTTGGCCCCGGTATCTACGGGAGAGGAATCCCGAGAGGCCCCCTAGCAACTAGCATGGGGACTGGCCGTTCTTGAGGCCACCAGGGCGGGTCCCTGAGGTCCCCGTCGTAACTCGAGAACACCTGCCGCAACTCGAGAAAATCCAGGAAGTTCTCCCTTCCAGGCGAGATGAGGCCTATTTCCGATGAGGCGTCTGGAGACTAATGACACCTAACCTCTGGAACTTCGAAAGGGTCTTTCACACCCTTGCTGCAACTCAAGAATTTCACCGCCATACCCGTCTCCACTCGAGAGGAAGCACGATGGTCCCGCCCACATCCAGAGGAGCCCCGTTTCCCCCTCGTAGCTCGAGATGAGGGATCCTTTCCCTGCTTTCAACGGGAAAGAATTCCCGGCGTTCCCGTCGCATCTCAAGAGGAGGCACTCTCAACAGGAAAGGTGAGAGGAACTCCATGGTCGTACCACCATTCCAAGAGTCCCCCAGATGTCTCAGTCCAATCCAGAGGAACCTCTTTGCCCTGCACTGTCTCATCTTTCACGACGAGAATCGACTCACACCACGGTGGCACGTGAGATAGCCCTGTGGGAAAGCCTCGAGGGAAAACCACAGATCCTTTGATCCACGCGACGGGAACCGAGACATTGCTGCTACAGCCTGGAAGGAAAGCGCACGTGCATGCCCCCACTAGAAACAAGGCCTGACTCCCCTGGGGAGACTCCAGAAGTACCCAAAGATCCATGTCAGCCCCTGAGAGGAATCCTCGGTTCCGGCCCTGACTCCACACAAGTTTTTTGGCCCCGGTATCGACAGGAGAGGAATCCTGAGAGGCCCCCGAGCAACTCGCATGGGGACTGGCCTTTCCTGAGGCCACCAGGGCGGGTCCCTGAGGTCCCCGTAGTAACTCGAGAACACCTGCCGCAACTCGAGAAACTTCAGGAAGTTCTCCCTTCCAGGCGAGATGAGGCCTATTTCCGATGAGGCGTCTGGAGACTAATGGCACGGAACCTCTGGAACTTCGAAAGGGTCATTCACACCCTTGCTGCAACTCAAGAAGTTCACCGCCATAACCGTCTCCACTCGAGAGGAAACATGATGGTCCCGCCCACATCCAGAGGAGCCCCGTTTGCCCCTCGTAGCTCGAGATGAGGGATCCTTTCCCTGCTACCAACGGGAAAGTATTTTCGGCGTTCCCGTCGCATCTCAAAAGGAGGCACTCTCAACAGGAAAGACGAGAGGAACTCCATGGTCGTACCACCATTCCAAGAGTCCCCCAGATGTTTCAGTCCATTCCAGAGGAACCTCTTTGCCCTGCACTGGCTCATCTTTCATGCCGAAGATCGACTCACACCACGGTGGCACGTGGGACAGCCCTGTGGGAAAGCCTCGAGGGAAAGCCTCGAGGGAAAACCACAGATCCTTTGATCCACGCGACGGGAAGCGTGACATTGCTGCTACAGCCTGGAAGGAAAGCGCACGTGCATGCCCCCACTCGAGACGAGGCCTGACTCCCCTGGGGAGACTCCACAAGTACCCAAAGATTCATGTCAGCCCCTGAGAGGAATCCTCGGTTCCGGCCCTGACTCCACACAAGGTTTTTGGCCCCGGTATCGACGGGAGAGGAATCCCGAGAGGGCCCCTAGCAACTCGCAAGGGGACTGGCCTCTCCTGAGGCCACCAGGGCCGGTCCCTGAGGTCCCCATCGTAACTCGAGAACACCTGCCGCAACTCGAGAAAATCCAGGAAGTTCTCCCTTCCAGGCGAGATGAGGCCTATTTCCGATGAGGCGTCTGGAGACTAATGACACGGAACCTCTGGAACTTCGAAAGGGTCATTCACACCCTTGCTGCAACTCAAGAAGTTCACCGCCATAACTGTCTCCACACGAGAGGAAACATGATGGTCCCGCCCACATCCAGAGGAGCCCCGTTTCCCCCTCGTAGCTCGAGATGAGGGATCCATTCCCTGCTTTCAACGGGAAAGAATTCCCGGCGTTCCCGTCGCATCTCAAGAGGAGGCACTCTCAACAGGAAAGGCGAGAGGAACTCCATGGTCGTACCACCATTCCAAGAGTCCCCCAGATGTCTCAGTCCATTCCAGAGAAGCCTCTTTGCCCTGCACTGGCTCATCTTTCACGCCGAGGATCGACTCACACCACGGTGGCACGTGGGACAGCCCTGTGGGAAAGCCTCGAGCGAAAGCCTCGAGGGAAAACCACAGATCCTTTGATCCACGCGACGGGAAGCGTGACATTGCTGCTACAGCCTGGAAGGAAAGCGCACGTGCATGCCCCCACTCGAGACGAGGCCTTACTCCCCTGGGGAGACTCCACAAGTACCCAAAGATCCATGTCAGCCCCTGAGAGGAATCCTCGGTTCCGGTCCTGACTCCACACAAGGTTTTTGGCCCCGGTATCGACGGGAGAGGAATCCCGAGAGGCCCCCTAGCAACTCGCATGGGGACTGGCCTCTCCTGAGGCCACCAAGGCGGGTCCCTGAGGTCCCCGTCGTAACTCGAGAACACCTGCTGCAACTCGAGAAAATCCAGGAAGTTCTCCCTTCCAGGCGAGATGAGGCCTATTTCCGATGAGGCGTCTGGAGACTAATGACACCTAACTCTGGAACTTCGAAAGGGTCTTTCACACCTTTGCTGCAACTCAAGAAGTTCACTGCCATACCCGTCTCCACTCGAGAGGAAGCACGATGGTCCCGCCCACATTCAGAGGAGCCCCGTTTCCCCCTCGTAGCTCGAGATGAGGGTTCCTTTCCCTGCTTTCAACGGGAAAGAATTCCCGGCGTTCCCGTCGCATCTCAAGAGGAGGCACTCTCAACAGGAAAGGCGAGAGGAACTTCTTGGTCGTACCACCATTCCAAGAGTCCCCCAGATGTCTCAGTCCATTCCAGAGGAACCTCTTTGCCCTACACTGGCTCGTCTTTCACGCCGAGAATCGACTCACACCACGGTGGCACGTGGGACAGCCCTGTGGGAAAGCCTCGAGGGAAAGCCTCGAGGGAAAACCACAGATCCTTTGATCCACGCCACGGGAAGCGTGACATTGCTGCTACAGCCTGGAAGGAGAGCGCACGTGCATACCCCCACTCGAAACGAGGCCTGACTCCCCTGGGGAGACTCCAGAAGTACCCAAAGATACATGTCAGCCCCTGAGAGGAATCCTCGGTTCCGGCCCTGACTCCACACAAGGTTTTTGGCCCCGGTATCGACGGGAGAGGAATCCCGAGAGGCCCCCTATCACCTCGCATGGGGACTGGCCTCTCCTGAGGCCACCAGGGCGGGTCCCTGAGGTCCCCGTCGTAACTCGAGAACACCTGCCGCAACTCGAGAAAATCCAGGAAGTTCTCCCTTCCAGGCGAGATGAGGCCTATTTCCGATGAGGCGTCTGGAGACTAATGACACCTAACCTCTGGAACTTCGAAAGGGTCTTTCACACCCTTGCTGCAACTCAAGAAGTTCACCGCCATACCCGTCTATACTCGAGAGCATGCACGATGGTCCCGCCCACATCCAGAGGAGCCCCGTTTCCCCTCATAGCTCGAGATGAGGGATCCTTTCCCTGCTTTCAACGGGAAAGAATTCCCGACGTTCCCGTCGCATCTCAAGAGGAGGCACTCTCAACAGGAAAGGCGAGAGGAACTCCATGGTCGTACCACCATTCCAAGAGTCCCCCAGATGTCTCAGTCCATTCCAGAGGAAGCTCTTTGCCCTGCACTGGCTCATCTTTCACGCCGAGGATCGACTCACACCACGGTGGCACGTGGGACAGCCCTGTGGGAAAGCCTCGAGGGAAAGCCTCGAGGGAAAACCACAGATCCTTTGATCCACGCCACGGTAAGCGTGACATTGCTGCTACAGCCTGGAAGGAAAGTGCACGTGCATGCCCCCACTCGAGACGTGGCCTGACTCCCCTGGGGAGACTCCACAAGTACCCAAAGATCCATGTCAACCCTTGAGAGGAATCCTCGGTTCCGGCCCTGACTCCACACAAGGTTTTTGGCCCCGGTATCGACGGGAGAGTAATCCCGAGAGGCCCCCTAGCACCTCGCATGGGGACTGGCCACTTCTGAGGCCACCAGGGCGGGTCCCTGAGGTCCCCGTCGTAACTCGAGAACACCTGCCACAACTCGAGAAAATCCAGGAAGTTCTCCCTTCCAGGCGAGATGAGGCCTATTTCCGATGAGGCGTCTGGAGACTAATGACACCTAACCTCTGGAACTTCGAAAGGGTCTTTCACACCCTTGCTGCAACTCAAGAAGTTCACCGCCATACCCGTCTCCACTCGAGAGGAAGCACGATGGTCCCGCCCACATCCAGAGGAGCCCCGTTTCCCCCTCGTAGCTCGAGATGATGGATCCTTTCCCTGCTTTCAACGTGAAAGAATTCCCGGCGTTCCCGTCGCATCTCAAGACGAGGTTCTCTCAACAGGAAAGTCGAGAGGAACTCCATGGTCGTAGCACCATTCCAAGAGTCCCCCAGATGTCTCAGTCCATTCCAGAGGAACCTCTTTGCCCTGCACTGGCTCATCTTTCACGCAGAGGATCGACTCACACCACGGTGGCACGTGGGACAGCCCTGTGGGAAAGCCTCGAGGGAAAGCCTCGAGGGAAAACCACAGATCCTTTGATCCACGCCACGGGAAGCGTGACATTGCTGCTACAGCCTGGAAGGAAAGCGCACGTGCATGCCCCCACTCGAGCCGAGGCCTGACTTCCCTGGGGAGACTCCAGAAGTACACAAAGATACATGTCAGCCCCTGAGAGGAATCCTCGGTTCCGGCCCTGACTCCACACAAGGTTTTTGGCCCCGGTATCGACGGGAGAGGAATCTCGAGAGGCCCCCTAGCACATCGCATGGGGACTGGCCTCTCCTGAGGCCACCAGGGCGGGTCCCTGAGGTCCCCGTCGTAACTAGAGAACACCTGCCGCAACTCGAGAAAATCCAGGAAGTTCTCCCTTCCAGGCGAGATGAGGCCTATTTCCGATGATGCGTCTGGAGACTAATGACACCTAACCTCTGGAACTTCGAAAGGGTCTTTCACACCCTTGCTGCAACTCAAGAAGTTCACTGCCATACCCGTCTCCACTCGAGAGGAAGCACGATGGTCCCGCCCACATCCAGAGGAGCCCCGTTTCCCCCTCGTAGCTCGAGATGAGGGATCCTTTCCCTGCTTTCAACGGGAAAGAATTCCCGGCGTTCACGTCGCATCTCAAGAGGAGGCACTCTCAACAGGAATGGCGAGAGGAACTCCATGGTCGTACCACCATTCCAAGAGTCCCCCAGATGTCTCAGTCCATTCCAGAGGAACCTCTTTGCCCTGCACTGGCTCATCTTTCACGCCGAGGATCGACTCACACCACGGTGGCACGTGGGACAGCCCTGTGGGAAAGCCTCGAGGGAAAGCCTCGAGGGAAAACCACAGATCCTTTGATCCACGCGACGGGAAGCGTGACATTGCTGCTACAGCCTGGAAGGAAAGCGCACATGCATGCCCCCACTCGAGACGAGGCCTGACTCCCCTGGGGAGACTCCACAAGTACACAAAGATCCATGTCAGCCCCTGAGAGGAATCCTCGGTTCTGGCCCTAACTCCGCACAAGGTTTTTGGCCCCGGTATCGAAGGGAGAGGAATCCCGTGAGGCCCCCTAGCACCTCGCATGGGGACTGGCCTCTCCTGAGTCCACCAGGGCGGGTCCCTGAGGTCTGCGTCGTAACTCGAGAACACCTGCCGCAACTCGAGAAAATCCAGGAAGTTCTCCCTTCCAGGCGAGATGAGGCCTATTTCCGATGAGGCGTCTGGAGACTAATGACACCTAACCTCTGGAACTTCGAAAGGGTCTTTCACACCCTTGCTGCAACTCAAGAAGTTCACCGCCATACCCGTCTCCACTCGAGAGGAAGCACGGTGGTCCCGCCCACATCCAGAGGAGCCCCGTTTCCCCCTCGTAGCTCGAGATGAGGGATCCTTTCCCTGCTTTCAACGGGAACGAATTCCCGGCGTTCCCGTCGCATCTCAAGAGGAGGCACTCTCAACAGGAAAGGCGAGAGGAACTCCATGGTCGTACCACCATTCCAAGAGTCCCCCAGATGTCTCAGTCCATTCCAGAGGAACCTCTTTGCCCTGCACTGGCTCATCTTTCATGCCGAGGATCGACTCACATCACGGTGGCACGTGGAACAGCCCTGTGGGAAAGCCTCGAGGGAAAGCCTCGAGGGAAAACCACAGATCCTTTGATCCACGCAACGGGAAGTGTGACATTGCTGCTACAGCCTGGAAGGAATGCGCACGTGCATGCCCCCACTAGAGACGAGGCCTGACTCCCCTGGGGAGACTCCACAAGTACCCAAAGATCCATGTCAGCCCCTGAGAGGAAACCTCGGATCCGGCCCTGACTCCACACAAGGTTTTTGGCCCCGGTATCGACGGGAGAGGAATCCAGAGAGGCCCCCTAGCAACTCGCATGGGGACTGGCCTCTCCTGAGGCCACCAGGGCGGGTCCCTGAGGTACCCGTCGTAACTCGAGAACACCTGCCGCAACTCGAGAAAATCCAGGAAGTTCTCCCTTGCAGGCGAGATGAGGCCTATTTCCGATGAGGCCTCTGGAGACTAATGACACCTAACCTCTGGAACTTCGAAAGGGTCTTTCACACCCTTGCTGCAACTCAAGAAGTTCACCGCCATACCCGTCTCCACTCGAGAGGAAGCACGATGGTCCCGCCCACATCCAGAGGAGCCCCGTTTCCCCCTCGTAGCTCGAGATGAGGGATCCTTTCCCTGCTTTCAACGGGAAAGAATTCCCGGCGTTCACGTCGCATCTCAAGAGGAGGCACTCTCAACAGGAAAGGCGAGAGGAACTCCATGGTCGTACCACCATTCCAAGAGTCCCCCAGATGTCTCAGTCCATTCCAGAGGAACCTCTTTGCCCTGTACTGGCTCATCTTTCACGCCGAGGATCGACTCACACCACGGTGGCACGAGGGACAGCCCTGTGGGAAAGCCTCGAGGGAAAGCCTCGAGGGAAAACCACAGATCCTTTGATCCACGCGACGGGAAGCGTGACATTGCTGCTACAGCCTGGAAGGAAAGCGCACATGCATGCCCCCACTCGAGACGAGGCCTGACTCCCCTGGGGAGACTCCACAAGTACACAAAGATCCATGTCAGCCCCTGAGAGGAATCCTCGGTTCTGGCCCTTACTCCGCACAAGGTTTTTGGCCCCGGTATCGACGGGAGAGGAATCCAGAGAGGCCCCCTAGCAACTCGCATGGGGACTGGCCTCTCCTGAGGCCACCAGGGCGGGTCCCTGAGATACCCGTCGTAACTCGAGAACACCTGCCGCAACTCGAGAAAATCCAGGAAGTTCTCCCTTGCAGGCGAGATGAGGCCTATTTCCGATGAGGCCTCTGGAGACTAATGACACCTAACCTCTGGAACTTCGAAAGGGTCTTTCACACCCTTGCTGCAACTCAAGAAGTTCAGCGCCATACCCGTCTCCACTCGAGAGGAAGCACGATGGTCCCGCCCACATCCAGAGGAGCCCCGTTTCCCCCTCGTAGCTCGAGATGAGGGATCCTTGCCCTGCTTTCAACGGGAACGAATTCCCGGTGTTCCCGTCGCATCTCAAGAGGAGGCACTCTCAACAGGAAAGGCGAGAGGAACTCCATGGTCGTACCACCATTCCAAGAGTCCCCCAGAAGTCTCAGTCCATTCCAGAGGAACCTCTTTGCCCTGCACTGGCTCATCTTTCACGCCGATGATCGACTCCCACCACTGTGGCATGTGGGACAGCCCTGTGGGAAAGCCTCGAGGGAAAGCCTCGAGGGAAAACCACAGATCCTTTGATCCACGCGACGGGAAGCGTGACATTGCTGCTACAGCCTGGAAGGAAAGCGCACGTGCATGCCCCCCCTCGAGACGAGGCTTGACTCCCCTGGGGAGACTCCAGACAGACCCAGAGATCCATGTCAACACCTGAGAGGAATCCTCGGTTCCGGCCCTGACTCCACAGAAGGATTTTAGCCCCGGTATCGATGGGAGAGGAATCCGGAGAGGCCCCCTAGCAACTCTCCAGGGGACTAGCCTTTCCTGAGGCCACCAGGGCGGGTCCCTGAGGTCCCCGTCGTAACTCGAGAACACCTGCCGCAACTCGAGAAAATCCAGGAAGTTCTCCCTTCCAGGCGAGATGAGGCCTATTTCCGATGAGGCCTCTGGAGACTAATGACACCTAACCTCTGGAACTTCGAAAGGGTCTTTCACACCCTTGCTGCAACTAAGGAAGTTCACCGCCATACCCGTCTCCACTCGAGAGGAAGCACGATGGTCCCGCCCACATCCAGAGGAGCTCCGTTTCCACCTCGTAGCTCGAGAGGAGGGATCCTTTCCCTGCTTTCAACGGGAAAGAATTCCCAGCGTTCCCGTCGCATCTCAAGCGGAGGCACTCTCAACAGGAAAGGCGAGAGGAACTCCATGGTCGTACCACCATTCCAAGAGTCCCCCAGATGTCTCAGTCAATTACAGAGGAACCTCTTTGCCCTGCAGTGGCTCATCTTTCACGCCGAGGATCGACTCACACCACGGTGGCACGTGGGACAGCCCTGGGGGAAGGCCTCGAGGGCAAGGCTCGAGGAAAACCACAGATCCTTTGATCCACGCCACGGGAAGCGTGACATTGCTGCTAAAGCCTGGAAGGAAAGTGCACGTGCATGCCCCCTCACGAAACGAGGCCTGTCTCCCCTGTCGAGACTCCAGAAGTATCCAAAGATCCATATCAGCCCCTGAGAGGAATCCTCGGTTCCGGCCCTGACTCCACACAAGGTTTTTGGCCCCGGTATCGACGGGAGAGGAATCCCGAGAGGCCCCCTAGCAACTCGCATGGGGACTGGCCTCTCCTGAGGCCACCAGGGCCGGTCCCTGAGGTCCCCGTCGTAACTCGAGAACACCTGCCGCACCTCGAGAAAATCCAGGAAGTTCTCCCTTCCAGGCGAAATGAGGCCTATTTCCGATGAGGCGTCTGGAGACTAATGACACCTAACCTCTGGAACTTCGAAAGGGTCTTTCACACCCTTGCTGCGACTCAAGAAGTTCACCACCATACCCGTCTCCACTCGAGAGGAAGCACGATGGTCCCGACCACATCCAAAGGAGCCCCGTTTCCCCTCGTAGCTCGAGATGAGGGATCCTTTCCCTGCTTTCAACGGGAAAGAATTCCCTGCGTTCCCGTCGCATCTCAAGAGGAGGCACTCTCAACAGGAAAGGCGAGAGGAACTCCATGGTCGTACCACCATTCCAAGAGTCCCCCAGATGTCTCAGTCCATTCCAGAGGAACCTCTTTGCCCTGCACTGGCTCATCTTTCACGCCGAGGATCGACTCACACCACGGTGGCACGTGGGACAGCCCTGTGGGAAAGCCTCGAGGGAAAGCCTCGAGGGAAAGCCTCGAGGGAAAACCACAGATCCTTTTATCCACGCGACGGGAAGCGTGACATTGCTGCTACAGCCTGGAAGGAAAGCGCACGTGCATGCCCCCACTCGAGACGAGGCCTGACTCCCCTGGGGAGACTCCAGAAGTACCCAAAGATCCATGTCAGCCCCTGAGAGGAATCCTCGGTTCCGGCCCTGACTCCACACAAGGATTTTGGCCCCGGTATCGACGGGAGAGGAATCCCGAGAGGCCCCCTAGCAACTCGCATGGGTACTGGCCTCTCCTGAGGCCACCAGGGCGGGTCCCTGAGGTCCTCGTCGTAACTCGAGAGCACCTGCCGCAACTCGAGAAAATCCAGGAAGTTCTCCCTTCCAGGCGAGATGAGGCCTATTTCCGATGAGGCGTCTGGAGACTAATGACACCTAACCTCTGGAACTTCGAAAGGGTCTTTCACACCCTTGCTGCGACTCAAGAAGTTCACCGCCATACCCGTCTCCACTCGAGAGGAAGCACGATGGTCCCGCCCACATCCAGAGGATCCCCGTTTCCCCCTCGTAGCTCGAGATGAGGGATCCTTTCCCTGCTTTAAACGGGGAAGAATTCCCGGCGTTCCCGTCCCATCTCAAGAGGAGGCACTCTCAACAGGAAAGGCGAGAGGAACTCCATGGTCGTACCACCATTCCAAGAGTCCCCCAGATGTCTCAGTCCATTCCAGAGGAACCTCTTTGCCCTGCACTGGCTCATCTTTCACGCCGAGGATCGACTAACACCACGGTGGCACGTGGGACAGCCCTGTGGGAAAGCCTCGAGGGAAAGCCTCGAGGGAAAACCACAGATCCTTTGATCCACGCGACGGGAAGTGTGACATTGCTGCTACAGCCTGGAAGGAAAGCGCACGTGCATGCCCCCACTCGAGACGAGGCCTGACTCCCCTGGGGAGACTCCAGAAGTACCCAAAGATCCATGTCAGCCCCTGAGAGGAATCCTCGGTTCCGGCCCTGACTCCACACAAGGTTTTTGGCCCCGGTATCGACGGGAGAGGAATCCCGAGAGGCCCCCTAGCAACTCGCATGGGGACTGGCCCCTCCTGAGGCCACCAGGGCGGGTCCCTGAGGTCCTCGTCGTAACTCGAGAGCACCTGCCGCAACTCGAGAAAATCCAGGAAGTTCTCCCTTCCAGGCGAGATGAGGCCTATTTCCGATGAGGCGTCTGGAGACTAATGACACCTAACCTCTGGAACTTCGAAAGGGTCTTTCACACCCTTGCTGCGACTCAAGAAGTTCACCGCCATACCCGTCTCCACTCGAGAGGAAGCACGATGGTCCCGCCCACATCCATAGGATCCCCGTTTCCCCCTCGTAGCTCGAGATGAGGGATCCTTTCCCTGCTTTCAACGGGAAAGAATTCCCGGCGTTCCCGTCGCATCTCAAGAGGAGGCATTCTCAACCGGAAAGGCGAGAGGAACTCCATGGTCGTACCACCATTCCAAGAGTCCCCCAGATGTCTCAGTCCATTCCAGAGGAACCTCTTTGCCCTGCACTGGCTCATCTTTCACGCCGAGGATCGACTCACACCACGGTGGCACGTGGGACAGCCCTGTGGGAAAGCCTCGAGGGAAAGCCTCGAGGGAAAACCACAGATCCTTTGATCCACGCCACGGGAAGCGTGACATTGCTGCTAAAGCCTGGAAGGAAAGTGCACGTGCATGCCCCCTCACGAAACGAGGCCTGTCTCCCCTGGCGAGACTCGAGAAGTCTCCAAAGATACATATCAGCCCCTGAGAGGAATCCTCGGTTCCGGCCCTGACTCCACACAAGGTTTTTGGCCCCGCTATCGACGGAAGAGGAATCCCGAGAGGCCCCCTAGCAACTCGCATGGGGACTGGCCTCTCCTGAGGCCACCAGGGCCGGTCCCTGAGGTCCCCGTCGTAACTCGAGAACACCTGCCGCAACTCGAGAAAATCCAGGAAGTTCTCCCTTCCAGGCGAGATGAGGCCTATTTCCGATGAGGCGTCTGGAGACTAATGACACCTAACCTCTGGAACTTCGAAAGGGTCTTTCACACCCTTGCTGCAACTCAAGAAGTTCACCACCATACCCGTCTCCACTCGAGAGGAAGCACGATGGTCCCGACCACATCCAGAGGAGCCCCGTTTCCCCCTCGTAGCTCGAGATGAGGGATCCTTTCCCTGCTTTAAACGGGGAAGAATTCCCGGCGTTCCCGTCGCATCTCAAGAGGAGGCACTCTCAACAGGAAAGGCGAGAGGAACTCCATGGTCGTACCACCATTCCAAGAGTCCCCCAGATGTCTCAGTCCATTCCAGAGGAACCTCTTTGCCCTGCACTGGCTCATCTTTCACGCCGAGGATCGACTCACACCACGGTGGCACGTGGGACAGCCCTGTGGGAAAGCCTCGAGGGAAAGCCTCGAGGGAAAACCACAGATCCTTTGATCCACACCACGGGAAGCGTGACATTGCTGCTAGAGCATGGAAGGAAAGTGCACGTGCATGCCCCCTCACGAAACGAGGCCTGTCTCCCCTGGCGAGACTCCAGAAGTCTCCAAAGATACATATCAGCCCCTGAGAGGAATCCTCGGTTCCGGCCCTGACTCCACACAAGGTTTTTGGCCCCGCTATCGACGGAAGAGGAATCCCGAGAGGCCCCCTAGCAACTCGCATGGGGACTGGCCTCTCCTGAGGCCACCAGGGCCGGTCCCTGAGGTCCCCGTCGTAACTCGAGAACACCTGCCGCAACTCGAGAAAATCCAGGAAGTTCTCCCTTCCAGGCGAGATGAGGCCTATTTCCGATGAGGCGTCTGGAGACTAATGACACCTAACCTCTGGAACTTCGAAAGGGTCTTTCACACCCTTGCTGCAACTCAAGAAGTTCACCACCATACCCGTCTCCACTCGAGAGTAAGCACGATGGTCCCGACCACATCCAAAGGAGCCCCGTTTCCCCCTCGTAGCTCGAGATGAGGGATGCTTTCCCTGCTTTCAACGGGAAAGAATTCCCTGCGTTCCCGTCGCATCTCAAGAGGAGGCACTCTCAACAGGAAAGGCGAGAGGAACTCCATGGTCGTACCACCATTCCAAGAGTCCCCCAGATGTCTCAGTCCATTCCAGAGGAACCTCTTTGCCCTGCACTGGCTCATCTTTCACGCCGAGGATCGACTCACACCACGGTGGCACGTGGGACAGCCCTGTGGGAAAGCCTCGAGGGAAAGCCTCGAGGGAAAACCACAGATCCTTTGATTCACGCGACGGGAAGCGTGACATTGCTGCTACAGCCTGGAAGGAAAGCGCACGTGCATGCCCCCACTCGAGACGAGGCCTGACTCCACTGGGGAGACTCCAGAAGTACCCAAAGATCCATGTCAGCCCCTGAGAGGAATCCTCGGTTCCGGCCCTGACTCCACACAAGGTTTTTGGCCCCGGTATCGACGGGAGAGGTATCCCGAGAGGCCCCCTAGCAACTCGCATGGGGACTGGCCTCTCCTGAGGCCACCAGGGCGGGTCCCTGAGGTCCCCGTCGTAACTCGAGAACACCTGCCGCAACTCGAGAAAATCCAGGAAGTTCTCCCTTCCAGGCGAGATGAGGCTTATTTCCGATGAGGCGTCTGGAGACTAATGACACCTAACCTCTGGAACTTCGAAAGGGTCTTTCACACCCTTGCTGCGACTCAAGAAGTTCACCGCCATACCCGTCTCCACTCGAGAGGAAGCACGATGGTCCCGCCCACATCCAGAAGAGCCCCGTTTCCCCCTCGTAGCTCGATATGAGGGATCCTTTCCCTGCTTTCAACGGGAAAGAATTCCCGGCGTTCCCGTCGCATCTCAAGAGGAGGCACTCTCAACAGGAAAGGCGAGAGGAACTCCATGGTCGTACCACCATTCCAAGAGTCCCCCAGATGTCTCAGTCCATTCCAGAGGAACCTCTTTGCCCTGCACTGGCTCATCTTTCACGCCGAGGATCGACTCACACCACGGTGGCACGTGGGACAGCCCTGTGGGAAAGCCTCGAGGGAAAGCCTCGAGGGAAAACCACAGATCCTTTGATCCACGCGACGGGAAGCGTGACATTGCTGCTACAGCCTGGAAGGAAAGTGCACGTGCATGCCCCCTCACGAAACGAGGCCTGTCTCCCCTGGCGAGACTCCAGAAGTATCCAAAGATCCATATCAGCCCCTGAGAGGAATCCTCGGTTCCGGCCCTGACTCCACACAAGGTTTTTGTCCCCGGTATCGACGGGAGAGGAATCCCGAGAGGGCCCCTAGCAACTCGCATGGGGACTGGCCTCTCCTGAGGCCACCAGGGCCGGTCCCTGAGGTCCCCGTCGTAACTCGAGAACACCTGCCACAACTCGAGAAAATCCAGGAAGTTCTCCCTTCCAGGCGAGATGAGGCCTATTTCCGATGAGGCGTCTGGAGACTAATGACACCTAACCTCTGGAACTTCGAAAGGGTCTTTCACACCCTTGCTGCAACTCAAGAAGTTCACCACCATACCCGTCTCCACTCGAGAGGAAGCACGATGGTCCCGACAACATCCAAAGGAGCCCCGTTTCCCCCTCGTAGCTCGAGATGAGGGATCCTTTCCCTGCTTTCAACGGGAAAGAATTCCCTGCCTTCCCGTCGCATCTCAAGAGGAGGCACTCTCAACAGGAAAGGCGAGAGGAACTCCATGGTCGTAACACCATTCCAAGAGTCCCCCAGATGTCTCAGTCCATTCCAGAGGAACCTCTTTGCCCTGCACTGGCTCATCTTTCACGCCGAGGATCGACTCACACCACGGTGGCACGTGGGACAGCCCTGTGGGAAAGCCTCGAGGGAAAGCCTCGAGGGAAAACCACAGATCCTTTGATCCACGCGACGGGAAGCGTGACATTGCTGCTACAGCCTGGAAGGAAAGCGCACGTGCATGCCCCTACTCGAGACGAGGCCTGACTCCCCTGGGGAGACTCCAGAAGTACCCAAAGATCCATGTCAGCCCCTGAAAGGAATCCTCGGTTCCGGCCCTGACTCCACACAAGGTTTTTGGCCCCGGTATCGACGGGAGAGGAATCCCGAGAGGCCCCCTAGCAACTCGCATGGGGACTGGCCTCTCCTGAGGCCACCAGGGCGGGTCCCTGAGGTCCCCGTCGTAACTCGAGAACACCTGCCGCAACTCGAGAAAATCCAGGAAGTTCTCCCTTCCAGGCGAGATGAGGCCTATTTCCGATGAGGCCTCTGGAGACTAATGACACCAAACCTCTGGAACTTCGAAAGGGTCTTTCACACCCTTGCTGCAACTCAAGAAGTTCACCGCCATACCCGTCTCCACTCGAGAGGAAGCACGATGGTCCCGCCCACATCCAGAGGAGCCCCGTTTCCCCCTCGTAGCTCGAGATGAGGGATCCTTTCCCTGCTTTCAACGGGAAAGAATTCCCGGCGTTCCCGTCGCATCTCAAGAGGAGGCACACTCAACAGGAAAGGCGAGAGGAACTCCATGGTCGTACCACCATTCCAAGAGTCCCCCAGATATCTCAGTCCATTCCAGAGGAACCTCTTTGCCCTGCACTGGCTCATCTTTCACGCCGAGGATCGACTCACAACACGGTGGCACGTGGGACAGCCCTGTGGGAAAGCCTCGAGGGAAAGCCTCGAGGGAAAACCACAGATCCTTTGATCCACGCGACGGGAAGCGTGACATTGCTGCTACAGCCTGGAAGGAAAGCGCACGAGCATGGCCCCACTCGAGACGAGGCCTGACTCCCCTGGGGAGACTACAGAAGTACCCAAAGATCCATGTCAGCCCCTGAGAGGAATCCTCGGTTCCGGCCCTGACTCCACACAAGCTTTTTGGCCCCGGTATCGACGGGAGAGGAATCCCGAGAGACCCCCTAGCAACTCGCATGGGGACTGGCCTCTCCTGAGGCCACCAGGGCGGGTCCCTGAGGTCCCCGTCGTAACTCGAGAACACCTGCCGCAACTCGAGAAAATCCAGGAAGTTCTCCCTTCCAGGCGAGATGAGGCCTATTTCCGATGAGGCCTCTGGAGACTAATGACACCAAACCTCTGGAACTTCGAAAGGGTCTTTCACACCCTTGCTGCAACTCAAGAAGTTCACCGCCATACCCGTCTCCACTCGAGAGGAAGCACGATGGTCCCGCCCACATCCAGAGGAGCCCCGTTTCCCCCTCGGAGCTCGAGATGAGGGATCCTTTCCCTGCTTTCAACGGGAAAGAATTCCCGGCGTTCCCGTCGCATCTCAAGAGGAGGCACTCTCAACAGGAAAGGCGAGAGGAACTCCATGGTCGTACCACCATTCCAAGAGTCCCCCAGATGTCTCAGTCCATTCCAGAGGAACCTCTTTGCCCTGCACTGGCTCATCTTTCACGCCGAGGATCGACTCACACCACGGTGACACGTGGGACAGCCCTGTGGGAAAGCCTCGAGGGAAAGCCTCGAGGGAAAAGCACAGATCCTTTGATCCACGCGACGGGAAGCGTGACATTGCTGCTACAGCCTGGAAGGAAAGCGCACGTGCATGCCCCCACTCGAGACGAGGCCTGACTCCCCTGGGGAGACTCCAGAAGTACCCAAAGATACATGTCAGCCCCTGAGAGGCATCCTCGGTTCCGGCCCTGACTCCACACAAGGTTTTTGGCCCCGGTATCGACGGGAGAGGAATCCCGAGAGGCCCCCTAGCAACTCGCATGGGGACTGGCCTCTCCTGAGGCCACCAGGGCGGGTCCCTGAGGTCCCTGTCGTAACTCGAGAACACCTGCCGCAACTCGAGAAAATCCAGGAAGTTCTCCCTTCCAGGCGAGATGAGGCCTATTTCCGATGAGGCGTCTGGAGACTAATGACACCTAACCTCTGGAACTTCGAAAGGGTCTTTCAAACCCTTGCTGCGACTCAAGAAGTTCACCGCCATACCCGTCTCCACTCGAGAGGAAGCACGATGGTCCCGCCCACATCCCGAGGAGCCCCGTTTCCCCCTCGTAGCTCGAGATGAGGGATCCTTTCCCTGCTTTCAACGGGAAAGAATTCCCGGCGTTCCCGTCGCATCTCAAGAGGAGGCAGTCTCAACAGGAAAGGCGAGAGGAACTCCATGGTCGTACCACCATTCCAAGAGTCCCCCAGATGTCTCAGTCCATTCCAGAGGAGCCTCTTTGCCCTGCACTGGCTCATCTTTCACGCCGAGGATCGACTCACACCACGGTGGCACGTGGGACAGCCCTGTGGGAAAGCCTCGAGGGAAAGCCTCGAGGGAAAACCACAGATCCTTTGACCACGCCACGGGAAGCGTGACATTGCTGCTACAGCCTGGAAGGAAAGCGAACGTGCATGCCCCCACTCGAGACGAGGCCTGACTCCCCTGGGGAGACTCCAGAAGTACCCAAAGATCCATGTCAGCCCCTGAGAGGAATCCTCGGTTCCTGCCCTGACTCCACACAAGGTTTTTGCGCCAGTATCGATGGGAGAGGAATCCCGAGAGGCCCCCTAGCAACTCGCATGGGGACAGGCCTCTCCTGAGGCCACCAGGGCGGGTCCCTGAGGTCCCCGGCGTAACTCGAGAACACCTGCCGCAACTCGAGAATATCCAGGAAGTTCTCCCTTCCAGGCGAGATGAGGCCTATTTCCGATGAGGCGTTTGGAGACGAATGACACCTAACATCTGGAACTTCGAAAGGGTCTTTCACACCCTTGCTGCAACTCAAGAAGTTCAGCGCCATACCCGTGTCCACTCGAGTGGAAGCACGATCGTCCCGCCCACATCCAGAGGAGCCCCGTTTCCCCCTCGTAGCTCGAGATGAGGGATCCTTTCCCTGCTTTCAACGGGAAAGAATTCCCGGCGTTCCCGTCGCATCTCAAGAGGAGGCACTCTCAACAGGAAAGGCGAGAGGAACTCCATGGTCGTACCACCATTCCAAGAGTCCCCCAGATGTCTCAGTCCATTCCAGAGGAACCTCTTTGCCCTGCACTGGCTGATCTTTCACGCCGAGGATCGACTCACACCACGGTGGCACGTGGGACAGCCCTGTGGGAAAGCCTCGAGGGAAAGCCTCGAGGGAAAACCACAGATCCTTTGATCCACGCCACCGGAAGCGTGACATTGCTGCTACAGCCTGGAAGGAAAGCGCACGTGCATGCCCCTACTCGAGACGAGGCCTGACTCCCCTGGGGAGACTCCAGAAGTACACAAAGATCCATGTCAGCCCCTGAGAGGAATCCTCGGTTCCGGCCCTGACTCCACACAAGGTTTTTGGCCCCGGTATCGACGGGAGAGGAATCCCGAGAGGCCCCCTAGCAACTCGCATGGGGACTGGCCTCTCCTGAGGCCACCAGGGCGGGTCCCTGAGGTCCCCGTCGTAACTCGAGAACACCTGCCGCAACTCGAGAAAATCCAGGAAGTTCTCCCTTCTAGGCGAGATGAGGCCTATTTCCGATGAGGCCTCTGGAGACTAATGACACCAAACCTCTGGAACTTCGAAAGGGTCTTTCACACCCTTGCTGCAACTCAAGAAGTTCACCGCCATACCCGTCTCCACTCGAGAGGAAGCACGATGGTCCCGCCCACATCCAGAGGAGCCCCGTTTCCCCCTCGTAGCTCGAGATGAGGGATCCTTTCCCTGCTTTCAACGGGAAAGAATTCCCGGCGTTCCCGTCACATCTCAAGAGGAGGCACTCTCAACAGGAAAGGCGAGAGGAACTCCATGGTCGTACCACCATTCCAAGAGTCCCCCAGATGTCTCAGTCCATTCCAGAGGAACCTCTTTGCCCTGCACTGGCTCATCTTTCACGCCGAGGATCGACTCACAACACGATGGCACGTGGGACAGCCCTGTGGGAAAGCCTCGAGGGAAAGCCTCGAGGGAAAACCACAGATCCTTTGATCCACGCGACGGGAAGCGTGACATTGCTGCTACAGCCTGGAAGGAAAGCGCACGAGCATGCCCCCACTCGAGACGAGGCCTGACTCCCCTGGGGAGACTCCAGAAGTACCCAGAAATCCATGTCAGCCCCTGAGAGGAATCCTCGGTTCCGGCCCTGACTGCACACAAGGCTTTTGGCCACGGTATCGACGGGAGAGGAATCCCGAGAGGCCCCCTAGCACCTCGCATGGGGACTGGCCTCTCCTGAGGCCACCAGGGCGGGTCCCTGAGGTCCCCGTCGTAACTCGATAACACCTGCCGCAACTCGAGAAAATGCAGGAAGTTCTCCCTTCCAGGCGAGATGAGGCCTATTTCCGATGAGGCGTCTGGAGACTAATGACACCTAACTCTGGAACTTCGAAAGGGTCTTTCACACCTTTGCTGCAACTCAAGAAGTTCACTGCCATACCCGTCTCCACTCGAGAGGAAGCACGATGGTCCCGCCCACATCCAGAGGAGCCCCGTTTCCCCCTCGTAGCTCGAGATGAGGGATCCTTTCCCTGCTTTCAACGGGAAAGAATTCCCGGCGTTCCCGTCGCATCTCAAGAGGAGGCACTCTCAACAGGAAAGGCGAGAGGAACTTCTTGGTCGTACCACCATTCCAAGAGTCCCCCAGATGTCTCAGTCCATTCCAGAGGAACCTCTTTGCCCTACACTGGCTCGTCTTTCACGCCGAGAATCGACTCACACCACGGTGGCACGTGGGACAGCCCTGTGGGAAAGCCTCGAGGGAAAGCCTCGAGGGAAAACCACAGATCCTTTGATCCACGCCACGGGAAGCGTGACATTGCTGCTACAGCCTGGAAGGAGAGCGCACGTGCATGCCCCCACTCGAAACGAGGCCTGACTCCCCTGGGGAGACTCCAGAAGTACCCAAAGATACATGTCAGCCCCTGAGAGGAATCCTCGGTTCCGGCCCTGACTCCACACAAGGTTTTTGGCCCCGGTATCGACGGGAGAGGAATCCTGAGAGTCCCCCTAGCAACTCGCATGGGGACTGGCCTCTCCTGAGGCCACCAGGGCGGGTCCCTGAGGTCCCCGTCGTAACTCGAGAACACCTGCCGCAACTCGAGAAAATCCAGGAAGTTCTCCCTTCCAGGCGAGATGAGGCCTATTTCCGATGAGGCGTCTGGAGACTAATGACACCTAAACTCTGGAACTTCGAAAGGGTCTTTCACACCCTTGCTGCAACTCAAGAAGTTCACCGCCATACCCGTCTATACTCGAGAGCATGCACTATGGTCCCGCCCACATCCAGAGGAGCCCCGTTTCCCCTCATAGCTCGAGATGAGGGATCCTTTCCCTGCTTTCCACGGGAAAGAATTCCCGACGTTCCCGTCGCATCTCAAGAGGACGCACTCTCAACAGGAAAGGCGAGAGGAACTCCATGGTCGTACCACCATTCCAAGAGTCCCCCAGATGTCTCAGTCCATTCCAGAGGAAGCTCTTTGCCCTGCACTGGCTCATCTTTCACGCCGAGGATCGACTCACACCACGGTGGCACGTGGGACAGCCCTGTGGGAAAGCCTCGAGGGAAAGCCTCGAGGGAAAACCACAGATCCTTTGATCCACGCCACGGGAAGCGTGACATTGCTGCTACAGCCTGGAAGGAAAGCGCACGTGCATGCCCCCACTCGAGACGAGGCCTGACTCCCCTGGGGAGACTCCACAAGTACCCAAAGATCCATGTCAACCCTTGAGAGGAATCCTCGGTTCCGGCCCTGACTCCACACAAGGTTTTTGGCCCCGGTATCGACGGGAGAGTAATCCCGAGAGGCCCCCTAGCACCTCGCATGGGGACTGGCCACTCCTGAGGCCACCAGGGCGGGTCCCTGAGTTCCCCGTCGTAACTCGAGAACACCTGCCACAACTCGAGAAAATCCAGGAAGTTCTCCCTTCCAGGAGAGATGAGGCCTATTTCCGATGAGGCGTCTGGAGACTAATGACACCTAACCTCTGGAACTTCGAAAGGGTCTTTCACACCCTTGCTGCGACTCAAGAAGTTCACCGCCATACCCGTCTCCACTCGAGAGGAAGCACGATGGTCCCGCCCACATCCAGAAGAGCCCCGTTTCCCCCTCGTAGCTCGATATGAGGGATCCTTTCCCTGCTTTCAACGGGAAAGAATTCCCGGCGTTCCCGTCGCATCTCAAGAGGAGGCACTCTCAACAGGAAAGGCGAGAGGAACTCCATGGTCGTACCACCATTCCAAGAGTCCCCCAGATGTCTCAGTCCATTCCAGAGGAACCTCTTTGCCCTGCACTGGCTCATCTTTCACGCCGAGGATCGACTCACACCACGGTGGCACGTGGGACAGCCCTGTGGGAAAGCCTCGAGGGAAAGCCTCGAGGGAAAACCACAGATCCTTTGATCCACGCGACGGGAAGCGTGACATTGCTGCTACAGCCTGGAAGGAAAGTGCACGTGCATGCCCCCTCACGAAACGAGGCCTGTCTCCCCTGGCGAGACTCCAGAAGTATCCAAAGATCCATATCAGCCCCTGAGAGGAATCCTCGGTTCCGGCCCTGACTCCACACAAGGTTTTTGTCCCCGGTATCGACGGGAGAGGAATCCCGAGAGGGCCCCTAGCAACTCGCATGGGGACTGGCCTCTCCTGAGGCCACCAGGGCCGGTCCCTGAGGTCCCCGTCGTAACTCGAGAACACCTGCCGCAACTCGAGAAAATCCAGGAAGTTCTCCCTTCCAGGCGAGATGAGGCCTATTTCCGATGAGGCGTCTGGAGACTAATGACACCTAACCTCTGGAACTTCGAAAGGGTCTTTCACACCCTTGCTGCAACTCAAGAAGTTCACCACCATACCCGTCTCCACTCGAGAGGAAGCACGATGGTCCCGACAACATCCAAAGGAGCCCCGTTTCCCCCTCGTAGCTCGAGATGAGGGATCCTTTCCCTGCTTTCAACGGGAAAGAATTCCCTGCCTTCCCGTCGCATCTCAAGAGGAGGCACTCTCAACAGGAAAGGCGAGAGGAACTCCATGGTCGTACCACCATTCCAAGAGTCCCCCAGATGTCTCAGTCCATTCCAGAGGAACCTCTTTGCCCTGCACTGGCTCATCTTTCACGCCGAGGATCGACTCACACCACGGTGGCACGTGGGACAGCCCTGTGGGAAAGCCTCGAGGGAAAGCCTCGAGGGAAAACCACAGATCCTTTGATCCACGCGACGGGAAGCGTGACATTGCTGCTACAGCCTGGAAGGAAAGCGCACGTGCATGCCCCTACTCGAGACGAGGCCTGACTCCCCTGGGGAGACTCCAGAAGTACCCAAAGATCCATGTCAGCCCCTGAAAGGAATCATCGGTTCCGGCCCTGACTCCACACAAGGTTTTTGGCCCCGGTATCGACGGGAGAGGAATCCCGAGAGGCCCCCTAGCAACTCGCATGGGGACTGGCCTCTCCTGAGGCCACCAGGGCGGGTCCCTGAGGTCCCCGTCGTAACTCGAGAACACCTGCCGCAACTCGAGAAAATCCAGGAAGTTCTCCCTTCCAGGCGAGATGAGGCCTATTTCCGATGAGGCCTCTGGAGACTAATGACACCAAACCTCTGGAACTTCGAAAGGGTCTTTCACACCCTTGCTGCAACTCAAGAAGTTCACCGCCATACCCGTCTCCACTCGAGAGGAAGCACGATGGTCCCGCCCACATCCAGAGGAGCCCCGTTTCCCCCTCGGAGCTCGAGATGAGGGATCCTTTCCCTGCTTTCAACGGGAAAGAATTCCCGGCGTTCCCGTCGCATCTCAAGAGGAGGCACTCTCAACAGGAAAGGCGAGAGGAACTCCATGGTCGTACCACCATTCCAAGAGTCCCCCAGATGTCTCAGTCCATTCCAGAGGAACCTCTTTGCCCTGCACTGGCTCATCTTTCACGCCGAGGATCGACTCACACCACGGTGACACGTGGGACAGCCCTGTGGGAAAGCCTCGAGGGAAAGCCTCGAGGGAAAAGCACAGATCCTTTGATCCACGCGACGGGAAGCGTGACATTGCTGCTACAGCCTGGAAGGAAAGCGCACGTGCATGCCCCCACTCGAGACGAGGCCTGACTCCCCTGGGGAGACTCCAGAAGTACCCAAAGATACATGTCAGCCCCTGAGAGGCATCCTCGGTTCCGGCCCTGACTCCACACAAGGTTTTTGGCCCCGGTATCGACGGGAGAGGAATCCCGAGAGGCTCCCTAGCAACTCGCATGGGGACTGGCCTCTCCTGAGGCCACCAGGGCGGGTCCCTGAGGTCCCTGTCGTAACTCGAGAACACCTGCCGCAACTCGAGAAAATCCAGGAAGTTCTCCCTTCCAGGCGAGATGAGGCCTATTTCCGATGAGGCGTCTGGAGACTAATGACACCTAACCTCTGGAACTTCGAAAGGGTCTTTCAAACCCTTGCTGCGACTCAAGAAGTTCACCGCCATACCCGTCTCCACTCGAGAGGAAGCACGATGGTCCCGCCCACATCCCGAGGAGCCCCGTTTCCCCCTCGTAGCTCGAGATGAGGGATCCTTTCCCTGCTTTCAACGGGAAAGAATTCCCGGCGTTCCCGTCGCATCTCAAGAGGAGGCAGTCTCAACAGGAAAGGCGAGAGGAACTCCATGGTCGTACCACCATTCCAAGAGTCCCCCAGATGTCTCAGTCCATTCCAGAGGAGCCTCTTTGCCCTGCACTGGCTCATCTTTCACGCCGAGGATCGACTCACACCACGGTGGCACGTGGGACAGCCCTGTGGGAAAGCCTCGAGGGAAAGCCTCGAGGGAAAACCACAGATCCTTTGATCCACGCCACGGGAAGCGTGACATTGCTGCTACAGCCTGGAAGGAAAGCGAACGTGCATGCCCCCACTCGAGACGAGGCCTGACTCCCCTGGGGAGACTCCAGAAGTACCCAAAGATCCATGTCAGCCCCTGAGAGGAATCCTCGGTTCCTGCCCTGACTCCACACAAGGTTTTTGCGCCAGTATCGATGGGAGAGGAATCCCGAGAGGCCCCCTAGCAACTCGCATGGGGACTGGCCTCTCCTGAGGCCACCAGGGCGGGTCCCTGAGGTCCCCGGCGTAACTCGAGAACACCTGCCGCAACTCGAGAATATCCAGGAAGTTCTCCCTTCCAGGCGAGATGAGGCCTATTTCCGATGAGGCGTTTGGAGACGAATGACACCTAACATCTGGAACTTCGAAAGGGTCTTTCACACCCTTGCTGCAACTCAAGAAGTTCAGCGCCATACCCGTGTCCACTCGAGTGGAAGCACGATCGTCCCGCCCACATCCAGAGGAGCCCCGTTTCCCCCTCGTAGCTCGAGATGAGGGATCCTTTCCCTGCTTTCAACGGGAAAGAATTCCCGGCGTTCCCGTCGCATCTCAAGAGGAGGCACTCTCAACAGGAAAGGCGAGAGGAACTCCATGGTCGTACCACCATTCCAAGAGTCCCCCAGATGTCTCAGTCCATTCCAGAGGAACCTCTTTGCCCTGCACTGGCTGATCTTTCACGCCGAGGATCGACTCACACCACGGTGGCACGTGGGACAGCCCTGTGGGAAAGCCTCGAGGGAAAGCCTCGAGGGAAAACCACAGATCCTTTGATCCACGCCACCGGAAGCGTGACATTGCTGCTACAGCCTGGAAGGAAAGCGCACGTGCATGCCCCTACTCGAGACGAGGCCTGACTCCCCTGGGGAGACTCCAGAAGTACACAAAGATCCATGTCAGCCCCTGAGAGGAATCCTCGGTTCCGGCCCTGACTCCACACAAGGTTTTTGGCCCCGGTATCGACGGGAGAGGAATCCCGAGAGGCCCCCTAGCAACTCGCATGGGGACTGGCCTCTCCTGAGGCCACCAGGGCGGGTCCCTGAGGTCCCCGTCGTAACTCGAGAACACCTGCCGCAACTCGAGAAAATCCAGGAAGTTCTCCCTTCTAGGCGAGATGAGGCCTATTTCCGATGAGGCCTCTGGAGACTAATGACACCAAACCTCTGGAACTTCGAAAGGGTCTTTCACACCCTTGCTGCAACTCAAGAAGTTCACCGCCATACCCGTCTCCACTCGAGAGGAAGCACGATGGTCCCGCCCACATCCAGAGGAGCCCCGTTTCCCCCTCGTAGCTCGAGATGAGGGATCCTTTCCCTGCTTTCAACGGGAAAGAATTCCCGGCGTTCCCGTCACATCTCAAGAGGAGGCACTCTCAACAGGAAAGACGAGAGGAACTCCATGGTCGTACCACCATTCCAAGAGTCCCCCAGATGTCTCAGTCCATTCCAGAGGAACCTCTTTGCCCTGCACTCGCTCATCTTTCACGCCGAGGATCGACTCACAACACGATGGCACGTGGGACAGCCCTGTGGGAAAGCCTCGAGGGAAAGCCTCGAGGGAAAACCACAGATCCTTTGATCCACGCGACGGGAAGCGTGACATTGCTGCTACAGCCTGGAAGGAAAGCGCACGAGCATGCCCCCACTCGAGACGAGGCCTGACTCCCCTGGGGAGACTCCAGAAGTACCCAGAAATCCATGTCAGCCCCTGAGAGGAATCCTCGGTTCCGGCCCTGACTGCACACAAGGCTTTTGGCCACGGTATCGACGGGAGAGGAATCCCGAGAGGCCCCCTAGCACCTCGCATGGGGACTGGCCTCTCCTGAGGCCACCAGGGCGGGTCCCTGAGGTCCCCGTCGTAACTCGATAACACCTGCCGCAACTCGAGAAAATGCAGGAAGTTCTCCCTTCCAGGCGAGATGAGGCCTATTTCCGATGAGGCGTCTGGAGACTAATGACACCTAACTCTGGAACTTCGAAAGGGTCTTTCACACCTTTGCTGCAACTCAAGAAGTTCACTGCCATACCCGTCTCCACTCGAGAGGAAGCACGATGGTCCCGCCCACATCCAGAGGAGACCCGTTTCCCCCTCGTAGCTCGAGATGAGGGATCCTTTCCCTGCTTTCAACGGGAAAGAATTCCCGGCGTTCCCGTCGCATCTCAAGAGCAGGCACTCTCAACAGGAAAGGCGAGAGGAACTTCTTGGTCGTACCACCATTCCAAGAGTCCCCCAGATGTCTCAGTCCATTCCAGAGGAACCTCTTTGCCCTACACTGGCTCGTCTTTCACGCCGAGAATCGACTCACACCACGGTGGCACGTGGGACAGCCCTGTGGGAAAGCCTCGAGGGAAAGCCTCGAGGGAAAACCACAGATCCTTTGATCCACGCCACGGGAAGCGTGACATTGCTGCTACAGCCTGGAAGGAGAGCGCACGTGCATGCCCCCACTCGAAACGAGGCCTGACTCCCCTGGGGAGACTCCAGAAGTACCCAAAGATACATGTCAGCCCCTGAGAGGAATCCTCGGTTCCGGCCCTGACTCCACACAAGGTTTTTGGCCCCGGTATCGACGGGAGAGGAATCCTGAGAGTCCCCCTAGCAACTCGCATGGGGACTGGCCTCTCCTGAGGCCACCAGGGCGGGTCCCTGAGGTCCCCGTCGTAACTCGAGAACACCTGCCGCAACTCGAGAAAATCCAGGAAGTTCTCCCTTCCAGGCGAGATGAGGCCTATTTCCGATGAGGCGTCTGGAGACTAATGACACCTAAACTCTGGAACTTCGAAAGGGTCTTTCACACCCTTGCTGCAACTCAAGAAGTTCACCGCCATACCCGTCTATACTCGAGAGCATGCACTATGGTCCCGCCCACATCCAGAGGAGCCCCGTTTCCCCTCATAGCTCGAGATGAGGGATCCTTTCCCTGCTTTCCACGGGAAAGAATTCCCGACGTTCCCGTCGCATCTCAAGAGGACGCACTCTCAACAGGAAAGGCGAGAGGAACTCCATGGTCGTACCACCATTCCAAGAGTCCCCCAGATGTCTCAGTCCATTCCAGAGGAAGCTCTTTGCCCTGCACTGGCTCATCTTTCACGCCGAGGATCGACTCACACCACGGTGGCACGTGGGACAGCCCTGTGGGAAAGCCTCGAGGGAAAGCCTCGAGGGAAAACCACAGATCCTTTGATCCACGCCACGGGAAGCGTGACATTGCTGCTACAGCCTGGAAGGAAAGCGCACGTGCATGCCCCCACTCGAGACGAGGCCTGACTCCCCTGGGGAGACTCCACAAGTACCCAAAGATCCATGTCAACCCTTGAGAGGAATCCTCGGTTCCGGCCCTGACTCCACACAAGGTTTTTGGCCCCGGTATCGACGGGAGAGTAATCCCGAGAGGCCCCCTAGCACCTCGCATGGGGACTGGCCACTCCTGAGGCCACCAGGGCGGGTCCCTGAGTTCCCCGTCGTAACTCGAGAACACCTGCCACAACTCGAGAAAATCCAGGAAGTTCTCCCTTCCAGGAGAGATGAGGCCTATTTCCGATGAGGCGTCTGGAGACTAATGACACCTAACCTCTGGAACTTCGAAAGGGTCTGTCACACCCTTGCTGCAACTCAAGAAGTTCACCGCCATACCCGTCTCCACTCGAGAGGAAGCACGATGGTCCCGCCCACATCCAGAGGAGCCCCGTTACCCACTCGTAGCTCGAGATGATGGATCCTTTCCCTGCTTTCAACGGGAAAGAATTCCCGGCGTTCCCGTCGCATCTCAAGACGAGGTACTCTCAACAGGAAAGTCGAGAGGAATTCCATGGTCGAAGCACCATTCCAAGAGTCCCCCAGATGTCTCAGTCCATTCCAGAGGAACCTCTTTGCCCTGCACTGGCTCATCTTTCACGCCGAGGATCGACTCACACCACGGTGGCACGTGGGACAGCCCTGTGGGAAAGCCTCGAGGGAAAGCCTCGAGGGAAAACCACAGATCCTTTGATCCACGCGACGGGAAGCGTGACATTGCTGCTACAGCCTGGAAGGAAAGCGCACGTGCATGCCCCCACTCGAGACGAGGCCTGACTTCCCTGGGGAGACTCCAGAAGTACACAAAGATACATGTCAGCCCCTGAGAGGAATCCTCGGTTCCGGCCCTGACTCCTCACAAGGTTTTTGGCCCCGGTATCGACGGGAGAGGAATCTCGAGAGGCCCCCTAGCACATCGCATGGGGACTGGCCTCTCCTGAGGCCACCAGGGCGGGTCCCTGAGGTCCCCGTCGTAACTCGAGAACACCTGCCGCAACTCGAGAAAATCCAGGAAGTTCTCCCTTCCAGGCGAGATGAGGCCTATTTCCGATGATGCGTCTGGAGACTAATGACACCTAACCTCTGGAACTTCGAAAGGGTCTTTCACACCCTTGCTGCAACTCAAGAAGTTCACTGCCATACCCGTCTCCACTCGAGAGGAAGCACGATGGTCCCGCCCACATCCAGAGGAGCCCCGTTTCCCCCTCGTAGCTCGAGATGCGGGATCCTTTCCCTGCTTTCAACGGGAAAGAATTCCCGGCGTTCACGTCGCATCTCAAGAGGAGGCACTCTCAACAGGAAAGGCGAGAGGAACTCCATGGTCGTAGCACCATTCCAAGAGTCCCCCAGATGTCTCAGTCCATTCCAGAGGAACCTCTTTGCCCTGCACTGGCTCATCTTTCACGCCGAGGATCGACTCACACCACGGTGGCACGTGGGACAGCCCTGTGGGAAAGCCTCGAGGGAAAGCCTCGAGGGAAAACCACAGATCCTTTGATCCACGCGACGGGAAGCGTGACATTGCTGCTACAGCCTGGAAGGAAAGCGCACATGCATGCCCCCACTCAAGACGAGGCCTGACTCCCCTGGGGAGACTCCACAAGTACACAAAGATCCATGTCAGCCCCTGAGAGGAATCCTCGGTTCTGGCCCTAACTCCGCACAAGGTTTTTGGCCCCGGTATCGACGGGACAGGAATCCCGTGAGGCCCCCTAGCACCTCGCATGGGGACTGGCCTCTCCTGAGTCCACCAGGGCGGGTCCCTGAGGTCCGCGTCGTAACTCGAGAACACCTGCCGCAACTCGAGAAAATCCAGGAAGTTCTCCCTTCCAGGCGAGATGAGGCCTATTTCCGATGAGGCGTCTGGAGACTAATGACACCTAACCTCTGGAACTTCGAAAGGGTCTTTCACACCCTTGCTGCAACTCAAGAAGTTCACCGCCATACCCGTCTCCACTCGAGAGGAAGCACGATGGTCCCGCCCACATCCAGAGGAGCCCCGTTTCCCCCTCGTAGCTCGAGATGAGGGATCCTTTCCCTGCTTTCAACGGGAACGAATTCCCGGCGTTCCCGTCGCATCTCAAGAGGAGGCACTCTCAACAGGAAAGGCGAGAGGAACTCCATGGTCGTACCACCATTCCAAGAGTCGCCCAGATGTCTCAGTCCATTCCAGAGGAACCTCTTTGCCCTGCACTGGCTCATCTTTCACGCCGAGGATCGACTCACACCACGGTGGCACGTGGGACAGCCCTGTGGGAAAGCCTCGAGGGAAAGCCTCGAGGGAAAACCACAGATCCTTTGATCCACGCGACGGGAAGCGTGACATTGCTGCTACAGCCTGGAAGGAAAGCGCACATGCATGCCCCCACTCGAGACGAGGCCTGACTCCCCTGGGGAGACTCCACAAGTACACAAAGATCCATGTCAGCCCCTGAGAGGAATCCTCGGTTCTGGCCCTAAATCCGCACAAGGTTTTTGGCCCCGGTATCGACGGGAGAGGAATCCCGTGAGGCCCCCTAGCACCTCGCATGGGGACTGGCCTCTCCTGAGTCCACCAGGGCGGGTCCCTGAGGTCCGCGTTGTAACTCGAGAACACCTGCCGCAACTCGAGAAAATCCAGGAAGTTCTCCCTTCCAGGCGAGATGAGGCCTATTTCCGATGAGGCGTCTGGAGACTAATGACACCTAACCTCTGGAACTTCGAAAGGGTCTTTCACACCCTTGCTGCAACTCAAGAAGTTCACCGCCATACCCGTCTCCACTCGAGAGGAAGCACGATGGTCCCGCCCACATCCAGAGGAGCCCCGTTTCCCCCTCGTAGCTCGAGATGAGGGATCCTTTCCCTGCTTTCAACGGGAACGAATTCCCGCCGTTCCCGTCGCATCTCAAGAGGAGGCACTCTCAACAGGAAAGGCGAGAGGAACTCCATGGTCGTACCACCATTCCAAGAGTCCCCCAGATGTCTCAGTCCATTCCAGAGGAACCTCTTTGCCCTGCACTGGCTCATCTTTCATGCCGAGGATCGACTCACATCACGGTGGCACGTGGAACAGCCCTGTGGGAAAGCCTCGAGGGAAAGCCTCGAGGGAAAACCACAGATCCTTTGATCCACGCAACGGGAAGTGTGACATTGCTGCTACAGCCTGGAAGGAATGCGCACGTGCATGCCCCCACTAGAGACGAGGCCTGACTCCCCTGGGGAGACTCCACAAGTACCCAAAGATCCATGTCAGCCCCTGAGAGGAATCCTCGGATCCGGCCCTGACTCCACACAAGGTTTTTGGCCCCGGTATCGACGGGAGAGGAATCCAGAGAGGCCCCCTAGCAACTCGCATGGGGACTGGCCTCTCCTGAGGCCACCAGGGCGGGTCCCTGAGGTACCCGTCGTAACTCGAGAACACCTGCCGCAACTCGAGAAAATCCAGGAAGTTCTCCCTTCCAGGCGAGATGAGTCCTATTTCCGATGAGGCCTCTGGAGACTAATGACACCTAACCACTGGAACTTCGAAAGGGTCTTTCACACCCTTGCTGCAACTCAAGAAGTTCACCGCCATACCCGTCTCCACTCGAGAGGAAGCACGATGGTCCCGCCCACATCCAGAGGAGCCCCGTTTCCCCCTCGTAGCTCGAGATGAGGGATCCTTTCCCTGCTTTCAACGGGAAAGAATTCCCGGCGTTCACGTCGCATCTCAAGAGGAGGCACTCTCAACAGGAAAGGCGAGAGGAACTCCATGGTCGTACCACCATTCCAAGAGTCCCCCAGATGTCTCAGTCCATTCCAGAGGAACCTCTTTGCCCTGCACTGGCTCATCTTTCACGCCGAGGATCGACTCACACCACGGTGGCACGAGGGACAGCCCTGTGGGAAAGCCTCGAGGGAAAGCCTCGAGGGAAAACCACAGATCCTTTGATCCACGCGACGGGAAGCGTGACATTGCTGCTACAGCCTGGAAGGAAAGCGCACATGCATGCCCCCTCTCGAGACGAGGCCTGACTCCCCTGGGGAGACTCCACAAGTACACAAAGATCCATGTCAGCCCCTGAGAGGAATCCTCGGTTCTGGCCCTGACTCCGCACAAGGTTTTTGGCCCCGGTATCGACGGGAGAGGAATCCAGAGAGGCCCCCTAGCAACTCGCATGGGGACTGGCCTCTCCTGAGGCCACCAGGGCGGGTCCCTGAGATACCCGTCGTAACTCGAGAACACCTGCCGCAACTCGAGAAAATCCAGGAAGTTCTCCCTTGCAGGCGAGATGAGGCCTATTTCCGATGAGGCCTCTGGAGACTAATGACACCTAACCTCTGGAACTTCGAAAGGGTCTTTCACACCCTTGCTGCAACTCAAGAAGTTCACCGCCATACCCGTCTCCACTCGAGAGGAAGCACGATGGTCCCGCCCACATCCAGAGGAGCCCCGTTTCCCCCTCGTAGCTCGAGATGAGGGATCCTTGCCCTGCTTTCAACGGGAACGAATTCCCGGTGTTCCCGTCGCATCTCAAGAGGAGGCACTCTCAACAGGAAAGGCGAGAGGAACTCCATGGTCGTACCACCATTCCAAGAGTCCCCCAGAAGTCTCAGTCCATTCCAGAGGAACCTCTTTGCCCTGCACTGGCTCATCTTTCACGCCGATGATCGACTCCCACCACCGTGGCATGTGGGACAGCCCTGTGGGAAAGCCTCGAGGGAAAGCCTCGAGGGAAAACCACAGATCCTTTGATCCACGCGACGGGAAGCGTGACATTGCTGCTACAGCCTGGAAGGAAAGCGCACGTGCATGCCCCCCCTCGAGACGAGGCTTGACTCCCCTGGGGAGACTCCAGACAGACCCAGAGATCCATGTCAACACCTGAGAGGAATCCTCGGTTCCGGCCCTGACCCAACAGAAGGATTTTAGCCCCGGTATCGATGGGAGAGGAATCCGGAGAGGCCCCCTAGCAACTCTCCAGGGGACTAGCCTTTCCTGAGGCCACCAGGGCGGGTCCCTGAGGTACCCGTCGTAACTCGAGAACACCTGCCGCAACTCGAGAAAATCCAGGAAGTTCTCCCTTCCAGGCGAGATGAGGCCTATTTCGGATGAGGCCTCTGGAGACTAATGACACCTAACCTCTGGAACTTCGAAAGGGTCTTTCACACCCTTGCTGCAACTTAGGAAGTTCACCGCCATACCCGTCTCCACTCGAGAGGAAGCACGATGGTCCCGCCCACATCCAGAGGAGCTCCGTTTCCACCTCGTAGCTCGAGAGGAGGGATCCTTTCCCTGCTTTCAACGGGAAAGAATTCCCAGCGTTCCCGTCGCATCTCAAGCGGAGGCACTCTCAACAGGAAAGGCGAGAGGAACTCCATGGTCGTACCACCATTCCAAGAGTCCCCCAGATGTCTCAGTCCATTACAGAGGAACCTCTTTGCCCTGCAGTGGCTCATCTTTCACGCCGAGGATCGACTCACACCACGGTGGCACGTGGGACAGCCCTGGGGGAAGGCCTCGAGGGCAAGGCTCGAGGAAAACCACAGATCCTTTGATCCACGCCACGGGAAGCGTGACATTGCTGCTAAAGCCTGGAAGGAAAGTGCACGTGCATGCCCCCTCACGAAACGAGGCCTGTCTCCCCTGTCGAGACTCCAGAAGTATCCAAAGATCCATATCAGCCCCTGAGAGGAATCCTCGGTTCCGGCCCTGACTCCACACAAGGTTTTGGCCCCGGTATCGACGGGAGAGGAATCCCGAGAGGCCCCCTAGCAACTCGCATGGGGACTGGCCTCTCCTGAGGCCACCAGGGCCGGTCCCTGAGGTCCCCGTCGTAACTCGAGAACACCTGCCGCACCTCGAGAAAATCCAGGAAGTTCTCCCTTCCAGGCGAAATGAGGCCTATTTCCGATGAGGCGTCTGGAGACTAATGACACCTAACCTCTGGAACTTCGAAAGGGTCTTTCACACCCTTGCTGCGACTCAAGAGTTCACCACCATACCCGTCTCCACTCGAGAGGAAGCACGATGGTCCCGACCACATCCAAAGGAGCCCCGTTTCCCCCTCGTAGCTCGAGATGAGGGATCCTTTCCCTGCTTTCAACGGGAAAGAATTCCCTGCGTTCCCGTCGCATCTCAAGAGGAGGCACTCTCAACAGGAAAGGCGAGAGGAACTCCATGGTCGTACCACCATTCCAAGAGTCCCCCAGATGTCTCAGTCCATTCCAGAGGAACCTCTTTGCCCTGCACTGGCTCATCTTTCACGCCGAGGATCGACTCACACCACGGTGGCACGTGGGACAGCCCTGTGGGAAAGTCTCGAGGGAAAGCCTCGAGGGAAAGCCTCGAGGGAAAACCACAGATCCTTTTATCCACGCGACGGGAAGCGTGACATAGCTGCTACAGCCTGGAAGGATAGCGCACGTGCATGCCCCCACTCGAGACGAGGCCTGACTCCCCTGGGGAGACTCCAGAAGTACCCAAAGATCCATGTCAGCCCCTGAGAGGAATCCTCGGTTCCGGCCCTGACTCCACACAAGGTTTTTGGCCCCGGTATCGACGGGAGAGGAATCCCGAGAGGCCCCCTAGCAACTCGCATGGGGACTGGCCTCTCCTGAGGCCACCAGGGCGGGTCCCTGAGGTCCTCGTCGTAACTCGAGAGCACCTGCCGCAACTCGAGAAAATCCAGGAAGTTCTCCCTTCCAGGCGAGATGAGGCCTATTTCCGATGAGGCGTCTGGAGACTAATGACACCTAACCTCTGGAACTTCGAAAGGGTCTTTCACACCCTTGCTGCGACTCAAGAAGTTCACCGCCATACCCGTCTCCACTCGAGAGGAAGCACGATGGTCCCGCCCACATCCAGAGGATCCCCGTTTCCCCCTCGTAGCTCGAGATGAGGGATCCTTTCCCTGCTTTAAACGGGGAAGAATTCCCGGCGTTCCCGTCGCATCTCAAGAGGAGGCACTCTCAACAGGAAAGGCGAGAGGAACTCTATGGTCGTACCACCATTCCAAGAGTCCCCCAGATGTCTCAGTCCATTCCAGAGGAACCTCTTTGCCCTGCACTGGCTCATCTTTCACGCCGAGGATCGACTCACACCACGGTGGCACGTGGGACAGCCCTGTGGGAAAGCCTCGAGGGAAAGCCTCGAGGGAAAACCACAGATCCTTTGATCCACGCGACGGGAAGCGTGACATTGCTGCTACAGCCTGGAAGGAAAGCGCACGTGCATGCCCCCACTCGAGACGAGGCCTGACTCCCCTGGGGAGACTCCAGAAGTACCCAAAGATCCATGTCAGCCCCTGAGAGGAATCCTCGGTTCCGGCCCTGACTCCACACAAGGTTTTTGGCCCCGGTATCGACGGGAGAGGAATCCCGAGAGGCCCCCTAGCAACTCGCATGGGGACTGGCCTCTCCTGAGGCCACCAGGGCGGGTCGCTGAGGTCCTCGTCGTAACTCGAGAGCACCTGCCGCAACTCGAGAAAATCCAGGAAGTTCTCCCTTCCAGGCGAGATGAGGCCTATTTCCGATGAGGCGTCTGGAGACTAATGACACCTAACCTCTGGAACTTCGAAAGGGTCTTTCACACCCTTGCTGCGACTCAAGAAGTTCACCGCCATACCCGTCTCCACTCGAGAGGAAGCACGATGGTCCCGCCCACATCCATAGGATCCCCGTTTCCCCCTCGTAGCTCGAGATGAGGGATCCTTTCCCTGCTTTCAACGGGAAAGAATTCCCGGCGTTCCCGTCGCATCTCAAGAGGAGGCACTCTCAACCGGAAAGGCGAGAGGAACTCCATGGTCGTACCACCATTCCAAGAGTCCCCCAGATGTCTCAGTCCATTCCAGAGGAACCTCTTTGCCCTGCACTGGCTCATCTTTCACGCCGAGGATCGACTCACAGCACGTTGGCACGTGGGACAGCCCTGTGGGAAAGCCTCGAGGGAAAACCACAGATCCTTTGATCCACGCGACGGGAAGCGTGACATTGCTGCTACAGCCTGGAAGGAAAGCGCACGTGCATGCCCCCACTCGAGACGAGGCCTGACTCCCCTGGGGAGACTCCAGAAGTACCCAAAGATCCATGTCAGCCCCTGAGAGGAATCCTCGGTTCCGGCCCTGACTCCACACAAGGTTTTTGGCCCCGGTATCGACGGGAGAGGAATCCCGAGAGGCCCCCTAGCAACTCGCATGGGGACTGGCCTCTCCTGAGGCCACCAGGGCCGGTCTCTGAGTTCCCCGTCGTAACTCGAGAACACCTGCCGCAACTCGAGAAAATCCAGGAAGTTCTCCCTTCCAGGCGAGATGAGGCCTATTTCCGATGAGGCGTCTGGAGACTAATGACACCTAACCTCTGGAACTTCGAAAGGGTCTTTCACACCCTTGCTGCAACTCAAGAAGTTCACCACCATACCCGTCTCCACTCGAGAGGAAGCACGATGGTCCCGACCACATCCAAAGGAGCCCCGTTTCCCCCTCGTAGCTCGAGATGAGGGATCCTTTCCCTGCTTTCAACGGGAAAGAATTCCCTGCGTTCCCGTCGCATCTCAAGAGGAGGCACTCTCAACAGGAAAGGCGAGAGGAACTCCATGGTCGTACCACCATTCCAAGAGTCCCCCAGATGTCTCAGTCCATTCCAGAGGAACCTCTTTGCCCTGCACTGGCTCATCTTTCACGCCGAGGATCGACTCACACCACGGTGGCACGTGGGACAGCCCTGTGGGAAAGCCTCGAGGGAAAGCCTCGAGGGAAAACCACAGATCCTTTGATCCACGCGACGGGAAGCGTGACATTGCTGCTACAGCCTGGAAGGAAAGCGCACGTGCATGCCCCCACTCGAGACGAGGCCTGACTCCACTGGGGAGACTCCACAAGTACCCAAAGATCCATGTCAGCCCCTGAGAGGAATCCTCGGTTCCGGCCCTGACTCCACACAAGGTTTTTGGCCCCGGTATCGACGGGAGAGGAATCCCGAGAGGCCCCCTAGCAACTCGCATGGGGACTGGCCTCTCCTGAGGCCACCAGGGCGGGTCCCTGAGATCCCCGTCGTAACTCGAGAACACCTGCCGCAACTTGAGAAAATCCAGGAAGTTCTCCCTTCCAGGCGAGATGAGGGCTATTTCCGATGAGGCCTCTGGAGACTAATGACACCAAACCTCTGGAACTTCGAAAGGGTCTTTCACACCCTTGCTGCAACTCAAGAAGTTCACCGCCATACCCGTCTCCACTCGAGAGGAAGCACGATGGTCCCGCCCACATCCAGAGGAGCCCCGTTTCCCCCTCGTAGCTCGAGATGAGGGATCCTTTCCCTGGTTTCAACGGGAAAGAATTCCCGGCGTTCCTGTCGCATCTCAAGAGGAGGCACTCTCAACAGGAAAGGCGAGAGGAACTCCATGGTCGTACCACATTTCCAAGAGTCCCCCAGATGTCTCAGTCCATTCCAGAGGAACCTCTTTGCCCTGCACTGGCTCATCTTTCACGCCGAGGATCGACTCACACCACGGTGGCACGTGGGACAGCCCTGTGGGAAAGCCTCGAGGGAAAGCCTCGAGGGAAAACCACAGATCCTTTGATCCACGCGACGGGAAGCGTGACATTGCTGCTACAGCCTGGAAGGAAAGCGCACGTGCATGCCCCTACTCGAGACGAGGCCTGACTCCCCTGGGGAGACTCCAGAAGTACCCAAAGATCCATGTCAGCCCCTGAGAGGAATCCTTGGTTCCGGCCCTGACTCCACACAAGGTTTTTGGCCCCGGTATCGACGGGAGAGGAATCCCGAGAGGCCCCCTAGCAACTCGCATGGGGACTGGCCTCTCCTGAGGCCACCAGGGCGGGTCCCTGAGGTCCCCGTCGTAACTCGAGAACACCTGCCGCAACTCGAGAAAATCCAGGAAGTTCTCCCTTCCAGGCGAGATGAGGCCTATTTCCGATGAAGCCTCTGGAGACTAATGACACCAAACCTCTGGAACTTCGAAAGGGTCTTTCACACCCTTGCTGCAACTCAAGAAGTTCACCGCCATACCCGTCTCCACTCGAGAGGAAGCACGATGGTCCCGCCCACATCCAGAGGAGCCCCGTTTCCCCCTCGTAGCTCGAGATGAGGGATCCTTTCCCTGCTTTCAACGGGAAAGAATTCCCGGCGTTCCCGTCGCATCTCAAGAGGAGGCACTCTCAACAGGAAAGGCGAGAGGAACTCCATGGTCGTACCACCATTCCAAGAGTCCCCCAGATGTCTCAGTCCATTCCAGAGGAATCTCTTTGCCCTGCACTGGCTCATCTTTCACGCCGAGGATCGACTCACAACACGGTGGCACGTGGGACAGCCCTGTGGGAAAGCCTCGAGGGAAAGCCTCGAGGGAAAACCACAGATCCTTTGATCCACGCGATGGGAAGCGTGACATTGCTGCTACAGCCTGGAAGGAAAGCGCACGAGCATGCCCCCACTCGAGACGAGGCCTGACTCCCCTGGGGAGACTCCAGAAGTACCCAAAGATCCATGTCAGCCCCTGAGAGGAATCCTCGGTTCCGGCCCTGACTCCACACAAGCTTTTTGGCCCCGGTATCGACGGGAGAGGAATCCCGAGAGACCCCCTAGCAACTCGCATGGGGAATGGCCTCTCCTGAGGCCACCAGGGCGGGTCCCTGAGGTCCCCGTCGTAACTCGAGAACACCTGCCGCAACTCGAGAAAATCCAGGAAGTTCTCCCTTCCAGGCGAGATGAGGCCTATTTCCGATGAGGCCTCTGGAGACTAATGACACCAAACCTCTGGAACTTCGAAAGGGTCTTTCACACCCTTGCTGCAACTCAAGAAGTTCACCGCCATACCCGTCTCCACTCGAGAGGAAGCACGATGGTCCCGCCCACATCCAGAGGAGCCCCGTTTCCCCCTCGTAGCTCGAGATGAGGGATCCTTTCCCTGCTTTCAACGGGAAAGAATTCCCGGCGTTCCAGTCGCATCTCAAGAGGAGGCACTCTCAACAGGAAAGGCGAGAGGAACTCCATGGTCGTACCACCATTCCAAGAGTCCCCCAGATGTCTCAGTCCATTCCAGAGGAACCTCTTTGCCCTGCACTGGCTCATCTTTCACGCCGAGGATCGACTCACACCACGGTGGCACGTGGGACAGCCCTGTGGGAAAGCCTCGAGGGAAAGCCTCGAGGGAAAACCACAGATCCTTTGATCCACGCGACGGGAAGCGTGACATTGCTGCTACAGCCTGGAAGGAAAGTGCACGTGCATGCCCCCTCACGAAACGAGGCCTGTCTCCCCTGGCGAGACTCCAGAAGTATCCAAAGATCCATATCAGCCCCTGAGAGGAATCCTCGGTTCCGGCCCTGACTCCACACAAGGTTTTTGGCCCCGGTATCGACGGGAGAGGAATCCCGAGAGGCCCCCTAGCAACTCGCATGGGGACTGGCCTCTCCTGAGGCCACCAGGGCCGGTCCCTGAGGTCCCCGTCGTAACTCGAGAACACCTGCCGCAACTCGAGAAAATCCAGGAAGTTCTCCCTTCCAGGCGAGATGAGGCCTATTTCCGATGAGGCGTCTGGAGACTAATGACACCTAACCTCTGGAACTTCGAAAGGGTCTTTCACACCCTTGCTGCAACTCAAGAAGTTCACCACCATACCCGTCTCCACTCGAGAGGAAGCACGATGGTCCCCACCACATCCAAAGGAGCCCCGTTTCCCCCTCGTAGCTCGAGATGAGGGATCCTTTCCCTGCTTTCAACGGGAAAGAATTCCCTGCGTTCCCGTCGCATCTCAAGAGGAGGCACTCTCAACAGGAAAGGCGAGAGGAACTCCATGGTCGTACCACCATTCCAAGAGTCCCCCAGATGTCTCAGTCCATTCCAGAGGAAACTCTTTGCCCTGCACTGGCTCATCTTTCACGCCGAGGATCGACTCACACCACGGTGGCACGTGGGACAGCCCTGTGGGGAAGCCTCGAGGGAAAGCCTCGAGGGAAAACCACAGATCCTTTGATCCACGCGACGGGAAGCGTGACATTGCAGCTACAGCCTGAAAGGAAAGCGCACGTGCATGCCCCCACTCGAGACGAGGCCTGACTCCACTGGGGAGACTCCAGAAGTACCCAAAGATCCATGTCAGCCCCTGAGAGGAATCCTCGGTTCCGGCCCTGACTCCACACAAGGTTTTTGGCCCCGGTATCGACGGGAGAGGAATCCCGAGAGGCCCCCTAGCAACTCGCATGGGGACTGGCCTCTCCTGAGGCCACCAGGGCGGGTCCCTGAGGTCCCCGTCGTAACTCGAGAACACCTGCCGCAACTCGAGAAAATCCAGGAAGTTCTCCCTTCCAGGCGAGATGAGGCTTATTTCCGATGAGGCGTCTGGAGACTAATGACACCTAACCTCTGGAACTTCGAAAGGGTCTTTCACACCCTTGCTGCAACTCAAGAAGTTCACCGCCATACCCGTCTCCACTCGAGAGGAAGCACGATGGTCCCGCCCACATCCAGAAGAGCCCCGTTTCCCCCTCGTAGCTCGAGATGAGGGATCCTTTCCCTGCTTTCAACGGGAAAGAATTCCCGGCGTTCCCGTCGCATCTCAAGAGGAGGCACTCTCAACAGGAAAGGCGAGAGGAACTCCATGGTCGTACCACCATTCCAAGAGTCCCCCAGATGTCTCAGTCCATTCCAGAGGAACCTCTTTGCCCTGCACTGGCTCATCTTTCACGCCGAGGATCGACTCACACCACGGTGGCACGTGGGACAGCCCTGTGGGAAAGCCTCGAGGGAAAGCCTCGAGGGAAAACCACAGATCCTTTGATCCACGCGACGGGAAGCGTGACATTGCTGCTACAGCCTGGAAGGAAAGCGCACGTGCATGCCCCTACTCGAGACGAGGCCTGACTCCCCTGGGGAGACTCCAGAAGTACCCAAAGATCCATGTCAGCCCCTGAGAGGAATCCTTGGTTCCGGCCCTGACTCCACACAAGGTTTTTGGCCCCGGTATCGACGGGAGAGGAATCCCGAGAGGCCCCCTAGCAACTCGCATGGGGACTGGCCTCTCCTGAGGCCACCAGGGCGGGTCCCTGAGGTCCCCGTCGTAACTCGAGAACACCTGCCGCAACTCGAGAAAATCCAGGAAGTTCTCCCTTATAGGCGAGATGAGGCCTATTTCCGATGAGGCCTCTGGAGACTAATGACACCAAACCTCTGGAACTTCGAAAGGGTCTTTCACACCCTTGCTGCAACTCACGAAGTTCACCGCCATACCCGTCTCCACTCGAGAGGAAGCACGATGGTCCCGCCCACATCCAGAGGAGCCCCGTTTCCCCCTCGTAGCTCGAGATGAGGGATCCTTTCCCTGCTTTCAACGGGAAAGAATTCCCGGCGTTCCCGTCGCATCTCAAGAGGAGGCACTCTCAACAGGAAAGGCGAGAGGAACTCCATGGTCGTACCACCATTCCAAGAGTCCCCCAGATGTCTCAGTCCATTCCAGAGGAATCTCTTTGCCCTGCACTGGCTCATCTTTCACGCCGAGGATCGACTCACAACACGGTGGCACGTGGGACAGCCCTGTGGGAAAGCCTCGAGGGAAAGCCTCGAGGGAAAACCACAGATCCTTTGATCCACGCGACGGGAAGTGTGACATTGCTGCTACAGCCTGGAAGGAAAGCGCACGAGCATGCCCCCACTCGAGACGAGGCCTGACTCCCCTGGGGAGACTCCAGAAGTACCCAAAGATCCATGTCAGCCCCTGAGAGGAATCCTCGGTTCCGGCCCTGACTCCACACAAGCTTTTTGGCCCCGGTATCGACGGGAGAGGAATCCCGAGAGACCCCCTAGCAACTCGCATGGGGACTGGCCTCTCCTGAGGCCACCAGGGCGGGTCCCTGAGGTCCCCGTCGTAACTCGAGAACACCTGCCGCAACTCGAGAAAATCCAGGAAGTTCTCCCTTCCAGGCGAGATGAGGCCTATTTCCGATGAGGCCTCTGGAGACTAATGACACCAAACCTCTGGAACTTCGAAAGGGTCTTTCACACCCTTGCTGCAACTCAAGAAGTTCACCGCCATACCCGTCTCCACTCGAGAGGAAGCACGATGGTCCCGCCCACATCCAGAGGAGCCCCGTTTCCCCCTCGTAGCTCGAGATGAGGGATCCTTTCCCTGCTTTCAACGGGAAAGAATTCCCGGCGTTCCAGTCGCATCTCAAGAGGAGGCACTCTCAACAGGAAAGGCGAGAGGAACTCCATGGTCGTACCACCATTCCAAGAGTCCCCCAGATGTCTCAGTCCATTCCAGAGGAACCTCTTTGCCCTGCACTGGCTCATCTTTCACGCCGAGGATCGACTCACACCACGGTGGCACGTGGGACAGCCCTGTGGGAAAGCCTCGAGGGAAAGCCTCGAGGGAAAACCACAGATCCTTTGATCCACGCGACGGGAAGCGTGACATTGCTGCTACAGCCTGGAAGGAAAGTGCACGTGCATGCCCCCTCACGAAACGAGGCCTGTCTCCCCTGGCGAGACTCCAGAAGTATCTAAAGATCCATATCAGCCCCTGAGAGGAATCCTCGGTTCCGGCCCTGACTACACACAAGGTTTTTGGCCCCAGTATCGACGGGAGAGGAATACCGAGAGGCCCCCTAGCAACTCGCATGGGGACTGGCCTCTCCTGAGGCCACCAGGGCCGGTCCCTGAGGTCCCCGTCGTAACTCGAGAACACCTGCCGCAACTCGAGAAAATCCAGGAAGTTCTCCCTTCCAGGCGAGATGAGGCCTATTTCCGATGAGGCGTCTGGAGACTAATGACACCTAACCTCTGGAACTTCGAAAGGGTCTTTCACACCCTTGCTGCAACTCAAGAAGTTCACCACCATACCCGTCTCCACTCGAGAGGAAGCACGATGGTCCCGCCCACATCCAGAGGAGCCCCGTTTCCCCCTCGTAGCTCGAGATGAGGGATCCTTTCCCTGCTTTCAACGGGAAAGAATTCCCTGCGTTCCCGTCGCATCTCAAGAGGAGGCACTCTCAACAGGAAAGGCGAGAGGAACTCCATGGTCGTACCACCATTCCAAGAGTCCCCCAGATGTCTCAGTCCATTCCAGAGGAACCTCTTTGCCCTGCACTGGCTCATCTTTCACGCCGAGGATCGACTCACACCACGGTGGCACGTGGGACAGCCCTGTGGGAAAGCCTCGAGGGAAAGCCTCGAGGGAAAACCACAGATCCTTTGATCCACGCGACGGGAAGCGTGACATTGCTGCTACAGCCTGGAAGGAAAGCGCACGTGCATGCCCCCACTCGAGACGAGGCCTGACTCCACTGGGGAGACTCCAGAAGTACCCAAAGATCCATGTCAGCCCCTGAGAGGAATCCTCGGTTCCGGCCCTGACTCCACAGAAGGTTTTTGGCCCCGGTATCGACGGGAGAGGAATCCCGAGAGGCCCCCTAGCAACTCGCATGGGGACTGGCCTCTCCTGAGGCCACCAGGGCGGGTCCCTGAGGTCCCCGTCGTAACTCGAGAACACCTGCCGCAACTCGAGAAAATCCAGGAAGTTCTCCCTTCCAGGCGAGATGAGGCTTATTTCCGATGAGGCGTCTGGAGACTAATGACACCTAACCTCTGGAACTTCGAAAGGGTCTTTCACACCCTTGCTGCGACTCAAGAAGTTCACCGCCATACCCGTCTCCACTCGAGAGGAAGCACGATGGTCCCGCCCACATCCAGAAGAGCCCCGTTTCCCCCTCGTAGCTCGAGATGAGGGATCCTTTCCCTGCTTTCAACGGGAAAGAATTCCCGGCGTTCCCGTCGCATCTCAAGAGGAGGCACTCTCAACAGGAAAGGCGAGAGGAACTCCATGGTCGTACAACCATTCCAAGAGTCCCCCAGATGTCTCAGTCCATTCCAGAGGAACCTCTTTGCCCTGCACTGGCTCATCTTTCACGCCGAGGATCGACTCACACCACGGTGGCACGTGGGACAGCCCTGTGGGAAAGCCTCGAGGGAAAGCCTCGAGGGAAAACCACAGATCCTTTGATCCACGCGACGGGAAGCGTGACATTGCTGCTACAGCCTGGAAGGAAAGCGCACGTGCATGCCCCTACTCGAGACGAGGCCTGACTCCCCTGGGGAGACTCCAGAAGTACCCAAAGATCCATGTCAGCCCCTGAGAGGAATCCTCGGTTCCGGCCCTGACTCCACACAAGGTTTTTGGCCCCGGTATCGACGGGAGAGGAATCCCGAGAGGCCCCCTAGCAACTCGCATGGGGACTGGCCTCTCCTGAGGCCACCAGGGCGTGTCCCTGAGGTCCCCGTCGTAACTCGAGAACACCTGCCGCAACTCGAGAAAATCCAGGAAGTTCTCCCTTCCAGGCGAGATGAGGCCTATTTCCGATGAGGCCTCTGGAGACTAATGACACCAAACCTCTGGAACTTCGAAAGGGTCTTTCACACCCTTGCTGCAACTCAAGAAGTTCACCGCCATACCCGTCTCCACTCGAGAGGAAGCACGATGGTCCCGCCCACATCCAGAGGAGCCCCGTTTCCCCCTCGTAGCTCGAGATGAGGGATCCTTTCCCTGCTTTCAACGGGAAAGAATTCCCGGCGTTCCAGTCGCATCTCAAGAGGAGGCACTCTCAACAGGAAAGGCGAGAGGAACTCCATGGTCGTACCACCATTCCAAGAGTCCCCCAGATGTCTCAGTCCATTCCAGAGGAACCTCTTTGCCCTGCACTGGCTCATCTTTCACGCCGAGGATCGACTCACACCACGGTGGCACGTGGGACAGCCCTGTGGGAAAGCCTCGAGGGAAAGCCTCGAGGGAAAACCACAGATCCTTTGATCCACGCGACGGGAAGCGTGACATTGCTGCTACAGCCTGGAAGGAAAGTGCACGTGCATGCCCCCTCACGAAACGAGGCCTGTCTCCCCTGGCGAGACTCCAGAAGTATCCAAAGATCCATATCAGCCCCTGAGAGGAATCCTCGGTTCCGGCCCTGACTCCACACAAGGTTTTTGGCCCCGGTATCGACGGGAGAGGAATCCCGAGAGGCCCCCTAGCAACTCGCATGGGGACTGGCCTCTCCTGAGGCCACGAGGGCCGGTCCCTGAGGTCCCCGTCGTAACTCGAGAACACCTGCCGCAACTCGAGAAAATCCAGGAAGTTCTCCCTTCCAGGCGAGATGAGGCCTATTTCCGATGAGGCGTCTGGAGACTAATGACACCTAACCTCTGGAACTTCGAAAGGGTCTTTCACACCCTTGCTGCAACTCAAGAAGTTCACCACCATACCCGTCTCCACTCGAGAGGAAGCACGATGGTCCCGACCACATCCAAAGGAGCCCCGTTTCCCCCTCGTAGCTCGAGATGAGGGATCCTTTCCCTGCTTTCAACGGGAAAGAATTCCCTGCGTTCCCGTCGCATCTCAAGAGGAGGCACTCTCAACAGGAAAGGCGAGAGGAACTCCATGGTCGTACCACCATTCCAAGAGTCCCCCAGATGTCTCAGTCCATTCCAGAGGAACCTCTTTGCCCTGCACTGGCTCATCTTTCACGCCGAGGATCGACTCACAACACGGTGGCACGTGGGACAGCCCTGTGGGAAAGCCTCGAGGGAAAGCCTCGAGGGAAAACCACAGATCCTTTGATCCACGCGACGGGAAGCGTGACATTGCTGCTACAGCCTGGAAGGAAAGCGCACGTGCATGCCCCCACTCGAGACGAGGCCTGACTCCACTGGGGAGACTCCAGAAGTACCCAAAGATCCATGTCAGCCCCTGAGAGGAATCCTCGGTTCCGGCCCTGACTCCACACAAGGTTTTTGGCCCCGGTATCGACGGGAGAGGAATCCCGAGAGGCCCCCTAGCAACTCGCATGGGGACTGGCCTCTCCTGAGGCCACCAGGGCGGGTCCCTGAGGTCCCCGTCGTAACTCGAGAACACCTGCCGCAACTCGAGAAAATCCAGGAAGTTCTCCCTTCCAGGCGAGATGAGGCTTATTTCCGATGAGGCGTCTGGAGACTAATGACACCTAACCTCTGGAACTTCGAAAGGGTCTTTCACACCCTTGCTGCGACTCAAGAAGTTCACCGCCATACCCGTCTCCACTCGAGAGGAAGCACGATGGTCCCGCCCACATCCAGAGGAGCCCCGTTTCCCCCTCGTAGCTCGAGATGAGGGATCCTTTCCCTGCTTTCAATGGGAAAGAATTCCCGGCGTTCCCGTCGCATCTCAAGAGGAGGCACTCTCAACAGGAAAGGCGAGAGGAACTCCATGGTCGTACCACCATTCCAAGAGTCCCCCAGATGTCTCAGTCCATTCCAGAGGAACCTCTTTGCCCTGCACTGGCTCATCTTTCACGCCGAGGATCGACTCACACCACGGTGGCACGTGGGACAGCCCTGTGGGAAAGCCTCGAGGGAAAGCCTCGAGGGAAAACCACAGATCCTTTGATCCACGCGACGGGAAGCGTGACATTGCTGCTACAGCCTGGAAGGAAAGTGCACGTGCATGCCCCCTCACGAAACGAGGCCTGTCTCCCCTGGCGAGACTCCAGAAGTATCCAAAGATCCATATCAGCCCCTGAGAGGAATCCTCGGTTCCGGCCCTGACTCCACACAAGGTTTTTGGCCCCGGTATCGACGGGAGAGGAATCCCGAGAGGGCCCCTAGCAACTCGCATGGGGACTGGCCTCTCCTGAGGCCACCAGGGCCGGTCCCTGAGGTCCCCGTCGTAACTCGAGAACACCTGCCGCAACTCGAGAAAATCCAGGAAGTTCTCCCTTCCAGGCGAGATGAGGCCTATTTCCGATGAGGCGTCTGGAGACTAATGACACCTAACCTCTGGAACTTCGAAAGGGTCTTTCACACCCTTGCTGCAACTCAAGAAGTTCACCACCATACCCGTCTCCACTCGAGAGGAAGCACGATGGTCCCGACAACATCCAAAGGAGCCCCGTTTCCCCCTCGTAGCTCGAGATGAGGGATCCTTTCCCTGCTTTCAACGGGAAAGAATTCCCTGCGTTCCCGTCGCATCTCAAGAGGAGGCACTCTCAACAGGAAAGGCGAGAGGAACTCCATGGTCGTACCACCATTCCAAGAGTCCCCCAGATGTCTCAGTCCATTCCAGAGGAACCTCTTTGCCCTGCACTGGCTCATCTTTCACGCCGAGGATCGACTCACACCACGGTGGCACGTGGGACAGCCCTGTGGGAAAGCCTCGAGGGAAAGCCTCGAGGGAAAACCACAGATCCTTTGATCCACGCGACGGGAAGCGTGACATTGCTGCTACAGCCTGGAAGGAAAGCGCACGTGCATGCCCCTACTCGAGACGAGGCCTGACTCCCCTGGGGAGACTCCAGAAGTACCCAAAGATCCATGTCAGCCCCTGAGAGGAATCCTCGGTTCCGGCCCTGACTCCACACAAGGTTTTTGGCCCCGGTATCGACGGAAGAGGAATCCCGAGAGGCCCCCTAGCAACTCGCATGGGGACTGGCCTCTCCTGAGGCCACCAGGGCGGGTCCCTGAGCTCCCCGTCGTAACTCGAGAACACCTGCCGCAACTCGAGAAAATCCAGGAAGTTCTCCCTTCCAGGCGAGATGAGGCCTATTTCCGATGAGGCCTCTGGAGACTAATGACACCAAACCTCTGGAACTTCGAAAGGGTCTTTCACACCCTTGCTGCAACTCAAGAAGTTCACCGCCATACCCGTCTCCACTCGAGAGGAAGCACGATGGTCCCGCCCACATCCAGAGGAGCCCCGTTTCCCCCTCGTAGCTCGAGATGAGGGATCCTTTCCCTGCTTTCAACGGGAAAGAATTCCCGGCGTTCCCGTCGCATCTCAAGAGGAGGCACTCTCAACAGGAAAGGCGAGAGGAACTCCATGGTCGTACCACCATTCCAAGAGTCCCCCAGATGTCTCAGTCCATTCCAGAGGAATCTCTTTGCCCTGCACTGGCTCATCTTTCACGCCGAGGATCGACTCACAACACGGTGGCACGTGGGACAGCCCTGTGGGAAAGCCTCGAGGGAAAGCCTCGAGGGAAAACCACAGATCCTTTGATCCACGCGACGGGAAGCGTGACATTGCTGCTACAGCCTGGAAGGAAAGCGCACGAGCATGCCCCCACTCGAGACGAGGCCTGACTCCCCTGGGGAGACTCCAGAAGTACCCAAAGATCCATGTCAGCCCCTGAGAGGAATCCTCGGTTCCGGCCCTGACTCCACACAAGCTTTTTGGCCCCGGTATCGACGGGAGAGGAATCCCGAGAGACCCCCTAGCAACTCGCATGGGGACTGGCCTCTCCTGAGGCCACCAGGGCGGGTCCCTGTGGTCCCCGTCGTAACTCGAGAATACCTGCCGCAACTCGAGAAAATCCAGGAAGTTCTCCCTTCCAGGCGAGATGAGGCTTATTTCCGATGAGGCGTCTGGAGACTAATCACACCTAACCTCTGGAACTTCGAAAGGGTCTTTCACACCCTTGCTGCGACTCAAGAAGTTCACCGCCATACCCGTCTCCACTCGAGAGGAAGCACGATGGTCCCGCCCACATCCAGAAGAGCCCCGTTTCCCCCTCGTAGCTCGAGATGAGGGATCCTTTCCCTGCTTTCAACGGGAAAGAATTCCCGGCGTTCCCGTCGCATCTCAAGAGGAGGCACTCTCAACAGGAAAGGCGAGAGGAACTCCATGGTCGTACCACCATTCCAAGAGTCCCCCAGATGTCTCAGTCCATTCCAGAGGAACCTCTTTGCCCTGCACTGGCTCATCTTTCACGCCGAGGATCGACTCACACCACGGTGGCACGTGGGACAGCCCTGTGGGAAAGCCTCGAGGGAAAGCCTCGAGGGAAAACCACAGATCCTTTGATCCACGCGACGGGAAGCGTGACATTGCTGCTACAGCCTGGAAGGAAAGTGCACGTGCATGCCCCCTCACGAAACGAGGCCTGTCTCCCCTGGCGAGACTCCAGAAGTATCCAAAGATCCATATCAGCCCCTGAGAGGAATCCTCGGTTCCGGCCCTGACTCCTCACAAGGTTTTTGGCCCCGGTATCGACGGGAGAGGAATCCCGAGAGGGCCCCTAGCAACTCGCATGGGGACTGGCCTCTCCTGAGGCCACCAGGGCCGGTCCCTGAGGTCCCCGTCGTAACTCGAGAACACCTGCCGCAACTCGAGAAAATCCAGGAAGTTCTCCCTTCCAGGCGAGATGAGGCCTATTTCCGATGAGGCGTCTGGAGACTAATGACACCTAACCTCTGGAACTTCGAAAGGGTCTTTCACACCCTTGCTGCAACTCAAGAAGTTCACCACCATACCCGTCTCCACTCGAGAGGAAGCACGATGGTCCCGACAACATCCAAAGGAGCCCCGTTTCCCCCTCGTAGCTCGAGATGAGGGATCCTTTCCCTGCTTTCAACGGGAAAGAATTCCCTGCGTTCCCGTCGCATCTCAAGAGGAGGCACTCTCAACAGGAAAGGCGAGAGGAACTCCATGGTCGTACCACCATTCCAAGAGTCCCCCAGATGTCTCAGTCCATTCCAGAGGAACCTCTTTGCCCTGCACTGGCTCATCTTTCACGCCGAGGATCGACTCACACCACGGTGGCACGTGGGACAGCCCTGTGGGAAAGCCTCGAGGGAAAGCCTCGAGGGAAAACCACAGATCCTTTGATCCACGCGACGGGAAGCGTGACATTGCTGCTACAGCCTGGAAGGAAAGCGCACGTGCATGCCCCCACTCGAGACGAGGCCTGACTCCCCTGGGGAGACTCCAGAAGTACCCAAAGATCCATGTCAGCCCCTGAGAGGCATCCTCGATTCCGGCCCTGACTCCACACAAGGTTTTTGGCCCCGGAATCGACGGGAGAGGAATCCCGAGAGGCCCCCTAGCAACTCGCATGGGGACTGGCCTCTCCTGAGGCCACCAGGGCGGGTCCCTGAGGTCCCTGTCGTAACTCGAGAACACCTGCCGCAACTCGAGAAAATCCAGGAAGTTCTCCCTTCCAGGCGAGATGAGGCCTATTTCCGATGAGGCCTCTGGAGACTAATGACACCTAACCTCTGGAACTTCGAAAGGGTCTTTCACACCCTTGCTGCGACTCAAGAAGTTCACCGCCATACCCGTCTCCACTCGAGAGGAAGCACGATGGTCCCGCCCACATCCAGAGGAGCCCCGTTTCCCCCTCGTAGCTCGAGATGAGGGATCCTTTCCCTGCTTTAAACGGGAAAGAATTCCCTGCGTTCCCGTCGCATCTCAAGAGGAGGCACTCTCAACAGGAAAGGCGAGAGGAACTCCATGGTCGTACCACCATTCCAAGAGTCCCCCAGATGTCTCAGTCCATTCCAGAGGAACCTCTTTGCCCTGCACTGGCTCATCTTTCACGCCGAGGATCGACTCACACCACGGTGGCACGTGGGACAGCCCTGTGGGAAAGCCTCGAGGGAAAGCCTCGAGGGAAAACCACAGATCCTTTGATCCACGCGACGGGAAGCGTGACATTGCTGCTACAGCCTGGAAGGAAAGCGCACGTGCATGCCCCCACTCGAGACGAGGCCTGACTCCACTGGGGAGACTCCAGAAGTACCCAAAGATCCATGTCAGCCCCTGAGAGGAATCCTCGGTTCCGGCCCTGACTCCACACAAGGTTTTTGGCCCCGGTATCGACGGGAGAGGAATCCCGAGAGGCCCCCTAGCAACTCGCATGGGGACTGGCCTCTCCGGAGGCCACCAAGGCGGGTCCCTGAGGTCCCCGTCGTAACTCGAGAACACCTGCCGCAACTCGAGAAAATCCAGGAAGTTCTCCCTTCCAGGCGAGATGAGGCCTATTTCCGATGAGGCCTCTGGAGACTAATGACACCAAACCTCTGGAACTTCGAAAGGGTCTTTCACACCCTTGCTGCAAATCAAGCAGTTCACCGCCATACCCGTCTCCACTCGAGAGGAAGCACGATGGTCCCGCCCACATCCAGAGGAGCCCCGTTTCCCCCTCGTAGCTCGAGATGAGGGATCCTTTCCCTGCTTTCAACGGGAAAGAATTCCCGGCGTTCCCGTCGCATCTCAAGAGGAGGCACTCTCAACAGGAAAGGCGAGAGGAACTCCATGGTCGTACCACCATTCCAAGAGTCCCCCAGATGTCTCAGTCCATTCCAGAGGAACCTCTTTGCCCTGCACTGGCTCATCTTTCATGCCGAGGATCGACTCACACCACGGTGGCACGTGGGACAGCCCTGTGGGAAAGCCTCGAGGGAAAACCACAGATCCTTTGATCCACGCGACGGGAAGCGTGACATTGCTGCTACAGCCTGGAAGGAAAGCGCACGTGCATGCCCCCACTCGAGACGAGGCCTGACTCCCCTGGGGAGACTCCAGAAGTACCCAAAGATCCATGTCTGCCCCTGAGAGGAATCCTCGGTTCCGGCCCTGACTCCACACAAGGTTTTTGGCCCCGGTATCGACGGGAGAGGAATCCCCACAGGCCCCTTAGCAACTCGCATGGGGACTGGCCTCTCCTGAGGCCACCAGGGCGGGTCCCTGAGATCCCCGTCGTAACTCGACAACACCTGCTGCAACTCGAGAAAATCCAGGAAGTTCTCCCTTCCAGGCGAGATGAGGCCTATTTCCGATGAGGCGTCTGGAGACTAATGACACCTAACCTCTGGAACTTCGAAAGGGTCTTTCACACCCTTGCTGCAACTCAAGAAGTTCACCGCCATACCCGTCTCCACTCGAGAGGAAGCACGATGGTCCCGCCCACATCCAGAGGAGCCCCGTTTCCCCCTCGTAGCTCGAGATGAGGGATCCTTTCCCTGCTTTCAACGGGAAAGAATTCCCGGCGTTCCCGTCGCATCTCAAGAGGAGGCACTCTCAACAGGAAAGGCGAGAGGAACTCCATGGTCGTACCACCATTCCAAGAGTCCCCCAGATGTCTCAGTCCATTCCAGAGGAATCTCTTTGCCCTGCACTGGCTCATCTTTCACGCCGAGGATCGACTCACACCACGGTGGCACGTGGGACAGCCCTGTGGGAAAGCCTCGAGGGAAAGCCTCGAGGGAAAACCACAGATCCTTTGATCCACGCGACGGGAAGCGTGACATTGCTGCTACAGCCTGGAAGGAAAGCGCACGAGCATGCCCCCACTCGAGACGAGGCCTGACTCCCCTGGGGAGACTCCAGAAGTACCCAAAGATCCATGTCAGCCCCTGAGAGGAATCCTCGGTTCCGGCCCTGACTCCACACAAGCTTTTTGGCCCCGGTATCGACGGGAGAGGAATCCCGAGAGACCCCCTAGCAACTCGCATGGGGACTGGCCTCTCCTGAGGCCACCAGGGCGGGTCCCTGTGGTCCCCGTCGTAACTCGAGAACACCTGCCGCAACTCGAGAAAATCCAGGAAGTTCTCCCTTCCAGGCGAGATGAGGCCTATTTCCGATGAGGCCTCTGGAGACTAATGACACCAAACCTCTGGAACTTCGAAAGGGTCTTTCACACCCTTGCTGCAACTCAAGAAGTTCACCGCCATACCCGTCTCCACTCGAGAGGAAGCACGATGGTCCCGCCCACATCCAGAGGAGCCCCGTTTCCCCCTCGTAGCTCGAGATGAGGGATCCTTTCCCTGCTTTCAACGGGAAAGAATTCCCGGCGTTCCAGTCGCATCTCAAGAGGAGGCACTCTCAACAGGATAGGCGAGAGGAACTCCATGGTCGTACCACCATTCCAAGAGTCCCCCAGATGTCTCAGTCCATTCCAGAGGAACCTCTTTGCCCTGCACTGGCTCATCTTTCACGCCGAGGATCGACTCACACCACGGTGGCACGTGGGACAGCCCTGTGGGAAAGCCTCGAGGGAAAGCCTCGAGGGAAAACCACAGATCCTTTGATCCACGCGACGGGAAGCGTGACATTGCTGCTACAGCCTGGAAGGAAAGTGCACGTGCATGCCCCCTCACGAAACGAGGCCTGTCTCCCCTGGCGAGACTCCAGAAGTATCCAAAGATCCATATCAGCCCCTGAGAGGAATCCTCGGTTCCGGCCCTGACTCCACACAAGGTTTTTGGCCCCGGTATCGACGGGAGAGGAATCCCGAGAGGCCCCCTAGCAACTCGCATGGGGACTGGCCTCTCCTGAGGCCACCAGGGCCGGTCCCTGAGGTCCCCGTCGTAACTCGAGAACACCTGCCGCAACTCGAGAAAATCCAGGAAGTTCTCCCTTCCAGGCGAGATGAGGCCTATTTCCGATGAGGCGTCTGGAGACTAATGACACCTAACCTCTGGAACTTCGAAAGGGTCTTTCACACCCTTGCTGCAACTCAAGAAGTTCACCACCATACCCGTCTCCACTCGAGAGGAAGCACGATGGTCCCGACCACATCCAAAGGAGCCCCGTTTCCCCCTCGTAGCTCGAGATGAGGGATCCTTTCCCTGCTTTCAACGGGAAAGAATTCCCTGCGTTCCCGTCGCATCTCAAGAGGAGGCACTCTCAACAGGAAAGGCGAGAGGAACTCCATGGTCGTACCACCATTCCAAGAGTCCCCCAGATGTCTCAGTCCATTCCAGAGGAACCTCTTTGCCCTGCACTGGCTCATCTTTCACGCCGAGGATCGACTCACACCACGGTGGCACGTGGGACAGCCCTGTGGGAAAGCCTCGACGGAAAGCCTCGAGGGAAAACCACAGATCCTTTGATCCACGCGACGGGAAGCGTGACATTGCTGCTACAGCCTGGAAGGAAAGCGCACGTGCATGCCCCCACTCGAGACGAGGCCTGACTCCACTGGGGAGACTCCAGAAGTACCCAAAGATCCATGTCAGCCCCTGAGAGGAATCCTCGGTTCCGGCCCTGACTCCACACAAGGTTTTTGGCCCCGGTATCGACGGGAGAGGAATCCCGAGAGGCCCCCTAGCAACTCGCATGGGGACTGGCCTCTCCTGAGGCCACCAGGGCGGGTCCCTGAGGTCCCCGTCGTAACTCGAGAACACCTGCCGCAACTCGAGAAAATCCAGGAAGTTCTCCCTTCCAGGCGAGATGAGGCTTATTTCCGATGAGGCGTCTGGAGACTAATCACACCTAACCTCTGGAACTTCGAAAGGGTCTTTCACACCCTTGCTGCGACTCAAGAAGTTCACCGCCATACCCGTCTCCACTCGAGAGGAAGCACGATGGTCCCGCCCACATCCAGAAGAGCCCCGTTTCCCCCTCGTAGCTCGAGATGAGGGATCCTTTCCCTGCTTTCAACGGGAAAGAATTCCCGGCGTTCCCGTCGCATCTCAAGAGGAGGCACTCTCAACAGGAAAGGCGAGAGGAACTCCATGGTCGTACCACCATTCCAAGAGTCCCCCAGATGTCTCAGTCCATTCCAGAGGAACCTCTTTGCCCTGCACTGGCTCATCTTTCACGCCGAGGATCGACTCACACCACGGTGGCACGTGGGACAGCCCTGTGGGAAAGCCTCGAGGGAAAGCCTCGAGGGAAAACCACAGATCCTTTGATCCACGCGACGGGAAGCGTGACATTGCTGCTACAGCCTGGAAGGAAAGTGCACGTGCATGCCCCCTCACGAAACGAGGCCTGTCTCCCCTGGCGAGACTCCAGAAGTATCCAAAGATCCATATCAGCCCCTGAGAGGAATCCTCGGTTCCGGCCCTGACTCCTCACAAGGTTTTTGGCCCCGGTATCGACGGGAGAGGAATCCCGAGAGGGCCCCTAGCAACTCGCATGGGGACTGGCCTCTCCTGAGGCCACCAGGGCCGGTCCCTGAGGTCCCCGTCGTAACTCGAGAACACCTGCCGCAACTCGAGAAAATCCAGGAAGTTCTCCCTTCCAGGCGAGATGAGGCCTATTTCCGATGAGGCGTCTGGAGACTAATGACACCTAACCTCTGGAACTTCGAAAGGGTCTTTCACACCCTTGCTGCAACTCAAGAAGTTCACCACCATACCCGTCTCCACTCGAGAGGAAGCACGATGGTCCCGACAACATCCAAAGGAGCCCCGTTTCCCCCTCGTAGCTCGAGATGAGGGATCCTTTCCCTGCTTTCAACGGGAAAGAATTCCCTGCGTTCCCGTCGCATCTCAAGAGGAGGCACTCTCAACAGGAAAGGCGAGAGGAACTCCATGGTCGTACCACCATTCCAAGAGTCCCCCAGATGTCTCAGTCCATTCCAGAGGAACCTCTTTGCCCTGCACTGGCTCATCTTTCACGCCGAGGATCGACTCACACCACGGTGGCACGTGGGACAGCCCTGTGGGAAAGCCTCGAGGGAAAGCCTCGAGGGAAAACCACAGATCCTTTGATCCACGCGACGGGAAGCGTGACATTGCTGCTACAGCCTGGAAGGAAAGCGCACGTGCATGCCCCCACTCGAGACGAGGCCTGACTCCCCTGGGGAGACTCCAGAAGTACCCAAAGATCCATGTCAGCCCCTGAGAGGCATCCTCGATTCCGGCCCTGACTCCACACAAGGTTTTTGGCCCCGGAATCGACGGGAGAGGAATCCCGAGAGGCCCCCTAGCAACTCGCATGGGGACTGGCCTCTCCTGAGGCCACCAGGGCGGGTCCCTGAGGTCCCTGTCGTAACTCGAGAACACCTGCCGCAACTCGAGAAAATCCAGGAAGTTCTCCCTTCCAGGCGAGATGAGGCCTATTTCCGATGAGGCCTCTGGAGACTAATGACACCTAACCTCTGGAACTTCGAAAGGGTCTTTCACACCCTTGCTGCGACTCAAGAAGTTCACCGCCATACCCGTCTCCACTCGAGAGGAAGCACGATGGTCCCGCCCACATCCCGAGGAGCCCCGTTTCCCCCTCGTAGCTCGAGATGAGGGATCCTTTCCCTGCTTTAAACGGGAAAGAATTCCCTGCGTTCCCGTCGCATCTCAAGAGGAGGCACTCTCAACAGGAAAGGCGAGAGGAACTCCATGGTCGTACCACCATTCCAAGAGTCCCCCAGATGTCTCAGTCCATTCCAGAGGAACCTCTTTGCCCTGCACTGGCTCATCTTTCACGCCGAGGATCGACTCACACCACGGTGGCACGTGGGACAGCCCTGTGGGAAAGCCTCGAGGGAAAGCCTCGAGGGAAAACCACAGATCCTTTGATCCACGCGACGGGAAGCGTGACATTGCTGCTACAGCCTGGAAGGAAAGCGCACGTGCATGCCCCCACTCGAGACGAGGCCTGACTCCACTGGGGAGACTCCAGAAGTACCCAAAGATCCATGTCAGCCCCTGAGAGGAATCCTCGGTTCCGGCCCTGACTCCACACAAGGTTTTTGGCCCCGGTATCGACGGGAGAGGAATCCCGAGAGGCCCCCTAGCAACTCGCATGGGGACTGGCCTCTCCGGAGGCCACCAGGGCGGGTCCCTGAGGTCCCCGTCGTAACTCGAGAACACCTGCCGCAACTCGAGAAAATCCAGGAAGTTCTCCCTTCCAGGCGAGATGAGGCCTATTTCCGATGAGGCCTCTGGAGTTAATGACACCAAACCTCTGGAACTTCGAAAGGGTCTTTCACACCCTTGCTGCAAATCAAGCAGTTCACCGCCATACCCGTCTCCACTCGAGAGGAAGCACGATGGTCCCGCCCACATCCAGAGGAGCCCCGTTTCCCCCTCGTAGCTCGAGATGAGGGATCCTTTCCCTGCTTTCAACGGGAAAGAATTCCCGGCGTTCCCGTCGCATCTCAAGAGGAGGCACTCTCAACAGGAAAGGCGAGAGGAACTCCATGGTCGTACCACCATTCCAAGAGTCCCCCAGATGTCTCAGTCCATTCCAGAGGAACCTCTTTGCCCTGCACTGGCTCATCTTTCATGCCGAGGATCGACTCACACCACGGTGGCACGTGGGACAGCCCTGTGGGAAAGCCTCGAGGGAAAACCACAGATCCTTTGATCCACGCGACGGGAAGCGTGACATTGCTGCTACAGCCTGGAAGGAAAGCGCACGTGCATGCCCCCACTCGAGACGAGGCCTGACTCCCCTGGGGAGACTCCAGAAGTACCCAAAAATCCATGTCTGCCCCTGAGAGGAATCCTCGGTTCCGGCCCTGACTCCACACAAGGTTTTTGGCCCCGGTATCGACGGGAGAGGAATCCCCACAGGCCCCTTAGCAACTCGCATGGGGACTGGCCTCTCCTGAGGCCACCAGGGCGGGTCCCTGAGATCCCCGTCGTAACTCGACAACACCTGCTGCAACTCGAGAAAATCCAGGAAGTTCTCCCTTCCAGGCGAGATGAGGCCTATTTCCGATGAGGCGTCTGGAGACTAATGACACCTAACCTCTGGAACTTCGAAAGGGTCTTTCACACCCTTGCTGCAACTCAAGAAGTTCACCGCCATACCCGTCTCCACTCGAGAGGAAGCACGATGGTCCCGCCCACATCCAGAGGAGCCCCGTTTCCCCCTCGTAGCTCGAGATGAGGGATCCTTTCCCTGCTTTCAACGGGAAAGAATTCCCGGCGTTCCCGTCGCATCTCAAGAGGAGGCACTCTCAACAGGAAAGGCGAGAGGAACTCCATGGTCGTACCACCATTCCAAGAGTCCCCCAGATGTCTCAGTCCATTCCAGAGGAACCTCTTTGCCCTGCACTGGCTCATTTTTCACGCCGAGAATCGACTCACACCACGGTGTCACGTGGGACAGCCCTGTGGGAAAGCCTCGAGGGAAAGCCTCGAGGGAAATCCGCAGATCCTTTGATCCACGCTACGGGAAGCGTGACATTGCTGCTACAGCCTGGAAGGAAAGTGCACGTGCATGCCCCCACACGAGACGAGGCCTGTCTCCCCTGGCGAGACTCCAGAAGTACCCAAAGATCCATATCAGTCCCTGAGAGGAATCCTCGGTTCCGGCCCTGACTCCACACAAGGTTTCTGGCCCCGGTATCGAAGGGAGAGGAATCCCGAGGGGCCCCCTAGCAACACGCATAGGGACTGGCCTCTCCTGAGGCCAACAAGGCGGGTCCCTGAGGTCCCCGTCGTAACTCGAGAACACCTGCTGCAACTCGAGAAAATCAAGGAAGTTCTCCCTTCCAGGCGAGATGAGGCCTATTTCCGATGAGGCGTCTTGAGACTAATGACACCTAACCTCTGGAACTTCGAAAGGGTCTTTCACACCCTTGTTGCAACTCAAGAAGTTCACCGCCATACCCGTCTCCACTCGAGAGAAAGCACGATGGTCCCGCCCACATCCAGAGGAGCCCCGTTTCCCCCTCGTAGCTCGAGATGAGGGATCCTTTCCCTGCTTTCAACGGGAAAAAATTCCCGGCGTTCCCGTCGCATCTCAAGAGGAGGCACTCTCAACAGGAAAGGCGAGAGGAACTCCATGGTCGTACCACCATTCCAAGAGTCCCCCAGATGTCTCAGTCCATTCCAGAGGAAACTCTTTGCCCTGCACTGGCTCATCTTTCACGCCGAGGATCGACTCACACCACGGTGGCACGTGGGACAGCCCTGTGGGAAAGCCTCTAGGGAAAACCACACATCATTTGATCCACGCGACGGGAAGCGTGACATTGCTGCTACAGCCTGGAAGGAAAGTGCACGTGCATGCCCCCACTCGAGACGAGGCCTGACTCCCCTGGGGAGACTCCAGAAGTACCCAAAGATCCATGTCAACCCCTGAGAGGAATCCTCGGTTCCGGCCCTGACTCCACACAAGGTTTTTGGCCCCGGTATCGACGGGAGAGGAATCCCGAGAGGCCCCCTAGCAACTCGCATAGGGACTGGCCTCTCCTGAGGCCACCAGGGCGGGTCCCTGAGGTCCCCGTCGTAACTCGAGAACACCTGCCGCAACTCGAGAAAATCCAGGAAGTTCTCCCTTCCAGGCGAGATGAGGCCTATTTCCGATGAGGCGTCTGGAGACTAATGACACCTTACCTCTGGAACTTCGAAAGGGTCTTTCACAGCCTTGCTGCAACTCAAGAAGTTCACCACCATACCCGTCTCCACTAGAGAGGAAGCACGATGGTCCCGCCCACATCCAGAGGAGCCCCGTTTCCCCCTCGTAGCTCGAGATGAGGGATCCTTTCCCTGCTTTCAACGGGAAAGAATTCCCGGCGTTCCCGTCGCATATCAAGAGGAGGCACTCTCAACAGGAAAGGCTAGAGGAACTCCATGGTCGTACCACCATTCAAAGAGTCCCCCAGATGTCTCAGTCCATTCCAGAGGAAACTCTTTGCCCTGCAGTGGCTCATCTTTCACGCCGAGGATCGACTCACACCACGGTGGCACGTGGGACAGCCCTGTGGGAAAGCCTCGAGGGAAAGCCTCGAGGGAAAACCACAGATCTTTGATCCACGCGACGGGAAGCGTGACATTGCTGCTACAGCCTGGAAGGAAAGCGCACGTGCATGCCCCCACTCGAGACGAGGCCTGACTCCCCTGGGGAGACTCCAGAAGTACCCAAAGATCCATGTCAGCCCCTGAGAGGAATCCTCGGTTCCGGCCCTGACTCCACACAAGGTTTTTCGCCCCGGTAATAACGGGAGAGGAATCCCGAGAGGCCCCCTAGCAACACGCCTAGGGACTGGCCTCTCCTGAGGCCACCAGGGCGGGTCCCTGAGGTCCCCGTCGTAACTCGAGAACACCTGCCGCAACTCGAGAAAATCCAGGAAGTTCTCCCTTCCAGGCGAGATGAGGCCTATTTCCGATGAGGCGTCTGGAGACTAATGACACTTAACCTCTGGAACTTCGAAATGGTCTTTCACACCCTTGCTGCAACTCAAGAAGTTCACCGCCATACCCGTCTCCACTCGAGAGGAAGCACGATGGTCCCGCCCACATCCAGAGGAGCCCCGTTTCCCCCTCGTAGCTCGAGATGAGGGATCCTTTCCCTGCTTTCAACGGGAAAGAATTCCCGGCGTTCCCGTCGCATCTCAAGAGGAGGCACTCTCAACAGGAAAGGCGAGAGGAACTCCATGGTCGTACCACCATTCCAAGAGTCCCCCAGATGTATCAGTCCATTCCAGAGGAACCTCTTTGCCCTGCACTGGCTCATCTTTCACGCCGAGGATCGACTCACAACACGGTGGCACTTGGGACAGCCCTGTGGGAAAGCCTCGAGGGAAAGCCTCGAGGGAAAACCACAGATCTTTGATCCACACGACGGGAAGCGTGACATTGCTGCTACAGCCTGGAAGGAAAGTGCACGTGCATGCCCCCACTCGAGACGAGGCCTGACTCCCCTGGGGAGACTCCAGAAGTACCCAAAGATCCATGTCTGCCCCTGAGAGGAATCCTCGGTTCCGGCCCTGACTGCACACAAGGTTTTTGGCCCCGGTATCGACGGGAGGGGAATCCCGAGAGGCCCCCTAGCAACTCGCATGGGGACTGGCCTCTCCTGAGGCCACCATGGCGGGTCCCTGAGGTCCCCGTCGTAACTCGAGAACACCTGCCGCAACTCGAGAAAATCCAGGAAGTTCTCCCTTCCAGGCGAGATGAGGCCTATTTCCGATGAGGCGTCTGGAGACTAATGACACCTAACCTCTGGAACTTCGAAAGGGTCTTTCACACCCTTGCTGCAACTCAAGAAGTTCACTGCCATACCCGTCTCCACTCGAGAGGAAGCACGATGGTCCCGCCCACATCCAGAGGAGCCCCGTTTCCCCCTCGTAGCTCGAGATGAGGGATCCTTTCCCTGCTTTCAACGGGAAAGAATTCCCGGCGTTCCCGTCGCATCTCAAGAGGAGGCACTCTCAACAGGAAAGGCGAGAGGAACTCCATGGTCGTACCACCATTCCAAGAGTCCCCCAGATGTCTCAGTCCATTCCAGAGGAACCTCTTTGCCCTGCACTGGCTCATTTTTCACGCCGAGAATCGACTCACACCACGGTGTCACGTGGGACAGCCCTGTGGGAAAGCCTCGAGGGAAAGCCTCGAGGGAAAACCGCAGATCCTTTGATCCACGCTACGGGAAGCGTGACATTGCTGCTACAGCCTGGAAGGAAAGTGCACGTGCATGCCCCCACACGAGACGAGGCCTGTCTCCCCTGACGAGACTCCAGAAGTACCCAAAGATCCATATCAGTCCCTGAGAGGAATCCTCGGTTCCGGCCCTGACTCCACACAAGGTTTCTGGCCCCTGTATCGACGGGAGAGGAATCCCGAGGGGCCCCCTAGCAACACGCATAGGGACTGGCCTCTCCTGAGGCCACCAGGGCGGGTCCCTGAGGTCCCCGTCGTAACTCGAGAACACCTGCTGCAACTCGAGAAAATCAAGGAAGTTCTCCCTTCCAGGCGAGATGAGGCCTATTTCCGATGAGGCGTCTGGAGACTAATGACACCTAACCTCTGGAACTTCGAAAGGGTCTTTCACAGCCTTGTTGCAACTCAAGAAGTTCACCGCCATACCCGTCTCCACTCGAGAGAAAGCACCATGGTCCCGCCCACATCCAGAGGAGCCCCGTTTCCCCCTCGTAGCTCGAGATGAGGGATCCTTTCCCTGCTTTCAACGGGAAAAAATTCCCGGCGTTCCCGTCGCATCTCAAGAGGAGGCACTCTCAACAGGAAAGGCGAGAGGAACTCCATGGTCGTACCACCATTCCAAGAGTCCCCCAGATGTCTCAGTCCATTCCAGAGGAACCTCTTTGCCCTGCACTGGCTCATCTTTCACGCCGAGGATCGACTCACACCACGGTGGCACGTGGGACAGCCCTGTGGGAAAGCCTCGAGGGAAAACCACACATCATTTGATCCACGCGACGGGAAGCGTGACATTGCTGCTACAGCCTGGAAGGAAAGTGCACGTCCATGCCCCCACTCGAGACGAGGCCTGACTCCCCTGGGGAGACTCCAGAAGTACCCAAAGATCCATGTCAGCCCCTGAGAGGAATCCTCGGTTCCGGCCCTGACTCCACAAAAGATTTTTCGCCCCGGTATCGACGGGAGAGGAATCCCGAGAGGCCCCCTAGCAACTCGCATAGGGACTGGCCTCTCCTGAGGCCACCAGGGCGGGTCCCTGAGGTCCCCGTCGTAACTCGAGAACACCTGCCGCAACTCGAGAAAATCCAGGAAGTTCTCCCTTCCAGGCGAGATGAGGCCTATTTCCGATGAGGCGTCTGGAGACTAATGACACCTTACCTCTGGAACTTCGAAAGGGTCTTTCACAGCCTTGCTGCAACTCAAGAAGTTCACCGCCATACCCGTCTCCACTCGAGAGGAAGCACGATGGTCCCGCCCACATCCAGAGGAGCCCCGTTTCCCCCTCGTAGCTCGAGATGAGGGATCCTTTCCCTGCTTTCAACGGGAAATAATTCCCGGCGTTCCCGTCGCATCTCAAGAGGAGGCACTCTCAACAGGAAAGGCGAGAGGAACTCCATGGTCGTACCACCATTCCAAGAGTGCCCCAGATGTCTCAGTCCATTCCAGAGGAACCTCTTTGCCCTGCATTGGCTCATCTTTCACGCCGAGGATCGACTCACACAACGGTGGCACGTGGGACAGCCCTGTGGGAAAGCCTCGAGGGAAAGCCTCGAGGGAAAACCACAGATCCTTTGATCCACGTGACGGGAAGCGTGACATTGCTGCTACAGCCTGAAAGGAAAGCGCACGTGCATGCCCCCACTCGAGACGAGGCCTGACTCCACTGGGGAGACTTCAGAAGTACCCAAAAATCCATGTCAGCCCCTGAGAGGAATCCTCGGTTCCGGCCCTGACTCCACACAAGGTTTTTGGCCCCAGTATCGACGGGAGAGGAATCCCGAGAGGCCCCCTAGCAACTCGCATGGGGACTGGCCTCTCCGGAGGCCACCAGGGCGGGTCCCTGAGGTCCCCGTCGTAATTTGAGAACACCTGCCGCAACTCGAGAAAATCCAGGAAGTTCTTCCTTCCAGGCGAGATGAGGCCTATTTCCGATGAGGCCTCTGGAGACTAATGACACCAAACCTCTGGAACTTCGAAAGGGTCTTTCACACCCTTGCTGCAACTCAAGAAGTTCACCGCCATACCCGCCTCCACTCGGGAGGAAGCACGATGGTCCCGCCCACATCCAGAGGAGCCCCGTTTCCCCCTCGGAGCTCGAGATGAGGGATCCTTTCCCTGGTTTCAACGGGAAAGAATTCCCGGCGTTCCCGTCGCATCTCAAGAGGAGGCACTCTCAACAGGAAAGGCGAGAGGAACTCCATGGTCGTACCACCATTCCAAGAGTCCCCCAGATGTCTCAGTCCATTCCAGAGGAGCCTCTTTGCCCTGCACTGGCTCATCTTTCACGCCGAGGATCGACTCACAACACGGTGGCACTTGGGACAGCCCTGTGGGAAAGCCTCAAGGGAAAGCCTCGAGGGAAAACCACAGATCCTTTGATCCACGCGACGGGAAGCGTGACATTGCTGCTACAGCCTGGAAGGAAAGCGCACGTGCATGCCCCCACTCGAGACGAGGCCTGACTCCCCTGGGGAGACTCCAGAAGTACCCAAAGATCCATGTCAGCCCCTGAGAGGAATCCTCGGTTCGGGCCCTGACTCCACACAAGCTTTTTGGCCCCGGTATCGACGGGAGAGGAATCCCGAGAGGCCCCCTAGCAACTCGCATGGGGACTGGCCTCTCCTGAGGCCACCAGGGCGGGTCCCTGAGGTCCCCGTCGTAACTCGAGAACACCTGCCGCAACTCGAGAAAATCCAGGAAGTTCTCCCTTCCAGGCGAGATGAGGCCTATTTCCGATGAGGCCTCTGGAGACTAATGACACCAAACCTCTGGAACTTCGAAAGGGTCTTTCACACCCTTGCTGCAACTCAAGAAGTTCACCGCCATACCCGTCTCCACTCGAGAGGAAGCACGATGGTCCCGCCCACATCCAGAGGAGCCCCGTTTCCCCCTCGTAGCTCGAGATGAGGGATCCTTTCCCTGCTTTCAACGGGAAAGTATTCCCGGCGTTCCCGTCGCATCTCAAGAGGAGGCACTCTCAACAGGAAAGGCGAGAGGAACTCCATGGTCGTACCACCATTCCAAGAGTCCCCCAGATGTCTCAGTCCATTCCAGAGGAACCTCTTTGCCCTGCACTGGCTCATCTTTCACGCCGAGGATCGACTCACACCACGGTGGCACGTGGGACAGCCCTGTGGGAAAGCCTCGAGGGAAAGCCTCGAGGGAAAACCACAGATCCTTTGATCCAAGCGACGGGAAGCGTGACATTGCTGCTAAAGCCTGGAAGGAAAGCGCACGTGCATGCCCCCACTCGAGACGAGGCCTGACTCCCCTGGGGAGACTCCAGAAGTACCCAAAGATCCATGTCAGCCCCTGAGAGGAATCCTCGGTTCCGGCCCTGACTCCACACAAGCTTTTTGGCCCCGGTATCGACGGGAGAGGAATCCCGAGAGGCCCCCTAGCAACTCGCATGGGGACTGGCCTCTCCTGAGGCCACCAGGGCGGGTCCCTGAGGTCCCCGTCGTAACTCGAGAACACCTGCCGCAACTCGAGAAAATCCAGGAAGTTCTCCCTTCCAGGCGAGATGAGGCCTATTTCCGATGAGGCCTCTGGAGACTAATGACACCAAACCTCTGGAACTTCGAAAGGGTCTTTCACACCCTTGCTGCAACTCAAGAAGTTCACCGCCATACCCGTCTCCACTCGAGAGGAAGCACGATGGTCCCGCCCACATCCAGAGGAGCCCCGTTTCCCCCTCGTAGCTCGAGATGAGGGATCCTTTCCCTGCTTTCAACGGGAAAGTATTCCCGGCGTTCCCGTCGCATCTCAAGAGGAGGCACTCTCAACAGGAAAGGCGAGAGGAACTCCATGGTCGTACCACCATTCCAAGAGTGCCCCAGATGTCTCAGTCCATTCCAGAGGAACCTCTTTGCCCTGCACTGGCTCATCTTTCACGCCGAGGATCGACTCACACCACGGTGGCACGTGGGACAGCCCTGTGGGAAAGCCTCGAGGGAAAGCCTCGAGGGAAAACCACAGATCCTTTGATCCACGCGACGGGAAGCGTGACATTGCTGCTACAGCCTGGAAGGAAAGCGCACGTGCATGCCCCCACTCGAGACGAGGCCTGACTCCCCTGGGGAGACTCCAGAAGTACCCAAAGATCCATGTCAGCCCATGAGAGGAATCCTCGGATCCGGCCCTGACTCCACACAAGGTTTTTGGCCCCAGTATCGACGGGAGAGGAATCCCGAGAGGCCCCCTAACAACTCGCATGGGGACTGGCCTCTCCTGAGGCCACCAGGGCGGGTCCCTGAGGTCCCCGTCGTAACTCGAGAACACCTGCCGCAACTCGAGAAAATCCAGGAAGTTCTCCCTTCCAGGCGAGATGAGGCCTATTTACGATGAGGCGTCTGGAGACTAATGACACCTAACCTCTGGAACTTCGAAAGGGTCTTTCACACCCTTGCTGCAACTCAAGAAGTTCACCGCCATACCCGTCTCCACTCGAGAGGAAGCACGATGGTCCCGCCCACATCCAGAGGAGCCCCGTTTCCCCCTCGTAGCTCGAGATGAGGGATCCTTTCCCTGCTTTCAACGGGAAAGAATTCCCGGCGTTCCCGTCGCATCTCAAGAGGAGGCACTCTCAACAGGAAAGGCGAGAGGAACTCCATGGTCGTACCACCATTCCAAGAGTCCCCCAGATGTCTCAGTCCATTCCAGAGGAACCTCTTTGCCCTGCACTGGCTCATCTTTCACGCCGAGGATCGACTCACAACACGGTGGCACGTGGGACAGCCCTGTGGGAAAGCCTCGAGGGAAAGCCTCGAGGGAAAACCACAGATCCTTTGATGCACGCGACGGGAAGCGTGACATTGCTGCTACAGCCTGGAAGGAAAGCGCACGTGCATGCCCCCACTCGAGACGAGGCCTGACTCCCCTGGGGAGACTCCAGAAGTACCCAAAGATCCATGTCAGCCCCTGAGAGGAATCCTCGGTTCCGGCCCTGACTCCACACAAGGTTGTTGGCCCCGGTATCGACGGGAGAGGAATCCCGAGAGGCCCCCTAGCAACTCGCATGGGGACTGGCCTCTCCTGAGGTTACCAGGGCGGGTCCCTGAGGTCCCCGTCGAAACTCGAGAACACCTGCCGCAACTCGAGAAAATCCAGGAAGTTCTCCCTTCCAGGCGAGATGAGGCCTATTTCCGATGAGGCGTCTGGAGACTAATGACACCTAACCTCTGGAACTTCGAAAGGGTCTTTCACACCCTTGCTGCAACTCAAGAAGTTCACCGCCATACCCGTCTCCACTCGAGAGGAAGCACGATGGTCCCGCCCACATCCAGAGGAGCCCCGATTCCCCCTCATAGCTCGAGATGAGGGATCCTTTCCCTGCTTTCAACGGGAAAGAATTCCCGGCGTTCCCGTCGCATCTCAAGAGGAGGCACTCTCAACAGGAAAGGCGAGAGGAACTCCATGGTCGTACCACCATTCCAAGAGTCCCCCAGATGTCTCAGTCCATTCCAGAGGAAACTTTTTGCCCTGCACTGGCTCATCTTTCACGCCGAGGATCGACTCACACCACGGTGGCACGTGGGACAGCCCTGTGGGAAAGCCTCGAGGGAAAGCCTCGAGGGAAAACCACAGATCCTTTGATCCAAGCGACGGGAAGCGTGACATTGCTGCTAAAGCCTGGAAGGAAAGCGCACGCGCATGCCCCCACTCGAGACGAGGCCTGACTCCCCTGGGGAGACTCCAGAAGTACCCAAAGATCCATGTCAGCCCCTGAGAGGAATCCTCGGTTCCGGCCCTGACTCCACACAAGGTTTTTGGCCCCAATATCGACGGGAGAGGAATCCCGAGAGGCCCCCTAACAACTCGCATGGGGACTGGCCTCTCCTGAGGCCACCAGGGCGGGTCCCTGAGGTCCCCGTCGTAACTCGAGAACACCTGCCGCAACTCGAGAAAATCCAGGAAGTTCTCCCTTCCAGGCGAGATGAGGCCTATTTCCGATGAGGCGTCTGGAGATTAATGACACCTAACCTCTGGAACTTCGAAAGGGTCTTTCACACCCTTGCTGCAACTCAAGAAGTTCAACGCCATACCCGTCTCCACTCGAGAGGAAGCACGATGGTCCCGCCCACATCCAGAGGAGCCCCGTTTCCCCCTCGTAGCTCGAGATGAGGGATCCTTTCCCTGCTTTCAACGGGAAAGAATTCCCGGCTTTCCCGTCGCATCTCAAGATGAGGCACTCTCAACAGGAAAGGCGAGAGGAACTCCATGGTCGTACCACCATTCCAAGAGTCCCCCAGATGTCTCAGTCCATTCCAGAGGAACCTCTTTGCCCTGCACTGGCTCATTTTTCACGCCGAGAATCGACTCACACCACGGTGTCACGTGGGACAGCCCTGTGGGAAAGCCTCGAGGGAAAGCCTCGAGGGAAAACCGCAGATCCTTTGATCCACGCGACGGGAAGCGTGACATTGCTGCTACAGCCTGGAAGGAAAGTGCACGTGCATGCCCCCACACGAGACGAGGCCTGTCTCCCCTGGCGAGACTCCAGAAGTACCCAAAGATCCATATCAGTCCCTGAGAGGAATCCTCGGTACCGGCCCTGACTCCACACAAGGTTTTTGGCCCCGGTATCGACGGGAGAGGAATCCCGACGGGCCCCCTAGCAACACGCATAGGGACTGGCCTCTCCTGAGGCCAACAGGGCGGGTCCCTGAGGTCCCCGTCGTAACTCGAGAACACCTGCCGCAACTCGAGAAAATCAAGGAAGTTCTCCCTTCCAGGCGAGATGAGGCCTATTTCCGATGAGGCGTCTGGAGACTAATGACACCTAACCTCTGGAAATTCGAAAGGGTCTTTCACACCCTTGCTGCAACTCAAGAAGTTCACCGCCATACCCGTCTCCACTCGAGAGAAAGCACGATGGTCCCGCCCACATCCAGAGGAGCCCCGTTTCCCCCTCGAAGCTCGAGATGAGGGATCCTTTCCCTGCTTTCAACGGGAAAGTATTCCCGGCGTTCCCGTCGCATCTCAAGAGGAGGCACTCTCAACAGGAAAGGCGAGAGGAACTCCATGGTCGTACCACCATTCCAAGAGTCCCCCAGATGTCTCAGTCCATTCCAGAGGAACCTCTTTGCCCTGCACTGGCTCATCTTTCACGCCGAGGATCGACTCACAACACGGTGGCACGTGGGACAGCCCTGTGGGAAAGCCTCGAGGGAAAGCCTCGAGGGAAAACCACAGCTCCTTTGATCCACGCGACGGGAAGCGTGACATTGCTGCTACAGCCTGGAAGGAAAGCGCACGTGCATGCCCCCACTCGAGACGAGGCCTGACTCCCCTGGGGAGACTCCAGAAGTACCCAAAGATCCATGTCAGCCCATGAGAGGAATCCTCGGTTCCGGCCCTGACTCCACACAAGCTTTTTGGCCCCGGTATCGACGGGAGAGGAATCCCGAGAGGCCCCCTAGCAACTCGCATGGGGACTGGCCTCTCCTGAGGTTACCAGGGCGGGTCCCTGAGGTCCCCGTCGAAACTCGAAAACACCTGCCGCAACTCGAGAAAATCCAGGAAGTTCTCCCTTCCAGGCGAGATGAGGCCTATTTCCGATGAGGCGTCTGGAGACTAATGACACCTAACCTCTGGAACTTCGAAAGGGTCTTTCACACCCTTGCTGCAACTCAAGAAGTTCACCGCCATACCCGTCTCCACTCGAGAGGAAGCACGATGGTCCCGCCCACATCCAGAGGAGCCCCGTTTCCCCCTCGTAGCTCGAGATGAGGGATCCTTTCCCTGCTTTCAACGGGAACGAATTCCCGGCGTTCCCGTCGCATCTCAAGAGGAGGCACTCTCAACAGGAAAGGCGAGAGGAACTCCATGGTCGTACCACCATTCCAAGAGTCCCCCAGATGTCTCAGTCCATTCCAGAGGAACCTCTTTGCCCTGCACTGGCTCATCTTTCACGCCGAGAATCGACTCACACCACGGTGTCACGTGGGACAGCCCTGTGGGAAAGCCTCGAGGGAAAACCGCAGATCCTTTGATCCACGCGACGGGAAGCGTGACATTGCTGCTACAGCCTGGAAGGAAAGTGCACGTGCATGCCCCCACACGAGACGAGGCCTGTCTCCCCTGGCGAGACTCCAGAAGTACCCAAAGATCCATATCAGTCCCTGAGAGGAATCCTCGGTTCCGGCCCTGACTCCACACAAGGTTTTTGGCCCCGGTATCGACGGGAGAGGAATCCCGACGGGCCCCCTAGCAACACGCATAGGGACTGGCCTCTCCTGAGGCCAACAGGGCGGGTCCCTGAGGTCCCCGTCGTAACTCGAGAACACCTGCCGCAACTCGAGAAAATCAAGGAAGTTCTCCCTTCCAGGCGAGATGAGGCCTATTTCCGATGAGGCGTCTGGAGACTAATGACACCTAACCTCTGGAACTTCGAAAGGGTCTTTCACACCCTTTCTGCAACTCAAGAAGTTCACCGCCATACCCGTCTCCACTCGAGAGAAAGCACGATGGTCCCGCCCACATCCAGAGGAGCCCCGTTTCCCCCTCGTAGCTCGAGATGAGGGATCCTTTCCCTGCTTTCAACGGGAAAAAATTCCCGGCGTTCCCGTCGCATCTCAAGAGGAGGCACTCTCAACAGGAAAGGCGAGAGGAACTCCATGGTCGTACCACCATTCCAAGAGTCCCCCAGATGTCTCAGTCCATTCCAGAGGAACCTCTTTGCCCTGCACTGGCTCATCTTTCACGCCGAGGATCGACTCACACCACGGTGGCACGTGGGACAGCCCTGTGGGAAAGCCTCGAGGGAAAACCACAGATCCTTTGATCCACGCGACGGGAAGCGTGACATTGCTGCTACAGCCTGGAAGGAAAGTGCACGTGCATGCCCCCACTCGAGACGAGGCCTGACTCCCCTGGGGAGACTCCAGAAGTACCCAAAGATCCATGTCAGCCCCTGAGAGGAATCCTCGGTTCCGGCCCTGACTCCACACAAGGTTTTTGGCCCCGGTATCGACGGGAGAGGAATCCCGAGAGGCCCCCTAGCAACTCGCATAGGGACTGGCCTGTCCTGAGGCCACCAGGGCGGGTCCCTGAGGTCCCCTTCGTAACTCGAGAACACCTGCCGCAACTCGAGAAAATCCAGGAAGTTCTCCCTTCCAGGCGAGATGAGGCCTATTTCCGATGAGGCGTCTTGAGACTAATGACACCTAACCTCTGGAACTTCGAAAGGGTCTTTCACAGCCTTGCTGCAACTCAAGAAGTTCACCACCATACCCGTCTCCACTAGAGAGGAAGCACGATGGTCCCGCCCACATCCAGAGGAGCCCCGTTTCCCCCTCGTAGCTCGAGATGAGGGATCCTTTCCCTGCTTTCAACGGGAAAGAATTCCCGGCGTTCCCGTCGCGTCTCAAGAGGAGGCACTCTCAACAGGAAAGGCGAGAGGAACTCCATGGTCGTACCACCATTCCAAGAGTCCCCCAGATGTCTCAGTCCATTCCAGAGGAACCTCTTTGCCCTGCACTGGCTCATCTTTCACGCCGAGTATCGACTCACACCACGGTTTCAAGTGGGACAGCCCTGTGGGAAAGCCTCGAGGGAAAGCCTCGAGGGAAAACCACAGATCCTTTGATCCACGCGACGGGAAGCGTGACATTGCTGCTACAGCCTGGAAGGAAAGTGCACGTGCATGCCCCCACTCGAGACGAGGCCTGACTCCCCTGGGGAGACTCCAGAAGTACCCAAAGATCCATGTCAGCCCCTGAGAGGAATCCTCGGTTCCGGCCCTGACTCCACACAAGGTTTTTGGCCCCGGTATCAACGGGAGAGGAATCCCGAGAGGCCCCCTAGCAATTCGCCTAGGGACTGGCCTTTCCTGAGGCCACCAGGGCGGGTCCCTGAGGTCCCCGTCGTAACTCGAGAACACCGGCCGCAACTCGAGAAAATCCAGGAAGTTCTCCCTTCCAGGCGAGATGAGGCCTATTTCCTATGAGGCTTCTGGAGACTAATGACACCTAACCTCTGGAACTTCGAAAGGGTCTTTCACACCCTTGCTGCAACTCAAGAAGTTCACCGCCATACCCGTCTCCACTCGAGAGGAAGCACGATGGTCCCGCCCACATCCAGAGGAGCCCCGTTTCCCCCTCGTAGCTCGAGATGAGGGATCCTTTCCCTGCTTTCAACGGGAAAGAATTCCCGGCGTTCCCGTCGCATCTCAAGAGGAGGCACTCTCAACAGGAAAGGCGAGAGGAACTCCATGGTCGTACCACCATTCCAAGAGTCCCCCAGATGTCTCAGTCCATTCCAGAGGAACCTCTTTGCCCTGCACTGGCTCATCTTTCACGCCGAGGATCGACTCACACCACGGTGGCACGTGGGACAGCCCTGTGGGAAAGCCTCGAGGGAAAGCCTCGAGGGAAAACCACAGATCCTTTGATCCAAGCGACGGGAAGCGTGACATTGCTGCTAAAGCCTGGAAGGAAAGCGCACGCGCATTCCCCCACTCGAGACGAGGCCTGACTCCCCTGGGGAGACTCCAGAAGTACCCAAAGATCCATGTCAGCCCCTGAGAGGAATCCTCGGTTCCGGCCCTGACTCCACACAAGCTTTTTGGCCCCGGTATCGACGGGAGAGGAATCCCGAGAGGCCCCCTAGCAACTCGCATGGGGACTGGCCTCTCCTGAGGCCACCAGGGCGGGTCCCTGAGTTCCCCGTCGTAACTTAAGAACACCTGCCGCAACTCGAGAAAATCCAGGAAGTTCTCCCTTCCAGGCGAGATGAGGCCTATTTCCGATGAGGCGTCTGGAGACTAATGACACCTAACCTCTGGAACTTTGAAAGGGTCTTTCACACCCTTGCTGCAACTCAAGAAGTTCTCCCCCATACCCGTCTCCACTCGAGAGGAAGCACGATGGTCCCGCCCACATCCAGAGGAGCCCCGTTTTCCCCTCGGTGCTCGAGATGAGGGAACCTTTCCCTGCTTTCAACGGGAAAGAATTCCCGGCGTTCCCGTCGCATCTCAAGAGGAGGCACTCTCAACAGGAAAGGCGAGAGGATCTCCATGGTCGTACCACCATTCCAAGAGTCCCCCAGATGTCTCAGTCCATTCCAGAGGAACCTCTTTGCCCTGCACTGGCTCATCTTTCACGCCGAGGATCGACTCACACCACGGTGGCACGTGGGACAGCCCTGTGGGAAAGCCTCGAGGGAAAGCCTCGAGGGAAAACCACAGATCCTTTGATCCACGCGACGGGAAGCGTGACATTGCTACTACAGCCTGGAAGGAAAGCGCACGTGCATGCCCCCACTCGAGACGAGGTCTGACTCCACTGGGGAGACTCCAGAAGTACCCAAAGATCCATGTCAGCCCCTGAGAGGAATCCTCGGTTCCGGCCCTGACTCCACACAAGGTTTTTGGCCCCGGTATCGACGGGAGAGGAATCCCGAGAGGCCCCCTATCAACTCGCATGGGGACTGGCCTCTCCTGAGGCCACCAGGGCGGGTCCCTGAGGTCCCCGTCGTAACTCGAGAACACCTGCCGCAACTCGAGAAAATCCAGGAAGTTCTCCCTTCCAGGCGAGATGAGGCCTATTTCCGATGAGGCCTCTGGAGACTATTGACACCAAACCTCTGGAACTTCGAAAGGGTCTTTCACACCCTTGCTGCAACTCAAGAAGTTCACCGCCATACCCGTCTCCACTCGAGAGGAAGCACGATGGTCCCGCCCACATCCAGAGGAGCCCCGTTTCCCCCTCGTAGCTCGAGATGAGGGATCCTTTCCCTGGTTTCAACGGGAAAGAATTCCCGGCGTTCCCGTCGCATCTCAAGAGGAGGCACTCTCAACAGGAAAGGCGAGAGGAACTCCATGGTCGTTCCACCATTCCAAGAGTCCCCCAGATGTCTCAGTCCATTCCAGAGGAACCTCTTTGCCCTGCACTGGCTCATCTTTCACGCCGAGGATCGACTCACACCACGGTGGCACCTGGGACAGCCCTGTGGGAAAGCCTCGTGGGAAAGCCTCGAGGGAAAACCACAGATCCTTTGATCCACGCGACGGGAAGCGTGACATTGCTGCTACAGCCTGGAAGGAAAGCGCACGTGCATGCCCCCACTCGAGACGAGGCCTGACTCCCCTGGGGAGACTCCAGAAGTACCCAAAGATCCATGTCAGCCCCTGAGAGGAATCCTCGGTTCCGGCCCTGACTCCACACAAGCTTTTTGGCCCCGGTATCGACTGGAGAGGAATCCCGAGAGGCCCCCTAGCAACTCGCATGGGGACTGGCCTCTCCTGAGGCCACCAGGGCCGGTCCCTGAGGTCCCCGTCGTTACTCGAGAACACCTGCCACAACTCGAGAAAATCCAGGAAGTTCTCCCTTCCAGGCGAGATGAGGCTTATTTCCGATGAGGCGTCTGCAGACTAATGACACCTAACCTCTGGAACTTCGAAAGGGTCTTTCACACCCTTGCTGCAACTCAAGAAGTTCACCACCATACCCGTCTCCACTCGAGAGGAAGCACGATGGTCCCGACCACATCCAAAGGAACCCCGTTTCCCCCTCGTAGCTCGAGATGAGGGATCCTTTCCCTGCTTTCAACGGGAAAGAATTCCCTGCGTTCCCGTCGCATCTCAAGAGGAGGCACTCTCAACAGGAAAGGCGAGAGGAACTCCATGGTCGTACCACCATTCCAAGAGTCCCCCAGATGTCTCAGTCCATTCCAGAGGAAGCTCTTTGCCCTGCACTGGCTCATCTTTCACGCCGAGGATCGACTCACACCACGGTGGCACGTGGTACAGCCCTGTGGGAAAGCCTCGAGGGAAAACCACACATCATTTGATCCACGCGACGGGAAGCGTGACATTGCTGCTACAGCCTGGAAGGAAAGTGCACGTGCATGACCCCACTCGAGACGAGGCCTGACTCCCCTGGGGAGACTCCAGAAGTACCCAAAGATCCATGTCAGCCCCTGAGAGGAATCCTCGGTTCCGGCCCTGACTCCACACAAGGTTTTTGGCCCCGGTATCGACGGGAGAGGAATCCCGAGAGGCCCCCTAGCAACTCGCATAGGGACTGGCTTCTCCTGAGGCCACCAGGGCGGGTCCTTGAGGTCCCCGTCGTAACTCGAGAACACCTGCTGCAACTCGAGAAAATCCAGGAAGTTCTCCCTTCCAGGCGAGATGAGGCCTATTTCCGATGAGGCGTCTGGAGACTAATGACACCTAACCTCTGGAACTTCGAAAGGGTCTTTCACAGCCTTGCTGCAACTCAAGAAGTTCACCATCATACCCGTCTCCACTAGAGAGGAAGCACGATGGTCCCGCCCACATCCAGAGGAGCCCCGTTTCCCCCTCGTAGCTCGAGATGAGGGATCCTTTCCCTGCTTTCAACGGGATAGAATTCCCGGCGTTCCCGTCGCATCTCAAGAGGAGGCACTCTCAACAGGAAAGGCGAGAGGAACTCCATGGTCGTACCACCATTCCAAGAGTCCCCCAGATGTCTCAGTCCATTCCAGAGGAACCTCTTTGCCCTGCACTGGCTCATCTTTCACGCCGAGGATCGACTCACACCACGGTGGCACGTGGGACAGCCCTGTGGGAAAGCCTCGAGGGAAAGCCTCGAGGGAAAACCACAGATCCTTTGATCCACGCGACGGGAAGCGTGACATTGCTGCTACAGCCTGGAAGGAAAGCGCACGTGCATGCCCCCACTCGAGACGAGGCCTGACTCCCCTGGGGAGACTCCAGAAGTACCCAAAGTTCCATGTCAGCCCCTGAGAGGAATCCTCGGTTCCGGCCCTGAATCCACACAAGGTTTTTGGCCCCGGTATCAACGGGAGAGGAATCCCGAGAGGCCCCCTAGCAACTCGCCTAGGGACTGGCCTTTCCTGAGGCCACCAGGGCGGGTCCCTGAGTTCCCCGTCGTAACTCGAGAACACCTGCCGCAACTCGAGAAAATCCAGGAAGTTCTCCCTTCTAGGCGAGATGAGGCCTATTTCCGATGAGGCCTCTGGAGACTAATGACACCTAACCTCTGGAACTTCGAAAGGGTCTTTCACACCCTTGCTGCAACTCAAGAAGTTCACCGCCATTCCCGTCTCCACTAGAGAGGAAGCACGATGGTCCCGCCCACATCCAGAGGAGCCCCGTTTCCCCCTCGTAGCTCGAGATGAGGGATCCTTTCCCTGCTTTCAACGGGAAAGAATTCCCGGCGTTCCCGTCGCATCTCAAGAGGAGGCACGCTCAACAGGAAAGGCGAGAGGAACTCCATGGTCGTACCACCATTCCAAGAGTCCCCCAGATGTCTCAGTCCATTCCAGAGGAACCTCTTTGCCCTGCACTGGCTCATCTTTCACGCCGAGGATCGACTCACACCACGGTGGCACGTGGGACAGCCCTGTGGGAAAGCCTCGAGGGAAAGCCTCGAGGGAAAACCACATATCCTTTGATCCACGTGACGGGAAGCGTGACATTGCTGCTACAGCCTGAAAGGAAAGCGCACGTGCATGCCCCCACTCGAGACGAGGCCTGACTCCACTGGGGAGACTCCAGAAGTACCCAAAGATCCATGTCAGCCCCTGAGAGGAATCCTCGGTTCCGGCCCTGACTCCACACAAGCTTTTTGGCCCCGGTATCGACGGGAGAGGAATCCCGAGAGGCCCCCTAGCAACTCGCATGGGGACTGGCCTCTCCTGAGGCCACCAGGGCGGGTTCCTGAGGTCCCCGTCGAAACTCGAGAACACCTGCCGCAACTCGAGAAAATCCAGGAAGTTCTCCCTTCCAGGCGAGATGAGGCCTATTTCCGATGAGGCGTCTGGAGTCTAATGACACCTAACCTCTGGAACTTTGAAAGGGTCTTTCACACCCTTGTTGCAACTCAAGAAGTTCACCGCCATACCCGTCTCCACTCGAGAGGAAGCACGATGGTCCCGCCCACATCCAGAGGAGCCCCGTTTCCCCCTCGTAGCTCGAGATGAGGGATCCTTTCCCTGCTTTCAACGGGAAAGAATTCCCGGCGTTCCCGTCGCATCTCAAGAGGAGGCACTCTCAACAGGAAAGGCGAGAGGAACTCCATGGTCGTACCACCATTCCAAGAGTCCCCCAGATGTCTCAGTCCATTCCAGAGGAACCTCTTTGCCCTGCACTGGCTCATCTTTCACGCCGAGGATCGACTCACACCACGGTGGCACGTGGGACAGCCCTGTGGGAAAGCCTCGAGGGAAAGCCTCGAGGGAAAACCACAGATCCTTTGATCCAAGCGACGGGAAGCGTGACATTGCTGCTAAAGCCTGGAAGGAAAGCGCACGCGCATGCCCCCACTCGAGACGAGGCCTGACTCCCCTGGGGAGACTCCAGAAGTACCCAAAGATCCATGTCAGCCCCTGAGAGGAATCCTCGGTTCCGGCCCTGACTCCACACAAGGTTTTTGGCCCCGGTATCGACGGGAGAGGAATCCCGAGAGGCCCCCTAACAACTCGCATGGGGACTGGCCTCTCCTGAGGCCACCAGGGCGGGTCCCTGAGGTCCCCGTCGTAACTCGAGAACACCTGCCGCAAATCGAGAAAATCCAGGAAGTTCTCCCTTCCAGGCGAGATGAGGCCTATTTCCGATGAGGCGTCTGGAGACTAATGACACCTAACCTCTGGAACTTCGAAAGGGTCTTTCACACCCTTGCTGCAACTCAAGAAGTTCACCGCCATACCCGTGTCCACTCAAGAGGAAGCACGATGGTCCCGCCCACATCCAGAGGAGCCCCGTTTCCCCCTCGTAGCTCGAGATGAGGGATCCTTTCCCTGCTTTCAACGGGAAAGAATTCCCGGCGTTCCCGTCGCATCTCAAGAGGAGGCACTCTCAACAGGAAAGGCGAGAGGAACTCCATGGTCGTACCACCATTCCAAGAGTCCCCCAGATGTCTCAGTCCATTCCAGAGGAACCTCTTTGCCCTGCACTGGCTCATTTTTCACGCCGAGAATCGACTCACACCACGGTGTCACGTGGGACAGCCCTGTGGGAAAGCCTCGAGGGAAAGCCTCGAGGGAAAACCGCAGATCCTTTGATCCACGCGACGGGAAGCGTGACATTGCTGCTACAGCCTGGAAGGAAAGTGCACGTGCATGCCCCCACACGAGACGAGGCCTGTCTCCCCTGGCGAGTCTCCAGAAGTACCCAAAGATCCATATCAGTCCCTGAGAAGAATCCTCGGTTCCGGCCCTGACTCCACACAAGGTTTTTGGCCCCGATATCGACGGGAGAGGAATCCCGAGGGGCCCCCTAGCAACACGCATAGGGTCTGGCCTCTCCTGAGGCCAACAGGCGGGTCCCTGAGGTCCCCGTCGTAACTCGAGAACACCTGCCGCAACTCGAGAAAATCAAGGAAGTTCTCCCTTCCAGGCGAGATGAGGCCTATTTCCGATGAGGCGTCTGGAGACTAATGACACCTAACCTCTGGAACTTCGAAATGGTCTTTCACACCCTTGCTGCAACTCAAGAAGTTCACCGCCATACCCGTCTCCACTCGAGAGAAAGCACGATGGTCCCGCCCACATCCAGAGGAGCCCCGTTTCCCCCTCGTAGCTCGAGATGAGGGATCCTTTCCCTGCTTTCAACGGCAAAAAATTCCCGGCGTTCCCGTCGCATCTCAAGAGGAGGCACTCTCAACAGGAAAGGCGAGAGGAACTCCATGGTCGTACCACCATTCCAAGAGTCCCCCAGATGTCTCAGTCCATTCCAGAGGAACCTCTTTGCCCTGCACTGGCTCATCTTTCACGCCGAGGATCGACTCACACCACGGTGGCACGTGGGACAGCCCTGTGGGAAAGCCTCGAGGGAAAACCACACATCATTTGATCCACGCGACGGGAAGCGTGACATTGCTGCTACAGCCTGGAAGGAAAGTGCACGTCCATGCCCCCACTCGAGACGAGGCCTGACTCCCCTGGGGAGACTCCAGAAGTACCCAAAGATCCATGTCAGCCCCTGAGAGGAATCCTCGGTTCCGGCCCTGAATCCACACAAGGTTTTTGGCCCCGGTATCGACGGGAAAGGAATCCCGAGAGGCCCCCTAGCAACTCGCATAGGGACTGGCCTCTCCTGAGGCCACCAGGGCGGGTCCCTGAGGTCCCCGTCGTAACTCGAGAACACCTGCCGCAACTCGAGAAAATCCAGGAAGTTCTCCCTTCCAGGCGAGATGAGGCCTATTTCCGATGAGGCGTCTGGAGACTAATGACACCTAACCTCTGGAACTTCGAAAGGGTCTTTCACAGCCTTGCTGCCACTCAAGAAGTTCACCATCATACCCGTCTCCACTAGAGAGGAAGCACGATGGTCCCGCCCACATCCAGAGGAGCCCCGTTTCCCCCTCGTAGCTCGAGATGAGGGATCCTTTCCCTGCTTTCAACGGGAAAGAATTCCCGGCGTTCCCGTCGCATCTCAAGAGGAGGCACTCTCAACAGGAAAGGCGAGAGGAACTCCATGGTCGTACCACCATTCCAAGAGTCCCCCAGATGTCTCAGTCCATTCCAGAGGAACCTCTTTGCCCTGCACTGGCTCATCTTTCACGCCGAGGATCGACTCACACCACGGTGGCACGTGGGACAGCCCTGTGGGAAAGCCTCGAGGGAAAGCCTCGAGGGAAAACCACAGATCCATTGATCCACGCGACGGGAAGCGTGACATTGCTGCTACAGCCTGGAAGGAAAGCGCACGTGCATGCCCCCAATCGAGACGAGGCCTGACTCCCCTGGGGAGACTCCAGAAGTACCCAAAGATCCATGTCAGCCCCTGAGAGGAATCCTCGGTTCCGGCCCTGACTCCACACAAGGTTTTTGGCCCCGGTATCAACGGGAGAGGAATCCCGAGATGCCCCCTAGCAACTCGCCTAGGGACTGGCCTCTCCTGAGGCCACCAGGGCGGGTCCCTGAGGTCCCCGTCGTAACTCGAGAACACCTGCCGCAACTCGAGAAAAGCCAGGAAGTTCTCCCTTCCAGGCGAGATGAGGCCTATTTCCGATGAGGCCTCTGGAGACTAATGACACCTAACCTCTGGAACTTCGAAAGGGTCTTTCACACCCTTGCTGCAACTCAAGAAGTTCACCGCCATACCCGTCTCCACTAGAGAGGAAGCACGATGGTCCCGCCCACATCCAGAGGAGCCCCGTTTCCCCCTCGTAGCTCGAGATGAGGGATCCTTTCCCTGCTTTCAACGGGAAAGAATTCCCGGCGTTCCCGTCGCATCTCAAGAGGAGGCACTCTCAACAGGAAAGGCGAGAGGAACTCCATGGTCGTACCACCATTCCAAGAGTCCCCCAGATGTCTCAGTCCATTCCAGAGGAACCTCTTTGCCCTGCACTGGCTCATCTTTCACGCCGAGGATCGACTCACACCACGGTGGCACGTGGGACAGCCCTGTGGGAAAGCCTCGAGGGAAAACCACAGATCCTTTGATCCACGCGACGGGAAGCGTGACATTGCTGCTACAGCCTGGAAGGAAAGTGCACGTGCATGCCCCCACTCGAGACGAGGCCTGACTCCCCTGGGGAGACTCCAGAAGTACCCAAAGATCCATGTCAGCCCCTGAGAGGAATCCTCGGTTCCGGCCCTGACTCCACACAAGGTTTTTGGCCCCGGTATCGACGGGAGAGGAATCCCGAGAGGCCCCCTAGCAACTCACATGGGGACTGGCCTCTCCTGAGGCCACCAGGGCGGGTCCCTGAGGTCCCCGTCGTAACTCGAGAACACCTGCCGCAACTCGAGAAAATCCAGGAAGTTCTCCCTTCCAGGCGAGATGAGGCCTATTTCCGATGAGGCGTCTGGAGACTAATGACACCTAACCTCTGGAACTTCGAAAGGGTCTTTCACACCCTTGCTGCAACTCAAGAAGTTCTCCGCCATACCCGTCTCCACTCGAGAGGAAGCACGATGGTCCCGCCCACATCCAGAGGAGCCCCGTTTTCCCCTCGGTGCTCGAGATGACGGATCCTTTCCCTGCTTTCAACGGGAAAGAATTCCCGGCGTTCCCGTCGCATATCAATAGGAGGCACTCTCAACAGGAAAGGCGAGAGGATCTCCATGGTCGTACCACCATTCCAAGAGTCCCCCAGATGTCTCAGTCCATTCCAGAGGAACCTCTTTGCCCTGCACTGGCTCATCTCTCACGCCGAGGATCGACTCACACCACGGTGGCACGTGAGACAGCCCTGTGGGAAAGCGTCGAGGGAAAGACTCGAGGGAAAACCACAGATCCTTTGATCCACGCCACGGGAAGCGTGACATTGCTGCTACAGCCTGGAAGGAAAGCGCACGTGCATGCCCCCACTCGAGACGAGGCCTGACTCCCCTGGGGAGACTCCAGAAGTACCCAAAGATCCATGTCAGCCCCTGAGAGGAATCCTCGGTTCCGGCCCTGACTCCACACAAGGTTTTTGGCCCCGGTATCGACGGGAGAGGAATCCCGAGAGGCCCCCTAACAACTCGCATGGGGACTGGCCTCTCCTGAGGCCACCAGGGCGGGTCCCTGAGGTCCCCGTCGTAACTCGAGAACACCTGCCGCAACTCGAGAAAATCCAGGAAGTTCTCCCTTCCAGGCGAGATGAGGCCTATTTCCGATGAGGCGTCTGGAGACTAATGACACCTAACCTCTGGAACTTCGAAAGGGTCTTTCACACCCTTGCTGCAACTCAAGAAGTTCACCGCCATACCCGTCTCCACTCGAGAGGAAGCACGATGGTCCCGCCCACATCCAGAGGAGCCCCGTTTCCCCCTCGTAGCTCGAGATGAGGGATCCTTTCCCTGCTTTCAACGGGAAAGAATTCCCGGCGTTCCCGTCGCATCTCAAGAGGAGGCACTCTCAACAGGAAAGGCGAGAGGAACTCCATGGTCGTACCACCATTCCAAGAGTCCCCCAGATGTCTCAGTCCATTCCAGAGGAACCTCTTTGCCCTGCACTGGCTCATCTTTCCCGCCGAGGATCGACTCACACCACGGTGGAACGTGGGACAGCCCTGTGGGAAAGCCTCGAGGGAAAGCCTCGAGGGAAAACCACAGATCCTTTGATCCACGCGACGGGAAGCGTGACATTGCTGCTACAGCCTGGAAGGAAAGCGCACGTGCATGCCCGCACTCGAGACGAGGCCTGACTCCCCTGGGGAGACTCCAGAAGTACCCAAAGATCCATGTCAGCCCCTGAGAGGAATCCTCGGTTCCGGCCCTGACTCCACACAAGGTTTTTGGCCCCGGTATCAACGGGAGAGGAATCCCGAGAGGCCCCCTAGCAACTCGCCTAGGGACTGGCCTTTCCTGAGGCCACCAGGGCGGGTCCCTGAGGTCCCCGTCGTAACTCGGGAACACCTGCCGCAACTCGAGAAAATCCAGGAAGTTCTCCCTTCCAGGCGAGATGAGGCCTATTTCCGATGAGGCGTCTGGAGACTAATGACACCTAACCTCTGGAACTTCGAAAGGGTCTTTCACACCCTTGCTGCAACTCAAGAAGTTCACCGCCATACCCGTCTCCACTCGAGAGGAAGCACGATGGTCCCGCCCACATCCAGAGGAGCCCCGTTTCCCCCTCGTAGCTCGAGATGAGGGATCCTTTCCCTGCTTTCAACGGGAAAGAATTCCCGGCGTTCCCGTCGCATCTCAAGAGGAGGCACTCTCAACAGGAAAGGCGAGAGGAACTCCATGGTCGTACCACCATTCCAAGAGTCCCCCAGATGTCTCAGTCCATTCCAGAGGAACCTCTTTGCCCTGCACTGGCTCATCTTTCACGCCGAGGATCGACTCACACCACGGTGGCACGTGGGACAGCCCTGTGGGAAAGCCTCGAGGGAAAGCCTCGAGGGAAAACCACATATCCTTTGATCCACGTGACGGGAAGCGTGACATTGTTGCTACAGCCTGAAAGGAAAGCGCACGTGCATGCCCCCACTCGAGACGAGGCCTGACTCCACTTTGGAGACTCCAGAAGTACCCAAAGATCCATGTCAGCCCCTGAGAGGAATCCTCGGTTCCGGCCCTGACTCCACACAAGCTTTTTGGCCCCGGTATCGACGGGAGAGGAATCCCGAGAGGCCCCCTAGCAACTCGCATGGGGACTGGCCTCTCCTGAGGCCACCAGGGCGGGTTCCTGAGGTCCCCGTCGAAACTCGAGAACACCTGCCGCAACTCGAGAAAATCCAGGAAGTTCTCCCTTCCAGGCGAGATGAGGCCTATTTCCGATGAGGCGTCTGGAGTCTAATGACACCTAACCTCTGGAACTTCGAAAGGGTCTTTCACACCCTTGCTGCAACTCAAGAAGTTCACCGCCATACCCGTCTCCACTCGAGAGGAAGCACGATGGTCCCGCCCACATCCAGAGGAGCCCCGTTTCCCCCTCGTAGCTCGAGATGAGGGATCCTTTCCCTGCTTTCAACGGGAAAGATTTCCCGGCGTTCCCGTCGCATCTCAAGAGGAGGCACTCTCAACAGGAAAGGCGAGAGGAACTCCATGGTCGTACCACAATTCCAAGAGTCCCCCAGATGTCTCAGTCCATTCCATAGGAACCTCTTTGCCCTGCACTGGCTCATCTTTCACGCCGAGGATCGACTCACACCACGGTGGCACGTGGGACAGCCCTGTGGGAAAGCCTCGAGGGAAAGCCTCGAGGGAAAACCACAGATCCTTTGATCCAAGCGACGGGAAGCGTGACATTGCTGCTAAAGCCTGGAAGGAAAGCGCACGCGCATGCCCCCACTCGAGACGAGGCCTGACTCCCCTGGGGAGACTCCAGAAGTACCCAAAGATCCATGTCAGCCCCTGAGAGGAATCCTCGGTTCCAGCCCTGACTCCACACAAGGTTTTTGGCCCCGGTATCGACGGGAGAGGAATCCCGAGAGGGCCCCTAACAACTCGCATGGGGACTGGCCTCTCCTGAGGCCACCAGGGCGGGTCCCTGAGGTCCCCGTCGTAACTCGAGAACACCTGCCGCAAATCGAGAAAATCCAGGAAGTTCTCCCTTCCAGGCGAGATGAGGCCTATTTCCGATGAGGCGTCTGGAGACTAATGACACCTAACCTCTGGAACTTCGAAAGGGTCTTTCACACCCTTGCTGCAACTCAAGAAGTGCACCGCCATACCCGTGTCCACTCAAGTGGAAGCACGATGGTCCCGCCCACATCCAGAGGAGCCCCGTTTCCCCCTCGTAGCTCGAGATGAGGGATCCTTTCCCTGCTTTCAACGGGAAAGAATTCCCGGCGTTCCCGTCGCATCTCAAGAGGAGGCACTCTCAACAGGAAAGGCGAGAGAAACTCCATGGTCGTACCACCATTCCAAGAGTCCCCCAGATGTCTCAGTCCATTCCAGAGGAACCTCTTTGCCCTGCACTGGCTCATTTTTCACGCCGAGAATCGACTCACACCACGGTGTCACGTGGGACAGCCCTGTGGGAAAGCCTCGAGGGAAAGCCTCGAGCGAAAACCGCAGATCCTTTGATCCACGCGACGGGAAGCGTGACATTGCTGCTACAGCCTGGAAGGAAAGTGCACGTGCATGCCCCCACACGAGACGAGGCCTGTCTCCCCTGGCGAGTCTCCAGAAGTACCCGAAGATCCATATCAGTCCCTGAGAGGAATCCTCGGTTCCGGCCCTGACTCCACACAAGGTTTTTGGCCCCGGTATCGACGGGAGAGGAATCCCGAGGGGCCCCCTAGCAACACGCATAGGGACTGGCCTCTCCTGAGGCCAACAGGGCGGGTCCCTGAGGTCCCCGTCGTAACTCGAGAACACCTGCCGCAACTCGAGAAAATCAAGGAAGTTCTCCCTTCCAGGCGAGATGAGGCCTATTTCCGATGAGGCGTCTGGAGACTAATGACACCTACCTCTGGAAGTTCGAAAGGGTCTTTCACACCCTTGCTGCAACTCAAGAAGTTCACCGCCATACCCGTCTCCACTCGAGAGAAAGCACGATGGTCCCGCCCACATCCAGAGGAGCCCCGTTTCCCCCTCGTAGCTCGAGATGAGGGATCCTTTCCCTGCTTTCAACGGCAAAAAATTCCCGGCGTTCCCGTCGCATCTCAAGAGGAGGCACTCTCAACAGGAAAGGCGAGAGGAACTCCATGGTCGTACCACCATTCCAAGAGTCCCCCAGATGTCTCAGTCCATTCCAGAGGAACCTCTTTGCCCTGCACTGGCTCATCTTTCACGCCGAGGATCGACTCACACCACGGTGGCACGTGGGACAGCCCTGTGGGAAAGCCTCGAGGGAAAACCACACATCATTTGATCCACGCGACGGGAAGCGTGACATTGCTGCTACAGCCTGGAAGGAAAGTGCACGTGCATGCCCCCACTCGAGACGAGGCCTGACTCCCCTGGGGAGACTCCAGAAGTACCCAAAGATCCATGTCAGCCCCTGAAAGGAATCCTCGGTTCCGGCCCTGACTCCACACAAGGTTTTTGGCCCCGGTATCGACGGGAGAGGAATCCCGAGAGGCCCCCTAGCAACTCGCATAGGGACTGGCCTCTCCTGAGGCCACCAGGGCGGGTCCCTGAGGTCCCCGTCGTAACTCGAGAACACCTGCCGCAACTCGAGAAAATCCAGGAAGTTCTCCCTTCCAGGCGAAATGAGGCCTATTTCCGATGAGGCGTCTGGAGACTAATGACACCTTACCTCTGGAACTTCGAAAGGGTCTTTCACAGCCTTGCTGCAACTCAAGAAGTTCACCACCATACCCGTCTCCACTAGAGAGGAAGCACGATGGTCCCGCCCATATCCAGAGGAGCCCCGTTTCCCCCTCGTAGCTCGAGATGAGGGATCCTTTCCCTGCTTTAAACGGGAAAGAATTCCCGGCGTTCCCGTCGCATCTCAAGAGGAGGCACTCTCAACAGGAAAGGCGAGAGGAACTCCATGGTCGTACCACCATTCCAAGAGTCCCCCAGATGTCTCAGTCCATTCCAGAGGAACCTCTTTGCCCTGCACTGGCTCATCTTTCACGCCCAGGATTGACTCACACCACGGTGGCACGTGGGACAGCCCTGTGGGACAGCCTCGAGGGAAAGCCTCGAGGGAAAACCACAGATCCTTTGATCCACCCGACGGGAAGCGTGACATTGCTGCTACAGCCTGGAAGGAAAGCGCACGTGCATGCCCCCACTCGAGACGAGGCCTGACTCCCCTGGGGAAACTCCAGAAGTACCCAAAGATCCATGTCAGCCCCTGAGAGGAATCCTCGGTTCCGGCCCTGACTCCACACAAGGTTTTTGGCCCCGGTATCGACGGGAGAGGAATCCCGAGAGGCCCCCTAGCAACTCGCCTAGGGACTGGCCTCTCCTGAGGCCACCAGGGCGGGTCCCTGAGGTCCCCGTCGTAACTCGAGAACACCTGCCGCAACTCGAGAAAATCCAGGAAGTTCTCCCTTCCAGGCGAGATGAGGCCTATTTCCGATGAGGCCTCTGGAGACTAATGACACCTAACCTCTGGAACTTCGAAAGGGTCTTTCACACCCTTGCTGCAACTCAAGAAGTTCACCGCCATACTCGTCTCCACTAGAGAGGAAGCACGATGGTCCCGCCCACATCCAGAGGAGCCCCGTTTCCCCCTCGTAGCTCGAGATGAGGGATCCTTTCCCTGCTTTCAACGGGAAAGAATTCCCGGCGTTCCCGTCGCATCTCAAGAGGAGGCACTCTCAACAGGAAAGGCGAGAGGAACTCCATGGTCGTACCACCATTCCAAGAGTCCCCCAGATGTCTCAGTCCATTCCAGAGGAACCTCTTTGCCCTGCACTGGCTCATCTTTCACGCCGAGGATCGACTCACACCACGGTGGCACGTGGGACAGCCCTGTGGGAAAGCCTCGAGGGAAAGCCTCGAGGGAAAACCACAGATCCTTTGATCCACGCGACGGGAAGCGTGACATTGCTGCTACAGCCTGGAAGGAAAGCGCACGTGCATGCCCCCACTCGAGACGAGGTCTGACTCCACTGGGGAGACTCCAGAAGTACCCAAAGATCCATGTCAGCCCCTGAGAGGAATCCTCAGTTCCGGCCCTGACTCCACACAAGGTTTTTGGCCCCGGTATCGACGGGAGAGGAATACCGAGAGGCCCCCTAGCAACTCGCATGGGGACTGGCCTCTCCTGAGGCCACCAGGGCGGGTCCCTGAGGTCCCCGTCGTAACTCGAGAACACCTGCCGCAACTCGAGAAAATCCAGGAAGTTCTCCCTTCCAGGCGAGATGAGGCCTATTTCCGATGAGGCCTCTGGAGACTAATGACACCTAACCTCTGGAACTTCGAAAGGGTCTTTCACACCCTTGCTGCAACTCAAAAAGTTCACCGCCATACCCGTCTCCACTCGAGATGAAGAACGATGGTCCCGCCCACATCCAGAGGAGCCCCGTTTCCCCCTCGTAGCTCGAGATGAGGGATCCTTTCCCTGGTTTCAACGGGAAAGAATTCCCGGCATTCCCGTCGCATCTCAAGAGGAGGCACTCTCAACAGGAAAGGCGAGAGGAACTCCATGGTCGTACCACCATTCCAAGAGTCCCCCAGATGTCTCAGTCCATTCCAGAGGAACATCTTTGCCCTGCACTGGCTCATCTTTCACGCCGAGGATCGACTCACACCACGGTGGCACGTGGGACAGCCCTGTGGGAAAGCCTCGAGGGAAAGCCTCGAGGGAAAACCACAGATCCTTTGATCCACGCGACGGGAAGCGTGACATTGCTGCTACAGCCTTGAAGGAAAGCGCACGTGCATGCCCCCACTCGAGACGAGGCCTGACTCCCCTGGGGAGACAACAGAAGTACCCAAAGATCCATGTCAGCCCCTGAGAGGAATCCTCGGTTCCGGCCCTGACTCCACACAAGCTTTTTGGCCCCGGTATCGACGGGAGAGGAATCCCGAGCGGCCCCCTAGCAACTCGCATGGGGACTGGCCTCTCCTGAGGCCACCAGGGCCGGTCCCTGACGTCCCCGTCGTAACTCGAGAACACCTGCCCCAACTCGAGAAAATCCAGGAAGTTCTCCCTTCCAGGCGAGATGAGGCCTATTTCCGATGAGGCGTCTGGAGACTAATGACACCTAAACTCTGGAACTTTGAAAGGGTCTTTCACACCCTTGCTGCAACTCAAGAAGTTCTCCGCCATACCCGTCTCCACTCGAGAGGAAGCACGATGGTCCCGCCCACATCCAGAGGAGCCCCGTTTTCACCTCGGTGCTCGAGATGAGGGATCCTTTCCCTGCTTTCAACGGGAAAGATTTCCCGGCGTTCCCGTCGCATCTCAAGAGGAGGCACTCTCAACAGGAAAGGCGAGAGGAACTCCATGGTCGTACCACCATTCCAAGAGTCCCCCAGATGTCTCAGTCCATTCCTGAGGAACCTCTTTGCCCTGCACTGGGTCATCTTTCACGCCGAGGATCGACTCACACCACGGTGGCACGTGGGACAGCCCTGTGTGAAAGCCTCGAGGGAAAGCCTCGAGGGAAAACCACAGATCCTTTGATCCACGCGACGGGAAGCGTGACATTGCTGCTACAGCCTGGAAGGAAAGCGCACGTGCATGCCCCCACTCGAGACGAGGTCTGACTCCACTGGGGAGACTCCAGAAGTACCCAAAGATCCATGTCAGCCCCTGAGAGGAATCCTCGGTTCCGGCCCTGACTCCACACAAGGTTTTTGGCCCCGGTATCGACGGGAGAGGAATCCCGAGAGGCCCCCTAGCAACTCGCAGGGGGACTGGCCTCTCCTGAGGCCACCAGGGCGGGTCCCTGAGGTCCCCGTCGTAACTCGAGAACACCTGCCGCAACTCGAGAAAATCCAGGAAGTTCTCCCTTCCAGGCGAGATGAGGCCTATTTCCGATGAGGCCTCTGGAGACTAATGACACCAAACCTCTGGAACTTTGAAAGGGTCTTTCACACCCTTGGTGCAACTCAAGAAGTTCACCGCCATACCCGTCTCCACTCGAGAGGAAGCACGATGGTCCCGCCCACATCCAGAGGAGCCCCGTTTCCCCCTCGTAGCTCGAGATGAGGGATCCTTTCCCTGGTTTCAACGGGAAAGAATTCCCGGCGTTCCCGTCGCATCTCAAGAGGAGGCACTCTCAACAGGAAAGGCGAGAGGAACTCCATGGTCGTACCACCATTCCAAGAGTCCCCCAGATGTCTCAGTCCATTCCAGAGGAACCTCTTTGCCCTGCACTGGCTCATCTTTCATGCCGAGGATCGACTCACAACACGGTGGCACGTGGGACAGCCCTGTGGGAAAGCCTCGAGGGAAAGCCTCGAGGGAAAACCACAGATCCTTTGATCCACGCGACGGGAAGCGTGACATTGCTGCTACAGCCTGGAAGGAAAGCGCACGTGCATGCCCCCACTCGAGACGAGGCCTGACTCCCCTGGGGAGACTCCAGAAGTACCCAAAGATCCATGTCAGCCCCTGAGAGGAATCCTCGGTTCTGGCCCTGACTCCACACAAGGTTTTTGGCCCCGGTATCGACGGGAGAGGAATCCCGAGAGGCCCCCTAGCAACTCGCATGGGGACTGGCCTCTCCGGAGGCCACCAGGGCGGGTCCCTGAGGTCCCCGTCGTAACTCGAGAACACCTGCCGCAACTCGAGAAAATCCAGGAAGTTCTCCCTTCCAGGCGAGATGAGGCCTATTTCCGATGAGGCCTCTGGAGACTAATGACACCAAACCTCTGGAACTTCGAAAGGGTCTTTCACACCCTTGCTGCAACTCAAGAAGTTCACCGCCATACCCGTCTCCACTCGAGAGGAAGCACGATGGTCCCGCCCGCATCCAGAGGAGCCCCGTTTCCCCCTCGTAGCTCGAGATGAGGGATCCTTTCCCTGGTTTCAACGGGAAAGAATTCCCGGCGTTCCCGTCGCATCTCAAGAGGAGGCACTCTCAACAGGAAAGGCGAGAGGAACTCCATGGTCGTACCACCATTCCAATAGTCCCCCAGATGTCTCAGTCCATTCCAGAGGAACCTCTTTGCCCTGCACTGGCTCATCTTTCATGCCGAGGATCGACTCACAACACGGTGGCACGTGGGACAGCCCTGTGGGAAAGCCTCGAGGGAAAGCCTCGAGGGAAAACCACAGATCCTTTGATCCACGCGACGGGAAGCGTGACATTGCTGCTACAGCCTGGAAGGAAAGCGCACGTGCATGCCCCCACTCAAGACGAGGCCTGACTCCCCTGGGGAGACTCCAGAAGTACCCAAAGATCCATGTCAGCCCCTGAGAGGAATCCTCGGTTCCGGCCTTGACTCCACACAAGCTTTTTGGCCCCGGTATCGACGGGAGAGAAATCCCGAGAGGCCCCCTAGCAACTCGCATGGGGACTGGCCTCTCCTGAGGCCACCAGGGCGGGTCCCTGAGGTCCCCGTCGTAACTCGAGAACACCTGCCGCAACTCGAGAAAATTCAGGAAGTTCTCCCTTCCAGGCGAGATGAGGCCTATTTCCGATGAGGCCTCTGGAGACTAATGACACCTAACCTCTGGAACTTCGAAAGGGTCTTTCACACCCTTGCTGCAACTCAAGAAGTTCACCGCCATACCCGTCTCCACTCGAGAGGAAGCACGATGGTCCCGCCCACATCCAGAGGAGCCCCGTTTCCCCCTCGTAGCTCGAGATGAGGGATCCTTTCCCTGGTTTCAACGGGAAAGAATTCCCGGCGTTCCCGTCGCATCTCAAGAGGAGGCACTCTCAACAGGAAAGGCGAGAGGAACTCCATGGTCGTACCACCATTCCAAGAGTCCCCCAGATGTCTCAGTCCATTCCAGAGGAACCTCTTTGCCCTGCACTGGCTCATCTTTCACGCCGAGGATCGACTCACACCACGGTGGCACGTGGGACAGCCCTGTGGGAAAGCCTCGAGGGAAAGCCTCGAGGGAAAACCACAGATCCTTTGATCCAAGCGACGGGAAGCGTGACATTGCTGCTAAAGCCTGGAAGGAAAGCGCACGCGCATGCCCCCACTCGAGACGAGGCCTGACTCCCCTGGGGAGACTCCAGAAGTACCCAAAGATCCATGTCAGCCCCTGAGAGGAATCCTCGGTTCCGGCCCTGACTCCACACAAGGTTTTTGGCCCCGGTATCGACGGGAGAGGAATCCCGAGAGGCCCCCTAACAACTCGCATGGGGACTGGCCTCTCCTGAGGCCACCAGGGCGGGTCCCTGAGGTCCCCGTCGTAACTCGAGAACACCTGCCGCAAATCGAGAAAATCCAGGAAGTTCTCACTTCCAGGCGAGATGAGGCCTATTTCCGATGAGGCGTCTGGAGACTAATGACACCTAACCTCTGGAACTTCGAAAGGGTCTTTCACACCCTTGCTGCAACTCAAGAAGTTCACCGCCATACCCGTGTCCACTCAAGAGGAAGCAGGATGGTCCCGCCCACATCCAGAGGAGCCCCGTTTCCCCCTCGTAGCTCGAGATGAGGGATCCTTTCCCTGCTTTCAACGGGAAAGAATTCCCGGCGTTCCCGTCGCATCTCAAGAGGAGGCACTCTCAACAGGAAAGGCGAGAGGAACTCCATGGTCGTACCACCATTCCAAGAGTCCCCCAGATGTCTCAGTCCATTCCAGAGGAACCTCTTTGCCCTGCACTGGCTCATTTTTCACGCCGAGAATCGACTCACACCACGGTGTCACGTGGGACAGCCCTGTGGGAAAGCCTCGAGGGAAAGCCTCGAGCGAAAACTGCAGATCCTTTGATCCACGCGACGGGAAGCGTGACATTGCTGCTACAGCCTGGAAGGAAAGTGCACGTGCATGCCCCCACACGAGACGAGGCCTGTCTCCCCTGGCGAGACTCCAGAAGTACCCAAAGTTCCATATCAGTCCCTGAGAGGAATCCTCGGTTCCGGCCCTGACTCCACACAAGGTTTTTGGCCCCGGTATCGACGGGAGAGGAATCCCGAGGGGCCCCCTAGCAACACGCATAGGGACTGGCCTCTCCTGAGGCCAACAGGGCGGGTCCCTGAGGTCCCCGTCGTAACTCGAGAACACCTGCCGCAACTCGAGAAAATCAAGGAAGTTCTCCCTTCCAGGCGAGATGAGGCCTATTTCCGATGAGGCGTCTGGAGACTAATGACACCTAACCTCTGGAACTTCGAAAGGGTCTTTCACACCCTTGCTGCAACTCAAGAAGTTCACCGCCATACCCGGCTCCACTCGAGAGAAAGCACGATGGTCCCGCCCACATCCAGAGGAGCCCCGTTTCCCCCTCGTAGCTCGAGATGAGGGATCCTTTCCCTGCTTTCAACGGCAAAAAATTCCCGGCGTTCCCATCGCATCTCAAGAGGAGGCACTCTCAACAGGAAAGGCGAGAGGAACTCCATGGTCGTACCACCATTCCAAGAGTCCCCCAGATGTCTCAGTCCATTCCAGAGGAAGCTCTTTGCCCTGCACTGGCTCATCTTTCACGCCGAGGATCGACTCACACCACGGTGGCACGTGGGACAGCCCTGTGGGAAAGCCTCGAGGGAAAACCACACATCATTTGATCCACGCGACGGGAAGCGTGACATTGCTGCTACAGCCTGGAAGGAAAGCGCACGTGCATGCCCCCACTCGAGACGAGGCCTGACTCCCCTGGGGAGACTCCAGAAGTACCCAAAGATCCATGTCAGCCCCTGAGAGGAATCCTCGGTTCCGGCCCTGACTCCACACAAGGTTTTTGGCCCCGGTATCGACGGGAGAGGAATCCCGAGAGGCCCCCTAGCAACTCGCATGGGGACTGGCCTCTCCTGAGGCCACCAGGGCGGGTCCCTGAGATCCCCGTCGTAACTCGAGAACACCTGCCGCAACTCGAGAAAATCCAGGAAGTTCTCCCTTCCAGGCGAGATGAGGCCTATTTCCGATGAGGCCTCTGGAGACTAATGACACCTAACCTCTGGAACTTCGAAAGGGTCTTTCACACCCTTGCTGCAACTCAAGAAGTTCACCGCCATACCCGTCTCCACTCGAGAGGAAGCACGATGGTCCCGCCCACATCCAGAGGAGCCCCGTTTCCCCCTCGTAGCTCGAGATGAGGGATCCTTTCCCTGCTTTCAACGGCAAAAAATTCCCGGCGTTCCCGTCGCATCTCAAGAGGAGGCACTCTCAACAGGAAAGGCGAGAGGAACTCCATGGTCGTACCACCATTCCAAGAGTCCCCCAGATGTCTCAGTCCATTCCAGAGGAACCTCTTTGCCCTGCACTGGCTCATCTTTCACGCCGAGGATCGACTCACACCACAGTGGCACGTGGGACAGCCCTGTGGGAAAGCCTCGAGGGAAAGCCTCGAGGGAAAACCACAGATCCTTTGATCCAAGCGACGGGAAGCGTGACATTGCTGCTAAAGCCTGGAAGGAAAGCGCACGCGCATGCCCCCACTCGAGACGAGGCCTGACTCCCCTGGGGAGACTCCAGAAGTACCCAAAGATCCATGTCAGCCCCTGAGAGGAATCCTCGGTTCCGGCCCTGACTCCACACAAGGTTTTTGGCCCCGGTATCGACGGGAGAGGAATCCCGAGAGGCCCCCTAACAACTCGCATGGGGACTGGCCTCTCCTGAGGCCACCAGGGCGGGTCCCTGAGGTCCCCGTCGTAACTCGAGAACACCAGCCGCAAATCGAGAAAATCCAGGAAGTTCTCCCTTCCAGGCGAGATGAGGCCTATTTCCGATGAGGCGTCTGGAGACTAATGACACCTAACCTCTGGAACTTCGAAAGGGTCTTTCACACCCTTGTTGCAACTCAAGAAGTTCACCGCCATACCCGTCTCCACTCGAGAGGAAGCACGATGGTCCCGCCCACATCCAGAGGAGCCCCGTTTCCCCCTCGTAGCTCGAGATGAGGGATCCTTTCCCTGCTTTCAACGGGAAAGAATTCCCGGCGTTCCCGTCGCATCTCAAGAGGAGGCACTCTCAACAGGAAAGGCGAGAGGAACTCCATGGTCGTACCACCATTCCAAGAGTCACCCAGATGTCTCAGTCCATTCCAGAGGAAACTCTTTGCCCTGCACTGGCTCATCTTTCACGCCGAGGATCGACTCACACCACAGTGGCACGTGGGACAGCCCTGTGGGAAAGCCTCGAGGGAAATCCTCGAGTGAAAATCACAGATCCTTTGATCCCCGTGACGGGAAGCGTGACATTGCTGCTACAGCCTGGAAGGAAAGCGCACGTGCATGCCCCCACTCGAGACGAGGCCTGACTCCCCTGGGGAGACTCCAGAAGTACCCAAAGATCCATGTCAGCCCCTGAGAGGAATCCTCGGTTCCGGCCCTGACTCCACTCAAGGTTTTTGGCCCCGGTATCGACGGGAGAGGAATCCCGAGAGGCCCCCTAGCAACTCGCATGGGGACTGGCCTCTCCTGAGGCCACCAGGGCGGGTCCCTGAGTTCCCCGTCGTAACTTAAGAACACCTGCCGCAACTCGAGAAAATCCAGGAAGTTCTCCCTTCCAGGCGAGATGAGGCCTATTTCCGATGAGGCCTCTGGAGACTAATGACACCTAACCTCTGGAACTTCGAAAGGGTCTTTCACACCCTTGCTGAAACTCAAGAAGTTCACCGCCATACCCGTGTCCACTCAAGAGGAAGCACGATGGTCCCGCCCACATCCAGAGGAGCCCCGTTTCCCCCTCGTAGCTCGAGATGAGGGATCCTTTCCCTGCTTTCAACGGGAAAGAATTCCCGGCGTTCCCGTCGCATCTCAAGAGGAGGCACTCTCAACAGGAAAGGCGAGAGGAACTCCATGGTCGTACCACCATTCCAAGAGTCCCCCAGATGTCTCAGTCCATTCCAGAGGAACCTCTTTGCCCTGCACTGGCTCATTTTTCACGCCGAGAATCGACTCACACCACGGTGTCACGTGGGACAGCCCTGTGGGAAAGCCTCGAGGGAAAGCCTTGAGCGAAAACCGCAGATCCTTTGATCCACGCGACGGGAAGCGTGACATTGCTGCTACAGCCTGGAAGGAAAGTGCACGTGCATGCCCCCACACGAGACGAGGCCTGTCTCCCCTGGCGAGACTCCAGAAGTACCCAAAGATCCATATCAGTCCCTGAGAGGAATCCTCGGTTCCGGCCCTGACTCCACACAAGGTTTTTGGCCCCGGTATCGACGGGAGAGGAATCCCGAGGGGCCCCCTAGCAACACGCATAGGGACTGGCCTCTCCTGAGGCCAACAGGGCGGGTCCCTGAGGTCCCCGTCGTAACTCGAGAACACCTGCCGCAACTCGAGAAAATCAAGGAAGTTCTCCCTTCCAGGCGAGATGAGGCCTATTTCCGATGAGGCGTCTGGAGACTAATGACACCTAACCTCTGGAACTTCGAAAGGGTCTTTCACACCCTTGCTGCAACTCAAGAAGTTCACCGCCATACCCGGCTCCACTCGAGAGAAAGCACGATGGTCCCGCCCACATCCAGAGGAGCCCCGTTTCCCCCTCGTAGCTCGAGATGAGGGATCCTTTCCCTGCTTTCAACGGCAAAAAATTCCCGGCGTTCCCGTCGCATCTCAAGAGGAGGCACTCTCAACAGGAAAGGCGAGAGGAACTCCATGGTCGTACCACCATTCCAAGAGTCCCCCAGATGTCTCAGTCCATTCCAGAGGAACCTCTTTGCCCTGCACTGGCTCATCTTTCACGCCGAGGATCGACTCACACCACGGTGGCACGTGGGACAGCCCTGTGGGAAAGCCTCTAGGGAAAACCACACATCATTTGATCCACGGGACGGGAAGCGTGACATTGCTGCTACAGCCTGGAAGGAAAGTGCACGTGCATGCCCCCACTCGAGACGAGGCCTGACTCCCCTGGGGAGACTCCAGAAGTACCCAAAGATCCATGTCAGCCCCTGAGAGGAATCCTCGGTTCCGGCCCTGACTCCACACAAGGTTTTTGGCCCCGGTATCGACGGGAGAGGAATCCCGAGAGGCCCCCTAGCAACTTGCATAGGGACTGGCCTCTCCTGAGGCCACCAGGGCGGGTCCCTGAGGTCCCCGTCGTAACTCGAGAACACCTGCCGCAACTGGAGAAAATCCAGGAAGTTCTCCCTTCCAGGCGAAATGAGGCCTATTTCCGATCAGGCGTCTGGAGACTAATGACACCTTACCTCTGGAACTTCGAAAGGGTCTTTCACAGCCTTGCTGCAACTCAAGAAGTTCACCACCATACCCGTCTCCACTAGAGAGGAAGCACGATGGTCCCGCCCACATCCAGAGGAGCCCCGTTTCCCCCTCGTAGCTCGAGATGAGGGATACTTTCCCTACTTTAAACGGGAAAGAATTCCCGGCGTTCCCGTCGCATCTCAAGAGGAGGCACTCTCAACAGGAAAGGCGAGAGGAACTCCATGGTCGTACCACCATTCCAAGAGTTCCCCAGATGTCTCAGTCCATTCCAGAGGAACCTCTTTGCCCTGCACTGGCTCATCTTTCACGCCCAGGATTGACTCACACCACGGTGGCACGTGGGACAGCCCTGTGGGAAAGCCTCGAGGGAAAGCCTCGAGGGAAAACCACAGATCCTTTGATCCACGCGACGGGAAGCGTGACATTGCTGCTACAGCCTGGAAGGAAAGCGCACGTGCATGCCCCCACTCGAGACGAGGCCTGACTCCCCTGGGGAGACTCCAGAAGTACCCAAAGATCCATGTCAGCCCCTGAGAGGAATCCTCGGTTCCGGCCCTGACTCCACTCAAGGTTTTTGGCCCCGGTATCGACGGGAGAGGAATCCCGAGAGGCCCCCTAGCAACTCGCATGGGGACTGGCCTCTCCTGAGGCCACCAGGGCGGGTCCCTGAGTTCCCCGTCGTAACTTAAGAACACCTGCCGCAACTCGAGAAAATCCAGGAAGTTCTCCCTTCCAGGCGAGATGAGGCCTATTTCCGATGAGGCGTCTGGAGACTAATGACACCTAACCTCTGGAACTTTGAAAGGGTCTTTCACACCCTTGCTGCAACTCAAGAAGTTCTCCGCCATACCCGTCTCCACTCGAGAGGAAGCACGATGGTCCCGCCCACATCCAGAGGAGCCCCGTTTTCCCCTCGGTGCTAGAGATGAGGGATCCTTTCCCTGCTTTCAACGGGAAAGAATTCCCGGCGTTCCCGTCGCATCTCAAGAGGAGGCACTCTCAACAGGAAAGGCGAGAGGATCTCCATGGTCGTACCACCATTCCAAGAGTCCCCCAGATGTCTCAGTCCATTCCAGAGGAACCTCTTTGCCCTGCACTGGCTCATCTTTCACGCCGAGGATCGACTCACACCACGGTGGCACGTGGGACAGCCCTATGGGAAAGCCTCGAGGGAAAGCCTCGAGGGAAAACCACAGATCCTTTGATCCACGCGACGGGAAGCGTGACATTGCTGCTACAGCCTGGAAGGAAAGCGCACGTGCATGCCCCCACTCGAGACGAGGTCTGACTCCACTGGGGAGACTCCAGAAGTACCCAAAGATCCATGTCAGCCCCTGAGAGGAATCCTCGGTTCCGGCCCTGACTCCACACAAGGTTTTTGGCCCCGGTATCGACGGGAGAGGAATCCCGAGAGGCCCCCTAGCAACTCGCATGGGGACTGGCCTCTCCGGAGGCCAACAGGGCGGGTCCTTGAGGTCCCCGTCGTAACTCGAGAACACCTGCCGCAACTCGAGAAAATCCAGGAAGTTCTCCCTTCCAGGCGAGATGAGGCCTATTTCCGATGAGGCCTCTGGAGACTAATGACACCAAACCTCTTGAACTTCGAAAGGGTCTTTCGCACCCTTGGTGCAACTCAAGAAGTTCACTGCCATACCCGTCTCCACTCGAGAGGAAGCACGATGGTCCCGCCCACATCCAGAGGAGCCCCGTTTCCCCCTCGTAGCTCGAGATGAGGGATCCTTTCCCTGCTTTCAACGGGAAAGAATTCCCGGCGTTCCCGTCGCATCTCAAGAGGAGGCACTCTCAACAGGAAAGGCGAGAGGAACTCAATGGTGGTACCACCATTCCAAGAGTCCCCCAGATGTCTCAGTCCATTTCAGAGGAACCTCTTTGCCCTGCACTGGCTCATCTTTCACGCCGAGGATCGACTCACAACACGGTGGCACGTGGGACAGCCCTGTGGGAAAGCCTCGAGGGAAAGCCTCGAGGGAAAACCACAGATCCTTTGATGCACGCGACGGGAAGCGTGACATTGCTGCTACAGCCTGGAAGGAAAGCGCACGTGCATGCCCCCACTCGAGACGAGGCCTGACTCCCCTGGGGAGACTCCAGAAGTACCCAAAGATCCATGTCAGCCCCTGAGAGGAATCCTCGGTTCCGGCCTTGATTCCACACAAGCTTTTTGGCCCCGGTATCGACGGGAGAGGAATCCCGAGAGGCCCCCTGGCAACTCGCATGGGGACTGGCCTCTCCTGAGGCCACCAGGGCGGGTCCCTGAGGTCCCCGTCGTAACTTGAGAACACCTGCCGCAACTCGAGAAAATCCAGGAAGTTCTCCCTTCCAGGCGAGATGAGGCCTATTTCCGATGAGGCCTCTGGAGACTAATGACACCTAACCTCTGGAACTTCGAAAGGGTCTTTCACACCCTTGCTGCAACTCAAGAAGTTCACCGCCATATCCGTCTCCACTCGAGAGGAAGCACGATGGTCCCGCCCACATCCAGAGGAGCCCCGTTTCCCCCTCGTAGCTCGAGATGAGGGATCCTTTCCCTGCTTTCAACGGCAAAAATTTCCCGGCGTACCCGTCGCATCTCAAGAGGAGGCACTCTCAACAGGAAAGGCGACAGGAACTCCATGGTCGTACCACCATTCCAAGAGTCCCCCAGATGTCTCAGTCCATTCCAGAGGAACCTCTTTGCCCTGCACTGGCTCATCTTTCACGCCGAGGATCGACTCACACCACGGTGGCACGTGGGACAGCCCTGTGGGAAAGCCTCGAGGGAAAACCACAGATCCTTTGATCCACGCGACGGGAAGCGTGACATTGCTGCTACAGCCTGGAAGGAAAGTGCACGTGCATGCCCCCACTCGAGACGAGGCCTGACTCCCCTGGGGAGACTCCAGAAGTACCCAAAGATCCATTTCAGCCCCTGAGAGGAATCCTCGGTTCCGGCCCTGACTCCACACAAGGTTTTTGGCCCCGGTATCGACGGGAGAGGAATCCCGAGAGGCCCCCTAGCAACTCGCATGGGGACTGGCCTCTCCTGAGGCCACCAGGGCGGGTCCCTGAGGTCCCCGTCGTAACTCGAGAACACCTGCCGCAACTCGAGAAAATCCAGGAAGTTCTCCCTTCCAGGCGAGATGAGGCCTATTTCCGATGAGGCCTCTGGAGACTAATGACACCAAACCTCTTGAACTTCGAAAGGGTCTTTCGCACCCTTGGTGCAACTCAAGAAGTTCACTGCCATACCCGTCTCCACTCGAGAGGAAGCACGATGGTCCCGCCCACATCCAGAGGAGCCCCGTTTCCCCCTCGTAGCTCGAGATGAGGGATCCTTTCCCTGCTTTCAACGGGAAAGAATTCCCGGCGTTCCCGTCGCATCTCAAGAGGAGGCACTCTCAACAGGAAAGGCGAGAGGAACTCAATGGTGGTACCACCATTCCAAGAGTCCCCCAGATGTCTCAGTCCATTTCAGAGGAACCTCTTTGCCCTGCACTGGCTCATCTTTCACGCCGAGGATCGACTCACAACACGGTGGCACGTGGGACAGCCCTGTGGGAAAGCCTCGAGGGAAAGCCTCGAGGGAAAACCACAGATCCTTTGATGCACGCGACGGGAAGCGTGACATTGCTGCTACAGCCTGGAAGGAAAGCGCACGTGCATGCCCCCACTCGAGACGAGGCCTGACTCCCCTGGGGAGACTCCAGAAGTACCCAAAGATCCATGTCAGCCCCTGAGAGGAATCCTCGGTTCCGGCCTTGATTCCACACAAGCTTTTTGGCCCCGGTATCGACGGGAGAGGAATCCCGAGAGGCCCCCTGGCAACTCGCATGGGGACTGGCCTCTCCTGAGGCCACCAGGGCGGGTCCCTGAGGTCCCCGTCGTAACTTGAGAACACCTGCCGCAACTCGAGAAAATCCAGGAAGTTCTCCCTTCCAGGCGAGATGAGGCCTATTTCCGATGAGGCCTCTGGAGACTAATGACACCTAACCTCTGGAACTTCGAAAGGGTCTTTCACACCCTTGCTGCAACTCAAGAAGTTCACCGCCATATCCGTCTCCACTCGAGAGGAAGCACGATGGTCCCGCCCACATCCAGAGGAGCCCCGTTTCCCCCTCGTAGCTCGAGATGAGGGATCCTTTCCCTGCTTTCAACGGCAAAAATTTCCCGGCGTACCCGTCGCATCTCAAGAGGAGGCACTCTCAACAGGAAAGGCGACAGGAACTCCATGGTCGTACCACCATTCCAAGAGTCCCCCAGATGTCTCAGTCCATTCCAGAGGAACCTCTTTGCCCTGCACTGGCTCATCTTTCACGCCGAGGATCGACTCACACCACGGTGGCACGTGGGACAGCCCTGTGGGAAAGCCTCGAGGGAAAACCACAGATCCTTTGATCCACGCGACGGGAAGCGTGACATTGCTGCTACAGCCTGGAAGGAAAGTGCACGTGCATGCCCCCACTCGAGACGAGGCCTGACTCCCCTGGGGAGACTCCAGAAGTACCCAAAGATCCATTTCAGCCCCTGAGAGGAATCCTCGGTTCCGGCCCTGACTCCACACAAGGTTTTTGGCCCCGGTATCGACGGGAGAGGAATCCCGAGAGGCCCCCTAGCAACTCGCATGGGGACTGGCCTCTCCTGAGGCCACCAGGGCGGGTCCCTGAGGTCCCCGTCGTAACTCGAGAACACCTGCCGCAACTCGAGAAAATCCAGGAAGTTCTCCCTTCCAGGCGAGATGAGGCCTATTTCCGATGAGGCCTCTGGAGACTAATGACACCTAACCTCTGGAACTTCGAAAGGGTCTTTCACACCCTTGCTGAAACTCAAGAAGTTCACCGCCATACCCGTCTCCACTCGAGAGGATGCACGATGGTCCCGCCCACATCCAGAGGAGCCCCGTTTCCCCCTCGTAGCTCGAGATGAGGGATCCTTTCCCTGCTTTCAACGGCAAAAAATTCCCGGCGTTCCCGTCGCATCTCAAGAGGAGGCACTCTCAACAGGAAAGGCGAGAGGAACTCCATGGTCGTACCACCATTCCAAGAGTCCCCCAGATGTCTCAGTCCATTCCAGAGGAACCTCTTTGCCCTGCACTGGCTCATTTTTCACGCCGAGAATCGACTCACACCACGGTGTCACGTGGGACAGCCCTGTGGGAAAGCCTCGAGGGAAAGCCTTGAGCGAAAACCGCAGATCCTTTGATCCACGCGACGGGAAGCGTGACATTGCTGCTACAGCCTGGAAGGAAAGTGCACGTGCATGCCCCCACACGAGACGAGGCCTGTCTCCCCTGGCGAGACTCCAGAAGTACCCAAAGATCCATATCAGTCCCTGAGAGGAATCCTCGGTTCCGGCCCTGACTCCACACAAGGTTTTTGGCCCCGGTATCGACGGGAGAGGAATCCCGAGAGGCCCCGTAGCAACTCGCATGGGGACTGGCCTCTCCTGGGGCCATCAGGGCGGGTCCCTGAGGTCCCCGTTGTAACTCGAGAACACCTGCCGCAACTCGAGAAAATCCAGGAAGTTCTCCCTTCCAGGCGAGATGAGGCCTATTTCCGATGAGGCGTCTGGAGACTAATGACACCTAACCTCTGGAACTTCGAAAGGGTCTTTCACAGCCTTGCTGCAACTCAAGAAGTTCACCACCATACCAGTCTCCACTAGAGAGGAAGCACGATGGTCCCGCCCACATCCAGAGGAGCCCCGTTTCCCCCTCTTAGCTCGAGATGAGGGATCCTTTCCCTGCTTTCAACGGGAAAGAATTCCCGGCGTTCCCGTCGCATCTCAAGAGGAGGCACTCTCAACAGGAAAGGCGAGAGGAACTCCATGGTCGTACCACCATTCCAAGAGTCCCCCAGATGTCTCAGTCCATTCCAGAGGAACCTCTTTGCCCTGCACTGGCTCATCTTTCACGCCGAGGATCGACTCACACCACGGTGGCACGTGGGACAGCCCTGTGGGAAAGGCTCGAGGGAAAGCCTCGAGGGAAAACCACAGATCCTTTGATCCACGCGACGGGAAGCGTGACATTGCTGCTACAGCCTGGAAGGAAAGCGCACGTGCATGCCCCCACTCGAGACGAGGCCTGACTCCCCTGGGGAGACTCCACAAGTACCCAAAGATCCATGTCAGCCCCTGAGAGGAATCCTCGGTTCCGTCCTTGACTCCACACAAGGTTTTTGGCCCCGGTATCAACGGGAGAGGAATCCCGAGAGGCCCTCTAGCAACTCGCCTAGGGACTGGCCTCTCCTGAGGCCACCAGGGCGGGTCCCTGAGGTCCCCGTCGTAACTCGAGAACACCTGCCGCAAATCGAGAAAATCCAGGAAGTTCTCCCTTCCAGGCGAGATGAGGCCTATTTCCGATGAGGCCTCTGGAGACTAATGACACCTAACCTCTGGAACTTCGAAAGGGTCTTTCACACCCTTGCTGCAACTCAAGAAGTTCACCGCCATACCCGTCTCCACTCGAGAGGAAGCACGATGGTCCCGCCCACATCCAGAGGAGCCCCGTTTCCCCCTCGTAGCTCGAGATGAGGGATCCTTTCCCTGCTTTCAACGGGAAAGAATTCCCGGCGTTCCCGTCGCATCTCAAGAGGAGGCACTCTCAACAGGGAAGGCGAGAGGAACTCCATGGTCGTACCACCATTCCAAGAGTCCCCCAGATGTCTCAGTCCATTCCAGAGGAACCTCTTTGCCCTGCACTGGCTCATCTTTCACGCCGAGGATCGACTCACACCACGGTGGCACGTGGGACAGCCCTGTGGGAAAGCCTCGAGGGAAAGCCTCGAGGGAAAACCACAGATCCTTTGATCCACGCGACGGGAAGCGTGACATTGCTGCTACAGCCTGGAAGGAAAGCGCACGTGCATGCCCCCACTCGAGACGAGGTCTGACTCCACTGGGGAGACTCCAGAAGTACCCAAAGATCCATGTCAGCCCCTGAGAGGAATCCTCGGTACCGGCCCTGACTCCACACAAGGTTTTTGGCCCCGGTATCGACGGGAGAGGAATCCCGAGAGGCCCCCTAGCAACTCGCATGGGGACTGGCCTCTCCGGAGGCCACCAGGGCGGGTCCTTGAGGTCCCCGTCGTAACTCGAGAACACCTGCCGCAACTCGAGAAAATCCAGGAAGTTCTCCCTTCCAGGCGAGATGAGGCCTATTTCCGATGAGGCCTCTGGAGACTAATGACACCAAACCTCTGGAACTTCGAAAGGGTCTTTCACACCCTTGGTGCAACTCAAGAAGTTCACTGCCATACCCGTCTCCACTCGAGAGGAAGCACGATGGTCCCGCCCACATCCAGAGGAGCCCCGTTTCCCCCTCGTAGCTCGAGATGAGGGATCCTTTCCCTGGTTTCAACGGGAAAGAATTCCCGGCGTTCCCGTCGCATCTCAAGAGGAGGCACTCTCAACAGGAAAGGCGAGAGGAACTCCATGGTGGTACCACCATTCCAAGAGTCCCTCAGATGTCTCAGTCCATTTCAGAGGAACCTCTTTGCCCTGCACTGGCTCATCTTTCACGCCGAGGATCGACTCACAACACGGTGGCACGTGGGACAGCCCTGTGGGAAAGCCTCGAGGGAAAGCCTCGAGGGAAAACCACAGATCCTTTGATCCACGCGACGGGAAGCATGACATTGCTGGAAAAGCCTGGAAGGAAAGCGCACATGCATGCCCCCACTCGAGACGAGGCCTGACTCCCCTGGGGAGACTCCAGAAGTACCCAAAGATCCATGTCAGCCCCTGAGAGGAATCCTCGGTTCCGGCCCTGACTCCACACAAGCTTTTTGGCCCCGGTATCGACGGGAGAGGAATCCCGAGAGGCCCCCTAGCAACTCGCATGGGGACTGGCCTCTCCTGAGGCCACCAGGGCCGGTCCCTGAGGTCCCCGTCGTAACTCGAGAACACCTGCCGCAACTCGAGAAAATCCAGGAAGTTCTCCCTTCCAGGCGAGATGAGGCCTATTTCCGATGAAGCGTCTGGAGACTAATGACACCTAACCTCTGGAACTTCGAAAGGGTCTTTCACACCCTTGCTGCAACTCAAGAAGTTCACCACCATACCCGTCTCCACTCGAGAGGAAGCACGATGGTCCCGACCACATTCAAAGGAGCCCCGTTTCCCCCTCGTAGCTCGAGATGAGGGATCCTTTCCCTGCTTTCAACGGGAAAGAATTCCCTGCGTTCCCGTCGCATCTCAAGAGGAGGCACTCTCAACAGGAAAGGCGAGAGGAACTCCATGGTCGTACCACCATTCCAAGAGTCCCCCAGATGTCTCAGTCCATTCCAGAGGAAGCTCTTTGCCCTGCACTGGCTCATCTTTCACGCCGAGGATCGACTCACACCACGGTGGCACGTGGGACAGCCCTGTGGGAAAGCCTCGAGGGAAAGCCTCGAGGGAAAACCACAGATCCTTTGATACAAGCGACGGGAACGTGACATTGCTGCTACAGCCTGGAAGGAAAGCGCACGTGCATGCCCCCACTCGAGACGAGGCCTGACTCCCCTGGGGAGACTCCAGAAGTACCCAAAGATCCATGTCAGCCCCTGAGAGGAATCCTCGGTTCCGGCCCTGACTCCACACAAGGTTTTTGGCCCCGGTATCGAAGGGAGAGGAATCCCGAGAGGCCCCCTAGCAACTCGCATGGGGACTGGCCTCTCCGGAGGCCACCAGGGCGGGTCCCTGAGGTCCCCGTCGTATTTCGAGAACACCTGCCGCAACTCGAGAAAATCCAGGAAGTTCTCCCTTCCAGGCAAGATGAGGCCTATTTCCGATGAGGCCTCTGGAGACTAATGACACCTAACCTCTGGAACTTCGAAAGGGTCTTTCACACCTTGCTGCAACTCAAGAAGTTCACCGCCATACCCGTCTCCACTCGAGAGGAAGCACGATGGTCCCGCCCACATCCAGAGGAGCCACGTTTCCCCCTCGTAGCTCGAGATGAGGGATCCTTTCCCTGGTTTCAACGGGAAAGAATTCCCGGCGTTCCCGTCCCATCTCAAGAGGAGGCACTCTCAACAGGAAAGGCGAGAGGAACTCCATGGTCGTACCACCATTCCAAGAGTCCCCCAGATGTCTCAGTCCATTCCAGAGGAACCTCTTTGCCCTGCACTGGCTCATCTTTCACGCCGAGGATCGACTCACAACACGGTGGACGTGGGACAGCCCTGTGGGAAAGCCTCGAGGGAAAGCCTCGAGGGAAAACCACAGATCCTTTGATCCACGCGACGGGAAGCGTGACATTGCTGCTAAAGCCTGGAAGGAAAGCGCACGTGCATGCCCCCACTCGAGACGAGGCCTGACTCCCCTGGGGAGACTCCAGAAGTACCCAAAGATCCATGTCAGCCCCTGAGAGGAATCCTCGGTTCCGGCCTTGACTCCACACAAGCTTTTTGGCCCCGGTATCGACGGGAGAGGAATCCCGAGAGGCCCCCTAGCAACTCGCATGGGGACTGGCCTCTCCTGAGGCCACCAGGGCGGGTCCCTGAGGTCCCCGTCGTAACTCGAGAACACCTGCCGCAACTCGAGAAAATCCAGGAAGTTCTCCCTTCCAGGCGAGATGAGGCCTATTTCCGATGAGGCCTCTGGAGACTAATGACACCTAACCTCTGGAACTTCGAAAGGGTCTTTCACACCCTTGCTGCAACTCAAGAAGTTCACCGCCATATCCGTCTCCACTCGAGAGGAAGCACGATGGTCCCGCCCACATCCAGAGGAGCCCCGTTTCCCCCTCGTAGCTCGAGATGAGGGATCCTTTCCCTGCTTTCAACGGCAAAAAATTCCCGGCGTTCCCGTCGCATCTCAAGAGGAGGCACTCTCAACAGGAAAGGCGAGAGGAACTCCATGGTCGTACCACCATTCCAAGAGTCCCCCAGATGTCTCAGTCCATTCCAGAGGAACCTCTTTGCCCTGCACTGGCTCATCTTTCACGCCGAGGGTCGACTCACACCACGGTGGCACGTGGGACAGCCCTGTGGGAAAGCCTCGAGGGAAAGCCTCGAGGGAAAACCACAGATCCTTTGATCCACGTGACGGGAAGCGTGACATTGCTGCTACAGCCTGAAAGGAAAGCGCACGTGCATGCCCCTACTCGAGACGAGGCCTGACTCCACTGGGGTGACTCCAGAAGTACCCAAAGATCCATGTCAGCCCCTGAGAGGAATCCTCGGTTCCGGCCCTGACTCCACACAAGGTTTTTGGCCCCGGTATCGACGGGAGAGGAATCCCGAGAGGCCCCCTAGCAACTCGCATGGAGACTGGCCTCTCCGGAGGCCACCAGGGCGGGTCCCTGAGGTCCCCGTCGTAATTCGAGAACACCTGCCGCAACTCGAGAAAATCCAGGAAGTTCTCCCTTCCAGGCGAGATGAGGCCTATTTCCGATGAGGCCTCTGGAGACTAATGACACCAAACCTCTGGAACTTCGAAAGGGTCTTTCACACCCTTGCTGCAACTCAAGAAGTTCACCGCCATACCCGTCTCCACTCGAGAGGAAGCACGATGGTCCCGCCCACATCCAGAGGAGCCCCGTTTCCCCCTCGTAGCTCGAGATGAGGGATCCTTTCCCTGCTTTCAACGGGAAAGTATTCCCGGCGTTCCCGTCGCATCTCAAGAGGAGGCACTCTCAACAGGAAAGGCGAGAGGAACTCCATGGTCGTACCACCATTCCAAGAGTCCCCCAGATGTCTCAGTCCATTCCAGAGGAACCTCTTTGCCCTGCACTGGCTCATCTTTCACGCCGAGGATCGACTCACAACACGGTGGCACGTGGGACAGCCCTGTGGGAAAGCCTCGAGGGAAAGCCTCGAGGGAAAACCACAGATCCTTTGATCCACGCGACGGGAAGCGTGACATTGCTGCTACAGCCTGGAAGGAAAGCGCACGTGCATGCCCCCACTCGAGACGAGGCCTGACTCCCCTGGGGAGACTCCAGAAGTACCCAAAATCCATGTCAGCCCCTGAGAGGAATCCTCGGTTCCGGCCCTGACTCCACACAAGCTTTTTGGCCCCGGTATCGACGGGAGAGGAATCCCGAGAGGCCCCCTAGCAACTCGCATGGGGACTGGCCTCTCCTGAGGCCACCAGGGCGGGTCCCTGAGGTCCCCGTCGTAACTCGAGAACACCTGCCGCAACTCGAGAAAATCCAGGAAGTTCTCCCTTCCTGGCGAGATGAGGCCTATTTCCGATGAGGCCTCTGGAGACTAATGACACCAAACCTCTGGAACTTCGAAAGGGTCTTTCACACCCTTGCTGCAACTCAAGAAGTTCACCGCCATACCCGTCTCCACTCGAGAGGAAGCACGATGGTCCCGCCCACATCCAGAGGAGCCCCGTTTCCCCCTCGTAGCTCGAGATGAGGGATCCTTTCCCTGCTTTCAACGGGTAAGAATTCCCGGCGTTCCCGTCGCATCTCAAGAGGAGGCACTCTCAACAGGAAAGGCGAGAGGAACTCCATGGTCGTACCACCATTCCAAGAGTCCCCCAGATGTCTCAGTCAATTCCAGAGGAACCTCTTTGCCCTGCACTGGCTCATCTTTCACGCCGAGGATCGACTCACACCACGGTGGCACGTTGGACAGCCCTGTGGGAAAGCCTCAAGGGAAAACCACAGATCCTTTGATCCACGCGACGGGAAGCGTGACATTGCTGCTACAGCCTGGAAGGAAAGTGCACGTGCATGCCCCCACTCGAGACGAGGCCTGACTCCCCTGGGGAGACTCCAGAAGTACCCAAAGATCCATGTCAGCCCCTGAGAGGAATCCTCGGTTCCGGCCTTGACTCCACACAAGCTTTTTGGCCCCGGTATCAACGGGAGAGGAATCCCGAGAGGCCCCCTAGCAACTCGCATGGGGACTGGCCTCTCCTGAGGCCACCAGGGCGGGTCCCTGAGGTCCCCGTCGTAACTCGAGAACACCTGCCGCAACTCGAGAAAATCCAGGAAGTTCTCCCTTCCAGGCGAGATGAGGCCTATTTCCGATGAGGCCTCTGGAGACTAATGACACCTAACCTCTGGAACTTCGAAAGGGTCTTTCACACCCTTGCTGCAACTCAAGAAGTTCACCGCCATATCCGTCTCCACTCGAGAGGAAGCACGATGGTCCCGCCCACATCCAGAGGAGCCCCGTTTCCCCCTCGTAGCTCGAGATGAGGGATCCTTTCCCTGGTTTCAACGGCAAAAAATTCCCGGCGTTCCCGTCGCATCTCAAGAGGAGGCACTCTCAACAGGAAAGGCGAGAGGAACTCCATGGTCGTACCACCATTCCAAGAGTCCCCCAGATGTCTCAGTCCATTCCAGAGGAACCTCTTTGCCCTGCACTGGCTCATCTTTCACGCCGAGGGTCGACTCACACCACGGTGGCACGTGGGACAGCCCTGTGGGAAAGCCTCGAGGGAAAGCCTCGAGGGAAAACCACAGATCCTTTGATCCACGTGACGGGAAGCGTGACATTGCTGCTACAGCCTGAAAGGAAAGCGCACGTGCATGCCCCTACTCGAGACGAGGCCTGACTCCACTGGGGTGACTCCAGAAGTACCCAAAGATCCATGTCAGCCCCTGAGAGGAATCCTCGGTTCTGGCCCTGACTCCACACAAGGTTTTTGGCCCCGGTATCGACGGGAGAGGAATCCCGAGAGGCCCCCTAGCAACTCGCATGGGGACTGGCCTCTCCGGAGGCCACCAGGGCGGGTCCCTGAGGTCCCCGTCGTAATTCGAGAACACCTGCCGCAACTCGAGAAAATCCAGGAAGTTCTCCCTTCCAGGCGAGATGAGGCCTATTTCCGATGAGGCCTCTGGAGACTAATGACACCAAACCTCTGGAACTTCGAAAGGGTCTTTCACACCCTTGCTGCAACTCAAGAAGTTCACCGCCATACCCGTCTCCACTCGAGAGGAAGCACGATGGTCCCGCCCACATCCAGAGGAGCCCCGTTTCCCCCTCGTAGCTCGAGATGAGGGATCCTTTCCCTGCTTTCAACGGGAAAGAATTCCCGGCGTTCCCGTCGCATCTCAAGAGGAGGCACTCTCAACAGGAAAGGCGAGAGGAACTCCATGGTCGTACCACCATTCCAAGAGTCCCCCAGATGTCTCAGTCCATTCCAGAGGAACCTCTTTGCCCTGCACTGGCTCATCTTTCACGCCGAGGATCGACTCACAACACGGTGGCACGTGGGACAGCCCTGTGGGAAAGCCTCGAGGGAAAGCCTCGAGGGAAAACCACAGATCCTTTGATCCACGCGACGGGAAGCGTGACATTGCTGCTACAGCCTGGAAGGAAAGCGCACGTGCATGCCCCCACTCGAGACGAGGCCTGACTCCCCTGGGGAGACTCCAGAAGTACCCAAAGATCCATGTCAGCCCCTGAGAGGAATCCTCGGTTCCGGCCCTGACTCCACACAAGGTTTTTGGCCCCGGTATCGACGGGAGAGGAATCCCGAGAGGCCCCCTAGCAACTCGCATGGGGACTGGCCTCTCCTGAGGCCACCAGGGCGGGTCCCTGAGGTCCCCGTCGTAACTCGAGAACACCTGCCGCAACTCGAGAAAATCCAGGAAGTTCTCCCTTCCAGGCGAGATGAGGCCTATTTCCGATGAGGCCTCTGGAGACTAATGACACCAAACCTCTGGAACTTCGAAAGGGTCTTTCACACCCTTGCTGCAACTCAAGAAGTTCACCGCCATACCCGTCTCCACTCGAGAGGAAGCACGATGGTCCCGCCCACATCCAGAGGAGCCCCGTTTCCCCCTCGTAGCTCGAGATGAGGGATCCTTTCCCTTCTTTCAAGGGGTAAGAATTCCCGGCGTTCCCGTCGCATCTCAAGAGGAGGCACTGTCAACAGGAAAGGCGAGAGGAACTCCATGGTCGTACCACCATTCCAAGAGTCCCCCAGATGTCTCAGTCCATTCCAGAGGAACCTCTTTGCCCTGCACTGGCTCATCTTTCACGCCGAGGATCGACTCACACCACGGTGGCACGTGGGACAGCCCTGTGGGAAAGCCTCAAGGGAAAACGACAGATCCTTTGATCCACGCGACGGGAAGCGTGACATTGCTGCTACAGCCTGGAAGGAAAGTGCACGTGCATGCCCCCACTCGAGACGAGGCCTGACTCCCCTGGGGAGACTCCAGAAGTACCCAAAGATCCATGTCAGCCCCTGAGAGGAATCCTCGGTTCCGGCCTTGACTCCACACAAGCTTTTTGGCCCCGGTATCGACGGGAGAGGAATCCCGAGAGGCCCCCTAGCAACTCGCATGGGGACTGGCCTCTCCTGAGGCCACCAGGGCGGGTCCCTGAGGTCCCCGTCGTAACTCGAGAACACCTGCCGCAACTCGAGAAAATCCAGGAAGTTCTCCCTTCCAGGCGAGATGAGGCCTATTTCCGATGAGGCCTCTGGAGACTAATGACACCTAACCTCTGGAACTTCGAAAGGGTCTTTCACACCCTTGCTGCAACTCAAGAAGTTCACCGCCATATCCGTCTCCACTCGAGAGGAAGAACGATGGTCCCGCCCACATCCAGAGGAGCCCCGTTTCCCCCTCGTAGCTCGAGATGAGGCATCCTTTCCATGCTTTCAACGGCAAAAAATTCCCGGCGTTCCCGTCGCATCTCAAGAGGAGGCACTCTCAACAGGAAAGGCGAGAGGAACTCCATGGTCGTACCACCATTCCAAGAGTCCCCCAGATGTCTCAGTCCATTCCAGAGGAACCTCTATGCCCTGCACTGGCTCATCTTTCACGCCGAGGGTCGACTCACACCACGGTGGCACGTGGGACAGCCCTGTGGGAAAGCCTCGAGGGAAAGCCTCGAGGGAAAACCACAGATCCTTTGATCCACGTGACGGGAAGCGTGACATTGCTGCTACAGCCTGAAAGGAAAGCGCACGTGCATGCCCCTACTCGAGACGAGGCCTGACTCCACTGGGGTGACTCCAGAAGTACCCAAAGATCCATGTCAGCCCCTGAGAGGAATCCTCGGTTCCGGCCCTGACTCCACACAAGCTTTTTGGCCCCGGTATCGACGGGAGAGGAATTCCGAGAGGCCCCCTAGCAACTCGCATGGGGACTGGCCTCTCCGGAGGCCACCAGGGCGGGTCCCTGAGGTCCCCGTCGTAATTCGAGAACACCTGCCGCAACTCGAGAAAATCCAGGAAGTTCTCCCTTCCAGGCGAGATGAGGCCTATTTCCGATGAGGCCTCTGGAGACTAATGACACCAAACCTCTGGAACTTCGAAAGGGTCTTTCACACCCTTGCTGCAACTCAAGAAGTTCACCGCCATACCCGTCTCCACTCGAGAGGAAGCACGATGGTCCCGCCCACATCCAGAGGAGCCCCGTTTCCCCCTCGTAGCTCGAGATGAGGGATCCTTTCCCTGCTTTCAACGGGTAAGAATTCCCGGCGTTCCCTTCGCATCTCAAGAGGAGGCACTCTCAACAGGAAAGGCGAGAGGAACTCCATGGTCGTACCACCATTCCAAGAGTCCCCCAGATGTCTCAGTCCATTCCAGAGGAACCTCTTTGCCCTGCACTGGCTCATCTTTCACGCCGAGGATCGACTCACACCACGGTGGCACGTGGGACAGCCCTGTGGGAAAGCCTCAAGGGAAAACCACAGATCCTTTGATCCACGCGACGGGAAGCGTGACATTGCTGCTACAGCCTGGAAGGAAAGCGCACGTGCATGCCCCCACTCGAGACGAGGCCTGACTCCCCTGGCGAGACTCCAGAAGTACCCAAAGATCCATATCAGTCCCTGAGAGGAATCCTCGGTTCCGGCCCTGACTCCACACAAGGTTTTTGGCCCCGGTATCGACGGGAGAGGAATCCCGAGAGGCCCCCTAGCAACTCGCATAGGGACTGGCCTCTCCTGAGGCCACCAGGGCGGGTCCCTGAGGTCCCCGTCGTAACTCGAGAACACCTGCCGCAACTCGAGAAAATCCAGGAAGTACTCCCTTCCAGGCGAGATGAGGCCTATTTCCGATGAGGCGTTTGGAGACTAATGACACCTAACCTCTGGAACTTGGAAAGGGTCTTTCACAGCCTTGCTGCAACTCAAGAAGTTCACCACCATACCCGTCTCCACTAGAGAGGAAGCACGATGGTCCCGCCCACATCCAGAGGAGCCCCGTTTCCCCCTCTTAGCTCGAGATGAGGGATCCTTTCCCTGCTTTCAACGGGAAAGAATTCCCGGCGTTCCCGTCGCATCTCAAGAGGAGGCACTCTCAACAGGAAAGGCGAGAGGAACTCCATGGCCGTACCACCATTCCAAGAGTCCCCCAGATGTCTCAGTCCATTCCAGAGGAACCTCTTTGCCCTGCACTGGCTCATCTTTCACGCCGAGGATCGACTCACACCACGGTGGCACGTGGGACAGCCCTGTGGGAAAGGCTCGAGGGAAAGCCTCGAGGGAAAACCACAGATCCTTTGATCCACGCGACGGGAAGCGTGACATTGCTGCTATAGCCTGGAAGGAAAGCGCACGTGCATGCCCCCACTCGAGACGAGGCCTGACTCCCCTGGGGAGACTCCACAAGTACCCAAAGATCCATGTCAGCCCCTGAGAGGAATCCTCGGTTCCGGCCTTGACTCTACACAAGGTTTTTGGCCCCAGTATCAACGGGAGAGGAATCCCGAGAGGCCCCCTAGCAACTCGCCTAGGGACTGGCCTCTCCTGAGGCCACCAGGGCGGGTCCCTGAGGTCCCCGTCGTAACTCGAGAACACCTGCCGCAACTCGAGAAAATCCAGGAAGTTCTCCCTTCCAGACGAGATGAGGCCTATTTCCGATGAGGCCTCTGGAGACTAATGACACCTAACCTCTGGAACTTCGAAAGGGTCTTTCACACCCTTGCTGCAACTCAAGAAGTTCACCGCCATACCCGTCTCCACTCGAGAGGAAGCACGATGGTCCCGCCCACATCCAGAGGAGCCCCGTTTCCCCCTCGTAGCTCGAGATGAGGGATCCTTTCCCTGCTTTCAACGGGAAAGAATTCCCGGCGTTCCCGTCGCATCTCAAGAGGAGGCACTCTCAACAGGGAAGGCGAGAGGAACTCCATGGTCGTACCACCATTCCAAGAGTCCCCCAGATGTCTCAGTCCATTCCAGAGGAACCTCTTTGCCCTGCACTGGCTCATCTTTCACGCCGAGGATCGACTCACACCACGGTGGCACGTGGGACAGCCCTGTGGGAAAGCCTCGAGGGAAAGCCTCGAGGGAAAACCACAGATCCTTTGATCCACGTGACGGGAAGCGTGACATTGCTGCTACAGCCTGAAAGGAAAGCGCACGTGCATGCCCCTACTCGAGACGAGGCCTGACTCCACTGGGGTGACTCCAGAAGTACCCAAAGATCCATGTCAGCCCCTGAGAGGAATCCTCGGTTCCGGCCCTGACTCCACACAAGGTTTTTGGCCCCGGTATCGACGGGAGAGGAATCCCGAGAGGCCCCCTAGCAACTCGCATGGGGACTGGCCTCTCCGGAGGCCACCAGGGCGGGTCCCTGAGGTCCCCGTCGTAATTCGAGAACACCTGCCGCAACTCGAGAAAATCCAGGAAGTTCTCCCTTCCAGGCGAGATGAGGCCTATTTCCGATGAGGCCTCTGGAGACTAATGACACCAAACCTCTGGAACTTCGAAAGGGTCTTTCACACCCTTGCTGCAACTCAAGAAGTTCACCGCCATACCCGTCTCCACTCGAGAGGAAGCACGATGGTCCCGCCCACATCCAGAGGAGCCCCGTTTCCCCCTCGTAGCTCGAGATGAGGGATCCTTTCCCTGGTTTCAACGGGAAAGAATTCCCGGCGTTCCCGTCGCATCTCAAGAGGAGGCACTCTCAACAGGAAAGGCGAGAGGAACTCCATGGTCGTACCACCATTCCAAGAGTCCCCCAGATGTCTCAGTCCATTCCAGAGGAACCTCTTTGCCCTGCACTGGCTCATCTTTCACGCCGAGGAACGACTCACAACACGGTGGCACGTGGGACAGCCCTGTGGGAAAGCCTCGAGGGAAAGCCTCGAGGGAAAACCACAGATCCTTTGATCCACGCGACGGGAAGCGTGACATTGCTGCTACAGCCTGGAAGGAAAGCGCACGTGCATGCCCCCACTCGAGACGAGGCCTGACTCCCCTGGGGAGACTCCAGAAGTACCCAAAGATCCATGTCAGCCCCTGAGAGGAATCCTCGGTTCCGGCCCTGACTCCACACAAGCTTTTTGGCCCTGGTATCGATGGGAGAGGAATCCCGAGAGGCCCCCTAGCAACTCGCATGGGGACTGGCCTCTCCTGAGGCCACCAGGGCGGGTCCCTGAGGTCCCCGTCGTAACCCGAGAACACCTGCCGCAACTCGAGAAAATCCAGGAAGTTCTCCCTTCCAGGCGAGATGAGGCCTATTTCCGATGAGGCCTCTGGAGACTAATGACACCAAACCTCTGGAACTTCGAAAGGGTCTTTCACACACTTGCTGCAACTCAAGAAGTTCACCGCCATACCCGTCTCCACTCGAGAGGAAGCACGATGGTCCCGCCCACATCCAGAGGAGCCCCGTTTCCCCCTCGTAGCTCGAGATGAGGGATCCTTTCCCTGCTTTCAACGGGAAAGTATTCCCGGCGTTCCCGTCGCATCTCAAGAGGAGGCACTCTCAACAGGAAAGGCGAGAGGAACTCCATGGTCGTACCACCATTCCAAGAGTCCCCCAGATGTCTCAGTCCATTCCAGAGGAACCTCTTTGCCCTGCACTGGCTCATCTTTCACGCCGAGGATCGACTCACAACACGGTGGCACGTGGGACAGCCCTGTGGGAAAGCCTCGAGGGAAAGCCTCGAGGGAAAACCACAGATCCTTTGATCCAAGCGACGGGAAGCGTGACATTGCTGCTACAGCCTGGAAGGAAAGCGCACGTGCATGCCCCCACTCGAGACGAGGCCTGACTCCCCTGGGGAGACTCCAGAAGTACCCAAAGATCCATGTCAGCCCCTGAGAGGAATCCTCGGTTCCGGCCCTGACTCCATACAAGGTTTTTGGCCCCGGTATCGACGGGAGAGGAATCCCGAGAGGCCCCCTAACAACTCGCATGGGGACTGGCCTCGCCTGAGGCCACCAGGGCGGGTCCCTGAGGTCCCCGTCGTAACTCGAGAACACCTGCCGCAACTCGAGAAAATCCAGGAAGTTCTCCCTTCCAGGCGAGATGAGGCCTATTTCCGATGAGGCGTCTGGAGACTAATGACACCTAACCTCTGGAACTTCGAAAGGGTCTTTCACACCCTTGCTGCAACTCAAGAAGTTCACCGCCATACCCGTCTCCACTCGAGAGGAAGCACGAAGGTCCCGCCCACATCCAGAGGAGCCCCGTTTCCCCCTCGTAGATCGAGATGAGGGATCCTTTCCCTGCTTTCAACGGGAAAGAATTCCCGGCGTTCCCGTCGCATCTCAAGAGGAGGCACTCTCAACAGGAAAGGCGAGAGGAACTCCATGGTCGTACCACCATTCCAAGAGTCCGCCAGATGTCTCAGTCCATTCCAGAGGAACCTCTTTGCCCTGCACTGGCTCATTTTTCACGCCGAGAATCGACTCACACCACGGTGTCACGTGGGACAGCCCTGTGGGGAAGCCTCGAGGGAAAGCCTCGAGGGAAAACCGCAGATCCTTTGATCCACGCGACGGGAAGCGTGACATTGCTGCTACAGCCTGGAAGGAAAGCGCACGTGCATGCCCCCACTCGAGACGAGGCCTGACTCCCCTGGGGAGACTCCAGAAGTACCCAAAGATCCATGTCAGCCCCTGAGAGGAATCCTCGGTTCCGGCCCTGACTCCACACAAGCTTTTTGGCCCCGGTATCGACGGGAGAGGAATCCCGAGAGGCCCCCTAGCAACTCGCATGGGGACTGACCTCTCCTGAGGCCACCAGGGCGGGTCCCTGAGGTCCCCGTCGTAATTCGAGAACACCTGCCGCAACTCGAGAAAATCCAGGAAGTTCTCCCTTCCAGGCGAGATGAGGCCTATTTCCGATGAGGCCTCTGGAGACTAATGACACCAAACCTCTGGAACTTCGAAAGGGTCTTTCACACCCTTGCTGCAACTCAAGAAGTTCACCGCCATACCCGTCTCCACTCGAGAGGAAGCACGATGGTCCCGCCCACATCCAGAGGAGCCCCGTTTCCCCCTCGTAGCTCGAGATGAGGGATCCTTTCCCTGCTTTCAACGGGAAAGAATTCCCGGCGTTCCCGTCGCATCTCAAGAGGAGGCACTCTCAACAGGAAAGGCGAGAGGAACTCCATGGTCGTACCACCATTCCAAGAGTCCCCCAGATGTCTCAGTCCATTCCAGAGGAACCTCTTTGCCCTGCACTGGCTCATCTTTCACGCCGAGGAACGACTCACAACACGGTGGCACGTGGGACAGCCCTGTGGGAAAGCCTCGAGGGAAAGCCTCGAGGGAAAACCACAGATCCTTTGATCCACGCGACGGGAAGCGTGACATTGCTGCTACAGCCTGGAAGGAAAGCGCACGTGCATGCCCCCACTCGAGACGAGGCCTGACTCCCCTGGGGAGACTCCAGAAGTACCCAAAGATCCATGTCAGCCCCTGAGAGGAATCCTCGGTTCCGGCCCTGACTCCACACAAGCTTTTTGGCCCCGGTATCGATGGGAGAGGAATCCCGAGAGGCCCCCTAGCAACTCGCATGGGGACTGGCCTCTCCTGAGGCAACCAGGGCGTGTCCCTGAGGTCCCCGTCGTAACTCGAGAACACCTGCCGCAACTCGAGAAAATCCAGGAAGTTCTCCCTTCCAGGCGAGATGAGGCCTATTTCCGATGAGGCCTCTGGAGACTAATGACACCAAACCTCTGGAACTTCGAAAGGGTCTTTCACACACTTGCTGCAACTCAAGAAGTTCACCGCCATACCCGTCTCCACTCGAGAGGAAGCACGATGGTCCCGCCCACATCCAGAGGAGCCCCGTTTCCCCCTCGTAGCTCGAGATGAGGGATCCTTTCCCTGCTTTCAACGGGAAAGTATTCCCGGCGTTCCCGTCGCATCTCAAGAGGAGGCACTCTCAACAGGAAAGGCGAGATGAACTCCATGGTCGTACCACCATTCCAAGAGTCCCCCAGATGTCTCAGTCCATTCCAGAGGAACCTCTTTGCCCTGCACTGGCTCATCTTTCACGCCGAGGATCGACTCACAACACGGTGGCACGTGGGACAGCCCTGTGGGAAAGCCTCGAGGGAAAGCCTCGAGGGAAAACCACAGATCCTTTGATCCACGCGACGGGAAGCGTGACATTGCTGCTACAGCCTGGAAGGAAAGCGCACGTGCATGCCCCCACTCGAGACGAGGCCTGACTCCCCTGGGGAGACTCCAGAAGTACCCAAAGATCCATGTCAGCCCCTGAGAGGAATCCTCGGTTCCGGCCCTGACTCCATACAAGGTTTTTGGCCCCGGTATCGACGGGAGAGGAATCCCGAGAGGCCCCCTAACAACTCGCATGGGGACTGGCCTCTCCTGAGGCCACCAGGGCGGGTCCCTGAGGTCCCCGTCGTAACTCGAGAACACCTGCCGCAACTCGAGAAAATCCAGGAAGTTCTCCCTTCCAGGCGAGATGAGGCCTATTTCCGATGAGGCGTCTGGAGACTAATGACACCTAACCTCTGGAACTTCGAAAGGGTCTTTCACACCCTTGCTGCAACTCAAGAAGTTCACCGCCATACCCGTCTCCACTCGAGAGGAAGCACGATGGTCCCGCCCACATCCAGAGGAGCCCCGTTTCCCCCTCGTAGATCGAGATGAGGGATCCTTTCCCTGCTTTCAACGGGAAAGAATTCCCGGCGTTCCCGTCGCATCTCAAGAGGAGGCACTCTCAACAGGAAAGGCGAGAGGAACTCCATGGTCGTACCACCATTCCAAGAGTCCGCCAGATGTCTCAGTCCATTCCAGAGGAACCTCTTTGCCCTGCACTGGCTCATTTTTCACGCCGAGAATCGACTCACACCACGGTGTCACGTGGGACAGCCCTGTGGGAAAGCCTCGAGGGAAAGCCTCGAGGAAAAACCGCAGATCCTTTGATCCACGCGACGGGAAGCGTGACATTGCTGCTACAGCCTGGAAGGAAAGCGCACGTGCATGCCCCCACTCGAGACGAGGCCTGACTCCCCTGGGGAGACTCCAGAAGTACCCAAAGATCCATGTCAGCCCCTGAGAGGAATCCTCGGTTCCGGCCCTGACTCCACACAAGCTTTTTGGCCCCGGTATCAACGGGAGAGGAATCCCGAGAGGCCCCCTAGCAACTCGCATGGGGACTGACCTCTCCTGAGGCCACCAGGGCGGGTCCCTGAGGTCCCCGTCGTAACTCGAGAACACCTGCCGCAACTCGAGAAAATCCAGGAAGTTCTCCCTTCCAGGCGAGATGAGGCCTATTTCCGATGAGGCGTCTGGAGACTAATGACACCTAACCTCTGGAACTTCGAAAGGGTCTTTCACACCATTGCTGCAACTCAAGAAGTTCACCGCCATATCCGTCTCCACTTGAGAGGAAGCACGATGGTCCCGCCCACATCCAGAGGAGCCCCGTTTCCCCCTCGGAGCTCGAGATGAGGGATCCTTTCCCTGCTTTCAACGGGAAAGAATTCCCGGCGTTCCCGTCGCATCTCAAGATGAGGCACTCTCAACAGGAAAGGCGAGAGGAACTCCATGGTCGTACCACCCTTCCAAGAGTCCCCCAGATGTCTCAGTCCATTCCAGAGGAACCTCTTTGCCCTGCACTGGCTCATCTTTCACGCCGAGGATCGACTCACACCACGGTGGCACGTGGGACAGCCCTGTGGGAAAGCCTCGAGGGAAAACCACAGATCCTTTGATCCACGCGACGGGAAGCTTGACATTGCTGCTACAGCCTGGAAGGAAAGTGCACGTGCATGCCCCCACTCGAGACGAGGCCTGACTCCCCTGGGGAGACTCCAGAAGTACCCAAAGATCCATGTCAGCCCCTGAGAGGAATCCTCGGTTCCGGCCCTGACTCCACACAAGGTTTTTGGCCCCGGTATCGACGGGAGAGGAATCCCGAGAGGCCCCCTAGCAACTCGCATGGGGACTGGCCTCTCCGGAGGCCACCAGGGCGGGTCCCTGAGGTCCCCGTCGTAATTCGAGAACACCTGCCGCAACTCGAGAAAATCCAGGAAGTTCTCCCTTCCAGGCGAGATGAGGCCTATTTCCGATGAGGCCTCTGGAGACTAATGACACCAAACCTCTGGAACTTCGAAAGGGTCTTTCACACCCTTGCTGCAACTCAAGAAGTTCACCGCCATACCCGTCTCCACTCGAGAGGAAGCACGATGGTCCCGCCCACATCCAGAGGAGCCCCGTTTCCCCCTCGTAGCTCGAGATGAGGGATCCTTTCCCTGCTTTCAACGGGAAAGAATTCCCGGCGTTCCCGTCGCATCTCAAGAGGAGGCACTCTCAACAGGAAAGGCGAGAGGAACTCCATGGTCGTACCACCATTCCAAGAGTCCCCCAGATGTCTCAGTCCATTCCAGAGGAACCTCTTTGCCCTGCACTGGCTCATCTTTCACGCCGAGGAACGACTCACAACACGGTGGCACGTGGGACAGCCCTGTGGGAAAGCCTCGAGGGAAAGCCTCGAGGGAAAACCACAGATCCTTTGATCCACGCGACGGGAAGCGTGACATTGCTGCTACAGCCTGGAAGGAAAGCGCACGTGCATGCCCCCACTCGAGACGAGGCCTGACTCCCCTGGGGAGACTCCAGAAGTACCCAAAGATCCATGTCAGCCCCTGAGAGGAATCCTCGGTTCCAGCCCTGACTCCACACAAGCTTTTTGGCCCCGGTATCGATGGGAGAGGAATCCCGAGAGGCCCCCTGGCAACTCGCATGGGGACTGGCCTCTCCTGAGGCCACCAGGGCGGGTCCCTGAGGTCCCCGTCGTAACTCGAGAACACCTGCCGCAACTCGAGAAAATCCAGGAAGTTCTCCCTTCCAGGCGAGATGAGGCCTATTTCCGATGAGGCCTCTGGAGACTAATGACACCAAACCTCTGGAACTTCGAAAGGGTCTTTCACACCCTTGCTGCAACTCAAGAAGTTCACCGCCATACCCGTCTCCACTCGAGAGGAAGCACGATGGTCCCGCCCACATCCAGAGGAGCCCCGTTTCCCCCTCGTAGCTCGAGATGAGGGATCCTTTCCCTGCTTTCAACGGGAAAGTATTCCCGGTGTTCCCGTCGCATCTCAAGAGGAGGCACTCTCAACAGGAAAGGCGAGAGGAACTCCATGGTCGTACCACCATTCCAAGAGTCCCCCAGATGTCTCAGTCCATTCCAGAGGAACCTCTTTGCCCTGCACTGGCTCATCTTTCACGCCGAGGATCGACTCACAATACTGTGGCATGTGGGACAGCCCTGTGGGAAAGCCTCGAGGGAAAGCCTCGAGGGAAAACCACAGATCCTTTGATCCACGCGACGGGAAGCGTGACATTGCTGCTACAGCCTGGAAGGAAAGCGCACGTGCATGCCCCCACTCGAGACGAGGCCTGACTCCCCTGGGGAGACTCCAGAAGTACCCAAAGATCCATGTCAGCCCCTGAGAGGAATCCTCGGTTCCGGCCCTGACTCCATACAAGGTTTTTGGCCCCGGTATCGTCGGGAGAGGAATCCCGAGAGGCCCCCTAACAACTCGCATGGGGACTGGCCTCTCCTGAGGCCACCAGGGCGGGTCCCTGAGGTCCCCGTCGTAACTCGAGAACACCTGCCGCAACTCGAGAAAATCCAGGAAGTTCTCCCTTCCAGGCGAGATGAGGCCTATTTCCGATGAGGCCTCTGGAGACTAATGACACCTAACCTCTGGAACTTCGAAAGGGTCTTTCACACCCTTGCTGCAACTCAAGAAGTTCACCGCCATACCCGTCTCCACTCGAGAGGAAGCACGATGGTCCCGCCCACATCCAGAGGAGCCCCGTTTCCCCCTCGTAGATCGAGATGAGGGATCCTTTCCCTGCTTTCAACGGGAAAGAATTCCCTGCGTTCCCGTCGCATCTCAAGAGGAGGCACTCTCAACAGGAAAGGCGAGAGGAACTCCATGGTCGTACCACCATTCCAGGAGTCCCCCAGATGTCTCAGTCCATTCCAGAGGAACCTCTTTGCCCTGAACTGGCTCATTTTTCACGCCGAGAATCGACTCACACCACGGTGTCACGTGGGACAGCCCTGTGGGAAAGCCTCGAGGGAAAGCCTCGAGGGAAAACCACAGATCCTTTGATCCACGCGACGGGAAGCGTGACATTGCTGCTACAGCCTGGAAGGAAAGCGCACGTGCATGCCCCCACTCGAGACGAGGCCTGACTCCCCTGGGGAGACTCCAGAAGTACCCAAAGATCCATGTCAGCCCCTGAGAGGAATCCTCGGTTCCGGCCCTGACTCCACACAAGGTTTTTGGCCCCGGTATCAACGGGAGAGGAATCCCGAGAGGCCCCCTAGCAACTCGCCTAGGGACTGGCCTCTTCTGAGGCCACCAGGGCGGGTCCCTGAGGTCCCCGTCGTAACTCGAGAACACCTGCCGCAACTCGAGAAAATCCAGGAAGTTCTCCCTTCCAGGCGAGATGAGGCCTATTTCCGATGAGGCCTCTGGAGACTAATGACACCTAACCTCTGGAACTTCGAAAGGGTCTTTCACACCCTTGCTGCAACTCAAGAAGTTCACCGCCATACCCGTCTCCACTAGAGAGGAAGCACGATGGTCCCGCTCACATCCAGAGGAGCCCCGTTTCCCCCTCGTAGCTCGAGATGAGGGATCCTTTGCCTGCTTTCAACGGGAAAGAATTCCCGGCGTTCCCGTCGCAACTCAAGAGGAGGCACTCTCAACAGGAAAGGCGAGAGGAACTCCATGGTCTTACCACCATTCCAAGAGTCCCCCAGATGTCTCAGTCCATTCCAGAGGAACCTCTTTGCCCTGCACTGGCTCATCTTTCACGCCGAGGATCGACTCACACCACGGTGGCACGTGGGACAGCCCTGTGGGAAAGCCTCGAGGGAAAACCACAGATCCTTTGATCCACGCGACGGGAAGCGTGACATTGCTGCTACAGCCTGGAAGGAAAGTGCACGTGCATGCCCCCACTCGAGACGAGGCCTGACTCCCCTGGGGAGACTCCAGAAGTACCCAAAGATCCATGTCAGCACCTGAGAGGAATCCTCGGTTCCGGCCCTGACTCCACACAAGCTTTTTGGCCCCGGTATCGACGGGAGAGGAATCCCGAGAGGCCCCCTAGCAACTCGCATGGGGACTGGCCTCTCCTGAGGCCACCAGGGCGGGTCCCTGAGGTCCCCGTCGTAACTCGAGAACACCTGCCGCAACTCGAGAAAATCCAGGAAGTTCTCCCTTCCAGGCGAGATGAGGCCTATTTCCGATGAGGCGTCTGGAGACTAATGACACCTAACCTCTGGAACTTCGAAAGGGTCTTTCACACCCTTGCTGCAACTCAAGAAGTTCACCGCCATACCCGTCTCCACTCGAGAGGAAGCACGATGGTCCCGCCCACATCCAGAGGAGCCCCGTTTCCCCCTCGTAGCTCGAGATGAGGGATCCTTTCCCTGCTTTCAACGGGAAAGAATTCCCGGCGTTCCCGTCGCATCTCAAGAGGAGGCACTCTCAACAGGAAAGGCGAGAGGAACTCCATGGTCGTACCACCATTCCAAGAGTCCCCCAGATGTCTCAGTCCATTCCAGAGGAACCTCTTTGCCATGCACTGGCTCATCTTTCACGCCGAGGATCGACTCACAAAACGGTGGCACGTGGGACAGCCCTGTGGGAAAGCCTCGAGGGAAAGCCTCGAGGGAAAACCACAGATCCTTTGATCCACGCGACGGGAAGCGTGACATTGCTGCTACAGCCTGGAAGGAAAGCGCACCTGCATGCCCCCACTTGAGACGAGGCCTGACTCCCCTGGGGAGACTCCAGAAGTACCCAAAGATCCATGTCAGCCCCTGAGAGGAATCCTCGGTTCCGGCCCTGACTCCACACAAGCTTTTTGGCCCCGGTATCGACGGGAGAGAAATCCCGAGAGGCCCCCTAGCAACTCGCACGGGGACTGACCTCTCCTGAGGCCACCAGGGCGGGTCCCTGAGGTCCCCGTCGTAACTCGAGAACACCTGCCGCAACTCGAGAAAATCCAGGAAGTTCTCCCTTCCAGGCGAGATGAGGCCTATTTCCGATGAGGCGTCTGGAGACTAATGACACCTAACCTCTGGAACTTCGAAAGGGTCTTTCACACCCTTGCTGCAACTCAAGAAGTTCACCGCCATACCCGTCTCCACTCGAGAGGAAGCACGATGGTCCCGCCCACATCCAGAGGAGCCCCGTTTCCCCCTCGTAGCTCGAGATGAGGGATCCTTTCCCTGCTTTCAACGGGAAAGAATTCCCGGCGTTCCCGTCGCATCTCAAGAGGAGGCACTCTCAACAGGAAAGGCGAGAGGAACTCCATGGTCGTACCACCATTCCAAGAGTCCCCCAGATGTCTCAGTCCATTCCAGAGGAACCTCTTTGCCCTGCACTGGCTCATCTTTCACGCCGAGGATCGACTCACACCACGGTGGCACGTGGGACAGCCCTGTGGGAAAGCCTCGAGGGAAAGCCTCGAGGGAAAACCACAGATCCTTTGATCCACGCGACGGGAAGCGTGACATTGCTGCTACAGCCTGGAAGGAAAGCGCACGTGCATGCCCCCACTCGAGACGAGGCCTGACTCCACTGGGGAGACTCCAGAAGTACCCAAAGATCCATGTCAGCCCCTGAGAGGAATCCTCGGTTCCGGCCCTGACTCCACACAAGGTTTTTGGCCCCGGTATCGACGGGAGAGGAATCCCGAGAGGCCGCCTAGCAACTCGCATGGGGACTGGCCTCTCCGGAGGCCACCAGGGCGGGTCCCTGAGGTCCCCGTCGTAACTCGAGAACACCTGCCGCAACTCGAGAAAATCCAGGAAGTTCTCCCTTCCAGGCGAGATGAGGCCTATTTCCGATGAGGCCTCTGGAGACTAATGACACCAAACCTCTGGAACTTCGAAAGGGTCTTTCACACCCTTGCTGCAACTCAAGAAGTTCACCGCCATACCCGTCTCCACTCGAGAGGAAGCACGATGGTCCCGCCCACATCCAGAGGAGCCCCGTTTTCCCCTCGGTGCTCGAGATGAGGGATCCTTTCCCTGGTTTCAACGGGAAAGAATTCCCGGCGTTCCCGTCGCATCTCAAGAGGAGGCACTCTCAACAGGAAAGGCGAGAGGAACTCCATGGTCGTACCACCATTCCAAGAGTCCCCCAGATGTCTCAGTCCATTCCAGAGGAACCTCTTTGCCCTGCACTGGCTCATCTTTCACGCCGAGGATCGACTCACAAAACGGTGGCACGTGGGACAGCCCTGTGGGAAAGCCTCGAGGGAAAGCCTCGAGGGAAAACCACAGATCCTTTGATCCACGCGACGGGAAGCGTGACATTGCTGCTACAGGCTGGAAGGAAAGCGCACGTGCATGCCCCCACTCGAGACGAGGCCTGACTCCCCTGGGGAGACTCCAGAAGTACCCAAAGATCCATGTCAGCCCCTGAGAGGAATCCTCGGTTCCGGCCCTGACTGCACACAAGGTTTTTGGCCCCGGTATCGACGGGAGAGGAATCCCGAGAGGCCCCCTAGCAACTCGCATGGGGACTGGCCTCTCCTGAGGCCACCAGGGCGGGTCCCTTAGGTCCCCGTCGTAACTCGAGAACACCTGCCGCAACTCGAGAAAATCCAGGAAGTTCTCCCTTCCAGGCGAGATGAGGCCTATTTCCGATGAGGCCTCTGGAGACTAATGACACCTAACCTCTGGAACTTCGAAAGGGTCTTTCACACCCTTGCTGCAACTCAAGAAGTTCACCGCCATACCCGTCTCCACTCGAGAGGAAGCACGATGGTCCCGCCCACATCCAGAGGAGCCCCGTTTCCCCCTCGTAGCTCGAGATGAGGGATCCTTTCCCTGCTTTCAACGGGAAAGTATTCCCGGCGTTCCCGTCGCATCTCAAGAGGAGGCACTCTCAACAGGAAAGGCGAGAGGAACTCCATGGTCGTACCACCATTCCAAGAGTCCCCCAGATGTCTCAGTCCATTCCAGAGGAACCTCTTTGACCTGCACTGGCTCATCTTTCAAGCCGAGGATCGACTCACAACACGGTGGCACGTGGGACAGCCCTGTGGCAAAGCCTCGAGGGAAAGCCTCGAGGGAAAACCACAGATCCTTTGATCCACGCGATGGGAAGCGTGACATTGCTGCTACAGCCTGGAAGGAAAGCGCACGTGCATGCCCCCACTCGAGACGAGGCCTGACTCCCCTGGGGAGACTCCAGAAGTACCCAAAGATCCATGTCAGCCCCTGAGAGGAATCCTCGGTTCCGGCCCTGACTCCACACAAGCTTTTTGGCCCCGGTATCGACGGGAGAGGAATCCCGAGAGGCCCCCTAGCAACTCGCATGGGGACTGGCCTCTCCTGAGGCCACCAGGGCGGGTCCCTGAGGTCCCCGTCGTAACTCGAGAACACCTGCCGCAACTCGAGAAAATCCAGGAAGTTCTCCCTTCCAGGCGAGATGAGGCCTATTTCCGATGAGGCGTCTGGAGACTAATGACACCTAACCTCTGGAACTTCGAAAGGGTCTTTCACACCCTTGCTGCAACTCAAGAAGTTCACCGCCATACCCGTCTCCACTCGAGAGAAAGCACGATGGTCCCGCCCATATCCAGAGGAGCCCCGTTTCCCCCTCGTAGCTCGAGATGAGGGATCCTTTCCCTCCTTTCAACGGGAAAGAATTCCCGGCGTTCCCGTCGCATCTCAAGAGGAGGCACTCTCAACAGGAAAGGCGAGAGGAACTCCATGGTCGTACCACCATTCCAAGAGTCCCCCAGATGTCTCAGTCCATTCCAGAGGAACCTCTTTGCCCTGCACTGGCTCATTTTTCACGCCGAGAATCGACTCACACCACGGTGTCACGTGGGACAGCCCTGTGGGAAAGCCTCGAGGGAAAGCCTCGAGGGAAAACCGCAGATCCTTTGATCCACGCGACGTGAAGCGTGACATTGCTGCTACAGCCTGGAAGGAAAGTGCACGTGCATGCCCCCACACGAGACGAGGCCTGTCTCCCCTGGCGAGACTCCAGAAGTACCCAAAGATCCATATCAGTCCCTGAGAGGAATCCTCGGTTCCAGCCCTGTCTCCACACAAGGTTTTTGGCCCCGGTATCGACGGGAGAGGAATCCCGAGGGGCCCCCTAGCAACACGCATAGGGACTGGCCTCTCCTGAGGCCAACAGGGCGGGTCCCTGAGGTCCCCGTCGTAACTCGAGAACACCTGCCGCAACTCGAGAAAATCAAGGAAGTTCTCCCTTCCAGGCGAGATGAGGCCTATTTCCGATGAGGCGTCTGGAGACTAATGACACCTAACCTCTGGAACTTCGAAAGGGTATTTCACACCCTTGCTGCAACTCAAGAAGTTCACCGCCATACCCGTCTCCACTCGAGAGAAAGCACGATGGTCCCGCCCACATCCAGAGGAGCCCCGTTTCCCCCTCGTAGCTCGAGATGAGGGATCCTTTCCCTGCTTTCAACGGGAAAATATTCCCGGCGTTCCCGTCGCAACTCAAGAGGAGGCACTCTCAACAGGAAAGGCGAGAGGAACTCCATGGTCGTACCACCATTCCAAGAGTCCCCCAGATGTCTCAGTCCATTCCAGAGGAACCTCTTTGCCCTGCACTGGCTCATCTTTCACGCCGAGGATCGACTCACACCACGGTGGCACGTGGGACAGCCCTGTGGGAAAGCCTCGAGGGAAAACCACAGATCATTTGATCCACGCGACAGGTAGCGTGACATTGCTGCTACAGCCTGGAAGGAAAGTGCACGTGCATGCCCCCACTCGAGACGAGGCCTGACTCCCCTGGGGAGACTCCAGAAGTACCCAAAGATCCATGTCAGCCCCTGAGAGGAATCCTCGGTTCCGGCCCTGACTCCACACAAGGTTTTTGGCCCCGGTATCGACGGGAGAGGAATCCCGAGAGGCCCCCTAGCAACTCGCATAGGGACTGGCCTCTCCTGAGGCCACCAGGGCGGGTCCCTGAGGTCCCCGTCGTAACTCGAGAACACCTGCCGCAACTCGAGAAAATCCAGGAAGTTCTCCCTTCCAGGCGAGATGAGGCCTATTTCCGATGAGGCGTCTGGAGACTAATGACACCTTACCTGTGGAACTTCGAAAGGGTCTTTCACAGCCTTGCTGCAACTCAAGAAGTTCACCACCATACCCTGCCGGAAGCCAGTGTGAGGAATCCCGCCCGTGACAAGGTCATGAGGAAGGAAGCTGACATACGCAAGGCGTGCTCAGACTTCAGGGACCCCTCTGGATATTCCTAAGCATGTACCCCAGCAAAAATCTGCTGGCTTTTGTGCTCTGCTTTTCCACTTTTCTGATATTCTCTGGAAAAAAGTCAATTCAGGGTTTTAGTCTTCTGCATTTGAAAGGGATGTTTCAGTTAAACCCCTCTGATAGCTCTCTAGTCTGCCTAACAGGTTCCCCAGACCTCTTACAGCTTGTGAATTGCTTACAGCCCCCCAACCGCGAGAGGCACAAAGCTTACAGCTTGTGAATTGCTTACAGCCCCCCAACCGCGGGAGGCACAAAGCTTAAAAGCATCTTAAAGATACAGAGCCTTTTCTAAAGAGTTAAAAATTATATTGGTAGAGGGTTTTCACTGTTGACTCAAGGATTGCTGCCAGACCTCCTCATTCTTTATCTTTTAGGCACCTGGAAGGATGTTAATGTAAGCAGGATGTAGAAAAAGATACATAGTAGTTTTGATGTTAGCAACACTAGACTTTTGAGTTAATTGCTTCTCTTTTGCTATAAATCACTGCACTCCCTCTACTTGTTATAAGTTGCTGTATCCTTGCTGTCTAAGAATGTAACTTTCTTTAGTGCTTTCCGAGAGTGGCACCAGACCTTGGGAAGATCAACACAAATAAGTCTTGTGGTTGACAAACCCTTATCAGAAAAAAGGCTGTAAAATGTTAATTGGCCCTTTTGGTTGGAAGATGATGTAAATTACCTAAGACTTGTGTATACAATTAGGTATGCAGAGAGAAAAGCCTGGTTTTGATAAGAGTCTGGACTGCTAACGCTGCATAACTTTGTGTTACCCATTGATCTCCATGTTTTATCAAAAGTATAAAAGGCCTTCTGAACAATAAAGGACGGGACCAGATTCTCAGACCAGTTTCTCGGACTAGTCTCGGCCTGGTTTCTTGGGAATCTGGCTCCCCCCCTGTCTCTCTCTCTCTCTCTTTTTCTCTCCCTTTTCTTCCCTCTGCTCTTTACTTTAATTTCAGGCTGAATTTCCATCTGGGGCGCGGAGGCTCGCCAGGTCTACTTATTTGCCCTGGTTATTAAGATCCGCGAGAAAGGGAGCTTAAGGCGAGGCACCCTTAGATATTCAAGCGGGCACCGGTGGCCCAACGTAGATGGTGCAAATTCCTTGTCTGGAATTTTATTGGTCTTCCGCGTAAACCAAGCTATTCAGCCCTCTTTCTCCACTTAATCTTCCTACTGCACTACAGTTTCTTAATCTAATCTTATATTAATAAATAAACAAGTCTTTCCACGCCAACGCCGTCCACCCTTCGAATTCCCTGGATCCACCGGGGCTGGACCCCGGCAAGTGGCGCCCGGAACAGGCTATTCGAAGGTAGGTTCCTCGGAGCAAAAGCTCCCCCCGGAGCACTCTCTGTAGCTCCCCCCGGAGCACTCTCTGTTGCTCCCCCCGGAGCACTCTCTGTTGCTCCCCCCCGGAGTGACTTAATCACTCCCCCCGGAGTACTTTCGGGTACTCCCCCAGTGTTGAGTGTTCGGGACGGCTAGGACCCCACTCAGGGTGCCGCGGACCCCCCTGTAGGATAGACAGGGTGAGGAGGAGTGGGAAGTGTTCAAGGGTTTAAGAGAAACCTGGTGCTCTAGAGGTTGAAAAGAAACCTGCTATCTTAGGGTTGAAAACAAAACCCCCCTCGCCAAAGGTAAAACCTTTTTGTTGAGGTAGACTTTTCTATAAGACTTAATTTTCTGACATGGGTAACAGTGAATCAAAAGAAAGACAGCTTTTTACAGGAGTAATCTTGCAGTTACTAACTAAACGAGGAATTAAAGTTAAAAAATCCAATATTCATTCATTTTTTTCCTTTGTACAAGAACAGTGTCCCTGGTTTCCAGAAGAAGGCACTGTTAACTTAGACACCTGGGAGAGAGTAGGAAAACAACTAAAAACTTACCATGCTGAACATGGCTCACAAAAGGTGCCTACTGACGCCTTTTCCTTATGGAATATAATTAGGGACGCTCTAGACCCTGCCCCTGAATCTGAAAAGGTACATCTTAAAGAGGAAAGTGCAGAGAAAAAGGTATCTATCGAAGAGGAGAGTGATGAAAAGGAGGCTACACCTAACTATCGGCAGTTGAGTCAAATGATAGCTGCAATGACTGCCCAAGAAAAGGTAATAGATAGAGATGACAAAAAAGAGCAGCTTTCAGATGAGGAAGATTTGGAAGAGGAAGTAAGTCAAGATCATTCTGATGAGGACTGGTCTTTATTAAATAAAGATGCTCCAAGGAGTTTAAGAGAAACTTCTCCAATTAGATTATCTGCTCCAAAGAGCTTAATAAAAACTTCCCCAACCAGACCACCTGCTTCCACAAATTCAAGAGAAATTTCCTTAATTAAGCCTTCTGCTTCCAGAGGCTCAAGACAAATGTCCCCCATCAGATTATATGCACCTGAGAGTTTAAGGCCAGATTCCCCAGATAAAACATCCGTAAGACCTAAACACAGAACGGATAAAAAATTCCCAAAGTACGAAGAAAGTGACATAGGACACCCCTTGCCCCCCCCTCCCTATAAGGGTGAGGGGCCTCCACTAGAAGCTCCCCGAAGAAGAGTTTTCTCTAGCCCAGATGATGAACTTGATCCCCACCTTGAGGCTTGTTTCCCCATAATATTTGGTGGAAGTGGTGGGAGAACAGCCCCCCACTGGGAACCCATTCCAATGAAAATGATTAAAGAACTCAAACAGGCTTGTGCTTTGTATGGGCCTAAAGCCCCGTACACTGTATCATTGGTGGAAGCTTTAGCGGGCAGATGGATGACACCCCATGACTGGAAGACAGTCGCTAAAGCTTGTCTGTCTGGAGGTCAATATGTACTTTGGAGAACTGAATATGAAGATCTAGCCCAAAAACAGGCTGATGCTAACCAAAAATATGGCCCAAGATATATTATAAAAAATATGTTGGCAGGGACTAATGATTTTGGAACACTTAGAGATCAAATGGGATTAGATAAAACCACTTTAGATCAAGTAACCGCCTGCGCCCTTGGGGCTTGGCGTTTGTTGCCTGAAGGGAAAGAATCTACCTCTTCCTTCTCAAATGTTAAACAAAAACCAGAAGAGCCATGTGAAGACTTTATATCAAGACTTGCAGAGGCAGTCAACAGAGTAATTTCCAACACTGAGGCAGCTAGTATATTGATAAAACAACTGGCATTTGAAAATGCTAATTCTACCTGCCAGGCCATTTTACGTCCTATTAAAAAAACTGGGGAAATAATAGATTATATCAGGCAATGTGCAGATGTAGGACCAGCGATGATGCAGGGCGTTGCCATAGCTGCAGCCATAAAGGGAAATTCTTACCAGCAGGCAGTACAGTCCTTTTTTACAAATAGAAATAACCCGTCAAAGAGTCATTCCAGTAGTCCAGGCCAGAATATTGGTTTATCCAAGGCCTGCTTCTCTTGCGGACGGGAAGGGCACCTTATGCGAGCTTGTCCCCAAAAAGCAGCCGGTTCTTCTCTGCCGAATTCTCCCTCCCCGGCTGTGCCTACTAATCTCCCTAGATCTCTCTGCCCTCGTTGTCAAAAAGGATATCACTGGGCAAAAGAATGTAGGTCACAATTCCATAGAAATGGAGCCTTTTTGGGCCCCGACCAGCAGTCGGGAAACGGATTGAGGGGCCAGCCTCAGGCCCCGACAACAATTGGGGCAGCCTCACTGAACCCATTCATTCCCTTCGTCCCATCGCAGAACTCATCAGAGCAACCCCAGGCAGCGCAGGACTGGACCTCAGTTCCACCACCTCAGCAATATTAACACCAGATAGCCCCACTGTAAAAATACCTACAGGAGTTAAAGGCCCATTACCAACAGGTTTAGTAGGAATTATACTAGGCAGAAGTTCCTTAGCTATGCAAGGTCTCACAATCATCCCTGGAGTAATTGACTCAGATTATACAGGAGAAATCCAGATAATGATTTCACCCCCAACTAAAACTTTCCAAATACATCAGGGACAAAGAATAGCCCAACTTTTGCTTTTGCCTTACCACACTGCAATTGGGCGCACAGCTACTCAAAATGAAAGGCAGGATAAAGGATTTGGGTCTAGTGATATGGTTTTTTGGATAACAGAAATTACTCAGAAACGTCCTATGAAGACTATCCTGATTAATGGCAAGTCTATTGTGGGGTTATTAGACACAGGAGCAGATGTTTCTTGCATTTCAGGAAAAGACTGGCCCAGCTCCTGGCCCACACATACTACTGAAAATAACTTGGTGGGGATAGGAAGAGCCCCCACAATAGCCAAAAGTGCAAAAATTTTAGATTGGCAATTTGAGGATACCCGTGGAACTTTCCAACCTTATGTCGTTCCTTCGCTCCCCCTTACCCTGTGGGGGAGGGACGTGCTATCTCAAATGGGAGTGTTACTTTTTAGCCCTGATGATAAAGTGACCTCTCAGATGTTGCAGATGGGCTATGATCCATCAAAAGGATTGGGTAAACAACAGACAGGAATAATTGAGCCAATTTGCCCAACTCCTCGCAAGCTACGTGCTGGATTGGGATATCCAAATTTATAATTGAGGCCATTGTTTTTGCTGCCGACCCCATCACATGGAAATCTCAAGATCCGGTGTGGGTAGAACAGTGGCCTCTGCATAAGGAAAAATTATTGGCAGCTAAAGCATTAATCTTTGAACAATTAGAATTGGGACATATTGAGCCCTCCAATAGCCCCTGGAACACTCCTATTTTTGTCATTAAGAAAAAATCTGGTAAATGGCGACTTTTACAGGATTTGAGAGCTATTAATGCCACCATGGAGGACATGGGGGCCTTACAGCCTGGGCTCCCTTCCCCAGTAGCCGTTCCAGAGGGATATAATATAATTGTTATTGATTTACAAGATTGTTTTTTCACTATTCCCTTAAATCCTGAGGATAAAAAGCGATTTGCCTTTAGTCTGCCATCAGAAAATCTTAAACAGCCTTATTTACGGTTTCAGTGGAAGGTTCTGCCTCAGGGAATGAAAAATAGCCCTACTTTATGCCAAAAATTTGTTAATGCCGCTCTAGAAGATACTAGGGCTAAATATGAACACGTGTATATGATTCACTATATGGATGATATTTTAATAGCTCATCCTGATAGAGTTCACCTGCAGACTGTGCTCCAGGACCTGACCCAGGCATTGACAGACAGAGGCCTAAAAATTGCCCCAGAAAAAATTCAAATCAATCCGCCCATAACTTACTTAGGAAGAGTCATAAATTCGGAAACGGTGACTCATACCCCGCTGCAATTGAGAAAAGACCATCTTATTACTTTAAATGATTATCAAAAACTCTTAGGTGATATTAATTGGATTAGACCATATTTAAAATTAACCACTGCCGAATTAAAACCTCTTTTTTAACACTTTACGCGGGGATCCTGATCCAACCTCAAAAAGACAATTAACAGCTGAGGCTCAAGAAGCCCTAGGCAAAGTAGAAGCAGCCTTATCAAATAGCTATGTAAAAAGAATTGATTTGACGATGACGTGGCAGTTCCTTTGCCTAGCTACTCCAACGGCGCCTACGGGAGTTCTGTGGCAACGCGGCCCTTTAGAATGGATCCATCTTCCTACCCAAGCTAAAAAAGTCGTGGCTTCTTATCCTGGTTTAATTGCCACATTAATGCTAAAAGGAAGGAAGCGGAGCATTGAATTGTTTGGTAAAGAGCCATCAGAGATTGTAATTCCATATAATAAGGAGCAGCTTGATGCTCTTTTAATGTTTGATGAAGACTGGCAGATTGCCATAGGGAATTACTGTGGTCAAATTTTGCATCATTTACCCTCGCATGTTTTACTAAATTTTATGTCTAACCATCCAGTTATTTTTCCTGTCCGGTGTAAACAGTTCCCTATTTCAGATGCTCAGGTAGTCTTTACTGATGGATCGGCTAACGGTAGAGCCTCTATAGTCACAAGAGATCATCAAAAACTTTTGGAAACACAAGAAACTTCAGCTCAAAGGGCTGAAATCACAGCTGTTATTGAGGCCTTTGTTATGTTTGCGGAGAAAGAATTTAACCTTTATTCTGACTCTCAGTATGTGGTCAGGCTGTTTCCACACATTGAGACTGCAGTTTTGCCTGAAAACAAAACTGCTATCTTCCATTTGTTAACTAAACTGCAGCAGCAAATATGGAAAAGAAACCGGGCGTTCTTTATCGGCCACATTCGGGCTCATTCCGGCCTGCCTGGCCCTTTAAATGCTCTCAATGAATTGGCAGATTCGTTAACCAGGATTTCAGTGGCTTCTGTTTTTGAAGAAGCTCGAGCTTCTCACTCACTTCATCACCAAAATGCCACTGCCTTACGATACCAGTTTCAAATTCCTCGAGAATCTGCCCGAGAGATTGTTCGTTCTTGTTCACATTGTCCTACTACCGTGAATGCTTTGCCTCTGGGAGTTAACCCTCGCGGTCTCAAACCTAATGCACTCTGGCAAATGGATGTAACCCATGTCTCTTCATTTGGAAAACTGTCTTTTGTTCATGTAACTGTAGATACCTTCTCTCATGTTATTATTGCCACTGCTCGTACAGGGGAAGCAGTTAAAGATGTAATACAACATCTTTTTACATGCTTTTCCTATCTGGGCTTGCCAAAAGCTTTAAAAACTGATAATGCTCCTGCTTACACTTCTAAATCTTTTCAGCAATTCTGTACAAGATTTCAAATTAAACATAACACCGGCATCCCTTATAACCCACAAGGACAAGCCATTGTGGAAAGAGCACATCAAACACTGAAAATCCATATTCAAAAACTAAAAGAAGGGGAATTTAAATATAGTTCCCCCCATCAGATTTTGCAACATGCTCTTTTCGTAATAAATAACTTAAATGCTGATTCATCCGGAAACACTGCAATGCTTCGCCATTGGTGCCCAGAGCAATTGAATGCAAAACCATTAGTAAAATGGAGGGACCTTCTTTCCGGACAATGGAAAGGTCCTGACCCCTTATTAACCAATGGGCGAGGGTATGCTTGTGTTTTTCCACAGGACGCGGACGCTCCGATTTGGGTTCCAGACAGACTAATTCGCCATGTCTCAGCTCCCCGGATACCAGAATCCCCCGCCACCGCGATCTCTAAAAAGGAAGAAACTCCCTCTTCCCCCGCTCCCTCCGCCAGCACGGGAAACGCCGCTGACCCCAGGACAGCTGACATTGGAGATCCCGGATAGGCGCGGATCGGAGCCACCCACTGGACAGATGTCACGACTTCAGATACAGGATATTGCACCCCCTGATTTTTTGCCTCGCAGGAATCCATTAGGACGCCCAGCTCAGTCAACCCAACAAGCCTCCTTGCCCACCTGGGGACAGATTAAAGCTCTCTGTCGCCAGGCACAGGGGATAGCTACCCTACAGGGATCGTCAGTCTCTCCTGAAAAGGTGTTTATTGCCATGCTTGCCTTGCTCTCTTGCCAGGTAAGCGCTGCTCCCATTCCAACCAAATATTGGGCGTTTCTCCCGGATCCTCCAACTTTCCAAGTTGTTACTTGGAACAGTGACCCCATACGAGTTAGTACAGACCAGCCTCGCCTTTTGGGAGGATCTTATACTTCCTATACAAAAGACCAATACCCTATTAATTTCAATTATACCTTTAAAGGACTAGCAGATGATTTTCCTGTCTGCTTTAATTTTCCTCCTGGCCTTACAGGAGACTTCTTTACCAAGACAGGATGCATTGGAGCCTCCACAAAAGCAGTTATGACAGATTCCCCAACCTCTAAATTTGCATCTATAGGGGATCGGTCTGCTTGGATATTACGAACCCGTATGCCTGGGGTCCTTGGCCCCTATAAGTCTTTGTCTCTCAAAACTCCATCAGAATATCCAAATTGTGATGATGTTGCTCCCTCAGATGTTATTTGGAAAACTATAGATGATCATTCAGGATATCCGATTTGGAAATCTTGTATTTATAATTCGAGAGTAGATTACAATATGCCGGGAGGAAGAAATTGTGCGATTCAGGACTGGAGCAACCCAAATCCAGGTCAAGACCCTGAGTCTGACGATGACTTTATCAATAGATTGGATAATTGGAAAGAATATTCAATTTCTTGGCCGTTAGTTGCCACCAGACGGCATCATAACCAATTTGTTCCCCCTATGCTGTCTTATATAACTAGAGGTAAAACCTTTTGGCAGCCAGAAATTTGGAGAGCCCTTGCGGCTACCGCCCCTATTATTTTAATCCGACCAAAAAATACCTCTATTTACTCTATTTTAGCTTGTCTACCCTCTCCTTATGTTTTTCTTTTCACTAATGATTCTGAAAGACTTAACATACAATTGAATTATACAGGTGGACCCCATGTAGTGTCTTGTGAACAATGTATGCTTTCATCCTGTTTAACTCCTCAATATAAAGTTTGCTCTTTCATGGTTTTAAAACGTCCGCCCTATCTCATGGTACCTGTAACTGTAGCCACGTATTGGTATGATAACCATGGCCTAGCTGTACTGCAACAGCTACAAGATTTAATGCGAACACGACGGTTTGTGGGCTTACTTGTTTTGGGAATATCAGCTTTGATAACCGCAATTACTTCTGTTACTGTGGCGGCATTATCATTGTCTCAACAAGTGTATACTGCCCAATATGTTGACACCGTATCCAAAAATGTTTCTCTAACGCTGGCAACCCAGGAAATTATAGATAGGAAGCTAGAAATAAGGATTGATGCCTTAGAAGAAGCAGTAATGCATATTGGGAATGAATTACAGAGTCTGAAAATGAAATTGGCTCTTTCATGTCATGCCGATTACCGGTGGATATGTGTTACATCCCTGAAAGTAAATGAGACAGATTTTAAATGGGAGAGGGTCAAAAATCATATTTTAGGTGTCTGGAACAGCTCAGATATTAGTTTAGATTTAGGGAAACTTCATAATCAGATTCAGACCTTGGAACACTCCCGATTAGATTTTACCGCCGCAGGAGAAGCCAATGACTTTTTCCACACCTTCTCTGACTTCATTTCTGGAAAAACTCTTCTGACTACTGTCTCTAGCTATGCTGCTGTGGGTGCCATAATCCTGCTCCTTGTAATCGTGCTTCCTTGTGTTGTCAGGACTCTTCGGCAGAGCATTCGGAATCTCGCGACTGAACTGCACCTAATTTTTTTAAAAAACTAATAAAGAAGGGGGAGTTGCCGGAAGCCAGTGTGAGGAATCCCGCCCGTGACAAGGTCATGAGGAAGGAAGCTGACATACGCAAGGCGTGCTCAGACTTCAGGGACCCCTCTGGATATTCCTAAGCATGTACCCCAGCAAAAATCTGCCGGCTTTTGTGCTCTGCTTTTCCACTTTTCTGATATTCTCTGGAAAAAAGTCAATTCAGGGTTTTAGTCTTCTGCATTTGAAAGGGATGTTTCAGTTAAACCCCTCTGATAGCTCTCTAGTCTGCCTAACAGGTTCCCCAGACCTCTTACAGCTTGTGAATTGCTTACAGCCCCCCAACCGCGAGAGGCACAAAGCTTACAGCTTGTGAATTGCTTACAGCCCCCCAACCGCGGGAGGCACAAAGCTTAAAAGCATCTTAAAGATACAGAGCCTTTTCTAAAGAGTTAAAAATTATATTGGTAGAGGGTTTTCACTGTTGACTCAAGGATTGCTGCCAGACCTCCTTATTCTTTATCTTTTAGGCACCTGGAAGGATGTTAATGTAAGCAGGATGTAGAAAAAGATACATAGTAGTTTTGATGTTAGCAACACTAGACTTTTGAGTTAATTGCTTCTCTTTTGCTATAAATCACTGCACTCCCTCTACTTGTTATAAGTTGCTGTATCCTTGCTGTCTAAGAATGTAACTTTCTTTAGTGCTTTCCGAGAGTGGCACCAGACCTTGGGAAGATCAACACAAATAAGTGTTGTGGTTGACAAACCCTTATCAGAAAAAAGGCTGTAAAATGTTAATTGGCCCTTTTGGTTGGAAGATGATGTAAATTACCTAAGACTTGTGTATACAATTAGGTATGCAGAGAGAAAAGCCTGGTTTTGATAAGAGTCTGGACTGCTAACGCTGCATAACTTTGTGTTACCCATTGATCTCCATGTTTTATCAAAAGTATAAAAGGCCTTCTGAACAATAAAGGACGGGACCAGATTCTCAGACCAGTTTCTCGGACTAGTCTCGGCCTGGTGTCTTGGGAATATGGCTCCCCCCGTGTCTCTCTCTCTCTCTCTTTTTCTCTCCCTTTTCTTCCCTCTGCTCTTTACTTTAATTTCAGGCTGAATTTCCATCTGGGGCGCGGAGGCTCGCCAGGTCTACTTATTTGCCCTGGTTATTAAGATCCGCGAGAAAGGGAGCTTAAGGCGAGGCACCCTTAGATATTCAAGCGGGCACCGGTGGCCCAACGTAGATGGTGCAAATTCCTTGTCTGGAATTTTATTGGTCTTCCGCGTAAACCAAGCTATTCAGCCCTCTTTCTCCACTTAATCTTCCTACTGCACTACAGTTTCTTAATCTAATCTTATATTAATAAAAAAAACAAGTCTTTCCACGCCAACGCCGTCCACCCTTCGAATTCCCTGGATCCACCGGGGCTGGACCCCGGCAATACCCGTCTCCACTAGAGAGGAAGCACGATGGTCCCGCCCACATCCAGAGGAGCCCCGTTTCCCCCTCGTAGCTCGAGATGAGGGATCCTTTCCCTGCTTTCAACGGGAAAGAATTCCCGGCGTTCCCGTCGCATCTCAAGAGGAGGCACTCTCAACAGGAAAGGCGAGAGGAACTCCATGGTCGTACCACCATTCCAAGAGTCCCCCAGATGTCTCAGTCCATTCCAGAGGAACCTCTGTGCCCTGCACTGGCTCATCTTTCACGCCGAGGATCGACTCACACCACGGTGGAACGTGGGACAGCCCTGTGGGAAAGCCTCGAGGGAAAGCCTCGAGGGAAAACAACAGATCCTATGATCCACGCGACGGGAAGCGTGACATTGCTGCTACAGCCTGGAAGGAAAGCGCACGTGCATGCCCCCACTCGAGACGAGGCCTGACTCCCCTGGGGAGACTCCAGAAGTACCCAAAGATCCATGTCAGCCCCTGAGAGGAATCCTCGGTTCCGGCCCTGACTCCACACGAGGTTTTTGGCCCCGGTATCGACGGGAGAGGAATCCCGAGAGGCCCCCTAGCAACTCGCATAGGGACTGGCCTCTCCTGAGGCCACCAGGACGGGTCCCAGAGGTCCCCGTCGTAACTCGAGAACACCTGCCGCAACTCGAGAAAATCCAGGAAGTTCTCCCTTCCAGGCGAGATGAGGCCTATTTCTGATGAGGCGTCTGGAGACTAATGACACCTAACCTCTGGAACTTCGAAAGGGTCTTTCACACCCTTGCTGCAACTCAAGAAGTTCACCGCCATACCCGTCTCCACTCGAGAGGAAGCACGATGGTCCCGCCCACATCCAGAGGAGCCCCGTTTCCCCCTCGTAGCTCGAGATGAGGGATCCTTTTCCTGCTTTCAACGGGAAAAAATTCCCGGCGTTCCCGTCGCATCTCAAGAGGAGGCACTCTCAACAGGAAAGGCGAGAGGAACTCCATGGTCGTACCACCATTCCAAGAGTCCCCCAGATGTCTCAGTCCATTCCAGAGGAAACTCTTTGCCCTGCACTGGCTCATCTTTCACGCCGAGGATCGACTCACACCACGGTGGCACGTGGGACAGCCCTGTGGGAAAGCCTCGAGGGAAAGCCTCGAGGGAAAACCACAGATCCTTTGATCCACGCGACGGGAAGCGTGACATTGCTGCTACAGCCTGGAAGGAAAGTGCACGTGCATGCCCCCTCACGAGACGAGGCCTGTCTCCCCTGGCGAGACTCCAGAAGTACCCAAAGATCCATATCAGCCCCTGAGAGGAATCCTCGGTTCTGGCCCTGACTCCACACAAGGTTTTTGGCCCCGGTATCGATGGGAGAGGAATCCCGAGAGGCCCCCTAGCAACTCGCATGGTGACTGGCCACTCCTGAGGCCACCAGGGCGGGTCCCTGAGGTCCCCGTCGTAACTCGAGAACACCGGCCGCAACTCGAGAAAATCCAGGAAGTTCTCCCTTCCAGGCGAGATGAGGCCTATTTCCGATGAGGCGTCTGGAGACTAATGACACCTAACCTCTGGAACTTCGAAAGGGTCTTTCACACCCTTGCTGCAACTCAAGAAGTTCACCGCCATACCCGTCTCCACTCGAGAGGAAGCACGATGGTCCCGCCCACATCCAGAGGAGCCCCGTTTCCCCCTCGTAGCTCGAGATGAGGGATCCTTTGCCTGCTTTCAACGGTAAAGAATTCCCGGAGTTCCCGTCGCATCTCAAGAGGAGGCACTCTCAACAGGAAAGGCGAGAGGAACTCCATGGTCGTACCACCATTCCAAGAGTCCCCCAGATGTCTCAGTCCATTCCAGAGGAACCTCTTTGCCCTGCACTGGCTCATCTTTCACGCCGAGGATCGACTCACACCACGGTGGCACGTGGGACAGCCCTGTGGGAAAGCCTCGAGGGAAAACCACAGATCCTTTGATCCACGCGAAGGGAAGCGTGACATTGCTGCTACAGCCTGGAAAGAAAACGCACGTGCATGCCCCCACTCGAGACGAGGCCTGACTCCCCTGCGGAGACTCCAGAAGTACCCAAAGATCCATGTCAGCCCCTGATAGGAATCCTCGTTTCTGGCCCTGACTCCACACAAGGTTTTTGGCCCCGGTATCGACGGGAGAGGAATCCCGCGAGGCCCCCTAGCAACTCGCATGTGGACTGGCCTCTCCTGAGGCCACCAGGGCGGGTCCCTGAGGTCCCCGTCGTAACTCGAGAACACCTGCCGCATCTCGAGAAAATCCAGGAAGTTCTCCCTTCCAGGCGAGATGAGGCCTATTTCCGATGAGGCGTCTGGAGACTAATGACCCCTAACCTCTGGAACTACGAAAGGGTCTTTCACACCCTTGCTGCAACTCAAGAAGTTCACTTCCATACCCGTCTCCACTCGAGAGGAAGCAGGATGGTCCCGCCCACATCCAGAGGAGCCCCGTTTCCCCCTCGTAGCTCGAGATGAGGGATCCTTTGCCTGCTTTCAACGGGAAAGAATTCCCGGCGTTCCCGTCGCATCTCAAGAGGAGGCACTCTCAACAGGAAAGGCGAGAGGAACTCCATGGTCGTACCACCATTCCAAGAGTCCCCCAGATGTCTCAGTCCATTCCAGAGGAAGCTCTTTGCCCTGCACTGGCTCATCTTTCACGCAGAGGATCGACTCACACCACGGAGGCACGTGGGACAGCCCTGTGGGAAAGCCTCGAGGGAAAGCCTCGAGGGAAAACCACAGATCCTTTGATCCACGCGACGGGAAGCGTGACATTGCTGCTACAGCCTGGAAGGAAAGCACACGTGCATGCCCCCACTCGAGACGAGGCCTGACTCCCCTGGGGAGACTCCAGAAGTACCCAAAGATCCATGTCAGCCCCTGAGAGGAATCCTCGGTTCCGGCCCTGACTCCACACAAGGTATTTGGCACCGGTATCGACGGGAGAGGAATCCCGAGAGGCCCCCTAGCAACTCGCATGGGGACTGGCCTTTCCTGAGGCCACCAGGGAGGGTCCCTGAGGTCCACGTCGTAACTCGAGAACACCTGCTGCAACTCGAGAAAATCCAGGAAGTTCTCCCTTCAAGGCGAGATGAGGCCTATTTCCGATGAGGCTTCTGGAGACTAATGACACCTAACCTCTGGAACTTCGAAAGGGTCTTTCACACCCTTGCTGCAACTCAAGAAGTTCACCGCCATACCCGTCTCCACTCGAGAGGAAGCACGATGGTCCCGCCCACATCCAGAGGAGCCCCGTTTCCACCTCGTAGCTCGAGATGAGGGATCCTTTCCCTGCTTTCAACGGGAAAGAATTCCAGGCGTTCCCGTCGCATCTCAAGAGGAGGCACTCTCAACAGGAAAGGCGAGAGGAACTCCATGATCGTACCACCATTCCAAGAGTCCCCCAGATGTCTCATTCCATTCCAGAGGAACCTCTTTGCCCTGCACTGGCTCATCTTTCACGCCGAAGATCGACTCAAACCACGGTGGCACGTGGGACAGCCCTATGGGAAAGCCTGGAGGGAAAACCACAGATCCTTTGATCCATGGGTCGAGAAGCGTGACATTGCTGCTACAGCTTGGAAGGATAGCGCACGTGCATGCCCCCACTCGAGACGAGGCCTGACTCCCCTGCGGAGACTCCAGAAGTACCCAAAGATCCATGTCAGCCCCTGAGAGGAATCCTCGTTTCCGGCCCTGACTCCACACAAGTTTTTTGGCCCCGGTATCGACGGGAGAGGAATTCCGAGAGGCCCCCTAGCAACTCGCATGTGGACTGGCCTCTCCTGAGGCCGCCAGGGCGGGTCCCTGAGGTCCCCGTCGTAACTCGAGAAAACCTGCCGCATCTCGAGAAAATCCAGGAAGTTCTCCCTTCCAGGCGAGAAGAATCCTATTTCCGATGAGGCGTCTGGAGACTAATGACACCTAACCTCTGGAATTTCGAAAGGGTCTTTCACACCCTTGCTGCAACTCAAGAAGTTCACTTCCATACCCGTCTCCACTCGAGAGGAAGCAGGATGGTCCCGCCCACATCCAGAGGAGCCCCGTTTCCCCCTCGTAGCTCGAGATGAGGGATCCTTTGCCTGCTTTCAACGGGAAAGAATTCCCGGCATTCCCATCGCATCTCAAGAGGAGGCACTCTCAACAGGAAAGGCGAGAGGAACTCCATGGTGGTACCACCATTCCAAGAGTCCCCCAGATGTCTCAGTCCATTCCAGAGGAACCTCTTTGCCCTGCACTGGCTCATCTTTCACGCCGAGGATCGACTCACACCACGGTGGCACGTGGGACAGCCCTGTGGGAAAGCCTCGAGGGAAAGCCTCGAGGGAAAACCACAGATCCTTTGATCCACGCGACGGGAAGCGTCACATTGTTGCTACAGCCTGGAAGGAAAGCGCACGTGCATGCCCCCACTCGAGACGAGGCCTGACTCCACTGGGGAGTCTCCAGACGTACCCAAAGATCCATGTCAGCCCATGAGAGGAATCCTCGGTTACGGCCCTGACTCCACACAAGGTTGTTGGCCCCGGTATCGACGGGAGAGGAATCCCGAGAGGCCCCCTAGCAACTCGCAAGGGACTGGCCTCTCCAGAGGCCACCAGGGCGGGTCCCTGAGGTCCCCGTCGTAACTCGAGAACACCTGCCGCAACTCGAGAAAATCCAGGAAGTTCTCCCTTCCAGGCGAGATGAGGCCTATTTCCGATGAGGCGTCTGGAGTCTAATGACACCAAACCTCTGGAACCTCGGAAGGGTCTTTCACACCCTTGCTGCAACTCAAGAAGTTCACCGCCATACCCGTCTCCACTCGAGAGGAAACACGATGGTCCCGCCCACATCCAGAGGAGCCCCGTTTCCCCATCGTAGCTCGAGATTAGGGATCCTTTCCCTGCTTTCAATGGGAAAGAATTCCCGGCGTTCCCGTCGCATCTCAGGAGGAGGCACTCTCAACAGGAAAGGCGAGAGGAACTCCATGGTCGTACCACCATTCCAAGAGTCCCCCAGATGTCTCAGTCCATTCCAGAGGAACCTCTTTGCCCTGCACTGGCTCATCTTTCAAGCCGAGGATCGATTCACACCACGGTGGCACGTGCGACAGCCCTGTGGGAAAGCCTCGAGGGAAAGCCTCGAGGGAAAACCACAGATCCTTTGATCCAGGCCACGGGAAGCGTGACATTGCTGCTACAGCCTGGAAGGAAAGCGCACGTGCATGCCCCCACTCGAGACGAGGCCTGACTCCCCTGGGGAGACTCCAGAAGTACCCAAAGATCCATGTCAGCCCCTGAGAGGAATCCTCGGTTCCGGCCCTGACTCCACACAAGGTTTTTGGCTCCGGTATCGACGGGAGAGGAATCCCGAGAGGCCCCCAGCAACTCGCATGGGGACTGGCCTCTCCTGAGGCCACCAGGGCGGGTCCCTGAGGTCCCCGTCGTAACTGGAGAACACCTGCTGCAACTCGAGAAAATCCAGGAAGTTCTCCCTTCCAGGCGAGATGAGGCCTATTTCCGATGAGGCGTCTGGAGACTAATGACACCTAAACTCTGGAACTTCGAAAGGGTCTTTCACACCCTTGCTGCAACTCAAGAAGTTCACCGCCATACCCGTCTCCACTCGAGAGGAAGCACGATGGTCCCGCCCACATCCAGAGGAGCCCCGTTTCCCCCTCGTAGCTCGAGATAAGGGATCTTTTCCCTGTTTTCAACGGGAAAGAATTCCCGGCGTTCCCGTCGCATCTCAAGAGGAGGCACTCTCAACAGGAAAGGCGAGAGGAACTCCATGGTCGTACCACCATTCCAAGAGTCCGCCAGATGTCTCAATCCATTCCAGAGGAACCTCTTTGCCCTGCACTGGCTCATCTTTCACGCCGAGGATCGACTCACACCACGGTGGCACGTGGGACAGCCCTGTGGGAAAGCCTCGAGGAAAGCCTCGAGGGAAAACCACAGATCCTTTGATCCACGCCACGGGAAGCGTGACATTGCTGCTACAGCCTGGAAGGAAAGCGCACGTGCATGCCCCCACTCGAGACGAGGCCTGACTCCCCTGTGGAGACTCCAGAAGTACCCAAAGATCCATGTCAGCCCCTGAGAGGAATCCTCGGTTCCGGCCCTGACTCCACACAAGGTTTTTGGCCCTGGTATCGACGAGAGATGAATCCCGAGAGGCCCCCTAGCAACTCGCATGGGGACTGGCCTCTCCTGAGGCCACCAGTGCGGGTCCCTGAGGTCCCCGTCGTAACTCCAGAAAAGCTGCCGCAACTCGAGAAAATCCAGGAAGTTCTCCCTTCCAGGCGAGATTAGGCCTATTTCCGATGAGGCGTCTGGAGACTAATGACACCTAACCTCTGGAACTTCGAAAGGGTCTTTCACACCCTTGCTGCAACTCAAGAAGTTCACCGCCATACCCGTCTCGACTCGAGAGGAAGCACGATGGTCCCGCCCACATCCAGAGGAGCCCCGTTTCCCCCTCGTAGCTCGAGATGAGGGATCCTTTCCCTGCTTTCAACGGGAAAGAATTCCCGGCGTTCCCGTCGCATCTCAAGAGGAGGCACTCTCAACAGGAAAGGCGAGAGGAACTCCATGGTCGTACCACCATTCCAAGAGTCCCCCAGATGTCTCAGTCCATTCCAGAGGAACCTCTATGCCCTGCACTGGCTCATCTTTCACGCCGAGGATCGACTCACACCACGGTGGCACGTGGAACAGCCCTGTGGGAAAGCCTCGAGGGAAAACCACAGATCCTTTGATCCACGCCACGGGAAGCGTGACATTGCTGCTACAGCCTGGAAGGAAATCGCACGTGCATGCCCCCACTCGAGACGAGGCCTGACTCCCCTGGGGAGACTCCAGAAGTACCCAAAGATCCATGTCAGCCCCTGAGAGGAATCCTCGGTTCCGGCCCTGACTCCACACAAGGTTTTTGGCCCCGGTATCGACGGGAGAGGAATCCCGAGAGGCCCCCTAGCAACTCGCATGGGGACTGGCCTCTCCTGAGGCCACCAGGGCGGGTCCCTGTGGTCCCCGTCGTAACTCGAGAACACCTGCTGCAACTCGAGAAAATCCAGGAAGTTCTCCCGTCCAGGCGAGATGAGGCCTATTTCCGATGAGGCGTCTGGAGACTAATGACACCTAACCTCTGGAAATTCGAAAGGGTCTTTCACACACTTGCTGCAACTCAAGAAGTTCACCGCCATACCCGTCTCCACTCGAGAGGAAGCACGATGGTCCCGCCCACATCCAGAGGAGCCCCGTTTCCCCCTCGTAGCTCGAGATGAGGGATCCTTTCCCTGCTTTCAACGGGAAAGAATTCCCGGCGTTCCCGTCGCATCTCAAGAGGAGGCACTCTCAACAGGAAAGGCGAGAGGAACTCCATGGTCGTACCACCATTCCAAGAGTCCCCCAGATGTCTCAGTCCATTCCAGAGGAACCTCTTTGCCCTGCACTGGTTCATCTTTCACGCCAGGATCGACTCACACCACGGTGGCACGTGGGACAGCCCTGTGGGAAAGGCTCGAGGGAAAGCCTCGAGGGAAAACCACAGATCCTTTGATCCACGTGAAGGGAAGCGTGACATTGCTGCTACAGCCTGGAAGGAAAGCGCACGTGCATGCCCCCACTCGAGACGAGGCCTGACTCCCCTGGGAAGACTCCAGAAGTACCCAAAGATCCATGTCAGCCTCTGAGAGGAATCCTCGGTTCCGGCCCTGACTCCACACAAGGTTTTTGTCCCCGGTATCGACGGGAGAGGAATCCCGAGAGGCCCCCTAGCAACTCGCATGGGGACTAGCCTCTCCTGAGGCCACCAGGGCGGGTCCCTGAGGTCCCCGTCGTAACTCGAGAACACCTGCCGCAACTCGAGAAAATCCAGGAAGTTCACCCTTCCAGGCGAGATGAGGCCTATTTCCGATGAGGCATCTGGAGACTAATGACACCAAACCTCTGGAACTTCGAAAGGGTCTTTCACACCCTTGCTGCAACTCAAGAATTCACCGCCATACCCGTCACCACTCGAGAGGAAACACGATGGTCCCGCCCACATCCAGAGGAGCCCCGTTTCCCCATCGTAGCTCGAGATGTGGGATCCTTTCCCTGCTTTCAACGGGAAAGAATTCCCGGCGTTCCCGTCGCATCTCAAGAGGAGGCACTCTCAACAGGAAAGGCGAGAGGAACTCCATGGTCGTACCACCATTCCAAGAGTCCCCCAGATGTCTCAGTCCATTCCAGAGGAACCTCTTTGCCCTGCACTGGCTCATCTTTCACGCCGAGGATCGACTCACACCACGGTGGCACGTGGGGCAGCCCTGTGGGAAAGCCTCGAGGAAAGCCTCGAGGGAGAACCACAGATCCTTTGATCTATGCGACGGGAAGCGAGACATTTCTGCCACAGCCTGGAAGGAAAGCGCACGTGCATGCCCCCACTGGAGACGAGGCCTGACTCCCCTGGGGAGACTCCAGAAGTACCCAAAGATCCATGTCAGCCCCTGAGAGGAATCCTCGGTTCCGGCCCTGACTCCACACAAGGTTTTTGGCCCCGGTATCGACGGGAGAGGAATCCCGAGAGGCCCCCTAGCAACTCGCATGGGGACTGGCCTCTCCTGAGGCCACCAGGGCGGGTCCCTGAGGTCCCCGTCGTAACTCGAGAACACCTGCCGCAACTCGAGAAAATCCCGGAAGTTCTCCCTTACAGGCGAGATGAGGCCTATTTCTGATGAGGCGTCTGGAGACTAATGACACCTAACCTCTGGAACTTCGAAAGGGTCTTTCACACCCTTGCTGCAACTCAAGAAGTTCACCGCCATACCCGTCTCCACTCGAGAGGAAGCAGGATGGTCCCGCCCACATCCAGAGGAGCCCCGTTTCCCCCTCGTAGCTCGAGATGAGGGATCCTTTCCCTGCTTTCAACGGGAAAGAATTCCCGGCGTTCCCGTCGCATCTCAAAAGGAGGCACTCTCAACAGGAAAGGCGAGAGGAACTCCATGGTCGTACCACCATTCAAAGAGTCCCCCAGATGTCTCAGTCCATTCCAGCGGAAACTCTTTGCCCTGCACTGGCTCATCTTTCACGCCAGGATCGACTCACACCACGGTGGCACGTGGGACAGCCCTGTGGGAAAGCCTCGAGGGAAAGCCTCGAGGGAAAACCACAGATCCTTTGATCCACGCCACGGGAAGCGTGACATTGCTGCTACAGCCTGGAAGGAAAGCGCACGTGCATGCCCCCACTCGAGACGAGGCCTGACTCCCCTGTGGAGACTCCAGAAGTACCCAAAGATCCATGTCAGCCCCTGAGAGGAATCCTCGGTTCCGGCCCTGACTCCACACAAGGTTTTTGGCCCCGGTATCGACGGGAGAGGAATCCCGAGAGGCCCCCTAGCAACTCGCATGGGGACTGGCCTCTCCTGAGGCCACCAGTGCGGGTCCCTGAGGTCCCCGTCGTAACTCCAGAACAGCTGCCGCAACTCGAGAAAATCCAGGAAGTTCTCCCTTCCAGGCGAGATTAGGCCTATTTCCGAAGAGGCGTCAGGAGACTAATGACACCTAACCTCTGGAACTTCGAAAGGGTCTTTCACACCCTTGCTGCAACTCAAGAAGTTCACCGCCATACCCGTCTCCACTCGAGAGGAAGCACGATGGTCCCGCCCACATCCAGAGGAGCCCCGTTTCCCCCTCGTAGCTCGAGATGAGGGATCCTTTCCCTGCTTTCAACGGGAAAGAATTCCCGGCGTTCCCGTCGCATCTCAAGAGGAGGCACTCTCAACAGGAAAGGCGAGAGGAACTCCATGGTCGTACCACCATTCCAAGAGTCACGCAGATGTCTCAGTCCATTCCAGAGGAACCTCTTTGCCCTGCACTGGCTCATCTTTCACGCCAGGATCGACTCACACCACGGTGGCACGTGGGACCGCCCTGTGGGAAAGCCTCGAGGGAAAGCCTCGATTGAAAACCACAGATCCTTTGATCCACGCGAAGGGAAGCGTGACATTGCTGCTACAGCCTGGAAGGAAAGCGCATGTGCATGCCCCCACTCGAGACGAGGCCTGACTCCCCTGGGGAGACTCCAGAAGTACCCAAAGATCCATGTCAGCCTCTGAGAGGAATCCTCGGTTCCGGCCCTGACTCCACACAAGGTTTTTGGCCCCGGTATCGACGGGAGAGGAATCCCGAGAGGCCCCCTAGCAACTCGCATGGGGACTGGCCTCTCCTGAGGCCACCACGGCGGGTCCCTGAGGTCCCCGTCGTAACTCGAGAACACCTGCCGCAACTCGAGAAAATCCAGGAAGTTCACCATTCCAGGCGAGATGAGGCCTATTTCCGATGAGGCATCTGGAGACTAATGACACCAAACCTCTGGAACTTCGGAAGGGTCTTTCACACCCTTGCTGCAACTCAAGAAGTTCACCGCCATACCCGTCTCCACTCGAGAGGAAACACGATGGTCCCGCCCACATCCAGAGGAGCCCCGTTTCCCCATCGTAGCTCGAGATGTGGGATCCTTTCCCTGCTTTCAACGGGAAAGAATTCCCGGCGTTCCCGTCGCATCTCAACAGGAGGCACTCTCAACAGGAAAGGCGAGAGGAACTCCATGGTCGTACCACCATTCCAAGAGTCCCCCAGATGTCTCAGTCCATTCCAGAGGAACCTCTTTGCCCTGCACTGGCTCATCTTTCACGCCGAGGATCGACTCACACCACGGTGGCACGTGGGACAGCCCTGTGGGAAAGCCTCGAGGGAAAACCACAGATCCTTTGATCCACGCGACGGGAAGCGTGACATTGCTGCTACAGCCTGGAAGGAAAGCGCACGTGCATGCCCCCACTCGAGACGAGGCCTGACTCCCCTGGGGAGACTCCAGAAGTACCCAAAGATCCATGTCAGCCTCTGAGAGGAATCCTCGGTTCCGGCCCTGACTCCACACAAGGTTTTTGGCCCCGGTATCGACGGGAGAGGAATCCCGAGAGGCCCCCTAGCAACTCGCATGGGGACTGGCCTCTCCTGAGGCCACCAGGGCGGGTCCCTGAGGTCCCCGTCGTAACTCGAGAACACCTGCCGCAACTCGAGAAAATCCAGGAAGTTCACCATTCCAGGCGAGATGAGGCCTATTTCCGATGAGGCATCTGGAGACTAATGACACCAAACCTCTGGAACTTCGGAAGGGTCTTTCACACCCTTGCTGCAACTCAAGAAGTTCACCGCCATACCCGTCTCCACTCGAGAGGAAACACGATGGTCCCGCCCACATCCAGAGGAGCCCCATTTCCCCATCGTAGCTCGAGATGTGGGATCCTTTCCCTGCTTTCAACGGGAAAGTATTCCCGGCGTTCCCGTCGCATCTCAAGAGGAGGCACTCTCAACAGGAAAGGCGAGAGGAACTCCATGGTCGTACCACCATTCCAAGAGTCCCCCAGATGTCTCAGTCCATTCCAGAGGAACCTCTTTGCCTTGCACTGGCTCATCTTTCACGCCGAGGATCGACTCACACCACGGTGGCACGTGGGACAGCCCTGTGCGAAAGCCTCGAGGGAAAACCACAGATCCTTTGATCCACGCGACGGGAAGCGTGACATTGCTGCTACAGCCTGGAAGGAAAGCGCACGTGCATGCCCCCACTCGAGAAGAGGCCTGACTCCCCTGGGGAGACTCCACAAGTACCCAAAGATCCATGTCAGCCCCTGAGAGGAATCCTCGGTTCCGGCCCTGACTCCACACAAGGTTTTTGGCCCCGGTATCGACGGGAGAGGAATCCCGAGAGGCCCCCTAGCAACTCGCATGGGGACTGGCCTCTCCTGAGGCCACCAGGGCGGGTCCCTGAGGTCCCCGTCGTAACTCGAGAACACCTGCCGCAACTCGAGAAAATCCAGGAAGTTCTCCCTTCCAGGCGAGGTGAGGCCTATTTCCGATGAGGCGTCTGGAGACTAATGACACCTAACCTCTGGAACTTCGAAAAGGTCTTTCACACCCTTGCTGCAAATCAAGAAGTTCACCGCCATACCCGTCTCCACTCGAGGGGAAGCACGATGGTCCCGCCCACATCCAGAGGAGCCCCGTTTCCCCCTCGTAGCTCGAGATGAGAGATCCTTTCCCTGCTTTCAACGGGAAAGAATTCCCGGCGTTCCCGTCCCATCTCAAGAGGAGGCACTCTCAACAGGAAAGGCGAGAGGAACTCCATGGTCGTACCACCATTCCAAGAGTCCCCCAGATGTCTCAGTCCATTCCAGCGGAACCTCTGTGCCCTGCACTGGCTCATCTTTCACGCCAGGATCGACTCACACCACGGTGGCACGTGGGACAGCCCTGTGGGAAAGCCTCGAGGGAAAGCCTCGAGGGAAAACCACAGATCCTTTGATCCACGCGAAGGGAAGCGTGACATTGCTGCTACAGCCTGGAAGGAAAGCGCACGTGCATGCCCCCACTCGAGACGAGGCCTGACTCCCCTGTGGAGACTCCAGAAGTACCCAAAGATCCATGTCAGCCCCTGAGAGGAATCCTCGGTTCCGGCCCTGACTCCACACAAGGTTTTTGGCCCCGGTATCGACGGGAGAGGAATCCCGAGAGGCCCCCTAGCAACTCGCATGGGGACTGGCCTCTCCTAAGGCCACCAGTGCGGGTCCCTGAGGTCCCCGTCGTAACTCCAGAACAGCTGCCGCAACTCGAGAAAATCCAGGAAGTTCTCCCTTCCAGGCGAGATTAGGCCTATTTCCGATGAGGCGTCTGGAGACTAATGACACCTAACCTCTGGAACTTCGAAAGGGTCTTTCACACCCTTGCTGCAACTCAAGAAGTTCACCGCCATACCCGTCTCCACTCGAGATGAAGCACGATGGTCCCGCCCACATCCAGAGGAGCCCCGTTTCCCCCTCGTAGCTCGAGATGTGGGATCCTTTCCCTGCTTTCAACGGGAAAGAATTCCCGGCGTTCCCGTCGCATCTCAAGAGGAGGCACTCTCAACAGGAAAGGCGAGAGGAACTCCATGGTCGTACCACCATTCCAAGAGTCCCCCAGATGTCTCAGTCCATTCCAGAGGAACCTCTTTGCCCTGCACTGGCTCATCTTTCACGCCGAGGATCGATTCACACCACGGTGGCACGTGCGACAGCCCTGTGGGAAAGCCTCGAGGGAAAACCACAGATCCTTTGATCCACGCGACGGGAAGCGTGACATTGCTGCTACAGCCTGGAAGGAAAGCACACGTGCATGCCCCCACTCGAGACGAGGCCTGATTCCCCTGGGGAGACTCCAGAAGTACCCAAAGATCCATGTCAGCCCCTGAGAGGAATCCTCGGTTCCGGCCCTGACTCCACACAAGCTTTTTGGCCCCGGTATCGACGGGAGAGGAATCCCGAGAGGCCCCCTAGCAACTCGCATGGGGACTGGCCTCTCCTGAGGCCACCAGGGCGGGTCCCTGAGGTCCCCGTCGTAACTCGAGAACACCTGCCGCAACTCGAGAAAATCCAGGAAGTTCTCCCTTCCAGGCGAGATGAGGCCTATTTCCGATGAGGCCTCTGGAGACTAATGACACCTAACCTCTGGAACTTCGAAAGGGTCTTTCACACCCTTGCTGCAACTCAAGAAGTTCACCGCCATACCCGTCTCCACTCGAGAGGAAGCACGATGGTCCCGCCCACATCCAGAGGAGCCCCGTTTCCCCCTCGTAGCTCGAGATGAGGGATCCTTTCCCTGCTTTCAACGGGAAAGTATTCCCGGCATTCCCGTCGCATCTCAAGAGGAGGCACTCTCACCAGGAAAGGCGAGAGGAACTCCATGGTCGTACCACCATTCCAAGAGTCCCCCAGATGTCTCAGTCCATTCCAGAGGAACCTCTTTGCCCTGCACTGGCTCATCTTTCAAGCCGAGGATCGACTCACAACACGGTGGCACGTGGGACAGCCCTGTGGGAAAGCCTCGAGGGAAAGCCTCGAGGGAAAACCACAGATCCTTTGATCCACGCGACGGGAAGCGTGACATTGCTGCTACAGCCTGGAAGGAAAGCGCACGTGCATGCCCCGACTCGAGACGAGGCCTGACTCCCCTGGGGAGACTCCAGAAGTACCCAAAGATCCATGTCAGCCCCTGAGAGGAATCCTCGGTTCCGGCCCTGACTCCACACAAGCTTTTTGGCCCCGGTATCGACGGGAGAGGAATCCCGAGAGGCCCCCTAGCAACTCGCATGGGGACTGGCCTCTCCCGAGGCCACCAGGGCGGGTCCCTGAGGTCCCCGTCGTAACTCGAGAACACCTGCCGCAACTCGAGAAAATCCAGGAAGTTCTCCCTTCCAGGCGAGATGAGGCCTATTTCCGATGAGGCGTCTGGAGACTAATGACACCTAACCTCTGGAACTTCGAAAGGGTCTTTCACACCCTTGCTGCAACTCAAGAAGTTCACCGCCATACCCGTCTCCACTCGAGAGAAAGCACGATGGTCCCGCCCACATCCAGAGGAGCCCCGTTTCCCCCTCGTAGCTCGAGATGAGGGATCCTTTCCCTCCTTTCAACGGGAAAGAATTCCCGGCGTTCCCGTCGCATCTCAAGAGGAGGCACTCTCAACAGGAAAGGCGAGAGGAACTCCATGGTCGTACCACCATTCCAAGAGTCCCCCAGATGTCTCAGTCCATTCCAGAGGAACCTCTTTGCCCTGCACTGGCTCATTTTTCACGCCGAGAATCGACTCACACCACGGTGTCACGTGGGACAGCCCTGTTTGAAAGCCTCGAGGGAAAGCCTCAAGGGAAAACCGCAGATCCTTTGATCCACGCGACGTGAAGCGTGACATTGCTGCTACAGCCTGGAAGGAAAGTGCACGTGCATGCCCCCACACGAGACGAGGCCTGTCTCCCCTGGCGAGACTCCAGAAGTACCCAAAGATCCATATCACTCCCTGAGAGGAATCCTCGGTTCCAGCCCTGAGTCCACACAAGGTTTTTGGCCCCGGTATCGACGGGAGAGGAATCCCGAGGGGCCCCCTAGCAACACGCATAGGGACTGGCCTCTCCTGAGGCCAACAGGGCGGGTCCCTGAGGTCCCCGTCGTAACTCGAGAACACCTGCCGCAACTCGAGAAAATCCAGGAAGTTCTCCCTTCCAGGCGAGATGAGGCCTATTTCCGATGAGGCGTCTGGAGACTAATGACACCTAACCTCTGGAACTTCGAAAGGGTCTTTCACACCCTTGCTGCAACTCAAGAAGTTCACCGCCATACCCGTCTCCACTCGAGAGAAAGCACGATGGTCCCGCCCACATCCAGAGGAGCCCCGTTTCCCCCTCGTAGCTCGAGATGAGGGATCCTTTCCCTGCTTTCAACGGGAAAATATTCCCGGCGTTCCCGTCGCATCTCAAGAGGAGGCACTCTCAACAGGAAAGGCGAGAGGAACTCCATGGTCGTACCACCATTCCAAGAGTCCCCCAGATGTCTCAGTCCATTCCAGAGGAACCTCTTTGCCCTGCACTGGCTCATCTTTCACGCCGAGGATCGACTCACACCACGGTGGCACGTGGGACAGCCCTGTGGGAAAGCCTCGAGGGAAAACCACAGATCATTTGATCCACGCGACAGGTAGCGTGACATTGCTGCTACAGCCTGGAAGGAAAGTGCACGTGCATGCCCCCACTCGAGACGAGGCCTGACTCCCCTGGGGAGACTCCAGAAGTACCCAAAGATCCATGTCAGCCCCTGAGAGGAATCCTCGGTTCCGGCCCTGACTCCACACAAGGTTTTTGGCCCCGGTATCGACGGGAGAGGAATCCCGAGAGGCCCCCTAGCAACTCGCATAGGGACTGGCCTCTCCTGAGGCCACCAGGGCGGGTCCCTGAGGTCCCCGTCGTAACTCGAGAACACCTGCCGCAACTCGAGAAAATCCAGGAAGTTCTCCCTTCCAGGCGAGATGAGGCCTATTTCCGATGAGGCGTCTGGAGACTAATGACACCTTACCTGTGGAACTTCGAAAGGGTCTTTCACAGCCTTGCTGCAACTCAAGAAGTTCACCACCATACCCTGCCGGAAGCCAGTGTGAGGAATCCCGCCCGTGACAAGGTCATGAGGAAGGAAGCTGACATACGCAAGGCGTGCTCAGACTTCAGGGACCCCTCTGGATATTCCTAAGCATGTACCCCAGCAAAAATCTGCTGGCTTTTGTGCTCTGCTTTTCCACTTTTCTGATATTCTCTGGAAAAAAGTCAATTCAGGGTTTTAGTCTTCTGCATTTGAAAGGGATGTTTCAGTTAAACCCCTCTGATAGCTCTCTAGTCTGCCTAACAGGTTCCCCAGACCTCTTACAGCTTGTGAATTGCTTACAGCCCCCCAACCGCGAGAGGCACAAAGCTTACAGCTTGTGAATTGCTTACAGCCCCCCAACCGCGGGAGGCACAAAGCTTAAAAGCATCTTAAAGATACAGAGCCTTTTCTAAAGAGTTAAAAATTATATTGGTAGAGGGTTTTCACTGTTGACTCAAGGATTGCTGCCAGACCTCCTTATTCTTTATCTTTTAGGCACCTGGAAGGATGTTAATGTAAGCAGGATGTAGAAAAAGATACATAGTAGTTTTGATGTTAGCAACACTAGACTTTTGAGTTAATTGCTTCTCTTTTGCTATAAATCACTGCACTCCCTCTACTTGTTATAAGTTGCTGTATCCTTGCTGTCTAAGAATGTAACTTTCTTTAGTGCTTTCCGAGAGTGGCACCAGACCTTGGGAAGATCAACACAAATAAGTCTTGTGGTTGACAAACCCTTATCAGAAAAAAGGCTGTAAAATGTTAATTGGCCCTTTTGGTTGGAAGATGATGTAAATTACCTAAGACTTGTGTATACAATTAGGTATGCAGAGAGAAAAGCCTGGTTTTGATAAGAGTCTGGACTGCTAACGCTGCATAACTTTGTGTTACCCATTGATCTCCATGTTTTATCAAAAGTATAAAAGGCCTTCTGAACAATAAAGGACGGGACCAGATTCTCAGACCAGTTTCTCGGACTAGTCTCGGCCTGGTTTCTTGGGAATCTGGCTCCCCCCCCTGTCTCTCTCTCTCTCTCTTTTTCTCTCCCTTTTCTTCCCTCTGCTCTTTACTTTAATTTCAGGCTGAATTTCCATCTGGGGCGCGGAGGCTCGCCAGGTCTACTTATTTGCCCTGGTTATTAAGATCCGCGAGAAAGGGAGCTTAAGGCGAGGCACCCTTAGATATTCAAGCGGGCACCGGTGGCCCAACGTAGATGGTGCAAATTCCTTGTCTGGAATTTTATTGGTCTTCCGCGTAAACCAAGCTATTCAGCCCTCTTTCTCCACTTAATCTTCCTACTGCACTACAGTTTCTTAATCTAATCTTATATTAATAAATAAACAAGTCTTTCCACGCCAACGCCGTCCACCCTTCGAATTCCCTGGATCCACCGGGGCTGGACCCCGGCAAGTGGCGCCCGGAACAGGCTATTCGAAGGTAGGTTCCTCGGAGCAAAAGCTCCCCCCGGAGCACTCTCTGTAGCTCCCCCCGGAGCACTCTCTGTTGCTCCCCCCGGAGCACTCTCTGTTGCTCCCCCCCGGAGTGACTTAATCACTCCCCCCGGAGTACTTTCGGGTACTCCCCCAGTGTTGAGTGTTCGGGACGGCTAGGACCCCACTCAGGGTGCCGCGGACCCCCCTGTAGGATAGACAGGGTGAGGAGGAGTGGGAAGTGTTCAAGGGTTTAAGAGAAACCTGGTGCTCTAGAGGTTGAAAAGAAACCTGCTATCTTAGGGTTGAAAACAAAACCCCCCTCGCCAAAGGTAAAACCTTTTTGTTGAGGTAGACTTTTCTATAAGACTTAATTTTCTGACATGGGTAACAGTGAATCAAAAGAAAGACAGCTTTTTACAGGAGTAATCTTGCAGTTACTAACTAAACGAGGAATTAAAGTTAAAAAATCCAATATTCATTCATTTTTTTCCTTTGTACAAGAACAGTGTCCCTGGTTTCCAGAAGAAGGCACTGTTAACTTAGACACCTGGGAGAGAGTAGGAAAACAACTAAAAACTTACCATGCTGAACATGGCTCACAAAAGGTGCCTACTGACGCCTTTTCCTTATGGAATATAATTAGGGACGCTCTAGACCCTGCCCCTGAATCTGAAAAGGTACATCTTAAAGAGGAAAGTGCAGAGAAAAAGGTATCTATCGAAGAGGAGAGTGATGAAAAGGAGGCTACACCTAACTATCGGCAGTTGAGTCAAATGATAGCTGCAATGACTGCCCAAGAAAAGGTAATAGATAGAGATGACAAAAAAGAGCAGCTTTCAGATGAGGAAGATTTGGAAGAGGAAGTAAGTCAAGATCATTCTGATGAGGACTGGTCTTTATTAAATAAAGATGCTCCAAGGAGTTTAAGAGAAACTTCTCCAATTAGATTATCTGCTCCAAAGAGCTTAATAAAAACTTCCCCAACCAGACCACCTGCTTCCACAAATTCAAGAGAAATTTCCTTAATTAAGCCTTCTGCTTCCAGAGGCTCAAGACAAATGTCCCCCATCAGATTATATGCACCTGAGAGTTTAAGGCCAGATTCCCCAGATAAAACATCCGTAAGACCTAAACACAGAACGGATAAAAAATTCCCAAAGTACGAAGAAAGTGACATAGGACACCCCTTGCCCCCCCCTCCCTATAAGGGTGAGGGGCCTCCACTAGAAGCTCCCCGAAGAAGAGTTTTCTCTAGCCCAGATGATGAACTTGATCCCCACCTTGAGGCTTGTTTCCCCATAATATTTGGTGGAAGTGGTGGGAGAACAGCCCCCCACTGGGAACCCATTCCAATGAAAATGATTAAAGAACTCAAACAGGCTTGTGCTTTGTATGGGCCTAAAGCCCCGTACACTGTATCATTGGTGGAAGCTTTAGCGGGCAGATGGATGACACCCCATGACTGGAAGACAGTCGCTAAAGCTTGTCTGTCTGGAGGTCAATATGTACTTTGGAGAACTGAATATGAAGATCTAGCCCAAAAACAGGCTGATGCTAACCAAAAATATGGCCCAAGATATATTATAAAAAATATGTTGGCAGGGACTAATGATTTTGGAACACTTAGAGATCAAATGGGATTAGATAAAACCACTTTAGATCAAGTAACCGCCTGCGCCCTTGGGGCTTGGCGTTTGTTGCCTGAAGGGAAAGAATCTACCTCTTCCTTCTCAAATGTTAAACAAAAACCAGAAGAGCCATGTGAAGACTTTATATCAAGACTTGCAGAGGCAGTCAACAGAGTAATTTCCAACACTGAGGCAGCTAGTATATTGATAAAACAACTGGCATTTGAAAATGCTAATTCTACCTGCCAGGCCATTTTACGTCCTATTAAAAAAACTGGGGAAATAATAGATTATATCAGGCAATGTGCAGATGTAGGACCAGCGATGATGCAGGGCGTTGCCATAGCTGCAGCCATAAAGGGAAATTCTTACCAGCAGGCAGTACAGTCCTTTTTTACAAATAGAAATAACCCGTCAAAGAGTCATTCCAGTAGTCCAGGCCAGAATATTGGTTTATCCAAGGCCTGCTTCTCTTGCGGACGGGAAGGGCACCTTATGCGAGCTTGTCCCCAAAAAGCAGCCGGTTCTTCTCTGCCGAATTCTCCCTCCCCGGCTGTGCCTACTAATCTCCCTAGATCTCTCTGCCCTCGTTGTCAAAAAGGATATCACTGGGCAAAAGAATGTAGGTCACAATTCCATAGAAATGGAGCCTTTTTGGGCCCCGACCAGCAGTCGGGAAACGGATTGAGGGGCCAGCCTCAGGCCCCGACAACAATTGGGGCAGCCTCACTGAACCCATTCATTCCCTTCGTCCCATCGCAGAACTCATCAGAGCAACCCCAGGCAGCGCAGGACTGGACCTCAGTTCCACCACCTCAGCAATATTAACACCAGATAGCCCCACTGTAAAAATACCTACAGGAGTTAAAGGCCCATTACCAACAGGTTTAGTAGGAATTATACTAGGCAGAAGTTCCTTAGCTATGCAAGGTCTCACAATCATCCCTGGAGTAATTGACTCAGATTATACAGGAGAAATCCAGATAATGATTTCACCCCCAACTAAAACTTTCCAAATACATCAGGGACAAAGAATAGCCCAACTTTTGCTTTTGCCTTACCACACTGCAATTGGGCGCACAGCTACTCAAAATGAAAGGCAGGATAAAGGATTTGGGTCTAGTGATATGGTTTTTTGGATAACAGAAATTACTCAGAAACGTCCTATGAAGACTATCCTGATTAATGGCAAGTCTATTGTGGGGTTATTAGACACAGGAGCAGATGTTTCTTGCATTTCAGGAAAAGACTGGCCCAGCTCCTGGCCCACACATACTACTGAAAATAACTTGGTGGGGATAGGAAGAGCCCCCACAATAGCCAAAAGTGCAAAAATTTTAGATTGGCAATTTGAGGATACCCGTGGAACTTTCCAACCTTATGTCGTTCCTTCGCTCCCCCTTACCCTGTGGGGGAGGGACGTGCTATCTCAAATGGGAGTGTTACTTTTTAGCCCTGATGATAAAGTGACCTCTCAGATGTTGCAGATGGGCTATGATCCATCAAAAGGATTGGGTAAACAACAGACAGGAATAATTGAGCCAATTTGCCCAACTCCTCGCAAGCTACGTGCTGGATTGGGATATCCAAATTTATAATTGAGGCCATTGTTTTTGCTGCCGACCCCATCACATGGAAATCTCAAGATCCGGTGTGGGTAGAACAGTGGCCTCTGCATAAGGAAAAATTATTGGCAGCTAAAGCATTAATCTTTGAACAATTAGAATTGGGACATATTGAGCCCTCCAATAGCCCCTGGAACACTCCTATTTTTGTCATTAAGAAAAAATCTGGTAAATGGCGACTTTTACAGGATTTGAGAGCTATTAATGCCACCATGGAGGACATGGGGGCCTTACAGCCTGGGCTCCCTTCCCCAGTAGCCGTTCCAGAGGGATATAATATAATTGTTATTGATTTACAAGATTGTTTTTTCACTATTCCCTTAAATCCTGAGGATAAAAAGCGATTTGCCTTTAGTCTGCCATCAGAAAATCTTAAACAGCCTTATTTACGGTTTCAGTGGAAGGTTCTGCCTCAGGGAATGAAAAATAGCCCTACTTTATGCCAAAAATTTGTTAATGCCGCTCTAGAAGATACTAGGGCTAAATATGAACACGTGTATATGATTCACTATATGGATGATATTTTAATAGCTCATCCTGATAGAGTTCACCTGCAGACTGTGCTCCAGGACCTGACCCAGGCATTGACAGACAGAGGCCTAAAAATTGCCCCAGAAAAAATTCAAATCAATCCGCCCATAACTTACTTAGGAAGAGTCATAAATTCGGAAACGGTGACTCATACCCCGCTGCAATTGAGAAAAGACCATCTTATTACTTTAAATGATTATCAAAAACTCTTAGGTGATATTAATTGGATTAGACCATATTTAAAATTAACCACTGCCGAATTAAAACCTCTTTTTAACACTTTACGCGGGGATCCTGATCCAACCTCAAAAAGACAATTAACAGCTGAGGCTCAAGAAGCCCTAGGCAAAGTAGAAGCAGCCTTATCAAATAGCTATGTAAAAAGAATTGATTTGACGATGACGTGGCAGTTCCTTTGCCTAGCTACTCCAACGGCGCCTACGGGAGTTCTGTGGCAACGCGGCCCTTTAGAATGGATCCATCTTCCTACCCAAGCTAAAAAAGTCGTGGCTTCTTATCCTGGTTTAATTGCCACATTAATGCTAAAAGGAAGGAAGCGGAGCATTGAATTGTTTGGTAAAGAGCCATCAGAGATTGTAATTCCATATAATAAGGAGCAGCTTGATGCTCTTTTAATGTTTGATGAAGACTGGCAGATTGCCATAGGGAATTACTGTGGTCAAATTTTGCATCATTTACCCTCGCATGTTTTACTAAATTTTATGTCTAACCATCCAGTTATTTTTCCTGTCCGGTGTAAACAGTTCCCTATTTCAGATGCTCAGGTAGTCTTTACTGATGGATCGGCTAACGGTAGAGCCTCTATAGTCACAAGAGATCATCAAAAACTTTTGGAAACACAAGAAACTTCAGCTCAAAGGGCTGAAATCACAGCTGTTATTGAGGCCTTTGTTATGTTTGCGGAGAAAGAATTTAACCTTTATTCTGACTCTCAGTATGTGGTCAGGCTGTTTCCACACATTGAGACTGCAGTTTTGCCTGAAAACAAAACTGCTATCTTCCATTTGTTAACTAAACTGCAGCAGCAAATATGGAAAAGAAACCGGGCGTTCTTTATCGGCCACATTCGGGCTCATTCCGGCCTGCCTGGCCCTTTAAATGCTCTCAATGAATTGGCAGATTCGTTAACCAGGATTTCAGTGGCTTCTGTTTTTGAAGAAGCTCGAGCTTCTCACTCACTTCATCACCAAAATGCCACTGCCTTACGATACCAGTTTCAAATTCCTCGAGAATCTGCCCGAGAGATTGTTCGTTCTTGTTCACATTGTCCTACTACCGTGAATGCTTTGCCTCTGGGAGTTAACCCTCGCGGTCTCAAACCTAATGCACTCTGGCAAATGGATGTAACCCATGTCTCTTCATTTGGAAAACTGTCTTTTGTTCATGTAACTGTAGATACCTTCTCTCATGTTATTATTGCCACTGCTCGTACAGGGGAAGCAGTTAAAGATGTAATACAACATCTTTTTACATGCTTTTCCTATCTGGGCTTGCCAAAAGCTTTAAAAACTGATAATGCTCCTGCTTACACTTCTAAATCTTTTCAGCAATTCTGTACAAGATTTCAAATTAAACATAACACCGGCATCCCTTATAACCCACAAGGACAAGCCATTGTGGAAAGAGCACATCAAACACTGAAAATCCATATTCAAAAACTAAAAGAAGGGGAATTTAAATATAGTTCCCCCCATCAGATTTTGCAACATGCTCTTTTCGTAATAAATAACTTAAATGCTGATTCATCCGGAAACACTGCAATGCTTCGCCATTGGTGCCCAGAGCAATTGAATGCAAAACCATTAGTAAAATGGAGGGACCTTCTTTCCGGACAATGGAAAGGTCCTGACCCCTTATTAACCAATGGGCGAGGGTATGCTTGTGTTTTTCCACAGGACGCGGACGCTCCGATTTGGGTTCCAGACAGACTAATTCGCCATGTCTCAGCTCCCCGGATACCAGAATCCCCCGCCACCGCGATCTCTAAAAAGGAAGAAACTCCCTCTTCCCCCGCTCCCTCCGCCAGCACGGGAAACGCCGCTGACCCCAGGACAGCTGACATTGGAGATCCCGGATAGGCGCGGATCGGAGCCACCCACTGGACAGATGTCACGACTTCAGATACAGGATATTGCACCCCCTGATTTTTTGCCTCGCAGGAATCCATTAGGACGCCCAGCTCAGTCAACCCAACAAGCCTCCTTGCCCACCTGGGGACAGATTAAAGCTCTCTGTCGCCAGGCACAGGGGATAGCTACCCTACAGGGATCGTCAGTCTCTCCTGAAAAGGTGTTTATTGCCATGCTTGCCTTGCTCTCTTGCCAGGTAAGCGCTGCTCCCATTCCAACCAAATATTGGGCGTTTCTCCCGGATCCTCCAACTTTCCAAGTTGTTACTTGGAACAGTGACCCCATACGAGTTAGTACAGACCAGCCTCGCCTTTTGGGAGGATCTTATACTTCCTATACAAAAGACCAATACCCTATTAATTTCAATTATACCTTTAAAGGACTAGCAGATGATTTTCCTGTCTGCTTTAATTTTCCTCCTGGCCTTACAGGAGACTTCTTTACCAAGACAGGATGCATTGGAGCCTCCACAAAAGCAGTTATGACAGATTCCCCAACCTCTAAATTTGCATCTATAGGGGATCGGTCTGCTTGGATATTACGAACCCGTATGCCTGGGGTCCTTGGCCCCTATAAGTCTTTGTCTCTCAAAACTCCATCAGAATATCCAAATTGTGATGATGTTGCTCCCTCAGATGTTATTTGGAAAACTATAGATGATCATTCAGGATATCCGATTTGGAAATCTTGTATTTATAATTCGAGAGTAGATTACAATATGCCGGGAGGAAGAAATTGTGCGATTCAGGACTGGAGCAACCCAAATCCAGGTCAAGACCCTGAGTCTGACGATGACTTTATCAATAGATTGGATAATTGGAAAGAATATTCAATTTCTTGGCCGTTAGTTGCCACCAGACGGCATCATAACCAATTTGTTCCCCCTATGCTGTCTTATATAACTAGAGGTAAAACCTTTTGGCAGCCAGAAATTTGGAGAGCCCTTGCGGCTACCGCCCCTATTATTTTAATCCGACCAAAAAATACCTCTATTTACTCTATTTTAGCTTGTCTACCCTCTCCTTATGTTTTTCTTTTCACTAATGATTCTGAAAGACTTAACATACAATTGAATTATACAGGTGGACCCCATGTAGTGTCTTGTGAACAATGTATGCTTTCATCCTGTTTAACTCCTCAATATAAAGTTTGCTCTTTCATGGTTTTAAAACGTCCGCCCTATCTCATGGTACCTGTAACTGTAGCCACGTATTGGTATGATAACCATGGCCTAGCTGTACTGCAACAGCTACAAGATTTAATGCGAACACGACGGTTTGTGGGCTTACTTGTTTTGGGAATATCAGCTTTGATAACCGCAATTACTTCTGTTACTGTGGCGGCATTATCATTGTCTCAACAAGTGTATACTGCCCAATATGTTGACACCGTATCCAAAAATGTTTCTCTAACGCTGGCAACCCAGGAAATTATAGATAGGAAGCTAGAAATAAGGATTGATGCCTTAGAAGAAGCAGTAATGCATATTGGGAATGAATTACAGAGTCTGAAAATGAAATTGGCTCTTTCATGTCATGCCGATTACCGGTGGATATGTGTTACATCCCTGAAAGTAAATGAGACAGATTTTAAATGGGAGAGGGTCAAAAATCATATTTTAGGTGTCTGGAACAGCTCAGATATTAGTTTAGATTTAGGGAAACTTCATAATCAGATTCAGACCTTGGAACACTCCCGATTAGATTTTACCGCCGCAGGAGAAGCCAATGACTTTTTCCACACCTTCTCTGACTTCATTTCTGGAAAAACTCTTCTGACTACTGTCTCTAGCTATGCTGCTGTGGGTGCCATAATCCTGCTCCTTGTAATCGTGCTTCCTTGTGTTGTCAGGACTCTTCGGCAGAGCATTCGGAATCTCGCGACTGAACTGCACCTAATTTTTTTAAAAAACTAATAAAGAAGGGGGAGTTGCCGGAAGCCAGTGTGAGGAATCCCGCCCGTGACAAGGTCATGAGGAAGGAAGCTGACATACGCAAGGCGTGCTCAGACTTCAGGGACCCCTCTGGATATTCCTAAGCATGTACCCCAGCAAAAATCTGCCGGCTTTTGTGCTCTGCTTTTCCACTTTTCTGATATTCTCTGGAAAAAAGTCAATTCAGGGTTTTAGTCTTCTGCATTTGAAAGGGATGTTTCAGTTAAACCCCTCTGATAGCTCTCTAGTCTGCCTAACAGGTTCCCCAGACCTCTTACAGCTTGTGAATTGCTTACAGCCCCCCAACCGCGAGAGGCACAAAGCTTACAGCTTGTGAATTGCTTACAGCCCCCCAACCGCGGGAGGCACAAAGCTTAAAAGCATCTTAAAGATACAGAGCCTTTTCTAAAGAGTTAAAAATTATATTGGTAGAGGGTTTTCACTGTTGACTCAAGGATTGCTGCCAGACCTCCTTATTCTTTATCTTTTAGGCACCTGGAAGGATGTTAATGTAAGCAGGATGTAGAAAAAGATACATAGTAGTTTTGATGTTAGCAACACTAGACTTTTGAGTTAATTGCTTCTCTTTTGCTATAAATCACTGCACTCCCTCTACTTGTTATAAGTTGCTGTATCCTTGCTGTCTAAGAATGTAACTTTCTTTAGTGCTTTCCGAGAGTGGCACCAGACCTTGGGAAGATCAACACAAATAAGTGTTGTGGTTGACAAACCCTTATCAGAAAAAAGGCTGTAAAATGTTAATTGGCCCTTTTGGTTGGAAGATGATGTAAATTACCTAAGACTTGTGTATACAATTAGGTATGCAGAGAGAAAAGCCTGGTTTTGATAAGAGTCTGGACTGCTAACGCTGCATAACTTTGTGTTACCCATTGATCTCCATGTTTTATCAAAAGTATAAAAGGCCTTCTGAACAATAAAGGACGGGACCAGATTCTCAGACCAGTTTCTCGGACTAGTCTCGGCCTGGTGTCTTGGGAATATGGCTCCCCCCGTGTCTCTCTCTCTCTCTCTTTTTCTCTCCCTTTTCTTCCCTCTGCTCTTTACTTTAATTTCAGGCTGAATTTCCATCTGGGGCGCGGAGGCTCGCCAGGTCTACTTATTTGCCCTGGTTATTAAGATCCGCGAGAAAGGGAGCTTAAGGCGAGGCACCCTTAGATATTCAAGCGGGCACCGGTGGCCCAACGTAGATGGTGCAAATTCCTTGTCTGGAATTTTATTGGTCTTCCGCGTAAACCAAGCTATTCAGCCCTCTTTCTCCACTTAATCTTCCTACTGCACTACAGTTTCTTAATCTAATCTTATATTAATAAAAAAAACAAGTCTTTCCACGCCAACGCCGTCCAACCTTCGAATTCCCTGGATCCACCGGGGCTGGACCCCGGCAATACCCGTCTCCACTAGAGAGGAAGCACGATGGTCCCGCCCACATCCAGAGGAGCCCCGTTTCCCCCTCGTAGCTCGAGATGAGGGATCCTTTCCCTGCTTTCAACGGGAAAGAATTCCCGGCGTTCCCGTCGCATCTCAAGAGGAGGCACTCTCAACAGGAAAGGCGAGAGGAACTCCATGGTCGTACCACCATTCCAAGAGTCCCCCAGATGTCTCAGTCCATTCCAGAGGAACCTCTGTGCCCTGCACTGGCTCATCTTTCACGCCGAGGATCGACTCACACCACGGTGGAACGTGGGACAGCCCTGTGGGAAAGCCTCGAGGGAAAACCACAGATCCTTTGATCCACGCGACGGGAAGCGTGACATTGCTGCTACAGCCTGGAAAGAAAACGCACGTGCATGCCCCCACTCGAGACGAGGCCTGACTCCCCTGCGGAGACTCCAGAAGTACCCAAAGATCCATGTCAGCCCCTGAGAGGAATCCTCGTTTCCGGCCCTGACTCCACACAAGGTTTTTGGCCCCGGTATCGACGGGAGAGGAATCCCGCGAGGCCCCCTAGCAACTCGCATGTGGACTGGCCTCTCCTGAGGCCACCAGGGCGGGTCCCTGAGGTCCCCGTCGTAACTCGAGAACACCTGCCGCATCTCGAGAAAATCCAGGAAGTTCTCCCTTCCAGGCGAGATGAGGCCTATTTCCGATGAGGCGTCTGGAGACTAATGACACCTAACCTCTGGAACTTCGAAAGGGTCTTTCACACCCTTGCTGCAACTCAAGAAGTTCACTTCCATACCCGTCTCCACTCGAGAGGAAGCAGGATGGTCCCGCACACATCCAGAGGAGCCCCGTTTCCCCCTCGTAGCTCGAGATGAGGGATCCTTTGCCTGCTTTCAACGGGAAAGAATTCCCGGCGTTCCCGTCGCATCTCAAGAGGAGGCACTCTCAACATGAAAGGCGAGAGGAACTCCATGGTCGTACCACCATTCCAAGAGTCCCCCAGATGTCTCAGTCCATTGCAGAGGAAGCTCTTTGCCCTGCACTGGTTCATCTTTCACGCCGAGGATCGACTCACACCACGGTGGCACGTGGGACAGCCCTGTGGGAAAGCCTCGAGGGAAAGCCTCGAGGGAAAACAACAGATCCTATGATCCACGCGACGGGAAGCGTGACATTGCTGCTACAGCCTGGAAGGAAAGCGCACGTGCATGCCCCCACTCGAGACGAGGCCTGACTCCCCTGGGGAGACTCCAGAAGTACCCAAAGATCCATGTCAGCCCCTGAGAGGAATCCTCGGTTCCGGCCCTGACTCCACACAAGGTTTTTGGCCCCGGTATCGACGGGAGAGGAATCCCGAGAGGCCCCCTAGCAACTCGCATAGGGACTGGCCTCTCCTGAGGCCACCAGGACGGGTCCCAGAGGTCCCCGTCGTAACTCGAGAACACCTGCCGCAACTCGAGAAAATCCAGGAAGTTCTCCCTTCCAGGCGAGATGAGGCCTATTTCTGATGAGGCGTCTGGAGACTAATGACACCTAACCTCTGGAACTTCGAAAGGGTCTTTCACACCCTTGCTGCAACTCAAGAAGTTCACCGCCATACCCGTCTCCACTCGAGAGGAAGCACGATGGTCCCGCCCACATCCAGAGGAGCCCCGTTTCCCCCTCGTAGCTCGAGATGAGGGATCCTTTTCCTGCTTTCAACGGGAAAAAATTCCCGGCGTTCCCGTCGCATCTCAAGAGGAGGCACTCTCAACAGGAAAGGCGAGAGGAACTCCATGGTCGTACCACCATTCCAAGAGTCCCCCAGATGTCTCAGTCCATTCCAGAGGAAACTCTTTGCCCTGCACTGGCTCATCTTTCACGCCGAGGATCGACTCACACCACGGTGGCACGTGGGACAGCCCTGTGGGAAAGCCTCGAGGGAAAGCCTCGAGGGAAAACCACAGATCCTTTGATCCACGCGACGGGAAGCGTGACATTGCTGCTACAGCCTGGAAGGAAAGTGCACGTGCATGCCCCCTCACGAGACGAGGCCTGTCTCCCCTGGCGAGACTCCAGAAGTACCCAAAGATCCATATCAGCCCCTGAGAGGAATCCTCGGTTCTGGCCCTGACTCCACACAAGGTTTTTGGCCCCGGTATCGATGGGAGAGGAATCCCGAGAGGCCCCCTAGCAACTCGCATGGTGACTGGCCACTCCTGAGGCCACCAGGGCGGGTCCCTGAGGTCCCCGTCGTAACTCGAGAACACCTGCCGCAACTCGAGAAAATCCAGGAAGTTCTCCCTTCCAGGCGAGATGAGGCCTATTTCCGATGAGGCGTCTGGAGACTAATGACACCTAACCTCTGGAACTTCGAAAGGGTCTTTCACACCCTTGCTGCAACTCAAGAAGTTCACCGCCATACCCGTCTCCACTCGAGAGGAAGCACGATGGTCCCGCCCACATCCAGAGGAGCCCCGTTTCCCCCTCGTAGCTCGAGATGAGGGATCCTTTGCCTGCTTTCAACGGTAAAGAATTCCCGGAGTTCCCGTCGCATCTCAAGAGGAGGCACTCTCAACAGGAAAGGCGAGAGGAACTCCATGGTCGTACCACCATTCCAAGAGTCCCCCAGATGTCTCAGTCCATTCCAGAGGAACCTCTTTGCCCTGCACTGGCTCATCTTTCACGCCGAGGATCGACTCACACCACGGTGGCACGTGGGACAGCCCTGTGGGAAAGCCTCGAGGGAAAACCACAGATCCTTTGATCCACGCGAAGGGAAGCGTGACATTGCTGCTACAGCCTGGAAAGAAAACGCACGTGCATGCCCCCACTCGAGACGAGGCCTGACTCCCCTGCGGAGACTCCAGAAGTACCCAAAGATCCATGTCAGCCCCTGATAGGAATCCTCGTTTCTGGCCCTGACTCCACACAAGGTTTTTGGCCCCGGTATCGACGGGAGAGGAATCCCGCGAGGCCCCCTAGCAACTCGCATGTGGACTGGCCTCTCCTGAGGCCACCAGGGCGGGTCCCTGAGGTCCCCGTCGTAACTCGAGAACACCTGCCGCATCTCGAGAAAATCCAGGAAGTTCTCCCTTCCAGGCGAGATGAGGCCTATTTCCGATGAGGCGTCTGGAGACTAATGACCCCTAACCTCTGGAACTACGAAAGGGTCTTTCACACCCTTGCTGCAACTCAAGAAGTTCACTTCCATACCCGTCTCCACTCGAGAGGAAGCAGGATGGTCCCGCCCACATCCAGAGGAGCCCCGTTTCCCCCTCGTAGCTCGAGATGAGGGATCCTTTGCCTGCTTTCAACGGGAAAGAATTCCCGGCGTTCCCGTCGCATCTCAAGAGGAGGCACTCTCAACAGGAAAGGCGAGAGGAACTCCATGGTCGTACCACCATTCCAAGAGTCCCCCAGATGTCTCAGTCCATTCCAGAGGAAGCTCTTTGCCCTGCACTGGCTCATCTTTCACGCAGAGGATCGACTCACACCACGGAGGCACGTGGGACAGCCCTGTGGGAAAGCCTCGAGGGAAAGCCTCGAGGGAAAACCACAGATCCTTTGATCCACGCGACGGGAAGCGTGACATTGCTGCTACAGCCTGGAAGGAAAGCACACGTGCATGCCCCCACTCGAGACGAGGCCTGACTCCCCTGGGGAGACTCCAGAAGTACCCAAAGATCCATGTCAGCCCCTGAGAGGAATCCTCGGTTCCGGCCCTGACTCCACACAAGGTATTTGGCACCGGTATCGACGGGAGAGGAATCCCGAGAGGCCCCCTAGCAACTCGCATGGGGACTGGCCTTTCCTGAGGCCACCAGGGAGGGTCCCTGAGGTCCACGTCGTAACTCGAGAACACCTGCTGCAACTCGAGAAAATCCAGGAAGTTCTCCCTTCAAGGCGAGATGAGGCCTATTTCCGATGAGGCTTCTGGAGACTAATGACACCTAACCTCTGGAACTTCGAAAGGGTCTTTCACACCCTTGCTGCAACTCAAGAAGTTCACCGCCATACCCGTCTCCACTCGAGAGGAAGCACGATGGTCCCGCCCACATCCAGAGGAGCCCCGTTTCCACCTCGTAGCTCGAGATGAGGGATCCTTTCCCTGCTTTCAACGGGAAAGAATTCCAGGCGTTCCCGTCGCATCTCAAGAGGAGGCACTCTCAACAGGAAAGGCGAGAGGAACTCCATGATCGTACCACCATTCCAAGAGTCCCCCAGATGTCTCATTCCATTCCAGAGGAACCTCTTTGCCCTGCACTGGCTCATCTTTCACGCCGAAGATCGACTCAAACCACGGTGGCACGTGGGACAGCCCTATGGGAAAGCCTGGAGGGAAAACCACAGATCCTTTGATCCATGGGTCGAGAAGCGTGACATTGCTGCTACAGCTTGGAAGGATAGCGCACGTGCATGCCCCCACTCGAGACGAGGCCTGACTCCCCTGCGGAGACTCCAGAAGTACCCAAAGATCCATGTCAGCCCCTGAGAGGAATCCTCGTTTCCGGCCCTGACTCCACACAAGTTTTTTGGCCCCGGTATCGACGGGAGAGGAATTCCGAGAGGCCCCCTAGCAACTCGCATGTGGACTGGCCTCTCCTGAGGCCGCCAGGGCGGGTCCCTGAGGTCCCCGTCGTAACTCGAGAACACCTGCCGCATCTCGAGAAAATCCAGGAAGTTCTCCCTTCCAGGCGAGAAGAATCCTATTTCCGATGAGGCGTCTGGAGACTAATGACACCTAACCTCTGGAATTTCGAAAGGGTCTTTCACACCCTTGCTGCAACTCAAGAAGTTCACTTCCATACCCGTCTCCACTCGAGAGGAAGCAGGATGGTCCCGCCCACATCCAGAGGAGCCCCGTTTCCCCCTCGTAGCTCGAGATGAGGGATCCTTTGCCTGCTTTCAACGGGAAAGAATTCCCGGCATTCCCATCGCATCTCAAGAGGAGGCACTCTCAACAGGAAAGGCGAGAGGAACTCCATGGTGGTACCACCATTCCAAGAGTCCCCCAGATGTCTCAGTCCATTCCAGAGGAACCTCTTTGCCCTGCACTGGCTCATCTTTCACGCCGAGGATCGACTCACACCACGGTGGCACGTGGGACAGCCCTGTGGGAAAGCCTCGAGGGAAAGCCTCGAGGGAAAACCACAGATCCTTTGATCCACGCGACGGGAAGCGTCACATTGTTGCTACAGCCTGGAAGGAAAGCGCACGTGCATGCCCCCACTCGAGACGAGGCCTGACTCCACTGGGGAGTCTCCAGACGTACCCAAAGATCCATGTCAGCCCATGAGAGGAATCCTCGGTTACGGCCCTGACTCCACACAAGGTTGTTGGCCCCGGTATCGACGGGAGAGGAATCCCGAGAGGCCCCCTAGCAACTCGCAAGGGACTGGCCTCTCCTGAGGCCACCAGGGCGGGTCCCTGAGTTCCCCGTCGTAACTCGAGAACACCTGCCGCAACTCGAGAAAATCCAGGAAGTTCTCCCTTCCAGGCGAGATGAGGCCTATTTCTGATGAGGCGTCTGGAGACTAATGACACCTAACCTCTGGAACTTCGAAAGGGTCTTTCACACCCTTGCTGCAATTCAAGAAGTTCACCGCCATACCCGTCTCCACTCGAGATGAAGCACGATGGTCCCGCCCACATCCAGAGGAGCCCCGTTTTCCCCTCGTAGCTCGAGATGAGGGATCCTTTCCCTGGTTTCAAAGGGAAAAAGTTCCCGGCGTTCCCGTCACATCTCAAGAGGAGGCACTCTCAACAGGAAAGGCGAGAGGAACTCCATGGTCGTACCACCATTCCAAGAGTCCCCCAGATGTCTCAGTCCATTCCAGAGGAACCTCTTTGCCCTGCACTGGCTCATCTTTCACGCCACGATCGACTCACACCACGGTGGCACGTGGGACAGCCCTGTGGGAAATCCTCGAGGGAAAGCCTCGAGGGAAAACCACAGATCCTTTGATCCACGCGAAGGGAAGTGTGACATTGCTGCTACAGCCTGGAAGGAAAGCGCACGTGCATGCCCCCACTCGAGACGAGGCCTGACTCCCCTGGAGAGACTCCAGAAGTACCCAAAGATCCATGTCAGCCCCTGAGAGGAATCCTCGGTTCCGGCCCTGACTCCACACAATGTTTTTGGTCCCGGTATCGACGGGAGAGGAATCCCGAGAGGCCCCCTAGCAACTCTCATGGGGACTGGCCTCTCCTGAGGCCACCAGGGCGGGTCCCTGAGGTCCCCGTCGTAACTCGAGAACACCTGCCGCAACTCGAGAAAATCCAGGAAGTTCTCCCTTCCAGGCGAGATGAGGCCTATTTCCGATGAGGCGTCTGGAGTCTAATGACACCAAACCTCTGGAACTTCGGAAGGGTCTTTCACACCCTTGCTGCAACTCAAGAAGTTCACCGCCATACCCGTCTCCACTCGAGAGGAAACACGATGGTCCCGCCCACATCCAGAGGAGCCCCGTTTCCCCATCGTAGCTCGAGATTAGGGATCCTTTCCCTGCTTTCAATGGGAAAGAATTCCCGGCGTTCCCGTCCCATCTCAGGAGGAGGCACTCTCAACAGGAAAGGCGAGAGGAACTCCATGGTCGTACCACCATTCCAAGAGTCCCCCAGATGTCTCAGTCCATTCCAGAGGAACCTCTTTGCCCTGCACTGGCTCATCTTTCAAGCCGAGGATCGATTCACACCACGGTGGCACGTGCGACAGCCCTGTGGGAAAGCCTCGAGGGAAAGCCTCGAGGGAAAACCACAGATCCTTTGATCCAGGCCACGGGAAGCGTGACATTGCTGCTACAGCCTGGAAGGAAAGCGCACGTGCATGCCCCCACTCGAGACGAGGCCTGACTCCCCTGGGGAGACTCCAGAAGTACCCAAAGATCCATGTCAGCCCCTGAGAGGAATCCTCGGTTCCGGCCCTGACTCCACACAAGGTTTTTGGCTCCGGTATCGACGGGAGAGGAATCCCGAGAGGCCCCCAGCAACTCGCATGGGGACTGGCCTCTCCTGAGGCCACCAGGGCGGGTCCCTGAGGTCCCCGTCGTAACTGGAGAACACCTGCTGCAACTCGAGAAAATCCAGGAAGTTCTCCCTTCCAGGCGAGATGAGGCCTATTTCCGATGAGGCGTCTGGAGACTAATGACACCTAAACTCTGGAACTTCGAAAGGGTCTTTCACACCCTTGCTGCAACTCAAGAAGTTCACCGCCATACCCGTCTCCACTCGAGAGGAAGCACGATGGTCCCGCCCACATCCAGAGGAGCCCCGTTTCCCCCTCGTAGCTCGAGATAAGGGATCTTTTCCCTGTTTTCAACGGGAAAGAATTCCCGGCGTTCCCGTCGCATCTCAAGAGGAGGCACTCTCAACAGGAAAGGCGAGAGGAACTCCATGGTCGTACCACCATTCCAAGAGTCCGCCAGATGTCTCAGTCCATTCCAGAGGAACCTCTTTGCCCTGCACTGGCTCATCTTTCACGCCGAGGATCGACTCACACCACGGTGGCACGTGGGACAGCCCTGTGGGAAAGCCTCGAGGAAAGCCTCGAGGGAAAACCACAGATCCTTTGATCCACGCCACGGGAAGCGTGACATTGCTGCTACAGCCTGGAAGGAAAGCGCACGTGCATGCCCCCACTCGAGACGAGGCCTGACTCCCCTGTGGAGACTCCAGAAGTACCCAAAGATCCATGTCAGCCCCTGAGAGGAATCCTCGGTTCCGGCCCTGACTCCACACAAGGTTTTTGGCCCTGGTATCGACGAGAGATGAATCCCGAGAGGCCCCCTAGCAACTCGCATGGGGACTGGCCTCTCCTGAGGCCACCAGTGCGGGTCCCTGAGGTCCCCGTCGTAACTCCAGAAAAGCTGCCGCAACTCGAGAAAATCCAGGAAGTTCTCCCTTCCAGGCGAGATTAGGCCTATTTCCGATGAGGCGTCTGGAGACTAATGACACCTAACCTCTGGAACTTCGAAAGGGTCTTTCACACCCTTGCTGCAACTCAAGAAGTTCACCGCCATACCCGTCTCGACTCGAGAGGAAGCACGATGGTCCCGCCCACATCCAGAGGAGCCCCGTTTCCCCCTCGTAGCTCGAGATGAGGGATCCTTTCCCTGCTTTCAACGGGAAAGAATTCCCGGCGTTCCCGTCGCATCTCAAGAGGAGGCACTCTCAACAGGAAAGGCGAGAGGAACTCCATGGTCGTACCACCATTCCAAGAGTCCCCCAGATGTCTCAGTCCATTCCAGAGGAACCTCTATGCCCTGCACTGGCTCATCTTTCACGCCGAGGATCGACTCACACCACGGTGGCACGTGGAACAGCCCTGTGGGAAAGCCTCGAGGGAAAACCACAGATCCTTTGATCCACGCCACGGGAAGCGTGACATTGCTGCTACAGCCTGGAAAGAAATCGCACGTGCATGCCCCCACTCGAGACGAGGCCTGACTCCCCTGGGGAGACTCCAGAAGTACCCAAAGATCCATGTCAGCCCCTGAGAGGAATCCTCGGTTCCGGCCCTGACTCCACACAAGGTTTTTGGCCCCGGTATCGACGGGAGAGGAATCCCGAGAGGCCCCCTAGCAACTCGCATGGGGACTGGCCTCTCCTGAGGCCACCAGGGCGGGTCCCTGTGGTCCCCGTCGTAACTCGAGAACACCTGCTGCAACTCGAGAAAATCCAGGAAGTTCTCCCGTCCAGGCGAGATGAGGCCTATTTCCGATGAGGCGTCTGGAGACTAATGACACCTAACCTCTGGAAATTCGAAAGGGTCTTTCTCACACTTGCTGCAACTCAAGAAGTTCACCGCCATACCCGTCTCCACTCGAGAGGAAGCACGATGGTCCCGCCCACATCCAGAGGAGCCCCGTTTCCCCCTCGTAGCTCGAGATGAGGGATCCTTTCCCTGCTTTCAACGGGAAAGAATTCCCGGCGTTCCCGTCGCATCTCAAGAGGAGGCACTCTCAACAGGAAAGGCGAGAGGAACTCCATGGTCGTACCACCATTCCAAGAGTCCCCCAGATGTCTCAGTCCATTCCAGAGGAACCTCTTTGCCCTGCACTGGTTCATCTTTCACGCCAGGATCGACTCACACCACGGTGGCACGTGGGACAGCCCTGTGGGAAAGGCTCGAGGGAAAGCCTCGAGGGAAAACACAGATCCTTTGATCCACGTGAAGGGAAGCGTGACATTGCTGCTACAGCCTGGAAGGAAAGCGCACGTGCATGCCCCCACTCGAGACGAGGCCTGACTCCCCTGGGAAGACTCCAGAAGTACCCAAAGATCCATGTCAGCCTCTGAGAGGAATCCTCGGTTCCGGCCCTGACTCCACACAAGGTTTTTGTCCCCGGTATCGACGGGAGAGGAATCCCGAGAGGCCCCCTAGCAACTCGCATGGGGACTAGCCTCTCCTGAGGCCACCAGGGCGGGTCCCTGAGGTCCCCGTCGTAACTCGAGAACACCTGCCGCAACTCGAGAAAATCCAGGAAGTTCACCCTTCCAGGCGAGATGAGGCCTATTTCCGATGAGGCATCTGGAGACTAATGACACCAAACCTCTGGAACTTCGAAAGGGTCTTTCACACCCTTGCTGCAACTCAAGAATTCACCGCCATACCCGTCACCACTCGAGAGGAAACACGATGGTCCCGCCCACATCCAGAGGAGCCCCGTTTCCCCATCGTAGCTCGAGATGTGGGATCCTTTCCCTGCTTTCAACGGGAAAGAATTCCCGGCGTTCCCGTCGCATCTCAAGAGGAGGCACTCTCAACAGGAAAGGCGAGAGGAACTCCATGGTCGTACCACCATTCCAAGAGTCCCCCAGATGTCTCAGTCCATTCCAGAGGAACCTCTTTGCCCTGCACTGGCTCATCTTTCACGCCGAGGATCGACTCACACCACGGTGGCACGTGGGGCAGCCCTGTGGGAAAGCCTCGAGGAAAGCCTCGAGGGAGAACCACAGATCCTTTGATCTATGCGACGGGAAGCGTGACATTTCTGCCACAGCCTGGAAGGAAAGCGCACGTGCATGCCCCCACTGGAGACGAGGCCTGACTCCCCTGGGGAGACTCCAGAAGTACCCAAAGATCCATGTCAGCCCCTGAGAGGAATCCTCGGTTCCGGCCCTGACTCCACACAAGGTTTTTGGCCCCGGTATCGACGGGAGAGGAATCCCGAGAGGCCCCCTAGCAACTCGCATGGGGACTGGCCTCTCCTGAGGCCACCAGGGCGGGTCCCTGAGGTCCCCGTCGTAACTCGAGAACACCTGCCGCAACTCGAGAAAATCCCGGAAGTTCTCCCTTACAGGCGAGATGAGGCCTATTTCTGATGAGGCGTCTGGAGACTAATGACACCTAACCTCTGGAACTTCGAAAGGGTCTTTCACACCCTTGCTGCAACTCAAGAAGTTCACCGCCATACCCGTCTCCACTCGAGAGGAAGCAGGATGGTCCCGCCCACATCCAGAGGAGCCCCGTTTCCCCCTCGTAGCTCGAGATGAGGGATCCTTTCCCTGCTTTCAACGGGAAAGAATTCCCGGCGTTCCCGTCGCATCTCAAAAGGAGGCACTCTCAACAGGAAAGGCGAGAGGAACTCCATGGTCGTACCACCATTCAAAGAGTCCCCCAGATGTCTCAGTCCATTCCAGCGGAAACTCTTTGCCCTGCACTGGCTCATCTTTCACGCCAGGATCGACTCACACCACGGTGGCACGTGGGACAGCCCTGTGGGAAAGCCTCGAGGGAAAGCCTCGAGGGAAAACCACAGATCCTTTGATCCACGCCACGGGAAGCGTGACATTGCTGCTACAGCCTGGAAGGAAAGCGCACGTGCATGCCCCCACTCGAGACGAGGCCTGACTCCCCTGTGGAGACTCCAGAAGTACCCAAAGATCCATGTCAGCCCCTGAGAGGAATCCTCGGTTCCGGCCCTGACTCCACACAAGGTTTTTGGCCCCGGTATCGACGGGAGAGGAATCCCGAGAGGCCCCCTAGCAACTCGCATGGGGACTGGCCTCTCCTGAGGCCACCAGTGCGGGTCCCTGAGGTCCCCGTCGTAACTCCAGAACAGCTGCCGCAACTCGAGAAAATCCAGGAAGTTCTCCCTTCCAGGCGAGATTAGGCCTATTTCCGAAGAGGCGTCAGGAGACTAATGACACCTAACCTCTGGAACTTCGAAAGGGTCTTTCACACCCTTGCTGCAACTCAAGAAGTTCACCGCCATACCCGTCTCCACTCGAGAGGAAGCACGATGGTCCCGCCCACATCCAGAGGAGCCCCGTTTCCCCCTCGTAGCTCGAGATGAGGGATCCTTTCCCTGCTTTCAACGGGAAAGAATTCCCGGCGTTCCCGTCGCATCTCAAGAGGAGGCACTCTCAACAGGAAAGGCGAGAGGAACTCCATGGTCGTACCACCATTCCAAGAGTCCCGCAGATGTCTCAGTCCATTCCAGAGGAACCTCTTTGCCCTGCACTGGCTCATCTTTCACGCCAGGATCGACTCACACCACGGTGGCACGTGGGACCGCCCTGTGGGAAAGCCTCGAGGGAAAGCCTCGATTGAAAACCACAGATCCTTTGATCCACGCGAAGGGAAGCGTGACATTGCTGCTACAGCCTGGAAGGAAAGCGCATGTGCATGCCCCCACTCGAGACGAGGCCTGACTCCCCTGGGGAGACTCCAGAAGTACCCAAAGATCCATGTCAGCCTCTGAGAGGAATCCTCGGTTCCGGCCCTGACTCCACACAAGGTTTTTGGCCCCGGTATCGACGGGAGAGGAATCCCGAGAGGCCCCCTAGCAACTCGCATGGGGACTGGCCTCTCCTGAGGCCACCACGGCGGGTCCCTGAGGTCCCCGTCGTAACTCGAGAACACCTGCCGCAACTCGAGAAAATCCAGGAAGTTCACCATTCCAGGCGAGATGAGGCCTATTTCCGATGAGGCATCTGGAGACTAATGACACCAAACCTCTGGAACTTCGGAAGGGTCTTTCACACCCTTGCTGCAACTCAAGAAGTTCACCGCCATACCCGTCTCCACTCGAGAGGAAACACGATGGTCCCGCCCACATCCAGAGGAGCCCCGTTTCCCCATCGTAGCTCGAGATGTGGGATCCTTTCCCTGCTTTCAACGGGAAAGAATTCCCGGCGTTCCCGTCGCATCTCAAGAGGAGGCACTCTCAACAGGAAAGGCGAGAGGAACTCCATGGTCGTACCACCATTCCAAGAGTCCCCCAGATGTCTCAGTCCATTCCAGAGGAACCTCTTTGCCCTGCACTGGCTCATCTTTCACGCCGAGGATCGACTCACACCACGGTGGCACGTGGGACAGCCCTGTGGGAAAGCCTCGAGGGAAAACCACAGATCCTTTGATCCACGCGACGGGAAGCGTGACATTGCTGCTACAGCCTGGAAGGAAAGCGCACGTGCATGCCCCCACTCGAGACGAGGCCTGACTCCCCTGGGGAGACTCCAGAAGTACCCAAAGATCCATGTCAGCCTCTGAGAGGAATCCTCGGTTCCGGCCCTGACTCCACACAAGGTTTTTGGCCCCGGTATCGACGGGAGAGGAATCCCGAGAGGCCCCCTAGCAACTCGCATGGGGACTGGCCTCTCCTGAGGCCACCAGGGCGGGTCCCTGAGGTCCCCGTCGTAACTCGAGAACACCTGCCGCAACTCGAGAAAATCCAGGAAGTTCACCATTCCAGGCGAGATGAGGCCTATTTCCGATGAGGCATCTGGAGACTAATGACACCAAACCTCTGGAACTTCGGAAGGGTCTTTCACACCCTTGCTGCAACTCAAGAAGTTCACCGCCATACCCGTCTCCACTCGAGAGGAAACACGATGGTCCCGCCAACATCCAGAGGAGCCCCATTTCCCCATCGTAGCTCGAGATGTGGGATCCTTTCCCTGCTTTCAATGGGAAAGTATTCCCGGCGTTCCCGTCGCATCTCAAGAGGAGGCACTCTCAACAGGAAAGGCGAGAGGAACTCCATGGTCGTACCACCATTCCAAGAGTCCCCCAGATGTCTCAGTCCATTCCAGAGGAACCTCTTTGCCTTGCACTGGCTCATCTTTCACGCCGAGGATCGACTCACACCACGGTGGCACGTGGGACAGCCCTGTGCGAAAGCCTCGAGGGAAAACCACAGATCCTTTGATCCACGCGACGGGAAGCGTGACATTGCTGCTACAGCCTGGAAGGAAAGCGCACGTGCATGCCCCCACTCGAGAAGAGGCCTGACTCCCCTGGGGAGACTCCACAAGTACCCAAAGATCCATGTCAGCCCCTGAGAGGAATCCTCGGTTCCGGCCCTGACTCCACACAAGGTTTTTGGCCCCGGTATCGACGGGAGAGGAATCCCGAGAGGCCCCCTAGCAACTCGCATGGGGACTGGCCTCTCCTGAGGCCACCAGGGCGGGTCCCTGAGGTCCCCGTCGTAACTCGAGAACACCTGCCGCAACTCGAGAAAATCCAGGAAGTTCTCCCTTCCAGGCGAGGTGAGGCCTATTTCCGATGAGGCGTCTGGAGACTAATGACACCTAACCTCTGGAACTTCGAAAAGGTCTTTCACACCCTTGCTGCAAATCAAGAAGTTCACCGCCATACCCGTCTTCACTCGAGGGGAAGCACGATGGTCCCGCCCACATCCAGAGGAGCCCCGTTTCCCCCTCGTAGCTCGAGATGAGGGATCCTTTCCCTGCTTTCAACGGGAAAGAATTCCCGGCGTTCCCGTCCCATCTCAAGAGGAGGCACTCTCAACAGGAAAGGCGAGAGGAACTCCATGGTCGTACCACCATTCCAAGAGTCCCCCAGATGTCTCAGTCCATTCCAGCGGAACCTCTGTGCCCTGCACTGGCTCATCTTTCACGCCAGGATCGACTCACACCACGGTGGCACGTGGGACAGCCCTGTGGGAAAGCCTCGAGGGAAAGCCTCGAGGGAAAACCACAGATCCTTTGATCCACGCGAAGGGAAGCGTGACATTGCTGCTACAGCCTGGAAGGAAAGCGCACGTGCATGCCCCCACTCGAGACGAGGCCTGACTCCCCTGTGGAGACTCCAGAAGTACCCAAAGATCCATGTCAGCCCCTGAGAGGAATCCTCGGTTCCGGCCCTGACTCCACACAAGGTTTTTGGCCCCGGTATCGACGGGAGAGGAATCCCGAGAGGCCCCCTAGCAACTCGCATGGGGACTGGCCTCTCCTAAGGCCACCAGTGCGGGTCCCTGAGGTCCCCGTCGTAACTCCAGAACAGCTGCCGCAACTCGAGAAAATCCAGGAAGTTCTCCCTTCCAGGCGAGATTAGGCCTATTTCCGATGAGGCGTCTGGAGACTAATGACACCTAACCTCTGGAACTTCGAAAGGGTCTTTCACACCCTTGCTGCAACTCAAGAAGTTCACCGCCATACCCGTCTCCACTCGAGATGAAGCACGATGGTCCCGCCCACATCCAGAGGAGCCCCATTTCCCCATCGTAGCTCGAGATGTGGGATCCTTTCCCTGCTTTCAACGGGAAAGAATTCCCGGCGTTCCCGTCGCATCTCAAGAGGAGGCACTCTCAACAGGAAAGGCGAGAGGAACTCCATGGTCGTACCACCATTCCAAGAGTCCCCCAGATGTCTCAGTCCATTCCAGAGGAACCTCTTTGCCCTGCACTGGCTCATCTTTCACGCCGAGGATCGATTCACACCACGGTGGCACGTGCGACAGCCCTGTGGGAAAGCCTCGAGGGAAAACCACAGATCCTTTGATCCACGCGACGGGAAGCGTGACATTGCTGCTACAGCCTGGAAGGAAAGCACACGTGCATGCCCCCACTCGAGACGAGGCCTGATTCCCCTGGGGAGACTCCAGAAGTACCCAAAGATCCATGTCAGCCCCTGAGAGGAATCCTCGGTTCCGGCCCTGACTCCACACAAGGTTTTTGGCCCCGGTATCGACGGGAGAGGAATCCCGAGAGGCCCCCTAGCAACTCGCATGGGGACTGGCCTCTCCTGAGGCCACCAGGGCGGGTCCCTGAGGTCCCCGTCGTAACTCGAGAACACCTGCCGCAACTCGAGAAAATCCAGGAAGTTCTCCCTTCCAGGCGAGATGAGGCCTATTTCCGATGAGGCCTCTGGAGACTAATGACACCTAACCTCTGGAACTTCGAAAGGGTCTTTCACACCCTTGCTGCAACTCAAGAAGTTCACCGCCATACCCGTCTCCACTCGAGAGGAAGCACGATGGTCCCGCCCACATCCAGAGGAGCCCCGTTTCCCCCTCGTAGCTCGAGATGAGGGATCCTTTCCCTGCTTTCAACGGGAAAGTATTCCCGGCATTCCCGTCGCATCTCAAGAGGAGGCACTCTCAACAGGAAAGGCGAGAGGAACTCCATGGTCGTACCACCATTCCAAGAGTCCCCCAGATGTCTCAGTCCATTCCAGAGGAACCTCTTTGCCCTGCACTGGCTCATCTTTCAAGCCGAGGATCGACTCACAACACGGTGGCACGTGGGACAGCCCTGTGGGAAAGCCTCGAGGGAAAGCCTCGAGGGAAAACCACAGATCCTTTGATCCACGCGACGGGAAGCGTGACATTGCTGCTACAGCCTGGAAGGAAAGCGCACGTGCATGCCCCGACTCGAGACGAGGCCTGACTCCCCTGGGGAGACTCCAGAAGTACCCAAAGATCCATGTCAGCCCCTGAGAGGAATCCTCGGTTCCGGCCCTGACTCCACACAAGGTTTTTGGCCCCGGTATCGACGGGAGAGGAATCCCGAGAGGCCCCCTAGCAACTCGCATGGGGACTGGCCTCTCCCGAGGCCACCAGGGCGGGTCCCTGAGGTCCCCGTCGTAACTCGAGAACACCTGCCGCAACTCGAGAAAATCCAGGAAGTTCTCCCTTCCAGGCGAGATGAGGCCTATTTCCGATGAGGCGTCTGGAGACTAATGACACCTAACCTCTGGAACTTCGAAAGGGTCTTTCACACCCTTGCTGCAACTCAAGAAGTTCACCGCCATACCCGTCTCCACTCGAGAGAAAGCACGATGGTCCCGCCCACATCCAGAGGAGCCCCGTTTCCCCCTCGTAGCTCGAGATGAGGGATCCTTTCCCTCCTTTCAACGGGAAAGAATTCCCGGCGTTCCCGTCGCATCTCAAGAGGAGGCACTCTCAACAGGAAAGGCGAGAGGAACTCCATGGTCGTACCACCATTCCAAGAGTCCCCCAGATGTCTCAGTCCATTCCAGAGGAACCTCTTTGCCCTGCACTGGCTCATTTTTCACGCCGAGAATCGACTCACACCACGGTGTCACGTGGGACAGCCCTGTTTGAAAGCCTCGAGGGAAAGCCTCAAGGGAAAACCGCAGATCCTTTGATCCACGCGACGTGAAGCGTGACATTGCTGCTACAGCCTGGAAGGAAAGTGCACGTGCATGCCCCCACACGAGACGAGGCCTGTCTCCCCTGGCGAGACTCCAGAAGTACCCAAAGATCCATATCACTCCCTGAGAGGAATCCTCGGTTCCAGCCCTGAGTCCACACAAGGTTTTTGGCCCCGGTATCGACGGGAGAGGAATCCCGAGGGGCCCCCTAGCAACACGCATAGGGACTGGCCTCTCCTGAGGCCAACAGGGCGGGTCCCTGAGGTCCCCGTCGTAACTCGAGAACACCTGCCGCAACTCGAGAAAATCCAGGAAGTTCTCCCTTCCAGGCGAGATGAGGCCTATTTCCGATGAGGCGTCTGGAGACTAATGACACCTAACCTCTGGAACTTCGAAAGGGTCTTTCACACCCTTGCTGCAACTCAAGAAGTTCACCGCCATACCCGTCTCCACTCGAGAGAAAGCACGATGGTCCCGCCCACATCCAGAGGAGCCCCGTTTCCCCCTCGTAGCTCGAGATGAGGGATCCTTTCCCTGCTTTCAACGGGAAAATATTCCCGGCGTTCCCGTCGCATCTCAAGAGGAGGCACTCTCAACAGGAAAGGCGAGAGGAACTCCATGGTCGTACCACCATTCCAAGAGTCCCCCAGATGTCTCAGTCCATTCCAGAGGAACCTCTTTGCCCTGCACTGGCTCATCTTTCACGCCGAGGATCGACTCACACCACGGTGGCACGTGGGACAGCCCTGTGGGAAAGCCTCGAGGGAAAACCACAGATCATTTGATCCACGCGACAGGTAGCGTGACATTGCTGCTACAGCCTGGAAGGAAAGTGCACGTGCATGCCCCCACTCGAGACGAGGCCTGACTCCCCTGGGGAGACTCCAGAAGTACCCAAAGATCCATGTCAGCCCCTGAGAGGAATCCTCGGTTCCGGCCCTGACTCCACACAAGGTTTTTGGCCCCGGTATCGACGGGAGAGGAATCCCGAGAGGCCCCCTAGCAACTCGCATAGGGACTGGCCTCTCCTGAGGCCACCAGGGCGGGTCCCTGAGGTCCCCGTCGTAACTCGAGAACACCTGCCGCAACTCGAGAAAATCCAGGAAGTTCTCCCTTCCAGGCGAGATGAGGCCTATTTCCGATGAGGCGTCTGGAGACTAATGACACCTTACCTGTGGAACTTCGAAAGGGTCTTTCACAGCCTTGCTGCAACTCAAGAAGTTCACCACCATACCCTGCCGGAAGCCAGTGTGAGGAATCCCGCCCGTGACAAGGTCATGAGGAAGGAAGCTGACATACGCAAGGCGTGCTCAGACTTCAGGGACCCCTCTGGATATTCCTAAGCATGTACCCCAGCAAAAATCTGCTGGCTTTTGTGCTCTGCTTTTCCACTTTTCTGATATTCTCTGGAAAAAAGTCAATTCAGGGTTTTAGTCTTCTGCATTTGAAAGGGATGTTTCAGTTAAACCCCTCTGATAGCTCTCTAGTCTGCCTAACAGGTTCCCCAGACCTCTTACAGCTTGTGAATTGCTTACAGCCCCCCAACCGCGAGAGGCACAAAGCTTACAGCTTGTGAATTGCTTACAGCCCCCCAACCGCGGGAGGCACAAAGCTTAAAAGCATCTTAAAGATACAGAGCCTTTTCTAAAGAGTTAAAAATTATATTGGTAGAGGGTTTTCACTGTTGACTCAAGGATTGCTGCCAGACCTCCTCATTCTTTATCTTTTAGGCACCTGGAAGGATGTTAATGTAAGCAGGATGTAGAAAAAGATACATAGTAGTTTTGATGTTAGCAACACTAGACTTTTGAGTTAATTGCTTCTCTTTTGCTATAAATCACTGCACTCCCTCTACTTGTTATAAGTTGCTGTATCCTTGCTGTCTAAGAATGTAACTTTCTTTAGTGCTTTCCGAGAGTGGCACCAGACCTTGGGAAGATCAACACAAATAAGTCTTGTGGTTGACAAACCCTTATCAGAAAAAAGGCTGTAAAATGTTAATTGGCCCTTTTGGTTGGAAGATGATGTAAATTACCTAAGACTTGTGTATACAATTAGGTATGCAGAGAGAAAAGCCTGGTTTTGATAAGAGTCTGGACTGCTAACGCTGCATAACTTTGTGTTACCCATTGATCTCCATGTTTTATCAAAAGTATAAAAGGCCTTCTGAACAATAAAGGACGGGACCAGATTCTCAGACCAGTTTCTCGGACTAGTCTCGGCCTGGTTTCTTGGGAATCTGGCTCCCCCCCTGTCTCTCTCTCTCTCTCTTTTTCTCTCCCTTTTCTTCCCTCTGCTCTTTACTTTAATTTCAGGCTGAATTTCCATCTGGGGCGCGGAGGCTCGCCAGGTCTACTTATTTGCCCTGGTTATTAAGATCCGCGAGAAAGGGAGCTTAAGGCGAGGCACCCTTAGATATTCAAGCGGGCACCGGTGGCCCAACGTAGATGGTGCAAATTCCTTGTCTGGAATTTTATTGGTCTTCCGCGTAAACCAAGCTATTCAGCCCTCTTTCTCCACTTAATCTTCCTACTGCACTACAGTTTCTTAATCTAATCTTATATTAATAAATAAACAAGTCTTTCCACGCCAACGCCGTCCACCCTTCGAATTCCCTGGATCCACCGGGGCTGGACCCCGGCAAGTGGCGCCCGGAACAGGCTATTCGAAGGTAGGTTCCTCGGAGCAAAAGCTCCCCCCGGAGCACTCTCTGTAGCTCCCCCCGGAGCACTCTCTGTTGCTCCCCCCGGAGCACTCTCTGTTGCTCCCCCCCGGAGTGACTTAATCACTCCCCCCGGAGTACTTTCGGGTACTCCCCCAGTGTTGAGTGTTCGGGACGGCTAGGACCCCACTCAGGGTGCCGCGGACCCCCCTGTAGGATAGACAGGGTGAGGAGGAGTGGGAAGTGTTCAAGGGTTTAAGAGAAACCTGGTGCTCTAGAGGTTGAAAAGAAACCTGCTATCTTAGGGTTGAAAACAAAACCCCCCTCGCCAAAGGTAAAACCTTTTTGTTGAGGTAGACTTTTCTATAAGACTTAATTTTCTGACATGGGTAACAGTGAATCAAAAGAAAGACAGCTTTTTACAGGAGTAATCTTGCAGTTACTAACTAAACGAGGAATTAAAGTTAAAAAATCCAATATTCATTCATTTTTTTCCTTTGTACAAGAACAGTGTCCCTGGTTTCCAGAAGAAGGCACTGTTAACTTAGACACCTGGGAGAGAGTAGGAAAACAACTAAAAACTTACCATGCTGAACATGGCTCACAAAAGGTGCCTACTGACGCCTTTTCCTTATGGAATATAATTAGGGACGCTCTAGACCCTGCCCCTGAATCTGAAAAGGTACATCTTAAAGAGGAAAGTGCAGAGAAAAAGGTATCTATCGAAGAGGAGAGTGATGAAAAGGAGGCTACACCTAACTATCGGCAGTTGAGTCAAATGATAGCTGCAATGACTGCCCAAGAAAAGGTAATAGATAGAGATGACAAAAAAGAGCAGCTTTCAGATGAGGAAGATTTGGAAGAGGAAGTAAGTCAAGATCATTCTGATGAGGACTGGTCTTTATTAAATAAAGATGCTCCAAGGAGTTTAAGAGAAACTTCTCCAATTAGATTATCTGCTCCAAAGAGCTTAATAAAAACTTCCCCAACCAGACCACCTGCTTCCACAAATTCAAGAGAAATTTCCTTAATTAAGCCTTCTGCTTCCAGAGGCTCAAGACAAATGTCCCCCATCAGATTATATGCACCTGAGAGTTTAAGGCCAGATTCCCCAGATAAAACATCCGTAAGACCTAAACACAGAACGGATAAAAAATTCCCAAAGTACGAAGAAAGTGACATAGGACACCCCTTGCCCCCCCCTCCCTATAAGGGTGAGGGGCCTCCACTAGAAGCTCCCCGAAGAAGAGTTTTCTCTAGCCCAGATGATGAACTTGATCCCCACCTTGAGGCTTGTTTCCCCATAATATTTGGTGGAAGTGGTGGGAGAACAGCCCCCCACTGGGAACCCATTCCAATGAAAATGATTAAAGAACTCAAACAGGCTTGTGCTTTGTATGGGCCTAAAGCCCCGTACACTGTATCATTGGTGGAAGCTTTAGCGGGCAGATGGATGACACCCCATGACTGGAAGACAGTCGCTAAAGCTTGTCTGTCTGGAGGTCAATATGTACTTTGGAGAACTGAATATGAAGATCTAGCCCAAAAACAGGCTGATGCTAACCAAAAATATGGCCCAAGATATATTATAAAAAATATGTTGGCAGGGACTAATGATTTTGGAACACTTAGAGATCAAATGGGATTAGATAAAACCACTTTAGATCAAGTAACCGCCTGCGCCCTTGGGGCTTGGCGTTTGTTGCCTGAAGGGAAAGAATCTACCTCTTCCTTCTCAAATGTTAAACAAAAACCAGAAGAGCCATGTGAAGACTTTATATCAAGACTTGCAGAGGCAGTCAACAGAGTAATTTCCAACACTGAGGCAGCTAGTATATTGATAAAACAACTGGCATTTGAAAATGCTAATTCTACCTGCCAGGCCATTTTACGTCCTATTAAAAAAACTGGGGAAATAATAGATTATATCAGGCAATGTGCAGATGTAGGACCAGCGATGATGCAGGGCGTTGCCATAGCTGCAGCCATAAAGGGAAATTCTTACCAGCAGGCAGTACAGTCCTTTTTTACAAATAGAAATAACCCGTCAAAGAGTCATTCCAGTAGTCCAGGCCAGAATATTGGTTTATCCAAGGCCTGCTTCTCTTGCGGACGGGAAGGGCACCTTATGCGAGCTTGTCCCCAAAAAGCAGCCGGTTCTTCTCTGCCGAATTCTCCCTCCCCGGCTGTGCCTACTAATCTCCCTAGATCTCTCTGCCCTCGTTGTCAAAAAGGATATCACTGGGCAAAAGAATGTAGGTCACAATTCCATAGAAATGGAGCCTTTTTGGGCCCCGACCAGCAGTCGGGAAACGGATTGAGGGGCCAGCCTCAGGCCCCGACAACAATTGGGGCAGCCTCACTGAACCCATTCATTCCCTTCGTCCCATCGCAGAACTCATCAGAGCAACCCCAGGCAGCGCAGGACTGGACCTCAGTTCCACCACCTCAGCAATATTAACACCAGATAGCCCCACTGTAAAAATACCTACAGGAGTTAAAGGCCCATTACCAACAGGTTTAGTAGGAATTATACTAGGCAGAAGTTCCTTAGCTATGCAAGGTCTCACAATCATCCCTGGAGTAATTGACTCAGATTATACAGGAGAAATCCAGATAATGATTTCACCCCCAACTAAAACTTTCCAAATACATCAGGGACAAAGAATAGCCCAACTTTTGCTTTTGCCTTACCACACTGCAATTGGGCGCACAGCTACTCAAAATGAAAGGCAGGATAAAGGATTTGGGTCTAGTGATATGGTTTTTTGGATAACAGAAATTACTCAGAAACGTCCTATGAAGACTATCCTGATTAATGGCAAGTCTATTGTGGGGTTATTAGACACAGGAGCAGATGTTTCTTGCATTTCAGGAAAAGACTGGCCCAGCTCCTGGCCCACACATACTACTGAAAATAACTTGGTGGGGATAGGAAGAGCCCCCACAATAGCCAAAAGTGCAAAAATTTTAGATTGGCAATTTGAGGATACCCGTGGAACTTTCCAACCTTATGTCGTTCCTTCGCTCCCCCTTACCCTGTGGGGGAGGGACGTGCTATCTCAAATGGGAGTGTTACTTTTTAGCCCTGATGATAAAGTGACCTCTCAGATGTTGCAGATGGGCTATGATCCATCAAAAGGATTGGGTAAACAACAGACAGGAATAATTGAGCCAATTTGCCCAACTCCTCGCAAGCTACGTGCTGGATTGGGATATCCAAATTTATAATTGAGGCCATTGTTTTTGCTGCCGACCCCATCACATGGAAATCTCAAGATCCGGTGTGGGTAGAACAGTGGCCTCTGCATAAGGAAAAATTATTGGCAGCTAAAGCATTAATCTTTGAACAATTAGAATTGGGACATATTGAGCCCTCCAATAGCCCCTGGAACACTCCTATTTTTGTCATTAAGAAAAAATCTGGTAAATGGCGACTTTTACAGGATTTGAGAGCTATTAATGCCACCATGGAGGACATGGGGGCCTTACAGCCTGGGCTCCCTTCCCCAGTAGCCGTTCCAGAGGGATATAATATAATTGTTATTGATTTACAAGATTGTTTTTTCACTATTCCCTTAAATCCTGAGGATAAAAAGCGATTTGCCTTTAGTCTGCCATCAGAAAATCTTAAACAGCCTTATTTACGGTTTCAGTGGAAGGTTCTGCCTCAGGGAATGAAAAATAGCCCTACTTTATGCCAAAAATTTGTTAATGCCGCTCTAGAAGATACTAGGGCTAAATATGAACACGTGTATATGATTCACTATATGGATGATATTTTAATAGCTCATCCTGATAGAGTTCACCTGCAGACTGTGCTCCAGGACCTGACCCAGGCATTGACAGACAGAGGCCTAAAAATTGCCCCAGAAAAAATTCAAATCAATCCGCCCATAACTTACTTAGGAAGAGTCATAAATTCGGAAACGGTGACTCATACCCCGCTGCAATTGAGAAAAGACCATCTTATTACTTTAAATGATTATCAAAAACTCTTAGGTGATATTAATTGGATTAGACCATATTTAAAATTAACCACTGCCGAATTAAAACCTCTTTTTAACACTTTACGCGGGGATCCTGATCCAACCTCAAAAAGACAATTAACAGCTGAGGCTCAAGAAGCCCTAGGCAAAGTAGAAGCAGCCTTATCAAATAGCTATGTAAAAAGAATTGATTTGACGATGACGTGGCAGTTCCTTTGCCTAGCTACTCCAACGGCGCCTACGGGAGTTCTGTGGCAACGCGGCCCTTTAGAATGGATCCATCTTCCTACCCAAGCTAAAAAAGTCGTGGCTTCTTATCCTGGTTTAATTGCCACATTAATGCTAAAAGGAAGGAAGCGGAGCATTGAATTGTTTGGTAAAGAGCCATCAGAGATTGTAATTCCATATAATAAGGAGCAGCTTGATGCTCTTTTAATGTTTGATGAAGACTGGCAGATTGCCATAGGGAATTACTGTGGTCAAATTTTGCATCATTTACCCTCGCATGTTTTACTAAATTTTATGTCTAACCATCCAGTTATTTTTCCTGTCCGGTGTAAACAGTTCCCTATTTCAGATGCTCAGGTAGTCTTTACTGATGGATCGGCTAACGGTAGAGCCTCTATAGTCACAAGAGATCATCAAAAACTTTTGGAAACACAAGAAACTTCAGCTCAAAGGGCTGAAATCACAGCTGTTATTGAGGCCTTTGTTATGTTTGCGGAGAAAGAATTTAACCTTTATTCTGACTCTCAGTATGTGGTCAGGCTGTTTCCACACATTGAGACTGCAGTTTTGCCTGAAAACAAAACTGCTATCTTCCATTTGTTAACTAAACTGCAGCAGCAAATATGGAAAAGAAACCGGGCGTTCTTTATCGGCCACATTCGGGCTCATTCCGGCCTGCCTGGCCCTTTAAATGCTCTCAATGAATTGGCAGATTCGTTAACCAGGATTTCAGTGGCTTCTGTTTTTGAAGAAGCTCGAGCTTCTCACTCACTTCATCACCAAAATGCCACTGCCTTACGATACCAGTTTCAAATTCCTCGAGAATCTGCCCGAGAGATTGTTCGTTCTTGTTCACATTGTCCTACTACCGTGAATGCTTTGCCTCTGGGAGTTAACCCTCGCGGTCTCAAACCTAATGCACTCTGGCAAATGGATGTAACCCATGTCTCTTCATTTGGAAAACTGTCTTTTGTTCATGTAACTGTAGATACCTTCTCTCATGTTATTATTGCCACTGCTCGTACAGGGGAAGCAGTTAAAGATGTAATACAACATCTTTTTACATGCTTTTCCTATCTGGGCTTGCCAAAAGCTTTAAAAACTGATAATGCTCCTGCTTACACTTCTAAATCTTTTCAGCAATTCTGTACAAGATTTCAAATTAAACATAACACCGGCATCCCTTATAACCCACAAGGACAAGCCATTGTGGAAAGAGCACATCAAACACTGAAAATCCATATTCAAAAACTAAAAGAAGGGGAATTTAAATATAGTTCCCCCCATCAGATTTTGCAACATGCTCTTTTCGTAATAAATAACTTAAATGCTGATTCATCCGGAAACACTGCAATGCTTCGCCATTGGTGCCCAGAGCAATTGAATGCAAAACCATTAGTAAAATGGAGGGACCTTCTTTCCGGACAATGGAAAGGTCCTGACCCCTTATTAACCAATGGGCGAGGGTATGCTTGTGTTTTTCCACAGGACGCGGACGCTCCGATTTGGGTTCCAGACAGACTAATTCGCCATGTCTCAGCTCCCCGGATACCAGAATCCCCCGCCACCGCGATCTCTAAAAAGGAAGAAACTCCCTCTTCCCCCGCTCCCTCCGCCAGCACGGGAAACGCCGCTGACCCCAGGACAGCTGACATTGGAGATCCCGGATAGGCGCGGATCGGAGCCACCCACTGGACAGATGTCACGACTTCAGATACAGGATATTGCACCCCCTGATTTTTTGCCTCGCAGGAATCCATTAGGACGCCCAGCTCAGTCAACCCAACAAGCCTCCTTGCCCACCTGGGGACAGATTAAAGCTCTCTGTCGCCAGGCACAGGGGATAGCTACCCTACAGGGATCGTCAGTCTCTCCTGAAAAGGTGTTTATTGCCATGCTTGCCTTGCTCTCTTGCCAGGTAAGCGCTGCTCCCATTCCAACCAAATATTGGGCGTTTCTCCCGGATCCTCCAACTTTCCAAGTTGTTACTTGGAACAGTGACCCCATACGAGTTAGTACAGACCAGCCTCGCCTTTTGGGAGGATCTTATACTTCCTATACAAAAGACCAATACCCTATTAATTTCAATTATACCTTTAAAGGACTAGCAGATGATTTTCCTGTCTGCTTTAATTTTCCTCCTGGCCTTACAGGAGACTTCTTTACCAAGACAGGATGCATTGGAGCCTCCACAAAAGCAGTTATGACAGATTCCCCAACCTCTAAATTTGCATCTATAGGGGATCGGTCTGCTTGGATATTACGAGCCCGTATGCCTGGGGTCCTTGGCCCCTATAAGTCTTTGTCTCTCAAAACTCCATCAGAATATCCAAATTGTGATGATGTTGCTCCCTCAGATGTTATTTGGAAAACTATAGATGATCATTCAGGATATCCGATTTGGAAATCTTGTATTTATAATTCGAGAGTAGATTACAATATGCCGGGAGGAAGAAATTGTGCGATTCAGGACTGGAGCAACCCAAATCCAGGTCAAGACCCTGAGTCTGATGATGACTTTATCAATAGATTGGATAATTGGAAAGAATATTCAATTTCTTGGCCGTTAGTTGCCACCAGACGGCATCATAACCAATTTGTTCCCCCTATGCTGTCTTATATAACTAGAGGTAAAACCTTTTGGCAGCCAGAAATTTGGAGAGCCCTTGCGGCTACCGCCCCTATTATTTTAATCCGACCAAAAAATACCTCTATTTACTCTATTTTAGCTTGTCTACCCTCTCCTTATGTTTTTCTTTTCACTAATGATTCTGAAAGACTTAACATACAATTGAATTATACAGGTGGACCCCATGTAGTGTCTTGTGAACAATGTATGCTTTCATCCTGTTTAACTCCTCAATATAAAGTTTGCTCTTTCATGGTTTTAAAACGTCCGCCCTATCTCATGGTACCTGTAACTGTAGCCACATATTGGTATGATAACCATGGCCTAGCTGTACTGCAACAGCTACAAGATTTAATGCGAACACGACGGTTTGTGGGCTTACTTGTTTTGGGAATATCAGCTTTGATAACCGCAATTACTTCTGTTACTGTGGCGGCATTATCATTGTCTCAACAAGTGTATACTGCCCAATATGTTGACACCGTATCCAAAAATGTTTCTCTAACGCTGGCAACCCAGGAAATTATAGATAGGAAGCTAGAAATAAGGATTGATGCCTTAGAAGAAGCAGTAATGCATATTGGGAATGAATTACAGAGTCTGAAAATGAAATTGGCTCTTTCATGTCATGCCGATTACCGGTGGATATGTGTTACATCCCTGAAAGTAAATGAGACAGATTTTAAATGGGAGAGGGTCAAAAATCATATTTTAGGTGTCTGGAACAGCTCAGATATTAGTTTAGATTTAGGGAAACTTCATAATCAGATTCAGACCTTGGAACACTCCCGATTAGATTTTACCGCCGCAGGAGAAGCCAATGACTTTTTCCACACCTTCTCTGACTTCATTTCTGGAAAAACTCTTCTGACTACTGTCTCTAGCTATGCTGCTGTGGGTGCCATAATCCTGCTCCTTGTAATCGTGCTTCCTTGTGTTGTCAGGACTCTTCGGCAGAGCATTCGGAATCTCGCGACTGAACTGCACCTAATTTTTTTAAAAAACTAATAAAGAAGGGGGAGTTGCTGGAAGCCAGTGTGAGGAATCCCGCCCGTGACAAGGTCATGAGGAAGGAAGCTGACATACGCAAGGCGTGCTCAGACTTCAGGGACCCCTCTGGATATTCCTAAGCATGTACCCCAGCAAAAATCTGCCGGCTTTTGTGCTCTGCTTTTCCACTTTTCTGATATTCTCTGGAAAAAAGTCAATTCAGGGTTTTAGTCTTCTGCATTTGAAAGGGATGTTTCAGTTAAACCCCTCTGATAGCTCTCTAGTCTGCCTAACAGGTTCCCCAGACCTCTTACAGCTTGTGAATTGCTTACAGCCCCCCAACCGCGAGAGGCACAAAGCTTACAGCTTGTGAATTGCTTACAGCCCCCCAACCGCGGGAGGCACAAAGCTTAAAAGCATCTTAAAGATACAGAGCCTTTTCTAAAGAGTTAAAAATTATATTGGTAGAGGGTTTTCACTGTTGACTCAAGGATTGCTGCCAGACCTCCTTATTCTTTATCTTTTAGGCACCTGGAAGGATGTTAATGTAAGCAGGATGTAGAAAAAGATACATAGTAGTTTTGATGTTAGCAACACTAGACTTTTGAGTTAATTGCTTCTCTTTTGCTATAAATCACTGCACTCCCTCTACTTGTTATAAGTTGCTGTATCCTTGCTGTCTAAGAATGTAACTTTCTTTAGTGCTTTCCGAGAGTGGCACCAGACCTTGGGAAGATCAACACAAATAAGTCTTGTGGTTGACAAACCCTTATCAGAAAAAAGGCTGTAAAATGTTAATTGGCCCTTTTGGTTGGAAGATGATGTAAATTACCTAAGACTTGTGTATACAATTAGGTATGCAGAGAGAAAAGCCTGGTTTTGATAAGAGTCTGGACTGCTAACGCTGCATAACTTTGTGTTACCCATTGATCTCCATGTTTTATCAAAAGTATAAAAGGCCTTCTGAACAATAAAGGACGGGACCAGATTCTCAGACCAGTTTCTCGAACTAGTCTCGGCCTGGTGTCTTGGGAATATGGCTCCCCCCGTGTCTCTCTCTCTCTCTCTTTTTCTCTCCCTTTTCTTCCCTCTGCTCTTTACTTTAATTTCAGGCTGAATTTCCATCTGGGGCGCGGAGGCTCGCCAGGTCTACTTATTTGCCCTGGTTATTAAGATCCGCGAGAAAGGGAGCTTAAGGCGAGGCACCCTTAGATATTCAAGCGGGCACCGGTGGCCCAACGTAGATGGTGCAAATTCCTTGTCTGGAATTTTATTGGTCTTCCGCGTAAACCAAGCTATTCACCCTCTTTCTCCACTTAATCTTCCTACTGCACTACAGTTTCTTAATCTAATCTTATATTAATAAATAAACAAGTCTTTCCACGCCAACGCCGTCCACCCTTCGAATTACCTGGATCCACCGGGGCTGGACCCCGGCAATACCCGTCTCCACTAGAGAGGAAGCACGATGGTCCCGCCCACATCCAGAGGAGCCCCGTTTCCCCCTCGTAGCTCGAGATGAGGGATCCTTTCCCTGCTTTCAACGGGAAAGAATTCCCGGCGTTCCCGTCGCATCTCAAGAGGAGGCACTCTCAACAGGAAAGGCGAGAGGAACTCCATGGTCGTACCACCATTCCAAGAGTCCCCCAGATGTCTCAGTCCATTCCAGAGGAACCTCTGTGCCCTGCACTGGCTCATCTTTCACGCCGAGGATCGACTCACACCACGGTGGAACGTGGGACAGCCCTGTGGGAAAGCCTCGAGGGAAAACCACAGATCCTTTGATCCACGCGATGGGAAGCGTGACATTGCTGCTACAGCCTGGAAAGAAAACGCACGTGCATGCCCCCACTCGAGACGAGGCCTGACTCCCCTGCGGAGACTCCAGAAGTACCCAAAGATCCATGTCAGCCCCTGAGAGGAATCCTCGGTTCCGGCCCTGACTCCATACAAGGTTTTTGGCCCCGGTATCGACGGGAGAGGAATCCCGAGAGGCCCCCTAGCAACTCGCATAGGGACTGGCCTCTCCTGAGGCCACCAGGGCGGGTCCCAGAGGTCCCCGTCGTAACTCGAGAACACCTGCCGCAACTCGAGAAAATCCAGGAAGTTCTCCCTTCCAGGCGAGATGAGGCCTATTTCTGATGAGGCGTCTGGAGACTAATGACACCTAACCTCTGGAACATCGAAAGGGTCTTTCACACCCTTGCTGCAACTCAAGAAGTTCACCGCCATACCCGTCTCCACTCGAGAGGAAGCACGATGGTCCCGCCCACATCCAGAGGAGCCCCGTTTCCCCCTCGTAGCTCGAGATGAGGGATCCTTTTCCTGCTTTCAACGGGAAAAAATTCCCGGCGTTCCCGTCGCATCTCAAGAGGAGGCACTCTCAACAGGAAAGGCGAGAGGAACTCCATGGTCGTACCACCATTCCAAGAGTCCCCCAGATGTCTCAGTCCATTCCAGAGGAAACTCTTTGCCCTGCACTGGCTCATCTTTCACGCCGAGGATCGACTCACACCACGGTGGCACGTGGGACAGCCCTGTGGGAAAGCCTCGAGGGAAAACCACAGATCCTTTGATCCACGCGAAGGGAAGCGTGACATTGCTGCTACAGCCTGGAAAGAAAACGCACGTGCATGCCCCCACTCGAGACGAGGCCTGACTCCCCTGCGGAGACTCCAGAAGTACCCAAAGATCGATGTCAGCCCCAGAGAGGAATCCTCGTTTCCGGCCCTGACTCCACACAAGGTTTTTGGCCCCTGGTATCGACGGGAGAGGAATCCCGAGAGGCCCCCTAGCAACTCGCATGTGGACTGGCCTCTCCTGAGGCCACCAGGGCGGGTCCCTGAGGTCCCCGTCGTAACTCGAGAACACCTGCCGCATCTCGAGAAAATCCAGGAAGTTCTCCCTTCCAGGCGAGATGAGGCCTATTTCCGATGAGGCGTCTGGAGACTAATGACACCTAACCTCTGGAACTTCGAAAGGGTCTTTCACACCCTTGCTGCAACTCAAGAAGTTCACTTCCATACCCGTCTCCACTCGAGAGGAAGCAGGATGGTCCCGCCCACATCCAGAGGAGCCCCGTTTCCCCCTCGTAGCTCGAGATGAGGGATCCTTTGCCTGCTTTCAACGGGAAAGAATTCCCAGCGTTCCCGTCGCATCTCAAGAGGAGGCACTCTCAACAGGAAAGGCGAGAGGAACTCCATGGTCGTACCACCATTCCAAGAGTCCCCCAGATGTCTCAGTCCATTCCAGAGGAACCTCTTTGCCCTGCACTGGCTCATCTTTCACGCCGAGGATCGACTCACACCACGGTGGCACGTGGGACAGCCCTGTGGGAAAGCCTCGAGGGAAAGCCTCGAGGGAAAACCACAGATCCTATGATCCACGCTTCGGGAAGCGTGACATTGCTGCTACAGCCTGGAAGGAAAGCGCACATGCATGCCCCCACTCGAGACGAGGCCTGACTCCCCTGGGGAGACTCCAGAAGTACCCAAAGATCCATGTCAGCCCCTGAGAGGAATCCTCGGTTCCGGCCCTGACTCCACACAAGGTTTTTGGCCAAGGTATCGACGGGAGAGGAATCCCGAGAGGCCCCCAGCAACTCGCATGGGGACTGGCCTTTCCTGAGGCCACCAGGGCGGGTCCCTGAGGTCCCCGTCGTAACTCGAGAACACCTGCCGCAACTCGAGAAAATCCAGGAAGTTCTCCCTTCCAGGCGAGATGAGGCCTATTTCCGATGAGGCGTCTGGAGACTAATGACACCTAACCTCTGGAACTTCGAAAGGGTCTTTCACACCCTTGCTGCAACTCAAGAAGTTCACCGCCATACCCGTCTCCACTCGAGAGGAAGCACGATGGTCCCGCCCACATCCAGAGGAGCCCCGTTTCCCCCTCGTAGCTCGAGATGAGGGATCCTTTCCCTGCTCTCAACGGGAAAGTATTCCCGTCATTCCCGTCGCATCTCAAGAGGAGGCACTCTCAACAGGAAAGGCGAGAGGAACTCCATGGTCGTACCACCATTCCAAGAGTCCCCCAGATGTCTCAGTCCATTCCAGAGGAAACTCTTTGCCCTGCACTGGCTCATCTTTCATGCCGAGGATCGACTCACACCACGGTGGCACGTGGGACAGCCCTGAGGGAAAGCCTCGAGGGAAAGCCTCGAGGGAAAACCACAGATCCTTTGATCCACGCGAAGGAAAGCGTGACATTGCTGCTACAGCCTGGAAGGAAAGCGCACGTGCATGCCCCCACTCGAGTCGAGGCCTGACTCCCCTGGGGAGACTCCAGAAGTACCCAAAGATCCATGTCAGCCCCTGAGAGGAATCCTCGGTTCTGGCCCTGACTCCACACAAGGTTTTTGGCCCCGGTATCGACGGGAGAGGAATCCCGAGAGGCCCCCTAGCAACTCGCATGGGAACTGGCCTCTCCTGAGGCCACCAGGGCGGGTCCCTGAGGTCCCCATCGTAACTCGAGAACACCTGCCCCAACTCGAGAAAATCCAGGAAGTTCTCCCTTCCAGGCGAGATGAGGCCTATTTCCGATGAGGCGTCTGGAGACTAATTACACCTAACCTCTGGAACTTCGAAAGAGTCTTTCACACCCTTGCTGCAACTCAAGAAGTTCACCGCCATACCCGTCTCCACTCGAGAGGAAGCACGATGGTCCCGCCCACATCCAGAGGAGCCCCGTTTCCCCCTCGTAGCTCGAGATGAGGGATCCTTTGCCTGCTTTCAACGGGAAAGAATTCCCGGCGTTCCCGTCGCATCTCAAGAGGAGGCACTCTCAACAGGAAAGGCGAGAGGAACTCCATGGTCGTACCACCATTCCAAGAGTCCCCCAGATGTCTCAGTCCATTCCAGAGGAACCTCTTTGCCCTGCACTGGCTCATCTTTCACGCCGAGGATCGACTCACACCACGGTGGCACGTGGGACAGCCCTGTGGGAAAGCCTCGAGGGAAAGCCTCGAGGGAAAACCACAGATCCTTTGATCCACGCGATGGGAAGCGTGACATTGCTGCTACAGCCTGGAAGGAAAGCGCACGTGAATGCCCCCACTCGAGACGAGGCCTGACTCCACTGGGGAGTCTCCAGACGTACCCAAAGATCCATGTCAGCCCATGAGAGGAATCCTCGGTTACGGCCCTTACTCCACACAAGGTTGTTGGCCCCGGTATCGACGGGAGAGGAATCCCGAGAGGCCCCCTAGCAACTCGCATAGGGACTGGCCTCTCCTGAGGCCACCAGGGCGGGTCCCTGAGGTCCCCGTCGTAACTCGAGAACACCTGCCGCAACTCGAGAAAATCCAGGAAGTTCTCCCTTCCAGGCGAGATGAGGCCTATTTCTGATGAGGCGTCTGGCGACTAATGACACCTAACCTCTGGAACTTCGAAAGGGTCTTTCACACCCTTGCTGCAACTCAAGAAGTTCACCGCCATACCCGTCTCCACTCGAGATGAAGCACGATGGTCCCGCCCACATCCAGAGGAGCCCCGTTTTCCCCTCGTATCTCGAGATGAGGGATCCTTTCCCTGGTTTCAAAGGGAAAGAGTTCCCGGCGTTCCCGTCGCATCTCAAGAGGAGGCACTCTCAACAGGAAAGGCGAGAGGAACTCCATGGTCGTACCACCATTCCAAGAGTCCCCCAGATATCTCAGTCCATTCCAGAGGAACCTCTTTGTCCTGCACTGGCTCATCTTTCACGCCGAGGATCAATTCACACCACGGTGGCACGTGGGACAGCCCTGTGGGAAAGCCTCGAGGGAAAACCAGAGATCCTTTGATCCACGCGACGGGAATCGTGACATTGCTGCTACAGCCTGGAAGGAAAGTGCACGTGCATGCCCCCACTCGAGACGAGGCCTGACTCCCCTGGGGAGACTCCAGAAGTACCCAAAGATCCATGTCAGCCCCTGAGAGGAATCCTCGGTTCCGGCCCTGACTCCATACAAGGTTTTTGGCCCCGGTATCGACGGGAGAGGAATCCCGAGAGGCCCCCTAGCAACTCGCATAGGGACTGGCCTCTCCTGAGGCCACCAGGGCGGGTTCCTGAGGTCCCCGTCATAACTCGAGAACACCTGCCGCAACTCGAGAAAATCCAGGAAGTTCTCCCTTCCAGGCGAGATGAGGCCTATTTCCTATGAGGCGTCTGGAGACTAATGACACCTAACCTCTGGAACTTCGAAAGGGTCTTTCACACCCTTGCTGCAACTCAAGAAGTTCACCACCATACCTGTCTCCACTAGAGAGGAAGCACGATGGTCCCGCCCACATCCAGAGGAGCCCCGTTTCCCCCTCGTAGCTCGAGATGAGGGATCCTTTTCCTGCTTTCAACGGGAAAGAATTCCCGGCGTTCCCGTCGCATCTCAAGAGGAGGCACTCTCAACAGGAAAGGCGAGAGGAACTCCATGGTCGTACCACCATTCCAAGAGTCCCCCAGATGTCTCAGTCCATTCCAGAGGAACCTCTTTGCCCTGCACTGGCTCATCTTTCACGCCGAGGATCGACTCACACCACGGTGGCACGTGGGACAGCCCTGTGGGAAAGCCTCGAGGGAAAGCCTCGAGGGAAAACCACAGATCCTTTGATCCACGCGACGGGAAGCGTGACATTGCTGCTACAGCCTGGAAGGAAAGTGCACGTGCATGCCCCCACTCGAGACGAGGCCTGACTCCCCTGGGGGGACTCCAGAAGAACCCAAAGATCCATGTCAGCCCCTGAGAGGAATCCTCGGTTCCGGCCCTGACTCCATACAAGGTTTTTGGCCCCGGTATCGACGGGAGAGGAATCCCGAGAGGCCCCCTAGCAACTCGCATGGGGACTGGCCTCTTCTGAGGCCACCAGGGCGGGTCCCTGAGGTCCCCGTCGTAACTCGAGAACACCTGCCCCAACTCGAGAAAATCCAGGAAGTTCTCCCTTCCAGGCGAGATGAGGCCTCTTTCCGATGAGGCATCTGGAGACTAATGACACCTAACCTCTGGAACTTCGAAAGGGTCTTTCACACTCTTGCTGCAACTCAAGAAGTTCACCGCCATACCCGTCTCCACTCGAGAGGAAGCATGATGGTCCCGCCCACATTCAAAGGAGCCCCGTTTCCCCCTCGGAGCTCGAGATGATGGATCCTTTCCCTGCTTTCAACGGGGAAGAATTCCCGGCGTTCCCGTCGCATCTCAAGAGGAGGCACTCTCAACAGGAAAGGCGAGAGGAACTCCATGGTCGTACCACCATTCCAAGAGTCCCCCAGATGTCTCAGTCCATTCCAGAGGAACCTCTTTGCCCTGCACTGGCTCATCTTTCACGCCGAGGATCGACTCACACCACGGAGGTACGTGGGACAGCCCTGTGGGAAAGCCTCGAGGGAAAGCCTCGAGGGAAAACCACAGATCCTTTGATCCACGCGACGGGAAGCGTGACATTGCTGCTACAGCCTGGAAGGAAAGCGCACGTGCATGCCCCCACTCGAGACGAGGCCTGTCTCCCCTGGCGAGACTCCAGAAGTACCCAAAGATCCATGTCAGCCCCTGAGAGGAATCCTCGGTTCCGGCCCTGACTCCACACAAGGTTTTTGGCCCCGGTATCGACGGGAGAGGAATCCCGAGAGGCCCCCTAGCAACTCGCATGGGGACTGGCCTCTCTTGAGGCCACCAGGGCGGGTCCCTGAGGTCCCCGTCGTAACTCGAGAACACCTGCCGCAACTCGAGAAAATCCAGGAAGTTCTCCCTTCCAGGCGAGATGAGGCCTATTTCCGATGAGGCGTCTGGAGACTAATGACACCTAACCTCTGGAACTTCGAAAGAGTCTTTCACACCCTTGCTGCAACTCAAGAAGTTCACCGCCATACCCGTCTCCACTCGAGAGGAAGCACGATGGTCCCGCCCACATCCAGAGGAGCCCCGTTTCCCCCTCGTAGCTCGAGATGAGGGATCCTTTGCCTGCTTTCAACGGGAAAGAATTCCCGGAGTTCCCGTCGCATCTCAAGAGGAGGCACTCTCAACAGGAAAGGCGAGAGGAACTCCATGGTCGTACCACCATTCCAAGAGTCCCCCAGATGTCTCAGTCCATTCCAGAGGAACCTCTTTGCCCTACACTGGCTCATCTTTCACGCCGAGGATCGACTCACACCACGGTGGCACGTGGGACAGCCCTGTGGGAAAGCCTCGAGGGAAAACCACAGATCCTTTGATCCACGCGAAGGGAAGCGTGACATTGCTGCTACAGCCTGGAAGGAAGGCGCACGTGCATGCCCCCACTCGAGACGAGGCCTGACCACCCTGGGGAGACTCCAGAAGTACCCAAAGACCCATGTCAGCCCCTGAGAGGAATCCTCGGTTCCGGCCCTGACTCCACACAAGGATTTTGGCCCCGGCATCGACGGGAGAGGAATCCCGAAAGGCCCCCTAGGAACTCCCATGGGGACTGGCCTTTCCTGAGGCCACCAGGGCGGATCCCTGAGGTCCCCGTCGTAACTCGAGAACACCTGACGCAACTCGAGAAAATCCAGGAAGTTCTCCCTTCCAGGCGAGATGAGGCCTATTTCCGATGAGGCGTCTTGAGACTAATGACACCGAACCTCTGGAACTTCGAAAGGGTCTTTCACACCCTTGCTGCAACTCAGGAAGTTCACCGCCTTACCCGTCTCCACTCGAGAGGAAGCACGATGGTCCCGCCCACATCCAGAGGAGCCCCGTTTCCCCCTCGTAGCTCGAGATGAGGGATCCTTTCCCTGCTATCAACGGGAAAGTATTCCCGGCATTCCCGTCGCATCTCAAGAGGAGGCACTCTCAACAGGAAAGGCGAGAGGAACTCCATGGTCGTACCACCATTCCAAGAGTCCCCCAGATGTCTCAGTCCATTCCAGAGGAACCTCTTTGCCCTGCACTGGCTCATCTTTCAAGCCGAGGATCGACTCACAACACGGTGGCACGTGGGACAGCCCTGTGGGAAAGCCTCGAGGGAAAGCCTCGAGGGAAAACCACAGATCCTTTGATCCACGCGACGGGAAGCGTGACATTGCTGCTACAGCCTGGAAGGAAAGCGCACGTGCATGCCCCGACTCGAGACGAGGCCTGACTCCCCTGGGGAGACTCCAGAAGTACCCAAAGATCCATGTCAGCCCCTGAGAGGAATCCTCGGTTCCGGCCCTGACTCCACACAAGCTTTTTGGCCCCGGTATCGACGGGAGAGGAATCCCGAGAGGCCCCCTAGCAACTCGCATGGGGACTGGCCTCTCCCGAGGCCACCAGGGCGGGTCCCTGAGGTCCCCGTCGTAACTCGAGAACACCTGCCGCAACTCGAGAAAATCCAGGAAGTTCTCCCTTCCAGGCGAGATGAGGCCTATTTCCGATGAGGCGTCTGGAGACTAATGACACCTAACCTCTGGAACTTCGAAAGGGTCTTTCACACCCTTGCTGCAACTCAAGAAGTTCACCGCCATACCCGTCTCCACTCGAGAGAAAGCACGATGGTCCCGCCCACATCCAGAGGAGCCCCGTTTCCCCCTCGTAGCTCGAGATGAGGGATCCTTTCCCTCCTTTCAACGGGAAAGAATTCCCGGCGTTCCCGTCGCATCTCAAGAGGAGGCACTCTCAACAGGAAAGGCGAGAGGAACTCCATGGTCGTACCACCATTCCAAGAGTCCCCCAGATGTCTCAGTCCATTCCAGAGGAACCTCTTTGCCCTGCACTGGCTCATTTTTCACGCCGAGAATCGACTCACACCACGGTGTCACGTGGGACAGCCCTGTTTGAAAGCCTCGAGGGAAAGCCTCAAGGGAAAACCGCAGATCCTTTGATCCACGCGACGTGAAGCGTGACATTGCTGCTACAGCCTGGAAGGAAAGTGCACGTGCATGCCCCCACACGAGACGAGGCCTGTCTCCCCTGGCGAGACTCCAGAAGTACCCAAAGATCCATATCACTCCCTGAGAGGAATCCTCGGTTCCAGCCCTGAGTCCACACAAGGTTTTTGGCCCCGGTATCGACGGGAGAGGAATCCCGAGGGGCCCCCTAGCAACACGCATAGGGACTGGCCTCTCCTGAGGCCAACAGGGCGGGTCCCTGAGGTCCCCGTCGTAACTCGAGAACACCTGCCGCAACTCGAGAAAATCCAGGAAGTTCTCCCTTCCAGGCGAGATGAGGCCTATTTCCGATGAGGCGTCTGGAGACTAATGACACCTAACCTCTGGAACTTCGAAAGGGTCTTTCACACCCTTGCTGCAACTCAAGAAGTTCACCGCCATACCCGTCTCCACTCGAGAGAAAGCACGATGGTCCCGCCCACATCCAGAGGAGCCCCGTTTCCCCCTCGTAGCTCGAGATGAGGGATCCTTTCCCTGCTTTCAACGGGAAAATATTCCCGGCGTTCCCGTCGCATCTCAAGAGGAGGCACTCTCAACAGGAAAGGCGAGAGGAACTCCATGGTCGTACCACCATTCCAAGAGTCCCCCAGATGTCTCAGTCCATTCCAGAGGAACCTCTTTGCCCTGCACTGGCTCATCTTTCACGCCGAGGATCGACTCACACCACGGTGGCACGTGGGACAGCCCTGTGGGAAAGCCTCGAGGGAAAACCACAGATCATTTGATCCACGCGACAGGTAGCGTGACATTGCTGCTACAGCCTGGAAGGAAAGTGCACGTGCATGCCCCCACTCGAGACGAGGCCTGACTCCCCTGGGGAGACTCCAGAAGTACCCAAAGATCCATGTCAGCCCCTGAGAGGAATCCTCGGTTCCGGCCCTGACTCCACACAAGGTTTTTGGCCCCGGTATCGACGGGAGAGGAATCCCGAGAGGCCCCCTAGCAACTCGCATAGGGACTGGCCTCTCCTGAGGCCACCAGGGCGGGTCCCTGAGGTCCCCGTCGTAACTCGAGAACACCTGCCGCAACTCGAGAAAATCCAGGAAGTTCTCCCTTCCAGGCGAGATGAGGCCTATTTCCGATGAGGCGTCTGGAGACTAATGACACCTTACCTGTGGAACTTCGAAAGGGTCTTTCACAGCCTTGCTGCAACTCAAGAAGTTCACCACCATACCCTGCCGGAAGCCAGTGTGAGGAATCCCGCCCGTGACAAGGTCATGAGGAAGGAAGCTGACATACGCAAGGCGTGCTCAGACTTCAGGGACCCCTCTGGATATTCCTAAGCATGTACCCCAGCAAAAATCTGCTGGCTTTTGTGCTCTGCTTTTCCACTTTTCTGATATTCTCTGGAAAAAAGTCAATTCAGGGTTTTAGTCTTCTGCATTTGAAAGGGATGTTTCAGTTAAACCCCTCTGATAGCTCTCTAGTCTGCCTAACAGGTTCCCCAGACCTCTTACAGCTTGTGAATTGCTTACAGCCCCCCAACCGCGAGAGGCACAAAGCTTACAGCTTGTGAATTGCTTACAGCCCCCCAACCGCGGGAGGCACAAAGCTTAAAAGCATCTTAAAGATACAGAGCCTTTTCTAAAGAGTTAAAAATTATATTGGTAGAGGGTTTTCACTGTTGACTCAAGGATTGCTGCCAGACCTCCTTATTCTTTATCTTTTAGGCACCTGGAAGGATGTTAATGTAAGCAGGATGTAGAAAAAGATACATAGTAGTTTTGATGTTAGCAACACTAGACTTTTGAGTTAATTGCTTCTCTTTTGCTATAAATCACTGCACTCCCTCTACTTGTTATAAGTTGCTGTATCCTTGCTGTCTAAGAATGTAACTTTCTTTAGTGCTTTCCGAGAGTGGCACCAGACCTTGGGAAGATCAACACAAATAAGTCTTGTGGTTGACAAACCCTTATCAGAAAAAAGGCTGTAAAATGTTAATTGGCCCTTTTGGTTGGAAGATGATGTAAATTACCTAAGACTTGTGTATACAATTAGGTATGCAGAGAGAAAAGCCTGGTTTTGATAAGAGTCTGGACTGCTAACGCTGCATAACTTTGTGTTACCCATTGATCTCCATGTTTTATCAAAAGTATAAAAGGCCTTCTGAACAATAAAGGACGGGACCAGATTCTCAGACCAGTTTCTCGGACTAGTCTCGGCCTGGTTTCTTGGGAATCTGGCTCCCCCCCTGTCTCTCTCTCTCTCTCTTTTTCTCTCCCTTTTCTTCCCTCTGCTCTTTACTTTAATTTCAGGCTGAATTTCCATCTGGGGCGCGGAGGCTCGCCAGGTCTACTTATTTGCCCTGGTTATTAAGATCCGCGAGAAAGGGAGCTTAAGGCGAGGCACCCTTAGATATTCAAGCGGGCACCGGTGGCCCAACGTAGATGGTGCAAATTCCTTGTCTGGAATTTTATTGGTCTTCCGCGTAAACCAAGCTATTCAGCCCTCTTTCTCCACTTAATCTTCCTACTGCACTACAGTTTCTTAATCTAATCTTATATTAATAAATAAACAAGTCTTTCCACGCCAACGCCGTCCACCCTTCGAATTCCCTGGATCCACCGGGGCTGGACCCCGGCAAGTGGCGCCCGGAACAGGCTATTCGAAGGTAGGTTCCTCGGAGCAAAAGCTCCCCCCGGAGCACTCTCTGTAGCTCCCCCCGGAGCACTCTCTGTTGCTCCCCCCGGAGCACTCTCTGTTGCTCCCCCCCGGAGTGACTTAATCACTCCCCCCGGAGTACTTTCGGGTACTCCCCCAGTGTTGAGTGTTCGGGACGGCTAGGACCCCACTCAGGGTGCCGCGGACCCCCCTGTAGGATAGACAGGGTGAGGAGGAGTGGGAAGTGTTCAAGGGTTTAAGAGAAACCTGGTGCTCTAGAGGTTGAAAAGAAACCTGCTATCTTAGGGTTGAAAACAAAACCCCCCTCGCCAAAGGTAAAACCTTTTTGTTGAGGTAGACTTTTCTATAAGACTTAATTTTCTGACATGGGTAACAGTGAATCAAAAGAAAGACAGCTTTTTACAGGAGTAATCTTGCAGTTACTAACTAAACGAGGAATTAAAGTTAAAAAATCCAATATTCATTCATTTTTTTCCTTTGTACAAGAACAGTGTCCCTGGTTTCCAGAAGAAGGCACTGTTAACTTAGACACCTGGGAGAGAGTAGGAAAACAACTAAAAACTTACCATGCTGAACATGGCTCACAAAAGGTGCCTACTGACGCCTTTTCCTTATGGAATATAATTAGGGACGCTCTAGACCCTGCCCCTGAATCTGAAAAGGTACATCTTAAAGAGGAAAGTGCAGAGAAAAAGGTATCTATCGAAGAGGAGAGTGATGAAAAGGAGGCTACACCTAACTATCGGCAGTTGAGTCAAATGATAGCTGCAATGACTGCCCAAGAAAAGGTAATAGATAGAGATGACAAAAAAGAGCAGCTTTCAGATGAGGAAGATTTGGAAGAGGAAGTAAGTCAAGATCATTCTGATGAGGACTGGTCTTTATTAAATAAAGATGCTCCAAGGAGTTTAAGAGAAACTTCTCCAATTAGATTATCTGCTCCAAAGAGCTTAATAAAAACTTCCCCAACCAGACCACCTGCTTCCACAAATTCAAGAGAAATTTCCTTAATTAAGCCTTCTGCTTCCAGAGGCTCAAGACAAATGTCCCCCATCAGATTATATGCACCTGAGAGTTTAAGGCCAGATTCCCCAGATAAAACATCCGTAAGACCTAAACACAGAACGGATAAAAAATTCCCAAAGTACGAAGAAAGTGACATAGGACACCCCTTGCCCCCCCCTCCCTATAAGGGTGAGGGGCCTCCACTAGAAGCTCCCCGAAGAAGAGTTTTCTCTAGCCCAGATGATGAACTTGATCCCCACCTTGAGGCTTGTTTCCCCATAATATTTGGTGGAAGTGGTGGGAGAACAGCCCCCCACTGGGAACCCATTCCAATGAAAATGATTAAAGAACTCAAACAGGCTTGTGCTTTGTATGGGCCTAAAGCCCCGTACACTGTATCATTGGTGGAAGCTTTAGCGGGCAGATGGATGACACCCCATGACTGGAAGACAGTCGCTAAAGCTTGTCTGTCTGGAGGTCAATATGTACTTTGGAGAACTGAATATGAAGATCTAGCCCAAAAACAGGCTGATGCTAACCAAAAATATGGCCCAAGATATATTATAAAAAATATGTTGGCAGGGACTAATGATTTTGGAACACTTAGAGATCAAATGGGATTAGATAAAACCACTTTAGATCAAGTAACCGCCTGCGCCCTTGGGGCTTGGCGTTTGTTGCCTGAAGGGAAAGAATCTACCTCTTCCTTCTCAAATGTTAAACAAAAACCAGAAGAGCCATGTGAAGACTTTATATCAAGACTTGCAGAGGCAGTCAACAGAGTAATTTCCAACACTGAGGCAGCTAGTATATTGATAAAACAACTGGCATTTGAAAATGCTAATTCTACCTGCCAGGCCATTTTACGTCCTATTAAAAAAACTGGGGAAATAATAGATTATATCAGGCAATGTGCAGATGTAGGACCAGCGATGATGCAGGGCGTTGCCATAGCTGCAGCCATAAAGGGAAATTCTTACCAGCAGGCAGTACAGTCCTTTTTTACAAATAGAAATAACCCGTCAAAGAGTCATTCCAGTAGTCCAGGCCAGAATATTGGTTTATCCAAGGCCTGCTTCTCTTGCGGACGGGAAGGGCACCTTATGCGAGCTTGTCCCCAAAAAGCAGCCGGTTCTTCTCTGCCGAATTCTCCCTCCCCGGCTGTGCCTACTAATCTCCCTAGATCTCTCTGCCCTCGTTGTCAAAAAGGATATCACTGGGCAAAAGAATGTAGGTCACAATTCCATAGAAATGGAGCCTTTTTGGGCCCCGACCAGCAGTCGGGAAACGGATTGAGGGGCCAGCCTCAGGCCCCGACAACAATTGGGGCAGCCTCACTGAACCCATTCATTCCCTTCGTCCCATCGCAGAACTCATCAGAGCAACCCCAGGCAGCGCAGGACTGGACCTCAGTTCCACCACCTCAGCAATATTAACACCAGATAGCCCCACTGTAAAAATACCTACAGGAGTTAAAGGCCCATTACCAACAGGTTTAGTAGGAATTATACTAGGCAGAAGTTCCTTAGCTATGCAAGGTCTCACAATCATCCCTGGAGTAATTGACTCAGATTATACAGGAGAAATCCAGATAATGATTTCACCCCCAACTAAAACTTTCCAAATACATCAGGGACAAAGAATAGCCCAACTTTTGCTTTTGCCTTACCACACTGCAATTGGGCGCACAGCTACTCAAAATGAAAGGCAGGATAAAGGATTTGGGTCTAGTGATATGGTTTTTTGGATAACAGAAATTACTCAGAAACGTCCTATGAAGACTATCCTGATTAATGGCAAGTCTATTGTGGGGTTATTAGACACAGGAGCAGATGTTTCTTGCATTTCAGGAAAAGACTGGCCCAGCTCCTGGCCCACACATACTACTGAAAATAACTTGGTGGGGATAGGAAGAGCCCCCACAATAGCCAAAAGTGCAAAAATTTTAGATTGGCAATTTGAGGATACCCGTGGAACTTTCCAACCTTATGTCGTTCCTTCGCTCCCCCTTACCCTGTGGGGGAGGGACGTGCTATCTCAAATGGGAGTGTTACTTTTTAGCCCTGATGATAAAGTGACCTCTCAGATGTTGCAGATGGGCTATGATCCATCAAAAGGATTGGGTAAACAACAGACAGGAATAATTGAGCCAATTTGCCCAACTCCTCGCAAGCTACGTGCTGGATTGGGATATCCAAATTTATAATTGAGGCCATTGTTTTTGCTGCCGACCCCATCACATGGAAATCTCAAGATCCGGTGTGGGTAGAACAGTGGCCTCTGCATAAGGAAAAATTATTGGCAGCTAAAGCATTAATCTTTGAACAATTAGAATTGGGACATATTGAGCCCTCCAATAGCCCCTGGAACACTCCTATTTTTGTCATTAAGAAAAAATCTGGTAAATGGCGACTTTTACAGGATTTGAGAGCTATTAATGCCACCATGGAGGACATGGGGGCCTTACAGCCTGGGCTCCCTTCCCCAGTAGCCGTTCCAGAGGGATATAATATAATTGTTATTGATTTACAAGATTGTTTTTTCACTATTCCCTTAAATCCTGAGGATAAAAAGCGATTTGCCTTTAGTCTGCCATCAGAAAATCTTAAACAGCCTTATTTACGGTTTCAGTGGAAGGTTCTGCCTCAGGGAATGAAAAATAGCCCTACTTTATGCCAAAAATTTGTTAATGCCGCTCTAGAAGATACTAGGGCTAAATATGAACACGTGTATATGATTCACTATATGGATGATATTTTAATAGCTCATCCTGATAGAGTTCACCTGCAGACTGTGCTCCAGGACCTGACCCAGGCATTGACAGACAGAGGCCTAAAAATTGCCCCAGAAAAAATTCAAATCAATCCGCCCATAACTTACTTAGGAAGAGTCATAAATTCGGAAACGGTGACTCATACCCCGCTGCAATTGAGAAAAGACCATCTTATTACTTTAAATGATTATCAAAAACTCTTAGGTGATATTAATTGGATTAGACCATATTTAAAATTAACCACTGCCGAATTAAAACCTCTTTTTAACACTTTACGCGGGGATCCTGATCCAACCTCAAAAAGACAATTAACAGCTGAGGCTCAAGAAGCCCTAGGCAAAGTAGAAGCAGCCTTATCAAATAGCTATGTAAAAAGAATTGATTTGACGATGACGTGGCAGTTCCTTTGCCTAGCTACTCCAACGGCGCCTACGGGAGTTCTGTGGCAACGCGGCCCTTTAGAATGGATCCATCTTCCTACCCAAGCTAAAAAAGTCGTGGCTTCTTATCCTGGTTTAATTGCCACATTAATGCTAAAAGGAAGGAAGCGGAGCATTGAATTGTTTGGTAAAGAGCCATCAGAGATTGTAATTCCATATAATAAGGAGCAGCTTGATGCTCTTTTAATGTTTGATGAAGACTGGCAGATTGCCATAGGGAATTACTGTGGTCAAATTTTGCATCATTTACCCTCGCATGTTTTACTAAATTTTATGTCTAACCATCCAGTTATTTTTCCTGTCCGGTGTAAACAGTTCCCTATTTCAGATGCTCAGGTAGTCTTTACTGATGGATCGGCTAACGGTAGAGCCTCTATAGTCACAAGAGATCATCAAAAACTTTTGGAAACACAAGAAACTTCAGCTCAAAGGGCTGAAATCACAGCTGTTATTGAGGCCTTTGTTATGTTTGCGGAGAAAGAATTTAACCTTTATTCTGACTCTCAGTATGTGGTCAGGCTGTTTCCACACATTGAGACTGCAGTTTTGCCTGAAAACAAAACTGCTATCTTCCATTTGTTAACTAAACTGCAGCAGCAAATATGGAAAAGAAACCGGGCGTTCTTTATCGGCCACATTCGGGCTCATTCCGGCCTGCCTGGCCCTTTAAATGCTCTCAATGAATTGGCAGATTCGTTAACCAGGATTTCAGTGGCTTCTGTTTTTGAAGAAGCTCGAGCTTCTCACTCACTTCATCACCAAAATGCCACTGCCTTACGATACCAGTTTCAAATTCCTCGAGAATCTGCCCGAGAGATTGTTCGTTCTTGTTCACATTGTCCTACTACCGTGAATGCTTTGCCTCTGGGAGTTAACCCTCGCGGTCTCAAACCTAATGCACTCTGGCAAATGGATGTAACCCATGTCTCTTCATTTGGAAAACTGTCTTTTGTTCATGTAACTGTAGATACCTTCTCTCATGTTATTATTGCCACTGCTCGTACAGGGGAAGCAGTTAAAGATGTAATACAACATCTTTTTACATGCTTTTCCTATCTGGGCTTGCCAAAAGCTTTAAAAACTGATAATGCTCCTGCTTACACTTCTAAATCTTTTCAGCAATTCTGTACAAGATTTCAAATTAAACATAACACCGGCATCCCTTATAACCCACAAGGACAAGCCATTGTGGAAAGAGCACATCAAACACTGAAAATCCATATTCAAAAACTAAAAGAAGGGGAATTTAAATATAGTTCCCCCCATCAGATTTTGCAACATGCTCTTTTCGTAATAAATAACTTAAATGCTGATTCATCCGGAAACACTGCAATGCTTCGCCATTGGTGCCCAGAGCAATTGAATGCAAAACCATTAGTAAAATGGAGGGACCTTCTTTCCGGACAATGGAAAGGTCCTGACCCCTTATTAACCAATGGGCGAGGGTATGCTTGTGTTTTTCCACAGGACGCGGACGCTCCGATTTGGGTTCCAGACAGACTAATTCGCCATGTCTCAGCTCCCCGGATACCAGAATCCCCCGCCACCGCGATCTCTAAAAAGGAAGAAACTCCCTCTTCCCCCGCTCCCTCCGCCAGCACGGGAAACGCCGCTGACCCCAGGACAGCTGACATTGGAGATCCCGGATAGGCGCGGATCGGAGCCACCCACTGGACAGATGTCACGACTTCAGATACAGGATATTGCACCCCCTGATTTTTTGCCTCGCAGGAATCCATTAGGACGCCCAGCTCAGTCAACCCAACAAGCCTCCTTGCCCACCTGGGGACAGATTAAAGCTCTCTGTCGCCAGGCACAGGGGATAGCTACCCTACAGGGATCGTCAGTCTCTCCTGAAAAGGTGTTTATTGCCATGCTTGCCTTGCTCTCTTGCCAGGTAAGCGCTGCTCCCATTCCAACCAAATATTGGGCGTTTCTCCCGGATCCTCCAACTTTCCAAGTTGTTACTTGGAACAGTGACCCCATACGAGTTAGTACAGACCAGCCTCGCCTTTTGGGAGGATCTTATACTTCCTATACAAAAGACCAATACCCTATTAATTTCAATTATACCTTTAAAGGACTAGCAGATGATTTTCCTGTCTGCTTTAATTTTCCTCCTGGCCTTACAGGAGACTTCTTTACCAAGACAGGATGCATTGGAGCCTCCACAAAAGCAGTTATGACAGATTCCCCAACCTCTAAATTTGCATCTATAGGGGATCGGTCTGCTTGGATATTACGAGCCCGTATGCCTGGGGTCCTTGGCCCCTATAAGTCTTTGTCTCTCAAAACTCCATCAGAATATCCAAATTGTGATGATGTTGCTCCCTCAGATGTTATTTGGAAAACTATAGATGATCATTCAGGATATCCGATTTGGAAATCTTGTATTTATAATTCGAGAGTAGATTACAATATGCCGGGAGGAAGAAATTGTGCGATTCAGGACTGGAGCAACCCAAATCCAGGTCAAGACCCTGAGTCTGACGATGACTTTATCAATAGATTGGATAATTGGAAAGAATATTCAATTTCTTGGCCGTTAGTTGCCACCAGACGGCATCATAACCAATTTGTTCCCCCTATGCTGTCTTATATAACTAGAGGTAAAACCTTTTGGCAGCCAGAAATTTGGAGAGCCCTTGCGGCTACCGCCCCTATTATTTTAATCCGACCAAAAAATACCTTTATTTACTCTATTTTAGCTTGTCTACCCTCTCCTTATGTTTTTCTTTTCACTAATGATTCTGAAAGACTTAACATACAATTGAATTATACAGGTGGACCCCATGTAGTGTCTTGTGAACAATGTATGCTTTCATCCTGTTTAACTCCTCAATATAAAGTTTGCTCTTTCATGGTTTTAAAACGTCCGCCCTATCTCATGGTACCTGTAACTGTAGCCACGTATTGGTATGATAACCATGGCCTAGCTGTACTGCAACAGCTACAAGATTTAATGCAAACACGACGGTTTGTGGGCTTACTTGTTTTGGGAATATCAGCTTTGATAACCGCAATTACTTCTGTTACTGTGGCGGCATTATCATTGTCTCAACAAGTGTATACTGCCCAATATGTTGACACCGTATCCAAAAATGTTTCTCTAACGCTGGCAACCCAGGAAATTATAGATAGGAAGCTAGAAATAAGGATTGATGCCTTAGAAGAAGCAGTAATGCATATTGGGAATGAATTACAGAGTCTGAAAATGAAATTGGCTCTTTCATGTCATGCCGATTACCGGTGGATATGTGTTACATCCCTGAAAGTAAATGAGACAGATTTTAAATGGGAGAGGGTCAAAAATCATATTTTAGGTGTCTGGAACAGCTCAGATATTAGTTTAGATTTAGGGAAACTTCATAATCAGATTCAGACCTTGGAACACTCCCGATTAGATTTTACCGCCGCAGGAGAAGCCAATGACTTTTTCCACACCTTCTCTGACTTCATTTCTGGAAAAACTCTTCTGACTACTGTCTCTAGCTATGCTGCTGTGGGTGCCATAATCCTGCTCCTTGTAATCGTGCTTCCTTGTGTTGTCAGGACTCTTCGGCAGAGCATTCGGAATCTCGCGACTGAACTGCACCTAATTTTTTTAAAAAACTAATAAAGAAGGGGGAGTTGCCGGAAGCCAGTGTGAGGAATCCCGCCCGTGACAAGGTCATGAGGAAGGAAGCTGACATACGCAAGGCGTGCTCAGACTTCAGGGACCCCTCTGGATATTCCTAAGCATGTACCCCAGCAAAAATCTGCCGGCTTTTGTGCTCTGCTTTTCCACTTTTCTGATATTCTCTGGAAAAAAGTCAATTCAGGGTTTTAGTCTTCTGCATTTGAAAGGGATGTTTCAGTTAAACCCCTCTGATAGCTCTCTAGTCTGCCTAACAGGTTCCCCAGACCTCTTACAGCTTGTGAATTGCTTACAGCCCCCCAACCGCGAGAGGCACAAAGCTTACAGCTTGTGAATTGCTTACAGCCCCCCAACCGCGGGAGGCACAAAGCTTAAAAGCATCTTAAAGATACAGAGCCTTTTCTAAAGAGTTAAAAATTATATTGGTAGAGGGTTTTCACTGTTGACTCAAGGATTGCTGCCAGACCTCCTTATTCTTTATCTTTTAGGCACCTGGAAGGATGTTAATGTAAGCAGGATGTAGAAAAAGATACATAGTAGTTTTGATGTTAGCAACACTAGACTTTTGAGTTAATTGCTTCTCTTTTGCTATAAATCACTGCACTCCCTCTACTTGTTATAAGTTGCTGTATCCTTGCTGTCTAAGAATGTAACTTTCTTTAGTGCTTTCCGAGAGTGGCACCAGACCTTGGGAAGATCAACACAAATAAGTGTTGTGGTTGACAAACCCTTATCAGAAAAAAGGCTGTAAAATGTTAATTGGCCCTTTTGGTTGGAAGATGATGTAAATTACCTAAGACTTGTGTATACAATTAGGTATGCAGAGAGAAAAGCCTGGTTTTGATAAGAGTCTGGACTGCTAACGCTGCATAACTTTGTGTTACCCATTGATCTCCATGTTTTATCAAAAGTATAAAAGGCCTTCTGAACAATAAAGGACGGGACCAGATTCTCAGACCAGTTTCTCGGACTAGTCTCGGCCTGGTGTCTTGGGAATATGGCTCCCCCCGTGTCTCTCTCTCTCTCTCTTTTTCTCTCCCTTTTCTTCCCTCTGCTCTTTACTTTAATTTCAGGCTGAATTTCCATCTGGGGCGCGGAGGCTCGCCAGGTCTACTTATTTGCCCTGGTTATTAAGATCCGCGAGAAAGGGAGCTTAAGGCGAGGCACCCTTAGATATTCAAGCGGGCACCGGTGGCCCAACGTAGATGGTGCAAATTCCTTGTCTGGAATTTTATTGGTCTTCCGCGTAAACCAAGCTATTCACCCTCTTTCTCCACTTAATCTTCCTACTGCACTACAGTTTCTTAATCTAATCTTATATTAATAAATAAACAAGTCTTTCCACGCCAACGCCGTCCACCCTTCGAATTACCTGGATCCACCGGGGCTGGACCCCGGCAATACCCGTCTCCACTAGAGAGGAAGCACGATGGTCCCGCCCACATCCAGAGGAGCCCCGTTTCCCCCTCGTAGCTCGAGATGAGGGATCCTTTCCCTGCTTTCAACGGGAAAGAATTCCCGGCGTTCCCGTCGCATCTCAAGAGGAGGCACTCTCAACAGGAAAGGCGAGAGGAACTCCATGGTCGTACCACCATTCCAAGAGTCCCCCAGATGTCTCAGTCCATTCCAGAGGAACCTCTGTGCCCTGCACTGGCTCATCTTTCACGCCGAGGATCGACTCACACCACGGTGGAACGTGGGACAGCCCTGTGGGAAAGCCTCGAGGGAAAACCACAGATCCTTTGATCCACGCGATGGGAAGCGTGACATTGCTGCTACAGCCTGGAAAGAAAACGCACGTGCATGCCCCCACTCGAGACGAGGCCTGACTCCCCTGCGGAGACTCCAGAAGTACCCAAAGATCCATGTCAGCCCCTGAGAGGAATCCTCGGTTCCGGCCCTGACTCCATACAAGGTTTTTGGCCCCGGTATCGACGGGAGAGGAATCCCGAGAGGCCCCCTAGCAACTCGCATAGGGACTGGCCTCTCCTGAGGCCACCAGGGCGGGTCCCAGAGGTCCCCGTCGTAACTCGAGAACACCTGCCGCAACTCGAGAAAATCCAGGAAGTTCTCCCTTCCAGGCGAGATGAGGCCTATTTCTGATGAGGCGTCTGGAGACTAATGACACCTAACCTCTGGAACATCGAAAGGGTCTTTCACACCCTTGCTGCAACTCAAGAAGTTCACCGCCATACCCGTCTCCACTCGAGAGGAAGCACGATGGTCCCGCCCACATCCAGAGGAGCCCCGTTTCCCCCTCGTAGCTCGAGATGAGGGATCCTTTTCCTGCTTTCAACGGGAAAAAATTCCCGGCGTTCCCGTCGCATCTCAAGAGGAGGCACTCTCAACAGGAAAGGCGAGAGGAACTCCATGGTCGTACCACCATTCCAAGAGTCCCCCAGATGTCTCAGTCCATTCCAGAGGAAACTCTTTGCCCTGCACTGGCTCATCTTTCACGCCGAGGATCGACTCACACCACGGTGGCACGTGGGACAGCCCTGTGGGAAAGCCTCGAGGGAAAACCACAGATCCTTTGATCCACGCGAAGGGAAGCGTGACATTGCTGCTACAGCCTGGAAAGAAAACGCACGTGCATGCCCCCAGTCGAGACGAGGCCTGACTCCCCTGCGGAGACTCCAGAAGTACCCAAAGATCGATGTCAGCCCCAGAGAGGAATCCTCGTTTCCGGCCCTGACTCCACACAAGGTTTTTGGCCCCTGGTATCGACGGGAGAGGAATCCCGAGAGGCCCCCTAGCAACTCGCATGTGGACTGGCCTCTCCTGAGGCCACCAGGGCGGGTCCCTGAGGTCCCCGTCGTAACTCGAGAACACCTGCCGCATCTCGAGAAAATCCAGGAAGTTCTCCCTTCCAGGCGAGATGAGGCCTATTTCCGATGAGGCGTCTGGAGACTAATGACACCTAACCTCTGGAACTTCGAAAGGGTCTTTCACACCCTTGCTGCAACTCAAGAAGTTCACTTCCATACCCGTCTCCACTCGAGAGGAAGCAGGATGGTCCCGCCCACATCCAGAGGAGCCCCGTTTCCCCCTCGTAGCTCGAGATGAGGGATCCTTTGCCTGCTTTCAACGGGAAAGAATTCCCAGCGTTCCCGTCGCATCTCAAGAGGAGGCACTCTCAACAGGAAAGGCGAGAGGAACTCCATGGTCGTACCACCATTCCAAGAGTCCCCCAGATGTCTCAGTCCATTCCAGAGGAACCTCTTTGCCCTGCACTGGCTCATCTTTCACGCCGAGGATCGACTCACACCACGGTGGCACGTGGGACAGCCCTGTGGGAAAGCCTCGAGGGAAAGCCTCGAGGGAAAACCACAGATCCTATGATCCACGCTTCGGGAAGCGTGACATTGCTGCTACAGCCTGGAAGGAAAGCGCACATGCATGCCCCCACTCGAGACGAGGCCTGACTCCCCTGGGGAGACTCCAGAAGTACCCAAAGATCCATGTCAGCCCCTGAGAGGAATCCTCGGTTCCGGCCCTGACTCCACACAAGGTTTTTGGCCAAGGTATCGACGGGAGAGGAATCCCGAGAGGCCCCCAGCAACTCGCATGGGGACTGGCCTTTCCTGAGGCCACCAGGGCGGGTCCCTGAGGTCCCCGTCGTAACTCGAGAACACCTGCCGCAACTCGAGAAAATCCAGGAAGTTCTCCCTTCCAGGCGAGATGAGGCCTATTTCCGATGAGGCGTCTGGAGACTAATGACACCTAACCTCTGGAACTTCGAAAGGGTCTTTCACACCCTTGCTGCAACTCAAGAAGTTCACCGCCATACCCGTCTCCACTCGAGAGGAAGCACGATGGTCCCGCCCACATCCAGAGGAGCCCCGTTTCCCCCTCGTAGCTCGAGATGAGGGATCCTTTCCCTGCTCTCAACGGGAAAGTATTCCCGTCATTCCCGTCGCATCTCAAGAGGAGGCACTCTCAACAGGAAAGGCGAGAGGAACTCCATGGTCGTACCACCATTCCAAGAGTCCCCCAGATGTCTCAGTCCATTCCAGAGGAAACTCTTTGCCCTGCACTGGCTCATCTTTCATGCCGAGGATCGACTCACACCACGGTGGCACGTGGGACAGCCCTGAGGGAAAGCCTCGAGGGAAAGCCTCGAGGGAAAACCACAGATCCTTTGATCCACGCGAAGGAAAGCGTGACATTGCTGCTACAGCCTGGAAGGAAAGCGCACGTGCATGCCCCCACTCGAGTCGAGGCCTGACTCCCCTGGGGAGACTCCAGAAGTACCCAAAGATCCATGTCAGCCCCTGAGAGGAATCCTCGGTTCTGGCCCTGACTCCACACAAGGTTTTTGGCCCCGGTATCGACGGGAGAGGAATCCCGAGAGGCCCCCTAGCAACTCGCATGGGAACTGGCCTCTCCTGAGGCCACCAGGGCGGGTCCCTGAGGTCCCCATCGTAACTCGAGAACACCTGCCCCAACTCGAGAAAATCCAGGAAGTTCTCCCTTCCAGGCGAGATGAGGCCTATTTCCGATGAGGCGTCTGGAGACTAATTACACCTAACCTCTGGAACTTCGAAAGAGTCTTTCACACCCTTGCTGCAACTCAAGAAGTTCACCGCCATACCCGTCTCCACTCGAGAGGAAGCACGATGGTCCCGCCCACATCCAGAGGAGCCCCGTTTCCCCCTCGTAGCTCGAGATGAGGGATCCTTTGCCTGCTTTCAACGGGAAAGAATTCCCGGCGTTCCCGTCGCATCTCAAGAGGAGGCACTCTCAACAGGAAAGGCGAGAGGAACTCCATGGTCGTACCACCATTCCAAGAGTCCCCCAGATGTCTCAGTCCATTCCAGAGGAACCTCTTTGCCCTGCACTGGCTCATCTTTCACGCCGAGGATCGACTCACACCACGGTGGCACGTGGGACAGCCCTGTGGGAAAGCCTCGAGGGAAAGCCTCGAGGGAAAACCACAGATCCTTTGATCCACGCGATGGGAAGCGTGACATTGCTGCTACAGCCTGGAAGGAAAGCGCACGTGAATGCCCCCACTCGAGACGAGGCCTGACTCCACTGGGGAGTCTCCAGACGTACCCAAAGATCCATGTCAGCCCATGAGAGGAATCCTCGGTTACGGCCCTTACTCCACACAAGGTTGTTGGCCCCGGTATCGACGGGAGAGGAATCCCGAGAGGCCCCCTAGCAACTCGCATAGGGACTGGCCTCTCCTGAGGCCACCAGGGCGGGTCCCTGAGGTCCCCGTCGTAACTCGAGAACACCTGCCGCAACTCGAGAAAATCCAGGAAGTTCTCCCTTCCAGGCGAGATGAGGCCTATTTCTGATGAGGCGTCTGGCGACTAATGACACCTAACCTCTGGAACTTCGAAAGGGTCTTTCACACCCTTGCTGCAACTCAAGAAGTTCACCGCCATACCCGTCTCCACTCGAGAGGAAACACGATGGTCCCGCCCACATCCAGAGGAGCCCCGTTTCCCCCTCGTAGCTCGAGATGAGGGATCCTTTCCCTGCTATCAACGGGAAATAATTTCCGGCGTTCCCGTCACATCTCAAGAGGAGGAACTCTCAACAGGAAAGGCGAGAGGAACTCCATGGTCGTACCACCATTCCAAGAGTCCCCCAGATGTCTCAGTCCATTCCAGAGGAACCTCTTTCCCCTGCACTGGCTCATCTTTCACGCCGAGGATCGACTCACACCACGGTGGCACGTGGGACAGCCCTGTGGGAAAGCCTCGAGGGAAAACCACAGATCCTTTGATCCACGCGACGGGAAGCGTGACATTGCTGCTACAGCCTGGAAGGAAAGCCCACGTGCATGCCCCCACTCGAGACGAGTCCTGACTCCCCTGGGGAGACTCCACAAGTACCCAAAGATCCATGTCAGCCCCTGAGAGGAATCCTCGGTTCCGGCCCTGACTCCACACAAGGTTTTTGCCCCGGTATCGACGGGAGAGGAATCCCGAGAGGCCCCCTAGCATCTCGCATGGGGACTGGCCTCTCCTGAGGCCACCAGGGCGGGTCCCTGAGGTCCCCGTCATAACTCGAGAACACCTGCCGCAACTCGAGAAAATCCAGGAAGTTCTCCCTTCCAGGCGAGATGAGGCCTATTTCCGATGAGGCGTCTGGAGACAAATGACAACAAACCTCTGGAACTTCGAAAGGGTCTTTCACACCCTTGATGCAACTCAAGAAGTTCACCGCCATACCCGTCTCCACTCGAGAGGAAGCACGATGGTCCCGCCCACATCCAGAGGAGCCCCGTTTCCCCCTCGTAGCTCGAGATGAGGGATCCTTTCCCTGCTTTCAACGGGAAAGAATTCCCGGCGTTCCCGTCGCATCTCAAGAGGAGGCACTCTCAACAGGAAAGGCGAGAGGAACTCCATGGTCGTACCACCATTCCAAGAGTCCCCCAGATGTCTCAGTCCATTCCAGAGGAGCCTCTTTGCCCTGCACTGGCTCATCTTTCACGCCGAGGATCGACTCACACCACGGTGGTACGTGGGACAGCCCTGTGGGAAAGCCTCGAGGGAAAGCCTCGAGGGAAAACCACAGATCCTTTGATCCACGCGACGGGAAGCGTGACATTGCTGCTACAGCCTGGAAGGAAAGCGCACGTGCATGCCCCCACTCGAGACGAGGCCTGACTCCCCTGGGGAGACTCCAGAAGTACCCCAAGATACATGTTCAGCCCCTGAGAGGAATCCTCGGTTCCGGCCCTGACTCCACACAAGGTTTTTGGCCCCGGTATCGACGGGAGAGGAATCCCGAGAGCCCCCTAGCAACTCGCATGGGGACTGGCCTCTTCTGAGGCCACCAGTGCGGGTCCCTGAGGTCCCCGTCGTAACTCGACAACACCTGCCGCAACTCGAGAAAATCCAGGAAGTTCTCCCTTCCAGGCGAGATGAGGCCTATTTCCGATGAGGCCTCTGGAGACAAATGACACCTAACCTCTGGAACTTCGAAGGGGTCTTTCACACCCTTGCTGCAACTCAAGAAGTTCACCGCCATACCCGTCTCCACTCGAGAGGAAGCACGATGGTCCCGCCCACATCCAGAGGAGCCCCGTTTCCCCCTCGTAGCTCGAGATGAGGGATCCATTCCCTGCTGTCAACGGGAAAGAATTCCCGGCGTTCCCGTCGCATCTCAAGAGGAGGCACTCTCAACAGGAAAGGCGAGAGGAACTCCATGGTCGTACCACCATTCCAAGAGTCCCCCAGATGTCTCAGTCAATTCCAGAGGAGCCTCTTTGCCCTGCACTGGCTCATCTTTCACGCCGAGGATCGACTCACACCACGGTGGCACGTGGGACAGCCCTGTGGGAAAGCCTCGAGCGAAAGCCTCGAGGGAAAACCACAGATCCTTTGATCCACGCTACGGGAAGCGTGACATTGGTGCTACAGCCTGGAAGGAAAGCGCACGTGCATGGCCCCACTCGAGACGAGGCCTGACTCCCCTGGGGAGACTCCAGAAGTACCCAAAGATCCATGTCATCTCCTGAGAGGAATCCTCGGTTCCGGCCCTGACTCCACACAAGGTTTTTGGCCCCGGTATCGACGGGAGAGGAATCCCGAGAGGCCCCCTAGCAACTCGCATGGGGACTGGCCTCTCCTGAGGCCACCAGGGCGGGTCCCTGAGGTCCCCGTCGTAACTCGAGAACACCTGCCGCAACTCGAGAAAATCCAGTAAGTTCTCCCTTCCAGGCGAGATGAGGCCTATTTCCGATGAGGCGTCTGGAGACTAATGACACCTAAACTCTGGAACTTCGAAAGGGTCTTTCACACCCTTGCTGCAACTCAAGAAGTTCACCGCCATACCCGTCTCCACTCGAGAGGAAGCACGATGGTCCCGCCCACATCCAGAGGAGACCCGTTTCCCCCTCGGAGCTCGAGATGAGGGATCCATTCCCTGCTGTCAACGGGAAAGAATTCCCGGCGTTCCCGTCGCATCTCAAGAGGAGGCACTCTCAACAGGAAAGGCGAGAGGAACTCCATGGTCGTACCACCATTCCAAGAGTCCCCCAGATGTCTCAGTCCATTCCAGAGGAGCCTCTTTGCCCTGCACTGGCTCATCTTTCACGCCGAGGATCGACTCACACCACGGTGGCACGTGGGACAGCCCTGTGGGAAAGCCTCCAGCGAAAGCCTCGAGGGAAAACCACAGATCCTTTGATCCACGCGACGGGAAGCGTGACATTGCTGCTACAGCCTGGAAGGAAAGCGCACGTGCATGGCCCCACTCGAGACGAGGCCTGACTCCCCTGGGGAGACTCCAGAAGTACCCAAAGATCCATGTCAGCCCCTGAGAGGAATCCTCGGTTCCGGCCCTGACTCCACACAAGGTTTTTGGCCCCGGTATCGACGGGAGAGGAATCCCGAGAGGCCCCCTAGCAACTCGCATGGGGACTGGCCTCTCCTGAGGCCACCAGGGCGGGTCCCTGAGGTCCCCGTCGTAACTCGAGAACACCTGCCGCAACTCGAGAAAATCCAGTAAGTTCTCCCTTCCAGGCGAGATGAGGCCTATTTCCGATGAGGCGTCTGGAGACTAATGACACCTAAACTCTGGAACTTCGAAAGGGTCTTTCACACCCTTGCTGCAACTCAAGAAGTTCACCGCCATACCCGTCTCCACTCGAGAGGAAGCACGATGGTCCCGCCCACATCCAGAGGAGACCCGTTTCCCCCTTGGAGCTCGAGATGAGGGATCCATTCTCTGCTTTCAACGGGAAAGAATTCCCGGCGTTCCCGTCGCATCTCAAGAGGAGGCACTCTCAACAGGAAAGGCGAGAGGAACTCCCTGGTCGTACCACCATTCCAAGAGTCCCCCAGATGTCTCAGTCCATTCCAGAGGAGCCTCTTTGCCCTGCACTGGCTCATCTTTCACGCCGAGGATCGACTCACACCACGGTTGCATGTGGGACAGCCCTGTGGGAAAGCCTCGAGGGAAAGCCTCGAGGGAAAACCACAGATCCTTTGATCCACGCGACGGGAAGCGTGACATTGCTGCTACAGCCTGGAAGGAAAGCGCACGTGCATGCCCCCACTCGAGAAGAGGCCTGACTCCCCTGGGGAGACTCCAGAAGTACCCAAAGATCCATGTCAGCCCCTGAGAGGAATCCTCGGTTCCGGCCCTGACTCCACACAAGGTTTTTGGCCCCGGTATCGACGGAAGAGGAATCCCGAGAGGCCCCCTAGCAACTCGCATGGGGACTGGCCTCTCCTGAGGCCAACAGGGCGGGTCCCTGAGGTCCCCGTCGTAACTCGAGAACACCTGCCGCAACTCGAGAAAATCCAGGAAGTTCTCCCTTCCAGGCGAGATGAGGCCTATTTCCGATGAGGCCTCTTGAGACAAATGACACCTAACCTCTGGAACTTCGAAAGGGTCTTTCACACCCTTGCTGCAACTCAATAAGTTCACCGCCGTACCCGTCTCCACTCGAGAGGAAGCACGATGGTCCCGCCCACATCCAGAGGAGCCCCGTTTCCCCCTCGTAGCTCGAGATGAGGGATCCTTTCCCTGCTTTCAACGGGAAAGAATTCCCGGCGTTCCCGTCGCATCTCAAGAGGAGGCACTCTCAACAGGAAAGGCGAGAGGAACTCCAAGGTCGTACCACCATTCCAAGAGTCCCCCAGATGTCTCAGTCCATTCCAGAGGAGCCTCTTTGCCCTGCACTGGCTCATCTTTCACGCCGAGGATCGACTCACACCACGGTGGCACGTGGGACAGCCCTGTGGGAAAGCCTCGAAGGAAAGCCTCGAGGGAAAACCACAGATCCTTTGATCCACGCCACGGGAAGCGTGACATTGCTGCTACAGCCTGGAAGGAAAGCGCACGTGCATGCCCCCACTCGAGACGAGGCCTGACTCCCCTGGGGAGACTCCACAAGTACCCAAAGATCCATGTCAGCCCCTGAGAGGAATCCTCGGTTCCGGCCCTGACTCCACACAAGGTTTTTGCCCCGGTATCGACGGGAGAGGAATTCCGAGAGGCCCCCTAGCATCTCGCATGGGGACTGGCCTCTCCTGAGGCCACCAGGGCGGGTCCCTGAGGTCCCCGTCGTAACTCGAGAACACCTGCCGCAACTCGAGAAAATCCAGGAAGTTCTCCCTTCCAGGCGATTGAGGCCTATTTCCGATGACGCGTCTGGAGACAAATGACAACAAACCTCTGGAACTTCGAAAGGGTCTTTCACACCCTTGATGCAACTCAAGAAGTTCACCTCCATACCCGTCTCCACTCGAGAGGAAGCACGATGGTCCCGCCCACATCCAGAGGAGCCCCGTTTCCCCCTCGAAGCTCGAGATGAGGGATCCTTTCCCTGCTTTCAACGGGAAAGAATTCCCGGCGTTCCCGTCGCATCTCAAGAGGAGGCACTCTCAACAGGAAAGGCGAGAGGAACTCCATGGTCGTACCACCATGCCAAGAGTCCCCCAGATGTCTCAGTCCATTCCAGAGGAGCCTCTTTGCCCTGCACTGGCTCATCTTTCACGCCGAGGATCGACTCACACCACGGTGGCACGTGGGACAGCCCTGTGGGAAAGCCTCGAGGGTAAACCACAGATCCTTTGATCCACGCGACGGGAAGCGTGACATTGCTGCTACAGCCTGGAAGGAAAGCGCACGTGCATGCCCCCACTCGGGACGAGGCCTGACTCCCCTGGGGAGACTCCAGAAGTACCCAAATATCCATGTCATCCCCTGAGAGGAATCCTCGGTTCCGGCCCTGACTCCACACAAAGTTTTTGACCCCGGTATCGACGGGAGAGGAATCCCGAGAGGCCCCCGAGCAACTCGCATGGGGACTGGCCTTTCCTGAGGCCACCAGGGCGGGTCCCTGAGGTCCCCGTCGTAACTCGAGAACACCTGCCGCAACTCGAGAAAATCCAGGAAGTTCTCCCTTCCAGGCGAGATGAGGCCTATTTCCCATGAGACGTCTGAAGACTAATGACACCGAACCTCTGGAACTTCAAAAGGGTCTTTCACACCCTTGCTGCAACTCAAGAAGTTCACCGCCATACCCGTCTCCACTCGAGAGGAAACACGATAGTCCCGCCCACATCCAGAGGAGCCCCGTTTCCCCCTCGTAGCTCGAGATGAGGGATCCTTTCCCTGCTATCAACGGGAAAGAATTCCCGGCGTTCCCGTCGCATCTCAAGAGGAGGCACTCTCAACAGGAAAGATGAGAGGAACTCCATGGTCGTACCACCATTCCAAGAGTCCCCGAGATTTCTCAGTCCATTCCAGAGGAACCTCTTTGCCCTGCACTGGCTCATCTTTCACGCCGAGGATCGACTCACACCACGGTGGCACGTGGGACAGCCCTGTGGGAAAGCCTCGAGGGAAAGCCTCGAGGGAAAACCACAGATCCTTTGATCCACGCGACGGGAAGCGTGACATTGCTGCTACAGCCTGGAAGGAAAGCGCACGTGCATGCCCCCACTCGAGACGAGGCCTGACTCCCCTGGGGAGACTCCAGAAGTACCCAAAGATCCATGTCAGCCCCTGAGAGGAATCCTCGGTTCCGGCCCTGACTCCACACAAGGTTTTTGGCCCCGGAATCGATGGGAGAGGAATCCCGAGAGGCCCCCTAGCAACTCGCATGGGGACTGGCCTCTCCTGAGGCCACCAGGGCGGGTCCCTGAGGTCCCCGTCGTAACTCGAGAACACCTGCCGCAACTCGAGAAAATCCAGGAAGTTCTCCCTTCCAGGCGAGATGAGGCCTATTTCCGATGAGGCGTCGGGAGACTAATGACACCTAACCTCTGGAACTTCGAAAGGGTCTTTCACACCCTTGCTGCAACTCAAGAAGTTCACCGCCATACCCGTGACCACTCGAGAGGAAGCATGATGGTCCCGCCCACATCCAGAGGAGCCCCGTTTCCCCCTCGTAGCTCGAGATGAGGGATCCTTTCCCTGCTTTCAACGGGAAAGAATTCCCGGCGTTCCCGTCGCATCTCAAGAGGAGGCACTCTCAACAGGAAAGGCGAGAGGAACTCCATGGTCGTACCACCATTCCAAGAGTCCCCCAGATGTCTCAGTCCATTCCAGAGGAACCTCTTTGCCCTGCACTGGCTCATCTTTCACGCCGAGGATCGACTCACACCACGGTGGCACGTGGGACAGCCCTGTGGGAAAGCCTCGAGGGAAAGCCTCGAGGGAAAACCCCAGATCCTTTGATCCACGCCACGGGAAGCGTGACATTGCTGCTACAGCTTGGAAGGAAGGCGCACGTGCATGCCCCCACTCGAGACGAGGCCTGACTCCCCTGGGGAGACTCCAGAAGTACCCAAAGATCCATGTCATCCCCTGAGAGGAATCCTCGGTTCCGGCCCTGACTCCACACAAGGTTTTTGGCCCCGGTATCGACGGGAGAGGAATCCCGAGAGGCCCCCTAGCAACTCGCATGGGGACTGGCCTCTCCTGAGGCCACCAGGGCGGGTCCCTGAGGTCCCCGTCGTAACTCGAGAACACCTGCCGCAACTCGAGAAAATCCAGGAAGTTCTCCCTTCCAGGCGAGATGAGGCCTATTTCCGATGAGACGTCTGGAGACTAATGACACCTAACCTCTGGAACTTCGAAAGGGTCTTTCACACCCTTGCTGCAACTCAAGAAGTTCACCGCCATACCCGTCTCCACTCGAGAGGAAGCACGATGGTCCCGCCCACATCCAGAGGAGCCCCGTTTCCCCCTCGGAGCTCGAGATGTGGGATCCTTTCCCTGCTTTCAACGGGAAAGAATTCCCGGCGTTCCCGTCGCATCTCAAGAGGAGGCACTCTCAACAGGAAAGGCGAGAGGAACTCCATGGTCGTACCACCATTCCAAGAGTCCCCCAGATGTCTCAGTCCATTCCAGAGGAACCTCTTTGCCCTGCACTGGCTCATCTTTCACGCCGAGGATCGACTCACACCACGGTGGCACGTGGGACAGCCCTGTGGGAAAGCCTCGAGGGAAAACCACAGATCCTTTGATCCACGCGACGGGAACCGTGACATTGCTGCTACAGCCTGTAAGGAAAGCGCACGTGCATGCCCCCACTCGAGACGAGGCCTGACTCCCCTGGGGAGACTCCAGAAGTACCCCAAGATACATGTCAGCCCCTGAGAGGAATCCTCGGTTCCGGCCCTGACTCCACACAAGGTTTTTGGCCCCGGTATCGACGGGAGAGGAATCCCGAGAGCCCCCTAGCAACTCGCATGGGGACTGGCCTCTCCTGAGGCCACCAGTGCGGGTCCCTGAGGTCCCCGTCGTAACTCGACAACACCTGCCGCAACTCGAGAAAATCCAGGAAGTTCTACCTTCCAGGCGAGATGAGGCCTATTTCCGATGAGGCGTCTGGAGACGAATGACACCTAACCTCTGGAACTTTGAAAGGGTCTTTCACATCCTTGCTGCAACTCAAGAAGTTCACCGCCATACCCGTCTCCACTCGAGAGGAAGCACGATGGTCCCGCCCACATCCAGAGGAGCCCCGTTTCCCCCTCGGAGCTCGAGATGAGGGATCCTTTCCCTGCTTTCAACGGGAAAGAATTCCCGGCGTTCCCGTCGCATCTCAAGAGGAGGCACTCTCAACAGGAAAGGCGAGAGGAACTCCATGGTCGTACCACCATTCCAAGAGTCCCCCAGATGTCTCAGTCCATTCCAGAGGAGCCTCTTTGCCCTGCACTGGCTCATCTTTCACGCCGAGGATCGACTCACACCACCGTGGCACGTGGGACAGCCCTGTGGGAAAGCCTCGAGGGAAAGCCTCAAGGGAAAGCCACAGATCCTTTGATCCACGCGTCGGGAAGCGTGACATTGCTGCTACAGCCTGGAAGGAAAGCGCACGTGCATGCCCCCACTCGAGACGAGGCCTGACTCCCCTGGGGAGACTCCAGAAGTACCCAAAGATCCATGTCAGCCCCTGAGAGGAATCCTCGGTTCCGGCCCTGACTCCACACAAGGTTTTTGGCCCCGGTATCGACGGGAGAGGAATCCCGAGAGGGCCCCTAGCAACTCGCATGGGGACTGGCCTCTCCTGAGGCCACCAGGGCGGGTCCCTGAGGTCCCCGTCGTAACTCGAGAACACCTGCCGCAACTCGAGAAAATCCAGGAAGTTCTCCCTTCCAGGCGAGATGAGGCCTATTTCCGATGAGGCCTCTGGAGACAAATGACACCTAACCTCTGGAACTTCGAAAGGGTCTTTCACACCCTTGCTGCAACTCAAGAAGTTCACCGTCATACCCGTCTCCACTCGAGAGGAAGCACGATGGTACCGCCCACATCCAGAGGAGCCCCGTTTCCCCCTCGTAGCTCGAGATGAGGGATCCTTTCCCTGCTTTCAACGGGAAAGAATTCCCGGAGTTCCCGTCGCATCTCAAGAGGAGGCACTCTCAACAGGAAAGGCGAGAGGAACTCCATGGTCGTACCATCATTCCAAGAGTCCCCCAGATGTCTCAGTCCATTCCAGAGGAGCCTCTTTGCCCTGCACTGGCTCATCTTTCACGCCGAGGATCGACTCACACCACGGTGGCACGTGGGACAGCCCTGTGGGAAAGCCTCGAGGGAAAGCCTCGAGGGAAAACCACAGATCCTTTGATCCACGCCACGGGAAGCGTGACATTGGTGCTACAGCCTGGAAGGAAAGCGCACGTGCATGCCCCCACTCGAGACGAGGCCTGACTCCTCTGGGGAGACTCCAGAAGTATCCAAAGATCCATGTCAGCCCCTGAGAGGAATCCTTGGTTCCGGCCCTGACTCCACACAAGGTTTTTGGCCCCGGTATCGACGGGAGAGGAATCCCGAGAGGCCCCCTAGCAACTCGCATGGGGACTGGCCTCTCCTGAGGCCACCAGGGCGGGTCCCTGAGGTCCCCGTCGTAACTCGAGAACACCTGCCGCAACTCGAGAAAATCCAGGAAGTTCTCCCTTCCAGGCGAGATGAGGCCTATTTCCGATGAGGCGTCTGGAGACTAATGACACCTAACCTCTGGAACTTCGAAAGGGTCTTTCACACCCTTGCTGCAACTCAAGAAGTTCACCGCCATACCCGTGACCACTCGAGAGGAAGCATTATGGTCCCGCCCACATCCAGAGGAGCCCCGTTTCCCCCTCGTAGCTCGAGATGAGGGATCCTTTCCCTGCTTTCAACGGGAAAGAATTCCCGGCGTTCCCGTCGCATCTCAAGAGGAGGCACTCTCAACAGGAAAGGCGAGAGGAACTCCATGGTCGTACCACCATTCCAAGAGTCCCCCAGATGTCTCAGTCCATTCCAGAGGAACCTCTTTGCCCTGCACTGGCTCATCTTTCACGCCGAGGATCGACTCACACCACGGTGGCACGTGGGACAGCCCTGTGGGAAAGCCTCGAGGGAAAACCCCAGATCCTTTGATCCACGCCACGGGAAGCGTGACATTGCTGCTACAGCTTGGAAGGAAAGCGCACGTGCATGCCCCCACTCGAGACGAGGCCTGACTCCCCTGGGGAGACTCCAGAAGTACCCAAAGATCCATGTCATCCCCTGAGAGGAATCCTCGGTTCCGGCCCTGACTCCACACAAGGTTTTTGGCCCCGGTATCGACGGGAGAGGAATCCCGAGAGGCCCCCTAGCAACTCGCATGGGGACTGGCCTCTCCTGAGGCCACCAGGGCGGGTCCCTGAGGTCCCCGTCGTAACTCGAGAACACCTGCCGCAACTCGAGAAAATCCAGGAAGTTCTCCCTTCCAGGCGAGATGAGGCCTATTTCCGATGAGACGTCTGGAGACTAATGACACCTAACCTCTGGAACTTCGAAAGGGTCTTTCACACCCTTGCTGCAACTCAAGAAGTTCACCGCCATACCCGTCTCCACTCGAGAGGAAGCACGATGGTCCCGCCCACATCCAGAGGAGCCCCGTTTCCCCCTCGGAGCTCGAGATGGGGGATCCTTTCCCTGCTTTCAACGGGAAAGAATTCCCGGCGTTCCCGTCGCATCTCAAGAGGAGGCACTCTCAACAGGAAAGGCGAGAGGAACTCCATGGTCGTACCACCATTCCAAGAGTCCCCCAGATGTCTCAGTCCATTCCAGAGGAACCTCTTTGCCCTGCACTGGCTCATCTTTCACGCCGAGGATCGACTCACACCACGGTGGCACGTGGGACAGCCCTGTGGGAAAGCCTCGAGGGAAAACCACAGATCCTTTGATCCACGCGACGGGAACCGTGACATTGCTGCTACAGCCTGTAAGGAAAGCGGACGTGCATGCCCCCACTCGAGACGAGGCCTGACTCCCCTGGGGAGACTCCAGAAGTACCCCAAGATACATGTCAGCCCCTGAGAGGAATCCTCGGTTCCGGCCCTGACTCCACACAAGGTTTTTGGCCCCGGTATCGACGGGAGAGGAATCCCGAGAGCCCCCTAGCAACTCGCATGGGGACTGGCCTCTCCTGAGGCCACCAGTGCGGGTCCCTGAGGTCCCCGTCGTAACTCGACAACACCTGCCGCAACTCGAGAAAATCCAGGAAGTTCTACCTTCCAGGCGAGATGAGGCCTATTTCCGATGAGGCGTCTGGAGACGAATGACACCTAACCTCTGGAACTTTGAAAGGGTCTTTCACATCCTTGCTGCAACTCAAGAAGTTCACCGCCATACCCGTCTCCACTCGAGAGGAAGCACGATGGTCCCGCCCACATCCAGAGGAGCCCCGTTTCCCCCTCGGAGCTCGAGATGAGGGATCCTTTCCCTGCTTTCAACGGGAAAGAATTCCCGGCGTTCCCGTCGCATCTCAAGAGGAGGCACTCTCAACAGGAAAGGCGAGAGGAACTCCATGGTCGTACCACCATTCCAAGAGTCCCCCAGATGTCTCAGTCCATTCCAGAGGAGCCTCTTTGCCCTGCACTGGCTCATCTTTCACGCCGAGGATCGACTCACACCACGGTGGCACGTGGGACAGCCCTGTGGGAAAGCCTCGAGGGAAAGCCTCAAGGGAAAGCCACAGATCCTTTGATCCACGCGTCGGGAAGCGTGACATTGCTGCTACAGCCTGGAAGGAAAGCGCACGTGCATGCCCCCACTCGAGACGAGGCCTGACTCCCCTGGGGAGACTCCAGAAGTACCCAAAGATCCATGTCAGCCCCTGAGAGGAATCCTCGGTTCCGGCCCTGACTCCACACAAGGTTTTTGGCCCCGGTATCGACGGGAGAGGAATCCCGAGAGGGCCCCTAGCAACTCGCATGGGGACTGGCCTCTCCTGAGGCCACCAGGGCGGGTCCCTGAGGTCCCCGTCGTAACTCGAGAACACCTGCCGCAACTCGAGAAAATCCAGGAAGTTCTCCCTTCCAGGCGAGATGAGGCCTATTTCCGATGAGGCCTCTGGAGACAAATGACACCTAACCTCTGGAACTTCGAAAGGGTCTTTCACACCCTTGCTGCAACTCAAGAAGTTCACCGTCATACCCGTCTCCACTCGAGAGGAAGCACGATGGTACCGCCCACATCCAGAGGAGCCCCGTTTCCCCCTCGTAGCTCGAGATGAGGGATCCTTTCCCTGCTTTCAACGGGAAAGAATTCCCGGAGTTCCCGTCGCATCTCAAGAGGAGGCACTCTCAACAGGAAAGGCGAGAGGAACTCCATGGTCGTACCATCATTCCAAGAGTCCCCCAGATGTCTCAGTCCATTCCAGAGGAGCCTCTTTGCCCTGCACTGGCTCATCTTTCACGCCGAGGATCGACTCACACCACGGTGGCACGTGGGACAGCCCTGTGGGAAAGCCTCGAGGGAAAGCCTCGAGGGAAAACCACAGATCCTTTGATCCACGCCACGGGAAGCGTGACATTGGTGCTACAGCCTGGAAGGAAAGCGCACGTGCATGCCCCCACTCGAGACGAGGCCTGACTCCTCTGGGGAGACTCCAGAAGTATCCAAAGATCCATGTCAGCCCCTGAGAGGAATCCTTGGTTCCGGCCCTGACTCCACACAAGGTTTTTGGCCCCGGTATCGACGGGAGAGGAATCCCGAGAGGCCCCCTAGCAACTCGCATGGGGACTGGCCTCTCCTGAGGCCACCAGGGCGGGTCCCTGAGGTCCCCGTCGTAACTCGAGAACACCTGCCGCAACTCGAGAAAATCCAGGAAGTTCTCCCTTCCAGGCGAGATGAGGCCTATTTCCGATGAGGCGTCTGGAGACTAATGACACCTAACCTCTGGAACTTCGAAAGGGTCTTTCACACCCTTGCTGCAACTCAAGAAGTTCACCGCCATACCGTCTCCACTCGAGAGGAAGCACGATGGTCCCGCCCACATCCAGAGGAGCCCCGTTTCCCCCTCGGAGCTCGAGATGAGGGATCCTTTCCCTGCTTTCAACGGGAAAGAATTCCCGGCGTTCCCGTCGCATCTCAAGAGGAGGCACTCTCAACAGGAAAGGCGAGAGGAACTCCATGGTCGTACCACCATTCCAAGAGTCCCCCAGATGTCTCAGTCCATTCCAGAGGAACCTCCTTGCCCTGCACTGGCTCATCTTTCACGCCGAGGATCGACACACACAACGGTGGCACGTGGGACAGCCCTGTGGGAAAGCCTCGAGGGAAAGCCTCGAGGGAAAACCACAGATCCTTTGATCCACGCCACGGGAAGCGTGACATTGCTGCTACAGCCTGGAAGGAAAGCGCACGTGCATGCCCCCACTCGAGACGAGGCCTGACTCCCCTGGGGAGACTCCACAAGTACCCAAAGATCCATGTCAGCCCCTGAGAGGAATCCTCGGTTCCGGCCCTGACTCCACACAAGGTTTTTGGCCCCGGTATCTACGGGAGAGGAATCCCGAGAGGCCCCCTAGCAACTCGCATGGGGACTGGCCTCTCCTGAGGCCACCAGGGCGGGTCCCTGAGGTCCCCGTCGTAACTCGAGAACACCTGCCGCAACTCGAGAAAATCCAGGAAGTTCTCCCTTCCAGGCGAGATGAGGCCTATTTCCGATGAGGCCTCTGGAGACTAATGACACCTAACCTCTGGAACTTCGAAAGGGTCTTTCACATCCTTGCTGCAACTCAAGAAGTTCACCGCCATACCCTTCTCCACTCGAGAGGAAGCACGATGGTCCCGCCCACATCCAGAGGAGCCCAGTTTCCCCCTCGTAGCTCGAGATGAGGGATCCTTTCCCTGCTTTCAACGGGAAAGAATTCCCGGCGTTCCCGTCGCATCTCAAGAGGAGGCACTCTCAACAGGAAAGGCGAGAGGAACTCCATGGTCGTACCATCATTCCAAGAGAACCCCAGATGTCTCAGTCCATTCCAGAGGAACCTCTTTGCCCTGCACTGGCTCATCTTTCACGCCGAGGATCGACTCACACCACCGTGGCACGTGGGACAGCCCTGTGGGAAAGCCTCGAGCGAAAGCCTCGAGGGAAAACCGCAGATCCTTTGATCCACGCCACGGGAAGCGTGACATTGCTGCTACAGCCTGGAAGGAAAGCGCACGTGCATGCCCCCACTCGAGACGAGGCCTGACTCCCCTGGGGAGACTCCACAAGTACCCACAGATCCATGTCAGCCCCTGAGAGGAATCCTCGGTTCCGGCCCTGACTCCACACAAGGTTTTTGGCCCCGGTATCTACGGGAGAGGAATCCCGAGAGGCCCCCTAGCAACTCGCATGGGGACTGGCCTCTCCTGAGGCCACCAGGGCGGGTCCCTGAGGTCCCCGTCGTAACTCGAGAACACCTGCCGCAACTTGAGAAAATCCAGGAAGTTCTCCCTTCCAGGCGAGATGAGGCCTATTTCCGATGAGGCCTCTGGAGACTAATGACACCTAACCTCTGGAACTTCGAAAGGGTCTTTCACATCCTTGCTGCAACTCAAGAAGTTCACCGCCATACCCGTCTCCACTCGAGAGGAAGCACGATGGTCCCGCCCACATCCAGAGGAGCCCAGTTTCCCCCTCGTAGCTCGAGATGAGGGATCCTTTCCCTGCTTTCAACGGGAAAGAATTCCCGGCGTTCCCGTCGCATCTCAAGAGGAGGCACTCTCAACAGGAAAGGCGAGAGGAACTCCATGGTCGTACCATCATTCCAGAGTCCCCCAGATGTCTCAGTCCATTCCAGAGGAACCTCTTTGCCCTGCACTGGCTCATCTTTCACGCCGAGGATCGACTCACACCACCGTGGCACGTGGGACAGCCCTGTGGGAAAGCCTCGAGCGAAAGCCTCGAGGGAAAACCACAGATCCTTTGATCCACGCTACGGGAAGCGTGACATTGCTGCTACAGCCTGGAAGGAAAGCGCACGTGCATGCCCCCACTCGAGACGAGGCCTGACTCCCCTGGGGAGACTCCAGAAGTACCCAAAGATCCATGTCAGCCCCTGAGAGGAATCCTCGGTTCCGGCCCTGACTCCACACAAGGTTTTTTGCCCCGGTATCGACCGGAGAGGAATCCCGAGAGGCCCCCTAGTAACTCGCATGGGGACTGGCCTCTCCTGAGGCCACCAGGGCGGGTCCCTGAGGTCCCCGTCGTAACTCGAGAACACCTGCCGCAACTCGAGAAAATCCAGGAAGTTCTCCCTTCCAGGCGAGATGAGGCCTAGTTCCGATGAGGCGTTTGGAGACGAATGACACCTAACCTCTGGAACTTCGAAAGGGTCTTTCACACCCTTGCTGCAACTCAAGAAGTTCACCGCCATACCGTCTCCACTCGAGAGGAAGCACGATGGTCCCGCCCACATCCAGAGGAGCCCCGTTTCCCCCTCGGAGCTCGAGATGAGGGATCCTTTCCCTGCTTTCAACGGGAAAGAATTCCCGGCGTTCCCGTCGCATCTCAAGAGGAGGCACTCTCAACAGGAAAGGCGAGAGGAACTCCATGGTCGTACCACCATTCCAAGAGTCCCCCAGATGTCTCAGTCCATTCCAGAGGAACCTCCTTGCCCTGCACTGGCTCATCTTTCACGCCGAGGATCGACACACACAACGGTGGCACGTGGGACAGCCCTGTGGGAAAGCCTCGAGGGAAAGCCTCGAGGGAAAACCAAAGATCCTTTGATCCACGCCACGGGAAGCGTGACATTGCTGCGACAGCCTGGAAGGAAAGCGCACGTGCATGCCCCCACTCGAGACGAGGCCTGACTCCCCTGGGGAGACTCCACAAGTACCCAAAGATCCATGTCAGCCCCTGAGAGGAATCCTCGGTTCCGGCCCTGACTCCACACAAGGTTTTTGGCCCCGGTATCTACGGGAGAGGAATCCCGAGAGGCCCCCTAGCAACTCGCATGGGGACTGGCCTCTCCTGAGGCCACCAGGGCGGGTCCCTGAGGTCCCCGTCGTAACTCGAGAACACCTGCCGCAACTCGAGAAAATCCAGGAAGTTCTCCCTTCCAGGCGAGATGAGGCCTATTTCCGATGAGGCCTCTGGAGACTAATGACACCTAACCTCTGGAACTTCGAAAGGGTCTTTCACATCCTTGCTGCAACTCAAGAAGTTCACCGCCATACCCGTCTCCACTCGAGAGGAAGCACGATGGTCCCGCCCACATCCAGAGGAGCCCAGTTTCCCCCTCGTAGCTCGAGATGAGGGATCCTTTCCCTGCTTTCAACGGGAAAGAATTCCCGGCGTTCCCGTCGCATCTCAAGAGGAGGCACTCTCAACAGGAAAGGCGAGAGGAACTCCATGGTCGTACCATCATTCCAAGAGTCCCCCAGATGTCTCAGTCCATTCCAGAGGAACCTCTTTGCCCTGCACTGGCTCATCTTTCACGCCGAGGATCGACTCACACCACCGTGGCACGTGGGACAGCCCTGTGGGAAAGCCTCGAGCGAAAGCCTCGAGGGAAAACCACAGATCCTTTGATCCACGCTACGGGAAGCGTGACATTGCTGCTACAGCCTGGAAGGAAAGCGCACGTGCATGCCCCCACTCGAGACGAGGCCTGACTCGCCTGGGGAGACTCCAGAAGTACCCAAAGATCCATGTCAGCCCCTGAGAGGAATCCTCGGTTCCGGCCCTGACTCCACACAAGGTTTTTTGCCCCGGTATCGACCGGAGAGGAATCCCGAGAGGCCCCCTAGTAACTCGCATGGGTACTGGCCTCTCCAGAGGCCACCAGGGCGGGTCCCTGAGGTCCCCGTCGTAACTCGAGAACACCTGCCGCAACTCGAGAAAATCCAGGAAGTTCTCCCTTCCAGGCGAGATGAGGCCTATTTCCGATGAGGCGTTTGGAGACGAATGACACCTAACCTCTGGAACTTCGAAAGGGTCTTTCACACCCTTGCTGCAACTCAAGAAGTTCAGCGCCATACCCGTGTCCACTCGAGAGGAAGCACGATCTTCCCGCCCACATCCAGAGGAGCCCAGTTTCCCCCTCGTAGCTCGAGATGAGGGATCCTTTCCCTGCTTTCAACGGGAAAGAATTCCCGGCGTTCCCGTCGCATCTCAAGAGGAGGCACTCTCAACAGGAAAGGCGAGAGGAACTCCATGGTCGTACCACCATTCCAAGAGTCCCCCAGATGTCTCAGTCCATTCCAGAGGAACCTCTTTGCCCTGCACTGGCTGATCTTTCACGCCGAGGATCGACTCACACCACGGTGGCACGTGGGACAGCCCTGTGGGAAAGCCTCGAGGGAAAGCCTCGAGGGAAAACCACAGATCCTTTGATCCACGTTACGGGAAGCGTGACATTGGTGCTACAGCCTGGAAGGAAAGCGCACGTGCATGCCCCCACTCGAGACGAGGCCTGACTCCCCTGGGGAGACTCCAGAAGTACCCAAAGATCCATGTCAGCCCCTGAGAGGAATCCTTGGTTCCGGCCCTGACTCCACACAAGGTTTTTGGCCCCGGTATCGACGGGAGAGGAATCCCGAGAGGCCCCCTAGCAACTCGCATGGGGACTGGCCTCTCCTGAGGCCACCAGGGCGGGTCACTGAGGTCCCCGTCGTAACTCGAGAACACCTGCCGCAACTCGAGAAAATCCAGGAAGTTCTCCCTTCCAGGCGAGATGAGGCCTATTTCCGATGAGGCCTCTGGAGACTAATGACACCTAACCTCTGGAACTTCGAAAGGGTCTTTCACACCCTTGCTGCAACTCAAGAAGTTCACCGCCATACCGTCTCCACTCGAGAGGAAGCACGATGGTCCCGCCCACATCCAGAGGAGCCCCGTTTCCCCCTCGGAGCTTGAGATGAGGGATCCCTTCCCTGCTTTCAACGGGAAAGAATTCCCGGCGTTCCCGTCGCATCTCAAGAGGAGGCACTGTCAACAGGAAAGGCGAGAGGAACTCCATGGTCGTACCACCATTCCAAGAGTCCCCCAGATGTCTCAGTCCATTCCAGAGGAACCTCTTTGCCCTGCACTGGCTCATCGTTCACGCCGAGGATCGACACACACAACGGTGGCACGTGGGACAGCCCTGTGGGAAAGCCTCGAGGGAAAGCCTCGAGGGAAAACCACAGATCCTTTGATCCACGCCACGGGAAGCGTGACATTGCTGCTACAGCCTGGAAGGAAAGCGCACGTGCATGCCCCCACTCGAGACGAGGCCTGACTCCCCTGGGGAGACTCCACAAGTACCCAAAGATCCATGTCAGCCCCTGAGAGGAATCCTCGGTTCCGGCCCTGACTCCACACAAGGTTTTTGGCCCCGGTATCGACGGGAGAGGAATCCCGAGAGGCCCCGTAGCAACTCGCATGGGGACTGGCCTCTCCTGAGGCCACCAGGGCGGGTCCCTGAGGTCCCCGTCGTAACTCGAGAACACCTGCCGCAACTCGAGAAAATCCAGGAAGTTCTCCCTTCCAGGCGAGATGAGGCCTATTTCCGATGAGGCGTCTGGAGACTAATGACACCTAACCTCTGGAACTTCGAAAGGGTCTTTCACACCCTTGCTGCAACTCAAGAAGTTCACCGCCATACCGTCTCCACTCGAGAGGAAGCACGATGGTCCCGCCCACATCCAGAGGAGCCCCGTTTCCCCCTCGGAGCTCGAGATGAGGGATCCTTTCCCTGCTTTCAACGGGAAAGAATTCCCGGCGTTCCCGTCGCATCTCAAGAGGAGGCACTCTCAACAGGAAAGGCGAGAGGAACTCCATGGTCGTACCACCATTCCAAGAGTCCCCCAGATGTCTCAGTCCATTCCAGAGGAACCTCTTTGCCCTGCACTGGCTCATCTTTCACGCCAAGGATCGACACACACCACGGTGGCACGTGGGACAGCCCTGTGGGAAAGCCTCGAGGGAAAGCCTCGAGGGAAAACCACAGATCCTTTGATCCACGCCACGGGAAGCGTGACATTGCTGCTACAGCCTGGAAGGAAAGCGCACGTGCATGCCCCAACTCGAGACGAGGCCTGACTCCCCTGGGGAGACTCCACAAGTACCCAAAGATCCATGTCAGCCTCTGAGAGGAATCCTCGGTTCCGGCCCTGACTCCACACAAGGTTTTTGGCCCCGGTATCTACGGGAGACGAATCCCGAGGGGCCCCCTAGCAACTCGCATGGGGACTGGCCTCTCCTGAGGCCACCAGGGCGGGTCCCTGAGGTCCCCGTCGTAACTCGAGAACACCTGCCGCAACTCGAGAAAATCCAGGAAGTTCTCCCTTCCAGGCGAGATGAGGCCTATTTCCGATGAGGCCTCTGGAGACTAATGACACCTAACCTCTGGAACTTCGAAAGGGTCTTTCACATCCTTGCTGCAACTCAAGAAGTTCACCGCCATACCCGTCTCCACTCGAGAGGAAGCACGATGGTCCCGCCCACATCCAGAGGAGCCCAGTTTCCCCCTCGTAGCTCGAGATGAGGGATCCTTTCCCTGCTTTCAACGGGAAAGAATTCCCGGCGTTCCCGTCGCATCTCAAGAGGAGGCACTCTCAACAGGAAAGGCGAGAGGAACTCCATGGTCATACCATCATTCCAAGAGTCCCCCAGATGTCTCAGTCCATTCCAGAGGAACCTCTTTGCCCTGCACTGGCTCATCTTTCACGCCGAGGATCGACTCACACCACCGTGGCACGTGGGACAGCCCTGTGGGAAAGCCTCGAGAGAAAGCCTCGAGGGAAAACCACAGATCCTTTGATCCACGCCACGGGAAGCTTGACATTGCTGCTACAGCCTGGAAGGAAAGCGCACGTGCATGCCCCCACTCGAGACGAGGCCTGACTCCCCTGGGGAGACTCCACAAGTACCCAAAGATCCATGTCAGCCCCTGAGAGGAATCCTCGGTTCCGGCCCTGACTCCACACAAGGTTTTTGGCCCCGGTATCGACGGGAGAGGAATCCCGAGAGGCCCCCTAGCAACTCGCATGGGGACTGGCCTCTCCTGAGGCCACCAGGGCGGGTCCCTGAGGTCCCCGTCGTAACTCGAGAACACCTGCCGCAACTCGAGAAAATCCAGGAAGTTCTCCCTTCCAGGCGAGATGAGGCCTATTTCCGATGAGGCGTCTGGAGACTAATGACACCTAACCTCTGGAACTTCGAAAGGGTCTTTCACATCCTTGCTGCAACTCAAGAAGTTCACCGCCATACCCGTCTCCACTCGAGAGGAAGCACGATGGTCCCGCCCACATCCAGAGGAGCCCCGTTTCCCCCTCGTAGCTCGAGATGAGGGATCCTTTCCCTGCTTTCAACGGGAAAGAATTCCCGGCGTTCCCGTCGCATCTCAAGAGGAGGCACTCTCAACAGGAAAGGCGAGAGGAACTCCATGGTCGTACCACCATTCCAAGAGTCCCCCAGATGTCTCAGTCCATTCCAGAGGAACCTCTTTGCCCTGCACTGGCTCATCTTTCACGCCGAGGATCGACTCACACCACGGTGGCACGTGGGACAGCCCTGTGGGAAAGCCTCGAGGGAAAACCACAGATCCTTTGATCCACGCGACGGGAACCGAGACATTGCTGCTACAGCCTGGAAGGAAAGCGCACGTGCATGCCCCCACTAGAAACAAGGCCTGACTCCCCTGGGGAGACTCCAGAAGTACCCAAAGATCCATGTCAGCCCCTGAGAGGAATCCTCGGTTCCGGCCCTGACTCCACACAAGTTTTTTGGCCCCGGTATCGACAGGAGAGGAATCCTGAGAGGCCCCCGAGCAACTCGCATGGGGACTGGCCTTTCCTGAGGCCACCAGGGCGGGTCCCTGAGGTCCCCGTCGTAACTCGAGAACACCTGCCGCAACTCGAGAAACTTCAGGAAGTTCTCCCTTCCAGGCGAGATGAGGCCTATTTCCGATGAGGCGTCTGGAGACTAATGACACGGAACCTCTGGAACTTCGAAAGGGTCATTCACACCCTTGCTGCAACTCAAGAAGTTCACCGCCATAACCGTCTCCACTCGAGAGGAAACATGATGGTCCCGCCCACATCCAGAGGAGCCCCGTTTGCCCCTCGTAGCTCGAGATGAGGGATCCTTTCCCTGCTATCAACGGGAAAGTATTTTCGGCGTTCCCGTCGCATCTCAAGAGGAGGCACTCTCAACAGGAAAGACGAGAGGAACTCCATGGTCGTACCACCATTCCAAGAGTCCCCCAGATGTTTCAGTCCATTCCAGAGGAACCTCTTTGCCCTGCACTGGCTCATCTTTCATGCCGAAGATCGACTCACACCACGGTGGCACGTGGGACAGCCCTGTGGGATAGCCTCGAGGGAAAGCATCGAGGGAAAACCACAGATCCTTTGATCCACGCGACGGGAAGCGTGACATTGCTGCTACAGCCAGGAAGGAAAGCGCACGTGCATGCCCCCACTCGAGACGAGGCCTGACTCCCCTGGGGAGACTCCACAAGTACCCAAAGATTCATGTCAGCCCCTGAGAGGAATCCTCGGTTCCGGCCCTGACTCCACACAAGGTTTTTGGCCCCGGTATCGACGGGAGAGGAATCCCGAGAGGCCCCCTAGCAACTCGCAAGGGGACTGGCCTCTCCTGAGGCCACCAGGGCGGGTCCCTGAGGTCCCCATCGTAACTCGAGAACACCTGCCGCAACTCGAGAAAATCCAGGAAGTTCTCCCTTCCAGGCGAGATGAGGCCTATTTCCGATGAGGCGTCTGGAGACTAATGACACGGAACCTCTGGAACTTCGAAAGGGTCATTCACACCCTTGCTGCAACTCAAGAAGTTCACCGCCATAACCGTCTCCACACGAGAGGAAAAATGATGGTCCCGCCCACATCCAGAGGAGCCCCGTTTCCCCCTCGTAGCTCGAGATGAGGGATCCATTCCCTGCTTTCAACGGGAAAGAATTCCCGGCGTTCCCGTCGCATCTCAAGAGGAGGCACTCTCAACAGGAAAGGCGAGAGGAACTCCATGGTCGTACCACCATTCCAAGAGTCCCCCAGATGTCTCAGTCCATTCCAGAGGAGCCTCTTTGCCCTGCACTGGCTCATCTTTCACGCCGAGGATCGACTCACACCACGGTGGCACGTGGGACAGCCCTGTGGGAAAGCCTCGAGGGAAAGCCTCGAGGGAAAACCACAGATCCCTTGATCCACGCGACGGGAAGCGTGACATTGCTGCTACAGCCTGGAAGGAAAGCGCACGTGCATGCCCCCACTCGAGACGAGGCCTGACTCCCCTGGGGAGACTCCAGAAGTACCCAAAGATCCATGTCAGCCCCTGAGAGGAATCCTCGGTTCCGGCCCTGACTCCACACAAGCTTTTTGGCCCGGTATCGACGGGAGAGGAATCCCGAGAGGCCCCCTAGCAACTCGCATGGGGACTGGCCTCTCCTGAGGCCACCAGGGCCGGTCCCTGAGTTCCCCGTCGTAACTCGAGAACACCTGCCGCAACTCGAGAAAATCCAGGAAGTTCTCCCTTCCAGGCGAGATGAGGCCTATTTCCGATGAGGCCTCTGGAGACAAATGACACCTAACCTCTGGAACTTCGAAGGGGTCTTTCACACCCTTGCTGCAACTCAAGAAGTTCACCGCCATACCCGTCTCCACTCGAGAGGAAGCACGATGGTCCCGCCCACATCCAGAGGAGCCCCGTTTCCCCCTCGAAGCTCGAGATGAGGGATCCATTCCCTGCTGTCAACGGGAAAGAATTCCCGGCGTTCCCGTCGCATCTCAAGAGGAGGCACTCTCAACAGGAAAGGCGAGAGGAACTCCATGGTCGTACCACCATTCCAAGAGTCCCCCAGATGTCTCAGTCCATTCCAGAGGAGCCTCTTTGCCCTGCACTGGCTCATCTTTCACGCCGAGGATCGACTCACACCACGGTGGCACATGGGACAGCCCTGTGGGAAAGCCTCCAGCGAAAGCCTCGAGGGAAAACCACAGATCCTTTGATCCACGCGACGGGAAGCGTGACATTGCTGCTACAGCCTGGAAGGAAAGCGCATGTGCATGGCCCCACTCGAGACGAGGCCTGACTCCCCTGGGGAGACTCCAGAAGTACCCAAAGATCCATGTCAGCCCCTGAGAGGAATCCTCGGTTCCGGCCCTGACTCCACACAAGGTTTTTGGCCCCGGTATCGACGGGAGAGGAATCCCGAGAGGCCCCCTAGCAACTCGCATGGGGACTGGCCTCTCCTGAGGCCACCAGGGCGGGTCCCTGAGGTCCCCGTCGTAACTCGAGAACACCTGCCGCAACTCGAGAAAATCCAGTAAGTTCTCCCTTCCAGGCGAGATGAGGCCTATTTCCGATGAGGCGTCTGGAGACTAATGACACCTAAACTCTGGAACTTCGAAAGGGTCTTTCACACCCTTGCTGCAACTCAAGAAGTTCACCGCCATACCCGTCTCCACTCGAGAGGAAGCACGATGGTCCCGCCCACATCCAGAGGAGACCCGTTTCCCCCTCGGAGCTCGAGATGAGGGATCCATTCCCTGCTTTCAACGGGAAAGAATTCCCGGCGTTCCCGTCGCATCTCAAGAGGAGGCACTCTCAACAGGAAAGGCGAGAGGAACTCCATGGTCGTACCACCATTCCAAGAGTCCCCCAGATGTCTCAGTCCATTCCAGAGGAGCCTCTTTGCCCTGCACTGGCTCATCTTTCACGCCGAGGATCGACTCACACCACGGTGGCACGTGGGACAGCCCTGTGGGAAAGCCTCGAGGGAAAGCCTCGAGGGAAAACCACAGATCCTTTGATCCACGCGACGGGAAGCGTGACATTGCTGCTACAGCCTGGAAGGAAAGTGCACGTGCATGCCCCCACTCGAGACGAGGCCTGACTCCCCTGGGGAGACTCCAGAAGTACCCAAAGATCCATGTCAGCCCCTGAGAGGAATCCTCGGTTCCGGCCCTGACTCCACACAAGGTTTTTGGCCCCGGTATCGACGGGAGAGGAATCCCGAGAGGCCCCCTAGCAACTCGCATGGGGACTGGCCTCTCCTGAGGCCACCAGGGCGGGTCCCTGAGGTCCCCGTCGTAACTCGAGAACACCTGCCGCAACTCGAGAAAATCCAGGAAGTTCTCCCTTCCAGGCGAGATGAGGCCTATTTCCGATGAGGCGTCTGGAGACTAATGACACCTAAACTCTGGAACTTCGAAAGGGTCTTTCACACCCTTGCTGCAACTCAAGAAGTTCACCGCCAAACCCGTCTCCACTCGAGAGGAAGCACGATGGTCCCGCCCACATCCAGAAGAGACCCGTTTCCCCCTTGGAGCTCAAGATGAGGGATCCATTCCCTGCTTTCAACGGGAAAGAATTCCCGGCGTTCCCGTCGCATCTCAAGAGGAGGCACTCTCAACAGGAAAGGCGAGAGGAACTCCCTGGTCGTACCACCATTCCAAGAGTCCCCCAGATGTCTCAGTCCATTCCAGGGGAGCCTCTTTGCCCTGCACTGGCTCATCTTTCACGCCGAGGATCGACTCACACCACGGTTGCATGTGGGACAGCCCTGTGGGAAAGCCTCGAGGGAAAGCCTCGAGGGAAAACCACAGATCCTTTGATCCACGCGACGGGAAGCGTGACATTGCTGCTACAGCCTGGAAGGAAAGCGCAGGTGCATGCCCCCACTCGAGACGAGGCCTGACTCCCCTGGGGAGACTCCGGAATACCCAAAGATCCATGTCAGCCCCTGAGAGGAATCCTCGGTTCCGGCCCTGACACCACACAAGGTTTTTGCCCCGGTATCGACGGGAGAGGAATCCCGAGAGGCCCCCTATCATCTCGCATGGGGACTGGCCTCTCCTGAGGCCACCAGGGCGGGTCCCTGAGGTCCCCGTCGTAACTCGAGAACACCTGCCGCAACTCGAGAAAATCCAGGAAGTTCTCCCTTCCAGGCGAGATGAGGCCTATTTCCGATGAGGCGTCTGGAGACAAATGACAACAAACCTCTGGAACTTCGAAAGGGTCTTTCACACCCTTGATGCAACTCAAGAAGTTCACCTCCATACCCGTCTTCACTCGAGAGGAAGCACGATGGTCCCGCCCACATCCAGAGGAGCCCCGTTTCCCCCTCGTAGCTCGAGATGAGGGATCCTTTCCCTGCTTTCAACGGGAAAGAATTCCCGGCGTTCCCGTCGCATCTCAAGAGGAGGCACTCTCAACAGGAAAGGCGAGAGGAACTCCATGGTCGTACCACCATTCCAAGAGTCCCCCAGATGTCTCAGTCCATTCCAGAGGAGCCTCTTTGCCCTGCACTGGCTCATCTTTCACGCCGAGGATCGACTCACACCACGGTGGTACGTGGGACAGCCCTGTGGGAAAGCCTCGAGGGAAAGCCTCGAGGGAAAACCACAGATCCTTTGATCCACGCGACGGGAAGCGTGACATTGCTGCTACAGCCTGGAAGGAAAGCGCACGTGCATGCCCCCACTCGAGACGAGGCCTGACTCCCCTGGGGAGACTCCAGAAGTACCCAAAGATCCATGTCAGCCCCTGAGAGGAATCCTCGGTTCCGGCCCTGACTCCACACAAGGTTTTTGGCCCCGGTATCGATGGGAGAGGAATCCCGGGAGGCCCCCTAGCAACTCGCATGGGGACTGGCCTCTCCTGAGGCCACCAGGACGGGTCCCTGAGGTCCCCGTCGTAACTCGAGAACACCTGCCGCAACTCGAGAAAATCCAGGAAGTTCTCCCTTCCAGGCGAGATGAGGCCTATTTCCGATGAGGCCTCTGGAGACAAATGACACCTAACCTCTGGAACTTCGAAGGGGTCTTTCACACCCTTGCTGCAACTCAAGAAGTTCACCGCCATACCCGTCTCCACTCGAGAGGAAGCACGATGGTCCCGCCCACATCCAGAGGAGCCCCGTTTCCCCCTCGTAGCTCGAGATGAGGGATCCATTTCCTGCTGTCAACGGGAAAGAATTCCCGGCGTTCCCGTCGCATCTCAAGAGGAGGCACTCTCAACAGGAAAGGCGAGAGGAACTCCATGGTTGTACCACCATTCCAAGAGTCCCCCAGATGTCTCAGTCCATTCCAGAGGAGCCTCTTTGCCCTGCACTGGCTCATCTTTCACGCCGAGGATCGACTCACACCACGGTGGCACGTGGGACAGCCCTGTGGGAAAGCCTCGAAGGAAAGCCTCGAGGGAAAACCACAGATCCTTTGATCCACGTGACGGGAAGCGTGACATTGCTGCTACAGCCTGGAAGGAAAGCGCACGTGCATGCCCCCACTCGAGACGAGGCCTGACTCCCCTGGGGAGACTCCAGAAGTACCCAAAGATCCATGTCAGCCCCTGAGAGGAATCCTCGGTTCCGGCCCTGACTCCACACAAGGTTTTTGGCCCCGGTATCTACGGGAGAGGAATCCCGAGAGGCCCCCTAGCAACTCGCTTGGGGACTGGCCTCTCCTGAGGCCACCAGGGCGGGTCCCTGAGGTCCCCGTCGTAACTCGAGAACACCTGCCGCAACTCGAGAAAATCCAGTAAGTTCTCCCTTCCAGGCGAGATGAGGCCTATTTCCGATGAGGCGTCTGGAGACTAATGACACCTAACCTCTGGAACTTCGAAAGGGTCTTTCACACCCTTGCTGCAACTCAAGAAGTTCACCGCCATACCCGTCTCCACTCGAGAGGAAGCACGATGGTCCCGCCCACATCCAGAGGAGACCCGTTTCCCCCTTGGAGCTCGAGATGAGGGATCCATTCTCTGCTTTCAACGGGAAAGAATTCCCGGCGTTCCCGTCGCATCTCAAGAGGAGGCACTCTCAACAGGAAAGGCGAGAGGAACTCCCTGGTCGTACCACCATACCAAGAGTCCCCCAGATGTCTCAGTCCATTCCAGAGGAGCCTCTTTGCCCTGCACTGGCTCATCTTTCACGCCGAGGATCGACTCACACCACGGTTGCATGTGGGACAGCCCTGTGGGAAAGCCTCGAGGGAAAGCCTCGAGGGAAAACCACAGATCCTTTGATCCACGCGACGGGAAGCGTGACATTGCTGCTACAGCCTGGAAGGAAAGCGCACGTGCATGCCCCCACTCGAGAAGAGGCCTGACTCCCCTGGGGAGACTCCAGAAGTACCCAAAGATCCATGTCAGCCCCTGAGAGGAATCCTCGGTTCCGGCCCTGATTCCACACAAGGTTTTTGGCCCCGGTATCGACGGAAGAGGAATCCCGAGAGGCCCCCTAGCAACTCGCATGGGGACTGGCCTCTCCTGAGGCCAACAGGGCGGGTCCCTGAGGTCCCCGTCGTAACTCGAGAACACCTGCCGCAACTCGAGAAAATCCAGGAAGTTCTCCCTTCCAGGCGAGATGAGGCCTATTTCCGATGAGGCCTCTGGAGACAAATGACACCTAACCTCTGGAACTTCGAAAGGGTCTTTCACACCCTTGCTGCAACTCAATAAGTTCACCGCCGTACCCGTCTCCACTCGAGAGGAAGCACGATGGTCCCGCCCACATCCAGAGGAGCCCCGTTTCCCCCTCGTAGCTCGAGATGAGGGATCCTTTCCCTGCTTTCAACGGGAAAGAATTCCCGGCGTTCCCGTCGCATCTCAAGAGGAGGCACTCTCAACAGGAAAGGCGAGAGGAACTCCAAGGACGTACCACCATTCCAAGAGTCCCCCAGATGTCTCAGTCCATTCCAGAGGAGCCTCTTTGCCCTGCACTGGCTCATCTTTCACGCCGAGGATCGACTCACACCACGGTGGCACGTGGGACAGCCCTGTGGGAAAGCCTCGAAGGAAAGCCTCGAGGGAAAACCACAGATCCTTTGATCCACGCGACGGGAAGCGTGACATTGCTGCTACAGCCTGGAAGGAAAGCGCACGTGCATGCCCCCACTCGAGACGAGGCCTGACTCCCCTGGGGAGACTCCACAAGTACCCAAAATCCATGTCAGCCCCTGAGAGGAATCCTCGGTTCCGGCCCTGACTCCACACAAGGTTTTTGCCCCGGTATCGACGGGAGAGGAATCCCGAGAGGCCCCCTAGCATCTCGCATGGGGACTGGCCTCTCCTGAGGCCACCAGGGCGGGTCCCTGAGGTCCCCGTCGTAACTCGAGAACACCTGCCGCAACTCGAGAAAATCCAGGAAGTTCTCCCTTCCAGGCGATTGAGGCCTATTTCCGATGACGCGTCTGGAGACAAATGACAACAAACCTCTGGAACTTCGAAAGGGTCTTTCACACCCTTGATGCAACTCAAGAAGTTCACCTCCATACCCGTCTCCACTCGAGAGGAAGCACGATGGTCCCGCCCACATCCAGAGGAGCCCCGTTTCCCCCTCGAAGCTCGAGATGAGGGATCCTTTCCCTGCTTTCAACGGGAAAGAATTCCCGGCGTTCCCGTCGCATCTCAAGAGGAGGCACTCTCAACAGGAAAGGCGAGAGGAACTCCATGGTCGTACCACCATGCCAAGAGTCCCCCAGATGTCTCAGTCCATTCCAGAGGAGCCTCTTTGCCCTGCACTGGCTCATCTTTCACGCCGAGGATCGACTCACACCACGGTGGCACGTGGGACAGCCCTGTGGGAAAGCCTCGAGGGTAAACCACAGATCCTTTGATCCACGCGACGGGAAGCGTGACATTGCTGCTACAGCCTGGAAGGAAAGCGCACGTGCATGCCCCCACTCGAGACGAGGCCTGACTCCCCTGGGGAGACTCCAGAAGTACCCAAATATCCATGTCATCCCCTGAGAGGAATCCTCGGTTCCGGCCCTGACTCCACACAAAGTTTTTGACCCCGGTATCGACGGGAGAGGAATCCCGAGAGGCCCCCGAGCAACTCGCATGGGGACTGGCCTTTCCTGAGGCCACCAGGGCGGGTCCCTGAGGTCCCCGTCGTAACTCGAGAACACCTGCCGCAACTCGAGAAAATCCAGGAAGTTCTCCCTTCCAGGCGAGATGAGGCCTATTTCCCATGAGACGTCTGGAGACTAATGACACCGAACCTCTGGAACTTCAAAAGGGTCTTTCACACCCTTGCTGCAAGTCAAGAAGTTCACCGCCATACCCGTCTCCACTCGAGAGGAAACACGATAGTCCCGCCCACATCCAGAGGAGCCCCGTTTCCCCCTCGTAGCTCGAGATGAGGGATCCTTTCCCTGCTATCAACGGGAAAGAATTCCCGGCGTTCCCGTCGCATCTCAAGAGGAGGCACTCTCAACAGGAAAGATGAGAGGAACTCCATGGTCGTACCACCATTCCAAGAGTCCCCGAGATTTCTCAGTCCATTCCAGAGGAACCTCTTTGCCCTGCACTGGCTCATCTTTCACGCCGAGGATCGACTCACACCACGGTGGCACGTGGGACAGCCCTGTGGGAAAGCCTCGAGGGAAAGCCTCGAGGGAAAACCACAGATCCTTTGATCCACGCGACGGGAAGCGTGACATTGCTGTTACAGCCTGGAAGGAAAGCGCACGTGCATGCCCCCACTCGAGACGAGGCCTGACTCCCCTGGGGAGACTCCAGAAGTACCCAAAGATCCATGTCAGCCCCTGAGAGGAATCCTCGGTTCCGGCCCTGACTCCACACAAGGTTTTTGGCCCCGGAATCGATGGGAGAGGAATCCCGAGAGGCCCCCTAGCAACTCGCATGGGGACTGGCCTCTCCTGAGGCCACCAGGGCGGGTCCCTGAGGTCCCCGTCGTAACTCGAGAACACCTGCCGCAACTCGAGAAAAACCAGGAAGTTCTCCCTTCCAGGCGAGATGAGGCCTATTTCCGATGAGGCGTCGGGAGACTAATGACACCTAACCTCTGGAACTTCGAAAGGGTCTTTCACACCCTTGCTGCAACTCAAGAAGTTCACCGCCATACCCGTGACCACTCGAGAGGAAGCATGATGGTCCCGCCCACATCCAGAGGAGCCCCGTTTCCCCCTCGTAGCTCGAGATGAGGGATCCTTTCCCTGCTTTCAACGGGAAAGAATTCCCGGCGTTCCCGTCGCATCTCAAGAGGAGGCACTCTCAACAGGAAAGGCGAGAGGAACTCCATGGTCGTACCACCATTCCAAGAGTCACCCAGATGTCTCAGTCCATTCCAGAGGAACCTCTTTGCCCTGCACTGGCTGATCTTTCACGCCGAGGATCGACTCACACCACGGTGGCACGTGGGACAGCCCTGTGGGAAAGCCTCGAGGGAAAGCCTCGAGGGAAAACCCCAGATCCTTTGATCCACGCAACGGGAAGCGTGACATTGCTGCTACAGCTTGGAAGGAAAGCGCACGTGCATGCCCCCACTCGAGACGAGGCCTGACTCCCCTGGGGAGACTCCAGAAGTACCCAAAGATCCATGTCATCCCCTGAGAGGAATCCTCGGTTCCGGCCCTGACTCCACACAAGGTTTTTGGCCCCGGTATCGACGGGAGAGGAATCCCGAGAGGCCCCCTAGCAACTCGCATGGGGACTGGCCTCTCCTGAGGCCACCAGGGCGGGTCCCTGAGGTCCCCGTCGTAACTCGAGAACACCTGCCGCAACTCGAGAAAATCCAGGAAGTTCTCCCTTCCAGGCGAGATGAGGCCTATTTCCGATGAGACGTCTGGAGACTAATGACACCTAACCTCTGGAACTTCGAAAGGGTCTTTCACACCCTTGCTGCAACTCAAGAAGTTCACCGCCATACCCGTCTCCACTCGAGAGGAAGCACGATGGTCCCGCCCACATCCAGAGGAGCCCCGTTTCCCCCTCGGAGCTCGAGATGGGGGATCCTTTCCCTGCTTTCAACGGGAAAGAATTCCCGGCGTTCCCGTCGCATCTCAAGAGGAGGCACTCTCAACAGGAAAGGCGAGAGGAACTCCATGGTCGTACCACCATTCCAAGAGTCCCCCAGATGTCTCAGTCCATTCCAGAGGAACCTCTTTGCCCTGCACTGGCTCATCTTTTACGCCGAGGATCGACTCACACCACGGTGGCACGTGGGACAGCCCTGTGGGAAAGCCTCGAGGGAAAACCACAGATCCTTTGATCCACGCGACGGGAACCGTGACATTGCTGCTACAGCCTGTAAGGAAAGCGCACGTGCATGCCCCCACTCGAGACGAGGCCTGACTCCCCTGGGGAGACTCCAGAAGTACCCCAAGATACATGTCAGCCCCTGAGAGGAATCCTCGGTTCCGGCCCTGACTCCACACAAGGTTTTTGGCCCCGGTATCGACGGGAGAGGAATCCCGAGAGCCCCCTAGCAACTCGCATGGGGACTGGCCTCTCCTGAGGCCACCAGTGCGGGTCCCTGAGGTCCCCGTCGTAACTCGACAACACCTGCCGCAACTCGAGAAAATCCAGGAAGTTCTACCTTCCAGGCGAGATGAGGCCTATTTCCGATGAGGCGTCTGGAGACGAATGACACCTAACCTCTGGAACTTTGAAAGGGTCTTTCACATCCTTGCTGCAACTCAAGAAGTTCACCGCCATACCCGTCTCCACTCGAGAGGAAGCACGATGGTCCCGCCCACATCCAGAGGAGCCCCGTTTCCCCCTCGGAGCTCGAGATGAGGGATCCTTTCCCTGCTTTCAACGGGAAAGAATTCCCGGCGTTCCCGTCGCATCTCAAGAGGAGGCACTCTCAACAGGAAAGGCGAGAGGAACTCCATGGTCGTACCACCATTCCAAGAGTCCCCCAGATGTCTCAGTCCATTCCAGAGGAGCCTCTTTGCCCTGCACTGGCTCATCTTTCACGCCGAGGATCGACTCACACCACGGTGGCACGTGGGACAGCCCTGTGGGAAAGCCTCGAGGGAAAGCCTCAAGGGAAAGCCACAGATCCTTTGATCCACGCGTCGGGAAGCGTGACATTGCTGCTACAGCCTGGAAGGAAAGCGCACGTGCATGCCCCCACTCGAGACGAGGCCTGACTCCCCTGGGGAGACTCCAGAAGTACCCAAAGAACCATGTCAGCCCCTGAGAGGAATCCTCGGTTCCGGCCCTGACTCCACACAAGGTTTTTGGCCCCGGTATCGACGGGAGAGGAATCCCGAGAGGGCCCCTAGCAACTCGCATGGGGACTGGCCTCTCCTGAGGCCACCAGGGCGGGTCCCTGAGGTCCCCGTCGTAACTCGAGAACACCTGCCGCAACTCGAGAAAATCCAGGAAGTTCTCCCTTCCAGGCGAGATGAGGCCTATTTCCGATGAGGCCTCTGGAGACAAATGACACCTAACCTCTGGAACTTCGAAAGGGTCTTTCACACCCTTGCTGCAACTCAAGAAGTTCACCGTCATACCCGTCTCCACTCGAGAGGAAGCACGATTGTACCGCCCAAATCCAGAGGAGCCCCGTTTCCCCCTCGTAGCTCGAGATGAGGGATCCTTTCCCTGCTTTCAACGGGAAAGAATTCCCGGAGTTCCCGTCGCATCTCAAGAGGAGGCACTCTCAACAGGAAAGGCGAGAGGAACTCCATGGTCGTACCATCATTCCAAGAGTCCCCCAGATGTCTCAGTCCATTCCAGAGGAGCCTCTTTGCCCTGCACTGGCTCATCTTTCACGCCGAGGATCGACTCACACCACGGTGGCACGTGGGACAGCCCTGTGGGAAAGCCTCGAGGGAAAGCCTCGAGGGAAAACCACAGATCCTTTGATCCACACCACGGGAAGCGTGACATTGGTGCTACAGCCTGGAAGGAAAGCGCACGTGCATGCCCCCACTCGAGACGAGGCCTGACTCCTCTGGGGAGACTCCAGAAGTATCCAAAGATCCATGTCAGCCCCTGAGAGGAATCCTTGGTTCCGGCCCTGACTCCACACAAGGTTTTTGGCCCCGGTATCGACGGGAGAGGAATCCCGAGAGGCCCCCTAGCAACTTGCATGGGGACTGGCCTCTCCTGAGGCCACCAGGGCGGGTCCCTGAGGTCCCCGTCGTAACTCGAGAACACCTGCCGCAACTCGAGAAAATCCAGGAAGTTCTCCCTTCCAGGCGAGATGAGGCCTATTTCCGATGAGGCGTCTGGAGACTAATGACACCTAACCTCTGGAACTTCGAAAGGGTCTTTCACACCCTTGCTGCAACTCAAGAAGTTCACCGCCATACCGTCTCCACTCGAGAGGAAGCACGATGGTCCCGCCCACATCCAGAGGAGCCCCGTTTCCCCCTCGGAGCTCGAGATGAGGGATCCTTTCCCTGCTTTCAACGGGAAAGAATTCCCGGCGTTCCCGTCGCATCTCAAGAGGAGGCACTCTCAACAGGAAAGGCGAGAGGAACTCCATGGTCGTACCACCATTCCAAGAGTCCCCCAGATGTCTCAGTCCATTCCAGAGGAACCTCCTTGCCCTGCACTGGCTCATCTTTCACGCCGAGGATCGACACACACAACGGTGGCACGTGGGACAGCCCTGTGGGAAAGCCTCGAGGGAAAGCCTCGAGGGAAAACCACAGATCCTTTGATCCACGCCACGGGAAGCGTGACATTGCTGCTACAGCCTGGAAGGAAAGCGCACGTGCATGCCCCCACTCGAGACGAGGCCTGACTCCCCTGGGGAGACTCCACAAGTACCCAAAGATCCATGTCAGCCCCTGAGAGGAATCCTCGGTTCCGGCCCTGACTCCACACAAGGTTTTTGGCCCCGGTATCTACGGGAGAGGAATCCCGAGAGGCCCCCTAGCAACTCGCATGGGGACTGGCCTCTCCTGAGGCCACCAGGGCGGGTCCCTGAGGTCCCCGTCGTAACTCGAGAACACCTGCCACAACTCGAGAAAATCCAGGAAGTTCTCCCTTCCAGGCGAGATGAGGCCTATTTCCGATGAGGCCTCTGGAGACTAATGACACCTAACCTCTGGAACTTCGAAAGGGTCTTTCACATCCTTGCTGCAACTCAAGAAGTTCACCGCCATACCCTTCTCCACTCGAGAGGAAGCACGATGGTCCCGCCCACATCCAGAGGAGCCCAGTTTCCCCCTCGTAGCTCGAGATGAGGGATCCTTTCCCTGCTTTCAACGGGAAAGAATTCCCGGCGTTCCCGTCGCATCTCAAGAGGAGGCACTCTCAACAGGAAAGGCGAGAGGAACTCCATGGTCGTACCATCATTCCAAGAGTCCCCCAGATGTCTCAGTCCATTCCAGAGGAACCTCTTTGCCCTGCACTGGCTCATCTTTCACGCCGAGGATCGACTCACACCACCGTGGCACGTGGGACAGCCCTGTGGGAAAGCCTCGAGGGAAAGCCTCGAGGGAAAACCCCAGATCCTTTGATCCACGCAACGGGAAGCGTGACATTGCTGCTACAGCTTGGAAGGAAAGCGCACGTGCATGCCCCCACTCGAGACGAGGCCTGACTCCCCTGGGGAGACTCCAGAAGTACCCAAAGATCCATGTCATCCCCTGAGAGGAATCCTCGGTTCCGGCCCTGACTCCACACAAGGTTTTTGGCCCCGGTATCGACGGGAGAGGAATCCCGAGAGGCCCCCTAGCAACTCGCATGGGGACTGGCCTCTCCTGAGGCCACCAGGGCGGGTCCCTGAGGTCCCCGTCGTAACTCGAGAACACCTGCCGCAACTCGAGAAAATCCAGGAAGTTCTCCCTTCCAGGCGAGATGAGGCCTATTTCCGATGAGACGTCTGGAGACTAATGACACCTAACCTCTGGAACTTCGAAAGGGTCTTTCACACCCTTGCTGCAACTCAAGAAGTTCACCGCCATACCCGTCTCCACTCGAGAGGAAGCACGATGGTCCCGCCCACATCCAGAGGAGCCCCGTTTCCCCCTCGGAGCTCGAGATGGGGGATCCTTTCCCTGCTTTCAACGGGAAAGAATTCCCGGCGTTCCCGTCGCATCTCAAGAGGAGGCACTCTCAACAGGAAAGGCGAGAGGAACTCCATGGTCGTACCACCATTCCAAGAGTCCCCCAGATGTCTCAGTCCATTCCAGAGGAACCTCTTTGCCCTGCACTGGCTCATCTTTTACGCCGAGGATCGACTCACACCACGGTGGCACGTGGGAGAGCCCTGTGGGAAAGCCTCGAGGGAAAACCACAGATCCTTTGATCCACGCGACGGGAACCGTGACATTGCTGCTACAGCCTGTAAGGAAAGCGCACGTGCATGCCCCCACTCGAGACGAGGCCTGACTCCCCTGGGGAGACTCCAGAAGTACCCCAAGATACATGTCAGCCCCTGAGAGGAATCCTCGGTTCCGGCCCTGACTCCACACAAGGTTTTTGGCCCCGGTATCGACGGGAGAGGAATCCCGAGAGCCCCCTAGCAACTCGCATGGGGACTGGCCTCTCCTGAGGCCACCAGTGCGGGTCCCTGAGGTCCCCGTCGTAACTCGACAACACCTGCCGCAACTCGAGAAAATCCAGGAAGTTCTACCTTCCAGGCGAGATGAGGCCTATTTCCGATGAGGCGTCTGGAGACGAATGACACCTAACCTCTGGAACTTTGAAAGGGTCTTTCACATCCTTGCTGCAACTCAAGAAGTTCACCGCCATACCCGTCTCCACTCGAGAGGAAGCACGATGGTCCCGCCCACATCCAGAGGAGCCCCGTTTCCCCCTCGGAGCTCGAGATGAGGGATCCTTTCCCTGCTTTCAACGGGAAAGAATTCCCGGCGTTCCCGTCGCATCTCAAGAGGAGGCACTCTCAACAGGAAAGGCGAGAGGAACTCCATGGTCGTACCACCATTCCAAGAGTCCCCCAGATGTCTCAGTCCATTCCAGAGGAGCCTCTTTGCCCTGCACTGGCTCATCTTTCACGCCGAGGATCGACTCACACCACGGTGGCACGTGGGACAGCCCTGTGGGAAAGCCTCGAGGGAAAGCCTCAAGGGAAAGCCACAGATCCTTTGATCCACGCGTCGGGAAGCGTGACATTGCTGCTACAGCCTGGAAGGAAAGCGCACGTGCATGCCCCCACTCGAGACGAGGCCTGACTCCCCTGGGGAGACTCCAGAAGTACCCAAAGAACCATGTCAGCCCCTGAGAGGAATCCTCGGTTCCGGCCCTGACTCCACACAAGGTTTTTGGCCCCGGTATCGACGGGAGAGGAATCCCGAGAGGGCCCCTAGCAACTCGCATGGGGACTGGCCTCTCCTGAGGCCACCAGGGCGGGTCCCTGAGGTCCCCGTCGTAACTCGAGAACACCTGCCGCAACTCGAGAAAATCCAGGAAGTTCTCCCTTCCAGGCGAGATGAGGCCTATTTCCGATGAGGCCTCTGGAGACAAATGACACCTAACCTCTGGAACTTCGAAAGGGTCTTTCACACCCTTGCTGCAACTCAAGAAGTTCACCGTCATACCCGTCTCCACTCGAGAGGAAGCACGATTGTACCGCCCAAATCCAGAGGAGCCCCGTTTCCCCCTCGTAGCTCGAGATGAGGGATCCTTTCCCTGCTTTCAACGGGAAAGAATTCCCGGAGTTCCCGTCGCATCTCAAGAGGAGGCACTCTCAACAGGAAAGGCGAGAGGAACTCCATGGTCGTACCATCATTCCAAGAGTCCCCCAGATGTCTCAGTCCATTCCAGAGGAGCCTCTTTGCCCTGCACTGGCTCATCTTTCACGCCGAGGATCGACTCACACCACGGTGGCACGTGGGACAGCCCTGTGGGAAAGCCTCGAGGGAAAGCCTCGAGGGAAAACCACAGATCCTTTGATCCACACCACGGGAAGCGTGACATTGGTGCTACAGCCTGGAAGGAAAGCGCACGTGCATGCCCCCACTCGAGACGAGGCCTGACTCCTCTGGGGAGACTCCAGAAGTATCCAAAGATCCATGTCAGCCCCTGAGAGGAATCCTTGGTTCCGGCCCTGACTCCACACAAGGTTTTTGGCCCCGGTATCGACGGGAGAGGAATCCCGAGAGGCCCCCTAGCAACTTGCATGGGGACTGGCCTCTCCTGAGGCCACCAGGGCGGGTCCCTGAGGTCCCCGTCGTAACTCGAGAACACCTGCCGCAACTCGAGAAAATCCAGGAAGTTCTCCCTTCCAGGCGAGATGAGGCCTATTTCCGATGAGGCGTCTGGAGACTAATGACACCTAACCTCTGGAACTTCGAAAGGGTCTTTCACACCCTTGCTGCAACTCAAGAAGTTCACCGCCATACCGTCTCCACTCGAGAGGAAGCACGATGGTCCCGCCCACATCCAGAGGAGCCCCGTTTCCCCCTCGGAGCTCGAGATGAGGGATCCTTTCCCTGCTTTCAACGGGAAAGAATTCCCGGCGTTCCCGTCGCATCTCAAGAGGAGGCACTCTCAACAGGAAAGGCGAGAGGAACTCCATGGTCGTACCACCATTCCAAGAGTCCCCCAGATGTCTCAGTCCATTCCAGAGGAACCTCCTTGCCCTGCACTGGCTCATCTTTCACGCCGAGGATCGACACACACAACGGTGGCACGTGGGACAGCCCTGTGGGAAAGCCTCGAGGGAAAGCCTCGAGGGAAAACCACAGATCCTTTGATCCACGCGACGGGAAGCGTGACATTGCTGCTACAGCCTGGAAGGAAAGCGCACGTGCATGCCCCCACTCGAGACGAGGCCTGACTCCCCTGGGGAGACTCCACAAGTACCCAAAGATCCATGTCAGCCCCTGAGAGGAATCCTCGGTTCCGGCCCTGACTCCACACAAGGTTTTTGGCCCCGGTATCTACGGGAGAGGAATCCCGAGAGGCCCCCTAGCAACTCGCATGGGGACTGGCCTCTCCTGAGGCCACCAGGGCGGGTCCCTGAGGTCCCCGTCGTAACTCGAGAACACCTGCCACAACTCGAGAAAATCCAGGAAGTTCTCCCTTCCAGGCGAGATGAGGCCTATTTCCGATGAGGCCTCTGGAGACTAATGACACCTAACCTCTGGAACTTCGAAAGGGTCTTTCACATCCTTGCTGCAACTCAAGAAGTTCACCGCCATACCCTTCTCCACTCGAGAGGAAGCACGATGGTCCCGCCCACATCCAGAGGAGCCCAGTTTCCCCCTCGTAGCTCGAGATGAGGGATCCTTTCCCTGCTTTCAACGGGAAAGAATTCCCGGCGTTCCCGTCGCATCTCAAGAGGAGGCACTCTCAACAGGAAAGGCGAGAGGAACTCCATGGTCGTACCATCATTCCAAGAGTCCCCCAGATGTCTCAGTCCATTCCAGAGGAACCTCTTTGCCCTGCACTGGCTCATCTTTCACGCCGAGGATCGACTCACACCACCGTGGCACGTGGGACAGCCCTGTGGGAAAGCCTCGAGCGAAAGCCTCGAGGGAAAACCGCAGATCCTTTGATCCACGCCACGGGAAGGGTGACATTGCTGCTACAGCCTGGAAGGAAAGCGCACGTGCATGCCCCCACTCGAGACGAGGCCTGACTCCCCTGGGGAGACTCCACAAGTACCCAAAGATCCATGTCAGCCCCTGAGAGGAATCCTCGGTTCCGGCCCTGACTCCACACAAGGTTTTTGGCCCCGGTATCTACGGGAGAGGAATCCCGAGAGGCCCCCTAGCAACTCGCATGGGGACTGGCCTCTCCTGAGGCCACCAGGGCGGGTCCCTGAGGTCCCCGTCGTAACTCGAGAACACCTGCCGCAACTTGAGAAAATCCAGGAAGTTCTCCCTTCCAGGCGAGATGAGGCCTATTTCCGATGAGGCCTCTGGAGACTAATGACACCTAACCTCTGGAACTTCGAAAGGGTCTTTCACATCCTTGCTGCAACTCAAGAAGTTCACCGCCATACCCGTCTCCACTCGAGAGGAAGCACGATGGTCCCGCCCACATCCAGAGGAGCCCAGTTTCCCCCTCGTAGCTCGAGATGAGGGATCCTTTCCCTGCTTTCAACGGGAAAGAATTCCCGGCGTTCCCGTCGCATCTCAAGAGGAGGCACTCTCAACAGGAAAGGCGAGAGGAACTCCATGGTCGTACCATCATTCCAAGAGTCCCCCAGATGTCTCAGTCCATTCCAGAGGAACCTCTTTGCCCTGCACTGGCTCATCTTTCACGCCGAGGATCGACTCACACCACCGTGGCACGTGGGACAGCCCTGTGGGAAAGCCTCGAGCGAAAGCCTCGAGGGATAACCACAGATCCTTTGATCCACGCTACGGGAAGCGTGACATTGCTGCTACAGCCTGGAAGGAAAGCGCACGTGCATGCCCCCACTCGAGACGAGGCCTGACTCCCCTGGGGAGACTCCAGAAGTACCCAAAGATCCATGTCAGCCCCTGAGAGGAATCCTCGGTTCCGGCCCTGACTCCACACAAGGTTTTTTGCCCCGGTATCGACCGGAGAGGAATCCCGAGAGGCCCCCTAGTAACTCGCATGGGGACTGGCCTCTCCTGAGGCCACCAGGGCGGGTCCCTGAGGTCCCCGTCGTAACTCGAGAACACCTGCCGCAACTCGAGAAAATCCAGGAAGTTCTCCCTTCCAGGCGAGATGAGGCCTATTTCCGATGAGGCGTTTGGAGACGAATGACACCTAAACTCTGGAACTTCGAAAGGGTCTTTCACACCCTTGCTGCAACTCAAGAAGTTCACCGCCATACCGTCTCCACTCGAGAGGAAGCACGATGGTCCCGCCCACATCCAGAGGAGCCCCGTTTCCACCTCGGAGCTCGAGATGAGGGATCCTTTCCCTGCTTTCAACGGGAAAGAATTCCCGGCGTTCCCGTCGCATCTCAAGAGGAGGCACTCTCAACAGGAAAGGCGAGAGGAACTCCATGGTCGTACCACCATTCCAAGAGTCCCCCAGATGTCTCAGTCCATTCCAGAGGAACCTCCTTGCCCTGCACTGGCTCATCTTTCACGCCGAGGATCGACACACACAACGGTGGCACGTGGGACAGCCCTGTGGGAAAGCCTCGAGGGAAAACCACAGATCCTTTGATCCACGCGACGGGAACCGAGACATTGCTGCTACAGCCTGGAAGGAAATCGCACGTGCATGCCCCCACTAGAAACAAGGCCTGACTCCCCTGGGGAGACTCCAGAAGTACCCAAAGATCCATGTCAGCCCCTGAGAGGAATCCTCGTTTCCGGCCCTGACTCCACACAAGTTTTTTGGCCCCGGTATCGACAGGAGAGGAATCCTGAGAGGCCCCCGAGCAACTCGCATGGGGACTGGCCTTTCCTGAGGCCACCAGGGCGGGTCCCTGAGGTCCCCGTCGTAACTCGAGAACACCTGCCGCAACTCGAGAAACTTCAGGAAGTTCTCCCTTCCAGGCGAGATGAGGCCTATTTCCGATGAGGCGTCTGGAGACTAATGACACGGAACCTCTGGAACTTCGAAAGGGTCATTCACACCCTTGCTGCAACTCAAGAAGTTCACCGCCATAACCGTCTCCACTCGAGAGGAAACATGATGGTCCCGCCCACATCCAGAGGAGCCCCGTTTGCCCCTCGTAGCTCGAGATGAGGGATCCTTTCCCTGCTATCAACGGGAAAGTATTTTCGGCGTTCCCGTCGCATCTCAAGAGGAGGCACTCTCAACAGGAAAGACGAGAGGAACTCCATGGTCGTACCACCATTCCAAGAGTCCCCCAGATGTTTCAGTCCATTCCAGAGGAACCTCTTTGCCCTGCACTGGCTCATCTTTCATGCCGAAGATCGACTCACACCACGGTGGCACGTGGGACAGCCCTGTGGGATAGCCTCGAGGGAAAGCATCGAGGGAAAACCACAGATCCTTTGATCCACGCGACGGGAAGCGTGACATTGCTGCTACAGCCTGGAAGGAAAGCGCACGTGCATGCCCCCACTCGAGACGAGGCCTGACTCCCCTGGGGAGACTCCACAAGTACCCAAAGATTCATGTCAGCCCCTGAGAGGAATCCTCGGTTCCGGCCCTGACTCCACACAAGGTTTTTGGCCCCGGTATCGACGGGAGAGGAATCCCGAGAGGCCCCCTAGCAACTCGCAAGGGGACTGGCCTCTCCTGAGGCCACCAGGGCGGGTCCCTGAGGTCCCCATCGTAACTCGAGAACACCTGCCGCAACTCGAGAAAATCCAGGAAGTTCTCCCTTCCAGGCGAGATGAGGCCTATTTCCGATGAGGCGTCTGGAGACTAATGACACGGAACCTCTGGAACTTCGAAAGGGTCATTCACACCCTTGCTGCAACTCAAGAAGTTCACCGCCATAACCGTCTCCACACGAGAGGAAACATGATGGTCCCGCCCACATCCAGAGGAGCCCCGTTTCCCCCTCGTAGCTCGAGATGAGGGATCCATTCCCTGCTTTCAACGGGAAAGAATTCCCGGCGTTCCCGTCGCATCTCAAGAGGAGGCACTCTCAACAGGAAAGGCGAGAGGAACTCCATGGTCGTACCACCATTCCAAGAGTCCCCCAGATGTCTCAGTCCATTCCAGAGGAGCCTCTTTGCCCTGCACTGGCTCATCTTTCACGCCGAGGATCGACTCACACCACGGTGGCACGTGGGACAGCCCTGTGGGAAAGCCTCGAGGGAAAGCCTCGAGGGAAAACCACAGATCCCTTGATCCACGCGACGGGAAGCGTGACATTGCTGCTACAGCCTGGAAGGAAAGCGCACGTGCATGCCCCCACTCGAGACGAGTCCTGACTCCCCTGGGGAGACTCCAGAAGTACCCAAAGATCCATGTCAGCCCCTGAGAGGAATCCTCGGTTCCGGCCCTGACTCCACACAAGGTTTTTGGCCCCGGTATCGACGGGAGAGGAATCCCGAGAGGCACCCTAGCAACTCGCATGGGGACTGGCCGTTCCTGAGGCCACCAGGGCGGGTCCCTGAGGTCCCCGTCGTAAATCGAGAACACCTGCCGCAACTCGAGAAAATCCAGGAAGTTTTCCTTTCCAGGCGAAATGAGGCCTATTTCCGATGAGGCGTCTGGAGACTAATGACACCTAACCTCTGGAACTTCGAAAGGGTCTTTCACACCCTTGCTGCAACTCAAGTAGTTCACCGCCATACCCGTCTCCACTCGAGAGGAAGCACGATCGTCCCACCCACAACCAGAGGAGCCCCGTTTCCCCCTCGAGCTCAAGATGAGGGATCCTTTCCCTGCTTTAAATGGGAAAGAATTCCGGGGTTCCTGTCGCATCTCAAGAGGAGGCACTCTCAACAGGAAAGGCGAGAGGAACTCCATGGTCGTACCACCATTCCAACAGACCCCAGATGTCTCAGTCCATTCCAGAGGAACCTCTTTGCCCTGCACTGGCTCATCTTTCACGCCGAGGATCGACTCACACCACGGTGGCACGTGGGACAGCCCTGTGGGAAAGCGTCGAGGGAAAGCCTCGAGGGAAAACCACAGATCCCTTGATCCACGCGACGGGAAGCGTGACATTGCTGCTACAGCCTGGAAGGAAAGCGCACGTGCATGCCCCCACTCGAGACGAGGCCTGACTCCCCTAGAGAGACTCCTGAAGTACCCAAAGATCCATGTCAGCCCCTGAGAGGAATCCTCGGTTCACGCCCTGAATCCACACAAGGTTTTTGGCCCCGGTATCTACGGGAGAGGAATCCCGAGAGGCCCCCTAGCAACTAGCATGGGGACTGGCCGTTCTTGAGGCCACCAGGGCGGGTCCCTGAGGTCCCCGTCGTAACTCGAGAACACCTGCCGCAACTCGAGAAAATCCAGGAAGTTCTCCCTTCCAGGCGAGATGAGGCCTATTTCCGATGAGGCGTCTGGAGACTAATGACACCTAACCTCTGGAACTTCGAAAGGGTCTTTCACACCCTTGCTGCAACTCAAGAAGTTCACCGCCATACCCGTTTCCACTCGAGAGGAAGCACGATGGTCCCGCCCACATCCAGAGGAGCCCCGTTTCCACCTCGTAGCTCGAGATGAGGGATCGTTTCCCTGCTTTCAATGGGAAAGAATTCCCGGCGTTTCCGTCGCATCTCAAGAGGAGGCACTCTCAGCAGGAAAGGCGAGAGGAGCTCCATGGTCGTACCACCATTCCAAGAGTCCCCCAGATGACTCAGTCCATTCCAGAGGAACCTCTTTGCCCTGTACTGGCTCATCTTTCACGCCGAGGATCGACTCACACCTCGGTGGCACGTGGGACAGCCCTGTGGGAAAGCCTCGAGGGAAAGCCTCGAGGGAAAACCACAGATCCTTTGATCCACGCCACGGGAAGCATGACATTGCTGCTACAGCCTGGAAGGAAAGCGCACGTGCATGCCCCCACTCGAGACGAGGCCTGACTCCCCTGGGGAGACGCCAAAAGTACCCAAAGATCCATGTCAGCCCCTGAGAGGAATCCTCGGTTCCGGCCCTGACTCCACACAAGGTTTTTGGCCCCGTTATCGACGGGAGAGGAATCCCGAGAGGCCCCCTAGCAACTCGCATGGGGACTGGCCTCTCCTGAGGCCACCAGGGCGGGTCCCTGAGGTACCCGTCGTAACTCGAGAACACCTGCCGCAACTCGAGAAAATCCAGGAAGTTCTCCCTTCCAGGCGAGATGAGGCCTATTTCCGATGAGGCGTCTGGAGACTAATGACACCTAACCTCTGGAACTTCGAAAGGGTCTTTCACACCCTTGCTGCAACTCAAGAAGTTCACCGCCATACCCGTCTCCACTCGAGAGGAAGCACGATGGTCCCTCCCACATCCAGAGGAGCCCCGTTTCCCCCTCGTAGCTCGAGATGAGGGATCCTTTCCCTGCTTTCAACGTGAATGAATTCCCGGCGTTCCCGTCGCAACTCAAGAGGAGGCACTCTCAACAGGAAAGGCGCGAGGAACTCCATGGTCGTACCACCATTCCAAGAGTCCCCCAGATGTCTCAGTCCATTCCAGAGGAACCTCTTTGCCCTGCACTGGCTCATCTTTCACGCTGAGGATCGACTCAAACCACGGTGGCACGTGGGACAGCCCTGTGGGAAAGCCTCGAGGGAAAGCCTCGAGGGAAAACCACAGATCCTTTGATCCACTCGACGGGAAGCGTGACATTGCCGTTACAGCCTGGAAGGAAAGCGCACGTGCATGCCCCCACTCGAGACGAGGCCTGACTCCCCTGGGGAGACTCCACAAGTACCCAAAGATCCATGTCAGCCCCTGAGAGGAATCCTCGGTTCCGGCCCTGACTCCACACAAGGTTTTTGGCCCCGGTATCGACGGGAGAGTAATCCCGAGAGGCCCCCTAGCAACTCGCATGGGGACTGGCCTCTCCTGAGGCCACCAGGGCGGGTCCCTGAGGTCCCCGTCGTAACTCGAGAACACCTGCCGCAACTCGAGAAAATCCAGGAAGTTCTCCCTTCCAGGCGAGATGAGGCCTATTTCCGATGAGGCGTCTGGAGACTAATGACACCTAACCTCTGGAACTTCGAAAGGGTCTTTCACACCCTTGCTGCAACTCAAGAAGTTCACCGCCATACCCGTCTATACTCGAGAGGATGCACGATGGGCCCGCCCACATCCAGAGGAGCCCCGTTTCCCCTCATAGCTCGAGATGAGGGATCCTTTCCCTGCTTTCAACGGGAAAGAATTCCCGACGTTCCCGTCGCATCTCAAGAGGAGGCACTCTCAACAGGAAAGGCGAGAGGAACTCCATGGTCGTACCACCATTCCAAGAGTCCCCCAGATGTCTCAGTCCATTCCAGAGGAACCTCTTTGCCCTGCACTGGCTCATCTTTCACGCCGAGGATCGACTCACACCACGGTGGCACGTGGGACAGCCCTGTGGGAAAGCCTCGAGGGAAAGCCTCGAGGGAAAACCACAGATCCTTTGATCCACGCCACGGGAAGCGTGACATTGCTGCTACAGCCTGGAAGGAAAGCGCACGTGCATGCCCCCACTCGAGACGAGGCCTGACTCCCCTGGGGAGACTCCAGAAGTACCCAAAGATCCATGTCAGCCCTTGAGAGGAATCCTCGGTTCCGGCCCTGACTCCACACAATGTTTTTGGCCCCGGTATCGACGGGAGAGGAATCCCGAGAGGCCCCCTAGCACCTCGCATGGGGACTGGCACCTCCTGAGGCGACCAGGGCGGGTCCCTGAGGTCCCCGTCGTAACTCGAGAACACCTGCCACAGCTCGAGAAAATCCAGGAAGTTCTCCCTTCCAGGTGAGATGAGGCCTATTTCCGATGAGGCGTCTGGAGACTAATGACACCTAACCTCTGGAACTTCGAAAGGGTCTTTCACACCCTTGCTGCAACTCAAGAAGTTCACCGCCATACCCGTCTCCACTCGAGAGGAAGCACGATGGTCCCGCCCACATCCAGAGGAGCGCCGTTTCCCCCTCGTAGCTCGAGATGATGGATCCTTTCCCTTCTTTCAACGGGAAAGAATTCCCGGCGTTCCCGTCGCATCTCAAGAGGAGGCACTCTCAACAGGAAAGTCGAGAGGAACTCCATGGTCGTAGCACGATTCCAAGAGTCCCCCAGATGTCTCAGTCCATTCCAGAGGAACCTCTTTGCCCTGCACTGGCTCATCTTTCACGCCGAGGATCGACTCACACCACGGTGGCATGTGGGACAGCCCTGTGGGAAAGCCTCGAGGGAAAGCCTCGAGGGAAAACCACAGATTGTTTGATCCATGCGACGGGAAGCGTGACATTGCTGCTACAGCCTGAAAGGAAAGCGCACGTGCATGCCCCCACTCGAGACGAGGCCTGACTCCCCTGGGGAGACTCCAGAAGTACCCAAAGATCCATGTCAGCCCCTGAGAGGAATCCTCGGTTCCGGCCCTGACTGCACACAAGGCTTTTGGCCACGGTATCGACGGGAGAGGAATCCCGAGAGGCCCCCTAGCACCTCGCATGGGGACTGGCCTCTCCTGAGGCCACCAGGGCGGGTCCCTGAGGTCCCCGTCGTAACTCGAGAACACCTGCCGCAACTCGAGAAAATGCAGGAAGTTCTCCCTTCCAGGCGAGATGAGGCCTATTTCCGATGAGGCGTCTGGAGACTAATGACACCTAACTCTGGAACTTCGAAAGGGTCTTTCACACCTTTGCTGCAACTCAAGAAGTTCACTGCCATACCCGTCTCCACTCGAGAGGAAGCACGATGGTCCCGCCCACATCCAGAGGAGCCCCGTTTCCCCCTCGTAGCTCGAGATGAGGGATCCTTTCCCTGCTTTCAACGGGAAAGAATTCCCGGCGTTCCCGTCGCATCTCAAGAGGAGGCACTCTCAACAGGAAAGGCGAGAGGAACTTCTTGGTCGTACCACCATTCCAAGAGTCCCCCAGATGTCTCAGTCCATTCCAGAGGAACCTCTTTGCCCTACACTGGCTCGTCTTTCACGCCGAGAATCGACTCACACCACGGTGGCACGTGGGACAGCCCTGTGGGAAAGCCTCGAGGGAAAGCCTCGAGGGAAAACCACAGATCCTTTGATCCACGCCACGGGAAGCGTGACATTGCTGCTACAGCCTGGAAGGAGAGCGCACGTGCACGCCCCCACTCGAAACGAGGCCTGACTCCCCTGGGGAGACTCCAGAAGTACCCAAAGATACATGTCAGCCCCTGAGAGGAATCCTCGGTTCCGGCCCTGACTCCACACAAGGTTTTTGGCCCCGGTATCGACGGGAGAGGAATCCCGAGAGGCCCCCTAGCAACTCGCATGGGGACTGGCCTCTCCTGAGGCCACCAGGGCGGGTCCCTGAGGTCCCCGTCGTAACTCGAGAACACCTGCCGCAACTCGAGAAAATCCAGGAAGTTCTCCCTTCCAGGCGAGATGAGGCCTATTTCCGATGAGGCGTCTGGAGACTAATGACACCTAACCTCTGGAACTTCGAAAGGGTCTTTCACACCCTTGCTGCAACTCAAGAAGTTCACCACCATACCCGTCTCCACTCGAGAGGAAGCACGATGGTCCCGACCACATCCAGAGGAGCCCCGTTTCCCCCTCGTAGCTCGAGATGAGGGATCCTTTCCCTGCTTTCAACGGGAAAGAATTCCCTGCGTTCCCGTCGCATCTCAAGAGGAGGCATTCTCAACAGGAAAGGCGAGAGGAACTCCATGGTCGTACCACCATTCCAAGAGTCCCCCAGATGTCTCAGTCCATTCCAGAGGAACCTCTTTGCCCTGCACTGGCTCATCTTTCACGCCGAGGATCGACTCACACCACGGTGGCACGTGGGACAGCCCTGTGGGAAAGCCTCGAGGGAAAGCCTCGAGGGAAAGCCTCGAGGGAAAACCACAGATCCTTTTATCCACGCGACGGGAAGCGTGACATTGCTGCTACAGCCTGGAAGGAAAGCGCACGTGCATGCCCCCACTCGAGACGAGGCCTGACTCCCCTGGGGAGACTCCAGAAGTACCCAAAGATCCATGTCAGCCCCTGAGAGGAATCCTCGGTTCCGGCCCTGACTCCACACAAGGTTTTTGGCCCCGGTATCGACGGGAGAGGAATCCCGAGAGGCCCCTTAGCAACTCGCATGGGGACTGGCCTCTCCTGAGGCCACCAGGGCGGGTCCCTGAGGTCCTCGTCGTAACTCGAGAGCACCTGCCGCAACTCGAGAAAATCCAGGAAGTTCTCCCTTCCAGGCGAGATGAGGCCTATTTCCGATGAGGCGTCTGGAGACTAATGACACCTAACCTCTGGAACTTCGAAAGGGTCTTTCACACCCTTGCTGCAACTCAAGAAGTTCATCGCCATACCCGTCTCCACTCGAGAGGAAGCACGATGGTCCCGCCCACATCCAGAGGAGCCCCGTTTCCCCCTCGTAGCTCGAGATGAGGGATCCTTTCCCTGCTTTAAACGGGGAAGAATTCCCGGCGTTCCCGTCGCATCTCAAGAGGAGGCACTCTCAACAGGAAAGGCGAGAGGAACTCCATGGTCGTACCACCATTCCAAGAGTCCCCCAGATGTCTCAGTCCATTCCAGAGGAACCTCTTTGCCCTGCACTGGCTCATCTTTCACGCCGAGGATCGACTCACACCACGGTGGCACGTGGGACAGCCCTGTGGGAAAGCCTCGAGGGAAAGCCTCGAGGGAAAACCACAGATCCTTTGATCCACGCGACGGGAAGCGTGACATTGCTGCTACAGCCTGGAAGGAAAGCGCACGTGCATGCCCCCACTCGAGACGAGGCCTGACTCCCCTGGGGAGACTCCAGAAGTACCCAAAGATCCATGTCAGCCCCTGAGAGGAATCCTCGGTTCCGGCCCTGACTCCACACAAGGTTTTTGGCCCCGGTATCGACGGGAGAGGAATCCCGAGAGGCCCCCTAGCAACTCGCATGGGGACTGGCCTCTCCTGAGGCCACCAGGGCGGGTCGCTGAGGTCCTCGTCGTAACTCGAGAGCACCTGCCGCAACTCGAGAAAATCCAGGAAGTTCTCCCTTCCAGGCGAGATGAGGCCTATTTCCGATGAGGCGTCTGGAGACTAATGACACCTAACCTCTGGAACTTCGAAAGGGTCTTTCACACCCTTGCTGCGACTCAAGAAGTTCACCGCCATACCCGTCTCCACTCGAGAGGAAGCACGATGGTCCCGCCCACATCCATAGGATCCCCGTTTCCCCCTCGTAGCTCGAGATGAGGGATCCTTTCCCTGCTTTCAACGGGAAAGAATTCCCGGCGTTCCCGTCGCATCTCAAGAGGAGGCACTCTCAACCGGAAAGGCGAGAGGAACTCCATGGTCGTACCACCATTCCAAGAGTCCCCCAGATGTCTCAGTCCATTCCAGAGGAACCTCTTTGCCCTGCACTGGCTCATCTTTCACGCCGAGGATCGACTCACACCACGGTGGCACGTGGGACAGCCCTGTGGGAAAGCCTCGAGGTAAAGCCTCGAGGGAAAACCACAGATCCTTTGATCCACGCCACGGGAAGCGTGACATTGCTGCTAAAGCCTGGAAGGAAAGTGCACGTGCATGCCCCCTCACGAAACGAGGCCTGTCTCCCCTGGCGAGACTCCAGAAGTCTCCAAAGATACATATCAGCCCCTGAGAGGAATCCTCGGTTCCGGCCCTGACTCCACACAAGGTTTTTGGCCCCGCTATCGACGGAAGAGGAATCCCGAGAGGCCCCCTAGCAACTCGCATGGGGACTGGCCTCTCCTGAGGCCACCAGGGCCGGTCCCTGAGGTCCCCGTCGTAACTCGAGAACACCTGCCGCAACTCGAGAAAATCCAGGAAGTTCTCCCTTCCAGGCGAGATGAGGCCTATTTCCGATGAGGCGTCTGGAGACTAATGACACCTAACCTCTGGAACTTCGAAAGGGTCTTTCACACCCTTGCTGCATCTCAAGAAGTTCACCACCATACCCGTATCCACTCGAGAGGAAGCACGATGGTCCCGACCACATCCAGAGGAGCCCCGTTTCTCCCTCGTAGCTCGAGATGAGGGATCCTTTCCCTGCTTTCAACGGGAAAGAATTCCCTGCGTTCCCGTCGCATCTCAAGAGGAGGCATTCTCAACAGGAAAGGCGAGAGGAACTCCATGGTCGTACCACCATTCCAAGAGTCCCCCAGATGTCTCAGTCCATTCCAGAGGAACTTCTTTGCCCTGCACTGGCTCATCTTTCACGCCGAGGATCGACTCACACCACGGTGGCACGTGGGACAGCCCTGTGGGAAAGCCTCGAGGGAAAGCCTCGAGGGAAAACCACAGATCCTTTGATCCACGCCACGGGAATCGTGACATTGCTGCTACACCCTGGAAGGAAAGCGCACGTGCATGCCCCCACTCGAGACGAGGCCTGACTCCCCTGGGGAGACTCCAGAAGTACCCAAAGATCCATGTCAGCCCCTGAGAGGAATCCTCGGTTCCGGCCCTGACTCCACACAAGCTTTTTGGCCCCGGTATCGACGGGAGAGGAATCCCGAGAGGCCCCCTAGCAACTCGCATGGGGACTGGCCTCTCCTGAGGCCACCAGGGCCGGTCCCTGAGTTCCCCGTCGTAACTCGAGAACACCTGCCGCAACTCGAGAAAATCCAGGAAGTTCTCCCTTCCAGGCGAGATGAGGCCTATTTCCGATGAGGCGTCTGGAGACTAATGACACCTAACGTCTGGAACTTCGAAAGGGTCTTTCACACCCTTGCTGCAACTCAAGAAGTTCACCACCATACCCGTCTCCACTCGAGAGGAAGCACGATGGTCCCGACCACATCCAAAGGAGCCCCGTTTCCCCCTCGTAGCTCGAGATGAGGGATCCTTTCCCTGCTTTAAACGGGGAAGAATTCCCGGCGTTCCCGTCGCATCTCAAGAGGAGGCACTCTCAACAGGAAAGGCGAGAGGAACTCCATGGTCGTACCACCATTCCAAGAGTCCCCCAGATGTCTCAGTCCATTCCAGAGGAACCTCTTTGCCCTGCACTGGCTCATCTTTCACGCCGAGGATCGACTCACACCACGGTGGCACGTGGGACAGCCCTGTGGGAAAGCCTCGAGGGAAAGCCTCGAGGGAAAACCACAGATCCTTTGATCCACGCCACGGGAAGCGTGACATTGCTGCTAAAGCCTGGAAGGAAAGTGCACGTGCATGCCCCCTCACGAAACGAGGCCTGTCTCCCCTGACGAGACTCCAGAAGTCTCCAAAGATACATATCAGCCCCTGAGAGGAATCCTCGGTTCCGGCCCTGACACCACACAAGGTTTTTGGCCCCGCTATCGACGGAAGAGGAATCCCGAGAGGCCCCCTAGCAACTCGCATGGGGACTGGCCTCTCCTGAGGCCACCAGGGCCGGTCCCTGAGGTCCCCGTCGTAACTCGAGAACACCTGCCGCAACTCGAGAAAATCCAGGAAGTTCTCCCTTCCAGGCGAGATGAGGCCTATTTCCGATGAGGCGTCTGGAGACTAATGACACCTAACCTCTGGAACTTCGAAAGGGTCTTTCACACCCTTGCTGCAACTCAAGAAGTTCACCACCATACCCGTCTCCACTCGAGAGGAAGCTCGATGGTCCCGACCACATCCAGAGGAGCCCCGTTTCCCCCTCGTAGCTCGAGATGAGGGATCCTTTCCCTGCTTTCAACGGGAAAGAATTCCCTGCGTTCCCGTCGCATCTCAAGAGGAGGCATTCTCAACAGGAAAGGCGAGAGGAACACCATGGTCGTACCACCATTCCAAGAGTCCCCCAGATGTCTCAGTCCATTCCAGAGGAACCTCTTTGCCCTGCACTGGCTCATCTTTCACGCCGAGGATCGACTCACACCACGGTGGCACGTGGGACAGCCCTGTGGGAAAGCCTCGAGGGAAAGCCTCGAGGGAAAACCACAGATCCTTTGATCCACGCCACGGGAAGCGTGACATTGCTGCTACAGCCTGGAAGGAAAGCGCACGTGCATGCCCCCACTCGAGACGAGGCCTGACTCCCCTGGGGAGACTCCAGAAGTACCCAAAGATCCATGTCAGCCCCTGAGAGGAATCCTCGGTTCCGGCCCTGACTCCACACAAGCTTTTTGGCCCGGTATCGACGGGAGAGGAATCCCGAGAGGCCCCCTAGCAACTCGCATGGGGACTGGCCTCTCCTGAGGCCACCAGGGCCGGTCCCTGAGTTCCCCGTCGTAACTCGAGAACACCTGCCGCAACTCGAGAAAATCCAGGAAGTTCTCCCTTCCAGGCGAGATGAGGCCTATTTCCGATGAGGCGTCTGGAGACTAATGACACCTAACCTCTGGAACTTCGAAAGGGTCTTTCACACCCTTGCTGCAACTCAAGAAGTTCACCACCATACCCGTCTCCACTCGAGAGGAAGCACGATGGTCCCGACCACATCCAAAGGAGCCCCGTTTCCCCCTCGTAGCTCGAGATGAGGGATCCTTTCCCTGCTTTAAACGGGGAAGAATTCCCGGCGTTCCCGTCGCATCTCAAGAGGAGGCACTCTCAACAGGAAAGGCGAGAGGAACTCCATGGTCGTACCACCATTCCAAGAGTCCCCCAGATGTCTCAGTCCATTCCAGAGGAACCTCTTTGCCCTGCACTGGCTCATCTTTCACGCCGAGGATCGACTCACACCACGGTGGCACGTGGGACAGCCCTGTGGGAAAGCCTCGAGGGAAAGCCTCGAGGGAAAACCACAGATCCTTTGATCCACGCCACGGGAAGCGTGACATTGCTGCTAAAGCCTGGAAGGAAGGTGCACGTGCATGCCCCCTCACGAAACGAGGCCTGTCTCCCCTGGCGAGACTCCAGAAGTATCCAAAGATACATATCAGCCCCTGAGAGGAATCCTCGGTTCCGGCCCTGACTCCACACAAGGTTTTTGGCCCCGCTATCGACGGAAGAGGAATCCCGAGAGGCCCCCTAGCAACTCGCATGGGGACTGGCCTCTCCTGAGGCCACCAGGGCCGGTCCCTGAGGTCCCCGTCGTAACTCGAGAACACCTGCCGCAACTCGAGAAAATCCAGGAAGTTCTCCCTTCCAGGCGAGATGAGGCCTATTTCCGATGAGGCGTCTGGAGACTAATGACACCTAACCTCTGGAACTTCGAAAGGGTCTTTCACACCCTTGCTGCAACTCAAGAAGTTCACCACCATACCCGTCTCCACTCGAGAGGAAGCACGATGGTCCCGACCACATCCAGAGGAGCCCCGTTTCCCCCTCGTAGCTCGAGATGAGGGATCCTTTCCCTGCTTTCAACGGGAAAGAATTCCCTGCGTTCCCGTCGCATCTCAAGAGGAGGCATTCTCAACAGGAAAGGCGAGAGGAACTCCATGGTCGTACCACCATTCCAAGAGTCCCCCAGATGTCTCAGTCCATTCCAGAGGAACCTCTTTGCCCTGCACTGGCTCATCTTTCACGCCGAGGATCGACTCACACCACGGTGGCACGTGGGACAGCCCTGTGGGAAAGCCTCGAGGGAAAGCCTCGAGGGAAAGCCTCGAGGGAAAACCACAGATCCTTTGATCCACGCGACGGGAAGCGTGACATTGCTGCTACAGCCTGGAAGGAAAGCGCACGTGCATGCCCCCACTCGAGACGAGGCCTGACTCCCCTGGGGAGACTCCAGAAGTACCCAAAGATCCATGTCAGCCCCTGAGAGGAATCCTCGGTTCCGGCCCTGACTCCACACAAGGTTTTTGGCCCCGGTATCGACGGGAGAGGAATCCCGAGAAGCCCCCTAGCAACTCGCATGGGGACTGGCCTCTCCTGAGGCCACCAGGGCGGGTCCCTGAGGTCCCCGTCGTAACGCGAGAACACCTGCCGCAACTCGAGAAAATCCAGGAAGTTCTCCCTTCCAGGCGAGATGAGGCCTATTTCCGATGAGGCCTCTGGAGACTAATGACACCAAACCTCTGGAACTTCGAAAGGGTCTTTCACACCCTTGCTGCAACTCAAGAAGTTCACCGCCATACCCGTCTCCACTCGAGAGGAAGCACGATGGTCCCGCCCACATCCAGAGGAGCCCCGTTTCCCCCTCGTAGCTCGAGATGAGGGATCCTTTCCCTGGTTTCAACGGGAAAGAATTCCCGGCGTTCCAGTCGCATCTCAAGAGGAGGAACTCTCAACAGGAAAGGCGAGAGGAACTCCATGGTCGTACCACCATTCCAAGAGTCCCCCAGATATCTCAGTCCATTCCAGAGGAACCTCTTTGCCCTGCACTGGCTCATCTTTCATGCCGAGGATCGACTCACACCACGGTGGCACGTGGGACAGCCCTGTGGGAAAGCCTCGAGGGAAAGCCTCGAGGGAAAACCACAGATCCTTTGATCCACGCGACGGGAAGCGTGACATTGCTGCTACAGCCTGGAAGGAAAGCGCACGTGCATGCCCCCACTCGAGATGAGGCCTGACTCCACTGGGGAGACTCCAGAAGTACCCAAAGATCCATGTCAGCCCCTGAGAGGAATCGTCGGTTCCGGCCCTGACTCCACACAAGGTTTTTGGCCCCGGTATCGACGGGAGAGGAATCCCGAGAGGCCCCCTAGCAACTCGCATGGGGAATGGCCTCTCCTGAGGCCACCAGGGCGGGTCCCTGATGTCCCCGTCGTAACTCGAGAACACCTGCCGCAACTCGAGAAAATCCAGGAAGTTCTCCCTTCCAGGCGAGATGAGGCTTATTTCCGATGAGGCGTCTGGAGACTAATGACACCTAACCTCTGGAACTTCGAAAGGGTCTTTCACACCCTTGCTGCGACTCAAGAAGTTCACCGCCATACCCGTCTCCACTCGAGAGGAAAAACGATGGTCCCGCCCACATCCAGAAGAGCCCCGTTTCCCCCTCGTAGCTCGAGATGAGGGATCCTTTCCCTGCTTTAAACGGGAAAGAATTCCCGGCGTTCCCGTCGCATCTCAAGAGGAGGCACTCTCAACAGGAAAGGCGAGAGGAACTCCATGGTCGTACCACCATTCCAAGAGTCCCCCAGATGTCTCAGTCCATTCCAGAGGAACCTCTTTGCCCTGCACTGGCTCATCTTTCACGCCGAGGATCGACTCACACCACGGTGGCACGTGGGACAGCCCTGTGGGAAAGCCTCGAGGGAAAGCCTCGAGGGAAAACCACAGATCCTTTGATCCACGCGACGGGAAGCGTGACATTGCTGCTACAGCCTGGAAGGAAAGCGCACGTGCATGCCCCCACTCGAGACGAGGCCTGACTCCCCTGGGGAGACTCCAGAAGTACCCAAAGATCCATGTCAGCCCCTGAGAGGAATCCTCGGTTCCGGCCCTGACTCCACACAAGGTTTTTGGCCCCGGTATCGACGGGAGAGGAATCCCGAGAGGCCCCCTAGCAACTCGCATGGGGACTGGCCTCTCCTGAGGCCACCAGGGCGGGTCGCTGAGGTCCTCGTCGTAACTCGAGAGCACCTGCCGCAACTCGAGAAAATCCAGGAAGTTCTCCCTTCCAGGCGAGATGAGGCCTATTTCCGATGAGGCGTCTGGAGACTAATGTCACCTAACCTCTGGAACTTCGAAAGGGTCTTTCACACCCTTGCTGCAACTCAAGAAGTTCACCGCCATACCCGTCTCCACTCGAGAGGAAGCACGATGGTCCCGCCCACATCCATAGGATCCCCGTTTCCCCCTCGTAGCTCGAGATGAGGGATCCTTTCCCTGCTTTCAACGGGAAAGAATTCCCGGCGTTCCCGTCGCATCTCAAGAGGAGGCACTCTCAACCGGAAAGGCGAGAGGAACTCCATGGTCGTACCACCATTCCAAGAGTCCCCCAGATGTCTCAGTCCATTCCAGAGGAACCTCTTTGCCCTGCACTGGCTCATCTTTCACGCCGAGGATCGACTCACACCACGGTGGCACGTGGGACAGCCCTGTGGGAAAGCATCGAGGGAAAGCCTCGAGGGAAAACCACAGATCCTTTGATCCACGCGACGGGAAGCGTGACATTGCTGCTACAGCCTGGAAGGAAAGCGCACGAGCATGCCCCCACTCGAGACGAGGCCTGACTCCCCTGGGGAGACTCCAGAAGTACCCAAAGATCCATGTCAGCCCCTGAGAGGAATCCTCGGTTCCGGCCCTGACTCCACACAAGCTTTTTGGCCCCGGTATCGACGGGAGAGGAATTCCGAGAGGCCCCCTAGCAACTCGCATGGGGACTGGCCTCTCCTGAGGCCACCAGGGCGGGTCCCTGAGGTCCCCGTCGTAACTCGAGAACACCTGCCGCAACTCGAGAAAATCCAGGAAGTTCTCCCTTCCAGGCGAGATGAGGCCTATTTCCGATGAGGCCTCTGGAGACTAATGACACCAAACCTCTGGAACTTCGAAAGGGTCTTTCACACCCTTGCTGCAACTCAAGAAGTTCACCGCCATACCCGTCTCCACTCGAGAGGAAGCACGATGGTCCCGCCCACATCCAGAGGAGCCCCGTTTCCCCCTCGGAGCTCGAGATGAGGGATCCTTTCCCTGCTTTCAACGGGAAAGAATTCCCGGCGTTCCAGTCGCATCTCAAGAGGAGGCACTCTCAACAGGAAAGGCGAGAGGAACTCCATGGTCGTACCACCATTCCAAGAGTCCCCCAGATGTCTCAGTCCATTCCAGAGGAACCTCTTTGCCCTGCACTGGCTCATCTTTCACGCCGAGGATCGACTCACACCACGGTGGCACGTGGGACAGCCCTGTGGGAAAGCCTCGAGGGAAAGCCTCGAGGGAAAACCACAGATCCTTTGATCCACGCGACGGGAAGCGTGACATTGCTGCTACAGCCTGGAAGGAAAGTGCACGTGCATGCCCCCTCACGAAACGAGGCCTGTCTCCCCTGGCGAGACTCCAGAAGTATCCAAAGATCCATATCAGCCCCTGAGAGGAATCCTCGGTTCCGGCCCTGACTCCACACAAGGTTTTTGGCCCCGGTATCGACGGGAGAGGAATCCCGAGAGGCCCCCTAGCAACTCGCATGGGGACTGGCCTCTCCTGAGGCCACCAGGGCGGGTCCCTGAGGTCCCCGTCGTAACTCGAGAACACCTGCCGCAACTCGAGAAAATCCAGGAAGTTCTCCCTTCCAGGCGAGATGAGGCCTATTTCCGATGAGGCGTCTGGAGACTAATGACACCTAACCTCTGGAACTTCGAAAGGGTCTTTCACACCCTTGCTGCAACTCAAGAAGTTCACCACCATACCCGTCTCCACTCGAGAGGAAGCACGATGGTCCCGACCACATCCAAAGGAGCCCCGTTTCCCCCTCGTAGCTCGAGATGAGGGATCCTTTCCCTGCTTTCAACGGGAAAGAATTCCCTGCGTTCCCGTCGCATCTCAAGAGGAGGCACTCTCAACAGGAAAGGCGAGAGGAACTCCATGGTCGTACCACCATTCCAAGAGTCCCCCAGATGTCTCAGTCCATTCCAGAGGAACCTCTTTGCCCTGCACTGGCTCATCTTTCACGCCGAGGATCGACTCACACCACGGTGGCACGTGGGACAGCCCTGTGGGAAAGCCTCGAGGGAAAGCCTCGAGGGAAAACCACAGATCCTTTGATCCACGCGACGGGAAGCGTGACATTGCTGCTACAGCCTGGAAGGAAAGCGCACGTGCATGCCCCCACTCGAGACGAGGCCTGACTCCACTGGGGAGACTCCAGAAGTACCCAAAGATCCATGTCAGCCCCTGAGAGGAATCCTCGGTTCCGGCCCTGACTCCACACAAGGTTTTTGGCCCCGGTATCGACGGGAGAGGAATCCCGAGAGGCCCCCTAGCAACTCGCATGGGGACTGGCCTCTCCTGAGGCCACCAGGGCGGGTCCCTGAGGTCCCCGTCGTAACTCGAGAACACCTGCCGCAACTCGAGAAAATCCAGGAAGTTCTCCCTTCCAGGCGAGATGAGGCCTATTTCCGATGAGGCCTCTGGAGACTAATGACACCAAACCTCTGGAACTTCGAAAGGGTCTTTCACACCCTTGCTGCAACTCAAGAAGTTCACCGCCATACCCGTCTCCACTCGAGAGGAAGCACGATGGTCCCGCCCACATCCAGAGGAGCCCCGTTTCCCCCTCGTAGCTCGAGATGAGGGATCCTTTCCCTGCTTTCAACGGGAAAGAATTCCCGGCGTTCCCGTCGCATCTCAAGAGGAGGCACTCTCAACAGGAAAGGCGAGAGGAACTCCATGGTCGTACCACCATTCCAAGAGTCCCCCAGATGTCTCAGTCCATTCCAGAGGAACCTCTTTGCCCTGCACTGGCTCATCTTTCACGCCGAGGATCGACTCACTACACGGTGGCACGTGGGACAGCCCTGTGGGAAAGCCTCGAGGGAAAGCCTCGAGGGAAAACCACAGATCCTTTGATCCACGCGACGGGAAGCGTGACATTGCTGCTACAGCCTGGAAGGAAAGCGCACGAGCATGGCCCCACTCGAGACGAGGCCTGACTCCCCTGGGGAGACTACAGAAGTACCCAAAGATCCATGTCAGCCCCTGAGAGGAATCCTCGGTTCCGGCCCTGACTCCACACAAGCTTTTTGGCCCCGGTATCGACGGGAGAGGAATCCCGAGAGACCCCCTAGCAACTCGCATGGGGACTGGCCTCTCCTGAGGCCACCAGGGCGGGTCCCTGAGGTCCCCGTCGTAACTCGAGAACACCTGCCGCAACTCGAGAAAATCCAGGAAGTTCTCCCTTCCAGGCGAGATGAGGCCTATTTCCGATGAGGCCTCTGGAGACTAATGACACCAAACCTCTGGAACTTCGAAAGGGTCTTTCACACCCTTGCTGCAACTCAAGAAGTTCACCGCCATACGCGTCTCCACTCGAGAGGAAGCACGATGGTCCCGCCCACATCCAGAGGAGCCCCGTTTCCCCCTCGGAGCTCGAGATGAGGGATCCTTTCCCTGCTTTCAACGGGAAAGAATTCCCGGCGTTCCCGTCGCATCTCAAGAGGAGGCACTCTCAACAGGAAAGGCGAGAGGAACTCCATGGTCGTACCACCATTCCAAGAGTCCCCCAGATGACTCAGTCCATTCCAGAGGAGCCTCTTTGCCCTGCACTGGCTCATCTTTCACGCCGAGGATCGACTCACACCACGGTGGCACGTGGGACAGCCCTGTGGGAAAGCCTCGAGGGAAAGCCTCGAGGGAAAACCACAGATCCATTGATCCACGCGACGGGAAGCGTGACATTGCTGCTACAGCCTGGAAGGAAAGCGCACGTGCATGCCCCCACTCGAGACGAGGGCTGACTCCCCTGGGGAGACTCCAGAAGTACCCAAAGATCCATGTCAGCCCCTGAGAGGCATCCTCGGTTCCGGCCCTGACTCCACACAAGGTTTTTGCGCCAGTATCGATGGGAGAGGAATCCCGAGAGGCCCCCTAGCAACTCGCATGGGGACTGGCCTCTCCTGAGGCCACCAGGGCGGGTCCCTGAGGTCCCCGGCGTAACTCGAGAACACCTGCCGCAACTCGAGAATATCCAGGAAGTTCTCCCTTCCAGGCGAGATGAGGCCTATTTCCGATGAGGCGTTTGGAGACGAATGACACCTAACCTCTGGAACTTCGAAAGGGTCTTTCACACCCTTGCTGCAACTCAAGAAGTTCAGCGCCATAGCCGTGTCCACTCGAGAGGAAGCACGATCGTCCCGCCCACATCCAGAGGAGCCCCGTTTCCCCCTCGTAGCTCGAGATGAGGGATCCTTTCCCTGGTTTCAACGGGAAAGAATTCCCGGCGTTCCCGTCGCATCTCAAGAGGAGGCACTCTCAACAGGAAAGGCGAGAGGAACTCCATGGTCGTACCACCATTCCAAGAGTCCCCCAGATGTCTCAGTCCATTCCAGAGGAACCTCTTTGCCCTGCACTGGCTGATCTTTCACGCCGAGGATCGACTCACACCACGGTGGCACGTGGGACAGCCCTGTGGGAAAGCCTCGAGGGAAAGCCTCGAGGGAAAACCACAGATCCATTGATCCACGCGACGGGAAGCGTGACATTGCTGCTACAGCCTGGAAGGAAAGTGCACGTGCATGCCCCCTCACGAAACGAGGCCTGTCTCCCCTGGCGAGACTCCAGAAGTATCCAAAGATCCATATCAGCCCCTGAGAGGAATCCTCGGTTCCGGCCCTGACTCCACACAAGGTTTTTGGCCCCGGTATCGACGGGAGAGGAATCCCGAGAGGCCCCCTAGCAACTCGCATGGGGACTGGCCTCTCCTGAGGCCACCAGGGCCGGTCCCTGAGGTCCCCGTCGTAACTCGAGAACACCTGCCGCAACTCGAGAAAATCCAGGAAGTTCTCCCTTCCAGGCGAGATGAGGCCTATTTCCGATGAGGCGTCTGGAGACTAATGACACCTAACCTCTGGAACTTCGAAAGGGTCTTTCACACCCTTGCTGCAACTCAAGAAGTTCACCACCATACCCGTCTCCACTCGAGAGGAAGCACGATGGTCCCGACCACATCCAAAGGAGCCTCGTTTCCCCCTCGTAGCTCGAGATGAGGGATCCTTTCCCTGCTTTCAACGGGAAAGAATTCCCTGCGTTCCCGTCGCATCTCAAGAGGAGGCACTCTCAACAGGAAAGGCGAGAGGAACTCCATGGTCGTACCACCATTCCAAGAGTCCCCCAGATGTCTCAGTCCATTCCAGAGGAACCTCTTTGCCCTGCACTGGCTCATCTTTCACGCCGAGGATCGACTCACACCACGGTGGCACGTGGGACAGCCCTGTGGGAAAGCCTCGAGGGAAAGCCTCGAGGGAAAGCCTCGAGGGAAAACCACAGATCCTTTGATCCACGCGACGGGAAGCGTGACATTGCTGCTACAGCCTGGAAGGAAAGCGCACGTGCATGCCCCCACTCGAGACGAGGCCTGACTCCCCTGGGGAGACTCCAGAAGTACCCAAAGATCCATGTCAGCCCCTGAGAGGAATCCTCGGTTCCGGCCCTGACTCCACACAAGGTTTTTGGCCCCGGTATCGACGGGAGAGGAATCCCGAGAGGCCCCCTAGCAACTCGCATGGGGACTGGCCTCTCCTGAGGCCACCAGGGCGGGTCGCTGAGGTCCTCGTCGTAACTCGAGAGCACCTGCCGCAACTCGAGAAAATCCAGGAAGTTCTCCCTTCCAGGCGAGATGAGGCCTATTTCCGATGAGGCGTCTGGAGACTAATGACACCTAACCTCTGGAACTTCGAAAGGGTCTTTCACACCCTTGCTGCGACTCAAGAAGTTCACCGCCATACCCGTCTCCACTCGAGAGGAAGCACGATGGTCCCGCCCACATCCATAGGATCCCCGTTTCCCCCTCGTAGCTCGAGATGAGGGATCCTTTCCCTGCTTTCAACGGGAAAGAATTCCCGGCGTTCCCGTCGCATCTCAAGAGGAGGCACTCTCAACCGGAAAGGCGAGAGGAACTCCATGGTCGTACCACCATTCCAAGAGTCCCCCAGATGTCTCAGTCCATTCCAGAGGAACCTCTTTGCCCTGCACTTGCTCATCTTTCACGCCGAGGATCGACTCACACCACGGTGGCACGTGGGACAGCCCTGTGGGAAAGCCTCGAGGGAAAGCCTCGAGGGAAAACCACAGATCCTTTGATCCACGCCACGGGAAGCGTGACATTGCTGCTAAAGCCTGGAAGGAAAGTGCACTTGCATGCCCCCTCACGAAACGAGGCCTGTCTCCCCTGGCGAGACTCCAGAAGTATCCAAAGATACATATCAGCCCCTGAGAGGAATCCTCGGTTCCGGCCCTGACTCCACACAAGGTTTTTGGCCCCGCTATCGACGGAAGAGGAATCCCGAGAGGCCCCCTAGCAACTCGCATGGGGACTGGCCTCTCCTGAGGCCACCAGGGCCGGTCCCTGAGGTCCCCGTCGTAACTCGAGAACACCTGCCGCAAATCGAGAAAATCCAGGAAGTTCTCCCTTCCAGGCGAGATGAGGCCTATTTCCGATGAGGCGTCTGGAGACTAATGACACCTAACCTCTGGAACTTCGAAAGGGTCTTTCACACCCTTGCTGCAACTCAAGAAGTTCACCACCATACCCGTCTCCACTCGAGAGGAAGCACGATGGTCCCGACCACATCCTGAGGAGCCCCGTTTCCCCCTCGTAGCTCGAGATGAGGGATCCTTTCCCTGCTTTCAACGGGAAAGAATTCCCTGCGTTCCCGTCGCATCTCAAGAGGAGGCATTCTCAACAGGAAAGGCGAGAGGAACTCCATGGTCGTACCACCATTCCAAGAGTCCCCCAGATGTCTCAGTCCATTCCAGAGGAACCTCTTTGCCCTGCACTGGCTCATCTTTCACGCCGAGGATCGACTCACACCACGGTGGCACGTGGGACAGCCCTGTGGGAAAGCCTCGAGGGAAAGCCTCGAGGGAAAACCACAGATCCTTTGATCCACGCGACGGGAAGCGTGACATTGCTGCTACAGCCTGGAAGGAAAGCGCACGTGCATGCCCCCACTCGAGACGAGGCCTGACTCCCCTGGGGAGACTCCAGAAGTACCCAAAGATCCATGTCAGCCCCTGAGAGGAATCCTCGGTTCCGGCCCTGACTCCACACAAGGTTTTTGGCCCCGGTATCGACGGGAGAGGAATCCCGAGAGGCCCCCTAGCAACTCGCATGGGGACTGGCCTCTCCTGAGGCCACCAGGGCCGGTCCCTGAGTTCCCCGTCGTAACTCGAGAACACCTGCCGCAACTCGAGAAAATCCAGGAAGTTCTCCCTTCCAGGCGAGATGAGGCTTATTTCCGATGAGGCGTATGGAGACTAATGACACCTAACCTCTGGAACTTCGAAAGAGTCTTTCACACCCTTGCTGCAACTCAAGAAGTTCACTGCCATACCCGTCTCCACTCAAGAGGAAGCACGATGGTCCCGCCCACATCCAGAGGAGCCCCGTTTCCCCCTCGTAGCTCGAGATGAGGGATCCTTTCCCTGCTTTCAACGGGAAAGACTTCCCGGCGTTCCCGTCGCATCTCAAGAGGAGGCACTCTCAACAGGAAAGGCGAGAGGAACTCCATGGTCGTACCACCATTCCAAGAGTCCCCCAGATGTCTCAGTCCATTCCAGAGGAACCTCTTTGCCCTGCACTGGCTCATCTTTCACGCCGAGGATCGACTCACACCACGGTGGCACGTGGGACAGCCCTGTGGGAAAGCCTCGAGGGAAAGCCTCGAGGGAAAACCACAGATCCTTTGATCCACGCGACGGGAAGCGTGACATTGCTGCTACAGCCTGGAAGGAAAGCGCACATGCATGCCCCCACTCGAGACGAGGCCTGACTCCCCTGGGGAGACTCCACAAGTACACAAAGATCCATGTCAGCCCCTGAGAGGAATCCTCGGTTCTGGCCCTAACTCCGCACAAGGTTTTTGGCCCCGGTATCGACGGGAGAGGAATCCAGAGAGGCCCCCTAGCAACTCGCATGGGGACTGGCCTCTCCTGAGGCCACCAGGGCGGGTCCCTGAGGTACCCGTCGTAACTCGAGAACACCTGCCGCAACTCGAGAAAATCCAGGAAGTTCTCCCTTGCAGGCGAGATGAGGCCTATTTCCGATGAGGCCTCTGGAGACTAATGACACCTAACCTCTGGAACTTCGAAAGGGTCTTTCACACCCTTGCTGCAACTCAAGAAGTTCACCGCCATACCCGTCTCCACTCGAGGGGAAGCACGATGGTCCCGCCCACATCCAGAGGAGCCCCGTTTCCCCCTCGTAGCTCGAGATGAGGGATCCTTTCCCTGCTTTCAACGGGAAAGAATTCCCGGCGTTCACGTCGCATCTCAAGAGGAGGCACTCTCAACAGGAAAGGCGAGAGGAACTCCATGGTCGTACCACCATTCCAAGAGTCCCCCAGATGTCTCAGTCCATTCCAGAGGAAGCTCTTTGCCCTGCACTGGCTCATCTTTCACGCCGAGGATCGACTCACACCACGGTGGCACGAGGGACAGCCCTGTGGGAAAGCCTCGAGGGAAAGCCTCGAGGGAAAACCACAGATCCTTTGATCCACGCGACGGGAAGCGTGACATTGCTGCTACAGCCTGGAAGTAAAGCGCACGTGCATGTCCCCCCTCGAGACGAGGCTTGACTCCCCTGGGGAGACTCCAGACAGACCCAGAGATCCATGTCAACACCTGAGAGGAATCCTCGGTTCCGGCCCTGACTCCACAGAAGGATTTTAGCCCCGGTATCGATGGGAGAGGAATCCGGAGAGGCCCCCTAGCAACTCTCCAGGGGATTGGCCTTTCCTGAGGCCACCAGGGCGGGTCCCTGAGGTCCCTGTCGTAACTCGAGAACACCTGCCGCAACTCGAGAAAATCCAGGAAGTTCTCCCTTCCAGGCGAGATGAGGCCTATTTCGGATGAGGCCTCTGGAGACTAATGACACCTAACCTCTGGAACTTCGAAAGGGTCTTTCACACCCTTGCTGCAACTAAGGAAGTTCACCGCCATACCCGTCTCCACTCGAGAGGAAGCACGATGGTCCCGCCCACATCCAGAGGAGCTCCGTTTCCACCTCGTAGCTCGAGAGGAGGGATCCTTTCCCTGCTTTCAACGGGAAAGAATTCCCAGCGTTCCCGTCGCATCTCAAGCGGAGGCACTCTCAGCAGGAAAGGCGAGAGGAACTCCATGGTCGTACCACCATTCCAAGAGTCCCCCAGATGTCTCAGTCCATTACAGAGGAACCTCTTTGCCCTGCAGTGGCTCATCTTTCACGCCGAGGATCGACTCACACCACGGTGGCACGTGGGACAGCCCTGGGGGAAGGCCTCGAGGGCAAGGCTCGAGGAAAACCACAGATCCTTTGATCCACGCCACGGGAAGCGTGACATTGCTGCTAAAGCCTGGAAGGAAAGTGCACGTGCATGCCCCCTCACGAAACGAGGCCTGTCTCCCCTGTCGAGACTCCAGAAGTATCCAAAGATCCATATCAGCCCCTGAGAGGAATCCTCGGTTCCGGCCCTGACTCCACACAAGGTTTTTGGCCCCGGTATCGACGGGAGAGGAATCCCGAGAGGCCCCCTAGCAACTCGCATGGGGACTGGCCTCTCCTGAGGCCACCATGGCCGGTCCCTGAGGTCCCCGTCGTAACTCGAGAACACCTGCCGCACCTCGAGAAAATCCAGGAAGTTCTCCCTTCCAGGCGAAATGAGGCCTATTTCCGATGAGGCGTCTGGAGACTAATGACACCTAACCTCTGGAACTTCGAAAGGGTCTTTCACACCCTTGCTGCGACTCAAGAAGTTCACCACCATACCCGAATCCACTCGAGAGGAAGCACGATGGTCCCGACCACATCCAAAGGAGCCCCGTTTCCCCCTCGTAGCTCGAGATGAGGGATCCTTTCCCTGCTTTCAACGGGAAAGAATTCCCTGCGTTCCCGTCGCATCTCAAGAGGAGGCACTCTCAACAGGAAAGGCGAGAGGAACTCCATGGTCGTACCACCATTCCAAGAGTCCCCCAGATGTCTCAGTCCATTCCAGAGGAACCTCTTTGCCCTGCACTGGCTCATCTTTCACGCCGAGGATCGACTCACACCACGGTGGCACGTGGGACAGCCCTGTGGGAAAGCCTCGAGGGAAAGCCTCGAGGGAAAGCCTCGAGGGAAAACCACAGATCCTTTGATCCACGCGACGGGAAGCGTGACATTGCTGCTACAGCCTGGAAGGAAAGCGCACGTGCATGCCCCCACTCGAGACGAGGCCTGACTCCCCTGGGGAGACTCCAGAAGTACCCAAAGATCCATGTCAGCCCCTGAGAGGAATCCTCGGTTCCGGCCCTGACTCCACACAAGGTTTTTGGCCCCGGTATCGACGGGAGAGGAATCCCGAGAGGCCCCCTAGCAACTCGCATGGGGACTGGCCTCTCCTGAGGCCACCAGGGCGGGTCGCTGAGGTCCTCGTCGTAACTCGAGAGCACCTGCCGCAACTCGAGAAAATCCAGGAAGTTCTCCCTTCCAGGCGAGATGAGGCCTATTTCCGATGAGGCGTCTGGAGACTAATGACACCTAACCTCTGGAACTTCGAAAGGGTCTTTCACACCCTTGCTGCGACTCAAGAAGTTCACCGCCATACCCGTCTCCACTCGAGAGGAAGCACGATGGTCCCGCCCACATCCATAGGATCCCCGTTTCCCCCTCGTAGCTCGAGATGAGGGATCCTTTCCCTGCTTTCAACGGGAAAGAATTCCCGGCGTTCCCGTCGCATCTCAAGAGGAGGCACTCTCAACCGGAAAGGCGAGAGGAACTCCATGGTCGTACCACCATTCCAAGAGTCCCCCAGATGTCTCAGTCCATTCCAGAGGAACCTCTTTGCCCTGCACTTGCTCATCTTTCACGCCGAGGATCGACTCACACCACGGTGGCACGTGGGACAGCCCTGTGGGAAAGCCTCGAGGGAAAGCCTCGAGGGAAAACCACAGATCCTTTGATCCACGCCACGGGAAGCGTGACATTGCTGCTAAAGCCTGGAAGGAAAGTGCACTTGCATGCCCCCTCATGAAACGAGGCCTGTCTCCCCTGGCGAGACTCCAGAAGTATCCAAAGATACATATCAGCCCCTGAGAGGAATCCTCGGTTCCGGCCCTGACTCCACACAAGGTTTTTGGCCCCGCTATCGACGGAAGAGGAATCCCGAGAGGCCCCCTAGCAACTCGCATGGGGACTGGCCTCTCCTGAGGCCACCAGGGCCGGTCCCTGAGGTCCCCGTCGTAACTCGAGAACACCTGCCGCAACTCGAGAAAATCCAGGAATTTCTCCCTTCCAGGCGAGATGAGGCCTATTTCCGATGAGGCGTCTGGAGACTAATGACACCTAACCTCTGGAACTTCGAAAGGGTCTTTCACACCCTTGCTGCAACTCAAGAAGTTCACCACCATACCCGTCTCCACTCGAGAGGAAGCACGATGGTCCCGACCACATCCAGAGGAGCCCCGTTTCCCCCTCGTAGCTCGAGATGAGGGATCCTTTCCCTGCTTTCAACGGGAAAGAATTCCCTGCGTTCCCGTCGCATCTCAAGAGGAGGCATTCTCAACAGGAAAGGCGAGAGGAACTCCATGGTCGTACCACCATTCCAAGAGTCCCCCAGATGTCTCAGTCCATTCCAGAGGAACCTCTTTGCCCTGCACTGGCTCATCTTTCACGCCGAGGATCGACTCACACCACGGTGGCACGTGGGACAGCCCTGTGGGAAAGCCTCGAGGGAAAGCCTCGAGGGAAAACCACAGATCCTTTGATCCACGCGACGGGAAGCGTGACATTGCTGCTACAGCCTGGAAGGAAAGCGCACGTGCATGCCCCCACTCGAGACGAGGCCTGACTCCCCTGGGGAGACTCCAGAAGTACCCAAAGATCCATGTCAGCCCCTGAGAGGAATCCTCGGTTCCGGCCCTGACTCCACACAAGGTTTTTGGCCCCGGTATCGACGGGAGAGGAATCCCGAGAGGCCCCCTAGCAACTCGCATGGGGACTGGCCTCTCCTGAGGCCACCAGGGCCGGTCCCTGAGTTCCCCGTCGTAACTCGAGAATACCTGCCGCAACTCGAGAAAATCCAGGAAGTTCTCCCTTCCAGGCGAGATGAGGCCTATTTCCGATGAGGCGTCTGGAGACTAATGACACCTAACCTCTGGAACTTCGAAAGGGTCTTTCACACCCTTGCTGCAACTCAAGAAGTTCACCACCATACCCGTCTCCACTCGAGAGGAAGCACGATGGTCCCGACCACATCCAAAGGAGCCCCGTTTCCCCCTCATAGCTCGAGATGAGGGATCCTTTCCCTGCTTTCAACGGGAAAGAATTCCCGGCGTTCCCGTCGCATCTCAAGAGGAGGCACTCTCAACAGGAAAGGCGAGAGGAACTCCATGGTCGTACCACCATTCCAAGAGTCCCCCAGATGTCTCAGTCCATTCCAGAGGAACCTCTTTGCCCTGCACTGGCTCATCTTTCACGCCGAGGATCGACTCACACCACGGTGGCACGTGGGACAGCCCTGTGGGAAAGCCTCGAGGGAAAGCCTCGAGGGAAAACCACAGATCCTTTGATCCACGCGACGGGAAGCGTGACATTGCTGCTACAGCCTGGAAGGAAAGCGCACGTGCATGCCCCCACTCGAGACGAGGCCTGACTCCACTGGGGAGACTCCAGAAGTACCCAAAGATCCATGTCAGCCCCTGAGAGGAATCCTCGGTTCCGGCCCTGACTCCACACAAGGTTTTTGGCCCCGGTATCGACGGGAGAGGAATCACGAGAGGCCCCCTAGCAACTCGCATGGGGACTGGCCTCTCCTGAGGCCACCAGGGCCGGTCCCTGAGGTCTCCGTCGTAACTCGAGAACACCTGCCGCAACTCGAGAAAATCCAGGAAGTTCTCCCTTCCAGGCGAGATGAGGCCTATTTCCGATGAGGCGTCTGGAGACTAATGACACCTAACCTCTGGAACTTCGAAAGGGTCTTTCACACCCTTGCTGCGACTCAAGAAGTTCACCGCCATACCCGTCTCCACTCGAGAGGAAGCACGATGGTCCCGCCCACATCCAGAAGAGCCCCATTTCCCCCTCGTAGCTCGAGATGAGGGATCCTTTCCCTGCTTTCAACGGGAAAGAATTCCCGGCGTTCCCGTCGCATCTCAAGAGGAGGCACTCTCAACAGGAAAGGCGAGAGGAACTCCATGGTCGTACCACCATTCCAAGAGTCCCCCAGATGTCTCAGTCCATTCCAGAGGAACCTCTTTGCCCTGCACTGGCTCATCTTTCACGCCGAGGATCGACTCACACCACGGTGGCACGTGGGACAGCCCTGTGGGAAAACCTCGAGGGAAAGCCTCGAGGGAAAACCACAGATCCTTTGATCCACGCCACGGGAAGCGTGACATTGCTGCTAGAGCCTGGAAGGAAAGTGCACGTGCATGCCCCCTCACGAAACGAGGCCTGTCTCCCCTGGCGAGACTCCAGAAGTATCCAAAGATCCATATCAGCCCCTGAGAGGAATCCTCGGTTCCGGCCCTGACTCCACACAAGGTTTTTGGCCCCAGTATCGACGGGAGAGGAATCCCGAGAGGCCCCCTAGCAACTCGCATGGGGACTGGCCTCTCCTGAGGCCTCCAGGGCCGGTCCCTTAGGTCCCCGTCGTAACGCGAGAACACCTGCCGCAACTCGAGAAAATCCAGGAAGTTCTCCCTTCCAGGCGAGATGAGGCCTATTTCCGATGAGGCGTCTGGAGACTAATGACACCTAACCTCTGGAACTTCGAAAGGGTCTTTCACACCCTTGCTGCAACTCAAGAAGTTCACCACCATACCCGTCTCCACTCGAGAGGAAGCCCGATGGTCCCGACAACATCCAAAGGAGCCCCGTTTCCCCCTCGTAACTCGAGATGAGGGATCCTTTCCCTGCATTCAACGGGAAAGAATTCCCTGCGTTCCCGTCGCATCTCAAGAGGAGGCACTCTCAACAGGAAAAGCGAGAGGAACTCCATGGTCGTACCACCATTCCAAGAGTCCCCCGGATGTCTCAGTCCATTCCAGAGGAACCTCTTTGCCCTGCACTGGCTCATCTTTCACGCCGAGGATCGACTCACACCACGGTGGCACGTGGGACAGCCCTGTGGGAAAGCCTCGAGGGAAAGCCTCGAGGGAAAACCACAGATCCTTTGATCCACGCGACGGGAAGCGTGACATTGCTGCTACAGCCTGGAAGGAAAGCGCACGTGCATGCCCCTACTCGAGACGAGGCCTGACTCCCCTGGGGAGACTCCAGAAGTACCCAAAGATCCATGTCAGCCCCTGAGAGGAATCCTCGGTTCCGGCCCTGACTCCACACAAGGTTTTTGGCCCCGGTATCGACGGGAGAGGAATCCCGAGAGGCCCCCTAGCAACTCGCATGGGGACTGGCCTCTCCTGAGGCCACCAGGGCGGGTCCCTGAGGTCCCCGTCGTAACTCGAGAACACCTGCCGCAACTCGAGAAAATCCAGGAAGTTCTCCCTTCCAGGCGAGATGAGGCCTATTTCCGATGAGGCCTCTGGAGACTAATGACACCAAACCTCTGGAACTTCGAAAGGGTCTTTCACACCCTTGCTGCAACTCAAGAAGTTCACCGCCATACCCGTCTCCACTCGAGAGGAAGCACGATGGTCCCGCCCACATCCAGAGGAGCCCCGTTTCCCCCTCGGAGCTCGAGATGAGGGATCCTTTCCCTGCTTTCAACGGGAAAGAATTCCCGGCGTTCCCGTCGCATCTCAAGAGGAGGCACTCTCAACAGGAAAGGCGAGAGGAACTCCATGGTCGTACCACCATTCCAAGAGTCCCCCAGATGTCTCAGTCCATTCCAGAGGAACCTCTTTGCCCTGCACTGGCTCATCTTTCACGCCGAGGATCGACTCACACCACGGTGGCACGTGGGACAGCCCTGTGGGAAAGCCTCGAGGGAAAGCCTCGAGGGAAAACCACAGATCCTTTGATCCACGCGACGGGAAGCGTGACATTGCTGCTACAGCCTGGAAGGAAAGTGCACGTGCATGCCCCCTCACGAAACGAGGCCTGTCTCCCCTGGCGAGACTCCAGAAGTATCCAAAGATCCATATCAGCCCCTGAGAGGAATCCTCGGTTCCGGCCCTGACTCCACACAAGGTTTTTGGCCCCGGTATCGACGGGAGAGGAATCCCGAGAGGCCCCCTAGCAACTCGCATGGGGACTGGCCTCTCCTGAGGCCACCAGGGCCGGTCCCTGAGGTCCCCGTCGTAACTCGAGAACACCTGCCGCAACTCGAGAAAATCCAGGAAGTTCTCCCTTCCAGGCGAGATGAGGCCTATTTCCGATGAGGCGTCTGGAGACTAATGACACCTAACCTCTGGAACTTCGAAAGGGTCTTTCACACCCTTGCTGCAACTCAAGAAGTTCACCACCATACCCGTCTCCACTCGAGAGGAAGCACGATGGTCCCGACCACATCCAAAGGAGCCTCGTTTCCCCCTCGTAGCTCGAGATGAGGGATCCTTTCCCTGCTTTCAACGGGAAAGAATTCCCTGCGTTCCCGTCGCATCTCAAGAGGAGGCACTCTCAACAGGAAAGGCGAGAGGAACTCCATGGTCGTACCACCATTCCAAGAGTCCCCCAGATGTCTCAGTCCATTCCAGAGGAACCTCTTTGCCCTGCACTGGCTCATCTTTCACGCCGAGGATCGACTCACACCACGGTGGCACGTGGGACAGCCCTGTGGGAAAGCCTCGAGGGAAAGCCTCGAGGGAAAACCACAGATCCTTTGATCCACGCGACGGGAAGCGTGACATTGCTGCTACAGCCTGGAAGGAAAGCGCACGTGCATGCCCTTACTCGAGACGAGGCCTGACTCCACTGGGGAGACTCCAGAAGTACCCAAAGATCCATGTCAGCCCCTGAGAGGAATCCTCGGTTCCGGCCCTGACTCCACACAAGGTTTTTGGCCCCGGTATCGACGGGAGAGGCATCCCGAGAGGCCCTCTAGCAACTCGCATGGGGACTGGCCTCTCCTGAGGCCACCAGGGCGGGTCCCTGAGGTCCCCGTCGTAACTCGAGAACACCTGCCGCAACTCGAGAAAATCCAGGAAGTTCTCCCTTCCAGGCGAGATGAGGCTTATTTCCGATGAGGCGTCTGGAGACTAATGACACCTAACCTCTGGAACTTCGAAAGGGTCTTTCACACCCTTGCTGCGACTCAAGAAGTTCACCGCCATACCCGTCTCCACTCGAGAGGAAGCACGATGGTCCCGCCCACATCCAGAAGAGCCCCGTTTCCCCCTCGTAGCTCGAGATGAGGGATCCTTTCCCTGCTTTCAACGGGAAAGAATTCCCGGCGTTCCCGTCGCATCTCAAGAGGAGGCACTCTCAACAGGAAAGGCGAGAGGAACTCCATGGTCGTACCACCATTCCAAGAGTCCCCCAGATGTCTCAGTCCATTCCAGAGGAACCTCTTTGCCCTGCACTGGCTCATCTTTCACGCCGAGGATCGACTCACACCACGGTGGCACGTGGGACAGCCCTGTGGGAAAGCCTCGAGGGAAAGCCTCGAGGGAAAACCACAGATCCTTTGATCCACGCGACGGGAAGCGTGACATTGCTGCTACAGCCTGGAAGGAAAGTGCACGTGCATGCCCCCTCACGGAACGAGGCCTGTCTCCCCTGGCGAGACTCCAGAAGTATCCAAAGATCCATATCAGCCCCTGAGAGGAATCCTCGGTTCCGGCCCTGACTCCACACAAGGTTTTTGGCCCCGGTATCGACGGGAGAGGAATCCCGAGAGGGCCCCTAGCAACTCGCATGGGGACTGGCCTCTCCTGAGGCCACCAGGGCCGGTCCCTGAGGTCCCCGTCGTAACTCGAGAACACCTGCCGCAACTCGAGAAAATCCAGGAAGTTCTCCCTTCCAGGCGAGATGAGGCCTATTTCCGATGAGGCGTCTGGAGACTAATGACACCTAACCTCTGGAACTTCGAAAGGGTCTTTCACACCCTTGCTGCAACTCAAGAAGTTCACCACCATACCCGTCTCCACTCGAGAGGAAGCACGATGGTCCCGACAACATCCAGAGGAGCCCCGTTTCCCCCTCGTAGCTCGAGATGAGGGATCCTTTCCCTGCTTTCAACGGGAAAGAATTCCCGGCGTTCCCGTCGCATCTCAAGAGGAGGCACTCTCTACAGGAAAGGCGAGAGGAACTCCATGGTCGTACCACCATTCCAAGAGTCCCCCAGATGTCTCAGTCCATTCCAGAGGAACCTCTTTGCCCTGCACTGGCTCATCTTTCACGCCGAGGATCGACTCACAACACGGTGGTACGTGGGACAGCCCTGTGGGAAAGCCTCGAGGGAAAGCCTCGAGGGAAAACCACAGATCCTTTGATCCACGCGACGGGAAGCGTGACATTGCTGCTACAGCCTGGAAGGAAAGCGCACGAGCATGCCCCCACTCGAGACGAGGCCTGACTCCCCTGGGGAGACTCCAGAAGTACCCAATGATCCATGTCAGCCCCTGAGAGGAATCCTCGGTTCCGGCCCTGACTCCACACAAGCTTTTTGGCCCCGGTATCGACGGGAGAGGAATCCCGAGAGACCCCCTAGCAACTCGCATGGGGACTGGCCTCTCCTGAGGCCACCAGGGCGGGTCCCTGAGGTCCCCGTCGTAACTCGAGAACACCTGCCGCAACTCGAGAAAATCCAGGAAGTTCTCCCTTCCAGTCGAGATGAGGACTATTTCCGTTGAGGCCTCTGGAGACTAATGACACCAAACCTCTGGAACTTCGAAAGGGTCTTTCACACCCTTGCTGCAACTCAAGAAGTTCACCGCCATACCCGTCTCCACTCGAGAGGAAGCACGATGGTCCCGCCCACATCCAGAGGAGCCCCGTTTCCCCCTCGGAGCTCGAGATGAGGGATCCTTTCCCTGCTTTCAACGGGAAAGAATTCCCGGCGTTCCCGTCGCATCTCAAGAGGAGGCACTCTCAACAGGAAAGGCGAGAGGAACTCCATGGTCGTACCACCATTCCAAGAGTCCCCCAGATGTCTCAGTCCATTCCAGAGGAACCTCTTTGCCCTGCACTGGCTCATCTTTCACGCCGAGGATCGACTCACACCACGGTGGCACGTGGGACAGCCCTGTGGGAAAGCCTCGAGGGAAAGCCTCGAGGGAAAACCACAGACCCTTTGATCCACGCGACGGGAAGCGTGACATTGCTGCTACAGCCTGGAAGGAAAGCGCACGTGCATGCCCCCACTCGAGACGAGGCCTGACTCCCCTGGGGAGACTCCAGAAGTACCCAAAGATCCATGTCAGCCCCTGAGAGGCATCCTCGATTCCGGCCCTGACTCCACACAAGGTTTTTGGCCCCGGTATCGACGGGAGAGGAATCCCGAGAGGCCCCCTAGCAACTCGCATGGGGACTGGCCTCTCCTGAGGCCACCAGGGCGGGTCCCTGAGGTCCCTGTCGTAACTCGAGAACACCTGCCGCAACTCGAGAAAATCCAGGAAGTTCTCCCTTCCAGGCGAGATGAGGCCTATTTCCGATGAGGCCTCTGGAGACTAATGACACCTAACCTCTGGAACTTCGAAAGGGTCTTTCACACCCTTGCTGCGACTCAAGAAGTTCACCGCCATACCCGTCTCCACTCGAGAGGAAGCACGATGGTCCCGCCCACATCCCGAGGAGCCCCGTTTCCCCCTCGTAGCTCGAGATGAGGGATCCTTTCCCTGCTTTAAACGGGAAAGAATTCCCGGCGTTCCCGTCGCATCTCAAGAGGAGGCAGTCTCAACAGGAAAGGCGAGAGGAACTCCATGGTCGTACCACCATTCCAAGAGTCCCCCAGATGTCTCAGTCCATTCCAGAGGAACCTCTTTGCCCTGCACTGGCTCATCTTTCACGCCGAGGATCGACTCACACCACGGTGGCACGTGGGACAGCCCTGTGGGAAAGCCTCGAGGGAAAGCCTCGAGGGAAAACCACAGATCCTTTGATCCACGCCACGGGAAGCGTGACATTGCTGCTAAAGCCTGGAAGGAAAGTGCACGTGCATGCCCCCTCACGAAACGAGGCCTGTCTCCCCTGGCGAGACTCCAGAAGTATCCAAAGATCCATATCAGCCCCTGAGAGGAATCCTCGGTTCCGGCCCTGACTCCACAGAAGGTTTTTGGCCCCGGTATCGACGGGAGAGGAATCCCGAGAGGCCCCCTAGCAACTCGCATGGGGACTGGCCTCTCCTGAGGCCACGAGGGCCGGTCCCTGAGGTCCCCGTCGTAACTCGAGAACACCTGCCGCAACTCGAGAAAATCCAGGAAGTTCTCCCTTCCAGGCGAGATGAGGCCTATTTCCGATGAGGCGTCTGGAGACTAATGACACCTAACCTCTGGGACTTCGAAAGGGTCTTTCACACCCTTGCTGCAACTCAAGAAGTTCACCACCATACCCGTCTCCACTCGAGAGGAAGCACGATGGTCCCGACCACATCCAAAGGAGCCCCGTTTCCCCCTCGGAGCTCGAGATGAGGGATCCTTTCCCTGCTTTCAACGGGAAAGAATTCCCGGCGTTCCCGTCGCATCTCAAGAGGAGGCACTCTCAACAGGAAAGGCGAGAGGAACTCCATGGTCGTACCACCATTCCAAGAGTCCCCCAGATGTCTCAGTCCATTCCAGAGGAACCTCTTTGCCCTGCACTGGCTCATCTTTCACGCCGAGGATCGACTCACAACACGGTGGCACGTGGGACAGCCCTGTGGGAAAGCCTCGAGGGAAAGCCTCGAGGGAAAACCACAGATCCTTTGATGCACGCGACGGGAAGCGTGACATTGCTGCTACAGCCTGGAAGGAAAGCGCACGTGCATGCCCCCACTCGAGACGAGGCCTGACTCGCCTGGGGAGACTCCAGAAGTACCCAAAGATCCATGTCAGCCCCTGAGAGGAATCCTCGGTTCCGGCCCTGACTCCACACAAGCTTTTTGGCCCCGGTATCGACGGGAGAGGAATCCCGAGAGGCCCCCTAGCAACTCGCATGGGGACTGGCCTCTCCTGAGGCCACCAGGGCCGGTCCCTGAGGTCCCCGTCGTAACTCGAGAACACCTGCCGCAACTCGAGAAAATCCAGGAAGTTCTCCCTTCCAGGCGAGATGAGGCCTATTTCCGATGAGGCGTCTGGAGACTAATGACACCTAACCTCGGGAACTTCGAAAGGGTCTTTCACACCCTTGCTGCAACTCAAGAAGTTCACCACCATACCCGTCTCCACTCGAGAGGAAGCACGATGGTCCCGACCACATTCAAAGGAGCCCCGTTTCCCCCTCGTAGCTCGAGATGAGGGATCCTTTCCATGCTTTCAACGGGAAAGAATTCCCTGCGTTCCCGTCGCATCTCAAGAGGAGGCACTCTCAACAGGAAAGGCGAGAGGAACTCCATGGTCGTACCACCATTCCAAGAGTCCCCCAGATGTCTCAGTCCATTCCAGAGGAACCTCTTTGCCCTGCACTGGCTCATCTTTCACGCCGAGGATCGACTCACACCACGGTGGCACGTGGGACAGCCCTGTGGGAAAGCCTCGAGGGAAAGCCTCGAGGGAAAACCACAGATCCTTTGATCCACGCGACGGGAAGCGTGACATTGCTGCTACAGCCTGGAAGGAAAGCGCACGTGCATGCCCCCACTCGAGACGAGGCCTGACTCCACTGGGGAGACTCCAGAAGTACCCAAAGATCCATGTCAGCCCCTGAGAGGAATCCTCGGTTCCGGCCCTGACTCCACACAAGGTTTTTGGCCCCGGTATCGAAGGGAGAGGAATCCCGAGAGGCCCCCTAGCAACTCGCATGGGGACTGGCCTCTCCGGAGGCCACCAGGGCGGGTCCCTGAGGTCCCCGTCGTAACTCGAGAACACCTGCCGCAATTCGAGAAAATCCAGGAAGTTCTCCCTTCCAGGCGAGATGAGGCCTATTTCCGATGAGGCCTCTGGAGACTAATGACACCAAATCTCTGGAACTTCGAAAGGGTCTTTCACACCCTTGCTGCAAATCAAGCAGTTCACCGCCATACCCGTCTCCACTCGAGAGGAAGCACGATGGTCCCGCCCACATCCAGAGGAGCCCCGTTTCCCCCTCGTAGCTCGAGATGAGGGATCCTTTCCCTGCTTTCAACGGGAAAGAATTCCCGGCGTTCCCGTCGCATCTCAAGAGGAGACACTCTCAACAGGAAAGGCGAGAGGAACTCCATGGTCGTACCACCATTCCAAGAGTCCCCCAGATGTCTCAGTCCATTCCAGAGGAACCTCTTTGCCCTGCACTGGCTCATCTTTCATGCCGAGGATCGACTCACACCACGGTGGCACGTGGGACAGCCCTGTGGGAAAGCCTCGAGGGAAAACCACAGATCCTTTGATCCACGCCACGGGAAGCGTGACATTGCTGCTACAGCCTGGAAGGAAAGCGCACGTGCATGCCCCCACTCGAGACGAGGCCTGACTCCCCTGGGGAGACTCCAGAAGTACCCAAAAATCCATGTCTGCCCCTGAGAGGAATCCTCGGTTCCGGCCCTGACTGCACACAAGGTTTTTGGCCCCGGTATCGACGGGAGAGGAATCCCCACAGGCCCCTTAGCAACTCGCATGGGGACTGGCCTCTCCTGAGGCCACCAGGGCGGGTCCCTGAGGTCCCCGTCGTAACTCGACAACACCTGCTGCAACTCGAGAAAATCCAGGAAGTTCTCCCTTCCAGGCGAGATGAGGCCTATTTCCGATGAGGCGTCTGGAGACTAATGACACCTAACCTCTGGAACTTTGAAAGGGTCTTTCACACCCTTGCTGCAACTCAAGAAGTTCTCCGCCATACCCGTCTCCACTCGAGAGGAAGCACGATGGTCCCGCCCACATCCAGAGGAGCCCCGTTTTCCCCTCGGTGCTCGAGATGAGGGAACCTTTCCCTGCTTTCAACGGGAAAGAATTCCCGGCGTTCCCATCGCATCTCAAGAGGAGGCACTCTCTACAGGAAAGGCGAGAGGATCTCCATGGTCGTACCACCATTCCAAGAGTCCCCCAGATGTCTCAGTCCATTCCAGAGGAACCTCTTTGCCCTGCACTGGCTCATCTTTCACGCCGAGGATCGACTTACACCACGGTGGCACGTGGGACAGCCCTGTGGGAAAGCCTCGAGGGAAAGCCTCGAGGGAAAACCACAGATCCTTTGATGCACGCGACGGGAAGCGTGACATTGCTGCTACAGCCTGGAAGGAAAGCGCACGTGCATGCCCCCACTCGAGACGAGGCCTGACTCGCCTGGGGAGACTCCAGAAGTACCCAAAGATCCATGTCAGCCCCTGAGAGGAATCCTCGGTTCCGGCCCTGACTCCACACAAGCTTTTTGGCCCCGGTATCGACGGGAGAGGAATCCCGAGAGGCCCCCTAGCAACTCGCATGGGGACTGGCCTCTCCTGAGGCCACCAGGGCCGGTCCCTGAGGTCCCCGTCGTAACTCGAGAACACCTGCCGCAACTCGAGAAAATCCAGGAAGTTCTCCCTTCCAGGCGAGATGAGGCCTATTTCCGATGAGGCGTCTGGAGACTAATGACACCTAACCTCGGGAACTTCGAAAGGGTCTTTCACACCCTTGCTGCAACTCAAGAAGTTCACCGCCATACCCGTCTCCACTCGAGAGGAAGCACGATGGTCCCGACCACATTCAAAGGAGCCCCGTTTCCCCCTCGTAGCTCGAGATGAGGGATCCTTTCCATGCTTTCAACGGGAAAGAATTCCCTGCGTTCCCGTCGCATCTCAAGAGGAGGCACTCTCAACAGGAAAGGCGAGAGGAACTCCATGGTCGTACCACCATTCCAAGAGTCCCCCAGATGTCTCAGTCCATTCCAGAGGAACCTCTTTGCCCTGCACTGGCTCATCTTTCACGCCGAGGATCGACTCACACCACGGTGGCACGTGGGACAGCCCTGTGGGAAAGCCTCGAGGGAAAGCCTCGAGGGAAAACCACAGATCCTTTGATCCACGCGACGGGAAGCGTGACATTGCTGCTACAGCCTGGAAGGAAAGCGCACGTGCATGCCCCCACTCGAGACGAGGCCTGACTCCACTGGGGAGACTCCAGAAGTACCCAAAGATCCATGTCAGCCCCTGAGAGGAATCCTCGGTTCCGGCCCTGACTCCACACAAGGTTTTTGGCCCCGGTATCGAAGGGAGAGGAATCCCGAGAGGCCCCCTAGCAACTCGCATGGGGACTGGCCTCTCCGGAGGCCACCAGGGCGGGTCCCTGAGGTCCCCGTCGTAACTCGAGAACACCTGCCGCAATTCGAGAAAATCCAGGAAGTTCTCCCTTCCAGGCGAGATGAGGCCTATTTCCGATGAGGCCTCTGGAGACTAATGACACCAAATCTCTGGAACTTCGAAAGGGTCTTTCACACCCTTGCTGCAAATCAAGCAGTTCACCGCCATACCCGTCTCCACTCGAGAGGAAGCACGATGGTCCCGCCCACATCCAGAGGAGCCCCGTTTCCCCCTCGTAGCTCGAGATGAGGGATCCTTTCCCTGCTTTCAACGGGAAAGAATTCCCGGCGTTCCCGTCGCATCTCAAGAGGAGACACTCTCAACAGGAAAGGCGAGAGGAACTCCATGGTCGTACCACCATTCCAAGAGTCCCCCAGATGTCTCAGTCCATTCCAGAGGAACCTCTTTGCCCTGCACTGGCTCATCTTTCATGCCGAGGATCGACTCACACCACGGTGGCACGTGGGACAGCCCTGTGGGAAAGCCTCGAGGGAAAACCACAGATCCTTTGATCCACGCCACGGGAAGCGTGACATTGCTGCTACAGCCTGGAAGGAAAGCGCACGTGCATGCCCCCACTCGAGACGAGGCCTGACTCCCCTGGGGAGACTCCAGAAGTACCCAAAAATCCATGTCTGCCCCTGAGAGGAATCCTCGGTTCCGGCCCTGACTGCACACAAGGTTTTTGGCCCCGGTATCGACGGGAGAGGAATCCCCACAGGCCCCTTAGCAACTCGCATGGGGACTGGCCTCTCCTGAGGCCACCAGGGCGGGTCCCTGAGGTCCCCGTCGTAACTCGACAACACCTGCTGCAACTCGAGAAAATCCAGGAAGTTCTCCCTTCCAGGCGAGATGAGGCCTATTTCCGATGAGGCGTCTGGAGACTAATGACACCTAACCTCTGGAACTTTGAAAGGGTCTTTCACACCCTTGCTGCAACTCAAGAAGTTCTCCGCCATACCCGTCTCCACTCGAGAGGAAGCACGATGGTCCCGCCCACATCCAGAGGAGCCCCGTTTTCCCCTCGGTGCTCGAGATGAGGGAACCTTTCCCTGCTTTCAACGGGAAAGAATTCCCGGCGTTCCCATCGCATCTCAAGAGGAGGCACTCTCTACAGGAAAGGCGAGAGGATCTCCATGGTCGTACCACCATTCCAAGAGTCCCCCAGATGTCTCAGTCCATTCCAGAGGAACCTCTTTGCCCTGCACTGGCTCATCTTTCACGCCGAGGATCGACTTACACCACGGTGGCACGTGGGACAGCCCTGTGGGAAAGCCTCGAGGGAAAGCCTCGAGGGAAAACCACAGATCCTTTGATCCACGCGACGGGAAGCGTGACATTGCTACTACAGCCTGGAAGGAAAGCGCACGTGCATGCCCCCACTCGAGACGAGGTCTGACTCCACTGGGGAGACTCCAGAAGTACCCAAAGATCCATGTCTGCCCCTGAGAGGAATCCTCGGTTCCGGCCCTGACTCCACACAAGGTTTTTGGCCCCGGTATCGACGGGAGAGGAATCCCGAGAGGCCCCCTATCAACTCGCATGGGGACTGGCCTCTCCTGAGGCCACCAGGGCGGGTCCCTGAGGTCCCCGTCGTAACTCGAGAACACCTGCCGCAACTCGAGAAAATCCAGGAAGTTCTCCCTTCCAGGCGAGATGAGGCCTATTTCCGATGAGTCCTCTGGAGACTAATGACACCAAACCTCTGGAACTTCGAAAGGGTCTTTCACACCCTTGGTGCAACTCAAGAAGTTCACCGCCATACCCGTCTCCACTCGAGAGGAAGCACGATGGTCCCGCCCACATCAAGAGGAGCCCCGTTTCCCCCTCGTAGCTCGAGATGAGGGATCCTTTCCCTGCTTTCAACGGGAAAGAATTCCCGGCGTTCCCGTCGCATCTCAAGAGGAGGCACTCTCAACAGGAAAGGCGAGAGGAACTCCATGGTCGTATCACCATTCCAAGAGTCCCCCAGATGTCTCAGTCCATTTCAGAGGAACCTCTTTGCCCTGCACTGGCTCATCTTTCCCTCCGAGGATCGACTCACAACACGGTGGCACGTGGGACAGCCCTGTGGGAAAGCCTCGAGGGAAAGCCTCGAGGGAAAACCACAGATCCTTTGATCCACGCGACGGGAAGCGTGACATTGCTGCTACAGCCTGGAAGGAAAGCGCACATGCATTCCCCACTCGAGACGATGCCTGACTCCCCTGGGGAGACTCCAGAAGTACCCAAAGATCCATGTCAGCCCCTGAGAAGAATCCTCGGTTCCGGCCCTGACTCCACACAAGCTTTTTGGCCCCGGTATCGACGGGAGAGGAATCCCGAGAGACCCCCTAGCAAGTCTCATGGGGACTGGCCTCTCCTGAGGCCACCAGGGCGGGTCCCTGAGGTCCCCGTCGTAACTCGAGAACACCTGCCGCAACTCGAGAAAATCCAGGAAGTTCTCCCTTCCAGGCGAGATGAGGCCTATTTCCGATGAGGCCTCTGGAGACTATTGACACCAAACCTCTGGAACTTCGAAAGGGTCTTTCACACCCTTGCTGCAACTCAAGAAGTTCACCGCCATACCCGTCTCCACTCGAGAGGAAGCACGATGGTCCCGCCCACATCCAGAGGAGCCCCGTTTCCCCCTCGTAGCTCGAGATGAGGGATCCTTTCCCTGGTTTCAACGGGAAAGAATTCCCGGCGTTCCCGTCGCATCTCAAGAGGAGACACTCTCAACAGGAAAGGCGAGAGGAACTCCATGGTCGTACCACCATTCCAAGAGTCCCCCAGATGTCTCAGTCCATTCCAGAGGAACCTCTTTGCCCTGCACTGGCTCATCTTTCACGCCGAGGATCGACTCACACCACGGTGGCACGTGGGACAGCCCTGTGGGAAAGCCTCGAGGGAAAGCCTCGAGGGAAAACCACAGATCCTTTGATCCACGCGACGGGAAGCGTGACATTGCTGCTACAGCCTGGAAGGAAAGCGCACGTGCATGCCCCCACTCGAGACGAGGCCTGACTCCCCTGGGGAGACTCCAGAAGTACCCAAAGATCCATGTCAGCCCCTGAGAGGAATCCTCGGTTCCGGCCCTGACTCCACACAAGCTTTTTGGCCCCGGTATCAACGGGAGAGGAATCCCGAGAGGCCCCCTAGCAACTCGCATGGGGACTGGCCTCTCCTGAGGCCACCAGGGCGGGTCCCTGAGGTCCTCGTCGTAACTTAAGAACACCTGCCGCAACTCGAGAAAATCCAGGAAGTTCTCCCTTCCAGGCGAGATGAGGCCTATTTCCGATGAGGCGTCTGGAGACTAATGACACCTAACCTCTGGAACTTTGAAAGGGTCTTTCACACCCTTGCTGCAACTCAAGAAGTTCTCCGCCATACCCGTCTCCACTCGAGAGGAAGCACGATGGTCCCGCCCACATCCAGAGGAGCCCCGTTTTCCCCTCGGTGCTCGAGATGAGGGAACCTTTCCCTGCTTTCAACGGGAAAGAATTCCCGGCGTTCCCATCGCATCTCAAGAGGAGGCACTCTCTACAGGAAAGGCGAGAGGATCTCCATGGTCGTACCACCATTCCAAGAGTCCCCCAGATGTCTCAGTCCATTCCAGAGGAACCTCTTTGCCCTGCACTGGCTCATCTTTCACGCCGAGGATCGACTTACACCACGGTGGCACGTGGGACAGCCCTGTGGGAAAGCCTCGAGGGAAAGCCTCGAGGGAAAACCACAGATCCTTTGATCCACGCGACGGGAAGCGTGACATTGCTACTACAGCCTGGAAGGAAAGCGCACGTGCATGCCCCCACTCGAGACGAGGTCTGACTCCACTGGGGAGACTCCAGAAGTACCCAAAGATCCATGTCAGCCCCTGAGAGGAATCCTCGGTTCCGGCCCTGACTCCACACAAGGTTTTTGGCCCCGGTATCGACGGGAGAGGAATCCCGAGAGGCCCCCTATCAACTCGCATGGGGACTGGCCTCTCCTGAGGCCACCAGGGCGGGTCCCTGAGGTCCCCGTCGTAACTCGAGAACACCTGCCGCAACTCGAGAAAATCCAGGAAGTTCTCCCTTCCAGGCGAGATGAGGCCTATTTCCGATGAGTCCTCTGGAGACTAATGACACCAAACCTCTGGAACTTCGAAAGGGTCTTTCACACCCTTGGTGCAACTCAAGAAGTTCACCGCCATACCCGTCTCCACTCGAGAGGAAGCACGATGGTCCCGCCCACATCAAGAGGAGCCCCGTTTCCCCCTCGTAGCTCGAGATGAGGGATCCTTTCCCTGCTTTCAACGGGAAAGAATTCCCGGCGTTCCCGTCGCATCTCAAGAGGAGGCACTCTCAACAGGAAAGGCGAGAGGAACTCCATGGTCGTACCACCATTCCAAGAGTCCCCCAGATGTCTCAGTCCATTTCAGAGGAACCTCTTTGCCCTGCACTGGCTCATCTTTCCCTCCGAGGATCGACTCACAACACGGTGGCACGTGGGACAGCCCTGTGGGAAAGCCTCGAGGGAAAGCCTCGAGGGAAAACCACAGATCCTTTGATCCACGCGACGGGAAGCGTGACATTGCTGCTACAGCCTGGAAGGAAAGCGCACATGCATTCCCCACTCGAGACGATGCCTGACTCCCCTGGGGAGACTCCAGAAGTACCCAAAGATCCATGTCAGCCCCTGAGAAGAATCCTCGGTTCCGGCCCTGACTCCACACAAGCTTTTTGGCCCCGGTATCGACGGGAGAGGAATCCCGAGAGACCCCCTAGCAAGTCTCATGGGGACTGGCCTCTCCTGAGGCCACCAGGGCGGGTCCCTGAGGTCCCCGTCGTAACTCGAGAACACCTGCCGCAACTCGAGAAAATCCAGGAAGTTCTCCCTTCCAGGCGAGATGAGGCCTATTTCCGATGAGGCCTCTGGAGACTATTGACACCAAACCTCTGGAACTTCGAAAGGGTCTTTCACACCCTTGCTGCAACTCAAGAAGTTCACCGCCATACCCGTCTCCACTCGAGAGGAAGCACGATGGTCCCGCCCACATCCAGAGGAGCCCCGTTTCCCCCTCGTAGCTCGAGATGAGGGATCCTTTCCCTGGTTTCAACGGGAAAGAATTCCCGGCGTTCCCGTCGCATCTCAAGAGGAGACACTCTCAACAGGAAAGGCGAGAGGAACTCCATGGTCGTACCACCATTCCAAGAGTCCCCCAGATGTCTCAGTCCATTCCAGAGGAACCTCTTTGCCCTGCACTGGCTCATCTTTCACGCCGAGGATCGACTCACACCACGGTGGCACGTGGGACAGCCCTGTGGGAAAGCCTCGAGGGAAAGCCTCGAGGGAAAACCACAGATCCTTTGATCCAAGCGACGGGAAGCGTGACATTGCTGCTAAAGCCTGGAAGGAAAGCGCACGCGCATGCCCCCATTCGAGACGAGGCCTGACTCCCCTGGGGAGACTCCAGAAGTACCCAAAGATCCATGTCAGCCCCTGAGAGGAATCCTCGGTTCCGGCCCTGACTCCACACAAGGTTTTTGGCCCCGGTATCGACGGGAGAGGAATCCCGAGAGGCCCCCTAACAACTCGCATGGGGACTGGCCTCTCCTGAGGCCACCAGGGCGGGTCCCTGAGGTCCCCGTCGTAACTCGAGAACACCTGCCGCAAATCGAGAAAATCCAGGAAGTTCTCCCTTCCAGGCGAGATGAGGCCTATTTCCGATGAGGCGTCTGGAGACTAATGACACCTAACCTCTGGAACTTCGAAAGGGTCTTTCACACCCTTGCTGCAACTCAAGAAGTTCACCGCCATACCCGTGTCCACTCAAGAGGAAGCACGATGGTCCCGCCCACATCCAGAGGAGCCCCGTTTCCCCCTCGTAGCTCGAGATGAGGGATCCTTTCCCTGCTTTCAACGGGAAAGAATTCCCGGCGTTCCCGTCGCATCTCAAGAGGAGGCACTCTCAACAGGAAAGGCGAGAGGAACTCCATGGTCGTACCACCATTCCAAGAGTCCCCCAGATGTCTCAGTCCATTCCAGAGGAACCTCTTTGCCCTGCACTGGCTCATTTTTCACGCCGAGAATCGACTCACACCACGGTGTCACGTGGGACAGCCCTGTGGGAAAGCCTCGAGGGAAAGCCTCGAGGGAAAACCGCAGATCCTTTGATCCACGCGACGGGAAGCGTGACATTGCTGCTACAGCCTGGAAGGAAAGTGCACGTGCATGCCCCCACACGAGACGAGGCCTGTCTCCCCTGGCGAGTCTCCAGAAGTACCCAAAGATCCATATCAGTCCCTGAGAGGAATCCTCGGTTCCGGCCCTGACTCCACACAAGGTTGTTGGCCCCGGTATCGACGGGAGAGGAATCCCGAGGGGCCCCCTAGCAACACGCATAGGGTCTGGCCTCTCCTGAGGCCAACAGGGCGGGTCCCTGAGGTCCCCGTCGTAACTCGAGAACACCTGCCGCAACTCGAGAAAATCAAGGAAGTTCTCCCTTCCAGGCGAGATGAGGCCTATTTCCGATGAGGCGTCTGGAGACTAATGACACCTAACCTCTGGAACTTCGAAAGGGTCTTTCACACCCTTGCTGCAACTCAAGAAGTTCACCGCCATACCCGTCTCCACTCGAGAGAAAGCACGATGGTCCCGCCCACATCCAGAGGAGCCCCGTTTCCCCCTCGTAGCTCGAGATGAGGGATCCTTTCCCTGCTTTCAACGGCAAAAAATTCCCGGCGTTCCCGTCGCATCTCAAGAGGAGGCACTCTCAACAGGAAAGGCGAGAGGAACTCCATGGTCGTACCACCATTCCAAGAGTCCCCCAGATGTCTCAGTCCATTCCAGAGGAACCTCTTTGCCCTGCACTGGCTCATCTTTCACGCCGAGGATCGACTCACACCACGGTGGCACGTGGGACAGCCCTGTGGGAAAGCCTCGAGGGAAAACCACAGATCCTTTGATCCACGCGACGGGAAGTGTGACATTGCTGCTACACCTTGGAAGGAAAGCGAAAGTGCATGCCCCCACTCGAGACGAGGCCTGACTCCCCTGGGGAGACTCCAGAAGTACCCAAAGATCCATGTCAGCCCCTGAGAGGAATCCTCGGTTCCGGCCCTGACGCCACACAAGGTTTTTGGCCCCGGTATCGACGGGAGAGGAATCCCGAGAGGCCCCCTAGCAACTCGCATAGGGACTGGCCTCTCCTGAGGCCACCAGGGCGGGTCCCTGAGGTCCCCGTCGTAACTCGAGAACACCTGCCGCAACTCGAGAAAATCCAGGAAGTTCTCCCTTCCAGGCGAGATGAGGCCTATTTCCGATGAGGCGTCTGGAGACTAATGACACCTAACCTCTGGAACTTCGAAAGGGTCTTTCACAGCCTTGCTGCAACTCAAGAAGTTCACCATCATACCCGTCTCCACTAGAGAGGAAGCACGATGGTCCCGCCCACATCCAGAGGAGCCCCGTTTCCCCCTCGTAGCTCGAGATGAGGGATCCTTTCCCTGCTTTCAACGGGAAAGAATTCCCGGCGTTCCCGTCGCATCTCAAGAGGAGGCACTCTCAACAGGAAAGGCGAGAGGAACTCCATGGTCGTACCACCATTCCAAGAGTCCCCCAGATGTCTCAGTCCATTCCAGAGGAACCTCTTTGCCCTGCACTGGCTCATCTTTCACGCCGAGGATCGACTCACACCACGGTGGCACGTGGGACAGCCCTGTGGGAAAGCCTCGAGGGAAAGCCTCGAGGGAAAACCACAGATCCTTTGATCCACGCGACGGGAAGCGTGACATTGCTGCTACAGCCTGGAAGGAAAGCGCACGTGCATGCCCCCACTCGAGACGAGGCCTGACTCCCCTGGGGAGACTCCAGAAGTACCCAAAGATCCATGTCAGCCCCTGAGAGGAATCCTCGGTTCCGGCCCTGACTCCACACAAGGTTTTTGGCCCCGGTATCAACGGGAGAGGAATCCCGAGAGGCCCCCTAGCAACTCGCCTAGGGACTGGCCTCTCCTGCGGCCACCAGGGCGGGTCCCTGAGGTCCCCGTCGTAACTCGAGAACACCTGCCGCAACTCGAGAAAATCCAGGAAGTTCTCCCTTCCAGGCGAGATGAGGCCTATTTCCGATGAGGCCTCTGGAGACTAATGACACCTAACCTCTGGAACTTCGAAAGGGTCTTTCACACCCTTGCTGCAACTCAAGAAGTTCACTGCCATACCCGTCTCCACTAGAGAGGAAGCACGATGGTCCCGCCCACATCCAGAGGAGCCCCGTTTCCCCCTCGTAGCTCGAGATGAGGGATCCTTTCCCTGCTTTCAACGGGAAAGAATTCCCGGCGTTCCCGTCGCATCTCAAGAGGAGGCACTCTCAACAGGAAAGGCGAGAGGAACTCCATGGTCGTACCACCATTCCAAGAGTCCCCCAGATGTCTCAGTCCATTCCAGAGGAAACTCTTTGCCCTGCACTGGCTCATCTTTCACGCCGAGGATCGACTCACACCACGGTGGCACGTGGGACAGCCCTGTGGGAAAGCCTCGAGGGAAAGCCTCGAGGGAAAACCACAGATCCTTTGATCCACGTGACGGGAAGCGTGACATTGCTGCTACAGCCTGGAAGGAAAGCGCACGTGCATGCCCCCACTCGAGACGAGGCCTGACTCCCCTGGGGAGACTCCACAAGTACCCAAAGATCCATGTCAGCCCCTGAGAGGAATCCTCGGTTCCGGCCCTGACTCCACTCAAGGTTTTTGGCCCCGGTATCGACGGGAGAGGAATCCCGAGAGGCCCCCTAGCAAGTCGCATGGGGACTGGCCTCTCCTGAGGCCACCAGGGCGGGTCCCTGAGGTCCCCGTCGTAACTCGAGAACACCTGCCGCAAATCGAGAAAATCCAGGAAGTTCTCCCTTCCAGGCGAGATGAGGCCTATTTCCGATGAGGCGTCTGGAGACTAATGACACCTAACCTCTGGAACTTTGAAAGGGTCTTTCACACACTTGCTGCAACTCAAGAAGTTCTCCGCCATACCCGTCTCCACTCGAGAGGAAGCACGATGGTCCCGCCCACATCCAGAGGAGCCCCGTTTTCCCCTCGGTGCTCGAGATGAGGGATCCTTTCCCTGCTTTCAACGGGAAAGAATTCCCGGCGTTCCCGTCGCATCTCAATAGGAGGCACTCTCAACAGGAAAGGCGAGAGGATCTCCATGGTCGTACCACCATTCCAAGAGTCCCCCAGATGTCTCAGTCCATTCCAGAGGAACCTCTTTGCCCTTCACTGGCTCATCTTTCACGCCGAGGATCGACTCACACCACGGTGGCACGTGAGACAGCCCTGTGGGAAAGCCTCGAGGGAAAGACTCGAGGGAAAACCACAGATCCTTTGATCCACGCCACGGGAAGCGTGACATTGCTGCTACAGCCTGGAAGGAAAGCGCACGTGCATGCCCCCACTCGAGACGAGGCCTGACTCCCCTGGGGAGACTCCAGAAGTACCCAAAGATCCATGTCAGCCCCTGAGAGGAATCCTCGGTTCCGGCCCTGACTCCACACAAGGTTTTTGGCCCCGGTATCGACGGGAGAGGAATCCCGAGAGGCCCCCTAACAACTCGCATGGGGACTGGCCTCTCCTGAGGCCACCAGGGCGGGTCCCTGAGGTCCCCGTCGTAACTCGAGAACACCTGCCGCAAATCGAGAAAATCCAGGAAGTTCTCCCTTCCAGGCGAGATGAGGCCTATTTCCGATGAGGCGTCTGGAGACTAATGACACCTAACCTCTGGAACTTCGAAAGGGTCTTTCACACCCTTGCTGCAACTCAAGAAGTTCACCGCCATACCCGTGTCCACTCAAGAGGAAGCACGATGGTCCCGCCCACATCCAGAGGAGCCCCGTTTCCCCCTCGTAGCTCGAGATGAGGGATCCTTTCCCTGCTTTCAACGGGAAAGAATTCCCGGCGTTCCCGTCGCATCTCAAGAGGAGGCACTCTCAACAGGAAAGGCGAGAGGAACTCCATGGTCGTACCACCATTCCAAGAGTCCCCCAGATGTCTCAGTCCATTCCAGAGGAACCTCTTTGCCCTGCACTGGCTCATTTTTCACGCCGAGAATCGACTCACACCACAGTGTCACGTGGGACAGCCCTGTGGGAAAGCCTCGAGGGAAAGCCTCGAGGGAAAACCGCAGATCCTTTGATCCACGCGACGGGAAGCGTGACATTGCTGCTACAGCCTGGAAGGAAAGTGCACGTGCATGCCCCCACACGAGACGAGGCCTGTCTCCCCTGGCGAGTCTACAGAAGTACCCAAAGATCCATATCAGTCCCTGAGAGGAATCCTCGGTTCCGGCCCTGACTCCACACAAGGTTTTTGGCCCCGGTATCGACGGGAGAGGAATCCCGAGGGGCCCCCTAGCAACACGCATAGGGTCTGGCCTCTCCTGAGGCCAACAGGGCGGGTCCCTGAGGTCCCCGTCGTAACTCGAGAACACCTGCCGCAACTCGAGAAAATCAAGGAAGTTCTCCCTTCCAGGCGAGATGAGGCCTATTTCCGATGAGGCGTCTGGAGACTAATGACACCTAACCTCTGGAACTTCGAAAGGGTCTTTCACACCCTTGCTGCAACTCAAGAAGTTCACCGCCATACCCGTCTCCACTCGAGAGAAAGCACGATGGTCCCGCCCACATCCAGAGGAGCCCCGTTTCCCCCTCGTAGCTCGAGATGAGGGATCCTTTCCCTGCTTTCAACGGCAAAAAATTCCCGGCGTTCCCGTCGCATCTCAAGAGGAGGCACTCTCAACAGGAAAGGCGAGAGGAACTCCATGGTCGTACCACCATTCCAAGAGTCCCCCAGATGTCTCAGTCCATTCCAGAGGAACCTCTTTGCCCTGCACTGGCTCATCTTTCACGCCGAGGATCGACTCACACCACGGTGGCACGTGGGACAGCCCTGTGGGAAAGCCTCGAGGGAAAACCACAGATCCTTTGATCCACGCGACGGGAAGTGTGACATTGCTGCTACACCTTGGAAGGAAAGCGCACGTGCATGCCCCCACTCGAGACGAGGCCTGACTCCCCTGGGGAGACTCCAGAAGTACCCAAAGATCCATGTCAGCCACTGAGAGGAATCCTCGGTTCCGGCCCTGACGCCACACAAGGTTTTTGGCCCCGGTATCGACGGGAGAGGAATCCCGAGAGGCCCCCTAGCAACTCGCATAGGGACTGGCCTCTCCTGAGGCCACCAGGGCGGGTCCCTGAGGTCCCCGTCGTAACTCGAGAACACCTGCCGCAACTGGAGAAAATCCAGGAAGTTCTCCCTTCCAGGCGAGATGAGGCCTATTTCCGATGAGGCGTCTGGAGACTAATGACACCTAACCTCTGGAACTTCGAAAGGGTCTTTCACAGCCTTGCTGCAACTCAAGAAGTTCACCATCATACCCGTCTCCACTAGAGAGGAAGCACGATGGTCCCGCCCACATCCAGAGGAGCCCCGTTTCCCCCTCGTAGCTCGAGATGAGGGATCCTTTCCCTGCTTTCAACGGGAAAGAATTCCCGGCGTTCCCGTCGCATCTCAAGAGGAGGCACTCTCAACAGGAAAGGCGAGAGGAACTCCATGGTCGTACCACCATTCCAAGAGTCCCCCAGATGTCTCAGTCCATTCCAGAGGAACCTCTTTGCCCTGCACTGGCTCATCTTTCACGCCGAGGATCGACTCACACCACGGTGGCACGTGGGACAGCCCTGTGGGAAAGCCTCGAGGGAAAACCACAGATCCTTTGATCCACGCGACGGGAAGCGTGACATTGCTGCTACAGCCTGGAAGGAAAGCGCACGTGCATGCCCCCACTCGAGACGAGGCCTGACTCCCCTGGGGAGACTCCAGAAGTACCCAAAGATCCATGTCAGCCCCTGAGAGGAATCCTCGGTTCCGGCCCTGACTCCACACAAGGTTTTTGGCCCCGGTATCAACGGGAGAGGAATCCCGAGAGGCCCCCTAGCAACTCGCCTAGGGACTGGCCTCTCCTGAGGCCACCAGGGCGGGTCCCTGAGGTCCCCGTCGTAACTCGAGAACACCTGCCGCAACTCGAGAAAATCCAGGAAGTTCTCCCTTCCAGGCGAGATGAGGCCTATTTCCGATGAGGCCTCTGGAGACTAATGACACCTAACCTCTGGAACTTCGAAAGGGTCTTTCACACCCTTGTTGCAACTCAAGAAGTTCACCGCCATACCCGTCTCCACTAGAGAGGAAGCACGATGGTCCCGCCCACATCCAGAGGAGCCCCGTTTCCCCCTCGTAGCTCGAGATGAGTGATCCTTTCCCTCCTTTCAACGGGAAAGAATTCCCGGCGTTCCCGTCGCATCTCAAGAGGAGGCACTCTCAACAGGAAAGGCGAGAGGAACTCCATGGTCGTACCACCATTCCAAGAGTCCCCCAGATGTCTCAGTCCATTCCAGAGGAAGCTCTTTGCCCTGCACTGGCTCATCTTTCACGCCGAGGATCGACTCACACCACGGTGGCACGTGGGACAGCCCTGTGGGAAAGCCTCGAGGGAAAACCACACATCATTTGATCCACGCGACGGGAAGCGTGACATTGCTGCTACAGCCTGGAAGGAAAGTGCACGTGCATGCCCCCACTCGAGACGAGGCCTGACTCCCCTGGGGAGACTCCAGAAGTACCCAAAGATCCATGTCAGCCCCTGAGAGGAATCCTCGGTTCCGGCCCTGACTCCACTCAAGGTTTTTGGCCCCGGTATCGACGGGAGAGGAATCCCGAGAGGCCCCCTAGCAACTCGCATAGGGACTGGCTTCTCCTGAGGCCACCAGGGCGGGTCCCTGAGGTCCCCGTCGTAACTCGAGAACACCTGCCGCAACTCGAGAAAATCCAGGAAGTTCTCCCTTCCAGGCGAGATGAGGCCTATTTCCGATGAGGCGTCTGGAGACTAATGACACCTAACCTCTGGAACTTCGAAAGGGTCTTTCACAGCCTTGCTGCAACTCAAGAAGTTCACCACCATACCCGTCTCCACTAGAGAGGAAGCACGATGGTCCCGCCCACATCCAGAGGAGCCCCGTTTCCCCCTCGTAGCTCGAGATGAGGGATCCTTTCCCTGCTTTCAACGGGAAAGAATTCCCGGCGTTCCCGTCGCATCTCAAGAGGAGGCACTCTCAACAGGAAAGGCGAGAGGAACTCCATGGTCGTACCACCATTCCAAGAGTCCCCCAGATGTCTCAGTCCATTCCAGAGGAACCTCTTTGCCCTGCACTGGCTCATCTTTCACGCCGAGGATCGACTCACACCACAGTGGCACGTGGGACAGCCCTGTGGGAAAGCCTCGAGGGAAAGCCTCGAGGGAAAACCACAGATCCTTTGATCCACGCGACGGGAAGCGTGACATTGCTGCTACAGCCTGAAAGGAAAGCGCACGTGCATGCCCCCACTCGAGACGAGGCCTGACTCCCCTGGGGAGACTCCAGAAGTACCCAAAGATCCATGTCAGCCCCTGAGAGGAATCCTCGGTTCCGGCCCTGACTCCACACAAGCTTTTTGGCCCCAGTATCGACGGGAGAGGAATCCCGAGAGGCCCCCTAGCAACTCGCATGGGGACTGGCCTCTCCTGAGGCCACCAGGGCGGGTTCCTGAGGTCCCCGTCGAAACTCGAGAACACCTGCCGCAACTCGAGAAAATCCAGGAAGTTCTCCCTTCCAGGCGAGATGAGGCCTATTTCCGATGAGACGTCTGGAGTCTAATGACACCTAACCTCTGGAACTTCGAAAGGGTCTTTCACACCCTTGCTGCAACTCAAGAAGTTCACCGCCATACCCGTCTCCACTCGAGAGGAAGCACGATGGTCCCGCCCACATCCAGAGGAGCCCCGTTTCCCCCTCGTAGCTCGAGATGAGGGATCCTTTCCCTGCTTTCAACGGGAAAGAATTCCCGGCGTTCCCGTCGCATCTCAAGAGGAGGCACTCTCAACAGGAAAGGCGAGAGGAACTCCATGGTCGTACCACCATTCCAAGAGTCCCCCAGATGTCTCAGTCCATTCCAGAGGAACCTCTTTGCCCTGCACTGGCTCATCTTTCACGCCGAGGATCGACTCACACCACGGTGGCACGTGGGACAGCCCTGTGGGAAAGCCTCGAGGGAAAACCACAGATCCTTTGATCCACGCGACGGGAAGTGTGCCATTGCTGCTACACCTTGGAAGGAAAGCGCACGTGCATGCCCCCACTCGAGACGAGGCCTGACTCCCCTGGGGAGACTCCAGAAGTACCCAAAGATCCATGTCAGCCCCTGAGAGGAATCCTCGGTTCCGGCCCTGACGCCACACAAGGTTTTTGGCCCCGGTATCGACGGGAGAGGAATCCCGAGAGGCCCCCTAGCAACTCGCATAGGGACTGGCCTCTCCTGAGGCCACCAGGGCGGGTCCCTGAGGTCCCCGTCGTAACTCGAGAACACCTGCCGCAACTGGAGAAAATCCAGGAAGTTCTCCCTTCCAGGCGAGATGAGGCCTATTTCCGATGAGGCGTCTGGAGACTAATGACACCTAACCTCTGGAACTTCGAAAGGGTCTTTCACAGCCTTGCTGCAACTCAAGAAGTTCACCATCATACCCGTCTCCACTAGAGAGGAAGCACGATGGTCCCGCCCACATCCAGAGGAGCCCCGTTTCCCCCTCGTAGCTCGAGATGAGGGATCCTTTCCCTGCTTTCAACGGGAAAGAATTCCCGGCGTTCCAGTCGCATCTCAAGAGGAGGCACTCTCAACAGGAAAGGCGAGAGGAACTCCATGGTCGTACCACCATTCCAAGAGTCCCCCAGATGTCTCAGTCCATTCCAGAGGAACCTCTTTGCCCTGCACTGGCTCATCTTTCACGCCGAGGATCGACTCACACCACGGTGGCACGTGGGACAGCCCTGTGGGAAAGCCTCGAGGGAAAGCCTCGAGGGAAAACCACAGATCCTTTGATCCACGCGACGGGAAGCGTGACATTGCTGCTACAGCCTGGAAGGAAAGCGCACGTGCATGCCCCCACTCGAGACGAGGCCTGACTCCCCTGGGGAGACTCCAGAAGTACCCAAAGATCCATGTCAGCCCCTGAGAGGAATCCTCGGTTCCGGCCCTGACTCCACACAAGGTTTTTGGCCCCGGTATCAACGGGAGAGGAATCCCGAGAGGCCCCCTAGCAACTCGCCTAGGGACTGGCCTCTCCTGAGGCCACCAGGGCGGGTCCCTGAGGTCCCCGTCGTAACTCGAGGACACCTGCCGCAACTCGAGAAAATCCAGGAAGTTCTCCCTTCCAGGCGAGATGAGGCCTATTTCCGATGAGGCCTCTGGAGACTAATGACACCTAACCTCTGGAACTTCGAAAGGGTCTTTCACACCCTTGCTGCAACTCAAGAAGTTCACCGCCATACCCGTCTCCACTAGAGAGGAAGCACGATGGTCCCGCCCACATCCAGAGGAGCCCCGTTTCCCCCTCGTAGCTCGAGATGAGGGATCCTTTCCCTGCTTTCAACGGGAAAGAATTCCCGGCGTTCCCGTCGCATCTCAAGAGGAGGCACTCTCAACAGGAAAGGCGAGAGGAACTCCATGGTCGTACCACCATTCCAAGAGTCCCCCAGATGTCTCAGTCCATTCCAGAGGAAGCTCTTTGCCCTGCACTGGCTCATCTTTCACGCCGAGGATCGACTCACACCACGGTGGCACGTGGGACAGCCCTGTGGGAAAGCCTCGAGGGAAAACCACACATCATTTGATCCACGCGACGGGAAGCGTGACATTGCTGCTACAGCCTGGAAGGAAAGTGCACGTGCATGCCCCCACTCGAGACGAGGCCTGACTCCCCTGGGGAGACTCCAGAAGTACCCAAAGATCCATGTCAGCCCCTGAGAGGAATCCTCGGTTCCGGCCCTGACTCCACTCAAGGTTTTTGGCCCCGGTATCGACGGGAGAGGAATCCCGAGAGGCCCCCTAGCAACTCGCATAGGGACTGGCTTCTCCTGAGGCCACCAGGGCGGGTCCCTGAGGTCCCCGTCGTAACTCGAGAACACCTGCCGCAACTCGAGAAAATCCAGGAAGTTCTCCCTTCCAGGCGAGATGAGGCCTATTTCCGATGAGGCGTCTGGAGACTAATGACACCTAACCTCTGGAACTTCGAAAGGGTCTTTCACAGCCTTGCTGCAACTCAAGAAGTTCACCACCATACCCGTCTCCACTAGAGAGGAAGCACGATGGTCCCGCCCACATCCAGAGGAGCCCCGTTTCCCCCTCGTAGCTCGAGATGAGGGATCCTTTCCCTGCTTTCAACGGGAAAGAATTCCCGGCGTTCCCGTCGCATCTCAAGAGGAGGCACTCTCAACAGGAAAGGCGAGAGGAACTCCATGGTCGTACCACCATTCCAAGAGTCCCCCAGATGTCTCAGTCCATTCCAGAGGAACCTCTTTGCCCTGCACTGGCTCATCTTTCACGCCGAGGATCGACTCACACCACAGTGGCACGTGGGACAGCCCTGTGGGAAAGCCTCGAGGGAAAGCCTCGAGGGAAAACCACAGATCCTTTGATCCACGCGACGGGAAGCGTGACATTGCTGCTACAGCCTGAAAGGAAAGCGCACGTGCATGCCCCCACTCGAGACGAGGCCTGACTCCCCTGGGGAGACTCCAGAAGTACCCAAAGATCCATGTCAGCCCCTGAGAGGAATCCTCGGTTCCGGCCCTGACTCCACACAAGCTTTTTGGCCCCGGTATCGACGGGAGAGGAATCCCGAGAGGCCCCCTAGCAACTCGCATGGGGACTGGCCTCTCCTGAGGCCACCAGGGCGGGTTCCTGAGGTCCCCGTCGAAACTCGAGAACACCTGCCGCAACTCGAGAAAATCCAGGAAGTTCTCCCTTCCAGGCGAGATGAGGCCTATTTCCGATGAGACGTCTGGAGTCTAATGACACCTAACCTCTGGAACTTCGAAAGGGTCTTTCACACCCTTGCTGCAACTCAAGAAGTTCACCGCCATACCCGTCTCCACTCGAGAGGAAGCACGATGGTCCCGCCCACATCCAGAGGAGCCCCGTTTCCCCCTCGTAGCTCGAGATGAGGGATCCTTTCCCTGCTTTCAACGGGAAAGAATTCCCGGCGTTCCCGTCGCATCTCAAGAGGAGGCACTCTCAACAGGAAAGGCGAGAGGAACTCCATGGTCGTACCACCATTCCAAGAGTCCCCCAGATGTCTCAGTCCATTCCAGAGGAACCTCTTTGCCCTGCACTGGCTCATCTTTCACGCCGAGGATCGACTCACACCACGGTGGCACGTGGGACAGCCCTGTGGGAAAGCCTCGAGGGAAAACCACAGATCCTTTGATCCACGCGACGGGAAGTGTGACATTGCTGCTACACCTTGGAAGGAAAGCGCACGTGCATGCCCCCACTCGAGACGAGGCCTGACTCCCCTGGGGAGACTCCAGAAGTACCCAAAGATCCATGTCAGCCCCTGAGAGGAATCCTCGGTTCCGGCCCTGACGCCACACAAGGTTTTTGGCCCCGGTATCGACGGGAGAGGAATCCCGAGAGGCCCCCTAGCAACTCGCATAGGGACTGGCCTCTCCTGAGGCCACCAGGGCGGGTCCCTGAGGTCCCCGTCGTAACTCGAGAACACCTGCCGCAACTGGAGAAAATCCAGGAAGTTCTCCCTTCCAGGCGAGATGAGGCCTATTTCCGATGAGGCGTCTGGAGACTAATGACACCTAACCTCTGGAACTTCGAAAGGGTCTTTCACAGCCTTGCTGCAACTCAAGAAGTTCACCATCATACCCGTCTCCACTAGAGAGGAAGCACGATGGTCCCGCCCACATCCAGAGGAGCCCCGTTTCCCCCTCGTAGCTCGAGATGAGGGATCCTTTCCCTGCTTTCAACGGGAAAGAATTCCCGGCGTTCCCGTCGCATCTCAAGAGGAGGCACTCTCAACAGGAAAGGCGAGAGGAACTCCATGGTCGTACCACCATTCCAAGAGTCCCCCAGATGTCTCAGTCCATTCCAGAGGAACCTCTTTGCCCTGCACTGGCTCATCTTTCACGCCGAGGATCGACTCACACCACGGTGGCACGTGGGACAGCCCTGTGGGAAAGCCTCGAGGGAAAGCCTCGAGGGAAAACCACAGATCCTTTGATCCACGCGACGGGAAGCGTGACATTGCTGCTACAGCCTGGAAGGAAAGCGCACGTGCATGCCCCCACTCGAGACGAGGCCTGACTCCCCTGGGGAGACTCCAGAAGTACCCAAAGATCCATGTCAGCCCCTGAGAGGAATCCTCGGTTCCGGCCCTGACTCCACACAAGGTTTTTGGCCCCGGTATCAACGGGAGAGGAATCCCGAGAGGCCCCCTAGCAACTCGCCTAGGGACTGGCCTCTCCTGAGGCCACCAGGGCGGGTCCCTGAGGTCCCCGTCGTAACTCGAGAACACCTGCCGCAACTCGAGAAAATCCAGGAAGTTCTCCCTTCCAGGCGAGATGAGGCCTATTTCCGATGAGGCCTCTGGAGACTAATGACACCTAACCTCTGGAACTTCGAAAGGGTCTTTCACACCCTTGCTGCAACTCAAGAAGTTCACCGCCATACCCGTCTCCACTAGAGAGGAAGCACGATGGTCCCGCCCACATCCAGAGGAGCCCCGTTTCCCCCTCGTAGCTCGAGATGAGGGATCCTTTCCCTGGTTTCAACGGGAAAGAATTCCCGGCGTTCCCGTCGCATCTCAAGAGGAGGCACTCTCAACAGGAAAGGCGAGAGGAACTCCATGGTCGTACCACCATTCCAAGAGTCCCCCAGATGTCTCAGTCCATTCCAGAGGAAGCTCTTTGCCCTGCACTGGCTCATCTTTCACGCCGAGGATCGACTCACACCACGGTGGCACGTGGGACAGCCCTGTGGGAAAGCCTCGAGGGAAAACCACACATCATTTGATCCACGCGACGGGAAGCGTGACATTGCTGCTACAGCCTGGAAGGAAAGTGCACGTGCATGCCCCCACTCGAGACGAGGCCTGACTCCCCTGGGGAGACTCCAGAAGTACCCAAAGATCCATGTCAGCCCCTGAGAGGAATCCTCGGTTCCGGCCCTGACTCCACTCAAGGTTTTTGGCCCCGGTATCGACGGGAGAGGAATCCCGAGAGGCCCCCTAGCAACTCGCATAGGGACTGGCTTCTCCTGAGGCCACCAGGGCGGGTCCCTGAGGTCCCCGTCGTAACTCGAGAACACCTGCCGCAACTCGAGAAAATCCAGGAAGTTCTCCCTTCCAGGCGAGATGAGGCCTATTTCCGATGAGGCGTCTGGAGACTAATGACACCTAACCTCTGGAACTTCGAAAGGGTCTTTCACAGCCTTGCTGCAACTCAAGAAGTTCACCACCATACCCGTCTCCACTAGAGAGGAAGCACGATGGTCCCGCCCACATCCAGAGGAGCCCCGTTTCCCCCTCGTAGCTCGAGATGAGGGATCCTTTCCCTGCTTTCAACGGGAAAGAATTCCCGGCGTTCCCGTCGCATCTCAAGAGGAGGCACTCTCAACAGGAAAGGCGAGAGGAACTCCATGGTCGTACCACCATTCCAAGAGTCCCCCAGATGTCTCAGTCCATTCCAGAGGAACCTCTTTGCCCTGCACTGGCTCATCTTTCACGCCGAGGATCGACTCACACCACAGTGGCACGTGGGACAGCCCTGTGGGAAAGCCTCGAGGGAAAGCCTCGAGGGAAAACCACAGATCCTTTGATCCACGCGACGGGAAGCGTGACATTGCTGCTACAGCCTGAAAGGAAAGCGCACGTGCATGCCCCCACTCGAGACGAGGCCTGACTCCCCTGGGGAGACTCCAGAAGTACCCAAAGATCCATGTCAGCCCCTGAGAGGAATCCTCGGTTCCGGCCCTGACTCCACACAAGCTTTTTGGCCCCGGTATCGACGGGAGAGGAATCCCGAGAGGCCCCCTAGCAACTCGCATGGGGACTGGCCTCTCCTGAGGCCACCAGGGCGGGTTCCTGAGGTCCCCGTCGAAACTCGAGAACACCTGCCGCAACTCGAGAAAATCCAGGAAGTTCTCCCTTCCAGGCGAGATGAGGCCTATTTCCGATGAGACGTCTGGAGTCTAATGACACCTAACCTCTGGAACTTCGAAAGGGTCTTTCACACCCTTGCTGCAACTCAAGAAGTTCACCGCCATACCCGTCTCCACTCGAGAGGAAGCACGATGGTCCCGCCCACATCCAGAGGAGCCCCGTTTCCCCCTCGTAGCTCGAGATGAGGGATCCTTTCCCTGCTTTCAACGGGAAAGAATTCCCGGCGTTCCCGTCGCATCTCAAGAGGAGGCACTCTCAACAGGAAAGGCGAGAGGAACTCCATGGTCGTACCACAATTCCAAGAGTCCCCCAGATGTCTCAGTCCATTCCATAGGAACCTCTTTGCCCTGCACTGGCTCATCTTTCACGCCGAGGATCGACTCACACCACGGTGGCACGTGGGACAGCCCTGTGGGAAAGCCTCGAGGGAAAGCCTCGAGGGAAAACCACAGATCCTTTGATCCAAGCGACGGGAAGCGTGACATTGCTGCTAAAGCCTGGAAGGAAAGCGCACGCGCATGCCCCCACTCGAGACGAGGCCTGACTCCCCTGGGGAGACTCCAGAAGTACCCAAAGATCCATGTCAGCCCCTGAGAGGAATCCTCGGTTCCAGCCCTGACTCCACACAAGGTTTTTGGCCCCGGTATCAACGGGAGAGGAATCCCGAGAGGGCCCCTAACAACTCGCATGGGGACTGGCCTCTCCTGAGGCCACGAGGGCGGGTCCCTGAAGTCCCCGTCGTAACTCGAGAACACCTGCCGCAAATCGAGAAAATCCAGGAAGTTCTCCCTTCCAGGCGAGATGAGGCCTATTTCCGATGAGGCGTCTGGAGACTAATGACACCTAACCTCTGGAACTTCGAAAGGGTCTTTCACACCCTTGCTGCAATTCAAGAAGTTCACCGCCATACCCGTGTCCACTCAAGAGGAAGCACGATGGTCCCGCCCACATCCAGAGGAGCCCCGTTTCCCCCTCGTAGCTCGAGATGAGGGATCCTTTCCCTGCTTTCAACGGGAAAGAATTCCCGGCGTTCCCGTCGCATCTCAAGAGGAGGCACTCTCAACAGGAAAGGCGAGAGGAACTCCATGGTCGTACCACCATTCCAAGAGTCCCCCAGATGTCTCAGTCCTTTCCAGAGGAACCTCTTTGCCCTGCACTGGCTCATCTTTCACGCCGAGGATCGACTCACACCTCGGTGGCACGTGGGACAGCCCTGTGGGAAAGCCTCGAGGGAAAACCACAGATCCTTTGATCCACGCGACGGGAAGCGTGACATTGCTGCTACAGCCTGGAAGGAAAGCGCACGTGCATGCCCCCACTCGAGACGAGGTCTGACTCCACTGGGGAGACTCCAGAAGTACCCAAAGATCCATGTCAGCCCCTGAGAGGAATCCTCAGTTCCGGCCCTGACTCCACACAAGGTTTTTGGCCCCGGTATCGACGGGAGAGGAATCCCGAGAGGCCCCCTAGCAACTCGCATGGGGACTGGCCTCTCCTGAGGCCACCAGGGCGGGTCCCTGAGGTCCCCGTCGTAACTCGAGAACACCTGCCGCAACTCGAGAAAATCCAGGAAGTTCTCCCTTCCAGGCGAGATGAGGCCTATTTCCGATGAGGCCTCTGGAGACTAATGACACCTAACCTCTGGAACTTCGAAAGGGTCTTTCACACCCTTGCTGCAACTCAAGAAGTTCACCGCCATACCCGTCTCCACTCGAGAGGAAGCACGATGGTCCCGCCCACATCCAGAGGAGCCCCGTTTCCCCCTCGTAGCGCGAGATGAGGGATCCTTTCCCTGATTTCAACGGGAAAGTATTCCCGGCATTCCCGTCGCATCTCAAGAGGAGGCACTCTCAACAGGAAAGGCGAGAGGAACTCCATGGTCGTACCACCATTCCAAGAGTCCCCCAGATGTCTCAGTCCATTCCAGAGGAACCTCTTTGCCCTGCACTGGCTCATCTTTCACGCCGAGGATGGACTCACAACACGGTGGCACGTGGGACAGCCCTGTGGGAAAGCCTCGAGGGAAAGCCTCGAGGGAAAATCACAGATCCTTTGATCCACGCGACGGGAAGCGTGACATTGCTGCTACAGCCTTGAAGGAAAGCGAACGTGCATGCCCCCACTCGAGACGAGGCCTGACTCCCCTGGGGAGACTACAGAAGTACCCAAAGATCCATGTCAGCCCCTGAGAGGAATCCTCAGTTCCGGCCCTGACTCCACACAAGCTTTTTGGCCCCGGTATCGACGGGAGAGGAATCCCGAGAGGCCCCCTAGCAACTCGCATGGGGACTGGCCTCTCCTGAGGCCAACAGGGCGGGTCCCTGAGGTCCCCGTCGTAACTCGAGAACACCTGCCGCAACTCGAGAAAATCCAGGAAGTTCTCCCTTCCAGGCGAGATGAGGCCTATTTCCGATGAGGCCTCTGGAGACTAATGACACCTAACCTCTGGAACTTCGAAAGGGTCTTTCACACCCTTGCTGCAACTCAAGAAGTTCACCGCCATACCCGTCTCCACTCGAGAGGAAGCACGATGGTCCCGCCCACATCCAGAGGAGCCCCGTTTCCCCATCGTAGCTCGAGATGAGGGATCCTTTCCCTGATTTCAACAGCAAAAAATTCCCGGCGTTCCCGTCGCATCTCAAGAGGAGGCACTCTCAACAGGAAAGGCGAGAGGAACTCCATGGTCGTACCACCATTCCAAGAGTCCCCCAGATGTCTCAGTCCATTCCAGAGGAACCTCTTTGCCCTGCACTGGCTCATCTTTCACGCCGAGGATCGACTCACACCACGGTGGCACGTGGGACAGACCTGTGGGAAAGCCTCGAGGGAAAGCCTCGAGGGAAAACCACAGATCCTTTGATCCAAGCGACGGGAAGCGTGACATTGCTGCTAAAGCCTGGAAGGAAAGCGCACGCGCATGCCCCCACTCGAGACGAGGCCTGACTCCCCTGGGGAGACTCCAGAAGTACCCAAAGATCCATGTCAGCCCCTGAGAGGAATCCTCGGTTCCGACCCTGACTCCACACAAGGTTTTTGGCCCCGGTATCGACGGGAGAGGAATCCCGAGAGGCCCCCTAACAACTCGCATGGGGACTGGCCTCTCCTGAGGCCACCAGGGCGGGTCCCTGAGGGCCCCGTCGTAACTCGAGAACACCTGCCGCAAATCGAGAAAATCCAGGAAGTTCTCCCTTCCAGGCGAGATGAGGCCTATTTCCGATCCGGCGTCTGGAGACTAATGACACCTAACCTCTGGAACTTCGCAAGGGTCTTTCACACCCTTGCTGCAACTCAAGAAGTTCACCGCCATACCCGTCTCCACTAGAGAGGAAGCACGATGGTCCCGCCCACATCCAGAGGAGCCCCGTTTCCCCCTCGTAGCTCGAGATGAGGGATCCTTTCCCTGCTTTCAACGGGAAAGAATTCCCGGCGTTCCCGTCGCATCTCAAGAGGAGGCACTCTCAACAGGAAAGGCGAGAGGAACTCCATGGTCGTACCACCATTCCAAGAGTCCCCCAGATGTCTCAGTCCATTCCAGAGGAACCTCTTTGCCCTGCACTGGCTCATCTTTCACGCCGAGAATCGACTCACACCACGGTGTCACGTGGGACAGCCCTGTGGGAAAGCCTCGAGGGAAAGCCTCGAGCGAAAACCGCAGATCCTTTGATCCACGCGACGGGAAGCGTGACATTGTTGCTACAGCCTGGAAGGAAAGTGCACGTGCATGCCCCCACACGAGACGAGGCCTGTCTCCCCTGGCGAGACTCCAGAAGTACCCAAAGATCCATATCAGTCCCTGAGAGGAATCCTCGGTCCCGGCCCTTACTCCACACAAGGTTTTTGGCCCCGGTATCGACGGGAGAGGAATCCCGAGGGGCCCCCTAGCAACACGCATAGGGACTGGCCTCTCCTGAGGCCAACAGGGCGGGTCCCTGAGGTCCCCGTCGTAACTCGAGAACACCTGCCGCAACTCGAGAAAATCAAGGAAGTTCTCCCTTCCAGGCGAGATGAGGCCTATTTCCGATGAGGCGTCTGGAGACTAATGACACCTAACCTCTGGAACTTCGAAAGGGTCTTTCACACCCTTGCTGCAACTCAAGAAGTTCACCGCCATACCCGTCTCCACTCGAGAGAAAGCACGATGGTCCCGCCCACATCCAGAGGAGCCCCGTTTCCCCCTCGTAGCTCGAGATGAGGGATCCTTTCCCTGCTTTCAACGGCAAAAAATTCCCGGCGTTCCCATCGCATCTCAAGAGGAGGCACTCTCAACAGGAAAGGCGAGAGGAACTCCATGGTCGTACCACCATTCCAAGAGTCCCCCAGATGTCTCAGTCCATTCCAGAGGAAGCTCTTTGCCCTGCACTGGCTCATCTTTCACGCCGAGGATCGACTCACACCACGGTGGCACGTGGGACAGCCCTGTGGGAAAGCCTCGAGGGAAAACCACACATCATTTGATCCACGCGACGGGAAGCGTGACATTGCTGCTACAGCCTGGAAGGAAAGTGCACGTGCATGCCCCCACTCGAGACGAGGCCTGACTCCCCTGGGGAGACTCCAGAAGTACCCAAAGATCCATGTCAGCCCCTGAGAGGAATCCTCGGTTCCGGCCCTGACTCCACACAAGGTTTTTGGCCCCGGTATCGACGGGAGAGGAATCCCGAGAGGCCCCCTAGCAACTCGCATGGGGACTGGCCTCTCTTGAGGCCACCAGGGCGGGTCCCTGAGGTCCCCGTCGTAACTCGAGAACACCTGCCGCAACTCGAGAAAATCCAGGAAGTTCTCCCTTCCAGGCGAGATGAGGCCTATTTCCGATGAGGCCTCTGGAGACTAATGACACCTAACCTCTGGAACTTCGAAAGGGTCTTTCACACCCTTGCTGCAACTCAAGAAGTTCACCGCCATACCCGTCTCCACTCGAGAGGAAGCACGATGGTCCCGCCCACATCCAGAGGAGCCCCGTTTCCCCCTCGTAGCTCGAGATGAGGGATCCTTTCCCTGCTTTCAACGGCAAAAAATTCCCGGCGTTCCCGTCGCATCTCAAGAGGAGGCACTCTCAACAGGAAAGGCGAGAGGAACTCCATGGTCGTACCACCATTCCAAGAGTCCCCCAGATGTCTCAGTCCATTCCAGAGGAACCTCTTTGCCCTGCACTGGCTCATCTTTCACGCCGAGGATCGACTCACACCACAGTGGCACGTGGGACAGCCCTGTGGGAAAGACTCGAGGGAAAGCCTCGAGTGAAAATCACAGATCCTTTGATCCACGTGACGGGAAGCGTGACATTGCTGCTACAGCCTGGAAGGAAAGCGCACGTGCATGCCCCCACTCGAGACGAGGCCTGACTCCCCTGGGGAGACTCCAGAAGTACCCAAAGATCCATGTCAGCCCCTGAGAGGAATCCTCGGTTCCGGCCCTGACTCCACTCAAGGTTTTTGGCCCCGGTATCGACGGGAGAGGAATCCCGAGAGGCCCCCTAGCAACTCGCATGGGGACTGGCCTCTCCTGAGGCCACCAGGGCGGGTCCCTGAGTTCCCCGTCGTAACTTAAGAACACCTGCCGCAACTCGAGAAAATCCAGGAAGTTCTCCCTTCCAGGCGAGATGAGGCCTATTTCCGATGAGGCGTCTGGAGACTAATGACACCTAACCTCTGGAACTTTGAAAGGGTCTTTCACACCCTTGCTGCAACTCAAGAAGTTCTCCGCCATACCCGTCTCCACTCGAGAGGAAGCACGATGGTCCCGCCCACATCCAGAGGAGCCCCGTTTTCCCCTCGGTGCTCGAGATGAGGGATCCTTTCCCTGGTTTCAACGGGAAAGAATTCCCGGCGTTCCCGTCGCATCTCAAGAGGAGGCACTCTCAACAGGAAAGGCGAGAGGAACTCCATGGTCGTACCACCATTCCAAGAGTCCCCCAGATGTCTCAGTCCATTCCAGAGGAACCTCTTTGCCCTGCACTGGCTCATCTTTCACGCCGAGGATCGACTCACAACACGGTGGCACGTGGGACAGCCCTGTGGGAAAGCCTCGAGGGAAAGCCTCGAGGGAAAACCACAGATCCTTTGATCCACGCGACGGGAAGCGTGACATTGCTGCTACAGCCTGGAAGGAAAGCGCACGTGCATGCCCCCACTCGAGACGAGGCCTGACTCCCCTGGGGAGACTCCAGAAGTACCCAAAGATCCATGTCAGCACCTGAGAGGAATCCTCGGTTCCGGCCCTGACTCCACACAAGGTTTTTGGCCCCGGTTTCGACGGGAGAGGAATCCCGAGAGGCCCCCTAGCAACTCGCATGGGGACTGGCCTCTCCTGAGGCCACCAGGGCGGGTCCCTGAGGTCCCCGTCGTAACTCGAGAACACCTGCCGCAACTCGAGAAAATCCAGGAAGTTCTCCCTTCCAGGCGAGATGAGGCCTATTTCCGATGAGGCGTCTGGAGACTAATGACACCTAACCTCTGGAACTTCGAAAGGGTCTTTCACACCCTTGCGGCAACTCAAGAAGTTCACCGCCATACCCGTCTCCACTCGAGAGAAAGCACGATGGTCCCGCCCACATCCAGAGGAGCCCCGTTTCCCCCTCGTAGCTCGAGATGAGGGATCCTTTCCCTGCTTTCAACGGCAAAAAATTCCCGGCGTTCCCATCGCATCTCAAGAGGAGGCACTCTCAACAGGAAAGGCGAGAGGAACTCCATGGTCGTACCACCATTCCAAGAGTCCCCCAGATGTCTCAGTCCATTCCAGAGGAAGCTCTTTGCCCTGCACTGGCTCATCTTTCACGCCGAGGATCGACTCACACCACGGTGGCACGTGGGACAGCCCTGTGGGAAAGCCTCGAGGGAAAACCACAGATCCTTTGATCCACGCGACGGGAAGCGTGACATTGCTGCTACAGCCTGGAAGGAAAGTGCACGTGCATGCCCCCACTCGAGACGAGGCCTGACTCCCCTGGGGAGACTCCAGAAGTACCCAAAGATCCATGTCAGCCCCTGAGAGGAATCCTCGGTTCCGGCCCTGACTCCACACAAGGTTTTTGGCCCCGGTATCGACGGGAGAGGAATCCCGAGAGGCCCCCTAGCAACTCGCATGGGGACTGGCCTCTCTTGAGGCCACCAGGGCGGGTCCCTGAGGTCCCCGTCGTAACTCGAGAACACCTGCCGCAACTCGAGAAAATCCAGGAAGTTCTCCCTTCCAGGCGAGATGAGGCCTATTTCCGATGAGGCCTCTGGAGACTAATGACACCTAACCTCTGGAACTTCGAAAGGGTCTTTCACACCCTTGCTGCAACTCAAGAAGTTCACCGCCATACCCGTCTCCACTCGAGAGGAAGCACGATGGTCCCGCCCACATCCAGAGGAGCCCCGTTTCCCCCTCGTAGCTCGAGATGAGGGATCCTTTCCCTGCTTTCAACGGCAAAAAATTCCCGGCGTTCCCGTCGCATCTCAAGAGGAGGCACTCTCAACAGGAAAGGCGAGAGGAACTCCATGGTCGTACCACCATTCCAAGAGTCCCCCAGATGTCTCAGTCCATTCCAGAGGAACCTCTTTGCCCTGCACTGGCTCATCTTTCACGCCGAGGATCGACTCACACCACAGTGGCACGTGGGACAGCCCTGTGGGAAAGACTCGAGGGAAAGCCTCGAGTGAAAATCACAGATCCTTTGATCCACGTGACGGGAAGCGTGACATTGCTGCTACAGCCTGGAAGGAAAGCGCACGTGCATGCCCCCACTCGAGACGAGGCCTGACTCCCCTGGGGAGACTCCAGAAGTACCCAAAGATCCATGTCAGCCCCTGAGAGGAATCCTCGGTTCCGGCCCTGACTCCACTCAAGGTTTTTGGCCCCGGTATCGACGGGAGAGGAATCCCGAGAGGCCCCCTAGCAACTCGCATGGGGACTGGCCTGTCCTGAGGCCACCAGGGCGGGTCCCTGAGTTCCCCGTCGTAACTTAAGAACACCTGCCGCAACTCGAGAAAATCCAGGAAGTTCTCCCTTCCAGGCGAGATGAGGCCTATTTCCGATGAGGCGTCTGGAGACTAATGACACCTAACCTCTGGAACTTTGAAAGGGTCTTTCACACCCTTGCTGCAACTCAAGAAGTTCTCCGCCATACCCGTCTCCACTCGAGAGGAAGCACGATGGTCCCGCCCACATCCAGAGGAGCCCCGTTTTCCCCTCGGTGCTCGAGATGAGGGATCCTTTCCCTGGTTTCAACGGGAAAGAATTCCCGGCGTTCCCGTCGCATCTCAAGAGGAGGCACTCTCAACAGGAAAGGCGAGAGGAACTCCATGGTCGTGCCACCATTCCAAGAGTCCCCCAGATGTCTCAGTCCATTCCAGAGGAACCTCTTTGCCCTGCACTGGCTCATCTTTCACGCCGAGGATCGACTCACAACACGGTGGCACGTGGGACAGCCCTGTGGGAAAGCCTCGAGGGAAAGCCTCGAGGGAAAACCACAGATCCTTTGATCCACGCGACGGGAAGCGTGACATTGCTGCTACAGCCTGGAAGGAAAGCGCACGTGCATGCCCCCACTCGAGACGAGGCCTGACTCCCCTGGGGAGACTCCAGAAGTACCCAAAGATCCATGTCAGCCCCTGAGAGGAATCCTCGGTTCCGGCCCTGACTCCACACAAGGTTTTTGGCCCCGGTCTCGACGGGAGAGGAATCCCGAGAGGCCCCCTAGCAACTCGCATGGGGACTGGCCTCTCCTGAGGCCACCAGGGCGGGTCCCTGAGGTCCCCGTCGTAACTCGAGAACACCTGCCGCAACTCGAGAAAATCCAGGAAGTTCTCCCTTCCAGGCGAGATGAGGCCTATTTCCGATGAGGCCTCTGGAGACTAATGACACCTAACCTCTGGAACTTCGAAAGGGTCTTTCACACCCTTGCTGAAACTCAAGAAGTTCACCACCATACCCGTCTCCACTAGAGAGGAAGCACGATGGTCCCGCCCACATCCAGAGGAGCCCCGTTTCCCCCTCGTAGCTCGAGATGAGGGATCCTTTCCCTGCTTTCAACGGGAAAGAATTCCCGGCGTTCCCGTCGCATCTCAAGAGGAGGCACTCTCAACAGGAAAGGCGAGAGGAACTCCATGGTCGTACCACCATTCCAAGAGTCCCCCAGATGTCTCAGTCCATTCCAGAGGAACCTCTTTGCCCTGCACTGGCTCATTTTTCACGCCGAGAATCGACTCACACCACGGTGTCACGTGGGACAGCCCTGTGGGAAAGCCTCGAGGGAAAGCCTCGAGCGAAAACCGCAGATCCTTTGATCCACGCGACGGGAAGCGTGACATTGCTGCTACAGCCTGGAAGGAAAGTGCACGTGCATGCCCCCACACGAGACGAGGCCTGTCTCCCCTGGCGAGACTCCAGAAGTACCCAAAGATCCATATCAGTCCCTGAGAGGAATCCTCGGTTCCGGCCCTGACTCCACACAAGGTTTTTGGCCCCGGTATCGACGGGAGAGGAAACCCGAGGGGCCCCCTAGCAACACGCATAGGGACTGGCCTCTCCTGAGGCCAACAGGGCGGGTCCCTGAGGTCCCCGTCGTAACTCGAGAACACCTGCCGCAACTCGAGAAAATCAAGGAAGTTCTCCCTTCCAGGCGAGATGAGGCCTCTTTCCGATGAGGCGTCTGGAGACTAATGACACCTAACCTCTGGAACTTCGAAAGGGTCTTTCACACCCTTGCTGCAACTCAAGAAGTTCACCGCCATACCCGTCTCCACTCGAGAGAAAGCACGATGGTCCCGCCCACATCCAGAGGAGCCCCGTTTCCCCCTCGTAGCTCGAGATGAGGGATCCTTTCCCTGCTTTCAACGGCAAAAAATTCCCGGCGTTCCCATCGCATCTCAAGAGGAGGCACTCTCAACAGGAAAGGCGAGAGGAACTCCATGGTCGTACCACCATTCCAAGAGTCCCCCAGATGTCTCAGTCCATTCCAGAGGAAGCTCTTTGCCCTGCACTGGCTCATCTTTCACGCCGAGGATCGACTCACACCACGGTGGCACGTGGGACAGCCCTGTGGGAAAGCCTCGAGGGAAAACCACAGATCCTTTGATCCACGCGACGGGAAGCGTGACATTGCTGCTACAGCCTGGAAGGAAAGTGCACGTGCATGCCCCCACTCGAGACGAGGCCTGACTCCCCTGGGGAGACTCCAGAAGTACCCAAAGATCCATGTCAGCCCCTGAGAGGAATCCTCGGTTCCGGCCCTGACTCCACACAAGGTTTTTGGCCCCGGTATCGACGGGAGAGGAATCCCGAGAGGCCCCCTAGCAACTCGCATGGGGACTGGCCTCTCCTGAGGCCACCAGGGCGGGTCCCTGAGGTCCCCGTTGTAACTCGAGAACACCTGCCGCAACTCGAGAAAATCCAGGAAGTTCTCCCTTCCAGGCGAGATGAGGCCTATTTCCGATGAGGCCTCTGGAGACTAATGACACCTAACCTCTGGAACTTCGAAAGGGTCTTTCACACCCTTGCTGCAACTCAAGAAGTTCACCGCCATACCCGTCTCCACTCGAGAGGAAGCACGATGGTCCCGCCCACATCCAGAGGAGCCCCGTTTCCCCCTCGTAGCTCGAGATGAGGGATCCTTTCCCTGCTTTCAACGGGAAAGAATTCCCGGCGTTCCCGTCGCATCTCAAGAGGAGGCACTCTCAACAGGAAAGGCGAGAGGAACTCCATGGTCGTACCACCATTCCAAGAGTCCCCCAGATGTCTCAGTCCATTCCAGAGGAACCTCTTTGCCCTGCACTGGCTCATCTTTCACGCCGAGGATCGACTCACACCACGGTGGCACGTGGGACAGCCCTGTGGGAAAGCCTCGAGGGAAAGCCTCGAGGGAAAACCACAGATCCTTTGATCCACGCGACGGGAAGCGTGACATTGCTGCTACAGCCTGGAAGGAAAGCGCACGTGCATGCCCCCACTCGAGACGAGGCCTGACTCCCCTGGGGAGACTCCAGAAGTACCCAAAGATCCATGTCAGCCCCTGAGAGGAATCCTCGGTTCCGGCCCTGACTCCACACAAGATTTTTGGCCCCGGTATCGACGGGAGAGGAATCCCGAGAGGCCCCCTAGCAACTCGCATGGGGACTGGCCTCTCCTGAGGCCACCAGGGCCGGTCCCTGAGGTCCCCGTCGTAACTCGAGAACACCTGCCGCAACTCGAGAAAATCCAGGAAGTTCTCCCTTCCAGGCGAGATGAGGCCTATTTCCGATGAGGCGTCTGGAGACTAATGACACCTAACCTCTGGAACTTCGAAAGGGTCTTTCACACCCTTGCTGCAACTCAAGAAGTTCACCACCATACCCGTCTCCACTCGAGAGGAAGCACGATGGTCCCGACCACATCCAAAGGAGCCCCGTTTCCCCCTCGTAGCTCGAGATGAGGGATCCTTTCCCTGCTTTCAACGGGAAAGAATTCCCTGCGTTCCCGTCGCATCTCAAGAGGAGGCACTCTCAACAGGAAAGGCGAGAGGAACTCCATGGTCGTACCACCATTCCAAGAGTCCCCCAGATGTCTCAGTCCATTCCAGAGGAAGCTCTTTGCCCTGCACTGGCTCATCTTTCACGCCGAGGATCGACTCACACCACGGTTGCACGTGGGACAGCCCTGTGGGAAAGCCTCGAGGGAAAGCCTCGAGGGAAAACCACAGATCCTTTGATCCAAGCGACGGGAAGCGTGACATTGCTGCTACAGCCTGGAAGGAAAGCGCAAGTGCATGCCCCCACTCGAGACGAGGCCTGACTCCACTGGGGAGACTCCAGAAGTACCCAAAGATCCATGTCAGCCCCTGAGAGGAATCCTCGGTTCTGGCCCTGACTCCACACAAGGTTTTTGGCCCCGGTATCGACGGGAGAGGAATCCCGAGAGGCCCCCTAGCAACTCGCATGGGGACTGGCCTCTCCGGAGGCCACCAGGGCGGGTCCCTGAGGTCCCCGTCGTAACTCGAGAACACCTGCCGCAACTCGAGAAAATCCAGGAAGTTCTCCCTTCCAGGCGAGATGAGGCCTATTTCCGATGAGGCCTCTGGAGACTAATGACACCAAACCTCTGGAACTTCGAAAGGGTCTTTCACACCCTTGCTGCAACTCAAGAAGTTCACCGCCATACCCGTCTCCACTCGAGAGGAAGCACGATGGTCCCGCCCACATCCAGAGGAGCCCCGTTTCCCCCTCGTAGCTCGAGATGAGGGATCCTTTCCCTGGTTTCAACGGGAAAGAATTCCCGGCGTTCCCGTCGCATCTCAAGAGGAGGCACTCTCAACAGGAAAGGCGAGAGGAACTCCATGGTCGTACCACCATTCCAATAGTCCCCCAGATGTCTCAGTCCATTCCAGAGGAACCTCTTTGCCCTGCACTGGCTCATCTTTCATGCCGAGGATCGACTCACAACACGGTGGCACGTGGGACAGCCCTGTGGGAAAGCCTCGAGGGAAAGCCTCGAGGGAAAACCACAGATCCTTTGATCCACGCGACGGGAAGCGTGACATTGCTGCTACAGCCTGGAAGGAAAGCGCACGTGCATGCCCCCACTCGAGACGAGGCCTGACTCCCCTGGGGAGACTCCAGAAGTACCCAAAGATCCATGTCAGCCCCTGAGAGGAATCCTCGGTTCCGGCCTTGACTCCACACAAGCTTTTTGGCCCCGGTATCGACGGGAGAGGAATCCCGAGAGGCCCCCTAGCAACTCGCATGGGGACTGGCCTCTCCTGAGGCCACCAGGGCGGGTCCCTGAGGTCCCCGTCGTAACTCGAGAACACCTGCCGCAACTCGAGAAAATCCAGGAAGTTCTCCCTTCCAGGCGAGATGAGGCCTATTTCCGATGAGGCCTCTGGAGACTAATGACACCTAACCTCTGGAACTTCGAAAGGGTCTTTCACACCCTTGCTGCAACTCAAGAAGTTCACCGCCATACCCGTCTCCACTCGAGAGGAAGCACGATGGTCCCGCCCACATCCAGAGGAGCCCCGTTTCCCCATCGTAGCTCGAGATGAGGGATCCTTTCCCTGCTTTCAACGGCAAAAAATTCCCGGCGTTCCCGTCGCATCTCAAGAGGAGGCACTCTCAACAGGAAAGGCGAGAGGAACTCCATGGTCGTACCACCATTCCAAGAGTCCCCCAGATGTCTCAGTCCATTCCAGAGGAACCTCTTTGCCCTGCACTGGCTCATCTTTCACGCCGAGGATCGACTCACACCACAGTGGCACGTGGGACAGCCCTGTGGGAAAGACTCGAGGGAAAGCCTCGAGTGAAAATCACAGATCCTTTGATCCACGTGACGGCAAGCGTGACATTGCTGCTACAGCCTGGAAGGAAAGCGCACGTGCATGCCCCCACTCGAGACGAGGCCTGACTCCCCTGGGGAGACTCCAGAAGTACCCAAAGATCCATGTCAGCCCCTGAGAGGAATCCTCGGTTCCGGCCCTGACTCCACTCAAGGTTTTTGGCCCCGGTATCGACGGGAGAGGAATCCCGAGAGGCCCCCTAGCAACTCGCATGGGGACTGGCCTCTCCTGAGGCCACCAGGGCGGGTCCCTGAGTTCCCCGTCGTAACTTAAGAACACCTGCCGCAACTCGAGAAAATCCAGGAAGTTCTCCCTTCCAGGCGAGATGAGGCCTATTTCCGATGAGGCCTCTGGAGACTAATGACACCAAACCTCTGGAACTTCGAAAGGGTCTTTCACACCCTTGCTGCAACTCAAGAAGTTCACCGCCATACCCGTCTCCACTCGAGAGGAAGCACGATGGTCCCGCCCACATCCAGAGGAGCCCCGTTTCCCCCTCGTAGCTCGAGATGAGGGATCCTTTCCCTGGTTTCAACGGGAAAGAATTCCCGGCGTTCCCGTCGCATCTCAAGAGGAGGCACTCTCAACAGGAAAGGCGAGAGGAACTCCATGGTCGTACCACCATTCCAATAGTCCCCCAGATGTCTCAGTCCATTCCAGAGGAACCTCTTTGCCCTGCACTGGCTCATCTTTCATGCCGAGGATCGACTCACAACACGGTGGCACGTGGGACAGCCCTGTGGGAAAGCCTCGAGGGAAAGCCTCGAGGGAAAACCACAGATCCTTTGATCCACGCGACGGGAAGCGTGACATTGCTGCTACAGCCTGGAAGGAAAGCGCACGTGCATGCCCCCACTCGAGACGAGGCCTGACTCCCCTGGGGAGACTCCAGAAGTACCCAAAGATCCATGTCAGCCCCTGAGAGGAATCCTCGGTTCCGGCCTTGACTCCACACAAGCTTTTTGGCCCCGGTATCGACGGGAGAGGAATCCCGAGAGGCCCCCTAGCAACTCGCATGGGGACTGGCCTCTCCTGAGGCCACCAGGGCGGGTCCCTGAGGTCCCCGTCGTAACTCGAGAACACCTGCCGCAACTCGAGAAAATCCAGGAAGTTCTCCCTTCCAGGCGAGATGAGGCCTATTTCCGATGAGGCCTCTGGAGACTAATGACACCTAACCTCTGGAACTTCGAAAGGGTCTTTCACACCCTTGCTGCAACTCAAGAAGTTCACCGCCATACCCGTTTCCACTCGAGAGGAAGCACGATGGTCCCGCCCACATCCAGAGGAGCCCCGTTTCCCCATCGTAGCTCGAGATGAGGGATCCTTTCCCTGCTTTCAACGGCAAAAAATTCCCGGCGTTCCCGTCGCATCTCAAGAGGAGGCACTCTCAACAGGAAAGGCGAGAGGAACTCCATGGTCGTACCACCATTCCAAGAGTCCCCCAGATGTCTCAGTCCATTCCAGAGGAACCTCTTTGCCCTGCACTGGCTCATCTTTCACGCCGAGGATCGACTCACACCACAGTGGCACGTGGGACAGCCCTGTGGCAAAGACTCGAGGGAAAGCCTCGAGTGAAAATCACAGATCCTTTGATCGACGTGACGGCAAGCGTGACATTGCTGCTACAGCCTGGAAGGAAAGCGCACGTGCATGCCCCCACTCGAGACGAGGCCTGACTCCCCTGGGGAGACTCCAGAAGTACCCAAAGATCCATGTCAGCCCCTGAGAGGAATCCTCGGTTCCGGCCCTGACTCCACTCAAGGTTTTTGGCCCCGGTATCGACGGGAGAGGAATCCCGAGAGGCCCCCTAGCAACTCGCATGGGGACTGGCCTCTCCTGAGGCCACCAGGGCGGGTCCCTGAGTTCCCCGTCGTAACTTAAGAACACCTGCCGCAACTCGAGAAAATCCAGGAAGTTCTCCCTTCCAGGCGAGATGAGGCCTATTTCCGATGAGGCGTCTGGAGACTAATGACACCTAACCTCTGGAACTTTGAAAGGGTCTTTCACACCCTTGCTGCAACTCAAGAAGTTCTCCGCCATACCCGTCTCCACTCGAGAGGAAGCACGATGGTCCCGCCCACATCCAGAGGAGCCCCGTTTTCCCCTCGGTGCTCGAGATGAGGGATCCTTTCCCTGGTTTCAACGGGAAAGAATTCCCGGCGTTCCCGTCGCATCTCAAGAGGCGGCACTCTCAACAGGAAAGGCGAGAGGAACTCCATGGTCGTACCACCATTCCAAGAGTCCCCCAGATGTCTCAGTCCATTCCAGAGGAACCTCTTTGCCCTGCACTGGCTCATCTTTCACGCCGAGGATCGACTCACAACACGGTGGCACGTGGGACAGCCCTGTGGGAAAGCCTCGAGGGAAAGCCTCGAGGGAAAACCACAGATCCTTTGATCCACGCGACGGGAAGCGTGACATTGCTGCTACAGCCTGGAAGGAAAGCGCACGTGCATGCCCCCACTCGAGACGAGGCCTGACTCCCCTGGGGAGACTCCAGAAGTACCCAAAGATCCATGTCAGCCCCTGAGAGGAATCCTCGGTTCCGGCCTTGACTCCACACAAGCTTTTTGGCCCCGGTATCGACGGGAGAGGAATCCCGAGAGGCCCCCTAGCAACTCACATGGGGACTGGCCTCTCCTGAGGCCACCAGGGCGGGTCCCTGAGGTCCCCGTCGTAACTCGAGAACACCTGCCGCAACTCGAGAAAATCCAGGAAGTTCTCCCTTCCAGGCGAGATGAGGCCTATTTCCGATGAGGCCTCTGGAGACTAATGACACCTAACCTCTGGAACTTCGAAAGGGTCTTTCACACCCTTGCTGCAACTCAAGAAGTTCACCGCCATACCCGTCTCCACTCGAGAGGAAGCACGATGGTCCCGCCCACATCCAGAGGAGCCCCGTTTCCCCATCGTAGCTCGAGATGAGGGATCCTTTCCCTGCTTTCAACGGCAAAAAATTCCCGGCGTTCCCGTCGCATCTCAAGAGGAGGCACTCTCAACAGGAAAGGCGAGAGGAACTCCATGGTCGTACCACCATTCCAAGAGTCCCCCAGATGTCTCAGTCCATTCCAGAGGAACCTCTTTGCCCTGCACTGGCTCATCTTTCACGCCGAGGATCGACTCACACCACAGTGGCACGTGGGACAGCCCTGTGGGAAAGACTCGAGGGAAAGCCTCGAGTGAAAATCACAGATCCTTTGATCCACGTGACGGGAAGCGTGACATTGCTGCTACAGCCTGGAAGGAAAGCGCACGTGCATGCCCCCACTCGAGACGAGGCCTGACTCCCCTGGGGAGACTCCAGAAGTACCCAAAGATCCATGTCAGCCCCTGAGAGGAATCCTCGGTTCCGGCCCTGACTCCACTCAAGGTTTTTGGCCCCGGTATCGACGGGAGAGGAATCCCGAGAGGCCCCCTAGCAACTCGCATGGGGACTGGCCTCTCCTGAGGCCACCAGGGCGGGTCCCTGAGTTCCCCGTCGTAACTTAAGAACACCTGCCGCAACTCGAGAAAATCCAGGAAGTTCTCCCTTCCAGGCGAGATGAGGCCTATTTCCGATGAGGCGTCTGGAGACTAATGACACCTAACCTCTGGAACTTTGAAAGGGTCTTTCACACCCTTGCTGCAACTCAAGAAGTTCTCCACCATACCCGTCTCCACTCGAGAGGAAGCACGATGGTCCCGCCCACATCCAGAGGAGCCCCGTTTTCCCCTCGGTGCTCGAGATGAGGGATCCTTTCCCTGGTTTCAACGGGAAAGAATTCCCGGCGTTCCCGTCGCATCTCAAGAGGCGGCACTCTCAACAGGAAAGGCGAGAGGAACTCCATGGTCGTACCACCATTCCAAGAGTCCCCCAGATGTCTCAGTCCATTCCAGAGGAACCTCTTTGCCCTGCACTGGCTCATCTTTCACGCCGAGGATCGACTCACAACACGGTGGCACGTGGGACAGCCCTGTGGGAAAGCCTCGAGGGAAAGCCTCGAGGGAAAACCACAGATCCTTTGATCCACGCGACGGGAAGCGTGACATTGCTGCTACAGCCTGGAAGGAAAGCGCACGTGCATGCCCCCACACGAGACGAGGCCTGTCTCCCCTGTCGAGACTCCAGAAGTACCCAAAGATCCATATCAGTCCCTGAGAGGAATCCTCGGTTCCGGCCCTGACTCCACACAAGGTTTTTGGCCCCGGTATCGACGGGAGAGGAATCCCGAGGGGCCCCCTAGCAACACGCATAGGGACTGGACTCTCCTGAGGCCAACAGGGCGGGTCTCTGAGGTCCCCGTCGTAACTCGAGAACACCTGCCGCAACTCGAGAAAATCAAGGAAGTTCTCCCTTCCAGGCGAGATGAGGCCTATTTCCGATGAGGCGTCTGGAGACTAATGACACCTAACCTCTGGAACTTCGAAAGGGTCTTTCACACCCTTGCTGCAACTCAAGAAGTTCACCGCCATACCCGTCTCCACTCGAGAGAAAGCACGATGGTCCCGCCCACATCCAGAGGAGCCCCGTTTCCCCCTCGTAGCTCGAGATGAGGGATCCTTTCCCTGCTTTCAAAGGCAAAAAATTCCCGGCGTTCCCATCGCATCTCAAGAGGAGGCACTCTCAACAGGAAAGGCGAGAGGAACTCCATGGTCGTACCACCATTCCAAGAGTCCCCCAGATGTCTCAGTCCATTCCAGAGGAAGCTCTTTGCCCTGCACTGGCTCATCTTTCACGCCGAGGATCGACTCACACCACGGTGGCACGTGGGACAGCCCTGTGGGAAAGCCTCGAGGGAAAACCACAGATCCTTTGATCCACGCGACGGGAAGCGTGACATTGCTGCTACAGCCTGGAAGGAAAGTGCACGTGCATGCCCCCACTCGAGACGAGGCCTGACTCCCCTGGGGAGACTCCAGAAGTACCCAAAGATCCATGTCAGCCCCTGAGAGGAATCCTCGGTTCCGGCCCTGACTCCACACAAGGTTTTTGGCCCCGGTATCGACGGGAGAGGAATCCCGAGAGGCCCCCTAGCAACTCGCATGGGGACTGGCCTCTCCTGAGGCCACCAGGGCGGGTCCCTGAGGTCCCCGTCGTAACTCGAGAACACCTGCCGCAACTCGAGAAAATCCAGGAAGTTCTCCCTTCCAGGCGAGATGAGGCCTATTTCCGATGAGGCCTCTGGAGACTAATGACACCTAACCTCTGGAACTTCGAAAGGGTCTTTCACACCCTTGCTGCAACTCAAGAAGTTCACCGCCATACCCGTCTCCACTCGAGAGGAAGCACGATGGTCCCGCCCACATCCAGAGGAGCCCCGTTTCCCCCTCGTAGCTCGAGATGAGGGATCCTTTCCCTGCTTTCAACGGCAAAAAATTCCCGGCGTTCCCGTCGCATCTCAAGAGGAGGCACTCTCAACAGGAAAGGCGAGAGGAACTCCATGGTCGTACCACCATTCCAAGAGTCCCCCAGATGTCTCAGTCCATTCCAGAGGAACCTCTTTGCCCTGCACTGGCTCATCTTTCACGCCGAGGATCGACTCACACCACAGTGGCACGTGGGACAGCCCTGTGGGAAAGACTCGAGGGAAAGCCTCGAGTGAAAATCACAGATCCTTTGATCCACGTGACGGGAAGCGTGACATTGCTGCTACAGCCTGGAAGGAAAGCGCACGTGCATGCCCCCACTCGAGACGAGGCCTGACTCCCCTGGGGAGACTCCAGAAGTACCCAAAGATCCATGTCAGCCCCTGAGAGGAATCCTCGGTTCCGGCCCTGACTCCACTCAAGGTTTTTGGCCCCGGTATCGACGGGAGAGGAATCCCGAGAGGCCCCCTAGCAACTCGCATGGGGACTGGCCTCTCCTGAGGCCACCAGGGCGGGTCCCTGAGTTCCCCGTCGTAACTTAAGAACACCTGCCGCAACTCGAGAAAATCCAGGAAGTTCTCCCTTCCAGGCGAGATGAGGCCTATTTCCGATGAGGCGTCTGGAGACTAATGACACCTAACCTCTGGAACTTTGAAAGGGTCTTTCACACCCTTGCTGCAACTCAAGAAGTTCTCCGCCATACCCGTCTCCACTCGAGAGGAAGCACGATGGTCCCGCCCACATCCAGAGGAGCCCCGTTTTCCCCTCGGTGCTCGAGATGAGGGATCCTTTCCCTGGTTTCAACGGGAAAGAATTCCCGGCGTTCCCGTCGCATCTCAAGAGGAGGCACTCTCAACAGGAAAGGCGAGAGGAACTCCATGGTCGTACCACCATTCCAAGAGTCCCCCAGATGTCTCAGTCCATTCCAGAGGAACCTCTTTGCCCTGCACTGGCTCATCTTTCACGCCGAGGATCGACTCACAACACGGTGGCACGTGGGACAGCCCTGTGGGAAAGCCTCGAGGGAAAGCCTCGAGGGAAAACCACAGATCCTTTGATCCACGCGACGGGAAGCGTGACATTGCTGCTACAGCCTGGAAGGAAAGCGCACGTGCATGCCCCCACTCGAGACGAGGCCTGACTCCCCTGGGGAGACTCCAGAAGTACCCAAAGATCCATGTCAGCCCCTGAGAGGAATCCTCGGTTCCGGCCCTGACTCCACACAAGGTTTTTGGCCCCGGTTTCGACGGGAGAGGAATCCCGAGAGGCCCCCTAGCAACTCGCATGGGGACTGGCCTCTCCTGAGGCCACCAGGGCGGGTCCCTGAGGTCCCCGTCGTAACTCGAGAACACCTGCCGCAACTCGAGAAAATCCAGGAAGTTCTCCCTTCCAGGCGAGATGAGGCCTATTTCCGATGAGGCCTCTGGAGACTAATGACACCTAACCTCTGGAACTTCGAAAGGGTCTTTCACACCCTTGCTGAAACTCAAGAAGTTCACCACCATACCCGTCTCCACTAGAGAGGAAGCACGATGGTCCCGCCCACATCCAGAGGAGCCCCGTTTCCCCCTCGTAGCTCGAGATGAGGGATCCTTTCCCTGCTTTCAACGGGAAAGAATTCCCGGCGTTCCCGTCGCATCTCAAGAGGAGGCACTCTCAACAGGAAAGGCGAGAGGAACTCCATGGTCGTACCACCATTCCAAGAGTCCCCCAGATGTCTCAGTCCATTCCAGAGGAACCTCTTTGCTCTGCACTGGCTCATTTTTCACGCCGAGAATCGACTCACACCACGGTGTCACGTGGGACAGCCCTGTGGGAAAGCCTCGAGGGAAAGCCTCGAGCGAAAACCGCAGATCCTTTGATCCACGCCACGGGAAGCGTGACATTGCTGCTACAGCCTGGAAGGAAAGTGCACGTGCATGCCCCCACACGAGACGAGGCCTGTCTCCCCTGGCGAGACTCCAGAAGTACCCAAAGGTCCATATCAGTCCCTGAGAGGAATCCTCGGTTCCGGCCCTGACTCCACACAAGGTTTTTGGCCCCGGTATCGACGGGAGAGGAATCCCGAGGGGCCCCCTAGAAACACGCATACGGACTGGCCTCTCCTGAGGCCAACAGGGCGGGTCCCTGAGGTCCCCGTCGTAACTCGAGAACACCTGCCGCAACTCGAGAAAATCAAGGAAGTTCTCCCTTCCAGGCGAGATGAGGCCTATTTCCGATGAGGCGTCTGGAGACTAATGACACCTAACCTCTGGAACTTCGAAAGGGTCTTTCACACCCTTGCTGCAACTCAAGAAGTTCACCGCCATACCCGTCTCCACTCGAGAGAAAGCACGATGGTCCCGCCCACATCCAGAGGAGCCCCGTTTCCCCCTCGTAGCTCGAGATGAGGGATCCTTTCCCTGCTTTCAACGGCAAAAAATTCCCGGCGTTCCCGTCGCATCTCAAGAGGAGGCACTCTCAACAGGAAAGGCGAGAGGAACTCCATGATCGTACCACCATTCCAAGAGTCCCCCAGATGTCTCAGTCCATTCCAGAGGAACCTCTTTGCCCTGCACTGGCTCATCTTTCAGGCCGAGGATCGACTCACACCACGGTGGCACGTGGGACAGCCCTGTGGGAAAGCCTCTAGGGAAAACCACACATCATGTGATCCACGCGACGGGAAGCGTGACATTGCTGCTACAGCCTGGAAGGAAAGTGCACGTGCATGCCCCCACTCGAGACGAGGCCTGACTCCCCTGGGGAGACTCCAGAAGTACCCAAAGATCCATGTCAGCCCCTGAGAGGAATCCTCGGTTCCGGCCCTGACTCCACACAAGGTTTTTGGCCCCGGTATCGACGGGAGAGGAATCCCGAGAGGCCCCCTAGCAACTCGCATAGGGACTGGCCTCTCCTGAGGCCACCAGTGCGGGTCCCTGAGGTCCCCGTCGTAACTCGAGAACACCTGCCGCAACTGGAGAAAATCCAGGAAGTTCTCCCTTCCAGGCGAAATGAGGCCTATTTCCGATGAGGCGTCTGGAGACTAATGACACCTTACCTCTGGAACTTCGAAAGGGTCTTTCACAGCCTTGCTGCAACTCAAGAAGCTCACCACCATACCCGTCTCCACTAGAGAGGAAGCACGATGGTCCCGCCCACATCCAGAGGAGCCCCGTTTCCCCCTCGTAGCTCGAGATGAGGGATCCTTTCCCTGCTTTAAACGGGAAAGAATTCCCGGCGTTCCCGTCTCATCTCAAGAGGAGGCACTCTCAACAGGAAAGGCGAGAGGAACTCCATGGTCGTACCACCATTCCAAGAGTTCCCCAGATGTCTCAGTCCATTCCAGAGGAACCTCTTTGCCCTGCACTGGCTCATCTTTCACGCCCAGGATTGACTCGCACCACGGTGGCACGTGGGACAGCCCTGTGGGAAAGCCTCGAGGGAAAGCCTCGAGGGAAAACCACAGATCCTTTGATCCACGCGACGGGAAGCGTGACATTGCTGCTACAGCCTGGAAGGAAAGCGCACGTGCATGCCCCCACTCGAGACGAGGCCTGACTCCCCTGGGGAGACTCCAGAAGTACCCAAAGATCCATGTCAGCCCCTGAGAGGAATCCTCGGTTCCGGCCCTGACTCCACACAAGGTTTTTGGCCCCGGTATCAACGGGAGAGGAATCCCGAGAGGCCCCCTAGCAACTCGCCTAGGGACTGGCCTCTCCTGAGGCCACCAGGGCGGGTCCCTGAGGTCCCCGTCGTAACTCGAGAACACCTGCCGCAACTCGAGAAAATCCAGGAAGTTCTCCCTTCCAGGCGAGATGAGGCCTATTTCCGATGAGGCCTCTGGAGACTAATGACACCTAACCTCTGGAACTTCGAAAGGGTCTTTCACACCCTTGCTGCAACTCAAGAAGTTCACCGCCATACCCGTCTCCACTAGAGAGGAAGCACGATGGTCCCGCCAACATCCAGAGAAGCCCCGTTTCCCCCTCGTAGCTCGAGATGAGGGATCCTTTCCCTGCTTTCAACGGGAAAGAATTCCCGGCGTTCCCGTCGCATCTCAAGAGGAGGCACTCTCAACAGGAAAGGCGAGAGGAACTCCATGGTCGTACCACCATTCCAAGAGTCCCCCAGATATCTCAGTCCATTCCAGAGGAACCTCTTTGCCCTGCACTGGCTCATCTTTCACGCCGAGGATCGACTCACACCACGGTGGCACGTGGGACAGCCCTGTGGGAAAGCCTCGAGGGAATACCACAGATCCTTTGATCCACGCGACGGGAAGCGTGACATTGCTGCTATAGCCTGGAAGGAAAGTGCACGTGCATGCCCCCACTCGAGACGAGGCCTGACTCCCCTGGGGAGACTCCAGAAGTACCCAAAGATCCATGTCAGCCCCTGAGAGGAATCCTCGGTTCCGGCCCTGACTCCACACAAGGTTTTTGGCCCCGGTATCGACGGGAGAGGAATCCCGAGAGGCCCCCTAGCAACTCGCATGGGGCCTGGCCTATCCTGAGGCCACCAGGGCGGGTCCCTGAGGTCCCCGTCGTAACTCGAGAACACCTGCCGCAACTCGAGAAAATCCAGGAAGTTCTCCCTTCCAGGCGAGATGAGGCCTATTTCCGATGAGGCCTCTGGAGACTAATGACACCAAACCTCTGGAACTTCGAAAGGGTCTTTCACACCCTTGCTGCAACTCAAGAAGTTCACCGCCATACCCGTCTCCACTCGAGAGGAAGCACGATGGTCCCGCCCACATCCAGAGGAGCCCCGTTTCCCACTCGTAGCTCGAGATGAGGGATCCTTTCCCTGGTTTCAACTGGAAAGAATTCCCGGCGTTCCCGTCGCATCTCAAGAAGAGGCACTCTCAACAGGAAAGGCGAGAGGAACTCCATGGTCGTACCACCATTCCAAGAGTCCCCCAGATGTCTCAGTCCATTCCAGAGGAACCTCTTTGCCCTGCACTGGCTCATCTTTCACGCCGAGGATCGACTCACAACACGGTGGCACGTGGGACAGCCCTGTGGGAAAGCCTCGAGGGAAAGCCTCGAGGAAAAACCACAGATCCTTTGATCCACGCGACGGGAAGCGTGACATTGCTGCTACAGCCTGGAAGGAAAGCGCACGTGCATGCCCCCACTCGAGACGAGGCCTGACTCCCCTGGGGAGACTCCAGAAGTACCCAAAGATCCATGTCAGCCCCTGAGAGGAATCCTCGGTTCCGGCCCTGACTCCACACAAGCTTTTTGGCCCCGGTATCGACGGGAGAGGAATCCCGAGAGGCCCCCTAGCAACTCGCATGGGGACTGGCCTCTCCTGAGGCCACCAGGGCGGGTCCCTGAGGTCCCCGTCGTAACTCGAGAACACCTGCCGCAACTCGAGAAAATCCAGGAAGTTCTCCCTTCCAGGCGAGTTGAGGCCTATTTCCGATGAGGCGTCTGGAGACTAATGACACCTAACCTCTGGAACTTCGAAAGGGTCTTTCACACCCTTGCTGCAACTCAAGAAGTTCACCACCATATCCGTCTCCACTCGAGAGGATGCACGATGGTCCCGACCACATCCAAAGGAGCCCCGTTTCCCCCTCGTAGCTCGAGATGAGGGATCCTTTCCCTGCTTTCAACGGGAAAGAATTCCCTGCGTTCCCGTCGCATCTCAAGAGGAGGCACTTTCAACAGGAAAGGCGAGAGGAACTCCATGGTCGTACCACCATTCCAAGAGTCCCCCAGATGTCTCAGTCCATTCCAGAGGAAGCTCTTTGCCCTGCACTGGCTCATCTTTCACGCCGAGGATCGACTCACACCACGGTGGCACGTGGGACAGCCCTGTGGGAAAGCCTCGAGGGAAAGCCTCGAGGGAAAACCACAGATCCTTTGATCCAAGCGACGGGAAGCGTGACATTGCTGCTAGAGCCTGGAAGGAAAGCGCACGTGCATGCCCCCACTCGAGACGAGGCCTGACTCCACTGGGGAGACTCCAGAAGTACCCAAAGATCCATGTCAGCCCCTGAGAGGAATCCTCGGTTCCGGCCCTGACTCCACACAAGGTTTTTGGCCCCGGTATCGAAGGGAGAGGAATCCCGAGAGGCCCCCTAGCAACTCGCATGGGGACTGGCCTCTCCGGAGGCCACCAGGGCGGGTCCCTGAGGTCCCCGTCGTAATTCGAGAACACCTGCCGCAACTCGAGAAAATCCAGGAAGTTCTCCCTTCCAGGCAAGATGAGGCCTATTTCCGATGAGGCCTCTGGAGACTAATGACACCTAACCTCTGGAACTTCGAAAGGGTCTTTCACACCTTGCTGCAACTCAAGAAGTTCACCGCCATACCCGTCTCCACTCGAGAGGAAGCACGATGGTCCCGCCCACATCCAGAGGAGCCCCGTTTCCCCCTCGTAGCTCGAGATGAGGGATCCTTTCCCTGGTTTCAACGGGAAAGAATTCCCGGCGTTCCCGTCGCATCTCAAGAGGAGGCACTGTCAACAGGAAAGGCGAGAGGAACTCCATGGTCGTACCACCATTCCAAGAGTTCCCCAGATGTCTCAGTCCATTCCAGAGGAACCTCTTTGCCCTGCACTGGCTCATCTTTCACGCCCAGGATTGACTCGCACCACGGTGGCACGTGGGACAGCCCTGTGGGAAAGCCTCGAGGGAAAGCCTCGAGGGAAAACCACAGATCCTTTGATCCACGCGACGGGAAGCGTGACATTGCTGCTACAGCCTGGAAGGAAAGCGCACGTGCATGCCCCCACTCGAGACGAGGCCTGACTCCCCTGGGGAGACTCCAGAAGTACCCAAAGATCCATGTCAGCCCCTGAGAGGAATCCTCGGTTCCGGCCCTGACTCCACACAAGGTTTTTGGCCCCGGTATCAACGGGAGAGGAATCCCGAGAGGCCCCCTAGCAACTCGCCTAGGGACTGGCCTCTCCTGAGGCCACCAGGGCGGGTCCCTGAGGTCCCCGTCGTAACTCGAGAACACCTGCCGCAACTCGAGAAAATCCAGGAAGTTCTCCCTTCCAGGCGAGATGAGGCCTATTTCCGATGAGGCCTCTGGAGACTAATGACACCTAACCTCTGGAACTTCGAAAGGGTCTTTCACACCCTTGCTGCAACTCAAGAAGTTCACCGCCATACCCGTCTCCACTAGAGAGGAAGCACGATGGTCCCGCCAACATCCAGAGAAGCCCCGTTTCCCCCTCGTAGCTCGAGATGAGGGATCCTTTCCCTGCTTTCAACGGGAAAGAATTCCCGGCGTTCCCGTCGCATCTCAAGAGGAGGCACTCTCAACAGGAAAGGCGAGAGGAACTCCATGGTCGTACCACCATTCCAAGAGTCCCCCAGATATCTCAGTCCATTCCAGAGGAACCTCTTTGCCCTGCACTGGCTCATCTTTCACGCCGAGGATCGACTCACACCACGGTGGCACGTGGGACAGCCCTGTGGGAAAGCCTCGAGGGAATACCACAGATCCTTTGATCCACGCGACGGGAAGCGTGACATTGCTGCTATAGCCTGGAAGGAAAGTGCACGTGCATGCCCCCACTCGAGACGAGGCCTGACTCCCCTGGGGAGACTCCAGAAGTACCCAAAGATCCATGTCAGCCCCTGAGAGGAATCCTCGGTTCCGGCCCTGACTCCACACAAGGTTTTTGGCCCCGGTATCGACGGGAGAGGAATCCCGAGAGGCCCCCTAGCAACTCGCATGGGGCCTGGCCTATCCTGAGGCCACCAGGGCGGGTCCCTGAGGTCCCCGTCGTAACTCGAGAACACCTGCCGCAACTCGAGAAAATCCAGGAAGTTCTCCCTTCCAGGCGAGATGAGGCCTATTTCCGATGAGGCCTCTGGAGACTAATGACACCAAACCTCTGGAACTTCGAAAGGGTCTTTCACACCCTTGCTGAAACTCAAGAAGTTCACCACCATACCCGTCTCCACTCGAGAGGAAGCACGATGGTCCCGCCCACATCCAGAGGAGCCCCGTTTCCCCCTCGTAGCTCGAGATGAGGGATCCTTTCCCTGGTTTCAACGGGAAAGAATTCCCGGCGTTCCCGTCGCATCTCAAGAGGAGGCACTGTCAACAGGAAAGGCGAGAGGAACTCCATGGTCGTACCACCATTCCAAGAGTCCCCCAGATGTCTCAGTCCATTCCAGAGGAACCTCTTTGCCCTGCACTGGCTCATCTTTCACGCCGAGGATCGACTCACACCACGGTGGCACGTGGGACAGCCCTGTGGGAAAGCCTCGAGGGAAAACCACAGATCCTTTGATCCACGCGACGGGAAGCGTGACATTGCTGCTACAGCCTGGAAGGAAAGTGCACGTGCATGCCCCCACTCGAGACGAGGCCTGACTCCCCTGGGGAGACTCCAGAAGTACCCAAAGATCCATGTCAGCCCCTGAGAGGAATCCTCGGTTCCGGCCCTGACTCCACACAAGGTTTTTGGCCCCGGTATCGACGGGAGAGGAATCCCGAGAGGCCCCCTAGCAACTCGCATGGGGACTGGCCTCTCCTAAGGCCACCAGGGCGGGTCCCTGAGGTCCCCGTCGTAACTCGAGAACACCTGCCGCAACTCGAGAAAATCCAGGAAGTTCTCCCTTCCAGGCGAGATGAGGCCTATTTCCGATGAGGCCTCTGGAGACTAATGACACCTAACCTCTGGAACTTCGAAAGGGTCTTTCACACCCTTGCTGAAACTCAAGAAGTTCACCGCCATACCCGTCTCCACTCGAGAGGATGCACGATGGTCCCGCCCACATCCAGAGGAGCCCCGTTTCCCCCTCGTAGCTCGAGATGAGGGATCCTTTCCCTGCTTTCAACGGCAAAAAATTCCCGGCGTTCCCGTCGCATCTCAAGAGGAGGCACTCTCAACAGGAAAGGCGAGAGGAATTCCATGGTCGTACCACCATTCCAAGAGTCCCCCAGATGTCTCAGTCCATTCCAGAGGAACCTCTTTGCCCTGCACTGGCTCATTTTTCACGCCGAGAATCGACTCACACCACGGTGTCACGTGGGACAGCCCTGTGGGAAAGCCTCGAGGGAAAGCCTTGAGCGAAAACCGCAGATCCTTTGATCCACGCGATGGGAAGCGTGACATTGCTGCTACAGCCTGGAAGGAAAGTGTACGTGCATGCCCCCACACGAGACGAGGCCTGTCTCCCCTGGCGAGACTCCAGAAGTACCCAAAGATCCATATCAGTCCCTGAGAGGAATCCTCGGTTCCGGCCCTGACTCCACACAAGGTTTTTGGCCCCGGTATCGACGGGAGAGGAATCCCGAGAGGCCCCCTAGCAACTCGCATAGGGACTGGCCTCTCCTGAGGCCACCAGGGCGGGTCCCTGAGGTCCCCGTCGTAACTCGAGAACACCTGCCGCAACTCGAGAAAATCCAGGAAGTTCTCCCTTCCAGGCGAGATGAGGCCTATTTCCGATGAGGCGTCTGGAGACTAATGACACCTAACCTCTGGAACTTCGAAAGGGTCTTTCACAGCCTTGCTGCAACTCAAGAAGTTCACCACCATACCCGTCTCCACTAGAGAGGAAGCACGATGGTCCCGCCCACATCCAGAGGAGCCCCGTTTCCCCCTCTTAGCTCGAGATGAGGGATCCTTTCCCTGCTTTCAACGGGAAAGAATTCCCGGCGTTCCCGTCGCATCTCAAGAGGAGGCACTCTCAACAGGAAAGGCGAGAGGAACTCCATGGTCGTACCACCATTCCAAGAGTCCCCCAGATGTCTCAGTCCATTCCAGAGGAACCTCTTTGCCCTGCACTGGCTCATCTTTCACGCCGAGGATCGACTCACACCACGGTGGCACGTGGGACAGCCCTGTGGGAAAGGCTCGAGGGAAAGCCTCGAGGGAAAACCACAGATCCGTTGATCCACGCGACGGGAAGCGTGACATTGCTGCTACAGCCTGGAAGGAAAGCGCACGTGCATGCCCCCACTCGAGACGAGGCCTGACTCCCCTGGGGAGACTCCACAAGTACCCAAAGATCCATGTCAGCCCCTGAGAGGAATCCTCGGTTCCGTCCTTGACTCCACACAAGGTTTTTGGCCCCGGTATCAACGGGAGAGGAATCCCGAGAGGCCCCCTAGCAACTCGCCTAGGGACTGGCCTCTCCTGAGGCCACCAGGGCGGGTCCCTGAGGTCCCCGTCGTAACTCGAGAACACCTGCCGCAACTCGAGAAAATCCAGGAAGTTCTCCCTTCCAGGCGAGATGAGGCCTATTTCCGATGAGGCGTCTGGAGACTAATGACACCTAACCTCTGGAACTTCGAAAGGGTCTTTCACACCCTTGCTGCAACTCAAGAAGTTCACCGCCATACCCGTCTCCACTCGAGAGGAAGCACGATGGTCCCGCCCACATCCAGAGGAGCCCCGTTTCCCCCTCGTAGCTCGAGATGAGGGATCCTTTCCCTGCTTTCAACGGGAAAGAATTCCCGGCGTTCCCGTCGCATCTCAAGAGGAGGCACTCTCAACAGGAAAGGCGAGAGGAACTCCATGGTCGTACCACCATTCCAAGAGTCCCCCAGATGTCTCAGTCCATTCCAGAGGAAACTCTTTGCCCTGCACTGGCTCATCTTTCACGCCGAGGATCGACTCACACCACAGTGGCACGTGGGACAGACCTGTGGGAAAGCCTCGAGGGAAAGCCTCGAGTGAAAATCACAGATCCTTTGATCCACGTGACGGGAAGCGTGACATTGCTGCTACAGCCTGGAAGGAAAGCGCACGTGCATGCCCCCACTCGAGACGAGGCCTGACTCCCCTGGGGAGACTCCACAAGTACCCAAAGATCCATGTCAGCCCCTGAGAGGAATCCTCGGTTCCGGCCCTGACTCCACTCAAGGTTTTTGGCCCCGGTATCGACGGGAGAGGAATCCCGAGAGGCCCCCTAGCAACTCGCATGGGGACTGGCCTCTCCTGAGGCCACCAGGGCGGGTCCCTGAGTTCCCCGTCGTAACTTAAGAACACCTGCCGCAACTCGAGAAAATCCAGGAAGTTCTCCCTTCCAGGCGAGATGAGGCCTATTTCCGATGAGGCGTCTGGAGACTAATGACACCTAACCTCTGGAACTTTGAAAGGGTCTTTCACACCCTTGCTGCAACTCAAGAAGTTCTCCGCCATACCCGTCTCCACTCGAGAGGAAGCACGATGGTCCCGCCCACATCCAGAGGAGACCCGTTTTCCCCTCGGTGCTCGAGATGAGGGATCCTTTCCCTGCTTTCAACGGGAAAGAATTCCCGGCGTTCCCGTCGCATCTCAAGAGGAGGCACTCTCAACAGGAAAGGCAAGAGGATCTCCATGGTCGTACCACCATTCCAAGAGTCCCCCAGATGTCTCAGTCCATTCCAGAGGAACCTCTTTGCCCTGCACTGGCTCATCTTTCACGCCGAGGATCGACTCACACCACGGTGGCACGTGGGACAGCCCTGTGGGAAAGCCTCGAGGGAAAGCCTCGAGGGAAAACCACAGATCCTTTGATCCACGCGACGGGAAGCGTGACATTGCTGCTACAGCCTGGAAGGAAAGCGCACGTGCATGCCCCCACTCGAGACGAGGTCTGACTCCACTGGGGAGACTCCAGAAGTACCCAAAGATCCATGTCAGCCCCTGAGAGGAATCCTCGGTACCGGCCCTGACACCACACAAGGTTTTTGGCCCCGGTATCGACGGGAGAGGAATCCCGAGAGGCCCCCTAGCAACTCGCATGGGGACTGGCCTCTCCGGATGCCACCAGGGCGGGTCCTTGAGGTCCCCGTCGTAACTCGAGAACACCTGCCGCAACTCGAGAAAATCCAGGAAGTTCTCCCTTCCAGGCGAGATGAGGCCTATTTCCGATGAGGCCTCTGGAGACTAATGACACCAAACCTCTTGAACTTCGAAAGGGTCTTTCACACCCTTGGTGCAACTCAAGAAGTTCACTGCCATACCCGTCTCCACTCGAGAGGAAGCACGATGGTCCCGCCCACATCCAGAGGAGCCCCGTTTCCCCCTCGTAGCTCGAGATGAGGGATCCTTTCCCTGGTTTCAACGGGAAAGAATTCCCGGCGTTCCCGTCGCATCTCAAGAGGAGGCACTCTCAACAGGAAAGGCGAGAGGAACTCCATGGTGGTACCACCATTCCAAGAGTCCCCCAGATGTCTCAGTCCATTTCAGAGGAACCTCTTTGCCCTGCACTGGCTCATCTTTCACGCCGAGGATCGACTCACAACACGGTGGCACGTGGGACAGCCCTGTGGGAAAGCCTCGAGGGAAAGCCTCGAGGGAAAACCACAGATCCTTTGATCCACGCGACGGGAAGCATGACATTGCTGGAACAGCCTGGAAGGAAAGCGCACATGCATGCCCCCACTCGAGACGAGGCCTGACTCCCCTGGGGAGACTCCAGAAGTACCCAAAGATCCATGTCAGCCCCTGAGAAGAATCCTCGGTTCCGGCCCTGACTCCACACAAGCTTTTTGGCCCCGGTATCGACGGGAGAGGAATTCCGAGAGACCCCCTAGCAACTCGCATGGGGACTGGCCTCTCCTGAGGCCACCAGGGCGGGTCCCTGAGGTCCCCGTCGTAACTCGAGAACACCTGCCGCAACTCGAGAAAATCCAGGAAGTTCTCCCTTCCAGGCGAGATGAGGCCTATTTCCGATGAGGCCTCTGGAGACTAATGACACCAAACCTCTGGAACTTCGAAAGGGTCTTTCACACCCTTGCTGCAACTCAAGAAGTTCACCGCCATACCCGTCTCCACTCGAGAGGAAGCACGATGGTCCCGCCCACATCCAGAGGAGCCCCGTTTCCCACTCGTAGCTCGAGATGAGGGATCCTTTCCCTGGTTTCAACGGGAAAGAATTCCCGGCGTTCCCGTCGCATCTCAAGAAGAGGCACTCTCAACAGGAAAGGCGAGAGGAACTCCATGGTCGTACCACCTTTCCAAGAGTCCCCCAGATGTCTCAGTCCATTCCAGAGGAACCTCTTTGCCCTGCACTGGCTCATCTTTCACGCCGAGGATCGACTCACAACACGGTGGCACGTGGGACAGCCCTGTGGGAAAGCCTCGAGGGAAAGCCTCGAGGAAAAACCACAGATCCTTTGATCCACGCGACGGGAAGCGTGACATTGCTGCTACAGCCTGGAAGGAAAGCGCACGTGCATGCCCCCACTCGAGACGAGGCCTGACTCCCCTGGGGAGACTCCAGAAGTACCCAAAGATCCATGTCAGCCCCTGAGAGGAATCCTCGGTTCCGGCCCTGACTCCACACAAGCTTTTTGGCCCCGGTATCGACGGGAGAGGAATCCCGAGAGGCCCCCTAGCAACTCGCATGGGGACTGGCCTCTCCTGAGGCCACCAGGGCCGGTCCCTGAGGTCCCCGTCGTAACTCGAGAACACCTGCCGCAACTCGAGAAAATCCAGGAAGTTCTCCCTTCCAGGCGAGATGAGGCCTATTTCCGATGAGGCGTCTGGAGACTAATGACACCTAACCTCTGGAACTTCGAAAGGGTCTTTCACAGCCTTGCTGCAACTCAAGAAGTTCACCACCATACCCGTCTCCACTCGAGAGGAAGCACGATGGTCCCGACCACATCCAAAGGAGCCCCGTTTCCCCCTCGTAGCTCGAGATGAGGGATCCTTTCCCTGCTTTCAACGGGAAAGAATTCCCTGCGTTCCCGTCGCATCTCAAGAGGAGGCACTCTCAACAGGAAAGGCGAGAGGAACTCCATGGTCGTACCACCATTCCAAGAGTCCCCCAGATGTCTCAGTCCATTCCAGAGGAAGCTCTTTGCCCTGCACTGGCTCATCTTTCACGCCGAGGATCGACTCACACCACGGTGGCACGTGGGACAGCCCTGTGGGAAACCCTCGAGGGAAAGCCTCGAGGGAAAACCACAGATCCTTTGATCCAAGCGACGGGAAGCGTGACATTGCTGCTACAGCCTGGAAGGAAAGCGCACGTGCATGCCCCCACTCGAGACGAGGCCTGACTCCCCTGGGGAGACTCCAGAAGTACCCAAAGATCCATGTCAGCCCCTGAGAGGAATCCTCGGTTCCGGCCCTGACTCCACACAAGGTTTTTGGCCCCGGTATCGAAGGGAGAGGAATCCCGAGAGGCCCCCTAGCAACTCGCATGGGGACTGGCCTCTCCGGAGGCCACCAGGGCGGGTCCCTGAGGTCCCCGTCGTAATTCGAGAACACCTGCCGCAACTCGAGAAAATCCAGGAAGTTCTCCCTTCCAGGCAAGATGAGGCCTATTTCCGATGAGGCCTCTGGAGACTAATGACACCTAACCTCTGGAACTTTGAAAGGGTCTTTCACACCTTGCTGCAACTCAAGAAGTTCACCGCCATACCCGTCTCCACTCGAGAGGAAGCACGATGGTCCCGCCCACATCCAGAGGAGCCCCGTTTCCCCCTCGTAGCTCGAGATGAGGGATCCTTTCCCTGGTTTCAACGGGAAAGAATTCCCGGCGTTCCCGTCGCATCTCAAGAGGAGGCACTCTCAACAGGAAAGGCGAGAGGAACTCCATGGTCGTACCACCATTCCAAGAGTCCCCCAGATGTCTCAGTCCATTCCAGAGGAACCTCTTTGCCCTGCACTGGCTCATCTTTCACGCCGAGGATCGACTCACAACACGGTGGCACGTGGGACAGCCCTGTGGGAAAGCCTCGAGGGAAAGCCTCGAGGGAAAACCACAGATCCTTTGATCCACGCGACGGGAAGCGTGACATTGCTGCTACAGCCTAGAAGGAAAGCGCACGTGCATGCCCCCACTCGAGACGAGGCCTGACTCCCCTGGGGAGACTCCAGAAGTACCCAAAGATCCATGTCAGCCCCTGAGAGGAATCCTCGGTTCCGGCCCTGACTCCACACAAGCTTTTTGGCCCCGGTATCGACGGGAGAGGAATCCTGAGAGGCCCCCTAGCAACTCGCATGGGGACTGGCCTCTCCTGAGGCCACCAGGGCGGGTCCCTGAGGTCCCCGTCGTAACTCGAGAACACCTGCCGCAACTCGAGAAAATCCAGGAAGTTCTCCCTTCCAGGCGAGATGAGGCCTATTTCCGATGAGGCCTCTGGAGACTAATGACACCAAACCTCTGGAACTTCGAAAGGGTCTTTCACACCCTTGCTGCAACTCAAGAAGTTCACCGCCATACCCGTCTCCACTCGAGAGGAAGCACGATGGTCCCGCCCACATCCAGAGGAGCCCCGTTTCCCCCTCGTAGCTCGAGATGAGGGATCCTTTCCCTGCTTTCAACGTGTAAGAATTCCCGGCGTTCCCGTCGCATCTCAAGAGGAGGCACTCTCAACAGGAAAGGCGAGAGGAACTCCATGGTCGTACCACCACTCCAAGAGTCCCCCAGATGTCTCAGTCCATTCCAGAGGAACCTCTTTGCCCTGCACTGGCTCATCTTTCACGCCGAGGATCGACTCACACCACGGTGGCACATGGGACAGCCCTGTGGGAAAGCCTCAAGGGAAAACCACAGATCCTTTGATCCACGCGACGGGAAGCGTGACATTGCTGCTACAGCCTGGAAGGAAAGTGCACGTGCATGCCCCCACTCGAGACGAGGCCTGACTCCCCTGGGGAGACTCCAGAAGTACCCAAAGATCCATGTCAGCCCCTGAGAGGAATCCTCGGTTCCGGCCCTGACTCCACACAAGGTTTTTGGCCCCGGTATCGACGGGAGAGGAATCCCGAGAGGCCCCCTAGCAACTCGCATGGGGACTGGCCTCTCCTAAGGCCACCAGGGCGGGTCCCTGAGGTCCCCGTCGTAACTCGAGAACACCTGCCGCAACTCGAGAAAATCCAGGAAGTTCTCCCTTCCAGGCGAGATGAGGCCTATTTCCGATGAGGCCTCTGGAGACTAATGACACCTAACCTCTGGAACTTCGAAAGGGTCTTTCACACCCTTGCTGAAACTCAAGAAGTTCACCGCCATACCCGTCTCCACTCGAGAGGATGCACGATGGTCCCGCCCACATCCAGAGGAGCCCCGTTTCCCCCTCGTAGCTCGAGATGAGGGATCCTTTCCCTGCTTTCAACGGCAAAAAATTCCCGGCGTTCCCGTCGCATCTCAAGAGGAGGCACTCTCAACAAGAAAGGCGAGAGGAACTCCATGGTCGTACCACCATTCCAAGAGTCCCCCAGATGTCTCAGTCCATTCCAGAGGAACCTCTTTGCCCTGCACTGGCTCATTTTTCACGCCGAGAATCGACTCACACCACGGTGTCACGTGGGACAGCCCTGTGGGAAAGCCTCGAGGGAAAGCCTTGAGCGAAAACCGCAGATCCTTTGATCCACGCGACGGGAAGCGTGACATTGCTGCTACAGCCTGGAAGGAAAGTGCACGTGCATGCCCCCACACGAGACGAGGCCTGTCTCCCCTGGCGAGACTCCAGAAGTACCCAAAGATCCATATCAGTCCCTGAGAGGAATCCTCGGTTCCGGCCCTGACTCCACACAAGGTTTTTGGCCCCGGTATCGACGGGAGAGGAATCCCGAGAGGCCCCCTAGCAACTCGCATAGGGACTGGCCTCTCCTGAGGCCACCAGGGCGGGTCCCTGAGGTCCCCGTCGTAACTCGAGAACACCTGCCGCAACTCGAGAAAATCCAGGAAGTTCTCCATTCCAGGCGAGATGAGGCCTATTTCCGATGAGGCGTCTGGAGACTAATGACACCTAACCTCTGGAACTTCGAAAGGGTCTTTCACAGCCTTGCTGCAACTCAAGAAGTTCACCACCATACCCGTCTCCACTAGAGAGGAAGCACGATGGTCCCGCCCACATCCAGAGGAGACCCGTTTCCCCCTCTTAGCTCGAGATGAGGGATCCTTTCCCTGCTTTCAACGGGAAAGAATTCCCGGCTTTCCCGTCGCATCTCAAGAGGAGGCACTCTCAACAGGAAAGGCGAGAGGAACTCCATGGTCGTACCACCATTCCAAGAGTCCCCCAGATGTCTCAGTCCATTCCAGAGGAACCTCTTTGCCCTGCACTGGCTCATCTTTCACGCCGAGGATCGACTCACACCACGGTGGCACGTGGGACAGCCCTGTGGGAAAGGCTCGAGGGAAAGCCTCGAGGGAAAACCACAGATCCTTTGATCCACGCGACGGGAAGCGTGACATTGCTGCTACAGCCTGGAAGGAAAGCGCACGTGCATGCCCCCACTCGAGACGAGGCCTGACTCCCCTGGGGAGACTCCACAAGTACCCAAAGATCCATGTCAGCCCCTGAGAGGAATCCTCGGTTCCGGCCTTGACTCCACACAAGGTTTTTGGCCCCGGTATCAACGGGAGAGGAATCCCGAGAGGCCCCCTAGCAACTCGCCTAGGGACTGGCCTCTCCTGAGGCCACCAGGGCGGGTCCCTGAGGTCCCCGTCGTAACTCGAGAACACCTGCCGCAAATCGAGAAAATCCAGGAAGTTCTCCCTTCCAGGCGAGATGAGGCCTATTTCCGATGAGGCCTCTGGAGACTAATGACACCTAACCTCTGGAACTTCGAAAGGGTCTTTCACACCCTTGCTGCAACTCAAGAAGTTCACCGCCATACCCGTCTCCACTCGAGAGGAAGCACGATGGTCCCGCCCACATCCAGAGGAGCCCCGTTTCCCCCTCGTAGCTCGAGATGAGGGATCCTTTCCCTGCTTTCAACGGGAAAGAATTCCCGGCGTTCCCGTCGCATCTCAAGAGGAGGCACTCTCAACAGGGAAGGCGAGAGGAACTCCATGGTCGTACCACCATTCCAAGAGTCCCCCAGATGTCTCAGTCCATTCCAGAGGAACCTCTTTGCCCTGCACTGGCTCATCTTTCACGCCGAGGATCGACTCACACCACGGTGGCACGTGGGACAGCCCTGTGGGAAAGCCTCGAGGGAATACCACAGATCCTTTGATCCACGCGACGGGAAGCGTGACATTGCTGCTATAGCCTGGAAGGAAAGTGCACGTGCATGCCCCCACTCGAGACGAGGCCTGACTCCCCTGGGGACACTCCAGAAGTACCCAAAGATCCATGTCAGCCCCTGAGAGGAATCCTCGGTTCCGGCCCTGACTCCACACAAGGTTTTTGGCCCCGGTATCGACGGGAGAGGAATCCCGAGAGGCCCCCTAGCAACTCGCATGGGGACTGGCCTCTCCTGAGGCCACCAGGGCGGGTCCCTGAGGTCCCCGTCGTAACTCGAGAACACCTGCCGCAACTCGAGAAAATCCAGGAAGTTCTCCCTTCCAGGCGAGATGAGGCCTATTTCCGATGAGGCCTCTGGAGACTAATGACACCTAACCTCTGGAACTTCGAAAGGGTCTTTCACACCCTTGCTGCAACTCAAGAAGTTCACCGCCATACCCGTCTCCACTCGAGAGGAAGCACGATGGTCCCGCCCACATCCAGAGGAGCCCCGTTTCCCCCTCGTAGCTCGAGATGAGGGATCCTTTCCCTGCTTTCAACGGGAAAGAATTCCCGGCGTTCCCGTCGCATCTCAAGAGGAGGCACTCTCAACAGGAAAGGCGAGAGGAACTCCATGGTCGTACCACCATTCCAAGAGTCCCCCAGATGTCTCAGTCCATTCCAGAGGAAACTCTTTGCCCTGCACTGGCTCATCTTTCACGCCGAGGATCGACTCACACCACGGTGGCACGTGGGACAGCCCTGTGGGAAAACCTCGAGGGAAAGCCTCGAGGGAAAACCACAGATCCTTTGATCCACGCGACGGGAAGCGTGACATTGCTGCTACAGCCTGGAAGGAAAGCGCACGTGCATGCCCCCACTCGAGACGAGGTCTGACTCCACTGGGGAGACTCCAGAAGTACCCAAAGATCCATGTCAGCCCCTGAGAGGAATCCTCGGTACCGGCCCTGACTCCACACAAGGTTTTTGGCCCCGGTATCGACGGGAGAGGAATCCCGAGAGGCCCCCTAGCAACTCGCATGGGGACTGGCCTCTCCGGAGGCCACCAGGGCGGGTCCTTGAGGTCCCCGTCGTAACTCGAGAACACCTGCCGCAACTCGAGAAAATCCAGGAAGTTCTCCCTTCCAGGCGAGATGAGGCCTATTTCCGATGAGGCCTCTGGAGACTAATGACACCAAACCTCTTGAACTTCGAAAGGGTCTTTCACACCCTTGGTGCAACTCAAGAAGTTCACTGCCATACCCGTCTCCACTCGAGAGGAAGCACGATGGTCCCGCCCACATCCAGAGGAGCCCCGTTTCCCCCTCGTAGCTCGAGATGAGGGATCCTTTCCCTGCTTTCAACGGGAAAGATTTCCCGGCGTTCCCGTCGCATCTCAAGAGGAGGCACTCTCAACAGGAAAGGCGAGAGGAACTCCATGGTCGTACCACCATTCCAAGAGTCCCCCAGATGTCTCAGTCCATTTCAGAGGAACCTCTTTGCCCTGCACTGGCTCATCTTTCACGCCGAGGATCGACTCACAACACGGTGGCACGTGGGACAGCCCTGTGGGAAAGCCTCGAGGGAAAGCCTCGAGGGAAAACCACAGATCCTTTGATCCACGCGACGGGAGGCATGACATTGCTGGAACAGCCTGGAAGGAAAGCGCACATGCATGCCCCCACTCGAGACGAGGCCTGACTCCCCTGGGGAGACTCCAGAAGTACCCAAAGATCCATGTCAGCCCCTGAGAAGAATCCTCGGTTCCGGCCCTGACTCCACACAAGCTTTTTGGCCCCGGTATCGAAGGGAGAGGAATTCCGAGAGACCCCCTAGCAACTCGCATGGGGACTGGCCTCTCCTGAGGCCACCAGGGCGGGTCCCTGAGGTCCCCGTCGTAACTCGAGAACACCTGCCGCAACTCGAGAAAATCCAGGAAGTTCTCCCTTCCAGGCGAGATGAGGCCTATTTCCGATGAGGCCTCTGGAGACAAATGACACCAAACCTCTGGAACTTCGAAAGGGTCTTTCACACCCTTGCTGCAACTCAAGAAGTTCACCGCCATACCCGTCTCCACTCGAGAGGAAGCACGATGGTCCCGCCCACATCCAGAGGAGCCCCGTTTCCCACTCGTAGCTCGAGATGAGGGATCCTTTCCCTGGTTTCAACGGGAAAGAATTCCCGGCGTTCCCGTCGCATCTCAAGAAGAGGCACTCTCAACAGGAAAGGCGAGAGGAACTCCATGGTCGTACCACCTTTCCAAGAGTCCCCCAGATGTCTCAGTCCATTCCAGAGGAACCTCTTTGCCCTGCACTGGCTCATCTTTCACGCCGAGGATCGACTCACAACACGGTGGCACGTGGGACAGCCCTGTGGGAAAGCCTCGAGGGAAAGCCTCGAGGAAAAACCACAGATCCTTTGATCCACGCGACGGGAAGCGTGACATTGCTGCTACAGCCTGGAAGGAAAGCGCACGTGCATGCCCCCACTCGAGACGAGGCCTGACTCCCCTGGGAAGACTCCAGAAGTACCCAAAGATCCATGTCAGCCCCTGAGAGGAATCCTCGGTTCCGGCCCTGACTCCACACAAGCTTTTTGGCCCCGGTATCGACGGGAGAGGAACCCCGAGAGGCCCCCTAGCAACTCGCATGGGGACTGGCCTCTCCTGAGGCCAGCAGGGCCGGTCCCTGAGGTCCCCGTCGTAACTCGAGAACACCTGCCGCAACTCGAGAAAATCCAGGAAGTTCTCCCTTCCAGGCGAGATGAGGCCTATTTCCGATGAGGCGTCTGGAGACTAATGACACCTAACCTCTGGAACTTCGAAAGGGTCTTTCACAGCCTTGCTGCAACTCAAGAAGTTCACCACCATACCCGTCTCCACTCGAGAGGAAGCACGATGGTCCCGACCACATCCAAAGGAGCCCCGTTTCCCCCTCGTAGCTCGAGATGAGGGATCCTTTCCCTGCTTTCAACGGGAAAGAATTCCCTGCGTTCCCGTCGCATCTCAAGAGGAGGCACTCTCAACAGGAAAGGCGAGAGGAACTCCATGGTCGTACCACCATTCCAAGAGTCCCCCAGATGTCTCAGTCCATTCCAGAGGAAGCTCTTTGCCCTGCACTGGCTCATCTTTCACGCCGAGGATCGACTCACACCACGGTGGCACGTGGGACAGCCCTGTGGGAAACCCTCGAGGGAAAGCCTCGAGGGAAAACCACAGATCCTTTGATCCAAGCGACGGGAAGCGTGACATTGCTGCTACAGCCTGGAAGGAAAGCGCACGTGCATGCCCCCACTCGAGACGAGGCCTGACTCCCCTGGGGAGACTCCAGAAGTACCCAAAGATCCATGTCAGCCCCTGAGAGGAATCCTCGGTTCCGGCCCTGACTCCACACAAGGTTTTTGGCCCCGGTATCGAAGGGAGAGGAATCCCGAGAGGCCCCCTAGCAACTCGCATGGGGACTGGCCTCTCCGGAGGCCACCAGGGCGGGTCCCTGAGGTCCCCGTCGTAATTCGAGAACACCTGCCGCAACTCGAGAAAATCCAGGAAGTTCTCCCTTCCAGGCAAGATGAGGCCTATTTCCGATGAGACCTCTGGAGACTAATGACACCTAACCTCTGGAACTTCGAAAGGGTCTTTCACACCTTGCTGCAACTCAAGAAGTTCACCGCCATACCCGTCTCCACTCGAGAGGAAGCACGATGGTCCCGCCCACATCCAGAGGAGCCCCGTTTCCCCCTCGTAGCTCGAGATGAGGGATCCTTTCCCTGGTTTCAACGGGAAAGAATTCCCGGCGTTCCCGTCGCATCTCAAGAGGAGGCACTCTCAACAGGAAAGGCGAGAGGAACTCCATGGTCGTACCACCATTCCAAGAGTCCCCCAGATGTCTCAGTCCATTCCAGAGGAACCTCTTTGCCCTGCACTGGCTCATCTTTCACGCCGAGGATCGACTCACAACACGGTGGCACGTGGGACAGCCCTGTGGGAAAGCCTCGAGGGAAAGCCTCGAGGGAAAACCACAGATCCTTTGATCCACGCGACGGGAAGCGTGACATTGCTGCTACAGCCTGGAAGGAAAGCGCACGTGCATGCCCCCACTCGAGACGAGGCCTGACTCCCCTGGGGAGACTCCAGAAGTACCCAAAGATCCATGTCAGCCCCTGAGAGGAATCCTCGGTTCCGGCCCTGACTCCACACAAGCTTTTTGGCCCCGGTATCGACGGGAGAGGAATCCTGAGAGGCCCCCTAGCAACTCGCATGGGGACTGGCCTCTCCTGAGGCCACCAGGGCGGGTCCCTGAGGTCCCCGTCGTAACTCGAGAACACCTGCCGCAACTCGAGAAAATCCAGGAAGTTCTCCCTTCCAGGCGAGATGAGGCCTATTTCCGATGAGGCCTCTGGAGACTAATGACACCAAACCTCTGGAACTTCGAAAGGGTCTTTCACACCCTTGCTGCAACTCAAGAAGTTCACCGCCATACCCGTCTCCACTCGAGAGGAAGCACGATGGTCCCGCCCACATCCAGAGGAGCCCCGTTTCCCCCTCGTAGCTCGAGATGAGGGATCCTTTCCCTGGTTTCAACGGGAAAGAATTCCCGGCGTTCCCTTCGCATCTCAAGAGGAGGCACTCTCAACAGGAAAGGCGAGAGGAACTCCATGGTCGTACCACCACTCCAAGAGTCCCCCAGATGTCTCAGTCCATTCCAGAGGAACCTCTTTGCCCTGCACTGGCTCATCTTTCACGCCGAGGATCGACTCACACCACGGTGGCACGTGGGACAGCCCTGTGGGAAAGCCTCAAGGGAAAACCACAGATCCTTTGATCCACGTGACGGGAAGCGTGACATTGCTGCTACAGCCTGGAAGGAAAGTGCACGTGCATGCCCCCACTCGAGACGAGGCCTGACTCCCCTGGGGAGACTCCAGAAGTACCCAAAGATCCATGTCAGCCCCTGAGAGGAATCCTCGGTTCCGGCCCTGACTCCACACAAGGTTTTTGGCCCCGGTATCGACGGGAGAGGAATCCCGAGAGGCCCCCTAGCAACTCGCATGGGGACTGGCCTCTCCTGAGGCCACCAGGGCGGGTCCCTGAGGTCCCCGTCGTAACTCGAGAACACCTGCCGCAACTCGAGAAAATCCAGGAAGTTCTCAATTCCAGGCGAGATGAGGCCTATTTCCGATGAGGCCTCTGGAGACTAATGACACCTAACCTCTGGAACTTCGAAAGGGTCTTTCACACCCTTGCTGAAACTCAAGAAGTTCACCGCCATACCCGTCTCCACTCGAGAGGATCCACGATGGTCCCGCCCACATCCAGAGGAGCCCCGTTTCCCCCTCGTAGCTCGAGATGAGGGATCCTTTCCCTGCTTTCAACGGCAAAAAATTCCCGGCGTTCCCGTCGCATCTCAAGAGGAGGCACTCTCAACAGGAAAGGCGAGAGGAACTCCATGGTCGTACCACCATTCCAAGAGTCCCCCAGATGTCTCAGTCCATTCCAGAGGAACCTCTTTGCCCTGCACTGGCTCATTTTTCACGCCGAGAATCGACTCACACCACGGTGTCACGTGGGACAGCCCTGTGGGAAAGCCTCGAGGGAAAGCCTTGAGCGAAAACCGCAGATCCTTTGATCCACGCGACGGGAAGCGTGACATTGCTGCTACAGCCTGGAAGGAAAGTGCACGTGCATGCCCCCACACGAGACGAGGCCTGTCTCCCCTGGCGAGACTCCAGAAGTACCCAAAGATCCATATCAGTCCCTGAGAGGAATCCTCGGTTCCGGCCCTGACTCCACACAAGGTTTTTGGCCCCGGTATAGACGGGAGAGGAATACCGAGAGGCCCCCTAGCAACTCGCATAGGGACTGGCCTCTCCTGAGGCCACCAGGGCGGGTCCCTGAGGTCCCCGTCGTAACTCGAGAACACCTGCCGCAACTCGAGAAAATCCAGGAAGTTCTCCCTTCCAGGCGAGATGAGGCCTATTTCCGATGAGGCGTCTGGAGACTAATGACACCTAACCTCTGGAACTTCGAAAGGGTCTTTCACACCCTTGCTCCAACTCAAGAAGTTCACCACCATACCCGTCTCCACTAGAGAGGAAGCACGATGGTCCCGCCCACATCCAGAGGAGCCCCGTTTCCCCCTCTTAGCTCGAGATGAGGGATCCTTTCCCTGCTTTCAACGGGAAAGAATTCCCGGCGTTCCCGTCGCATCTCAAGAGGAGGCACTCTCAACAGGAAAGGCGAGAGGAACTCCATGGTCGTACCACCATTCCAAGAGTCCCCCAGATGTCTCAGTCCATTCCAGAGGAACCTCTTTGCCCTGCACTGGCTCATCTTTCACGCCGAGGATCGACTCACACCACGGTGGCACGTGGGACAGCCCTGTGGGAAAGGCTCGAGGGAAAGCCTCGAGGGAAAACCACAGATCCTTTGATCCACGCGACGGGAAGCGTGACATTGCTGCTACAGCCTGGAAGGAAAGCGCACGTGCATGCCCCCACTCGAGACGAGGCCTGACTCCCCTGGGGAGACTCCACAAGTACCCAAAGATCCATGTCAGCCCCTGAGAGGAATCCTCGGTTCCGGCCTTGACTCCACACAAGGTTTTTGGCCCCGGTATCAACGGGAGAGGAATCCCGAGAGGCCCCCTAGCAACTCGCCTAGGGACTGGCCTCTCCTGAGGCCACCAGGGCGGGTCCCTGAGGTCCCCGTCATAACTTGAGAACACCTGCCGCAACTCGAGAAAATCCAGGAAGTTCTCCCTTCCAGGCGAGATGAGGCCTATTTCCGATGAGGCCTCTGGAGACTAATGACACCTAACCTCTGGAACTTCGAAAGGGTCTTTCACACCCTTGCTGCAACTCAAGAAGTTCACCGCCATACCCGTCTCCACTCGAGAGGAAGCACGATGGTCCCGCCCACATCCAGAGGAGCCCCGTTTCCCCCTCGTAGCTCGAGATGAGGGATCCTTTCCCTGCTTTCAACGGGAAAGAATTCCCGGCGTTCCCGTCGCATCTCAAGAGGAGGCACTCTCAACAGGGAAGGCGAGAGGAACTCCATGGTCGTACCACCATTCCAAGAGTCCCCCAGATGTCTCAGTCCATTCCAGAGGAACCTCTTTGCCCTGCAATGGCTCATCTTTCACGCCGAGGATCGACTCACACCACGGTGGCACGTGGGACAGCCCTGTGGGAAAGCCTCGAGGGAAAGCCTCGAGGGAAAACCACAGATCCTTTGATCCACGTGACGGGAAGCGTGACATTGCTGCTACAGCCTCAAAGGAAAGCGCACGTGCATGCCCCTACTCGAGACGAGGCATGACTCCACTGGGGTGAATCCAGAAGTACCCAAAGATCCATGTCAGCCCCTGAGAGGAATCCTCGGTTCCGGCCCTGACTCCACACAAGGTTTTTGGCCCCGGTATCGACGGGAGAGGAATCCCGAGAGGCCCCCTAGCAACTCGCATGGGGACTGGCCTCTCCTGAGGCCACCAGGGCGGGTCCCTGAGGTCCCCGTCGTAACTCGAGAACACCTGCCGCAACTCGAGAAAATCCAGGAAGTTCTCCCTTCCAGGCGAGATGAGGCCTATTTCCGATGAGGCCTCTGGAGACTAATGACACCAAACCTCTGGAACTTCGAAAGGGTCTTTCACACACTTGCTGCAACTCAAGAAGTTCACCGCCATACCCGTCTCCACTCGAGAGGAAGCACGATGGTCCCGCCCACATCCAGAGGAGCCCCGTTTCCCCCTCGTAGCTCGAGATGAGGGATCCTTTCCCTGCTTTCAACGGGAAAGTATTCCCGGCGTTCCCGTCGCATCTCAAGAGGAGGCACTCTCAACAGGAAAGGCGAGAGGAACTCCATGGTCGTACCACCATTCCAAGAGTCCACCAGATGTCTCAGTCCATTCCAGAGGAACCTCTTTGCCCTGCACTGGCTCATCTTTCACGCCGAGGATCGACTCACAACACGGTGGCACGTGGGACAGCCCTGTGGGAAAGCCTCGAGGGAAAGCCTCGAGGGAAAACCACAGATCCTTTGATCCACGCGACGGGAAGCGTGACATTGCTGCTACAGCCTGGAAGGAAAGCGCACGTGCATGCCCCCACTCGAGACGAGGCCTGACTCCCCTGGGGAGACTCCAGAAGTACCCAAAGATCCATGTCAGCCCCTGAGAGGAATCCTCGGTTCCGGCCCTGACTCCATACAAGGTTTTTGGCCCCGGTATCGACGGGAGAGGAATCCCGAGAGGCCCCCTAACAACTCGCATGGGGACTGGCCTCTCCTGAGGCCACCAGGGCGGGTCCCTGAGGTCCCCGTCGTAACTCGAGAACACCTGCCGCAACTCGAGAAAATCCAGGAAGTTCTCCCTTCCAGGCGAGATGAGGCCTATTTCCGATGAGGCGTCTGGAGACTAATGACACCTAACCTCTGGAACTTCGAAAGGGTCTTTCACACCCTTGCTGCAACTCAAGAAGTTCACCGCCATACCCGTCTCCACTCGAGAGGAAGCACGATGGTCCCGCCCACATCCAGAGGAGCCCCGTTTCCCCCTCGTAGCTCGAGATGAGGGATCCTTTCCCTGCTTTCAACGGGAAAGTATTCCCGGCGTTCCCGTCGCATCTCAAGAGGAGGCACTCTCAACAGGAAAGGCGAGAGGAACTCCATGGTCGTACCACCATTCCAAGAGTCCCCCAGATGTCTCAGTCCATTCCAGAGGAACCTCTTTGCCCTGCACTGGCTCATCTTTCACGCCGAGGATCGACTCACAACACGGTGGCACGTGGGACAGCCCTGTGGGAAAGCCTCGAGGGAAAGCCTCGAGGGAAAACCACAGATCCTTTGATCCACGCGACGGGAAGCGTGACATTGCTGCTACAGCCTGGAAGGAAAGCGCACGTGCATGCCCCCACTCGAGACGAGGCCTGACTCCCCTGGGGAGACTCCAGAAGTAGCCAAAGATCCACGTCAGCCCCTGAGAGGAATCCTCGGTTCCGGCCCTGACTCCACACAAGGTTTTTGGCCCCGGTATCGACGGGAGAGGAATCCCGAGAGGCCCCCTAGCAACTCGCATGGGGACTGACCTCTCCTGAGGCCACCAGGGCGGGTCCCTGAGGTCCCCGTCGTAACTCGAGAACACCTGCCGCAACTCGAGAAAATCCAGGAAGTTCTCCCTTCCAGGCGAGATGAGGCCTATTTCCGATGAGGCCTCTGGAGACTAATGACACCAAACCTCTGGAACTTCGAAAGGGTCTTTCACACCCTTGCTGCAACTCAAGAAGTTCACCGCCATACCCGTCTCCACTCGAGAGGAAGCACGATGGTCCCGCCCACATCCAGAGGAGCCCCGTTTCCCCCTTGTAGCTCGAGATGAGGGATCCTTTCCCTGCTTTCAACGGGAAAGTATTCCCGGCGTTCCCGTCGCATCTCAAGAGGAGGCACTCTCAACAGGAAAGGCGAGAGGAACTCCATGGTCGTACCACCATTCCAAGAGTCCCCCAGATGTCTCAGTCCATTCCAGAGGAACCTCTTTGCCCTGCACTGGCTCATCTTTCACGCCGAGGATCGACTCACACCACGGTGGCACGTGGGACAGCCCTGTGGGAAAGCCTCGAGGGAAAACCACAGATCCTTTGATCCACGCGACGGGAAGCGTGACATTGCTGCTACAGCCTGGAAGGAAAGTGCACGTGCATGCCCCCACTCGAGACGAGGCCTGACTCCCCTGGGGAGACTCCAGAAGTACCCAAAGATCCATGTCAGCCCCTGAGAGGAATCCTCGGTTCCGGCCCTGACTCCACACAAGGTTTTTGGCCCCGGTATCGACGGGAGAGGAATCCCGAGAGGCCCCCTAGCAACTCGCATGGGGACTGGCCTCTCCTGAGGCCACCAGGGCGGGTCCCTGAGGTCCCCGTCGTAACTCGAGAACACCTGCCGCAACTCGAGAAAATCCAGGAAGTTCTCCCTTCCAGGCGAGATGAGGCCTATTTCCGATGAGGCGTCTGGAGACTAATGACACCTAACCTCTGGAACTTCGAAAGGGTCTTTCACACCCTTGCTGCAACTCAAGAAGTTCACCGCCATACCCGTCTCCACTCGAGAGGAAGCACGATGGTCCCGCCCACATCCAGAGGAGCCCCGTTTCCCCCTCGTAGCTCGAGATGAGGGATCCTTTCCCTGCTTTCAACGGGAAAGAATTCCCGGCGTTCCCGTCGCATCTCAAGAGGAGGCACTGTCAACAGGAAAGGCGAGAGGAACTCCATGGTCGTACCACCATTCCAAGAGTCCCCCAGATGTCTCAGTCCATTCCAGAGGAACCTCTTTGCCCTGCACTGGCTCATCTTTCACGCCGAGGATCGACTCACAACACGGTGGCACCTGGGACAGCCCTGTGGGAAAGCCTCGAGGGAAAGCCTCGAGGGAAAACCACAGATCCTTTGATCCACGCGACGGGAAGCGTGACATTGCTGCTACAGCCTGGAAGGAAAGCGCACGTGCATGCCCCCACTTGAGACGAGGCCTGACTCCCCTGGGGAGACTCCAGAAGTACCCAAAGATACATGTCAGCCCCTGAGAGGAATCCTCGGTTCCGGCCCTGACTCCACACAAGCTTTTTGGCCCCGGTATCGACGGGAGAGGAATCCCGAGAGGCCCCCTAGCAACTCGCATGGGGACTGACCTCTCCTGAGGCCACCAGGGCGGGTCCCTGAGGTCCCCGTCGTAACTCGAGAACACCTGCCGCAACTCGAGAAAATCCAGGAAGTTCTCCCTTCCAGGCGAGATGAGGCCTATTTCCGATGAGGCGTCTGGAGACTAATGACACCTAACCTCTGGAACTTCGAAAGGGTCTTTCACACCCTTACTGCAACTCAAGAAGTTCACCGCCATACCCGTCTCCACTCGAGAGGAAGCACGATGGTCCCGCCCACATCCAGAGGAGCCCCGTTTCCCCCTCGTAGCTCGAGATGAGGGATCCTTTCCCTGCTTTCAACGGGAAAGAATTCCCGGCGTTCCCGTCGCATCTCAAGAGGAGGCACTCTCAACAGGAAAGGCGAGAGGAACTCCATGGTCGTACCACCATTCCAAGAGTCCCCCAGATGTCTCAGTCCATTCCAGAGGAACCTCTTTGCCCTGCACTGGCTCATCTTTCACGCCGAGGATCGACTCACACCACGGTGGCACGTGGGACAGCCCTGTGGGAAAGCCTCGAGGGAAAGCCTCGAGGGAAAACCACAGATCCTTTGATCCACGCGACGGGAAGCGTGACATTGCTGCTACAGCCTGGAAGGAAAGCGCACGTGCATGCCCCCACTCGAGACGAGGCCTGACTCCACTGGGGAGACTCCAGAAGTACCCAAAGATCCATGTCAGCCCCTGAGAGGAATCCTCGGTTCCGGCCCTGACTCCACACAAGGTTTTTGGCCCCGGTATCGACGGGAGAGGAATCCCGAGAGGCCGCCTAGCAACTCGCATGGGGACTGGCCTCTCCGGAGGCCACCAGGGCGGGTCCCTGAGGTCCCCGTCGTAACTCGAGAACACCTGCCGCAACTCGAGAAAATCCAGGAAGTTCTCCCTTCCAGGCGAGATGAGGCCTATTTCCGATGAGGCCTCTGGAGACTAATGACACCAAACCTCTGGAACTTCGAAAGGGTCTTTCACACCCTTGCTGCAACTCAAGAAGTTCACCGCCATACCCGTCTCCACTCGAGAGGAAGCACGATGGTCCCGCCCACATCCAGAGGAGCCCCGTTTCCCCCTCGTAGCTCGAGATGAGGGATCCTTTCCCTGCTTTCAACGGGAAAGTATTCCCGGCGTTCCCGTCGCATCTCAAGAGGAGGCACTCTCAACAGGAAAGGCGAGAGGAACTCCATGGTCGTACCACCATTCCAAGAGTCCCCCAGATGTCTCAGTCCATTCCAGAGGAACCTCTTTGCCCTGCACTGGCTCATCTTTCAAGCCGAGGATCGACTCACAACACGGTGGCACGTGGGACAGCCCTGTGGGAAAGCCTCGAGGGAAAGCCTCGAGGGAAAACTGCCGGGAGCCAGTGTGAGGAATCCCGCCCGTGACAAGGTCATGAGGAAGGAAGCTGACATACGCAAGGCGTGCTCAGACTTCAGGGACCCCTCTGGAAATTCCTAAGCATGTACCCCAACAAAAATCTGCCGGCTTTTGTGCTCTGCTTTTCCGCTTTTCTGGTATTCTCTGGGAAAAAGTCAATTCAGGGTTTTAGTCTTCTGCATTTGAAAGGGATGTTTCAGTTAAACCCCTCTGATAGCTCTCTAGCCTGCCTAACAGGTTCCCCAGACCTCTTACAGCTTGTGAATTGCTTACAGCCCCCCAACCGCGGGAGGCACAAAGCTTAAAAGCATCTTAAAGATACAGAGCCTTTTCTAAAGAGTTAAAAATTATATTGGTAGAGGGTTTTCACTGTTGACTCAAGGATTGCTGCCAGACCTCCTTATTCTTTATCTTTTAGGCACCTGGAAGGATGTTAATGTAAGCAGGATGTAGAAAAAGATACATAGTAGTTTTGATGTTAGCAACACTAGACTTTTGAGTTAATTGCTTCTCTTCTGCTGTAAATCACTGTACTCCCTCTACTTGTTATAAGTTGCTGTATCCTTGCTGTGTAAGAATGTAACTTTATTTAGTGCTTTCTGAGAGTGGCACCAGACCTTGGGAAAATCAACACAAATAAGTCTTGTGGTTGACAAACCCTTATCAGAAAAAAGGCTGTAAAATGTTAAATTGGCCCTTTTGGCTGGAAGATGATGTAAATTACCTAAGACTTGTGTATACAATTAGGTATGCAGAGAGAAAAGCCTGGTTTTGATAAGAGTCTGGACTGCTAACGCTGCATAACTTTGTGTTACCCATTGATCTCCATGTTTTATCAAAAGTATAAAAGGCCTTCTGAACAATAAAGGACGGGACCAGATTCTCGGACCAGATTCTTGGACCAGATTCTCAGACCAGTTTCTCGGACTAGTCTCGGCCTGGTTTCTCGGAAATCTGGCTCCCCCCGTGTCTCTCTCTCTCTCATTTTCTCTCCCTTTTCTTCCCTCTGCTCTTTACTTTAATTTCAGACTGAATTTCCATCTGGGGCGCGGAGGCTCTCCAGGTCTACTTATTTGCCCTGGTTATTAAGATCCGCGCGAAAGGGAGCTTAAGGCGAGGCACCCTTAGATATTCAAGCGGGCACCGGTGGCCCAACGTAGATGGTGCAAATTCCTTGTCTGGAATTTTATTGGTCTTCCGCGTAAACCAAGCTATTCAGCCTTCTTCCTCCATTTAATCTTCCTACTACACTATAGTTTCTTAATCTAATCTTATATTAATAAATAAACAAGTCTTTCCACGCCAACGCCGTCCACCCTTCGAATTCCCTGGATCCACCGGGGCTGGACCCCGCCAAGTGGCGCCCGGAACAGGCTATTCGAAGGTAGGTTCCTCGGAGCAAAAGCTCCCCCCGGAGCACTCTCTGTAGCTCCCCCCGGAGCACTCTCTGTTGCTCCCCCCGGAGCACTCTCTGTTGCTCCCCCCCGGAGTGACTTAATCACTCCCCCCGGAGTACTTTCGGGTACTCCCCCAGTGTTGAGTGTTCGGGACGGCTAGGACCCCACTCAGGGTGCCGCGGACCCCCCTGTAGGATAGACAGGGTGAGGAGGAGTGGGAAGTGTTCAAGGGTTTAAGACAAACCCGGTGCTCTAGAGGTTGAAAGAAACCTGCTATCTTAGGGTTGAAAACAAAACCCCCCTTGGCTAAGGTAAAACCTTTTTGTCAAGGCAGACTTTTCTATAACTCTTAATTTTCTGACACGGGTAACAATGACTCAAAACAAGGACACCTCTTTATACAGGTAATTTTGTAACTGTTAAACAAAAGACAAATTAAAGATAAAAAGGCTAGTGTTACAAGAGCAATGTCCTTGGTTTCCATAAAACGGACTTTAGATACTTGGGTGAAGCTAGGAAAACAGCTAAAAACTTACTATACTTTGCATGGGCCTGTAAATGCTTTTGCTCTGTAAAATAGGATTACAAATGTTCTGGACCCCTGTCACGAGGCTGTTAGATAGCCTATGGGAGAGGCTATAGCGGTAAATGGTAGTGGGTCTCCACCTTCTACGCAGATCATATTTTCTGCCATTGGCAAACAAAAGGAGACAGACTGTACTCTTCCTCCCGAGGAAGGAGGGTGCTTACAGGACGCAGCGGCCGATCGCCCTGGAGGGCCCCCTCCCCCTCTACACAAACCAAACCTTTAAAAAAGGTATCTTATTTAAGGCGACCACTGCAACCTCTGCTTGCGCCTCCCCAGGGCTTAAAAACTCCCCACTTTATATCCAAAGCCTCCCAGAACATTGCTTAAGTTTCAAAAGGATACTTAAAATATTTTTGAGCAAAAGAACTTTTAAAACAGAGCTTGCTCCTTGCATAAAATCCCCTCAGGAGGGGCCTCACCCAAAATAAATAAATAAATAAATAAATAAATAAAAAGGGAAGAAAAACAGAAAAAAGAAAGAAAAATATTCGTAATAAAAAGGATTTTACAAATGCAAAATGTTTCTCTTGAGGCCAAATAGAACATTTTTTGCCAAAATGTTCTGCTAAACAGAGACAACAAGCCGTACCAAACAACCCCAGGTAGCTCAGGCCTAGACCTCAGTTCCACCACCTCAATAATATTAACTCCCGACTCAGATTCCAATGGGAGTGGCTAGTTGCCTGCCTGAGGACATTGTATGACTTGTGCTGGGGCATAGCTTGCTTTCTTTTCAAAAAATTTTGGTAGTGTCTTGTGTAGTAAATTCTGATTATACTGGAAAATTTGAAGTTTTGATCTCGCCACCTGCTAAAACTGTGCAATTAATAAAAATAAAAAAATAGCACAGCTTTTGCTTTTACTTTAACAAAAAAAAAAAAAAAAAAGCCCCAGAGGATCTAGATCTAGCCTTTTGGGTGCAAAATATTGCGGCTTCTAGGCCTTTAAAAGATTTTTTAATTCAAGGATATAAAATGTCATGGCTCTTAAACAATAGACAAGACGTTTCTTACATTGCTGAGAGACTAGTCCAGCTCCTGGCCAACACATACTACTAAAAACGAGTTGGTGGGATTAGAAAAAGCGGTATGCAGGATGGAAATGCTGTAGAAAAAGAGGTGAGAGACAGTTTAAAACCTTGGTGAGTAGTGAGCTCCCCGTTGCTGGAAGTATTCAAGCAAAGATTAAATGGTTACTTGTCATCTAAAAGGCTATAGACCAGATTTGGGTTATAAAAAGATCATTGGAAAAGCTTATAAAGATATTGTGTAGCACCTCTTTTCTTGCTTCTTATATTTAGGTCTGCCAAAAGTTTTAAAACTGATAATGTCCGTTTAAAGCTACTGAGAGATTGTTTACTAACTTTAAATGATTTCCAGAAATTATTAGGTGATATTAATTGGATATGCCCACATTTAAAACTGACTTCTGTAGATTTAAAGCCTTTTGTTTGATTGCTTAAAAAAACAATCCTAATCCCAGTTCTAAGAAAAGGTTGACTAATGAGACAGAGTTGGCTTTTGTTAAAGTAAATGAGGCTTTAAATGATCAGTTAATTAAGATTAATATTACCAAAAGAGGAGATGAAATTATTCTTGCCACAAAATAAATACCTACAGGATGCTTGTGACAAGAAGGCCCATTGGTTCCATCTACCAATGACCCCAAGAAAAATAGTTTTATCTTATCCCAACTTGGGGGCACAATTAATTTTAAAAAGAAAAAAAAAAGTGTGGAACTTTTTGGATAAGAGGTAGCAAATATAATAATTCCATTCAATAAGGATCAACTGCAATTCTTTTACAAAAATAGTGATGATTTGGCAAGTTGCTCTGATAGATTTCAGGAGTCAAATTTTGTTTTATTTACCCTCAAGCCCCCATAATAGTTAAAACTGCAAAAATTTTAGAATGGCAATTTGAGGATACCTGTGGAACTTTCCAACCTTATGTTGTTCCCTCGCTCCCCCTTACCCTGTGCGGGAGGGACGTGCTATCTCAAATGGGAGTGTTACTTTTTAGCCCTGATGATAAAGTGACCTCTCAGATGTTGCAGATGGGCTATGATCCATCAAAAGGATTGGGTGGAACAATGGCTTCTGCCTAAAGAAAAATTACTGACATATTAATTAAAAAGATTAATTCAAGTATACTGATTTATTAAATTGTTTAATAAAGAGCCATCAAAAATTGTAATTCCATATAACAGAAAACAACTTGATGCTTTTCAAATGTTTGATGATGATTGGCAGATTGCTATAAAAAATTATTGTGGTCAAATCTTGCATCATTTACCCTCATGTGCTTTGTTAATTCAAAAATTAAAAAAGGAAAATTTAAGTATAGTTTTCCCCCATCAGATTTTACAATATGTTCTCTCTGTAATAAATTAAATGCTGATTTGTCTGAAACAGTAAAATAAAAAGCCATTAGTAAAGTGAAAAGATCTCCTCCAGATGACAAAAAGATCCCGACCCAAAATTAACTGCCGGTCGAGGAAGTGTTTATATTTTTTCCACAGGGCTCAGATTCGTCAATTTGGATCCCAGACAGACTGATTCGACACAAAAGAAAAAGGCAATTTCTCTGCCGCCACCGCCGCGGAAAACAGCCGCGCACCAAAAGCTGCGGGCGGGGCCAGCCTGACTGACAGAACCCAGTGCACCGCACTCGCAGCCCCGTAACAGCTCCCGCCAGCAGGAGAGGCAAAATAAACATCAAGACCCAGGCGGGACTAACAGCTGCTGCAGCGCCAACTCCAACCAGAAAATGACTCTATTTACTCTATTTTGGCTTGTCTATCCTCTCCTTATGTTTTTCTTTTCACCAATGATTCCAGAAAACTTAACGTACCTAATGTATTGACTTGTGAACCATGGATGCTTTCATCTTGTTTAACTCCTCAAAATAATGTCTGCTCTTTTGTGGTTTTAAAGATGTCCTGTAACTGTAACAACTTATTGATATGATAACTATGTTCTTGCTGTGTTACAACAATTGTATGGCAGCAATCATTGACTCAACAAGTGTAAATGCCAAATATGTTAAAAAAATCAAGTTTTAGGTGTTTTGGAACAGCTCAGATATTAGTTTAGACTTAGGGAAACTTCATAATCAGATTCAGACCTTGAAACACTCCCGATTAGATTTTACCACTGCAGGAGAAGCCAATGACTTTTTCCACACTTTCTCAAATTTCATTTCTGGAAAGACTATTCTGTCTACTGTTTATAATCTTGCTCCTTGTAATCATTCTTCCCTGTATTGTCTAGATTCTTCGGCAGAATATTCGGAATCTCGCGACCGAACTGCACCTGATTTTAAAAAATAAATAATTAATTAATTAAATTAAAAAGGGTGAGATGCCGGGAGCCAGTGTGAGGAATCCCGCCCGTGACAAGGTCATGAGGAAGGAAGCTGACATACGCAAGGCGTGCTCAGACTTCAGGGACCCCTCTGGAAATTACTAAGCATGTACCCCAACAAAAATCTGCCGGCTTTTGTGCTCTGCTTTTCCGCTTTTCTGGTATTCTCTGGGAAAAAGTCAATTCAGGGTTTTAGTCTTCTGCATTTGAAAGGGATGTTTCAGTTAAACCCCTCTGATAGCTCTCTAGCCTGCCTAACAGGTTCCCCAGACCTCTTACAGCTTGTGAATTGCTTACAGCCCCCCAACCGCGGGAGGCACAAAGCTTAAAAGCATCTTAAAGATACAGAGCCTTTTCTAAAGAGTTAAAAATTATATTGGTAGAGGGTTTTCACTGTTGACTCAAGGATTGCTGCCAGACCTCCTTATTCTTTATCTTTTAGGCACCTGGAAGGATGTTAATGTAAGCAGGATGTAGAAAAAGATACATAGTAGTTTTGATGTTAGCAACACTAGACTTTTGAGTTAATTGCTTCTCTTCTGCTGTAAATCACTGTACTCCCTCTACTTGTTATAAGTTGCTGTATCCTTGCTGTGTAAGAATGTAACTTTATTTAGTGCTTTCTGAGAGTGGCACCAGACCTTGGGAAAATCAACACAAATAAGTCTTGTGGTTGACAAACCCTTATCAGAAAAAAGGCTGTAAAATGTTAAATTGGCCCTTTTGGCTGGAAGATGATATAAATTACCTAAGACTTGTGTATACAATTAGGTATGCAGAGAGAAAAGCCTGGTTTTGATAAGAGTCTGGACTGCTAACGCTGCATAACTTTGTGTTACCCATTGATCTCCATGTTTTATCAAAAGTATAAAAGGCCTTCTGAACAATAAAGGACGGGACCAGATTCTCGGACCAGATTCTTGGACCAGATTCTCAGACCAGTTTCTCGGACTAGTCTCGGCCTGGTTTCTCGGAAATCTGGCTCCCCCCGTGTCTCTCTCTCTCTCATTTTCTCTCCCTTTTCTTCCCTCTGCTCTTTACTTTAATTTCAGGCTGAATTTCCATCTGGGGCGCGGAGGCTCTCCAGGTCTACTTATTTGCCCTGGTTATTAAGATCCGCGCGAAAGGGAGCTTAAGGCGAGGCACCCTTAGATATTCAAGCGGGCACCGGTGGCCCAACGTAGATGGTGCAAATTCCTTGTCTGGAATTTTATTGGTCTTCCGCGTAAACCAAGCTATTCAGCCTTCTTCCTCCATTTAATCTTCCTACTACACTATAGTTTCTTAATCTAATCTTATATTAATAAATAAACAAGTCTTTCCACGCCAACGCCGTCCACCCTTCGAATTCCCTGGATCCACCGGGGCTGGACCCCGCCAGAAAACCACAGATCCTTTGATCCACGCGACGGGAAGCGTGACATTGCTGCTACAGCCTGGAAGGAAAGCGCACGTGCATGCCCCCACTCGAGACGAGGCCTGACTCCCCTGGGGAGACTCCAGAAGTACCCAAAGATCCATGTCAGCCCCTGAGAGGAATCCTCGGTTCCGGCCCTGACTCCACACAAGCTTTTTGGCCCCGGTATCGACGGGAGAGGAATCCCGAGAGGCCCCCTAGCAACTCGCATGGGGACTGGCCTCTCCTGAGGCCACCAGGGCGGGTCCCTGAGGTCCCCGTCGTAACTCGAGAACACCTGCCGCAACTCGAGAAAATCCAGGAAGTTCTCCCTTCCAGGCGAGATGAGGCCTATTTCCGATGAGGCGTCTGGAGACTAATGACACCTAACCTCTGGAACTTCGAAAGGGTCTTTCACACCCTTGCTGCAACTCAAGAAGTTCACCGCCATACCCGTCTCCACTCGAGAGAAAGCACGATGGTCCCGCCCACATCCAGAGGAGCCCCGTTTCCCCCTCGTAGCTCGAGATGAGGGATCCTTTCCCTCCTTTCAACGGGAAAGAATTCCCGGCGTTCCCGTCGCATCTCAAGAGGAGGCACTCTCAACAGGAAAGGCGAGAGGAACTCCATGGTCGTACCACCATTCCAAGAGTCCCCCAGATGTCTCAGTCCATTCCAGAGGAACCTCTTTGCCCTGCACTGGCTCATTTTTCACGCCGAGAATCGACTCACACCACGGTGTCACGTGGGACAGCCCTGTGGGAAAGCCTCGAGGGAAAGCCTCGAGGGAAAACCGCAGATCCTTTGATCCACGCGACGTGAAGCGTGACATTGCTGCTACAGCCTGGAAGGAAAGTGCACGTGCATGCCCCCACACGAGACGAGGCCTGTCTCCCCTGGCGAGACTCCAGAAGTACCCAAAGATCCATATCAGTCCCTGAGAGGAATCCTCGGTTCCAGCCCTGTCTCCACACAAGGTTTTTGGCCCCGGTATCGACGGGAGAGGAATCCCGAGGGGCCCCCTAGCAACACGCATAGGGACTGGCCTCTCCTGAGGCCAACAGGGCGGGTCCCTGAGGTCCCCGTCGTAACTCGAGAACACCTGCCGCAACTCGAGAAAATCAAGGAAGTTCTCCCTTCCAGGCGAGATGAGGCCTATTTCCGATGAGGCGTCTGGAGACTAATGACACCTAACCTCTGGAACTTCGAAAGGGTCTTTCACACCCTTGCTGCAACTCAAGAAGTTCACCGCCATACCCGTCTCCACTCGAGAGAAAGCACGATGGTCCCGCCCACATCCAGAGGAGCCCCGTTTCCCCCTCGTAGCTCGAGATGAGGGATCCTTTCCCTGCTTTCAACGGGAAAATATTCCCGGCGTTCCCGTCGCATCTCAAGAGGAGGCACTCTCAACAGGAAAGGCGAGAGGAACTCCATGGTCGTACCACCATTCCAAGAGTCCCCCAGATGTCTCAGTCCATTCCAGAGGAACCTCTTTGCCCTGCACTGGCTCATCTTTCACGCCGAGGATCGACTCACACCACGGTGGCACGTGGGACAGCCCTGTGGGAAAGCCTCGAGGGAAAACCACAGATCATTTGATCCACGCGACAGGTAGCGTGACATTGCTGCTACAGCCTGGAAGGAAAGTGCACGTGCATGCCCCCACTCGAGACGAGGCCTGACTCCCCTGGGGAGACTCCAGAAGTACCCAAAGATCCATGTCAGCCCCTGAGAGGAATCCTCGGTTCCGGCCCTGACTCCACACAAGGTTTTTGGCCCCGGTATCGACGGGAGAGGAATCCCGAGAGGCCCCCTAGCAACTCGCATAGGGACTGGCCTCTCCTGAGGCCACCAGGGCGGGTCCCTGAGGTCCCCGTCGTAACTCGAGAACACCTGCCGCAACTCGAGAAAATCCAGGAAGTTCTCCCTTCCAGGCGAGATGAGGCCTATTTCCGATGAGGCGTCTGGAGACTAATGACACCTTACCTCTGGAACTTCGAAAGGGTCTTTCACAGCCTTGCTGCAACTCAAGAAGTTCACCACCATACCCTGCCGGAAGCCAGTGTGAGGAATCCCGCCCGTGACAAGGTCATGAGGAAGGAAGCTGACATACGCAAGGCGTGCTCAGACTTCAGGGACCCCTCTGGATATTCCTAAGCATGTACCCCAGCAAAAATCTGCTGGCTTTTGTGCTCTGCTTTTCCACTTTTCTGATATTCTCTGGAAAAAAGTCAATTCAGGGTTTTAGTCTTCTGCATTTGAAAGGGATGTTTCAGTTAAACCCCTCTGATAGCTCTCTAGTCTGCCTAACAGGTTCCCCAGACCTCTTACAGCTTGTGAATTGCTTACAGCCCCCCAACCGCGAGAGGCACAAAGCTTACAGCTTGTGAATTGCTTACAGCCCCCCAACCGCGGGAGGCACAAAGCTTAAAAGCATCTTAAAGATACAGAGCCTTTTCTAAAGAGTTAAAAATTATATTGGTAGAGGGTTTTCACTGTTGACTCAAGGATTGCTGCCAGACCTCCTTATTCTTTATCTTTTAGGCACCTGGAAGGATGTTAATGTAAGCAGGATGTAGAAAAAGATACATAGTAGTTTTGATGTTAGCAACACTAGACTTTTGAGTTAATTGCTTCTCTTTTGCTATAAATCACTGCACTCCCTCTACTTGTTATAAGTTGCTGTATCCTTGCTGTCTAAGAATGTAACTTTCTTTAGTGCTTTCCGAAAGTGGCACCAGACCTTGGGAAGATCAACACAAATAAGTCTTGTGGTTGACAAACCCTTATCAGAAAAAAGGCTGTAAAATGTTAATTGGCCCTTTTGGTTGGAAGATGATGTAAATTACCTAAGACTTGTGTATACAATTAGGTATGCAGAGAGAAAAGCCTGGTTTTGATAAGAGTCTGGACTGCTAACGCTGCATAACTTTGTGTTACCCATTGATCTCCATGTTTTATCAAAAGTATAAAAGGCCTTCTGAACAATAAAGGACGGGACCAGATTCTCAGACCAGTTTCTCGGACTAGTCTCGGCCTGGTTTCTTGGGAATCTGGCTCCCCCCCTGTCTCTCTCTCTCTCTCTTTTTCTCTCCCTTTTCTTCCCTCTGCTCTTTACTTTAATTTCAGGCTGAATTTCCATCTGGGGCGCGGAGGCTCGCCAGGTCTACTTATTTGCCCTGGTTATTAAGATCCGCGAGAAAGGGAGCTTAAGGCGAGGCACCCTTAGATATTCAAGCGGGCACCGGTGGCCCAACGTAGATGGTGCAAATTCCTTGTCTGGAATTTTATTGGTCTTCCGCGTAAACCAAGCTATTCAGCCCTCTTTCTCCACTTAATCTTCCTACTGCACTACAGTTTCTTAATCTAATCTTATATTAATAAATAAACAAGTCTTTCCACGCCAACGCCGTCCACCCTTCGAATTCCCTGGATCCACCGGGGCTGGACCCCGGCAAGTGGCGCCCGGAACAGGCTATTCGAAGGTAGGTTCCTCGGAGCAAAAGCTCCCCCCGGAGCACTCTCTGTAGCTCCCCCCGGAGCACTCTCTGTTGCTCCCCCCGGAGCACTCTCTGTTGCTCCCCCCCGGAGTGACTTAATCACTCCCCCCGGAGTACTTTCGGGTACTCCCCCAGTGTTGAGTGTTCGGGACGGCTAGGACCCCACTCAGGGTGCCGCGGACCCCCCTGTAGGATAGACAGGGTGAGGAGGAGTGGGAAGTGTTCAAGGGTTTAAGAGAAATCTGGTGCTCTAGAGGTTGAAAAGAAACCTGCTATCTTAGGGTTGAAAACAAAACCCCCCTCGCCAAAGGTAAAACCTTTTTGTTGAGGTAGACTTTTCTATAAGACTTAATTTTCTGACATGGGTAACAGTGAATCAAAAGAAAGACAGCTTTTTACAGGAGTAATCTTGCAGTTACTAACTAAACGAGGAATTAAAGTTAAAAAATCCAATATTCATTCATTTTTTTCCTTTGTACAAGAACAGTGTCCCTGGTTTCCAGAAGAAGGCACTGTTAACTTAGACACCTGGGAGAGAGTAGGAAAACAACTAAAAACTTACCATGCTGAACATGGCTCACAAAAGGTGCCTACTGACGCCTTTTCCTTATGGAATATAATTAGGGACGCTCTAGACCCTGCCCCTGAATCTGAAAAGGTACATCTTAAAGAGGAAAGTGCAGAGAAAAAGGTATCTATCGAAGAGGAGAGTGATGAAAAGGAGGCTACACCTAACTATCGGCAGTTGAGTCAAATGATAGCTGCAATGACTGCCCAAGAAAAGGTAATAGATAGAGATGACAAAAAAGAGCAGCTTTCAGATGAGGAAGATTTGGAAGAGGAAGTAAGTCAAGATCATTCTGATGAGGACTGGTCTTTATTAAATAAAGATGCTCCAAGGAGTTTAAGAGAAACTTCTCCAATTAGATTATCTGCTCCAAAGAGCTTAATAAAAACTTCCCCAACCAGACCACCTGCTTCCACAAATTCAAGAGAAATTTCCTTAATTAAGCCTTCTGCTTCCAGAGGCTCAAGACAAATGTCCCCCATCAGATTATATGCACCTGAGAGTTTAAGGCCAGATTCCCCAGATAAAACATCCGTAAGACCTAAACACAGAACGGATAAAAAATTCCCAAAGTACGAAGAAAGTGACATAGGACACCCCTTGCCCCCCCCTCCCTATAAGGGTGAGGGGCCTCCACTAGAAGCTCCCCGAAGAAGAGTTTTCTCTAGCCCAGATGATGAACTTGATCCCCACCTTGAGGCTTGTTTCCCCATAATATTTGGTGGAAGTGGTGGGAGAACAGCCCCCCACTGGGAACCCATTCCAATGAAAATGATTAAAGAACTCAAACAGGCTTGTGCTTTGTATGGGCCTAAAGCCCCGTACACTGTATCATTGGTGGAAGCTTTAGCGGGCAGATGGATGACACCCCATGACTGGAAGACAGTCGCTAAAGCTTGTCTGTCTGGAGGTCAATATGTACTTTGGAGAACTGAATATGAAGATCTAGCCCAAAAACAGGCTGATGCTAACCAAAAATATGGCCCAAGATATATTATAAAAAATATGTTGGCAGGGACTAATGATTTTGGAACACTTAGAGATCAAATGGGATTAGATAAAACCACTTTAGATCAAGTAACCGCCTGCGCCCTTGGGGCTTGGCGTTTGTTGCCTGAAGGGAAAGAATCTACCTCTTCCTTCTCAAATGTTAAACAAAAACCAGAAGAGCCATATGAAGACTTTATATCAAGACTTGCAGAGGCAGTCAACAGAGTAATTTCCAACACTGAGGCAGCTAGTATATTGATAAAACAACTGGCATTTGAAAATGCTAATTCTACCTGCCAGGCCATTTTACGTCCTATTAAAAAAACTGGGGAAATAATAGATTATATCAGGCAATGTGCAGATGTAGGACCAGCGATGATGCAGGGCGTTGCCATAGCTGCAGCCATAAAGGGAAATTCTTACCAGCAGGCAGTACAGTCCTTTTTTACAAATAGAAATAACCCGTCAAAGAGTCATTCCAGTAGTCCAGGCCAGAATATTGGTTTATCCAAGGCCTGCTTCTCTTGCGGACGGGAAGGGCACCTTATGCGAGCTTGTCCCCAAAAAGCAGCCGGTTCTTCTCTGCCGAATTCTCCCTCCCCGGCTGTGCCTACTAATCTCCCTAGATCTCTCTGCCCTCGTTGTCAAAAAGGATATCACTGGGCAAAAGAATGTAGGTCACAATTCCATAGAAATGGAGCCTTTTTGGGCCCCGACCAGCAGTCGGGAAACGGATTGAGGGGCCAGCCTCAGGCCCCGACAACAATTGGGGCAGCCTCACTGAACCCATTCATTCCCTTCGTCCCATCGCAGAACTCATCAGAGCAACCCCAGGCAGCGCAGGACTGGACCTCAGTTCCACCACCTCAGCAATATTAACACCAGATAGCCCCACTGTAAAAATACCTACAGGAGTTAAAGGCCCATTACCAACAGGTTTAGTAGGAATTATACTAGGCAGAAGTTCCTTAGCTATGCAAGGTCTCACAATCATCCCTGGAGTAATTGACTCAGATTATACAGGAGAAATCCAGATAATGATTTCACCCCCAACTAAAACTTTCCAAATACATCAGGGACAAAGAATAGCCCAACTTTTGCTTTTGCCTTACCACACTGCAATTGGGCGCACAGCTACTCAAAATGAAAGGCAGGATAAAGGATTTGGGTCTAGTGATATGGTTTTTTGGATAACAGAAATTACTCAGAAACGTCCTATGAAGACTATCCTGATTAATGGCAAGTCTATTGTGGGGTTATTAGACACAGGAGCAGATGTTTCTTGCATTTCAGGAAAAGACTGGCCCAGCTCCTGGCCCACACATACTACTGAAAATAACTTGGTGGGGATAGGAAGAGCCCCCACAATAGCCAAAAGTGCAAAAATTTTAGATTGGCAATTTGAGGATACCCGTGGAACTTTCCAACCTTATGTCGTTCCTTCGCTCCCCCTTACCCTGTGGGGGAGGGACGTGCTATCTCAAATGGGAGTGTTACTTTTTAGCCCTGATGATAAAGTGACCTCTCAGATGTTGCAGATGGGCTATGATCCATCAAAAGGATTGGGTAAACAACAGACAGGAATAATTGAGCCAATTTGCCCAACTCCTCGCAAGCTACGTGCTGGATTGGGATATCCAAATTTATAATTGAGGCCATTGTTTTTGCTGCCGACCCCATCACATGGAAATCTCAAGATCCGGTGTGGGTAGAACAGTGGCCTCTGCATAAGGAAAAATTATTGGCAGCTAAAGCATTAATCTTTGAACAATTAGAATTGGGACATATTGAGCCCTCCAATAGCCCCTGGAACACTCCTATTTTTGTCATTAAGAAAAAATCTGGTAAATGGCGACTTTTACAGGATTTGAGAGCTATTAATGCCACCATGGAGGACATGGGGGCCTTACAGCCTGGGCTCCCTTCCCCAGTAGCCGTTCCAGAGGGATATAATATAATTGTTATTGATTTACAAGATTGTTTTTTCACTATTCCCTTAAATCCTGAGGATAAAAAGCGATTTGCCTTTAGTCTGCCATCAGAAAATCTTAAACAGCCTTATTTACGGTTTCAGTGGAAGGTTCTGCCTCAGGGAATGAAAAATAGCCCTACTTTATGCCAAAAATTTGTTAATGCCGCTCTAGAAGATACTAGGGCTAAATATGAACACGTGTATATGATTCACTATATGGATGATATTTTAATAGCTCATCCTGATAGAGTTCACCTGCAGACTGTGCTCCAGGACCTGACCCAGGCATTGACAGACAGAGGCCTAAAAATTGCCCCAGAAAAAATTCAAATCAATCCGCCCATAACTTACTTAGGAAGAGTCATAAATTCGGAAACGGTGACTCATACCCCGCTGCAATTGAGAAAAGACCATCTTATTACTTTAAATGATTATCAAAAACTCTTAGGTGATATTAATTGGATTAGACCATATTTAAAATTAACCACTGCCGAATTAAAACCTCTTTTTAACACTTTACGCGGGGATCCTGATCCAACCTCAAAAAGACAATTAACAGCTGAGGCTCAAGAAGCCCTAGGCAAAGTAGAAGCAGCCTTATCAAATAGCTATGTAAAAAGAATTGATTTGACGATGACGTGGCAGTTCCTTTGCCTAGCTACTCCAACGGCGCCTACGGGAGTTCTGTGGCAACGCGGCCCTTTAGAATGGATCCATCTTCCTACCCAAGCTAAAAAAGTCGTGGCTTCTTATCCTGGTTTAATTGCCACATTAATGCTAAAAGGAAGGAAGCGGAGCATTGAATTGTTTGGTAAAGAGCCATCAGAGATTGTAATTCCATATAATAAGGAGCAGCTTGATGCTCTTTTAATGTTTGATGAAGACTGGCAGATTGCCATAGGGAATTACTGTGGTCAAATTTTGCATCATTTACCCTCGCATGTTTTACTAAATTTTATGTCTAACCATCCAGTTATTTTTCCTGTCCGGTGTAAACAGTTCCCTATTTCAGATGCTCAGGTAGTCTTTACTGATGGATCGGCTAACGGTAGAGCCTCTATAGTCACAAGAGATCATCAAAAACTTTTGGAAACACAAGAAACTTCAGCTCAAAGGGCTGAAATCACAGCTGTTATTGAGGCCTTTGTTATGTTTGCGGAGAAAGAATTTAACCTTTATTCTGACTCTCAGTATGTGGTCAGGCTGTTTCCACACATTGAGACTGCAGTTTTGCCTGAAAACAAAACTGCTATCTTCCATTTGTTAACTAAACTGCAGCAGCAAATATGGAAAAGAAACCGGGCGTTCTTTATCGGCCACATTCGGGCTCATTCCGGCCTGCCTGGCCCTTTAAATGCTCTCAATGAATTGGCAGATTCGTTAACCAGGATTTCAGTGGCTTCTGTTTTTGAAGAAGCTCGAGCTTCTCACTCACTTCATCACCAAAATGCCACTGCCTTACGATACCAGTTTCAAATTCCTCGAGAATCTGCCCGAGAGATTGTTCGTTCTTGTTCACATTGTCCTACTACCGTGAATGCTTTGCCTCTGGGAGTTAACCCTCGCGGTCTCAAACCTAATGCACTCTGGCAAATGGATGTAACCCATGTCTCTTCATTTGGAAAACTGTCTTTTGTTCATGTAACTGTAGATACCTTCTCTCATGTTATTATTGCCACTGCTCGTACAGGGGAAGCAGTTAAAGATGTAATACAACATCTTTTTACATGCTTTTCCTATCTGGGCTTGCCAAAAGCTTTAAAAACTGATAATGCTCCTGCTTACACTTCTAAATCTTTTCAGCAATTCTGTACAAGATTTCAAATTAAACATAACACCGGCATCCCTTATAACCCACAAGGACAAGCCATTGTGGAAAGAGCACATCAAACACTGAAAATCCATATTCAAAAACTGAAAGAAGGGGAATTTAAATATAGTTCCCCCCATCAGATTTTGCAACATGCTCTTTTCGTAATAAATAACTTAAATGCTGATTCATCCGGAAACACTGCAATGCTTCGCCATTGGTGCCCAGAGCAATTGAATGCAAAACCATTAGTAAAATGGAGGGACCTTCTTTCCGGACAATGGAAAGGTCCTGACCCCTTATTAACCAATGGGCGAGGGTATGCTTGTGTTTTTCCACAGGACGCGGACGCTCCGATTTGGGTTCCAGACAGACTAATTCGCCATGTCTCAGCTCCCCGGATACCAGAATCCCCCGCCACCGCGATCTCTAAAAAGGAAGAAACTCCCTCTTCCCCCGCTCCCTCCGCCAGCACGGGAAACGCCGCTGACCCCAGGACAGCTGACATTGGAGATCCCGGATAGGCGCGGATCGGAGCCACCCACTGGACAGATGTCACGACTTCAGATACAGGATATTGCACCCCCTGATTTTTTGCCTCGCAGGAATCCATTAGGACGCCCAGCTCAGTCAACCCAACAAGCCTCCTTGCCCACCTGGGGACAGATTAAAGCTCTCTGTCGCCAGGCACAGGGGATAGCTACCCTACAGGGATCGTCAGTCTCTCCTGAAAAGGTGTTTATTGCCATGCTTGCCTTGCTCTCTTGCCAGGTAAGCGCTGCTCCCATTCCAACCAAATATTGGGCGTTTCTCCCGGATCCTCCAACTTTCCAAGTTGTTACTTGGAACAGTGACCCCATACGAGTTAGTACAGACCAGCCTCGCCTTTTGGGAGGATCTTATACTTCCTATACAAAAGACCAATACCCTATTAATTTCAATTATACCTTTAAAGGACTAGCAGATGATTTTCCTGTCTGCTTTAATTTTCCTCCTGGCCTTACAGGAGACTTCTTTACCAAGACAGGATGCGTTGGAGCCTCCACAAAAGCAGTTATGACAGATTCCCCAACCTCTAAATTTGCATCTATAGGGGATCGGTCTGCTTGGATATTACGAGCCCGTATGCCTGGGGTCCTTGGCCCCTATAAGTCTTTGTCTCTCAAAACTCCATCAGAATATCCAAATTGTGATGATGTTGCTCCCTCAGATGTTATTTGGAAAACTATAGATGATCATTCAGGATATCCGATTTGGAAATCTTGTATTTATAATTCGAGAGTAGATTACAATATGCCGGGAGGAAGAAATTGTGCGATTCAGGACTGGAGCAACCCAAATCCAGGTCAAGACCCTGAGTCTGACGATGACTTTATCAATAGATTGGATAATTGGAAAGAATATTCAATTTCTTGGCCGTTAGTTGCCACCAGACGGCATCATAACCAATTTGTTCCCCCTATGCTGTCTTATATAACTAGAGGTAAAACCTTTTGGCAGCCAGAAATTTGGAGAGCCCTTGCGGCTACCGCCCCTATTATTTTAATCCGACCAAAAAATACCTCTATTTACTCTATTTTAGCTTGTCTACCCTCTCCTTATGTTTTTCTTTTCACTAATGATTCTGAAAGACTTAACATACAATTGAATTATACAGGTGGACCCCATGTAGTGTCTTGTGAACAATGTATGCTTTCATCCTGTTTAACTCCTCAATATAAAGTTTGCTCTTTCATGGTTTTAAAACGTCCGCCCTATCTCATGGTACCTGTAACTGTAGCCACGTATTGGTATGATAACCATGGCCTAGCTGTACTGCAACAGCTACAAGATTTAATGCGAACACGACGGTTTGTGGGCTTACTTGTTTTGGGAATATCAGCTTTGATAACCGCAATTACTTCTGTTACTGTGGCGGCATTATCATTGTCTCAACAAGTGTATACTGCCCAATATGTTGACACCGTATCCAAAAATGTTTCTCTAACGCTGGCAACCCAGGAAATTATAGATAGGAAGCTAGAAATAAGGATTGATGCCTTAGAAGAAGCAGTAATGCATATTGGGAATGAATTACAGAGTCTGAAAATGAAATTGGCTCTTTCATGTCATGCCGATTACCGGTGGATATGTGTTACATCCCTGAAAGTAAATGAGACAGATTTTAAATGGGAGAGGGTCAAAAATCATATTTTAGGTGTCTGGAACAGCTCAGATATTAGTTTAGATTTAGGGAAACTTCATAATCAGATTCAGACCTTGGAACACTCCCGATTAGATTTTACCGCCGCAGGAGAAGCCAATGACTTTTTCCACACCTTCTCTGACTTCATTTCTGGAAAAACTCTTCTGACTACTGTCTCTAGCTATGCTGCTGTGGGTGCCATAATCCTGCTCCTTGTAATCGTGCTTCCTTGTGTTGTCAGGACTCTTCGGCAGAGCATTCGGAATCTCGCGACTGAACTGCACCTAATTTTTTTAAAAAACTAATAAAGAAGGGGGAGTTGCTGGAAGCCAGTGTGAGGAATCCCGCCCGTGACAAGGTCATGAGGAAGGAAGCTGACATACGCAAGGCGTGCTCAGACTTCAGGGACCCCTCTGGATATTCCTAAGCATGTACCCCAGCAAAAATCTGCCGGCTTTTGTGTTCTGCTTTTCCACTTTTCTGATATTCTCTGGAAAAAAGTCAATTCAGGGTTTTAGTCTTCTGCATTTGAAAGGGATGTTTCAGTTAAACCCCTCTGATAGCTCTCTAGTCTGCCTAACAGGTTCCCCAGACCTCTTACAGCTTGTGAATTGCTTACAGCCCCCCAACCGCGAGAGGCACAAAGCTTACAGCTTGTGAATTGCTTACAGCCCCCCAACCGCGGGAGGCACAAAGCTTAAAAGCATCTTAAAGATACAGAGCCTTTTCTAAAGAGTTAAAAATTATATTGGTAGAGGGTTTTCACTGTTGACTCAAGGATTGCTGCCAGACCTCCTTATTCTTTATCTTTTAGGCACCTGGAAGGATGTTAATGTAAGCAGGATGTAGAAAAAGATACATAGTAGTTTTGATGTTAGCAACACTAGACTTTTGAGTTAATTGCTTCTCTTTTGCTATAAATCACTGCACTCCCTCTACTTGTTATAAGTTGCTGTATCCTTGCTGTCTAAGAATGTAACTTTCTCTAGTGCTTTCCGAGAGTGGCACCAGACCTTGGGAAGATCAACACAAATAAGTCTTGTGGTTGACAAACCCTTATCAGAAAAAAGGCTGTAAAATGTTAATTGGCCCTTTTGGTTGGAAGATGATGTAAATTACCTAAGACTTGTGTATACAATTAGGTATGCAGAGAGAAAAGCCTGGTTTTGATAAGAGTCTGGACTGCTAACGCTGCATAACTTTGTGTTACCCATTGATCTCCATGTTTTATCAAAAGTATAAAAGGCCTTCTGAACAATAAAGGACGGGACCAGATTCTCAGACCAGTTTCTCGAACTAGTCTCGGCCTGGTGTCTTGGGAATATGGCTCCCCCCGTGTCTCTCTCTCTCTCTCTTTTTCTCTCCCTTTTCTTCCCTCTGCTCTTTACTTTAATTTCAGGCTGAATTTCCATCTGGGGCGCGGAGGCTCGCCAGGTCTACTTATTTGCCCTGGTTATTAAGATCCGCGAGAAAGGGAGCTTAAGGCGAGGCACCCTTAGATATTCAAGCGGGCACCGGTGGCCCAACGTAGATGGTGCAAATTCCTTGTCTGGAATTTTATTGGTCTTCCGCGTAAACCAAGCTATTCACCCTCTTTCTCCACTTAATCTTCCTACTGCACTACAGTTTCTTAATCTAATCTTATATTAATAAATAAACAAGTCTTTCCACGCCAACGCCGTCCACCCTTCGAATTCCCTGGATCCACCGGGGCTGGACCCCGGCAATACCCGTCTCCACTAGAGAGGAAGCACGATGGTCCCGCCCACATCCAGAGGAGCCCCGTTTCCCCCTCGTAGCTCGAGATGAGGGATCCTTTCCCTGCTTTCAACGGGAAAGAATTCCCGGCGTTCCCGTCGCATCTCAAGAGGAGGCACTCTCAACAGGAAAGGCGAGAGGAACTCCATGGTCGTACCACCATTCCAAGAGTCCCCCAGATGTCTCAGCCCATTCCAGAGGAACCTCTGTGCCCTGCACTGGCTCATCTTTCACGCCGAGGATCGACTCACACCACGGTGGAACGTGGGACAGCCCTGTGGGAAAGCCTCGAGGGAAAACCACAGATCCTTTGATCCACGCGATGGGAAGCGTGACATTGCTGCTACAGCCTGGAAAGAAAACGCACGTGCATGCCCCCACTCGAGACGAGGCCTGACTCCCCTGCGGAGACTCCAGAAGTACCCAAAGATCCATATCAGCCCCTGAGAGGAATCCTCGGTTCTGGCCCTGACTCCACACAAGGTTTTTGGCCCCGGTATCGACGGGAGAGGAATCCCGAGAGGCCCCCTAGCAACTCGCATGGTGACTGGCCACTCCTGAGGCCACCAGGGCGGGTCCCTGAGGTCCCCGTCGTAACTCGAGAACACCTGCCGCAACTCGAGAAAATCCAGGAAGTTCTCCCTTCCAGGCGAGATGAGGCCTATTTCCGATGTGGCGTCTGGAGACTAATGACACCTAACCTCTGGAACTTCGAAAGGGTCTTTCACACCCTTGCTGCAACTCAAGAAGTTCACTTCCATACCCGTCTCCACTCGAGAGGAAGCACGATGGTCCCGCCCACATCCAGAGGAGCCCCGTTTCCCCCTCGTAGCTCGAGATGAGGGATCCTTTGCCTGCTTTCAACGGGAAAGAATTCCCGGCGTTCCCGTCGCATCTCAAGAGGAGGCACTCTCAACAGAAAAGGCGAGAGGAACTCCATGGTCGTACCACCATTCCTAGAGTCCCCCAGATGTCTCAGTCCATTCCAGAGGAACCTCTTTGCCCTGCACTGGCTCATCTTTCACGCCGAGGATCGACTCACACCACGGTGGCACGTGGGACAGCCCTGTGGGAAAGCCTCGAGGGAAAGCCTCGAGGGAAAACCACAGATCCTATGATCCACACGACGGGAAGCGTGACATTGCTGCTACAGCCTGGAAGGAAAGCGCACGTGCATGCCCCCACTCGAGACGAGGCCTGACTCCCCTGGGGAGACTCCAGAAGTACCCAAAGATCCATGTCAGCCCCTGAGAGGAATCCTTGGTTCCGGCCCTGACTCCACACAAGGTTTTTGGCCCCGGTATCGACGGGAGAGGAATCCCGAGAGGCCCCCTAGCAACTCGCATAGGGACTGGCCTCTCCTGAGGCCACCAGGGCGGGTCCCTGAGGTCCCCGTCGTAACTCGAGAACACCTGCCGCAACTCGAGAAAATCCAGGAAGTTCTCCCTTCCAGGCGAGATGAGGCCTATTTCCGATGAGGCGTCTGGAGACTAATGACACCTAACCTCTGGAACTTCGAAAGGGTCTTTCACACCCTTGCTGCAACTCAAGAAGTTCACCGCCATACCCGTCTCCACTCGAGAGGAAGCACGATGGTCCCGCCCACATCCAGAGGAGCCCCGTTTCCCCCTCGTAGCTCGAGATGAGGGATCCTTTGCCTGCTTTCAACGGGAAAGAATTCCCGGAGTTCCCGTCGCATCTCAAGAGGAGGCACTCTCAACAGGAAAGGCGAGAGGAACTCCATGGTCGTACCACCATTCCAAGAGTCCCCCAGATGTCTCAGTCCATTCCAGAGGAACCTCTTTGCCCTGCACTGGCTCATCTTTCACGCCGAGGATCGACTCACACCACGGTGGCACGTGGGACAGCCCTGTGGGAAAGCCTCGAGGGAAAACCACAGATCCTTTGATCCACGCGAAGGGAAGCGTGACATTGCTGCTACAGCCTGGAAAGAAAACGCACGTGCATGCCCCCACTCGAGACGAGGCCTGACTCCCCTGCGGAGACTCCAGAAGTACCCAAAGATCCATGTCAGCCCCTGAGAGGAATCCTCGTTTCCGGCCCTGACTCCACACAAGGTTTTTGGCCCCTGGTATCGACGGGAGAGGAATCCCGAGAGGCCCCCTAGCAACTCGCATGTGGACTGGCCTCTCCTGAGGCCACCAGGGCGGGTCCCTGAGGTCCCCGTCGTAACTCGAGAACACCTGCCGCATCTCGAGAAAATCCAGGAAGTTCTCCCTTCCAGGCGAGATGAGGCCTATTTCCGATGAGGCGTCTGGAGACTAATGACACCTAACCTCTGGAACTTCGAAAGGGTCTTTCACACCCTTGCTGCAACTCAAGAAGTTCACTTCCATACCCGTCTCCACTCGAGAGGAAGCAGGATGGTCCCGCCCACATCCAGAGGAGCCCCGTTTCCCCCTCGTAGCTCGAGATGAGGGATCCTTTGCCTGCTTTCAACGGGAAAGAATTCCCAGCGTTCCCGTCGCATCTCAAGAGGAGGCACTCTCAACAGGAAAGGCGAGAGGAACTCCATGGTCGTACCACCATTCCAAGAGTCCCCCAGATGTCTCAGTCCATTCCAGAGGAACCTCTTTGCCCTGCACTGGCTCATCTTTCACGCCGAGGATCGACTCACACCACGGTGGCACGTGGGACAGCCCTGTGGGAAAGCCTCGAGGGAAAGCCTCGAGGGAAAACCACAGATCCTATGATCCACGCTTCGGGAAGCGTGACATTGCTGCTACAGCCTGGAAGGAAAGCGCACGTGCATGCCCCCACTCGAGACGAGGCCTGACTCCCCTGGGGAGACTCCAGAAGTACCCAAAGATCCATGTCAGCCCCTGAGAGGAATCCTCGGTTCCGGCCCTGACTCCACACAAGGTTTTTGGCCAAGGTATCGAAGGGAGAGGAATCCCGAGAGGCCCCCAGCAACTCGCATGGGGACTGGCCTTTCCTGAGGCCACCAGGGCGGGTCCCTGAGGTCCCCGTCGTAACTCGAGAACACCTGCCGCAACTCGAGAAAATCCAGGAAGTTCTCCCTTCCAGGCGAGATGAGGCCTATTTCCGATGAGGCGTCTGGAGACTAATGACACCTAACCTCTGGAACTTCGAAAGGGTCTTTCACACCCTTGCTGCAACTCAAGAAGTTCACCGCCATACCCGTCTCCACTCGAGAGGAAGCACGATGGTCCCGCCCACATCCAGAGGAGCCCCGTTTCCCCCTCGTAGCTCGAGATGAGGGATCCTTTCCCTGCTTTCAACGGGAAAGTATTCCCGTCATTCCCGTCGCATCTCAAGAGGAGGCACTCTCAACAGGAAAGGCGAGAGGAACTCCATAGTCGTACCACCATTCCAAGAGTCCCCCAGATGTCTCAGTCCTTTCCAGAGGAAACTCTTTGCCCTGCACTGGCTCATCTTTCATGCCGAGGATCGACTCACACCACGGTGGCACGTGGGACAGCCCTGAGGGAAAGCCTCGAGGGAAAGCCTCGAGGGAAAACCACAGATCCTTTGATCCACGCGAAGGAAAGCGTGACATTGCTGCTACAGCCTGGAAGGAAAGCGCACGTGCATGCCCCCACTCGAGTCGAGGCCTGACTCCCCTGGGGAGACTCCAGAAGTACCCAAAGATCCATGTCAGCCCCTGAGAGAAATCCTCGGTTCTGGCCCTGACTCCACACAAGGTTTTTGGCCCCGGTATCGACGGGAGAGGTATCCCGAGAGGCCCCCTAGCAACTCGCATGGGGACTGGCCTCTCCTGAGGCCACCAGGGCGGGTCCCTGAGGTCCCCGTCGTAACTCGAGAACACCTGCCCCAACTCGAGAAAATCCAGGAAGTTCTCCCTTCCAGGCGAGATGAGGCCTATTTCCGATGAGGCGTCTGGAGACTAATGACACCTAACCTCTGGAACTTCGAAAGAGTCTTTCACACCCTTGCTGCAACTCAAGAAGTTCACCGCCATACCCGTCTCCACTCGAGAGGAAGCACGATGGTCCCGCCCACATCCAGAGGAGCCCCGTTTCCCCCTCGTAGCTCGATATGAGGGATCCTTTGCCTGCTTTCAACGGGAAAGAATTCCCGGCGTTCCCGTCGCATCTCAAGAGGAGGCACTCTCAACAGGAAAGGCGAGAGGAACTCCATGGTCGTACCACCATTCCAAGAGTCCCCCAGATGTCTCAGTCCATTCCAGAGGAACCTCTTTGCCCTGCACTGGCTCATCTTTCACGCCGAGGATCGACTCACACCACGGTGGCACGTGGGACAGCCTTGTGGGAAAGCCTCGAGGGAAAGCCTCGAGGGAAAACCACAGATCCTTTGATCCACGCGATGGGAAGCGTGACATTGCTGCTACAGCCTGGAAGGAAAGCGCACGTGAATGCCCCCACTCGAGACGAGGCCTGACTCCACTGGGGAGTCTCCAGACGTACCCAAAGATCCATGTCAGCCCATGAGAGGAATCCTCGGTTACGGCCCTGACTCCACACAAGGTTGTTGGCCCCGGTATCGACGGGAGAGGAATCCCGAGAGGCCCCCTAGCAACTCGCATAGGGACTGGCCTCTCCTGAGGCCACCAGGGCGGGTCCCTGAGGTCCCCGTCGTAACTCGAGAACACCTGCCGCAACTCGAGAAAATCCAGGAAGTTCTCCCTTCCAGGCGAGATGAGGCCTATTTCTGATGAGGCGTCTGGCGACTAATGACACCTAACCTCTGGAACTTCGAAAGGGTCTTTCACACCCTTGCTGCAACTCAAGAAGTTCACCGCCATACCCGTCTCCACTCGAGATGAAGCACGGTGGTCCCGCCCACATCCAGAGGAGCCCCGTTTTCCCCTCGTAGCTCGAGATGAGGGATCCTTTCCCTGGTTTCAAAGGGAAAGAGTTCCCGGCGTTCCCGTCGCATCTCAAGAGGAGGCACTCTCAACAGGAAAGGCGAGAGGAACTCCATGGTCGTACCACCATTCCAAGAGTCCCCCAGATATCTCAGTCCATTCCAGAGGAACCTGTTTGTCCTGCACTGGCTCATCTTTCACGCCGAGGATCAACTCACACCACGGTGGCACGTGGGACAGCCCTGTGGGAAAGCCTCGAGGGAAAACCACAGATCCTTTGATCCACGCGACGGGAAGCGTGACATTGCTGCTACAGCCTGGAAGGAAAGTGCACGTGCATGCCCCCACTCGAGACGAGGCCTAACTCCCCTGGGGAGACTCCAGAAGTACCCAAAGATCCATGTCAGCCCCTGAGAGGAATCCTCGGTTCCGGCCCTGACTCCATACAAGGTTTTTGGCCCCGGTATCGACGGGAGAGGAATCCCGAGAGGCCCCCTAGCAACTCGCATAGGGACTGGCCTCTCCTGAGGCCACCAGGGCGGGTTCCTGAGGTCCCCGTCATAACTCGAGAACACCTGCCGCAACTCGAGAAAATCCAGGAAGTTCTCCCTTCCAGGCGAGATGAGGCCTATTTCCTATGAGGCGTCTGGAGACTAATGACACCTAACCTCTGGAACTTCGAAAGGGTCTTTCACACCCTTGCTGCAACTCAAGAAGTTCACCACCATACCTGTCTCCACTAGAGAGGAAGCACGATGGTCCCGCCCACATCCAGAGGAGCCCCGTTTCCCCCTCGTAGCTCGAGATGAGGGATCCTTTTCCTGCTTTCAACGGGAAAGAATTCCCGGCGTTCCCGTCGCATCTCAAGAGGAGGCACTCTCAACAGGAAAGGCGAGAGGAACTCCATGGTCGTACCACCATTCCAAGAGTCCCCCAGATGTCTCAGTCCATTCCAGAGGAACCTCTTTGCCCTGCACTGGCTCATCTTTCACGCCGAGGATCGACTCACACCACGGTGGCACGTGGGACAGCCCTGTGGGAAAGCCTCGAGGGAAAGCCTCGAGGGAAAACCACAGATCCTTTGATCCACGCGACGGGAAGCGTGACATTGCTGCTACAGCCTGGAAGGAAAGCGCACGTGCATGCCCCCACTCGAGACGAGGCCTGACTCCCCTGGGGGGACTCCAGAAGAAACCAAAGATCCATGTCAGCCCCTGAGAGGAATCCTCGGTTCCGGCCCTGACTCCATACAAAGTTTTTGGCCCCGGTATCGACGGGAGAGGAATCCCGAGAGGCCCCCTAGCAACTCGCATGGGGACTGGCCTCTCCTGAGGCCACCAGGGCGGGTCCCTGAGGTCCCCGTCGTAACTCGAGAACACCTGCCCCAACTCGAGAAAATCCAGGAAGTTCTCCCTTCCAGGCGAGATGAGGCCTATTTCCGATGAGGCGTCTGGAGACTAATGACACCTAACCTCTGGAACTTCGAAAGGGTCTTTCACACCCTTGCTGCAACTCAAGAAGTTCACCGCCATACCCGTCTCCACTCGAGAGGAAGCATGATGGTCCCGCCCACATCCAAAGGAGCCCCGTTTCCCCCTCGGAGCTCGAGATGATGGATCCTTTCCCTGCTTTCAACGGGGAAGAATTCCCGGCGTTCCCGTCACATCTCAAGAGGAGGCACTCTCAACAGGAAAGGCGAGAGGAACTCCATGGTCGTACCACCATTCCAAGAGTCCCCCAGATGTCTCAGTCCATTCCAGAGGAACCTCTTTGCCCTGCACTGGCTCATCTTTCACGCCGAGGATCGACTCACACCACGGAGGCACGTGGGACAGCCCTGTGGGAAAGCCTCGAGGGAAAGCCTCGAGGGAAAACCACAGATCCTTTGATCCACGCGACGGGAAGCGTGACATTGCTGCTACAGCCTGGAAGGAAAGCGCACGTGCATGCCCCCACTCGAGACGAGGCCTGTCTCCCCTGGCGAGACTCCAGAAGTACCCAAAGATCCATGTCAGCCCCTGAGAGGAATCCTCGGTTCCGGCCCTGACTCCACACAAGGTTTTTGGCCCCGGTATCGACGGGAGAGGAATCCCGAGAGGCCCCCTAGCAACTCGCATGGGGACTGGCCTCTCCTGAGGCCACCAGGGCGGGTCCCTGAGGTCCCCGTCGTAACTCGAGAACACCTGCCGCAACTCGAGAAAATCCAGGAAGTTCTCCCTTCCAGGCGAGATGAGGCCTATTTCCGATGAGGCGTCTGGAGACTAATGACACCTAACCTCTGGAACTTCGAAAGAGTCTTTCACACCCTTGCTGCAACTCAAGAAGTTCACCGCCATACCCGTCTCCACTCGAGAGGAAGCACGATGGTCCCGCCCACATCCAGAGGAGCCCCGTTTCCCCCTCGTAGCTCGAGATGAGGGATCCTTTGCCTGCTTTCAACGGGAAAGAATTCCCGGCGTTCCCGTCGCATCTCAAGAGGAGGCACTCTCAACAAGAAAGGCGAGAGGAACTCCATGGTCGTACCACCATTCCAAGAGTCCCCCAGATGTCTCAGTCCATTCCAGAGGAACCTCTTTGCCCTGCACTGGCTCATCTTTCACGCCGAGGATCGACTCACACCACTGTGGCACGTGGGACAGCCCTGTGGGAAAGCCTCGAGGGAAAGCCTCGAGGGAAAACCACAGATCCTTTGATCCACGCGACGGGAAGCGTGACATTGCTGCTACAGCCTGGAAGGAAAGCGCATGTGCATGCCCCCACTCGAGACGAGGCCTGACTCCACTGGGGAGTCTCCAGACGTACCCAAAGATCCATGTCAGCCCATGAGAGGAATCCTCGGTTACGGCCCTGACTCCACACAAGGTTGTTGGCCCCGGTATCGACGGGAGAGGAATCCCGAGAGGCCCCCTAGCAACCCGCATAGGGACTGGCCTCTCCTGAGGCCACCAGGGCGGGTCCCTGAGGTCCCCGTCGTAACTCCAGAACACCTGCCGCAACTCGAGAAAATCCAGGAAGTTCTCCCTTCCAGGCGAGATGAGGCCTATTTCTGATGAGGCGTCTGGAGACTAATGACACCTAACCTCTGGAACTTCGAAAGGGTCTTTCACACCCTTGCTGCAACTCAAGAAGTTCACCGCCATACCCGTCTCCACTCGAGATGAAGCACGATGGTCCCGCCCACATCCAGAGGAGCCCCGTTTTCCCCTCGTAGCTCGAGATGAGGGATCCTTTCCCTGGTTTCAAAGGGAAAGAGTTCCCGGCGTTCCCGTCGCATCTCAAGAGGAGGCACTCTCAACAGGAAAGGCGAGAGGAACTCCATGGTCGTACCACCATTCCAAGAGTCCCCCAGATATCTCAGTCCATTCCAGAGGAACCTCTTTGTCCTGCACTGGCTCATCTTTCACGCCGAGGATCAACTCACACCACGGTGGCACGTGGGACAGCCCTGTGGGAAAGCCTCGAGGGAAAACCACAGATCCTTTGATCCACGCGACGGGAAGCGTGACATTGCTGCTACAGCCTGGAAGGAAAGTGCACGTGCATGCCCCCACTCGAGACGAGGCCTGACTCCCCTGGGGAGACTCCAGAAGTACCCAAAGATCCATGTCAGCCCCTGAGAGGAATCCTCGGTTCCGGCCCTGACTCCATACAAGGTTTTTGGCCCCGGTATCGACGGGAGAGGAATCCCGAGAGGACCCCTAGCAACTCGCATAGGGACTGGCCTCTCCTGAGGCCACCAGGGCGGGTTCCTGAGGTCCCTCTCATAACTCGAGAACACCTGCCGCAACTCGAGAAAATCCAGGAAGTTCTCCCTTCCAGGCGAGATGAGGCCTATTTCCTATGAGGCGTCTGGAGACTAATGACACCTAACCTCTGGAACTTCGAAAGGGTCTTTCACACCCTTGCTGCAACTCAAGAAGTTCACCGCCATACCTGTCTCCACTAGAGAGGAAGCACGATGGTCCCGCCCACATCCAGAGGAGCCCCGTTTCCCCCTCGTAGCTCGAGATGAGGGATCCTTTTCCTGCTTTCAACGGGAAAGAATTCCCGGCGTTCCCGTCGCATCTGAAGAGGAGGCACTCTCAACAGGAAAGGCGAGAGGAACTCCATGGTCGTACCACCATTCCAAGAGTCCCCCAGATGTCTCAGTCCATTCCAGAGGAACCTCTTTGCCCTGCACTGGCTTATCTTTCACGCCGAGGATCGACTCACACCACGGTGGCACGTGGCACAGCCCTGTGGGAAAGCCTCGAGGGAAAGCCTCGAGGGAAAACCACAGATCCTTTGATCCACGCGACGGGAAGCGTGACATTGCTGCTACAGCCTGGAAGGAAAGCGCACGTGCATGCCCCCACTCGAGACGAGGCCTGACTCCCCTGGGGGGACTCCAGAAGAACCCAAAGATCCATGTCAGCCCCTGAGAGGAATCCTCGGTTCCGGCCCTGACTCCATACAAAGTTTTTGGCCCCGGTATCGACGGGAGAGGAATCCCGAGAGGCCCCCTAGCAACTCGCATGGGGACTGGCCTCTCCTGAGGCCACCAGGGCGGGTCCCTGAGGTCCCCGTCGTAACTCGAGAACACCTGCCGCAACTCGAGAAAATCCAGGAAGTTCTCCCTTCCAGGCGAGATGAGGCCTATTTCCGATGAGGCGTCTGGAGACTAATGACACCTAACCTCTGGAACTTCGAAAGGGTCTTTCACACCCTTGCTGCAACTCAAGAAGTTCACCGCCATACCCGTCTCCACTCGAGAGGAAGCATGATGGTCCCGCCCACATCCAAAGGAGCCCCGTTTCCCCCTCGGAGCTCGAGATGATGGATCCTTTCCCTGCTTTCAACGGGGAAGAATTCCCGGCGTTCCCGTCGCATCTCAAGAGGAGGCACTCTCAACAGGAAAGGCGAGAGGAACTCCATGGTCGTTCCACCATTCCAAGAGTCCCCCAGATGTCTCAGTCCATTCCAGAGGAACCTCTTTGCCCTGCACTGGCTCATCTTTCACGCCGAGGATCGACTCACACCACGGAGGCACGTGGGACAGCCCTGTGGGAAAGCCTCGAGGGAAAGCCTCAAGGGAAAACCACAGATCCTTTGATCCACGCGACGGGAAGCGTGACATTGCTGATACAGCCTGGAAGGAAAGCACACGTGCATGCCCCCACTCGAGACGAGGCCTGTCTCCCCTGGCGAGACTCCAGAAGTACCCAAAGATCCATGTCAGCCCCTGAGAGGAATCCTCGGTTCCGGCCCTGACTCCACACAAGGTTTTAGGCCCCGGTATCGACGGGAGAGGAATCCCGAGAGGCCCCCTAGCAACTCGCATGGGGACTGGCCTCTCCTGAGGCCACCAGGGCGGGTCCCTGAGGTCCCCGTCGTAACTCGAGAACACCTGCCGCAACTCGAGAAAATCCAGGAAGTTCTCCCTTCCAGGCGAGATGAGGCCTATTTCCGATGAGGCGTCTGGAGACTAATGACACCTAACCTCTGGAACTTCGAAAGAGTCTTTCACACCCTTGCTGCAACTCAAGAAGTTCACCGCCATACCCGTCTCCACTCGAGAGGAAGCACGATGGTCCCACCCACATCCAGAGGAGCCCCGTTTCCCCCTCGTAGCTCGAGATGAGGGATCCTTTGCCTGCTTTCAACGGGAAAGAATTCCCGGCGTTCCCGTCGCATCTCAAGAGGAGGAACTCTCAACAGGAAAGGCGAGAGGAACTCCATGGTCGTACCACCATTCCAAGAGTCCCCCAGATGTCTCAGTCCATTCCAGAGGAACCTCTTTGCCCTGCACTGGCTCATCTTTCACGCCGAGGATCGACTCACACCACGGTGGCACGTGGGACAGCCCTGTGGGAAATCCTCGAGGGAAAGCCTCGAGGGAAAACCACAGATCCTTTGATCCACGCGACGGGAAGCGTGACATTGCTGCTACAGCCTGGAAGGAAAGCGCACGTGCATGCCCCCACTCGAGACGAGGCCTGACTCCACTGGGGAGTCTCCAGACGTACCCAAAGATCCATGTCAGCCCATGAGAGGAATCCTCGGTTCTGGCCCTGACTCCACACAAGGTTGTTGGCCCCGGTATCGACTGGAGAGGAATCCCGAGAGGCCCCCTAGCAACTCGCATAGGGACTGGCCTCTCCTGAGGCCACCAGGGCGGGTCCCTGAGGTCCCCGTCGTAACTCCAGAACACCTGGCGCAACTCGAGAAAATCCAGGAAGTTCTCCCTTCCAGGCGAGATGAGGCCTATTTCTGATGAGGCGTCTGGAGACTAATGACACCTAACCTCTGGAACTTCGAAAGGGTCTTTCACACCCTTGCTGCAACTCAAGAAGTTCACCGCCATACCCGTCTCCACTCGAGATGAAGCACGATGGTCCCGCCCACATCCAGAGGAGCCCCGTTTTCCCCTCGTAGCTCGAGATGAGGGATCCTTTCCCTGGTTTCAAAGGGAAAGAGTTCCCGGCGTTCCCGTCGCATCTCAAGAGGAGGCACTCTCAACAGGAAAGGCGAGAGGAACTCCATGGTCGTACCACCATTCCAAGAGTCCCCCAGATATCTCAGTCCATTCCAGAGGAACCTCTTTGTCCTGCACTGGCTCATCTTTCACGCCAAGGATCGACTCACACCACGGTGGCACGTGGGACAGCCCTGTGGGAAAGCCTCGAGGGAAAACCACAGATCCTTTGATCCACGCGACGGGAAGCCTGACATTGCTGCTACAGCCTGGAAGGAAAGTGCACGTGCATGCCCCCACTCGAGACGAGGCCTGACTCCCCTGGGGAGACTCCAGAAGTACCCAAAGATCCATGTCAGCCCCTGAGAGGAATCCTCGGTTCCGGCCCTGACTCCATACAAGGTTTTTGGCCCCGGTATCGACGGGAGAGGAATCCCGAGAGGCCCCCTAGCAACTCGCATAGGGACTGGCCTCTCCTGAGGCCACCAGGGCGGGTTCCTGAGGTCCCCGTCGTAACTCGAGAACACCTGCCGCAACTCGAAAAAATCCAGGAAGTTCTCCCTTCCTGGCGAGATGAGGCCTATTTCCTATGTGGCGTCTGGAGTCTAATGACACCTAACCTCTGGAACTTCGAAAGGGTCTTTCACACCCTTGCTGCAACTCAAGAAGTTCACCACCATACCCGTCTCCACTAGAGAGGAAGCACGATGGTCCCGCCCACATCCAGAGGAGCCCCGTTTCCCCCTCGTAGCTCGAGATAAGGGATCCTTTTCCTGCTTTCAACGGGAAAGAATTCCCGGCGTTCCCGTCGCATCTCAAGAGGAGGCACTCTCAACAGGAAAGGCGAGAGGAACTCCATGGTCGTACCACCATTCCAAGAGTCCCCCAGATGTCTCAGTCCATTCCAGAGGAACCTCTTTGCCCTGCACTGGCTCATCTTTCACGCCGAGGATCGACTCACACCACGGTGGCAAGTGGGACAGCCCTGTGGGAAAGCCTCGAGGGAAAGCCTCGAGGGAAAACCACAGATCCTTTGATCCACGCGACTGGAAGCGTGACATTGCTGCTACAGCCTGGAAGGAAAGCGCACGTGCATGCCCCCACTCGAGACGAGGCCTGACTCCCCTGGGGGGACTCCAGAAGAACCCAAAGATCCATGTCAGCCCCTGAGAGGAATCCTCGGTTCCGGCCCAGACTCCATACAAAGTTTTTGGCCCCGGTATCGACGGGAGAGGAATCCCGAGAGGCCCCCTAGCACCTCGCATGGGGACTGGCCTCTCCTGAGGCCACCAGGGCGGGTCCCTGAGGTCCCCGTCGTAACTCGAGAACACCTGCCGCAACTCGAGAAAATCCAGGAAGTTCTCCCTTGCAGGCGAGATGAGGCCTATTTCCGATGAGTCGTCTGGAGACTAATGACACCTAACCTCTGGAAATTCGAAAGGGTCTTTCACACCCTTGCTGCAACTCAAGAAGTTCACCGCCATACCCGTCTCCACTCGAGAGGAAGCACGATGGTCCCGCCCACATCCAGAGGAGCCCCGTTTCCCCCTCGTAGCTCGAGATGAGGGATCCTTTCCCTGCTTTCAACGGGAAAGAATTTCCGGCGTTCCCGTCGCATCTCAAGAGGAGGCACTCTCAACAGGAAAGGCGAGAGGAACTCCATGGTCGTACCACCATTCCTAGAGTCCCCCAGATGTCTCAGTCCATTCCAGAGGAACCTCTTTGCCCTGCACTGGCTCATCTTTCACGCCGAGGATCGACTCACACCACGGAGGCACGTGGGACAGCCCTGTGGGAAAGCCTCGAGGGAAAGCCTCGAGGGAAAACCACAGATCCTTTGATCCACGCGACGGGAAGCGTGACATTGCTGCTACAGCCTGGAAGGAAAGCGCACGTGCATGCCCCCACTCGAGACGAGGCCTGTCTCCCCTGGCGAGACTCCAGAAGTACCCAAAGATCCATGTCAGCCCCTGAGAGGAATCCTCGGTTCCGGCCCTGACTCCATACAAGGTTGTTGGCCCCGGTATTGACGGGAGAGGAATCCCGAGAGACCCCCTAGCAACTCGCATAGGGACTGGCCTCTCCTGAGGCCACCAGGGCGGGTCCCTGAGGTCCCCGTCGTAACTCGAGAACACCTGCCGCATCTCGAGAAAATCCAGGAAGTTCTCCCTTCCAGGCGAGATGAGGCCTATTTCTGATGAGGCGTCTGGAGACTAATGACACCTAACCTCTGGAACTTCGAAAGGGTCTTTCCCACCCTTGCTGCAACTCAAGAAGTTCACCGCCATACCCGTCTCCACTCGAGATGAAGCACGATGGTCCCGCCCACATCCAGAGGAGCCCCGTTTTCCCCTCGTAGCTCGAGATGAGGGATCCTTTCCCTGGTTTCAAAGGGAAAGAGTTCCCGGCGTTCCCGTCGCATCTCAAGAGGAGGCACTCTCAACAGGAAAGGCGAGAGGAACTCCATGGTCGTACCACCATTCCAAGAGTCCCCCAGATATCTCAGTCCATTCCAGAGGAACCTCTTTGTCCTGCACTGGCTCATCTTTCACGCCGAGGATCGACTCACACCACGGTGGCACGTGGGACAGCCCTGTGGGAAAGCCTCGAGGGAAAACCACAGATCCTTTGATCCACGCGACGGGAAGCCTGACATTGCTGCTACAGCCTGGAAGGAAAGTGCACGTGCATGCCCCCACTCGAGACGAGGCCTGACTCCCCTGGGGAGACTCCAGAAGTACCCAAAGATCCATGTCAGCCCCTGAGAGGAATCCTCGGTTCCGGCCCTGACTCCATACAAGGTTTTTGGCACCGGTATCGACGGGAGAGGAATCCCGAGAGGCCCCCTAGCACCTCGCATGGGGACTGGCCTCTCCTGAGGCCACCAGGGCGGGTCCCTGAGGTCCCCGTCTTAACTCGAGAACACCTGCCGCAACTCGAGAAAATCCATGAAGTTCTCCCTTCCAGGCGAGATGAGGCCTATTTCCGATGAGGCGTCTGGAGACTAATGACACCTCACCTTTGGAATTTCGAAAGGGTCTTTCACACCCTTGCTGCAACTCAAGAAGTTCACCGCCATACCCGTCTCCACTCGAGAGGAAGCACGATGGTCCCGCCCACATCCAGAGGAGCCCCGTTTCCCTCTCGGAGCTCGAGATGAGGGATCCTTTCCTGCTTTCAACGGGAAGGAATTCCCGGCGTTCCCGTCGCATCTCAAGAGGAGGCACTCTCAACAGGAAAGGCGAGAGGAACTCCATGGTCGTACCACCATTCCTAGAGTCCCCCAGATGTCTCAGTCCATTCCAGAGGAACCTCTTTGCCCTGCACTGGCTCATCTTTCACGCCGAGGATCGACTCACACCACGGAGGCACGTGGGACAGCCCTGTGGGAAAGCCTCGAGGGAAAGCCTCGAGGGAAAACCACAGATCCTTTGATCCACGCGACGGGAAGCGTGACATTGCTGCTACAGCCTGGAAGGAAAGCGCACGTGCATGCCCCCACTCGAGACGAGGCCTGTCTCCCCTGGCGAGACTCCAGAAGTACCCAAAGATCCATATAAGCCCCTGAGAGGAATCCTCGGTTCCGACCCTGACTCCACACAAGGTTTTTGGCCTTGGTATCGACGGGAGAGGAATCCCGAGAGGCCCCCTAGCACCTCGCATGGGGACTGGCCTCTCCTGAGGCCACCAGGGCGGGTCCCTGAGGTCCCCGTCGTAACTCGAGAACACCTGCCGCAACTCGAGAAAATCCAGGAAGTTCTCCCTTCCAGGCGAGATGAGGCCTATTTCCGATGAGGCGTCTGGAGACTAATGACACCTAACCTCTCGAACTTCGAAAGGGTCTTTCACACCCTTGCTGCAACTCAAGAAGTTCACCGCCATACCCGTCTCCACTCGAGAGGAAGCACAATGGTCCCGCCCACATCAAGAGGAGCCCCGTTTCCCCCTCTTAGTTCGAGATGAGGGATCCTTTCCCTGCTTTCAACGGGAAAGAATTCCCGGTGTTCCCGTCGTATCTCAAGAGGAGGCACTCTCAACAGGAAAGGCGAGAGGAACTCCATGGTCGTACCACCATTCCAAGAGTCCCCCAGATGTCTCAGTCCATTCCAGAGGAACCTCTTTGCCCTGCACTGGCTAATCTTTCACGCCGAGGATCGACTCACACCACGGTGGCACGTGGGACAGCCCTGTGGGAAAGCCTCGAGGGAAAGCCTCGAGGGAAAACCACAGATCCTTTGATCCACACGACGGGAAGCGTGACATTGCTGCTACAGCCTGGAAGGAAAGCGCACGTGCATGCCCCCACTCGAGTCGAGGCCTGACTCCCCTGGGGAGACTCCAGAAGTACCCAAAGATCCATGTCAGCCCCTGAGAGGAATCCTCGGTTCCGGCCCTGACTCCACACAAGGTTTTTGGCCCCGGTATCGACGGGAGAGGAATCCCGAGAGGCCCCCTAGCACCTCGCATGGGGACTGGCCTCTCCTGAGGCCACCAGGGCGGGTCCCTGAGGTCCCCGTCATAACTCGAGAACACCTGCCGCAACTCGAGAAAATCCATGAAGTTCTCCCTTCCAGGCGAGATGAGGCCTATTTCCGATGAGGCGTCTGGAGACTAATGACACCTAACCTCTCGAACTTCGAAAGGGTCTTTCACACCCTTGCTGCAACTCAAGAAGTTCACCGCCATACCCGTCTCCACTCGAGAGGAAGCACGATGGTCCCGCCCACATCCAGAGGAGCCCCGTTTCCCCCTCTTAGCTCGAGATGAGGGATCCTTTCCTAGCTTTCAACGGGAAAGAATTCCCGGTGTTCCCGTCGTATCTCAAGAGGAGGCACTCTCAACAGGAAAGGCGAGAGGAACTCCATGGTCGTACCACCATTCCAAGAGTCCCCCAGATGTCTCAGTCCATTCCAGAGGAACCTCTTTGCCCTGCACTGGCTCATCTTTCACGCCGAGGATCGACTCACACCACGGTGGCACGTGGAACAGCCCTGTGGGAAAGCCTCGAGGGAAAGCCTCGAGGGAATACCACAGATCCTTTGATCCACGCGACGGGAAGCGTGACATTGCTGCTACAGCCTGGAAGGAAAGCGCACGTGCATGCCCCCACTCGAGACGAGGCCTGACTCCCGTGGGGAGACTCCAGAAGTACCCAAAGGTCCATGTCAGCCCCTGAGAGGAATCCTCGGTTCCCGCCCTGACTGCACACAAGGTTTTTGGCCCCGGTATCGACGGGAGAGGAATCCCGAGAGGCCCCCTAGCACCTCGCATGGGGACTGGCCTCTCCTGAGGCCACCAGGGCGGGTCCCTGAGGTCCCCGTCGTAACTCGAGAACACCTGCCGCAACTCGAGAAAATCCAGGAAGTTCTCCCTTCCAGGCGAGATGAGGCCTATTTCCGATGAGGCGTCTGGAGACTAATGACACCTAACCTCTCGAACTTCGAAAGGGTCTTTCACACTCTTGCTGCAACTCAAGAAGTTCACCGCCATACCCGTCTCCACTCGAGAGGAAGCACGATGGTCCCGCCCACATCCAGAGGAGCCCCGTTTCCCCCTCATAGCTCAAGATGAGGGATCCTTTCCCTGCTTTCAACGGGAAAGATTTCCCGGCGTTCCCGTCGCATCTCAAGAGGAGGCACTCTCAACAGGAAAGGCGAGAGGAACTCCATTGTCGTACCACCATTCCAAGAGTCCCCCAGATGTCTCAGTCCATTCCAGAGGAACCTCTTTGCCCTGCACTGGCTCATCTTTCACGCCGAGGATCGACTCACACCACGGTGGCACGTGGGACAGCCCTGTGGGAAAGCCTCGAGGGAAAACCACAGATCCTTTGATCCACGCCACGGGAAGCGTGACATTGCTGCTACAGCCTGTAAGGAAAGCGCACGTGCATGCCCCCACTCGAGACGAGGCCTGACTCCCCTGGGGAGACTCCAGAAGTACCCAAAGATCCATGTCAGCCCCTGAGAGGAATCCTCGGTTCCGGCCCTGACTCCACACAAGGTTTTTGGCCCCGGTATCGACGGGAGAGGAATCCCGAGAGGCCCCCTAGCACCTCGCATGGGTACTGGCCTCTCCTGAGGCCACCAGGCCGGGTCCCTGAGGTCCCCGTAGTAACTCGAGAACACCTGCCGCAACTCGAGAAAATCCAGGAAGTTCTCCCTTCCAGGCGAGATGAGGCCTATTTCCGATGAGTCGTCTGGAGACTAATGACACCTAACCTCTGGAAATTCGAAAGGGTCTTTCACACCCTTGCTGCAACTCAAGAAGTTCACCGCCATACCCGTCTCCACTCGAGAGGAAGCACGATGGTCCCGCCCACATCCAGAGGAGCCCCGTTTCCCCCTCTTAGCTCGAGATGAGGGATCCTTTCCCTGCTTTCAACGGGAAAGAATTCCCGGTGTTCCCGTCGTATCTCAAGAGGAGGCACTCTCAACAGGAAAGGCGAGAGGAACTCCATGGTCGTACCACCATTCCAAGAGTCCCCCAGATGTCTCAGTCCATTCCAGAGGAACCTCTTTGCCCTGCACTGGCTCATCTTTCACGCCGAGGATCGACTCACACCACGGTGGCACGTGGGACAGCCCTGTGGGAAAGCCTCGAGGGAAAACCACAGATCCTTTGATCCACGCCACGGGAAGCGTGACATTGCTGCTACAGCCTGTAAGGAAAGCGCACGTGCATGCCCCCACTCGAGACGAGGCCTGACTCCCCTGGGGAGACTCCAGAAGTACCCAAAGATCCATGTCAGCCCCTGAGAGGAATCCTCGGTTCCGGCCCTGACTCCACACAAGGTTTTTGGCCCCGGTATCGACGGGAGAGGAATCCCGAGAGGCCCCCTAGCACCTCGCATGGGTACTGGCCTCTCCTGAGGCCACCAGGCCGGGTCCCTGAGGTCCCCGTCGCAACTCGAGAACACCTGCCGCAACTCGAGAAAATCCAGGAAGTTCTCCCTTCCAGGCGAGATGAGGCCTATTTCCGATGAGTCGTCTGGAGACTAATGACACCTAACTTCTGGAAATTCGAAAGGGTCTTTCACACCCTTGCTGCAACTCAAGAAGTTCACCGCCATACCCGTCTCCACTCGAGAGGAAGCACGATGGTCCCGCCCACATCCAGAGGGGCCCCGTTTCCCCCTCTTAGCTCGAGATGAGGGATCCTTTCCCTGCTTTCAACGGGAAAGAATTCCCGGTGTTCCCGTCGTATCTCAAGAGGAGGCACTCTCAACAGGAAAGGCGAGAGGAACTCCATGGTCGTACCACCATTCCAAGAGTCCCCCAGATGTCTCAGTCCATTCCAGAGGAACCTCTTTGCCCTGCACTGGCTCATCTTTCACGCCGAGGATCGACTCACACCACGGTGGCACGTGGGACAGCCCTGTGGGAAAGCCTCGAGGGAAAGCCTCGAGGGAATACCAGAGATCCTTTGATCCACGCGACGGGAAGCGTGACATTGCTGCTACAGCCTGGAAGGAAAGCGCACGTGCATGCCCCCACTCGAGACGAGGCCTGACTCCCGTGGGGAGACTCCAGAAGTACCCAAGGATCCATGTCAGCTCCTGAGAGGAATCCTCGGTTCCGGCCCTGACTGCACACAAGGTTTTTGGCCCCGGTATCGACGGGAGAGGAATCCCGAGAGGCCCCCTAGCACCTCGCATGGGGACTGGCCTCACCTGAGGCCACCAGGGTGGGTCCCTGAGGTCCCCGTCGTAACTCGAGAACACCTACCGCAACTCGAGAAAATCCAGGAAGTTCTCCCTTCCAGGCGAGATGAGGCCTATTTCCGATGAGGCGTCTGGAGACTAATGACACCTAACCTCTCGAACTTCGAAAGGGTCTTTCACACCCTTGCTTCAACTCAAGAAGTTCACCGCCATACCCGTCTCCACTCGAGAGGAAACACGATGGTCCCGCCCACATCCAGAGGAGCCCCGTTTCCCCCTCGTAGCTCAAGATGAGGGATCCTTTCCCTGCTTTCAACGGGAAAGAATTCCCGGCGTTCCCGTCGCATCTCAAGAGGAGGCACTCTCAACAGGAAAGGCGAGAGGAACTCCATGGTCGTACCACCATTCCAAGAGTCCCCCAGATGTCTCAGTCCATTCCAGAGGAACCTCTTTGCCCTGCACTGGCTCATCTTTCACGCCGAGGATCGACTCACACCACGGTGGCACGTGGGACAGCCCTGTGGGAAAGCCTCGAGGGAAAACCACAGATCCTTTGATCCACGCCACGGGAAGCGTGACATTGCTGCTACAGCCTGTAAGGAAAGCACACGTGCATGCCCCCACTCGAGACGAGGCCTGACTCCCCTGGGGAGACTCCAGAAGTACCCAAAGATCCATGTCAGCCCCTGAGAGGAATCCTCGGTTCCGGCCCTGACTCCACACAAGGTTTTTGGCCCCGGTATCGACGGGAGAGGAATCCCGAGAGGCCCCCTAGCACCTCGCATGGGTACTGGCCTCTCCTGAGGCCACCAGGGCGGGTCCCTGAGGTCCCCGTCGTAACTCGAGAACACCTGCCGCAACTCGAGAAAATCCAGGAAGTTCTCCCTTCCAGGCGAGATGAGGCCTATTTCCGATGAGTCGTCTGGAGACTAATGACACCTAACCTCTGGAACTTCGAAAGGGTCTTTCACACCCTTGCTGCAACTCAAGAAGTTCACCGCCATACCCGTCTCCACTCGAGAGGAAGCACGATGGTCCCGCCCACATCCAGAGGAGCCCCGTTTCCTCCTCGTAGCTCGAGATGAGGGATCCTTTCCCTGCTTTCAACGGGAAAGAATTCACGGCGTTCCCGTCGCATCTCAAGAGGAGGCACTCTCAACAGGAAAGGCGAGAGGAACTCCATGGTCGTACCACCATTCCAAGAGTCCCCCAGATGTCTCAGTCCATTCCAGAGGAACCTCTTTGCCCTGCACTGGCTCATCTTTGACGCCGAGGATCGACTCACACCACGGTGGCACGTGGGACAGCCCTGCGGGAAAGCCTCGAGGGAAAGCCTCGAGGGAAAACCACAGATCCTTTGATGCACGCGACGGGAAGCGTGACATTGCTGCTACAGCTTGGAAGGAAAGCGCACGTGCATGCCCCCACTCGAGACGAGGCCTGACTCCCCTGGGGAGACTCCAGAAGTACCCAAAGATCCATGTCACCCCTGTGAGGAATCCTAGGTTCCGGCCCTGACTCCACACAAGGTTTTTGGCCCCGGTATCGAAGGGAGAGGAATCCCGAGAGGCCCCCTAGCAACTCCCATGGGGACTGGCCTCTCCTGAGGCCACCAGGGCGGGTCCCTGAGGTCCCCGTCGTAACTCGAGAACACCTGCCGCAACTCGAGAAAATCCAGGAAGTTCTCCCTTCCAGGCGAGATGAGGCCTATTTCCGATGAGGCGTCTGGAGACTAATGACACCTAAACTCTGGAACTTCGAAAGGGTCTTTCACACCCTTGCTGCAACTCAAGAAGTTCACCGCCATACCCGTCTCGACTCGAGAGGAAGCACGATGGTCCCGCCCACATCCAGAGGAGCCCCGTTTCCCCCTCGTAGCTCGAGATGAGGGATCCTTTCCCTGCTTTCAACGGGAAAGAATTCCCGGCGTTCCCGTCGCATCTCAAGAGGAGGCACTCTCAACAGGAAAGGCGAGAGGAACTCCATGGTCGTACCACCATTCCAAGAGTCCCCCAGATGTCTCAGTCCATTCCAGAGGAACCTCTTTGCCCTGCACTGGCTCATCTTTCACGCCGAGGATCGACTCACACCACGGTGGCACGTGGGACAGCCCTGTGGGAAAGCCTAGAGGGAAAACCACAGATCCTTTGATCCACGCGACGGGAAGCGTGACATTGCTGCTACAGCCTGGAAGGAAAGCGCACGTGCATGCCCCCACTCGAGACGAGGCCTGACTCCCCTGGGGAGACTCCAGAAGTACCCAAAGATCCATGTCAGCCCCTGAGAGGAATCCTCGGTTCCGGCCCTGACTGCACACAAGGTTTTTGGCCCCGGTATCGACGGGAGAGGAATCCCGAGAGGCCCCGTAGCAAATCGCATGGGGACTGGCCTATTGAGGCAACCAGGGCGGGTCCCTGAGGTCCCCGTCGTAACTCGAGAACACCTACCGCAACTCGAGAAAATCAAGGAAGTTCTCCCTTCCAGGCGAGATGAGGCCTATTTCCGATGAGGCGTCTGGAGACTAATGACACCTAACCTCTGGAACTTCGAAAGGGTCTTTCACACACTTGCTGCAACTCAAGAAGTTCACCGCCATACCCGTCTCCACTCGAGAGGAAGCACGATGGTCCCGCCCACATCCAGAGGAGCCCCGTTTCCCCCTCGTAGCTCGAGATGAGGGATCCTTTCCCTGCTTTCAACGGGAAAGTATTCCCGTCATTCCCGTCGCATCTCAAGAGGAGGCACTCTCAACAGGAAAGGCGAGAGGAACTCCATGGTCGTACCACCATTCCAAGAGTCCCCCAGATGTCTCAGTCCATTCCAGAGGAACCTCTTTGCCCTGCACTGGCTCATCTTTCACGCCGAGGATCGACTCACACCACGGTGGCACGTGGCACAGCCATGTGGGAAAGCCTCGAGGGAAAGCCTCGAGGGAAAACCACAGATCCTTTGATCCACGCGACGGGAAGCGTGACATTGCTGCTACAGTCTGGAAGGAAAGCGCACGTGCATGCCCCCACTCGAGACGAGGCCTGAATCCCCTGGGGAGACTCCAGAAGTACCCAAAGATCCATATCAGCCCCTGAGAGGAATCCTCGTTTCCGGCCCTGACTGCACACAAGGTTTTTGGCCCCGTTATCGACGGGAGAGGAATCCCGAGAGGCCCCCTAGCACCTCGCATGGGGACTGGCCTCTCCTGAGGCCACCAGGGCGGGTCCCTGAGGTCCCCGTCGTAACTCGAGAACACCTGCCGCAACTCGAGAAAATCCAGGAAGTTCTCCCTTCCAGGCGAGATGAGGCCTATTTCCGATGAGGCGTCTGGAGACTAATGACACCCAACCTCTGGAACTTCGAAAGGGTCTTTCACACCCTTGCTGCTACTCAAGAAGTTCACCTCCTTGCCCGTCTCCACTCGAGAGGAAGCACGATGGTCCCGCCCACATCCAGAGGAGCCCCGTTTCCCCCTCGTAGCTCGAGATGAGGGATCCTTTCCCTGCTTTCAACGGGAAAGAATTCCCGGCATTCCCGTCGCATCTCAAGAGGAGGCACTCTCAACAGGAAAGGCGAGAGGAACTCCATGGTCGTACCACCATTCTAAGAGTCCCCCAGATGTCTGAGTCCATTCCAGAGGAACCTCTTTGCCCTGCACTGGCTCATCTTTCATGCCGAAGATCGACTCACACCACGGTGGCACGTGGGACAGCCCTGTGGGAAAGCCTCGAGGGAAAGCCTCGAGGGAAAACCACAGATCCTTTGATCCACGCGACGGGAAGCGTGACATTGCTGCTACAGCCTGGAAGGAAAGCACACGTGCGTGCCCCCACTCGAGACGAGGCCTGACTCCCCTGGGGAGACTCCAGAAGTACCCAAAGATGCATGTCAGCCCCTGAGAGGAATCCTCGGTTCCGGCCCTGACTCCACACAAGGTTTTTGGCCCCGGTATCGACGGGAGAGGAATCCCGAGAGGCCCCCTAGCAGCTCGCATGGGGACTGGCTGTTCTTGAGGCCACCAGGGCGGGTCCCTGAGGTCCCCGTCGTAACTCGAGAACACCTGCCGCAACTCGAGAAAATCCAGGAAGTTCTCCCTTCCAGGCGAGATGAGGCCTATTTCCGATGAGGCGTCTGGAGACTAATGACACCTAACCTCTGGAACTTCGAAAGGGTCTTTCACACCCTTGCTGCAACTCAAGAAGTTCACCGCCATACCCGTCTCCACTCGAGAGGAAGCACGATGGTCCCGCCCACATCCAGAGGAGCCCCGTTTCCCCCTCGGAGCTCGAGATGAGGGATCCTTTCCCTGCTTTCAATGGGAAAGAATTCCCGGTGTTCCCGTCGCATCTCAAGAGGAGGCACTCTCAACAGGAAAGGCGAGAGGAACTCCATGGTCGTACCACCATTCCAAGAGTCCCCCAGATGTCTCAGTCCATTCCAGAGGAACCTCTTTGCCCTGCACTGGCTCATCTTTGACGCCGAGGATCGACTCACACCACGGTGGCACGTGGGACAGCCCTGCGGGAAAGCCTCGAGGGAAAGCCTCGAGGGAAAACCACAGATCCTTTGATGCACGCGACGGGAAGCGTGACATTGCTGCTACAGCCTGGAAGGAAAGCGCACGTGCATGCCCCCACTCGAGACGAGGCCTGACTCCCCTGTGGAGACTCCAGAAGTACCCAAAGATCCATGTCACCCCTGTGAGGAATCCTCGGTTCCGGCCCTGACTCCACACAAGGTTTTTGGCCCTAGTATCGACGGGAGAGGAATCCCGAGAGGCCCCCTAGCAACTCGCATGGGGACTGGCCTCTCCTGAGGCCATCAGGGCGGGTCCCTGTGGTACCCGTCGTAACTCGAGAACACCTGCCGCACCTCAAGAAAATCCAGGAAGTTCTCCCTTCCAGGCGAGATGAGGTCTATTTCCGATGAGGCATCTGGAGACTGACACGTAACCTCTGGAACTTCGAAAGGGTCTTTCACACCCTTGCTGCAACTCAAGAAGTTCACCGCCATACCCGTCTCCAATCGAGAGGAAGCACGATGGTCCCACCCACATCCAGAGGAGCCCCGTTTCCCCCTCGTAGCTCGAGATGAGGGATCCTTTCCCTGCTTTCAACGGGAAAGAATTCCCGGCGTTCCCGTCGCATCTCAAGAGGAGGCACTCTCAACAGGAAAGGCGAGAGGAACTCCATGGTCGTACCACCATTCCAAGAGTCCCCCAGATGTCTCAGTCCATTCCAGAGGAACCTCTTTGCCCTGCACTGGCTCATCTTTCACGCCGAGGATCGACTCACACCACGGTGGAACGTGGGACAGCCCTGCGGGAAAGCCTCGAGGGAAAGCCTCGAGGGAAAACCTCAGATCCTTTGATGCACGCGACGGGAAGCGTGACATTGCTGCTACAGCCTGGAAGGAAAGCGCACGTGCATGCCCCCACTCGAGACGAGGCCTGACTCCCCTGGGGAGACTCCAGAAGTACTCAAAGATCCATGTCAGCCCCTGAGAGGAATCCTCGGTTCCGGCCCTGACTCCACACAAGGTTTTTGGCCCCGGTATCGACGGGAGAGGAATCCCGAGAGGCCCACTAGAACCTCGCATGGGTACTGGCCTCTCCTGAGGCCACCAGGGCGGGTCCCTGAGGTCCCCGTCGTAACTCGAGAACACCTGCCGCAACTCGAGAAAATCCAGGAAGTTCTCCCTTCCAGGCGAGATGAGGCCTATTTCCGATGAGGCGTCTGGAGACTAATGACACCTAACCTCTGGGACTTCGAAAGGGTCTTTCACACCCTTGCTGCAACTCAAGGAGTTCACCGCCATACCCGTCTCCACTCGAGAGGAAGCACGATGGTCCCGCACACATCCAGAGGAGCCCCGTTTCCCCCTCGTAGCTCGAGATGAGGGATCCTTTCCCTGCTTTCAACGGGAAAGAATTCCCGTCATTCCCGTCGCATCTCAAGAGGAGGCACTCTCAACAGGAAAGGCGAGAGGAACTCCATGGTCGTACCACCATTCCAAGAGTCCCCCAGATGTCTCAGTCCATTCCGGAGGAACCTCTTTGCCCTGCACTGGCTCATCTTTCACGCCGAGGATCGACTCACACCACGGTGGCACGTGGCACAGCCATGTGGGAAAGCCTCGAGGGAAAGCCTCGAGGGAAAACCACAGATCCTTTGATCCACGCGACGGGAAGCGTGACATTGCTGCTACAGTCTGGAAGGAAAGCGCACGTGCATGCCCCCACTCGAGACGAGGCCTGAATCCCCTGGGGAGACTCCAGAAGTACCCAAAGATCCATATCAGCCCCTGAGAGGAATCCTCGTTTCCGGCCCTGACTGCACACAAGGTTTTTGGCCCCGGTATCGACGGGAGAGGAATCCCGAGAGGCCCCCTAGCACCTCGCATGGGGACTGGCCTCTCCTGAGGCCACCAGGGCGGGTCCCTGAGGTCCCCGTCGTAACTCGAGAACACCTGCCGCAACTCGAGAAAATCCAGGAAGTTCTCCCTTCCAGGCGAGATGAGGCCTATTTCCGATGAGGCGTCTGGAGACTAATGACACCCAACCTCTGGAACTTCGAAAGGGTCTTTCACACCCTTGCTGCTACTCAAGAAGTTCACCTCCTTGCCCGTCTCCACTCGAGAGGAAGCACGATGGTCCCGCCCACATCCAGAGGAGCCCCGTTTCCCCCTCGTAGCTCGAGATGAGGGATCCTTTCCCTGCTTTCAACGGGAAAGAATTCCCGGCATTCCCGTCGCATCTCAAGAGGAGGCACTCTCAACAGGAAAGGCGAGAGGAACTCCATGGTCGTACCACCATTCCAAGAGTCCCCCAGATGTCTGAGTCCATTCCAGAGGAACCTCTTTGCCCTGCACTGACTCATCTTTCATGCCGAAGATCGACTCACACCACGGTGGCACGTGGGACAGCCCTGTGGGAAAGCCTCGAGGGAAAGCCTCGAGGGAAAACCACAGATCCTTTGATCCACGCGACGGGAAGCGTGACATTGCTGCTACAGCCTGGAAGGAAAGCACACGTGCATGCCCCCACTCGAGACGAGGCCTGACTCCCCTGGGGAGACTCCAGAAGTACCCAAAGATCCTTGTCAGCCCCTGAGAGGAATCCTCGGTTCCGGCCCTGACTCCACACAAGGTTTTTGGCCCCGGTATCGACGGGAGAGGAATCCCGAGAGGCCCCCTAGCAACTCGCATGGGGACTGGCTGTTCTTGAGGCCACCAGGGCGGGTCCCTGAGGTCCCCGTCGTAACTCGAGAACACCTGCCTCAACTCGAGAAAATCCAGGAAGTTCTCCCTTCCAGGCGAGATGAGGCCTATTTCCGATGAGGCGTCTGGAGACTAATGACAATTAACCTCTGGAACTTCGAAAGGGTCTTTCACACCCTTGCTGCAACTCAAGAAGTTCACCGCCATACCCGTCTCCACTCGAGAGGAAGCACGATGGTCCCGCCCACATCCAGAGGAGCCCTGTTTCCCCCTCGGAGCTCGAGATGAGGGATCCTTTCCCTGCTTTCAACGGGAAAGAATTCCCGGCGTTCCCGTCGCATCTCAAGAGGAGGCACTCTCAACAGGAAAGCGAGAGGAACTCCATGGTCGTACCACCATTCCAAGAGTCCCCCAGATGTCTCAGTCCATTCCAGAGGAACCTCTTTGCCCTGCACTGGCTCATCTTTGACGCCGAGGATCGACTCACACCACGGTGGCACGTGGGACAGCCCTGCGGGAAAGCCTCGAGGGAAAGCCTCGAGGGAAAACCACAGATCCTTTGATGCACGCGACGGGAAGCGTGACATTGCTGCTACAGCCTGGAAGGAAAGCGCACGTGCATGCCCCCACTCGAGACGAGGCCTGACTCCCCTGGGGAGACTCCAGAAGTACCCAAAGATCCATGTCACCCATGTGAGGAATCCTCGGTTCCGGCCCTGACTCCACACAAGGTTTTTGGCCCTAGTATCGACGGGAGAGGAATCCCGAGAGGCCCCCTAGCAACTCGCATGGGGACTGGCCTCTCCTGAGGCCATCAGGGCGGGTCCCTGTGGTACCCGTCGTAACTCGAGAACACCTGCCGCACCTCAAGAAAATCCAGGAAGTTCTCCCTTCCAGGCGAGATGAGGTCTATTTCCGATGAGGCATCTGGAGACTGACACGTAACCTCTGGAACTTCGAAAGGGTCTTTCACACCCTTGCTGCAACTCAAGAAGTTCACCGCCATACCCGTCTCCAATCGAGAGGAAGCACGATGGTCCCACCCACATCCAGAGGAGCCCCGTTTCCCCCTCGTAGCTCGAGATGAGGGATCCTTTCCCTGCTTTCAACGGGAAAGAATTCCCGGCGTTCCCGTCGCATCTCAAGAGGAGGCACTCTCAACAGGAAAGGCGAGAGGAACTCCATGGTCGTACCACCATTCCAAGAGTCCCCCAGATGTCTCAGTTCATTCCAGAGGAACCTCTTTGCCCTGCACTGGCTCATCTTTCACGCCGAGGATCGACTCACACCACGGTGGAACGTGGGACAGCCCTGCGGGAAAGCCTCGAGGGAAAGCCTCGAGGGAAAACCACAGATCCTTTGATGCACGCGACGGGAAGCGTGACATTGCTGCTACAGCCTGGAAGGAAAGCGCACGTGCATGCCCCCACTCGAGACGAGGCCTGACTCCCCTGGGGAGACTCCAGAAGTACTCAAAGATCCATGTCAGCCCCTGAGAGGAATCCTCGGTTCCGGCCCTGACTCCACACAAGGTTTTTGGCCCCGGTATCGACGGGAGAGGAATCCCGAGAGGCCCACTAGAACCTCGCATGGGTACTGGCCTCTCCTGAGGCCACCAGGGCGGGTCCCTGAGGTCCCCGTCGTAACTCGAGAACACCTGCCGCAACTCGAGAAAATCCAGGAAGTTCTCCCTTCCAGGCGAGATGAGGCCTATTTCCGATGAGGCGTCTGGAGACTAATGACACCTAACCTCTGGGACTTCGAAAGGGTCTTTCACACCCTTGCTGCAACTCAAGGAGTTCACCGCCATACCCGTCTCCACTCGAGAGGAAGCACGATGGTCCCGCACACATCCAGAGGAGCCCCGTTTCCCCCTCGTAGCTCGAGATGAGGGATCCTTTCCCTGCTTTCAACGGGAAAGAATTCCCGTCATTCCCGTCGCATCTCAAGAGGAGGCACTCTCAACAGGAAAGGCGAGAGGAACTCCATGGTCGTACCACCATTCCAAGAGTCCCCCAGATGTCTCAGTCCATTCCAGAGGAACCTCTTTGCCCTGCACTGGCTCATCTTTCACGCCGAGGATCGACTCACACCACGGTGGCACGTGGCACAGCCATGTGGGAAAGCCTCGAGGGAAAGCCTCGAGGGAAAACCACAGATCCTTTGATCCACGCGACGGGAAGCGTGACATTGCTGCTACAGTCTGGAAGGAAAGCGCACGTGCATGCCCCCACTCGAGACGAGGCCTGAATCCCCTGGGGAGACTCCAGAAGTACCCAAAGATCCATATCAGCCCCTGAGAGGAATCCTCGTTTCCGGCCCTGACTGCACACAAGGTTTTTGGCCCCGGTATCGACGGGAGAGGAATCCCGAGAGGCCCCCTAGCACCTCGCATGGGGACTGGCCTCTCCTGAGGCCACCAGGGCGGGTCCCTGAGGTCCCCGTCGTAACTCGAGAACACCTGCCGCAACTCGAGAAAATCCAGGAAGTTCTCCCTTCCAGGCGAGATGAGGCCTATTTCCGATGAGGCGTCTGGAGACTAATGACACCCAACCTCTGGAACTTCGAAAGGGTCTTTCACACCCTTGCTGCTACTCAAGAAGTTCACCTCCTTGCCCGTCTCCACTCGAGAGGAAGCACGATGGTCCCGCCCACATCCAGAGGAGCCCCGTTTCCCCCTCGTAGCTCGAGATGAGGGATCCTTTCCCTGCTTTCAACGGGAAAGAATTCCCGGCATTCCCGTCGCATCTCAAGAGGAGGCACTCTCAACAGGAAAGGCGAGAGGAACTCCATGGTCGTACCACCATTCCAAGAGTCCCCCAGATGTCTGAGTCCATTCCAGAGGAACCTCTTTGCCCTGCACTGACTCATCTTTCATGCCGAAGATCGACTCACACCACGGTGGCACGTGGGACAGCCCTGTGGGAAAGCCTCGAGGGAAAGCCTCGAGGGAAAACCACAGATCCTTTGATCCACGCGACGGGAAGCGTGACATTGCTGCTACAGCCTGAAAGGAAAGCACACGTGCATGCCCCCACTCGAGACGAGGCCTGACTCCCCTGGGGAGACTCCAGAAGTACCCAAAGATCCTTGTCAGCCCCTGAGAGGAATCCTCGGTTCCGGCCCTGACTCCACACAAGGTTTTTGGCCCCGGTATCGACGGGAGAGGAATCCCGAGAGGCCCCCTAGCAACTCGCATGGGGACTGGCTGTTCTTGAGGCCACCAGGGCGGGTCCCTGAGGTCCCCGTCGTAACTCGAGAACACCTGCCGCAACTCGAGAAAATCCAGGAAGTTCTCCCTTCCAGGCGAGATGAGGCCTATTTCCGATGAGGCGTCTGGAGACTAATGACAATTAACCTCTGGAACTTCGAAAGGGTCTTTCACACCCTTGCTGCAACTCAAGAAGTTCACCGCCATACCCGTCTCCACTCGAGAGGAAGCACGATGGTCCCGCCCACATCCAGAGGAGCCCTGTTTCCCCCTCGGAGCTCGAGATGAGGGATCCTTTCCCTGCTTTCAACGGGAAAGAATTCCCGGCGTTCCCGTCGCATCTCAAGAGGAGGCACTCTCAACAGGAAAGCGAGAGGAACTCCATGGTCGTACCACCATTCCAAGAGTCCCCCAGATGTCTCAGTCCATTCCAGAGGAACCTCTTTGCCCTGCACTGGCTCATCTTTGACGCCGAGGATCGACTCACACCACGGTGGCACGTGGGACAGCCCTGCGGGAAAGCCTCGAGGGAAAGCCTCGAGGGAAAACCACAGATCCTTTGATGCACGCGACGGGAAGCGTGACATTGCTGCTACAGCCTGGAAGGAAAGCGCACGTGCATGCCCCCACTCGAGACGAGGCCTGACTCCCCTGGGGAGACTCCAGAAGTACCCAAAGATCCATGTCACCCATGTGAGGAATCCTCGGTTCCGGCCCTGACTCCACACAAGGTTTTTGGCCCTAGTATCGACGGGAGAGGAATCCCGAGAGGCCCCCTAGCAACTCGCATGGGGACTGGCCTCTCCTGAGGCCATCAGGGCGGGTCCCTGTGGTACCCGTCGTAACTCGAGAACACCTGCCGCACCTCAAGAAAATCCAGGAAGTTCTCCCTTCCAGGCGAGATGAGGTCTATTTCCGATGAGGCATCTGGAGACTGACACGTAACCTCTGGAACTTCGAAAGGGTCTTTCACACCCTTGCTGCAACTCAAGAAGTTCACCGCCATACCCGTCTCCAATCGAGAGGAAGCACGATGGTCCCACCCACATCCAGAGGAGCCCCGTTTCCCCCTCGTAGCTCGAGATGAGGGATCCTTTCCCTGCTTTCAACGGGAAAGAATTCCCGGCGTTCCCGTCGCATCTCAAGAGGAGGCACTCTCAACAGGAAAGGCGAGAGGAACTCCATGGTCGTACCACCATTCCAAGAGTCCCCCAGATGTCTCAGTTCATTCCAGAGGAACCTCTTTGCCCTGCACTGGCTCATCTTTCACGCCGAGGATCGACTCACACCACGGTGGAACGTGGGACAGCCCTGCGGGAAAGCCTCGAGGGAAAGCCTCGAGGGAAAACCACAGATCCTTTGATGCACGCGACGGGAAGCGTGACATTGCTGCTACAGCCTGGAAGGAAAGCGCACGTGCATGCCCCCACTCGAGACGAGGCCTGACTCCCCTGGGGAGACTCCAGAAGTACTCAAAGATCCATGTCAGCCCCTGAGAGGAATCCTCGGTTCCGGCCCTGACTCCACACAAGGTTTTTGGCCCCGGTATCGACGGGAGAGGAATCCCGAGAGGCCCCGTAGCACCTCGCATGGGGACTGGCTGTTCTTGAGGCCACCAGGGCGGGTCCCTGAGGTCCCCGTCGTAACTCGAGAACACCTGCCGCAACTCGAGAAAATCCAGGAAGTTCTCCCTTCCAGGCGAGATGAGGCCTATTTCCGATGAGGCGGCTGGAGACTAATGACACCTAACCTCTGGGACTTCGAAAGGGTCTTTCACACCCTTGCTGCAACTCAAGAAGTTCACCGCCATACCCGTCTCCACTCGAGAGGAAGCACGATGGTCCCGCCCACATCCAGAGGAGCCCCGTTTCCCCCTCGTGGCTCGAAATGAGGGATCCTTTCCCTGCTTTCAACGGGAAAGAATTCCCGGCGTTCCCGTCGCATCTCAAGAGGTGGCACTCTCAACAGGAAAGGCGAGAGGAACTCCATGGTCGTACCACCATTCCACGAGTCCCCCAGATGTCTCAGTCCATTCCAGAGGAACCTCTTTGCCCTGCACTGGCTCATCTTTCACGCCGAGGATCGACTCACACCACGGTGGCACGTGGGACAGCCCTGTGGGAAAGCCTCGAGGGAAAGCCTCGAGGGAAAACCACAGATCCTTTGATCCATGCGTCGGGAAGTGTGACATTGCTGCTACAGCCTGGAAGGAATGCGCACGTGCATGCCCCAACTCGAGACGAGCCCTGACTCCCTTGGGGAGACTCCAGAAGTACCCAAAGATCCATGTCAGCCCCTGAGAGGAATCCTCGGTTCCGGCCCTGACTCCACACAAGGTTTTTGGCCCCGGTATCGAAGGGAGAGGAATCCCGAGAGGCCCCCTAGCAACTCCCATGGGGACTGGCCTCTCCTGAGGCCACCAGGGCGGGTCCCTGAGGTCCCCTTCGTAACTCGAGAACACCTGCCGCAACTCGAGAAAATCCAGGAAGTTCTCCCTTCCAGGCGAGATGAGGCCTATTTCCGATGAGGCGTCTGGAGACTAATGACACCTAAACTCTGGAACTTCGAAAGGGTCTTTCACACCCTTGCTGCAACTCAAGAAGTTCACCGCCATACCCGTCTCGACTCGAGAGGAAGCACGATGGTCCCGCCCACATCCAGAGGAGCCCCGTTTCCCCCTCGTAGCTCGAGATGAGGGATCCTTTCCCTGCTTTCAACGGGAAAGAATTCCCGGCGTTCCCGTCGCATCTCAAGAGGAGGCACTCTCAACAGGAAAGGCGAGAGGAACTCCATGGTCGTACCACCATTCCAAGAGTCCCCCAGATGTCTCAGTCCATTCCAGAGGAACCTCTTTGCCCTGCACTGGCTCATCTTTCACGCCGAGGATCGACTCACACCACGGTGGCACGTGGGACAGCCCTGTGGGAAAGCCTAGAGGGAAAACCACAGATCCTTTGATCCACGCGACGGGAAGCGTGACATTGCTGCTACAGCCTGGAAGGAAAGCGCACGTGCATGCCCCCACTCGAGACGAGGCCTGACTCCCCTGGGGAGACTCCAGAAGTACCCAAAGATCCATGTCAGCCCCTGAGAGGAATCCTCGGTTCCGGCCCTGACTGCACACAAGGTTTTTGGCCCCGGTATCGACGGGAGAGGAATCCCGAGAGTCCCCGTAGCAAATCGCATGGGGACTGGCCTCTTGAGTCAACCAGGGCGGGTCCCTGAGGTCCCCGTCGTAACTCGAGAACACCTACCGCAACTCGAGAAAATCAAGGAAGTTCTCCCTTCCAGGCGAGATGAGGCCTATTTCCGATGAGGCGTCTGGAGACTAATGACACCTAACCTCTGGAACTTCGAAAGGGTCTTTCACACACTTGCTGCAACTCAAGAAGTTCACCGCCATACCCGTCTCCACTCGAGAGGAAGCACGATGGTCCCGCCCACATCCAGAGGAGCCCCGTTTCCCCCTCGTAGCTAGAGATGAGGGATCCTTTCCCTGCTTTCAACGGGAAAGAATTCCCGGCATTCCCGTCGCATCTCAAGAGGAGGCACTCTCAACAGGAAAGGCGAGAGGAACTCCATGGTCGTACCACCATTCCAAGAGTCCCCCAGATGTCTGAGTCCATTCCAGAGGAACCTCTTTGCCCTGCACTGGCTCATCTTTCATGCCGAGGATCGACTCACACCACGGTGGCACGTGGGACAGCCCTGTGGGAAAGCCTCGAGGGAAAGCCTCGAGGGAAAACCACAGATCCTTTGATCCACGCGACGGGAAGCGTGACATTGCTGCTACAGCCTGGAAGGAAAGCACACGTGCATGCCCCCACTCGAGACGAGGCCTGACTCCCCTGGGGAGACTCCAGAAGTACCCAAAGATCCATGTCAGCCCCTGAGAGGAATCCTCGGTTCCGGCCCTGACTCCACACAAGGTTTTTGGCCCCGGTATCGACGGGAGAGGAATCCCTAGAGGCCCCCTAGCAACTCGCATGGGGACTGGCTGTTCTTGAGGCCACCAGGGCGGGTCCCTGAGGTCCCCGTCGTAACTCGAGAACACCTGCCGCAACTCGAGAAAATCCAGGAAGTTCTCCCTTCCAGGCGAGATGAGGCCTATTTCCGATGAGGCGTCTGGAGACTAATGACACCTAACCTCTGGAACTTCGAAAGGGTCTTTCACACCCTTGCTGCAACTCAAGAAGTTCACCGCCATACCCGTCTCCACTCGAGAGGAAGCACGATGGTCCCGCCCACATCCAGAGGAGCCCCGTTTCCCCCTCGGAGCTCGAGATGAGGGATCCTTTCCCTGCTTTCAACGGGAAAGAATTCCCGGCGTTCCCGTCGCATCTCAAGAGGAGGCACTCTCAACAGGAAAGGCGAGAGGAACTCCATGGTCGTACCACCATTCCAAGAGTCCCCCAGATGTCTCAGTCCATTCCAGAGGAAACTCTTTGCCCTGCACTGGCTCATCTTTGACGCCGAGGATCGACTCACACCACGGTGGCACGTGGGACAGCCCTGCGGGAAAGCCTCGAGGGAAAGCCTCGAGGGAAAACCACAGATCCTTTGATGCACGCGACGGGAAGCGTGACATTGCTGCTACAGCTTGGAAGGAAAGCGCACGTGCATGCCCCCACTCGAGACGAGGCCTGACTCCCCTGGGGAGACTCCAGAAGTACCCAAAGATCCATGTCACCCCTGTGAGGAATCCTAGGTTCCGGCCCTGACTCCACACAAGGTTTTTGGCCCTAGTATCGACGGGAGAGGAATCCCGAGAGGCCCCCTAGCAACTCGCATGGGGACTGGCCTCTCCTGAGGCCATCAGGGCGGGTCCATGTGGTACCCGTCGTAACTCGAGAACACCTGCCGCAACTCGAGAAAATCCAGGAAGTTCTCCCTTCCAGGCGAGATGAGGTCTATTTCCGATGAGGCATCTGGAGACTGACACGTAACCTCTGGAACTTCGAAAGGGTCTTTCACACCCTTGCTGCAACTCAAGAAGTTCACCGCCATACCCGTCTTCACTCGAGAGGAAGCACGATGGTCCTACCCACATCCAGAGGAGCCCCGTTTCCCCCTCGTAGCTCGAGATGAGGGATCCTTTCCCTGCTTTCAACGGGAAAGAATTCCCGGCGTTCCCGTCGCATCTCAAGAGGAGGCACTCTCAACAGGAAAGGCGAGAGGAACTCCATGGTCGTACCACCATTCCAAGAGTCCCCCAGATGTCTCAGTCCATTCCAGAGGAACCTCTTTGCCCTGCACTGGCTCATCTTTCACGCCGAGGATCGACTCACACCACGGTGGAACGTGGGACAGCCCTGCGGGAAAGCCTCGAGGGAAAGCCTCGAGGGAAAACCACAGATCCTTTGATCCAGGCCACGGGAAGCGTGACATTGCTGCTACAGCCTGGAAGGAAAGCGCACGTGCATGCCCCGACTCGAAGCGAGGCCTGACTCCCCTGGGGAGACTCCAGAAGTACCCAAAGATCCATGTCAGCCCCTGAGAGGAATCCTCGGTTCCGGCCCTGACTCCACACAAGGTTTTTGACCCCGGTATCGACGGGAGAGGAATCCCGAGAGGCCCCCTAGCAACTCGCATGGGGACTGGCCTCTCCTGAGGCCACCAGGGCGGGTCCCTGAGGTCCCCGTTGTAACTCGAGAACACCTGCCGCAACTCGAGAAAATCCAGGAAGTTCTCCCTTCCAGGCGAGATGAGGCCTATTTCCGATGAGGCGGCTGGAGACTAATGACACCTAACCTCTGGGACTTCGAAAGGGTCTTTCACACCCTTGCTGCAACTCAAGAAGTTCACCGCCATACCCGTCTCCACTCGAGAGGAAGCACGATGGTCCCGCCCACATCCAGAGGAGCCCCGTTTCCCCCTCGTGGCTCGAAATGAGGGATCCTTTCCCTGCTTTCAACGGGAAAGAATTCCCGGCGTTCCCGTCGCATCTCAAGAGGTGGCACTCTCAACAGGAAAGGCGAGAGGAACTCCATGGTCGTACCACCATTCCACGAGTCCCCCAGATGTCTCAGTCCATTCCAGAGGAACCTCTTTGCCCTGCACTGGCTCATCTTTCACGCCGAGGATCGACTCACACCACGGTGGCACGTGGGACAGCCCTGTGGGAAAGCCTCGAGGGAAAGCCTCGAGGGAAAACCACAGATCCTTTGATCCATGCGTCGGGAAGTGTGACATTGCTGCTACAGCCTGGAAGGAATGCGCACGTGCATGCCCCAACTCGAGACGAGCCCTGACTCCCTTGGGGAGACTCCAGAAGTACCCAAAGATCCATGTCAGCCCCTGAGAGGAATCCTCGGTTCCGGCCCTGACTCCACACAAGGTTTTTGGCCCCGGTATCGAAGGGAGAGGAATCCCGAGAGGCCCCCTAGCAACTCCCATGGGGACTGGCCTCTCCTGAGGCCACCAGGGCGGGTCCCTGAGGTCCCCTTCGTAACTCGAGAACACCTGCCGCAACTCGAGAAAATCCAGGAAGTTCTCCCTTCCAGGCGAGATGAGGCCTATTTCCGATGAGGCGTCTGGAGACTAATGACACCTAAACTCTGGAACTTCGAAAGGGTCTTTCACACCCTTGCTGCAACTCAAGAAGTTCACCGCCATACCCGTCTCGACTCGAGAGGAAGCACGATGGTCCCGCCCACATCCAGAGGAGCCCCGTTTCCCCCTCGTAGCTCGAGATGAGGGATCCTTTCCCTGCTTTCAACGGGAAAGAATTCCCGGCGTTCCCGTCGCATCTCAAGAGGAGGCACTCTCAACAGGAAAGGCGAGAGGAACTCCATGGTCGTACCACCATTCCAAGAGTCCCCCAGATGTCTCAGTCCATTCCAGAGGAACCTCTTTGCCCTGCACTGGCTCATCTTTCACGCCGAGGATCGACTCACACCACGGTGGCACGTGGGACAGCCCTGTGGGAAAGCCTAGAGGGAAAACCACAGATCCTTTGATCCACGCGACGGGAAGCGTGACATTGCTGCTACAGCCTGGAAGGAAAGCGCACGTGCATGCCCCCACTCGAGACGAGGCCTGACTCCCCTGGGGAGACTCCAGAAGTACCCAAAGATCCATGTCAGCCCCTGAGAGGAATCCTCGGTTCCGGCCCTGACTGCACACAATGTTTTTGTCCCCGGTATCGACGGGAGAGGAATCCCGAGAGGCCCCGTAGCAAATCGCATGGGGACTGGCCTCTTGAGTCAACCAGGGCGGGTCCCTGAGGTCCCCGTCGTAACTCGAGAACACCTACCGCAACTCGAGAAAATCAAGGAAGTTCTCCCTTCCAGGCGAGATGAGGCCTATTTCCGATGAGGCGTCTGGAGACTAATGACACCTAACCTCTGGAACTTCGAAAGGGTCTTTCACACACTTGCTGCAACTCAAGAAGTTCACCGCCATACCCGTCTCCACTCGAGAGGAAGCACGATGGTCCCGCCCACATCCAGAGGAGCCCCGTTTCCCCCTCGTAGCTCGAGATGAGGGATCCTTTCCCTGCTTTCAACGGGAAAGAATTCCCGGCGTTCCCGTCGCATCTCAAGAGGAGGCACTCTCAACAGGAAAGGCGAGAGGAACTCCATGGTCGTACCACCATTCCAAGAGTCCCCCAGATGTCTCAGTCCATTCCAGAGGAACCTCTTTGCCCTGCACTGGCTCATCATTCACGCCGAGGATCGACTCACACCACGGTGGAACGTGGGACAGCCCTGCGGGAAAGCCTCGAGGGAAAGCCTCGAGGGAAAACCACAGATCCTTTGATGCACGCGACGGGAAGCGTGACATTGCTGCTACAGCCTGGAAGGAAAGCGCACGTGCATGCCCCCACTCGAGACGAGGCCTGACTCCCCTGGGGAGACTCCAGAAGTACTCAAATATCCATGTCAGCCCCTGAGAGGAATCCTCGGTTCCGGCCTTGACTCCACACAAGGTTTTTGGCCCCGGTATCGACGGGAGAGGAATCCCGAGAGGCCCCCTAGCAACTCGCATGGGGAATGGCCTCTCCTGAGGCCACCAGGGCGGGTCCCTGAGGTCCCCGTCGTAACTCGAGAACACCTGCCGCAAATCGAGAAAATCCAGGAAGTTCTCCCTTCCAGGCGAGATGAGGCCTATTTCCGATGAGGCGTCTGGAGACTAATGACACCTAACCTGTGGAACTTCGAAAGGGTCTTTCACACCCTTGCTGCAACTCAAGAAGTTCAGCGCCATACCCGTGTCCACTCGAGAGGAAGCACGATGGTCCCGCCCACATCCAGAGGAGCCCCGTTTCACCCTCGTAGCTCGAGATGAGGGATCCTTTCCCTGCTTTCAACGGGAAAGAATTCCTGGCGTTCCCGTCGCATCTCAAGAGGAGGCACTCTCAACAGGAAAGGCGAGAGGAACTCCATGGTCGTACCACCATTCCAAGAGTCGCCCAGATGTCTCAGTCCATTCCAGAGGAACCTCTTTGCCCTGCACTGGCTCATCTTTCACGCCGAGGATCGATTCACACCACGGTGGCACGTGGGACAGCCCTGCTGGAAAGCCTCGAGGGAAAGCCTCGAGGGAAAACCACAGATCCTTTGATGCACGCGACGGGAAGCGTGACATTGCTGCTACAGCCTGGAAGGAAAGCGCACGTGCATGCCCCCACTCGAGACGAGGCCTGACTCCCCTGGGGAGACTCCAGAAGTACCCAAAGATCCATGTCACCCCTGAGAGGAATCCTCGGTTCTGGCCCTGACTCCACACAAGGTTTTTGGCGCCGGTATCGACGGGAGAGGAATCCCGAGAGGCCCCCTAGCAACTCGCATGGGGACTGGCCTCTCCTGAGGCCATCAGGGCGGGTCCCTGTGGTACCCGTCGTAACACGAAAACACCTGCCGCACCTTGAGAAAATCCAGGAAGTTCTCCCTTCCAGGCGAGATGAGGACTATTTCCGATGAGGCGTCTGGAGACTAATGACACCTAACCTCTGGAACTTCGAAAGGGTCTTTCACACCCTTGCTGCAACTCAAGAAGTTTACCGCCATACCCGTCTCCACACGAGAGAAAGCACGATGGTCCCGCCCACATCCAGAGGAGCCCCGTTTCCACCTCGTAGCTCGAGATGAGGGATCCTTTCCCTGCTTTCAACGGGAAAGAATTCCCGGCATTCCCGTCGCATCTCAAGAGGAGGCACTCTCAACAGGAAAGGCGAGAGGAACTCCATGGTCGTACCACCATTCCAAGAGTCCCCCAGATGTCTCAGTCCATTCCAGAGGAACCTCTTTGCCCTTCACTGGCTCATCTTTCACGCCGAGAATCGACTCAAACCACAGTGGCACGTGGGACAGCCCTGTGGGAAAGCTTCGAGGGAAAGCCTAGAGGGAAAACCACAGATACTTTGATCCACGCGACAGGAACCGTGACATTGCTGCTACAGCCTGGAAGGAAAGCGCACGTGCATGCCCCCACTCGAGACGAGGCCTGACTCCCCTGGGGAGACTCCAGAAGTACCCAAAGATCCATGTCAGCCCCTGAGAGGAATCCTCGGTTCCGGCCCTGACTCCACACAAGGTATTTGGCCCCAGTATCGACGGGAGAGGAATCCCGAGAGGCCCCCTAGCAACACGCATGGGGACTGGCCTCTCCTTAGGCCATCAGGGCGGGTCCCTGTGGTACCAGTCGTAACTCGAGAACACCTGCCGCACCTCGAGAAAATCCAGGAAGTTCTCCCTTCCAGGCGAGATGAGGTCTATTTCCGATGAGGCGTCTGGAGACTGACACGTAACCTCTGGAACTTCGAAAGGGTCTTTCACACCCTTGCTGCAACTCAAGAAGTTCACCGCCATACCCGTCTCCACTCGAGAGGAAGCACGATGGTCCCGCCCACATCCAGAGGAGCCCCGTTTCCCCCTCGTAGCTCGAGATGAGGGATCCTTTCCCTGCTTTCAACGGGAAAGAATTCCCAGCGTTCCCGTCGCATCTCAAGAGGAGGCACTCTCAACAGGAAAGGCGAGAGGAACTCCATGGTCGTACCACCATTCCAAGAGTCCCCCAGATGTCTCAGTCCATTCCAGAGGAACCTCTTTGCCCTGCACTGGCTCATCTTTCACTCCGAGGATCGACTCACACCACGGTGGCACATGGGACAGCCCTGTGGGAAAGCCTCGAGGGAAAGCCTCGAGGGAAAACCACAGATCCTTTGATCCACGCGACGGGAAGCGTGACATTGCTGCTACAGCCTGGAAGGAAAGCGCACGTGCATGCCCCCACTCGAGACGAGGCCTGACTCCCCTGGGGAGACTCCAGACGTACCCAAAGATCCATGTTAGCCCCTGAGAGGAATCCTCGGTTCTGGCCCTGACTCCACACAAGGTTTTTGGCGCCGGTATCGACGGGAGAGGAATCCCGAGAGGCCCCCTAGCAACTCGCATGGGGACTGGCCTCTCCTGAGGCCATCAGGGCGGGTCCCTGTGGTACCCGTCGTAACACGAAAACACCTGCCGCACCTCGAGAAAATCCAGGAAGTTCTCCCTTCCAGGCGAGATGAGGCCTATTTCCGATGAGGCGTCTGGAGACTAATGACACCTAACCTCTGGAACTTCGAAAGGGTCTTTCACACCCTTGCTGCAACTCAAGAAGTTTACCGCCATACCCGTCTCCACACGAGAGAAAGCACGATGGTCCCGCCCACATCCAGAGGAGCCCCGTTTCCACCTCGTAGCTCGAGATGAGGGATCCTTTCCCTGCTTTCAACGGGAAAGAATTCCCGGCATTCCCGTCGCATCTCAAGAGGAGGCACTCTCAACAGGAAAGGCGAGAGGAACTCCATGGTCGTACCACCATTCCAAGAGTTACCTAGATGTCTCAGTCCATTCCAGAGGAACCTCTTTGCCCTTCACTGGCTCATCTTTCACGCCGAGAATCGACTCAAACCACAGTGGCACGTGGGACAGCCCTGTGGGAAAGCTTCGAGGGAAAGCCTAGAGGGAAAACCACAGATACTTTGATCCACGCGACGGGAACCGTGACATTGCTGCTACAGCCTGGAAGGAAAGCGCACGTGCATGCCCCCACTCGAGACGAGGCCTGACTCCCCTGGGGAGACTCCAGAAGTACCCAAAGATCCATGTCAGCCCCTGAGAGGAATCCTCGGTTCCGGCCCTGACTCCACACAAGGTATTTGGCCCCAGTATCGACGGGAGAGGAATCCCGAGAGGCCCCCTAGCAACACGCATGGGGACTGGCCTCTCCTTAGGCCATCAGGGCGGGTCCCTGTGGTACCAGTCGTAACTCGAGAACACCTGCCGCACCTCGAGAAAATCCAGGAAGTTCTCCCTTCCAGGCGAGATGAGGTCTATTTCCGATGAGGCGTCTGGAGACTGACACGTAACCTCTGGAACTTCGAAAGGGTCTTTCACACCCTTGCTGCAACTCAAGAAGTTCACCGCCATACCCGTCTCCACTCGAGAGGAAGCACGATGGTCCCGCCCACATCCAGAGGAGCCCCGTTTCCCCCTCGTAGCTCGAGATGAGGGATCCTTTCCCTGCTTTCAACGGGAAAGAATTCCCAGCGTTCCCGTCGCATCTCAAGAGGAGGCACTCTCAACAGGAAAGGCGAGAGGAACTCCATGGTCGTACCACCATTCCAAGAGTCCCCCAGATGTCTCAGTCCATTCCAGAGGAACCTCTTTGCCCTGCACTGGCTCATCTTTCACTCCGAGGATCGACTCACACCACGGTGGCACATGGGACAGCCCTGTGGGAAAGCCTCGAGGGAAAGCCTCGAGGGAAAACCACAGATCCTTTGATCCACGCGACGGGAAGCGTGACATTGCTGCTACAGCCTGGAAGGAAAGCGCACGTGCATGCCCCCACTCGAGACGAGGCCTGACTCCCCTGGGGAGACTCCAGACGTACCCAAAGATCCATGTCAGCCCCTGAGAGGAATCCTCGGTTCTGGCCCTGACTCCACACAAGGTTTTTGGCGCCGGTATCGACGGGAGAGGAATCCCGAGAGGCCCCCTAGCAACTCGCATGGGGACTGGCCTCTCCTGAGGCCATCAGGGCGGGTCCCTGTGGTACCCGTCGTAACACGAAAACACCTGCCGCACCTCGAGAAAATCCAGGAAGTTCTCCCTTCCAGGCGAGATTAGGCCTATTTCCGATGAGGCGTCTGGAGACTAATGACACCTAACCTCTGGAACTTCGAAAGGGTCTTTCACACCCTTGCTGCAACTCAAGAAGTTTACCGCCATACCCGTCTCCACACGAGAGAAAGCACGATGGTCCCGCCCACATCCAGAGGAGCCCCGTTTCCACCTCGTAGCTCGAGATGAGGGATCCTTTCCCTGCTTTCAACGGGAAAGAATTCCCGGCATTCCCTTCGCATCTCAAGAGGAGGCACTCTCAACAGGAAAGGCGAGAGGAACTCCATGGTCGTACCACCATTCCAAGAGTCCCCCAGATGTCTCAGTCCATTCCAGAGGAACCTCTTTGCCCTTCACTGGCTCATCTTTCACGCCGAGAATCGACTCAAACCACAGTGGCACGTGGGACAGCCCTGTGGGAAAGCTTCGAGGGAAAGCCTAGAGGGAAAACCACAGATACTTTGATCCACGCGACGGGAACCGTGACATTGCTGCTACAGCCTGGAAGGAAAGCGCACGTGCATGCCCCCACTCGAGACGAGGCCTGACTCCCCTGGGGAGACTCCAGAAGTACCCAAAGATCCATGTCAGCCCCTGAGAGGAATCCTCGGTTCCGGCCCTGACTCCACACAAGGTATTTGGCCCCAGTATCGACGGGAGAGGAATCCCGAGAGGCCCCCTAGCAACACGCATGGGGACTGGCCTCTCCTTAGGCCATCAGGGCGGGTCCCTGTGGTACCAGTCGTAACTCGAGAACACCTGCCGCACCTCGAGAAAATCCAGGAAGTTCTCCCTTCCAGGCGAGATGAGGTCTATTTCCGATGAGGTGTCTGGAGACTGACACGTAACCTCTGGAACTTCGAAAGGGTCTTTCACACCCTTGCTGCAACTCAAGAAGATCACCGCCATACCCGTCTCCACTCGAGAGGAAGCACGATGGTCCCGCCCACATCCAGAGGAGCCCCGTTTCCCCCTCGTAGCTCGAGATTAGGGATCCTTTCCCTGCTTTCAACGGGAAAGAATTCCCAGCGTTCCCGTCGCATCTCAAGAGGAGGCACTCTCAACAGGAAAGGCGAGAGGAACTCCATGGTCGTACCACCATTCCAAGAGTCCCCCAGATGTCTCAGTCCATTCCAGAGGAACCTCTTTGCCCTGCACTGGCTCATCTTTCACTCCGAGGATCGACTCACACCACGGTGGCACATGGGACAGCCCTGTGGGAAAGCCTCGAGGGAAAGCCTCGAGGGAAAACCACAGATCCTTTGATCCACGCGACGGGAAGCGTGACATTGCTGCTACAGCCTGGAAGGAAAGCGCACGTGCATGCCCCCACTCGAGACGAGGCCTGACTCCCCTGGGGAGACTCCAGAAGTACCCAAAGATCCATGTCAGCCCCTGAGAGGAATCCTCGGTTCTGGCCCTGACTCCACACAAGGTTTTTGGCGCCGGTATCGACGGGAGAGGAATCCCGAGAGGCCCCCTAGCAACTCGCATGGGGACTGGCCTCTCCTGAGGCCATCAGGGCGGGTCCCTGTGGTACCCGTCGTAACTCGAAAACACCTGCCGCACCTCGAGAAAATCCAGGAAGTTCTCCCTTCCAGGCGAGATGAGGCCTATTTCCGATGAGGCGTCTGGAGACTAATGACACCTAACCTCTGGAAATTCGGAAGGGTCTTTCACACCCTTGCTGCAACTCAAGAAGTTCACCGACATACCCGTGTCCACTCGAGAGGAAGCACGATGGTCCCGCCCACATCCCGAGGAGCCCCGTTTCCCCCTCGTAGCTCGAGATGAGGGATCCTTTCCCTGCTTTCAACGGGAAAGAATTCCCGGCGTTCCCGTCGCATCTCAAGAGGAGGCACTCTCAACAGGAAAGGCGAGAGGAACTCCATGGTCGTACCACCATTCCAAGAGTCCCCCAGATGTCTCAGTCCATTCCAGAGGAACCTCTTTGCCCTGCACTGGCTCATCTTTCACGCCGAGGATCGACTCACACCACGGTGGCACGTGGGACAGCCCTGTGGGAAAGCCTCGAGGGAAAGCCTCGAGGGAAAACCACAGATCCTTTGATCCACGCGACGGGAAGCGTGACATTGCTGCTACAGCCTGGAAGGAAAGCACACGTGCATGCCCCCACTCGAGACGAGGCCTGACTCCCCTGGGGAGACTCCAGAAGTACCCAAAGATCCATGTAACCCCTGAGAGGAATGCTCGGTTCCGGCCCTGACTCCACACAAGGCTTTTGGCCCCGGTATCGACGGGAGAGAAATCCCGAGAGGCCCCCTAGCAACTCGCATGGGGACTGGCCTCTCCTGAGGCCACCAGGGCGGGTCCCTGAGGTCCCCGTCGTAACTCGAGAACACCTGCCGCAACTCGAGAAAATCCAGGAAGTTCTCCCTTCCAGGCGAGATGAGGCCTATTTCCGATGAGGCGTCTGGAGACTAATGACACCTAACCTCTGGAACTTCGAAAGGGTCTTTCACACCCTTGCTGCAACTCAAGAAGTTCACCGCCATACCGGTGTGCACTCGGGAGGAAGCACGATGGTCCCGCCCACATCCAGAGGAGCCCCGTTTCCCCCTCGTAGCTCGAAATGAGGGATCCTTTGCCTGCTTTCAACGGGAAAGAATTCCCGGCGTTCCCGTCGCATCTCAAGAGGAGGCACTCTCAACAGGAAAGGCGAGAGGAACTCCATGGTCGTACCACCATTCCAAGAGTCCCCCAGATGTCTCAGTCCATTCCAGAGGAACCTCTTTGCCCTGCACTGGCTCATCTTTCACGCCGAGGATCGACTCACACCACGGTGGCACGTGGGACAGCCCTGTGGGAAAGCCTCGAGGGAAAGCCTCGAGGGAAAACCACAGATCCTTTGATCCACGCGACGGGAAGCGTGACATTGCTGCTACAGCCTGGAAGGAAAGCGCACGTGCATGCCCCCACTCGAGACGAGGCCTGACTCCACTGGGGAGTCTCCAGACGTACCCAAAGATCCATGTCAGCCCATGAGAGGAATCCTCGGTTACGGCCCTGACTCCACACAAGGTTGTTGGCCCCGGTATCGACGGGAGAGGAATCCCGAGAGGCCCCCTAGCAACCCGCATAGGGACTGGCCTCTCCTGAGGCCACCAGGGCGGGTCCCTGAGGTCCCCGTCGTAACTCGAGAACACCTGCCGCAACTCGAGAAAATCCAGGAAGTTCTCCCTTCCAGGCGAGATGAGGCCTATTTCTGATGAGGCGTCTGGAGACTAATGACACCTAACCTCTGGAACTTCGAAAGGGTCTTTCACACCCTTGCTGCAACTCAAGAAGTTCTCCGCCATACCCGTCTCCACTCGAGATGAAGCACGATGGTCCCGCCCACATCCAGAGGAGCCCCGTTTTCCCCTCGTAGCTCGAGATGAGGGATCCTTTCCCTGGTTTCAAAGGGAAAGAGTTCCCGGCGTTCCCGTCGCATCTCAAGAGGAGGCACTCTCAACAGGAAAGGCGAGAGGAACTCCATGGTCGTACCACCATTCCAAGAGTCCCCCAGATATCTCAGTCCATTCCAGAGGAACCTCTTTGTCCTGCACTGGCTCATCTTTCACGCCGAGGATCAACTCACACCACGGTGGCACGTGGGACAGCCCTGTGGGAAAGCCTCGAGGGAAAACCACAGATCCTTTGATCCACGCGACGGGAAGCGTGACATTGCTGCTACAGCCTGGAAGGAAAGTGCACGTGCATGCCCCCACTCGAGACGAGGCCTGACTCCCCTGGGGAGACTCCAGAAGTACCCAAAGATCCATGTCAGCCCCTGAGAGGAATCCTCGGTTCCGGCCCTGACTCCATACAAGGTTTTTGGCCCCGGTATCGACGGAAGAGGAATCCCGAGAGGCCCCCTAGCAACTCGCATAGGGACTGGCCTCTCCTGAGGCCACCAGGGCGGGTTCCTGAGGTCCACGTCATAACTCGAGAACACCTGCCGCAACTCGAGAAAATCCAGGAAGTTCTCCCTTCCAGGCGAGATGAGGCCTATTTCCTATGAGGCGTCTGGAGACTAATGACACCTAACCTCTGGGACTTCGAAAGGGTCTTTCACACCCTTGCTGCAACTCAAGAAGTTCACCACCATACCTGTCTCCACTAGAGAGGAAGCACGATGGTCCCGCCCACATCCAGAGGAGCCCCGTTTCCCCCTCGTATCTCGAGATGAGGGATCCTTTTCCTGCTTTCAACGGGAAAGAATTCCCGGCGTTCCCGTCGCATCTCAAGAGGAGGCACTCTCAACAGGAAAGGCGAGAGGAACTCCATGGTCGTACCACCATTCCAAGAGTCCCCCAGATGTCTCAGTCCATTCCAGAGGAACCTCTTTGCCCTGCACTGGCTCATCTTTCACGCCGAGGATCGACTCACACCACGGTGGCACGTGGCACAGCCCTGTGGGAAAGCCTCGAGGGAAAACCTCGAGGGAAAACCACAGATCCTTTGATCCACGCGACGGGAAGCGTGACATTGCTGCTACAGCCTGGAAGGAAAGCGCACGTGCATGCCCCCACTCGAGACGAGGCCTGACTCCCCTGGGGGGACTCCAGAAGAACCCAAAGATCCATGTCAGCCCCTGAGAGGAATCCTCGGTTCCGGCCCTGACTCCATACAAAGTTTTTGGCCCCGGTATCGACGGGAGAGGAATCCCGAGAGGCCCCCTAGCAACTCGCATGGGGACTGGCCTCTCCTGAGGCCACCAGGGCGGGTCCCTGAGGTCCCCGTCGTAACTCGAGAACACCTGCCCCAACTCGAGAAAATCCAGGAAGTTCTCCCTTCCAGGCGAGATGAGGCCTATTTCCGATGAGGCGTCTGGAGACTAATGACACCTAACCTCTGGAACTTCGAAAGGGTCTTTCACACCCTTGCTGCAACTCAAGAAGTTCACCGCCATACCCGTCTCCACTCGAGAGAAAGCATGATGGTCCCGCCCACATCCAAAGGAGCCCCGTTTCCCCCTCGGAGCTCGAGATGATGGATCCTTTCCCTGCTTTCAACGGGGAAGAATTCCCGGCGTTCCCGTCGCATCTCAAGAGGAGGCACTCTCAACAGGAAAGGCGAGAGGAACTCCATGGTCGTACCACCATTCCAAGAGTCCCCCAGATGTCTCAGTCCATTCCAGAGGAACCTCTTTGCCCTGCACTGGCTCATCTTTCACGCCGAGGATCGACTCACACCACGGAGGCACGTGGGACAGCCCTGTGGGAAAGCCTCGAGGGAAAGCCTCGAGGGAAAACCACAGATCCTTTGATCCACGCGACGGGAAGCGTGACATTGCTGATACAGCCTGGAAGGAAAGCACACGTGCATGCCCCCACTCGAGACGAGGCCTGTCTCCCCTGGCGAGACTCCAGAAGTACCCAAAGATCCATGTCAGCCCCTGAGAGGAATCCTCGGTTCCGGCCCTGACTCCACACAAGGTTTTTGGCCCCGGTATCGACGGGAGAGGAATCCCGAGAGGCCCCCTAGCAACTCGCATGGGGACTGGCCTCTCCTGAGGCCACCAGGGCGGGTCCCTGAGGTCCCCGTCGTAACTCGAGAACACCTGCCGCAACTCGAGAAAATCCAGGAAGTTCTCCCTTCCAGGCGAGATGAGGCCTATTTCCGATGAGGCGTCTGGAGACTAATGACACCTAACCTCTGGAACTTCGAAAGAGTCTTTCACACCCTTGCTGCAACTCAAGAAGTTCACCGCCATACCCGTCTCCACTCGAGAGGAAGCACGATGGTCCCGCCCACATCCAGAGGAGCCCCGTTTCCCCCTCGTAGCTCGAGATGAGGGATCCTTTGCCTGCTTTCAACGGGAAAGAATTCCCGGCGTTCCCGTCGCATCTCAAGAGGAGGAACTCTCAACAGGAAAGGCGAGAGGAACTCCATGGTCGTACCACCATTCCAAGAGTCCCCCAGATGTCTCAGTCCATTCCAGAGGAACCTCTTTGCCCTGCACTGGCTCATCTTTCACGCCGAGGATCGACTCACACCACGGAGGCACGTGGGACAGCCCTGTGGGAAAGCCTCGAGGGAAAGCCTCGAGGGAAAACCACAGATCCTTTGATCCACGCGACGGGAAGCGTGACATTGCTGCTACAGCCTGGAAGGAAAGCGCACGTGCATGCCCCCACTCGAGACGAGGCCTGTCTCCCCTGGCGAGACTCCAGAAGTACCCAAAGATCCATGTCAGCCCCTGAGAGGAATCCTCGGTTCCGGCCCTGACTCCATACAAGGTTGTTGGCCCCGGTATTGACGGGAGAGGAATCCCGAGAGGCCCCCTAGCAACTCGCATAGGGACTGGCCTCTCCTGAGGCCACCAGGGCGGGTCCCTGAGGTCCCCGTCGTAACTCGAGAACACCTGCCGCAACTCGAGAAAATCCAGGAAGTTCTCCCTTCCAGGCGAGATGAGGCCTATTTCTGATGAGGCGTCTGGAGACTAATGACACCTAACCTCTGGAACTTCGAAAGGGTCTTTCACACCCTTGCTGCAACTCAAGAAGTTCACCGCCATACCCGTCTCCACTCGAGATGAAGCACGATGGTCCCGCCCACATCCAGAGGAGCCCCGTTTTCCCCTCGTAGCTCGAGATGAGGGATCCTTTGCCTGCTTTCAACGGGAAAGAATTCCCGGCGTTCCCGTCGCATCTCAAGAGGAGGCACTCTCAACAGGAAAGGCGAGAGGAACTCCATGGTCGTACCACCATTCCAAGAGTCCCCCAGATGTCTCAGTCCATTCCAGAGGAACCTCTTTGCCCTGCACTGGCTCATCTTTCACGCCGAGGATCGACTCACACCACGGTGGCACGTGGGACAGCCCTGTGGGAAAGCCTCGAGGGAAAGCCTCGAGGGAAAACCACAGATCCTTTGATCCACGCGACGGGAAGCGTGACATTGCTGCTACAGCCTGGAAGGAAAGCACACGTGCATGCCCCCACTCGAGACGAGGCCTGACTCCCCTGGGGAGACTCCAGAAGTACCCAAAGATCCATGTAACCCCTGAGAGGAATGCTCGGTTCCGGCCCTGACTCCACACAAGGCTTTTGGCCCCGGTATCGACGGGAGAGAAATCCCGAGAGGCCCCCTAGCAACTCGCATGGGGACTGGCCTCTCCTGAGGCCACCAGGGCGGGTCCCTGAGGTCCCCGTCGTAACTCGAGAACACCTGCCGCAACTCGAGAAAATCCAGGAAGTTCTCCCTTCCAGGCGAGATGAGGCCTATTTCCGATGAGGCGTCTGGAGACTAATGACACCTAACCTCTGGAACTTCGAAAGGGTCTTTCACACCCTTGCTGCAACTCAAGAAGTTCACCGCCATACCCGTGTGCACTCGGGAGGAAGCACGATGGTCCCGCCCACATCCAGAGGAGCCCCGTTTCCCCCTCGTAGCTCGAAATGAGGGATCCTTTGCCTGCTTTCAACGGGAAAGAATTCCCGGCGTTCCCGTCGCATCTCAAGAGGAGGCACTCTCAACAGGAAAGGCGAGAGGAACTCCATGGTCGTACCACCATTCCAAGAGTCCCCCAGATGTCTCAGTCCATTCCAGAGGAACCTCTTTGCCCTGCACTGGCTCATCTTTCACGCCGAGGATCGACTCACACCACGGTGGCACGTGGGACAGCCCTGTGGGAAAGCCTCGAGGGAAAGCCTCGAGGGAAAACCACAGATCCTTTGATCCACGCGACGGGAAGCGTGACATTGCTGCTACAGCCTGGAAGGAAAGCGCACGTGCATGCCCCCACTCGAGACGAGGCCTGACTCCACTGGGGAGTCTCCAGACGTACCCAAAGATCCATGTCAGCCCATGAGAGGAATCCTCGGTTACGGCCCTGACTCCACACAAGGTTGTTGGCCCCGGTATCGACGGGAGAGGAATCCCGAGAGGCCCCCTAGCAACCCGCATAGGGACTGGCCTCTCCTGAGGCCACCAGGGCGGGTCCCTGAGGTCCCCGTCGTAACTCGAGAACACCTGCCGCAACTCGAGAAAATCCAGGAAGTTCTCCCTTCCAGGCGAGATGAGGCCTATTTCTGATGAGGCGTCTGGAGACTAATGACACCTAACCTCTGGAACTTCGAAAGGGTCTTTCACACCCTTGCTGCAACTCAAGAAGTTCTCCGCCATACCCGTCTCCACTCGAGATGAAGCACGATGGTCCCGCCCACATCCAGAGGAGCCCCGTTTTCCCCTCGTAGCTCGAGATGAGGGATCCTTTCCCTGGTTTCAAAGGGAAAGAGTTCCCGGCGTTCCCGTCGCATCTCAAGAGGAGGCACTCTCAACAGGAAAGGCGAGAGGAACTCCATGGTCGTACCACCATTCCAAGAGTCCCCCAGATATCTCAGTCCATTCCAGAGGAACCTCTTTGTCCTGCACTGGCTCATCTTTCACGCCGAGGATCAACTCACACCACGGTGGCACGTGGGACAGCCCTGTGGGAAAGCCTCGAGGGAAAACCACAGATCCTTTGATCCACGCGACGGGAAGCGTGACATTGCTGCTACAGCCTGGAAGGAAAGTGCACGTGCATGCCCCCACTCGAGACGAGGCCTGACTCCCCTGGGGAGACTCCAGAAGTACCCAAAGATCCATGTCAGCCCCTGAGAGGAATCCTCGGTTCCGGCCCTGACTCCATACAAGGTTTTTGGCCCCGGTATCGACGGAAGAGGAATCCCGAGAGGCCCCCTAGCAACTCGCATAGGGACTGGCCTCTCCTGAGGCCACCAGGGCGGGTTCCTGAGGTCCACGTCATAACTCGAGAACACCTGCCGCAACTCGAGAAAATCCAGGAAGTTCTCCCTTCCAGGCGAGATGAGGCCTATTTCCTATGAGGCGTCTGGAGACTAATGACACCTAACCTCTGGGACTTCGAAAGGGTCTTTCACACCCTTGCTGCAACTCAAGAAGTTCACCACCATACCTGTCTCCACTAGAGAGGAAGCACGATGGTCCCGCCCACATCCAGAGGAGCCCCGTTTCCCCCTCGTAGCTCGAGATGAGGGATCCTTTTCCTGCTTTCAACGGGAAAGAATTCCCGGCGTTCCCGTCGCATCTCAAGAGGAGGCACTCTCAACAGGAAAGGCGAGAGGAACTCCATGGTCGTACCACCATTCCAAGAGTCCCCCAGATGTCTCAGTCCATTCCAGAGGAACCTCTTTGCCCTGCACTGGCTCATCTTTCACGCCGAGGATCGACTCACACCACGGTGGCACGTGGCACAGCCCTGTGGGAAAGCCTCGAGGGAAAACCTCGAGGGAAAACCACAGATCCTTTGATCCACGCGACGGGAAGCGTGACATTGCTGCTACAGCCTGGAAGGAAAGCGCACGTGCATGCCCCCACTCGAGACGAGGCCTGACTCCCCTGGGGGGACTCCAGAAGAACCCAAAGATCCATGTCAGCCCCTGAGAGGAATCCTCGGTTCCGGCCCTGACTCCATACAAAGTTTTTGGCCCCGGTATCGACGGGAGAGGAATCCCGAGAGGCCCCCTAGCAACTCGCATGGGGACTGGCCTCTCCTGAGGCCACCAGGGCGGGTCCCTGAGGTCCCCGTCGTAACTCGAGAACACCTGCCCCAACTCGAGAAAATCCAGGAAGTTCTCCCTTCCAGGCGAGATGAGGCCTATTTCCGATGAGGCGTCTGGAGACTAATGACACCTAACCTCTGGAACTTCGAAAGGGTCTTTCACACCCTTGCTGCAACTCAAGAAGTTCACCGCCATACCCGTCTCCACTCGAGAGAAAGCATGATGGTCCCGCCCACATCCAAAGGAGCCCCGTTTCCCCCTCGGAGCTCGAGATGATGGATCCTTTCCCTGCTTTCAACGGGGAAGAATTCCCGGCGTTCCCGTCGCATCTCAAGAGGAGGCACTCTCAACAGGAAAGGCGAGAGGAACTCCATGGTCGTACCACCATTCCAAGAGTCCCCCAGATGTCTCAGTCCATTCCAGAGGAACCTCTTTGCCCTGCACTGGCTCATCTTTCACGCCGAGGATCGACTCACACCACGGAGGCACGTGGGACAGCCCTGTGGGAAAGCCTCGAGGGAAAGCCTCGAGGGAAAACCACAGATCCTTTGATCCACGCGACGGGAAGCGTGACATTGCTGATACAGCCTGGAAGGAAAGCACACGTGCATGCCCCCACTCGAGACGAGGCCTGTCTCCCCTGGCGAGACTCCAGAAGTACCCAAAGATCCATGTCAGCCCCTGAGAGGAATCCTCGGTTCCGGCCCTGACTCCACACAAGGTTTTTGGCCCCGGTATCGACGGGAGAGGAATCCCGAGAGGCCCCCTAGCAACTCGCATGGGGACTGGCCTCTCCTGAGGCCACCAGGGCGGGTCCCTGAGGTCCCCGTCGTAACTCGAGAACACCTGCCGCAACTCGAGAAAATCCAGGAAGTTCTCCCTTCCAGGCGAGATGAGGCCTATTTCCGATGAGGCGTCTGGAGACTAATGACACCTAACCTCTGGAACTTCGAAAGAGTCTTTCACACCCTTGCTGCAACTCAAGAAGTTCACCGCCATACCCGTCTCCACTCGAGAGGAAGCACGATGGTCCCGCCCACATCCAGAGGAGCCCCGTTTCCCCCTCGTAGCTCGAGATGAGGGATCCTTTGCCTGCTTTCAACGGGAAAGAATTCCCGGCGTTCCCGTCGCATCTCAAGAGGAGGAACTCTCAACAGGAAAGGCGAGAGGAACTCCATGGTCGTACCACCATTCCAAGAGTCCCCCAGATGTCTCAGTCCATTCCAGAGGAACCTCTTTGCCCTGCACTGGCTCATCTTTCACGCCGAGGATCGACTCACACCACGGAGGCACGTGGGACAGCCCTGTGGGAAAGCCTCGAGGGAAAGCCTCGAGGGAAAACCACAGATCCTTTGATCCACGCGACGGGAAGCGTGACATTGCTGCTACAGCCTGGAAGGAAAGCGCACGTGCATGCCCCCACTCGAGACGAGGCCTGTCTCCCCTGGCGAGACTCCAGAAGTACCCAAAGATCCATGTCAGCCCCTGAGAGGAATCCTCGGTTCCGGCCCTGACTCCATACAAGGTTGTTGGCCCCGGTATTGACGGGAGAGGAATCCCGAGAGGCCCCCTAGCAACTCGCATAGGGACTGGCCTCTCCTGAGGCCACCAGGGCGGGTCCCTGAGGTCCCCGTCGTAACTCGAGAACACCTGCCGCAACTCGAGAAAATCCAGGAAGTTCTCCCTTCCAGGCGAGATGAGGCCTATTTCTGATGAGGCGTCTGGAGACTAATGACACCTAACCTCTGGAACTTCGAAAGGGTCTTTCACACCCTTGCTGCAACTCAAGAAGTTCACCGCCATACCCGTCTCCACTCGAGATGAAGCACGATGGTCCCGCCCACATCCAGAGGAGCCCCGTTTTCCCCTCGTAGCTCGAGATGAGGGATCCTTTGCCTGCTTTCAACGGGAAAGAATTCCCGGCGTTCCCGTCGCATCTCAAGAGGAGGCACTCTCAACAGGAAAGGCGAGAGGAACTCCATGGTCGTACCACCATTCCAAGAGTCCCCCAGATGTCTCAGTCCATTCCAGAGGAACCTCTTTGCCCTGCACTGGCTCATCTTTCACGCCGAGGATCGACTCACACCACGGTGGCACGTGGGACAGCCCTGTGGGAAAGCCTCGAGGGAAAGCCTCGAGGGAAAACCACAGATCCTTTGATCCACGCGACGGGAAGCGTGACATTGCTGCTACAGCCTGGAAGGAAAGCGCACGTGCATGCCCCCACTCGAGACGAGGCCTGACTCCACTGGGGAGTCTCCAGACGTACCCAAAGATCCATGTCAGCCCATGAGAGGAATCCTCGGTTACGGCCCTGACTCCACACAAGGTTGTTGGCCCCGGTATCGACGGGAGAGGAATCCCGAGAGGCCCCCTAGCAACCCGCATAGGGACTGGCCTCTCCTGAGGCCACCAGGGCGGGTCCCTGAGGTCCCCGTCGTAACTCGAGAACACCTGCCGCAACTCGAGAAAATCCAGGAAGTTCTCCCTTCCAGGCGAGATGAGGCCTATTTCTGATGAGGCGTCTGGAGACTAATGACACCTAACCTCTGGAACTTCGAAAGGGTCTTTCACACCCTTGCTGCAACTCAAGAAGTTCACCGCCATACCCGTCTCCACTCGAGATGAAGCACGATGGTCCCGCCCACATCCAGAGGAGCCCCGTTTTCCCCTCGTAGCTCGAGATGAGGGATCCTTTCCCTGGTTTCAAAGGGAAAGAGTTCCCGGCGTTCCCGTCGCATCTCAAGAGGAGGCACTCTCAACAGGAAAGGCGAGAGGAACTCCATGGTCGTACCACCATTCCAAGAGTCCCCCAGATATCTCAGTCCATTCCAGAAGAACCTCTTTGTCCTGCACTGGCTCATCTTTCACGCCGAGGATCTACTCACACCACGGTGGCACGTGGGACAGCCCTGTGGGAAAGCCTCGAGGGAAAACCACAGATCCTTTGATCCACGCGACGGGAAGCGTGACATTGCTGCTACAGCCTGGAAGGAAAGTGCACGTGCATGCCCCCACTCGAGACGAGGCCTGACTCCCCTGGGGAGACTCCAGAAGTACCCAAAGATCCATGTCAGCCCCTGAGAGGAATCCTCGGTTTCGGCCCTGACTCCATACAAGGTTTTTGGCCCCGGTATCGACGGGAGAGGAATCCCGAGAGGCCCCCTAGCAACTCGCATAGGGACTGGCCTCTTCTGAGGCCACCAGGGCGGGTTCCTGAGGTCCCCGTCATAACTCGAGAACACCTGCCGCAACTCGAGAAAATCCAGGAAGTTCTCCCTTCCAGGCGAGATGAGGCCTATTTCCGATGAGGCGTCTGGAGACTAATGACACCTAACCTCTGGAACTTCGAAAGGGTCTTTCACACACTTGCTGCAACTCAAGAAGTTCACCACCATACCTGTCTCCACTAGAGAGGAAGCACGATGGTCCCGCCCACATCCAGAGGAGCCCCGTTTCCCCCTCGTAGCTCGAGATGAGGGATCCTTTTCCTGCTTTCAACGGGAAAGAATTCCCGGCGTTCCCGTCGCATCTCAAGAGGAGGCACTCTCAACAGGAAAGGCGAGAGGAACTCCATGGTCGTACCACCATTCCAAGAGTCCCCCAGATGTCTCAGTCCATTCCAGAGGAACCTCTTTGCCCTGCACTGGCTCATCTTTCACGCCGAGGATCGACTCACACCACGGTGGCACGTGGCACAGCCCTGTGGGAAAGCCTCGAGGGAAAGCCTCGAGGGAAAACCACAGATCCTTTGATCCACGCGACGGGAAGCGTGACATTGCTGCTACAGCCTGGAAGGAAAGCGCACGTGCATGCCCCCACTCGAGACGAGGCCTGACTCCCCTGGGGGGACTCCAGAAGAACCCAAAGATCCATGTCAGCCCCTGAGAGGAATCCTCGGTTCCGGCCCTGACTCCACACAAAGTTTTTGGCCCCGGTATCGACGGGAGAGGAATCCCGAGAGGCCCCCTAGCAACTCGCATGGGGACTGGCCTCTCCTGAGGCCACCAGGGCGGGTCCCTGAGGTCCCCGTCGTAACTCGAGAACACCTGCCCCAACTCGAGAAAATCCAGGAAGTTCTCCCTTCCAGGCGAGATGAGGCCTATTTCCGATGAGGCGTCTGGAGACTAATGACACCTAACCTCTGGAAATTCGAAAGGGTCTTTCACACCCTTGCTGCAACTCAAGAAGTTCACCGCCATACCCGTCTCCACTCGAGAGGAAGCATGATGGTCCCGCCCACATCCAGAGGAGCCCCGTTTTCCCCTCGTAGCTCGAGATGAGGGAACCTTTCCCTGGTTTCAAAGGGAAAGAGTTCCCGGCGTTCCCGTCGCATCTCAAGAGGAGGCACTCTCAACAGGAAAGGCGAGAGGAACTCCATGGTCGTACCACCATTCCAAGAGTCCCCCAGATATCTCAGTCCATTCCAGAGGAACCTCTTTGTCCTGCACTGGCTCATCTTTCACGCCGAGGATCGACTCACACCACGGTGGCACGTGGGACAGCCCTGTGGGAAAGCCTCGAGGGAAAACCACAGATCCTTTGATCCACGCGACGGGAAGCCTGACATTGCTGCTACAGCCTGGAAGGAAAGTGCACGTGCATGCCCCCACTCGAGACGAGGCCTGACTCCCCTGGGGAGACTCCAGAAGTACCCAAAGATCCATGTCAGCCCCTGAGAGGAATCCTCGGTTCCGGCCCTGACACCATACAAGGTTTTTGGCCCCGGTATCGACGGGAGAGGAATCCCGAGAGGCCCCCTAGCAACTCGCATAGGGACTGGCCTCTCCTGAGGCCACCAGGGCGGGTTCCTGAGGTCCCCGTCTTAACTCGAGAACACCTGCCGCAACTCGAAAAAATCCAGGAAGTTCTCCCTTCCTGGCGAGATGAGGCCTATTTCCTATGTGGCGTCTGGAGTCTAATGACACCTAACCTCTGGAACTTCGAAAGGGTCTTTCACACCCTTGCTGCAACTCAAGAAGTTCACCACCATACCCGTCTCCACTAGAGAGGAAGCACGATGGTCCCGCCCACATCCAGAGGAGCCCCGTTTCCCCCTCGTAGCTCGAGATAAGGGATCCTTATCCTGCTTTCAACGGGAAAGAATTCCCGGCGTTCCCGTCGCATCTCAAGAGGAGGCACTCTCAACAGGAAAGGCGAGAGGAACTCCATGGTCGTACCACCATTCCAAGAGTCCCCCAGATGTCTCAGTCCATTCCAGAGGAACCTCTTTGCCCTGCACTGGCTCATCTTTCACGCCGAGGATCGACTCACACCACGTTGGCAAGTGGGACAGCCCTGTGGGAAAGCCTCGAGGGAAAGCCTCGAGGGAAAACCACAGATCCTTTGATCCACGCGACTGGAAGCGTGACATTGCTGCTACAGCCTGGAAGGAAAGCGCACGTGCATGCCCCCACTCGAGACGAGGCTTGAATCCCCTGGGGGGACTCCAGAAGAACCCAAAGATCCATGTCAGCCCCTGAGAGGAATCCTCGATTCCGGCCCTGACTCCATACAAAGTTTTTGGCCCCGGTATCGACGGGAGAGGAATCCCGAGAGGCCCCCCAGCAACTCGCATGGGGACTGGCCTCTCCTGAGGCCACCAGGGCGGGTCCCTGAGGTCCCCGTCGTAACTCGAGAACACCTGCCCCAACTCGAGAAAATCCAGGAAGTTCTCCCTTCCAGGCGAGATGAGGCCTATTTCCGATGAGGCGTCTGGAGACTAATGACACCTAACCTCTGGAACTTCGAAAGGGTCTTTCACACCCTTGCTGCAACTCAAGAAGTTCACCGCCATACCCGTGTCCACTCGAGAGGAAGCACGATGGTCCCGCCCACATCCAGAGGAGCCCCGTTTCCCCCTCGTAGCTCGAGATGAGGGATCCTTTCCCTGCTTTCAACGGGAAAGAATTCACGGCGTTCCCGTCGCATCTCAAGAGGAGGCACTCTCAACAGGAAAGGCGAGAGGAACTCCATGGTCGTACCACCATTCCAAGAGTCCCCCAGATGTCTCAGTCCATTCCAGAGGAACCTCTTTGCCCTGCACTGGCTCATCTTTCACGCCGAGGATCGACTCACACCACGGTGGCACGTGGGACAGCCCTGTGGGAAAGTCTCGAGGGAAAACCACAGATCCTTTGATACACGCCATGGGAAGCGTGACATTGCTGCTACAGCCTGGAAGGAAAGCGCACGTGCATGCCCCCACTCGAGTCGAGGCCTGACTCCCCTGGGGAGACTCCAGAAGTACCCAAAGATCCATGTCAGCCCCTGAGAGGAATCATCGGTTCCGGCCCTGACTCCACACAAGCTTTTTGGCCCCGGTATCGACGGGAGAGGAATCCCGAGAGGCCCCCTAGCACCTCGCATGGGGACTGGCCTCTCCTGAGGCCACCAGGGCGGGTCCCTGAGGTCCCCGTCTTAACTCGAGAACACCTGCCGCAACTCGAGAAAATCCATGAAGTTCTCCCTTCCAGGCGAGATGAGGCCTATTTCCGATGAGGCGTCTGGAGACTAATGACACCTCACCTTTGGAATTTCGAAAGGGTCTTTCACACCCTTGCTGCAACTCAAGAAGTTCACCGCCATACCCGTCTCCACTCGAGAGGAAGCACGATGGTCCCGCCCACATCCAGAGGAGCCCCGTTTCCCTCTCGGAGCTCGAGATGAGGGATCCTTTCCTGCTTTCAACGGGAAGGAATTCCCGGCGTTCCCGTCGCATCTCAAGAGGAGGCACTCTCAACAGGAAAGGCGAGAGGAACTCCATGGTCGTACCACCATTCCTAGAGTCCCCCAGATGTCTCAGTCCATTCCAGAGGAACCTCTTTGCCCTGCACTGGCTCATCTTTCACGCCGAGGATCGACTCACACCACGGAGGCACGTGGGACAGCCCTGTGGGAAAGCCTCGAGGGAAAGCCTCGAGGGAAAACCACAGATCCTTTGATCCACGCGACGGGAAGCGTGACATTGCTGCTACAGCCTGGAAGGAAAGCGCACGTGCATGCCCCCACTCGAGACGAGGCCTGTCTCCCCTGGCGAGACTCCAGAAGTACCCAAAGATCCATATAAGCCCCTGAGAGGAATCCTCGGTTCCGACCCTGACTCCACACAAGGTTTTTGGCCTTGGTATCGACGGGAGAGGAATCCCGAGAGGCCCCCTAGCACCTCGCATGGGGACTGGCCTCTCCTGAGGCCACCAGGGCGGGTCCCTGAGGTCCCCGTCATAACTCGAGAACACCTGCCACAACTCGAGAAAATCCAGGAAGTTCTCCCTTCCAGGTGAGATGAGGCCTATTTCCGATGAGGTGTCTGGAGACTAATGACACCTAACCTCTGGAACTTCGAAAGGGTCTTTCACACCATTGCTGCTCTCAAGGAGTTCACTGCCATACCCCTCTCCACTCGAGAGGAAGCACGATGGTGCCGCCCACATCCAGAGGAGCCCCGTTTCCCCCTCGTAGCTCGAAATGAGGGATCCTTTCCCTGCTTTCAACGGGAAAGAATTCCCGGCGTTCCCATCGCATCTCAAGAGGAGGCACTCTCAACAGGAAAGGCGAGAAGAATTCCATGGTCGAACCACCATTCCAAGAGTCCCCCAGATGTCTCAGTCCATTCCAGAGGAACCTCTTTGCCCTGCACTGGCTCATCTTTCAGGCCGAGGATCGACTCACACCACGGTGGCACGTGGGACAGCCCTGTGCGAAAGCCTCGAGGGAAAACCCCAGATCCTTTGATCCATGCGACGGGAAGCGTGACATTGCTGCTACAGCCTGGAAGGAAAGCGCACGTGCATGCCCCCACTCGAGACGAGGCCTGACTCCCCTAGGGAGACTCCAGAAGTACCCAAAGATCCATGTCAGCCCGTGAGAGGAATCCTCGGTTCCGGCCCTGAATCCACACAAGGTTTTTGGCCCCGGTATCGATGGGAGAGGAAGAGAGGCCCCCTAGCAACTCGCATGGGGACTGGCCTCTCCTGAGGCCACCAGGGCGGGTCCCTGATGTCCCCGTCGTAACTCGAGAACACCTGCCGCAACTCGAGAAAATCCAGGAAGTTCTTCCTTCCAGGCGAGATGAGGACTATTTCCCATGAGGCTTCTGGAGACTAATGACACCTAACCTCTGGAACTTCGAAAGGGTCTTTCACACCCTTGCTGCAACTCAAGAAGTTCAGCGCCATACCCGTCTCCACTCGAAAGGAAGCACGATGGTCCCGCCCACATCCAGAGGAGACCCGTTTCCCCCTCGTAGCTCGAGATGAGGGATCCTTTCCTTGCTTTCAACGGGAAAGAATTCCCGGCGTTCCCGTCGCATCTCAAGAGGAGGCACTCTCAACAGGAAAGTCGAGAGGAACGCCATGGTCGTTCCACCATTCCAAGAGTCCCCCAGATGTCTCAGTCCATTCCAGAGGAACCTCTTTGCCCTGCACTGGCTCATCTTTCACGCCGAGGATCGACTCACACCACGGTGGTACGTGGGACAGCCCTGTGGAAAAGCCTCGAGGGAAATCCTCGAGGGAAAACCACAGATCCTTTGATCCATGCGACGGGAAGCGTGACATTGCTGCTACAGCCTGGAAGGAAAGCGCTCGTGCATGCCCCCACTCGAGACGAGGCCTGACTCCCCTGGGGAGACTCCAGAAGTACCCAAAGATCCATGTCAACCCCTGAGAGGAATCATCGGTTCCGGCCCTGACTCCACACAAGGTTTTTGGCCCTGGTATCGACGGGAGAGGAATCCCGAGAGGCCCCCTAGCAACTGCCATGGGGACTGTCCTTTCCTGAGGCCACCAGGGCGGGTCCCTGAGGTCCCCGTCGTAACTCGAGAACACCTGCCGCAACTCGAGAAAATCCAGGAAGTTCTCCCTTCCAGGCGAGATGAGGCCTATTTCCGATGAGGCGTCTGGAGACTAATGACACCTAACCTCTGGAACTTCGAAAGGGTCTTTCACACCCTTGCTGCAACTCAAGAAGTTCACCGCCATACCCGACTCCACTCAAGAGGAAGCACGATGGTCCCGCCCACATCCAGAGGAGCCCCGTTTCCCCCTCGTAGCTCGAGATGAGGGATCCTTTCCCTGCTTTCAACGGGAAAGAATTCCCGGCGTTCCCGTCGCATCTCAAGCGGAGGCACTCTCAACAGGAAAGGCCAGAGGAACTCTATGGTCGTACCACCATTCCAGGAGTCCCACAGATGTCTCAGTCCATTCCAGAGGAACCTCTTTGCCCTGCACTGGCTCATCTTTCACGCCGAGGATCGACTCACACCACGGTGGCACGTGGGACAGCCCTGTGGGAAAGCCTCGAGGGAAAACCACAGATCCTTTGATCCACGCGACGGGAAGCGTGACATTGCAGCTACAACCTGGAAGGAAAGCGCACGTGCATGCCCACACTCGAGACAAGGCCTGACTCCCCTGGGGAGACTCCAGAAGTACCCAAAGATCCATGTCAGCCCATGAGAGGAATCCTCGGTTCCGGCCCTGACTCCACACAAGGTTTTTGGCCCCGGTATGGACGGGAGAGGAATCCCGAGAGGCCCCCTAGCAACTCGCATGGGGACTGGCCTTTCCTGAAGCCACCAGGGTGGGTCCCTGAGGTCCCCGTCGTAACTCGAGAACACCTGCCGCAACTCGAGAAAATCCAGGAAGTTCTCCCTTCCAGGCGAGATAAGGCCTATTTCTGATGAGGCGTCTGGAAACTAATGACACCTAACCTCTGGAACTTCGAAAGGGTCTTTCACACCCTTGCTGCAACTCAAGAAGTTCACCGCCATACCCGTCTCCACTCGAGATGAAGCACGATGGTCCCGCCCACATCCAGAGGAGCCCCGTTTTCCCCTCGTAGCTCGAGATGAGGGAACCTTTCCCTGGTTTCAAAGGGAAAGAGTTCCCGGCGTTCCCGTCGCATCTCAAGAGGAGGCACTCTCAACAGGAAAGGCGAGAGGAACTCCATGGTCGTACCACCATTCCAAGAGTCCCCCAGATATCTCAGTCCATTCCAGAGGAACCTCTTTGTCCTGCACTGGCTCATCTTTCACGCCGAGGATCGACTCACACCACGGTGGCACGTGGGACAGCCCTGTGGGAAAGCCTCGAGGGAAAACCACAGATCCTTTGATCCACGCGACGGGAAGCCTGACATTGCTGCTACAGCCTGGAAGGAAAGTGCACGTGCATGCCCCCACTCGAGACGAGGCCTGACTCCCCTGGGGAGACTCCAGAAGTACCCAAAGATCCATGTCAGCCCCTGAGAGGAATCCTCGGTTCCGGCCCTGACACCATACAAGGTTTTTGGCCCCGGTATCGACGGGAGAGGAATCCCGAGAGGCCCCCTAGCAACTCGCATAGGGACTGGCCTCTCCTGAGGCCACCAGGGCGGGTTCCTGAGGTCCCCGTCGTAACTCGAGAACACCTGCCGCAACTCGAAAAAATCCAGGAAGTTCTCCCTTCCTGGCGAGATGAGGCCTATTTCCTATGTGGCGTCTGGAGTCTAATGACACCTAACCTCTGGAACTTCGAAAGGGTCTTTCACACCCTTGCTGCAACTCAAGAAGTTCACCACCATACCCGTCTCCACTAGAGAGGAAGCACGATGGTCCCGCCCACATCCAGAGGAGCCCCGTTTCCCCCTCGTAGCTCGAGATAAGGGATCCTTATCCTGCTTTCAACGGGAAAGAATTCCCGGCGTTCCCGTCGCATCTCAAGAGGAGGCACTCTCAACAGGAAAGGCGAGAGGAACTCCATGGTCGTACCACCATTCCAAGAGTCCCCCAGATGTCTCAGTCCATTCCAGAGGAACCTCTTTGCCCTGCACTGGCTCATCTTTCACGCCGAGGATCGACTCACACCACGGTGGCAAGTGGGACAGCCCTGTGGGAAAGCCTCGAGGGAAAGCCTCGAGGGAAAACCACAGATCCTTTGATCCACGCGACTGGAAGCGTGACATTGCTGCTACAGCCTGGAAGGAAAGCGCACGTGCATGCCCCCACTCGAGACGAGGCTTGAATCCCCTGGGGGGACTCCAGAAGAACCCAAAGATCCATGTCAGCCCCTGAGAGGAATCCTCGATTATGGCCCTGACTCCATACAAAGTTTTTGGCCCCGGTATCGACGGGAGAGGAATCCCGAGAGGCCCCCTAGCAACTCGCATGGGGACTGGCCTCTCCTGAGGCCACCAGGGCGGGTCCCTGAGGTCCCCGTCGTAACTCGAGAACACCTGCCCCAACTCGAGAAAATCCAGGAAGTTCTCCCTTCCAGGCGAGATGAGGCCTAATTCCGATGAGGCGTCTGGAGACTAATGACACCTAACCTCTGGAACTTCGAAAGGGTCTTTCACACCCTTGCTGCAACTCAAGAAGTTCACCGCCATACCCGTGTCCACTCGAGAGGAAGCACGATGGTCCCGCCCACATCCAGAGGAGCCCCGTTTCCCCCTCGTAGCTCGAGATGAGGGATCCTTTCCCTGCTTTCAACGGGAAAGAATTCACGGCGTTCCCGTCGCATCTCAAGAGGAGGCACTCTCAACAGGAAAGGCGAGAGGAACTCCATGGTCGTACCACCATTCCAAGAGTCCCCCAGATGTCTCAGTCCATTCCAGAGGAACTTCTTTGCCCTGCACTGGCTCATCTTTCACGCCGAGGATCGACTCACACCACGGTGGCACGTGGGACAGCCCTGTGGGAAAGTCTCGAGGGAAAACCACAGATCCTTTGATACACGCCATGGGAAGCGTGACATTGCTGCTACAGCCTGGAAGGAAAGCGCACGTGCATGCCCCCACTCGAGTCGAGGCCTGACTCCCCTGGGGAGACTCCAGAAGTACCCAAAGATCCATGTCAGCCCCTGAGAGGAATCATCGGTTCCGGCCCTGACTCCACACAAGCTTTTTGGCCCCGGTATCGACGGGAGAGGAATCCCGAGAGGCCCCCTAGCACCTCGCATGGGGACTGGCCTCTCCTGAGGCCACCAGGGCGGGTCCCTGAGGTCCCCGTCTTAACTCGAGAACACCTGCCGCAACTCGAGAAAATCCATGAAGTTCTCCCTTCCAGGCGAGATGAGGCCTATTTCCGATGAGGCGTCTGGAGACTAATGACACCTCACCTTTGGAATTTCGAAAGGGTCTTTCACACCCTTGCTGCAACTCAAGAAGTTCACCGCCATACCCGTCTCCACTCGAGAGGAAGCACGATGGTCCCGCCCACATCCAGAGGAGCCCCGTTTCCCTCTCGGAGCTCGAGATGAGGGATCCTTTCCTGCTTTCAACGGGAAGGAATTCCCGGCGTTCCCGTCGCATCTCAAGAGGAGGCACTCTCAACAGGAAAGGCGAGAGGAACTCCATGGTCGTACCACCATTCCTAGAGTCCCCCAGATGTCTCAGTCCATTCCAGAGGAACCTCTTTGCCCTGCACTGGCTCATCTTTCACGCCGAGGATCGACTCACACCACGGAGGCACGTGGGACAGCCCTGTGGGAAAGCCTCGAGGGAAAGCCTCGAGGGAAAACCACAGATCCTTTGATCCACGCGACGGGAAGCGTGACATTGCTGCTACAGCCTGGAAGGAAAGCGCACGTGCATGCCCCCACTCGAGACGAGGCCTGTCTCCCCTGGCGAGACTCCAGAAGTACCCAAAGATCCATATAAGCCCCTGAGAGGAATCCTCGGTTCCGACCCTGACTCCACACAAGGTTTTTGGCCTTGGTATCGACGGGAGAGGAATCCCGAGAGGCCCCCTAGCACCTCGCATGGGGACTGGCCTCTCCTGAGGCCACCAGGGCGGGTCCCTGAGGTCCCCGTCATAACTCGAGAACACCTGCCACAACTCGAGAAAATCCAGGAAGTTCTCCCTTCCAGGTGAGATGAGGCCTATTTCCGATGAGGTGTCTGGAGACTAATGACACCTAACCTCTGGAACTTCGAAAGGGTCTTTCACACCCTTGCTGCTCTCAAGGAGTTCACCGCCATACCCCTCTCCACTCGAGAGGAAGCACGATGGTGCCGCCCACATCCAGAGGAGCCCCGTTTCCCCCTCGTAGCTCGAAATGAGGGATCCTTTCCCTGCTTTCAACGGGAAAGAATTCCCGGCGTTCCCATCGCATCTCAAGAGGAGGCACTCTCAACAGGAAAGGCGAGAAGAATTCCATGGTCGAACCACCATTCCAAGAGTCCCCCAGATGTCTCAGTCCATTCCAGAGGAACCTCTTTGCCCTGCACTGGCTCATCTTTCAGGCCGAGGATCGACTCACACCACGGTGGCACGTGGGACAGCCCTGTGCGAAAGCCTCGAGGGAAAACCCCAGATCCTTTGATCCATGCGACGGGAAGCGTGACATTGCTGCTACAGCCTGGAAGGAAAGCGCACGTGCATGCCCCCACTCGAGACGAGGCCTGACTCCCCTGGGGAGACTCCAGAAGTACCCAAAGATCCATGTCAGCCCGTGAGAGGAATCCTCGGTTCCGGCCCTGAATCCACACAAGGTTTTTGGCCCCGGTATCGATGGGAGAGGAAGAGAGGCCCCCTAGCAACTCGCATGGGGACTGGCCTCTCCTGAGGCCACCAGGGCGGGTCCCTGAGGTCCCCGTCGTAACTCGAGAACACCTGCCGCAACTCGAGAAAATCCAGGAAGTTCTTCCTTCCAGGCGAGATGAGGACTATTTCCCATGAGGCTTCTGGAGACTAATGACACCTAACCTCTGGAACTTCGAAAGGGTCTTTCACACCCTTGCTGCAACTCAAGAAGTTCAGCGCCATACCCGTCTCCACTCGAAAGGAAGCACGATGGTCCCGCCCACATCCAGAGGAGACCCGTTTCCCCCTCGTAGCTCGAGATGAGGGATCCTTTCCTTGCTTTCAACGGGAAAGAATTCCCGGCGTTCCCGTCGCATCTCAAGAGGAGGCACTCTCAACAGGAAAGTCGAGAGGAACGCCATGGTCGTTCCACCATTCCAAGAGTCCCCCAGATGTCTCAGTCCATTCCAGAGGAACCTCTTTGCCCTGCACTGGCTCATCTTTCACGCCGAGGATCGACTCACACCACGGTGGTACGTGGGACAGCCCTGTGGAAAAGCCTCGAGGGAAATCCTCGAGGGAAAACCACAGATCCTTTGATCCATGCGACGGGAAGCGTGACATTGCTGCTACAGCCTGGAAGGAAAGCGCTCGTGCATGCCCCCACTCGAGACGAGGCCTGACTCCCCTGGGGAGACTCCAGAAGTACCCAAAGATCCATGTCAACCCCTGAGAGGAATCATCGGTTCCGGCCCTGACTCCACACAAGGTTTTTGGCCCCGGTATCGAAGGGAGAGGAATCCCGAGAGGCCCCCTAGCAACTGCCATGGGGACTGTCCTTTCTTGAGGCCACCAGGGCGGGTCCCTGAGGTCCCCGTCGTAACTCGAGAACACCTGCCGCAACTCGAGAAAATCAGGAAGTTCTCCCTTCCAGGCGAGATGAGGCCTATTTCCGATGAGGCGTCTGGAGACTAATGACACCTAACCTCTGGAACTTCGAAAGGGTCTTTCACACCCTTGCTGCACCTCAAGAAGTTCACCGCCATACCCGACTCCACTCAAGAGGAAGCACGATGGTCCCGCCCACATCCAGAGGAGCCCCGTTTCCCCCTCGTAGCTCGAGATGAGGGATCCTTTCCCTGCTTTCAACGGGAAAGAATTCCCGGCGTTCCCGTCGCATCTCAAGCGGAGGCACTCTCAACAGGAAAGGCCAGAGGAACTCTATGGTCGTACCACCATTCCAGGAGTCCCACAGATGTCTCAGTCCATTCCAGAGGAACCTCTTTGCCCTGCACTGGCTCATCTTTCACGCCGAGGATCGACTCACACCACGGTGGCACGTGGGACAGCCCTGTGGGAAAGCCTCGAGGGAAAAGCACAGATCCTTTGATCCACGCGACGGGAAGCGTGACATTGCAGCTACAACCTGGAAGGAAAGCGCACGTGCATGCCCACACTCGAGACAAGGCCTGACTCCCCTGGGGAGACTCCAGAAGTACCCAAAGATCCATGTCAGCCCATGAGAGGAATCCTCGGTTCCGGCCCTGACTCCACACAAGGTTTTTGGCCCCGGTATGGACGGGAGAGGAATCCCGAGAGGCCCCCTAGCAACTCGCATGGGGACTGGCCTTTCCTGAAGCCACCAGGGTGGGTCCCTGAGGTCCCCGTCGTAACTCGAGAACACCTGCCGCAACTCGAGAAAATCCAGGAAGTTCTCCCTTCCAGGTGAGATGAGGCCTATTTCCGATGAGGCGTCTGGAGACTAATGACACCTAACCTCTGGAACTTCGAAAGGGTCTTTCACACCCTTGCTGCTCTCAAGGAGTTCACCGCCATACCCCTCTCCACTCGAGAGGAAGCACGATGGTCCCGCCCACATCCAGAGGAGCCCCGTTTCCCCCTCGTAACTCGAGATGAGGGATCCTTTCCCTGCTTTCATCGGAAAAGAATTCCCGGCGTTCCCGTCGCATCTCAAGAGAAGGCACTCTCAACAGGAAAGGCGAGAGGAACTCCATGGTCGTACCACCATTCCAAGAGTCCCCCAGATGTCTCAGTCCATTCCAGAGGAACCTCTTTGCCCAGAACTGGCTCATCTTTCACGCCGAGGATCGACTCACACCACGGTGGCACTTGGGACAGCCCTGTGGGAAAGCCTCGAGGGAAAGCCTCGAGGGAAAACCACAGATCCTTTGATCCACGCGACAGGAAGCGTGACATTGCTGCTACAGCCTGGAAGGAAAGTACACGTGCATGCCCCCACTCGAGACGAGGCCTGTCTCCCCTGGGGAGACTCCAGAAGTACCCAAAGATCCATATCAGCCCCTGAGAGGAATCCTCGGTTCCGGCCCTGACTCCACACAAGGTTTTTGGCCCCGGTATCGACGGGAGAGGAATTCCGAGAGGCCCCCTAGCAACTCGCATGGGGACTGGCCTCTCCTGAGGCCACCAGGGCGTGTTCCTGAGGTCCCCGTCGTAACTCGAGAACACCTGCCACAACTCGAGAAAATCCAGGAAGTTCTCCCTTCCAGGCGAGATGAGGCCTATTTCCCATGAGGCGTCTGGAGACTAATGACACCTAACCTCTGGAACTTCGAAAGGGTCTTTCACACCGTTGCTGCAACTCAAGATGTTCACCGCAATACCCGTCTCCACTCGAGAGTAAGCACGATGGTCCCGCCCACTTCCAGAGGAGACTCGTTTCCCCCTCTGAGCTCGAGATGTGGGATCCTTTCCCTGCTTTCAACGGGAAAGAATTCCCGGCGGTCCCGTCGCATCTCAAGAGGAGGCACTCTCAACAGGAAAGGCGAGAGGAACTCCATGGTCGTACCACCATTCCAAGAGTCCCCCAGATGTCTCAGTCCATTCCAGAGGAACCTCTTTGCCCTGCACTGGCTCATCTTTCACGCCGAGGATCGAATCACACCACGGTGGCCCCTGGGACAGCCCTGTGGGAAAGCCTCGAGGGAAAGCCTCGATGGAAAATCACAGATCCTTTGATCCACGCGACGGGAAGCGTGACATTGCTGCTACAGCCTGGAAGGAAAGCGCACGTGCATGCCCCCACTCGAGACGAGGCCTGACTCACCTGGGGAGACTCCAGAAGTATCCAAAGATCCATGTCAGCCCCTGAGAGGAATCCTCGGTTCCGGCCCTGACTCCACACAAGGTTTTTGGTCCCGGTATCCACGAGAGAGGAATCCCGAGAGGCCCCCTAGCAACTCGCATGGGGAGTGGCCTCTCCTGAGGCCACCAGGGCGGGTCCCTGAGGTCCCCGTAGTAACTCGGGAACACCTGCCGCAACACGAGAAAATCCAGGAAGTTCTCCCTTCCAGGCGAGATGAGGCCTATTTACGATGAGGCGTCTGGAGACTAATGACACCTAACCTCTGGAACTTCGAAAGGGTCTTTCACAACCTTGCTGCAACTCAAGAAGTTCCCCGCCATACCCGTCTTCACTCGAGAGGAAGCACGATGGTCCCGCCCACATCCAGAGGAGCCCCGTTTCCCCTCGTAGCTCGAGATGAGGGATCCTTTTCCTGCTTTCAACGGGAAAGAATTCCCGGCATTCCCGTCGCATCTCAAGAGGAGGCACTCTCAACAGGAAAGGCGAGAGGAACTCCATGGTCGTACCAACATTCCAAGAGTCCCCCAGATATCTCAGTCCATTCCAGAGGAACCTCTTTGCCCTGCACTGGCTCATCTTTAACGCCGAGGATTGACTCACACCACGGTGGCACGTGGGACAGCCCTGTGGGAAAGCCTCGAGGGAAAGCCTCGAGGGAAAACCACAGATCCTTTGATCCACGCCACGGGAATCGTGACATTGCTGCTACAGCCTGGAAGGAAAGCGCACGTGCATGCCCCCACTCGAGACGAGGCCTGACTCCCCTGGGGAGACTCCAGAAGTACCCAAAGATCCATGTCAGCCCCTGAGAGGAATCCTCGGTTCCGGCCCTGACTCCACACAAGGTTTTTGGCCCCGGTATCGACGGGAGAGGAATCCCGAGAGGCCTCCTAGCAACTCGCATGGGGACTGGCCTCTCCTGAGGCCACCAGGGCGGGTCCCTGAGGTCCCGGTCGTAACTCGAGAACACCTGCCGCAACTCGAGAAAATCCAGGAAGTTCTCCCTTCCAGGCGAGATGAGGCCTATTTCCGATGAGGCGTCTGGAGACTAATGACACCTAACCTCTGGAACTTCGAAAGGGTCTTTCACACTCTTGATGCAACTCAAGAAGTTCACCGCCATACCCGTCTCCACACGAGAGGAAGCACGATAGTCCCGCCCACATCCAGAGGAGCCCCGTTTCCCCCTCGTAGCTCGAGATGAGGGATCCTTTCCCTGCTTTCAACGGGAAAGAATTTCCGGCGTTCCCGTCGCATCTCAAGAGGAGGCACTCTCAACAGGAAAGGCGAGAGGAACTCCATGGTGGAACCACCATTCCAAGAGTCCCCCAGATGTCTCAGTCCATTCCAGAGGAACCTCTTTGCCCTGCACTGGCTCATCTTTCACGCCGAGGATCGACTCACACCACGGTGGCACGTGGAACAGCCCTGTGCGAAAGCCTCGAGGGAAAACCCCAGATCCTTTAATCCACGCGACGGGATGCGTGACATTGCTGCTACAGCCTGGAAGGAAAGCGCACATGCATTCCCCCACTAGAGACGAGGCCTGACTCCCCTGGGGAGACTCCAGAAGTACCCAAAGATCCATGTCAGCCCATGAGAGGAATCCTCGGTTCCGGCCCTGACTCCACACAAGGTTTTTGGCCCCGGTATCGACGGGAGAGGAATCCCGAGAGGCCCCCTAGCAACTCGCATGGGGACTGGCCTTTCCTGAAGCCACCAGGGCGGGTCCCTGAGGTCCCCGTCGTAACTCGAGAACACCTGCCGCAACTCGAGAAAATCCAGGGAGTTCTCCCTTCCAGGCGAGATGAGGCCTATTTCCGATGAGGCGTCTGGAGACTAATGACATCTAACCTCTGGAAAGTCGAAAGGGTCTTTTACACCCTTGCTGCAACTCAAGAAGTTCACTGCCATACCCGTCTCCACTCGAGAGGAAGCACGATGGTCCCGCCCACATCCAGAGGAGACCCGTTTTCCCCTCGTAGCTCGAGATGAGGGATCCTTTGCTTGCTTTCAACGGGAAAGAATTCCCGGCGTTTCCGTCGCATCTCAAGAGGAGGCACTCTCAACAGGAAAGGCGAGAGGAACTCCATGGTCGAACCACCATTCCAAGAGTCCCCCAGATGTCTCAGTCCATTCCAGAGGAACCTCTTTGCCCTGCACTGGCTCATCTTTCACGCCGAGGATTGACTCACACCACGGTGGCACGTGGGACAGCCCTGTGGGAAAGCCTCGAGTGAAAGCCTCGAGGGAAAAACCCAGATCCTTTGATCCACGCGACGGGAAGCGTGACATTGCTGCTACAGCCTGGAAGGAAAGCGCACGTGCATTCCCCCACTAGAGACGAGGCCTGACTCCCCTGGGGAGACTCCAGAAGTACCCAAAGATCCATGTCAGCCCATGAGAGGAATCCTCGGTTCCGGCCCTGACTCCACACAAAGTTTTTGGCCCCGGTATCGAAGGGAGAGGATTCCCGAGAGGCCCCCTAGCAACTCCCATGGGGACTGGCCTTTCCTGAGGCCACCAGGGTGGGTCCCTGAGGTCCCCGTCGTAACTCCAGAACACCTGCCGCAACTCGAGAAAATCCAGGAAGTTCTCCCTTCCAGGCGAGATGAGGCCTATTTCCGATGAGGCGTCTGGAGACTAATGACACCTAACCTCTGGAAGGTCGAAAGGATCTTTCACACCCTTGCTGCAACTCAAGAAGTTCACCGCCATACCCGTCTCCACTCGAGAGGAAGCACGGTGGTCCCGCCCACATCCAGAGGAGCCCCGTTTCCCACTCGTAGTTCGAGATGAGGGATCCTTTCCCTGCTTTCAACGGGAAAGAATCCCGGCGTTCCCGTCGCATCTGAAGAGGAGGCACTCTCAACAGGAAAGGCGAGAGGAACTCCATGGTCGAACCACCATTCCAAGAGTCCCCCAGATGTCTCAGTCCATTCCAGAGGAACCTCTTTGCCCTGCACTGGCTCATCTTTCACGCCGAGGATCGACTCACACCACGGTGGTACGTGGGACAGCCCTGTGGGAAAGCCTCGAGGGAAAACCACAGATCCTTTGATCCACGCTACGGGAAGCGAGACATTGCAGCTACAGCCTGGAAGGAAAGCGCACGTGCATGCCCCCACTCGAGAAGAGGCCTGACTCCCCTGGGGAGACTCCAGAAGTACCCAAAGATCCATGTCAGCCCCTGAGAGGAATCCTCGGTTCCGGCCCTGACTCCACACAAGGTTTTTGGCCCCGGTATCGATGGGAGAGGAATCCCGCGAGGCCCCCTAGCAAATCGCTTGGGACTGGCCTCTCCTGAGGCCACCAGGGCGGGTCCCTGAGGTCCCCGTCGTAACTCGAGAACACCTGCCGCAACTCGAGAAAATCCAGGAAGTTCTCCCTTCCAGGTGAGATGAGGCCTATTTCCGATGAGGCGTCTGGAGACTAATGACACCTAACCTCTGGAACTTCGAAAGGGTCTTTCACACCCATGCTGCTCTCAAGGAGTTCACCGCCATACCCCTCTCCACTCGAGAGGAAGCACGATGGTCCCGCCCACATCCAGAGGAGACCCGTTTCCCCCTCGTAGCTCGAAATGAGGGATCCTTTCCCTGCTTTCAACGGGAAAGAATTCCCGGCGTTCCCATCGCATCTCAAGAGGAGGCACTCTCAACAGGAAATGCGAGAAGAACTCCATGGTCGAACCACCATTCCAAGAGTCCCCCAGATGTCTCAGTCCATTCCAGAGGAACCTCTTTGCTCTGCACTGGCTCATCTTTAACTCCGAGGATCGACTCACAGCACGGTGGCACGTGGGACAGCCCTGTGGGAAAGCCTCGAGGGAAAACCACAGATCCTTTGATCCACGCGACGGGAAGCGTGACATTGCTGCTACAGCCTGAAAGGAAAGCGCACGTGCATGCCCCCACTCGAGAAGAGGCCTGACTCCCCTGGGGAGACTCCAGAAGTACCCAAAGATCCATGTCAGCCCGTGAGAGGAATCCTCGGTTCCGGCCCTGAATCCACACAGGGTTTTTGGCCCCGGTATCGATGGGAGAGGAAGAGAGGCCCCCTAGCAACTCGCATGGGGACTGGCCTCTCCTGAGGCCACCAGGGCGGGTCCCTGAGGTCCCCGTCGTAACTCGAGAACACCTGCCGCAACTCGAGAAAATCCAGGAAGTTCTCCCTTCCAGGCGAGATGAGGCCTATTTCCCATGAGGCGTCTGGACACTAATGACACCTAACCTCTGGAACTTCGAAAGGGTCTTTCACACCCTTGCTGCAACTCAAGAAGTTCACCGCCATACCCGTCTCCACTCGAAAGGAAGCACGATGGTCCCGCCCACATCCAGAGGAGACCCGTTTTCCCCTCGTAGCTCGAGCTGAGGAATCCCTGCCTTGCTTTCAACGGCAAAGAATTCCCGGCGTTCCCGTCGCATCTCAAGAGGAGGCACTCTCAACAGGAAAGGCGAGAGGAACTCCATGGTGGAACCACCATTCCAAGAGTCCCCCAGATGTCTCAGTCCATTCCAGAGGAACCTCTTTGCCCTGCACTGGCTCATCTTTCACGCCGAGGATCGACTCACACCACGGTGGCACGTGGAACAGCCCTGTGCGAAAGCCTCGAGGGAAAACCCCAGATCCTTTGATCCACGCGACGGGATGCGTGACATTGCTGCTACAGCCTGGAAGGAAAGCGCACATGCATTCCCCCACTAGAGACGAGGCCTGACTCCCCTGGGGAGACTCCAGAAGTACCCAAAGATCCATGTCAGCCCATGAGAGGAATCCTCGGTTCCGGCCCTGACTCCACACAAGGTTTTTGGCCCCGGTATCGACGGGAGAGGAATCCCGAGAGGCCCCCTAGCAACTCGCATGGGGACTGGCCTTTCCTGAAGCCACCAGGGTGGGTCCCTGAGGTCCCCGTCGTAACTCGAGAACACCTGCCGCAACTAGAGAAAATCCAGGAAGTTCTCCCTTCCAGGTGAGATGAGGCCTATTTCCGATGAGGCGTTTGGAGACTAATGACACCTAACCTCTGGAACTTCGAAAGGGTCTTTCAAACCCTTGCTGCTCTCAAGGAGTTCACCGCCATACCCCTCTCCACTCGAGAGGAAGCACGATGGTGCCGCCCACATCCAGAGGAGCCCCGTTTCCCCCTCGTAGCTCGAAATGAGGGATCCTTTAACTGCTTTCAACTGGAAAGAATTCCCGGCGTTCCCATCGCATTTCAAGAGGAGGCACTCTCAACAGGAAAGGCGAGAAGAACTCCATGGTCGAACCACCATTCCAAGAGTCCCCCAGATGTCTCAGTCCATTCCAGAGGAACCTCTTTGCCCTGCACTGGCTCATCTTTCACGCCGAGGATCGACTCACACCACGGTGGCACGTGGGACAGCCCTGTGCGAAAGCCTGGAGGGAAAACCCCAGATCCTTTGATCCATGCGACGGGAAGCGTGACATTGCTGCTACAGCCTGGAAGGAAAGCGCACGTGCATGCCCCCACTCGAGACGAGGCCTGACTCCCCTGGGGAGACTCCAGAAGTACCCAAAGATCCATGTTAGCCCCTGAGAGGAGTCATCGGTTCCGGCCCTGACTCCACACAAGGTTTTTGGCCCCGGTATCGACGGGAGAGGAAACCCGAGAGGCCCTCTAGCAACTCACATGGGTACTGGCCTTCCTGAGGCCACCAGGGCGGGTCCCTGAGGTCCCCGTCGTAACTCGAGAACACCTGCCGCAACTCGAGAAAATCCAGGGAGTTCTCCCTTCCAGGCGAGATGAGGCCTATTTCCGATGAGGCGTCTGGAGACTAATGACATCTAACCTCTGGAAAGTCGAAAGGGTCTTTTACACCCTTGCTGAAACTCAAGAAGTTCACTGCCATACCCGTCTCCACTCGAGAGGAAGCACGATGGTCCCGCCCACATCCAGAGGAGACCCGTTTTCCCCTCGTAGCTCGAGATGAGGGATCCTTTGCTTGCTTTCAACGGGAAAGAATTCCCGGCGTTTCCGTCGCATCTCAAGAGGAGGCACTCTCAACAGGAAAGGCGAGAGGAACTCCATGGTCGAACCACCATTCCAAGAGTCCCCCAGATGTCTCAGTCCATTCCAGAGGAACCTCTTTGCCCTGCACTGGCTCATCTTTCACGCCGAGGATTGACTCACACCACGGTGGCACGTGGGACAGCCCTGTGGGAAAGCCTCGAGTGAAAGCCTCGAGGGAAAAACCCAGATCCTTTGATCCACGCGACGGGATGCGTGACATTGCTGCTACAGCCTGGAAGGAAAGCGCACGTGCATTCCCCCACTAGAGACGAGGCCTGACTCCCCTGGGGAGACTCCAGAAGTACCCAAAGATCCATGTCAGCCCATGAGAGGAATCCTCGGTTCCGGCCCTGACTCCACACAAAGTTTTTGGCCCCGGTATCGAAGGGAGAGGATTCCCGAGAGGCCCCCTAGCAACTCCCATGGGGACTGGCCTTTCCTGAGGCCACCAGGGTGGGTCCCTGAGGTCCCCGTCGTAACTCCAGAACACCTGCCGCAACTCGAGAAAATCCAGGAAGTTCTCCCTTCCAGGCGAGATGAGGCCTATTTCCGATGAGGCGTCTGGAGACTAATGACACCTAACCTCTGGAACTTCGAAAGGGTCTTTCACACCCATGCTGCTCTCAAGGAGTTCACCGCCATACCCCTCTCCACTCGAGAGGAAGCACGATGGTCCCGCCCACATCCAGAGGAGCCCCGTTTCCCCCTCGTAGCTCGAAATGAGGGATCCTTTCCCTGCTTTCAACGGGAAAGAATTCCCGGCGTTCCCATCGCATCTCAAGAGGAGGCACTCTCAACAGGAAATGCGAGAAGAACTCCATGGTCGAACCACCATTCCAAGAGTCCCCCAGATGTCTCAGTCCATTCCAGAGGAACCTCTTTGCTCTGCACTGGCTCATCTTTAACTCCGAGGATCGACTCACAGCACGGTGGCACGTGGGACAGCCCTGTGGGAAAGCCTCGATGGAAAACCACAGATCCTTTGATCCACGCGACGGGAAGCGTGACATTGCTGCTACAGCCTGAAAGGAAAGCGCACGTGCATGCTCCCACTCGAGAAGAGGCCTGACTCACCTGGGGAGACTCCAGAAGTACCCAAAGATCCATGTCAGCCCGTGAGAGGAATCCTCGGTTCCGGCCCTGAATCCACACAGGGTTTTTGGCCCCGGTATCGATGGGAGAGGAAGAGAGGCCCCCTAGCAACTCGCATGGGGACTGGCCTCTCCTGAGGCCACCAGGGCGGGTCCCTGAGGTCCCCGTCGTAACTCGAGAACACCTGCCGCAACTCGAGAAAATCCAGGAAGTTCTCCCTTCCAGGCGAGATGAGGCCTATTTCCCATGAGGCGTCTGGACACTAATGACACCTAACCTCTGGAACTTCGAAAGGGTCTTTCACACCCTTGCTGCAACTCAAGAAGTTCACCGCCATACCCGTCTCCACTCGAAAGGAAGCACGATGGTCCCGCCCACATCCAGAGGAGACCCGTTTTCCCCTCGTAGCTCGAGATGAGGAATCCCTGCCTTGCTTTCAACGGCAAAGAATTCCCGGCGTTCCCGTCGCAGCTCAAGAGGAGGCACTCTCAACAGGAAAGGCGAGAGGAACTCCATGGTCGTTCCACCATTCCAAGAGTCCCCCAGATGTCTCAGTCCATTCCAGAGGAACCTCTTTGCCCTGCACTGGCTCATCTTTCACGCCGAGGTTCGACTCACACCACGGTGGCACGTGGGACAGCCCTGTTGGAAAGCCTCGAGGGAAAACCACAGATCCTTTGATCCACGCGACGGGAAGCGTGACATTGCAGCTACAGCCTGGAAGGAAAGCGCACGTACATGCCCCCACTCGAGACGAGGCCTGACTCCCCTGGGGAGACTCCAGAAGCACCCAAAGATCCATGTCAGCCCGTGAGAGGAATCCTCGGTTCCGGCCATGAATCCACACAAGGTTTTTGGCCCCGGTATCGATGGGAGAGGAAGAGAGGCCCCCTAGCAACTCGCATGGGGACTGGCCTCTCCTGAGGCCACCAGGGCGGGTCACTGAGGTCCCCGTCGTAACCCGAGAACACCTGCCGCAACTCGAGAAAATCCAGGAAGTTCTTCCTTCCAGGCGAGATGAGGCCTATTTCCCATGAGGCGTCTGGACACTAATGACACCTAAGCTCTGGAACTTCGAAAGGGTCTTTCACACCCTTTCTGCAACTCAAGAAGTTCAGCGCCATACCCGTCTCCACTCGAAAGGAAGCACGATGGTCCCGCCCACATCCAGAGGAGACCCGTTTTCACCTCGTAGCTCCAGATGAGGGATCCTTTCCTTGCTTTCAACGGGAAAGAATTCCCGGCGTTCCCGTCGTATCTCAAGAGGAGTCACTCTCAACAGGAAAGGCGAGAGGAACTCCATGGTCGTTCCACCATTCCAAGAGTCCCCCAGATGTCTCAGTCCATTCCAGAGGAACCTCTTTGCCCTGCACTGGCTCATCTTTCACGCCGAGGATCGACTCACACCACGGTGGTACGTCGGACAGCCCTGTGGGAAAGCCTCGAGGGAAATCCTCGAGGGAAAACCACAGATCCTTTGATCCATGCGACGGGAAGCGTGACATTGCTGCTACAGCCTGGAAGGAAAGCGCACGTGCATGCCCCCACTCGAGACGAGGCCTGACTCCCCTGGGGAGACTCCAGAAGTACCCAAAGATCCATGTCTGCCCCTGAGAGGAGTCATCGGTTCCGGCCCTGACTCCACACAAGGTTTTAGGCCCCGGTATCGACGGGAGAGGAAACCCGAGAGGCCCCCTAGCAACTCGCATGGGTACTGGCCTTCCTGAGGCCACCAGGGCGGGTCACTGAGGTCCCCGTCGTAACTCGAGAACACCTGCCGCAACTCGAGAAAATCCAGGGAGTTCTCCCTTCCAGGCGAGATGAGGCCTATTTCCGATGAGGCGTCTGGAGACTAATGACACCTAACCTCTGGAAAGTCGAAAGGGTCTTTCACACCCTTGCTGCAACTCAAGAAGTTCACTGCCATACCCGTCTCCACTCGAGAGGAAGCACGATGGTCCCGCCCACATCCAGAGGAGACCCGTTTTCCCCTCGTAGCTCGAGATGAGGGATCCTTTCCTTGCTTTCAACGGGAAAGAATTCCCAGCGTTTCCGTCGCATCTCAAGAGGAGGCACTCTCAACAGGAAAGGCGAGAGGAACTCCATGGTCGAACCACCATTCCAAGAGTCCCCCAGATGTCTCAGTCCATTCCAGAGGAACCTCTTTGCCCTGCACTGGCTCATCTTTCACGCCGAGGATTGACTCACACCACGGTGGCACGTGGGACAGCCCTGTGGGAAAGCCTCGAGTGAAAGCCTCGAGGGAAAAACCCAGATCCTTTGATCCACGCGACGGGATGCGTGACATTGCTGCTACAGCCTGGAAGGAAAGCGCACGTGCATTCCCCCACTAGAGACGAGGCCTGACTCCCCTGGGGAGACTCCAGAAGTACCCAAGGATCCATGTCAGCCCATGAGAGGAATCCTCGGTTCCGGCCCTGAATCCACACAAGGATTTTGGCCCCGGTATTGAAGGGAGAGGAATCCCGAGAGGCCCCCTAGCAACTCGCATGGGGACTGGCCTTTCCTGAGGCCACCAGGGTGGGTCCCTGAGGTCCCCGTCGTAACTCGAGAACACCTGACGCAACTCGAGAATATCCAGGAAGTTCTCCCTTCCAGGTGAGATGAGGCCTATTTCCGATGAGGCGTCTGGAGACTAATGACACCTAACCTCTGGAACTTCGAAAGGGTCTTTCACACCCTTGCTGCAACTCAAGAAGTTCACCGCCATACCCGTCTCCACTCGAGAGGAAGCTCGATGGTCCCGCCCACATCCAGAGGAGCCCCGTTTCACATTCGTAGCTCGAGATGAGGGATCCTTTCCCTGATTTCAACGGGAAAGAATTCCCGGCGTTCCCGTCGCATCTCAAGAGGAGGCACTCTCAACAGGAAAGGCGAGAGGAACTCCATGGTCGTACCACCATTCCAACAGTACCCCAGATGTCTCAGTCCATTCCAGAGGAACCTCTTTGCCCTGCACTGGCTCATCTTTCACGCCGAGGATCGACTCACACCACGGTGGCACGTGGGACAGCCCTGTGGGAAAGCCTCAAGGGAAAGCCTCGAGGGAAAACCACAGATCCTTTGATCCACGCGACGGGAAGCGTGACATTGCTGCTACAGCCTGGAAGGACAGCACACGTGCATGCCTCCACTCGAGACGAGGCCTAACTCCCCTGGGGAGATTCCAGAAGTACCCAAAGATCCATGTCAGCCCCTGAGAGGAATCCTCGGTTCCGGCCCTGACTCCACACAAGGTTTTTGGCCCCGGTATCGACGGGAGAGGAATCCCGAGAGGCCCCCTAGCAAATCGCATGGGGAGTGGCCTCTCCTGAGGCCACCAGGGCGGGTCCCTGAGGTCCCCGTCGTAACTCGAGAACACCTGCCGCAACTCGAGAAAATCCAGTATGTTCTCCCTTCCAGGCGAGATGAGGCCTATTTCCAATGAGGCGTCTGGAGACTAATGACACCTAACCTCTGGAACTTCGAAAGGGTCTTTCACACCCTTGCTGCAACACAAGAAGTTCACCGCCATACCCGTCTCCACTCGAGAGGAAGCACGATGGTCCCGCCCACATCCAGAGGAGCCCCGTTTCCCCTCGTAGCTCGAGATGAGGGATCCTTTCCCTGCTTTTAACGGGAAAGAATTCCCTGCATTTCCGTCGCATCTCAAGAGGAGGCACTCTCAACAGGAAAGGCGAGAGGAACTCCATGGTCGTACCACCATTCCAAGAGTCCCCCAGATGTCTCAGTCCATTCCAGAGGAACCTCTTTGCCCTGCACTGGCTCATCTTTCACGCCGAGGATCGACTCACACCACGGCGGCACGTGGGACAACCCTGTGGGAAAGCCTCGAGGGAAAGCCTCGAAGGAAAACCACAGATCCTTTGATCAACGCGACGGGAAGTGTGACATTGCTGCTACAGCCTGGAAGGAAAGCGCACGTGCATGCCCCCACTCGAAACGAGGCCTGACTCCCCTGGGGAGACTCCAGAAGTACCCAAAGATCCATGTCAGCCCCTGAGAGGAATCCCCGGTTCCGGCCCTGACTCCACACAAGGTTTTTGGCCCCGGTATCGACGGGAGAGGAATCCCGAGAGGCCCCATAGCAACTCGCATGGGGACTGGCCTCTCCTGGGGCCACCAGGGCGGGTCCCTGAGGTCCCCGTCGTAACTCGAGAACACCTGCCGCAACTCGAGAAAATCCATGAAGTTCTCCCTTCCAGGCGAGATGAGGCCTATTTCCAATGAGGCGTCTGGAGACTAATGACACCTAACCTCTGGAATTTCGAGAGGGTCTTTCACACCCTTGCTGCTACTCAAGAAGTTCACCTCCATACCCGTCTCCACTCGAGAGGAAGCACGATGGTCCCGCCCACATCCAGAGGAGCCCCGTTTCCCCCTCGTAGCTCGAGATGAGGGATCCTTTCCCTGCTTTCAACGGGAAAGAATTCCCGGGGTTCCCGTCGCATCTCAAGAGGAGGCACTCTCAACAGGAAAGGCGAGAGGAACTCCATGGTCGTACCACCATTCCAAGAGTCCCCCAGATGTCTCAGTCCATTCCAGAGGAACCTCTTTGCCCTGCACTGGCTCATCTTTCACGCCGAGGATCGACTCACACCACGGTGGCACGTGGGACAGCCCTGTGGGAAAGCCTCGAGGGAAAACCACAGATCCTTTGATCCACGCGACGGGAAGCGTGACATTGCTGCTACAGCCTGGAAAGAAAGCGCACGTGCATGGCCCCAATCGAGACGAGGCCTGACTCCCCTGGGGAGACTCCAGAAGTACCCAAAGATCCATGTCAGCTCCTGAGAGGAATCCTCGGTTCCGGCCCTGACTCCACACAAGGTTTTTGGCCCCGGTATCGACGGGAGAGGAATCCCGAGAGGCCCCCTAGCAACTCGCATGGGGACTGGCCTCTCCTAAGGCCACCAGGGGGGGTCCCTGAGGTCCCCGTCGTAACTCGAGAACACCTGCCGCAACTCGAGAAAATCCAGGAAGTTCTCCCTTCCAGGCGAGATAAGGCCTATTTCCGATGAGGCGTCTGGAGACTAATGACACCTAACCTCTGGAACTTCGAAAGGGTCTTTCACACCCTTGCTGCTACTCAAGAAGTTCACCGCCATACCCGTCTCCACTCGAGAGGAAGCACGATGGTCCTGCCCACATCCAGAGGAGTCCCGTTTCCCCCTCGTAGCTCGAGATGAGGGATCCTTTCCCTGCTTTCAACGGGAAAGAATTCCCGGCTTTCCCGTCGCATCTCAAGAGGAGGCACTCTCAACAGGAAAGGCGAGAGGAACTCCATGGTCGTACCACCATTCCAAGAGTCCCCCAGATGTCTCAGTCCATTCCAGAGGAACCTCTTTGCCCTGCACTGGCTCATCTTTCACGCCGAGGATCGACTCACACCACGGTGGCACGTGGGACAGCCCTGTGGCAAAGCCTCGAGGGAAAGCCTCGAGGGAAAACCACAGATCCTTTGATCCACGCGACGGGAAGCGTGACATTGCTGCTACAGCCTGGAAGGAAAGCGCACGTGCATGCCCCCACTCGAGACGAGGCCTGACTCCCCTGGGGAGACTCCAGAAATACCCAAAGTTCCATGTCACCCCTGAGAGGAAACCTCGGTTCCGACCCTGACTCCACACAAGGTTTTTGGCCCCGGTATCGACGGGAGAGGAATCCTGAGAGGCCCCCTAGCAACTCGCATGGGGACTGGCCTTTCCTGAGGCCACCATGGCGGGTCCCTGAGGTCCCCGTCGTAACTCGAGAACACCTGCCGCAACTCGAGAAAATCCAGGAAGTTCTCCCTTCCAGGCGAGATGAGGCCTATTTCCGATGAGGCGTCTGGAGACTAATGACACCTAACCTCTGGAACTTCGAAAGGGTCTTTCACACCCTTGCTGCAACTCAAGAAGTTCACCGCCATACCCGTCTCCACTCGAGAGGAAGCTCGATGGTCCCGCCCACATCCAGAGGTGCCCCGTTTCACATTCGTAGCTCGAGATGAGGGATCCTTTCCCTGATTTCAACGGGAAAGAATTCCCGGCGTTCCCGTCGCATCTCAAGAGGAGGCACTCTCAACAGGAAAGGCGAGAGGAACTCCATGGTCGTACCACCATTCCAAGAGTACCCCAGATGTCTCAGTCCATTCCAGAGGAACCTCTTTGCCCTGCACTGGCTCATCTTTCACGCCGAGGATCGACTCACACCACGGTGGCACGTGGGACAGCCCTGTGGGAAAGCCTCAAGGGAAAGCCTCGAGGGAAAACCACAGATCCTTTGATCCACGCGACGGGAAGCGTGACATTGCTGCTACAGCCTGGAAGGACAGCACACGTGCAGGCCTCCACTCGAGACGAGGCCTAACTCCCCTGGGGAGACTCCAGAAGTACCCAAAGATCCATGTCAGCCCCTGAGAGGAATCCTCGGTTCCGGCCCTGACTCCACACAAGGTTTTTGGCCCCGGTATCGACGGGAGAGGAATCCCGAGAGGCCCCCTAGCAAATCGCATGGGGACTGGCCTCTCCTGAGGCCACCAGGGCGGGTCCCTGAGGTCCCCGTCGTAACTCGAGAACACCTGCCGCAACTCGAGAAAATCCAGTATGTTCTCCCTTCCAGGCGAGATGAGGCCTATTTCCAATGAGGCGTCTGGAGACTAATGACACCTAACCTCTGGAACTTCGAAAGGGTCTTTCACACCCTTGCTGCAACACAAGAAGTTCACCGCCATACCCGTCTCCACTCGATAGGAAGCACGATGGTCCCGCCCACATCCAGAGGAGCCCCGTTTCCCCTCGTAGCTCGAGATGAGGGATCCTTTCCCTGCTTTTAACGGGAAAGAATTCCCTGCATTTCCGTCGCATCTCAAGAGGAGGCACTCTCAACAGGAAAGGCGAGAGGAACTCCATGGTCGTACCACCATTCCAAGAGTCCCCCAGATGTCTCAGTCCATTCCAGAGGAACCTCTTTGCCCTGCACTGGCTCATCTTTCACGCCGAGGATCGACTCACACCACGGCGGCACGTGGGACAACCCTGTGGGAAAGCCTCGAGGGAAAACCTCGAGGGAAAACCACAGATCCTTTGATCAACGCGACGGGAAGTGTGACATTGCTGCTACAGCCTGGAAGGAAAGCGCACGTGCATGCCCCCACTCGAAACGAGGCCTGACTCCCCTGGGGAGACTCCAGAAGTACCCAAAGATCCATGTCAGCCCCTGAGAGGAATCCCCGGTTCCGGCCCTGACTCCACACAAGGTTTTTGGCCCCGGTATCGACGGGAGAGGAATCCCGAGAGGCCCCATAGCAACTCGCATGGGGACTGGCCTCTCCTGGGGCCACCAGGGCGGGTCCCTGAGGTCCCCGTCGTAACTCGAGAACACCTGCCGCAACTCGAGAAAATCCATGAAGTTCTCCCTTCCAGGCGAGATGAGGCCTATTTCCAATGAGGCGTCTGGAGACTAATGACACCTAACCTCTGGAATTTCGAGAGGGTCTTTCACACCCTTGCTGCTACTCAAGAAGTTCACCTCCATACCCGTCTCCACTCGAGAGGAAGCACGATGGTCCCGCCCACATCCAGAGGAGCCCCGTTTCCCCCTCGTAGCTCGAGATGAGGGATCCTTTCCCTGCTTTCAACGGGAAAGAATTCCCGGCGTTCCCGTCGCATCTCAAGAGGAGGCACTCTCAACAGGAAAGGCGAGAGGAACTCCATGGTCGTACCACCATTCCAAGAGTCCCCCAGATGTCTCAGTCCATTCCAGAGGAACCTCTTTGCCCTGCACTGGCTCATCTTTCACGCCGAGGATCGACTCACACCACGGTGGCACGTGGGACAGCCCTGTGGGAAAGCCTCGAGGGAAAGCCTCGAGGGAAAACCACAGATCCTTTGATCCACGCGACGGGAAGCATGACATTGCTGCTACAGCCTAGAAAGAAAGCGCACGTGCATGGCCCCAATCGAGACGAGGCCTGACTCCCCTGGGGAGACTCCAGAAGTACCCAAAGATCCATGTCAGCTCCTGAGAGGAATCCTCGGTTCCGGCCCTGACTCCACACAAGGTTTTTGGCCCCGGTATCGACGGGAGAGGAATCCCGAGAGGCCCCCTAGCAACTCGCATGGGGACTGGCCTCTCCTGAGGCCACCAGGGGGGGTCCCTGAGGTCCCCGTCGTAACTCGAGAACACCTGCCGCAACTCGAGAAAATCCAGGAAGTTCTCCCTTCCAGGCGAGATAAGGCCTATTTCCAATGAGGCGTCTGGAGACTAATGACACCTAACCTCTGGAACTTCGAAAGGGTCTTTCACACCCTTGCTGCTACTCAAGAAGTTCACCGCCATACCCGTCTCCACTCGAGAGGAAGCACGATGGTCCTGCCCACATCCAGAGGAGTCCCGTTTCCCCCTCGTAGCTCGAGATGAGGGATCCTTTCCCTGCTTTCAACGGGAAAGAATTCCCGGCGTTCCCGTCGCATCTCAAGAGGAGGCACTCTCAACAGGAAAGGCGAGAGGAACTCCATGGTCGTACCACCATTCCAAGAGTCCCCCAGATGTCTCAGTCCATTCCAGAGGAACCTCTTTGCCCTGCACTGGCTCATCTTTCACGCCGAGGATCGACTCACACCACGGTGGCACGTGGGACAGCCCTGTGGCAAAGCCTCGAGGGAAAGCCTCGAGGGAAAACCACAGATCCTTTGATCCACGCGACGGGAAGCGTGACATTGCTGCTACAGCCTGGAAGGAAAGCGCACGTGCATGCCCCCACTCGAGACGAGGCCTGACTCCCCTGGGGAGACTCCAGAAATACCCAAAGTTCCATGTCGCCCCTGAGAGGAAACCTCGGTTCCGACCCTGACTCCACACAAGGTTTTTGGCCCCGGTATCGACGGGAGAGGAATCCTGAGAGGCCCCCTAGCAACTCGCATGGGGACTGGCCTTTCCTGAGGCCACCATGGCGGGTCCCTGAGGTCCCCGTCGTAACTCGAGAACACCTGCCGCAACTCGAGAAAATCCAGGAAGTTCTCCCTTCCAGGCGAGATGAGGCCTATTTCCAATGAGGCGTCTGGAGACTAATGACACCTAACCTCTGGAATTTCGAGAGGGTCTTTCACACCCTTGCTGCTACTCAAGAAGTTCACCTCCATACCCGTCTCCACTCGAGAGGAAGCACGATGGTCCCGCCCACATCCAGAGGAGCCCCGTTTCCCCCTCGTAGCTTGAGATGAGGGATCCTTTCCCTGCTTTCAACGGGAAAGAATTCCCGGCGTTCCCGTCGCATCTCAAGAGGAGGCACTCTCAACAGGAAAGGCGAGAGGAACTCCATGGTCGTACCACCATTCCAAGAGTCCCCCAGATGTCTCAGTCCATTCCAGAGGAACCTCTTTGCCCTGCACTGGCTCATCATTCACGCCGAGGATCGACTCACACCACGGTGGCACGTGGGACAGCCCTGTGGGAAAGCCTCGAGGGAAAGCCTCGAGGGACAACCACAGATCCTTTGATCCACGCGACGGGAAGCGTGACATTGCTGCTACAGCCTGGAAAGAAAGCGCACGTGCATGGCCCCAATCGAGACGAGGCCTGACTCCCCTGGGGAGACTCCAGAAGTACCCAAAGATCCATGTCAGCTCCTGAGAGGAATCCTCGGTTCCGGCCCTGACTCCACACAAGGTTTTTGGCCCCGGTATCGACGGGAGAGGAATCCCGAGAGGCCCCCTAGCAACTCGCATGGGGACTGGCCTCTCCTGAGGCCACCAGGGGGGGTCCCAGAGGTCCCCGTCGTAACTCGAGAACACCTGCCGCAACTCGAGAAAATCCAGGAAGTTCTCCCTTCCAGGCGAGATAAGGCCTATTTCCGATGAGGCGTCTGGAGACTAATGACACCTAACCTCTGGAACTTCGAAAGGGTCTTTCACACCCTTGCTGCAACTCAAGAAGTTCACCGCCATACCCGTCTCCACTCGAGAGGAAGCTCGATGGTCCCGCCCACATCCAGAGGAGCCCTGTTTCACATTCGTAGCTCGAGATGAGGGATCCTTTCCCTGATTTCAACGGGAAAGAATTCCCGGCGTTCCCGTCGCATCTCAAGAGGAGGCACTCTAAACAGGAAAGGCGAGAGGAACTCCATGGTCGTACCACCATTCCAAGAGTACCCCAGATGTCTCAGTCCATTCCAGAGGAACCTCTTTGCCCTGCACTGGCTCATCTTTCACGCCGAGGATCGACTCACACCACGGTGGCACGTGGGACAGCCCTGTGGGAAAGCCTCAAGGGAAAGCCTCGAGGGAAAACCACAGATCCTTTGATCCACGCGACGGGAAGCGTGACATTGCTGCTACAGCCTGGAAGGAAAGCACACGTGCATGCCCCCACTCGAGACGAGGCCTGACTCCCCTGGGGAGACTCCAGAAGTACCCCAAGATACATGTCAGCCCCTGAGAGGAATCCTCGGTTCCGGCCCTGACTCCACACAAGGTTTTTGGCCCCGGTATCGACGGGAGAGGAATCCCGAGAGGCCCCCTAGCAAATCGCATGGGGACTGGCCTCTCCTGAGGCCACCAGGGCGGGTCCCTGAGGTCCCCGTCTTAACTCGAGAACACCTGCCGCAACTCGAGAAAATCCAGGAAGTTCTCCCTTCCAGGCGAGATGAGGCCTATTTCCGATGAGGCGTCTGGAGACTAATGACACCTAACCTCTGTAACTTCGAAAGGGTCTTTCACACCCTTGCTGCAACTCAAGAAGTTCACCGCCATACCCGTCTCCAATCGAGAGGAAGCACGATGGTCCCGCCCACATCCAGAGGAGCCCCGTTTCCCCCTCGTAGCTCGAGATGAGGGATCCTTTCCCTGCTTTCAACGGGAAAGAATTCCCGGCGTTCCCGTCGCATCTCAAGAGGAGGCACTCTCAATAGAAAAGGCGATAGGAACTCCATGGTAGTACCACCATTCCAAGAGTCCCCCAGATGTCTCAGTCCATTCCAGAGGAACCTCTTTGCCCTGCACTGGCTCATCTTTCATGCCGAGGATCGACTCACACCACGGTGGCACGTGGGACAGCCCTGTGGGAAAGCCTCGAGGGAAAGCCTCGAGGGAAAACCACAGATCCTTTGATCCACGCGACGGGAAGTGTGACATTGCTGCTACAGCCTGGAAGGAAAGCGCACGTGCATGCCCCCACTCGAAACGAGGCCTGACTCCCCTGGGGAGACTCCAGAAGTACCCAAATATCCATGTCAGCCCCTGAGAGGAATCCCCGGTTCCGGCCCTGACTCCACACAAGGTTTTTGGCCCCGGTATCGACGGGAGAGGAATCCCGAGAGGCCCCCTAGTAACTCGCATGGGGACTGGCCTCTCCTGAGGCCACCAGGGGGGGTCCCTGAGGTCCCCGTCGTAACTCGAGAACACCTGCCGCAACTCGAGAAAATCCAGGAAGTTCTCCCTTCCAGGCGAGATAAGGCCTATTTCCGATGAGGCGTCTGGAGACTAATGACACCTAACCTCTGGAACTTCGAAAGGGTCTTTCACACCCTTGCTGCTACTCAAGAAGTTCACCGCCATACCCGTCTCCACTCGAGAGGAAGCACGATGGTCCTGCCCACATCCAGAGGAGTCCCGTTTCCCCCTCGTAGCTCGAGATGAGGGATCCTTTCCCTGCTTTCAACGGGAAAGAATTCCCGGCGTTCCCGTCGCATCTCAAGAGGAGGCACTCTCAACAGGAAAGGCGAGAGGAACTCCATGGTCGTACCACCATTCCAAGAGTCCCCCAGATGTCTCAGTCCATTCCAGAGGAACCTCTTTGCCCTGCACTGGCTCATCTTTCACGCCGAGGATCGACTCACACCACGGTGGCACGTGGGACAGCCCTGTGGCAAAGCCTCGAGGGAAAGCCTCGAGGGAAAACCACAGATCCTTTGATCCACGCGACGGGAAACGTGACATTGCTGCTACAGCCTGGAAGGAAAGTGCACGTGCATGCCCCCACTCGAGACGAGGCCTGACTCCCCTGGGGAGACTCCAGAAATACCCAAAGTTCCATGTCACCCCTGAGAGGAAACCTCGGTTCCGACCCTGACTCCACACAAGGTTTTTGGCCCCGGTATCGACGGGAGAGGAATCCTGAGAGGCCCCCTAGCAACTCGCATGGGGACTGGCCTTTCCTGAGGCCACCATGGCGGGTCCCTGAGGTCCCCGTCGTAACTCGAGAACACCTGCCGCAACTCGAGAAAATCCAGGAAGTTCTCCCTTCCAGGCGAGATGAGGCCTATTTCCGATGAGGCGTCTGGAGACTAATGACACCTAACCTCTGGAACTTCGAAAGGGTCTTTCATACCCTTGCTGCAACTCAAGAAGTTCACCGCCATACCCGTCTCCACTCGAGAGGAAGCTCGATGGTCCCGCCCACATCCAGAGGAGCCCCGTTTCACATTCGTAGCTCGAGATGAGGGATCCTTTCCCTGATTTCAACGGGAAAGAATTCCCGGCGTTCCCGTCGCATCTCAAGAGGAGGCACTCTCAACAGGAAAGGCGAGAGGAACTCCATGGTCGTACCACCATTCCAAGAGTACCCCAGATGTCTCAGTCCATTCCAGAGGAACCTCTTTGCCCTGCACTGGCTCATCTTTCACGCCGAGGATCGACTCACACCACGGTGGCACGTGGGACAGCCCTGTGGGAAAGCCTCAAGGGAAAGCCTCGAGGGAAAACCACAGATCCTTTGATCCACGCGACGGGAAGCGTGACATTGCTGCTACAGCCTGGAAGGAAAGCACACGTGCATGCCCCCACTCGAGACGAGGCCTGACTCCCCTGGGGAGACTCCAGAAGTACCCCAAGATACATGTCAGCCCCTGAGAGGAATCCTCGGTTCCGGCCCTGACTCCACACAAGGTTTTTGGCCCCGGTATCGACGGGAGAGGAATCCCGAGAGGCCCCCTAGCAAATCGCATGGGGACTGGCCTCTCCTGAGGCCACCAGGACGGGTCCCTGAGGTCCCCGTCGTAACTCGAGAACACCTGCCGCAACTCGAGAAAATCCAGGAAGTTCTCCCTTCCAGGCGAGATGAGGCCTATTTCCGATGAGGCGTCTGGAGACTAATGACACCTAACCTCTGGAACTTCGAAAGGGTCTTTCACACCCTTGCTGCAACTCAAGAAGTTCACCGCCATACCCGTCTCCAATCGAGAGGAAGCACGATGGTCCCGCCCACATCCAGAGGAGCCCCGTTTCCCCCTCGTAGCTCGAGATGAGGGATCCTTTCCCTGCTTTCAACGGGAAAGAATTCCCGGCGTTCCCGTCGCATCTCAAGAGGAGGCACTCTCAATAGAAAAGGCGATAGGAACTCCATGGTAGTACCACCATTCCAAGAGTCCCCCAGATGTCTCAGTCCATTCCAGAGGAAACTCTTTGCCCTGCACTGGCTCATCTTTCACGCCGAGGATCGACTCACACCACGGTGGCACGTGGGACAGCCCTGTGGGAAAGCCTCGAGGGAAAGCCTCGAGGGAAAACCACAGATCCTTTGATCCACGCGACGGGAAGTGTGACATTGCTGCTACAGCCTGGAAGGAAAGCGCACGTGCATGCCCCCACTCGAAACGAGGCCTGACTCCCCTGGGGAGACTCCAGAAGTACCCAAAGATCCATGTCAGACCCTGAGAGGATTCCCCGGTTCCGGCCCTGACTCCACACAAGGTTTTTGGCCCCGGTATCGACGGGAGAGGAATCCCGAGAGGCCCCGTAGCAACTCGCATGGGGACTGGCCTCTCCTGGGGCCACCAGGGCGGGTCCCTGAAGTCCCCGTCGTAACTCGAGAACACCTGCCGCAACTCGAGAAAATCCAGGAAGTTCTCCCTTCCAGGCGAGATGAGGCCTATTTCCGATGAGGCGTCTAGAGACTAATGACACCTAAACTATGGAACTTCGAAAGGGTCTTTCACACCCTTGCTGCAACTCAAGTAGTTCACCGCCATACCCGTATCCACTCGAGAGGAAGCACGATGGTCCCGCCCACATCCAGAGGAGCCCCGCTTCCCCCTCGGAGCTCGAGATGAGGGATCCTTTCCCTGCTTTCAACGGGAAAGAATTCCCGGCGTTCCTGTCGCATCTCAAGAGGAGGCACTCTCAACAGGAAAGGCGAGAGGAACTCCATGGTCGTACCACCATTCCAAGAGTCCCCCAGATGTCTCAGTCCATTCCAGAGGAACCTCTTTGCCCTGCACTGGCTCATCTTTCACGCCGAGGATCGACTCACACCACGGTGGCACGTGGGACAGCCCTGTGGCAAAGCCTCGAGGGAAAGCCTCGAGGGAAAACCACAGATCCTTTGATCCACGCGACGGGAAGCGTGACATTGCTGCTACAGCCTGGAAGGAAAGCGCACGTGCATGCCCCCACTCGAGACGAGGCCTGACTCCCCTGGGGAGACTCCAGAAGTACCCAAAGATCCATGTCAGCCCCTGAGAGGAATCCTCGGTCCCGGCCCTGACTCCACAGAAGGTTTTTGGCCCCGGTATCGACGGGAGAGGAATCCCGAGAGGCCCCCTAGCAACTCGCATGGGGACTGGCCTCTCCTGAGGCCACCAGGGCGGGTCCCTGAGGTCCCCGTCGTAACTCGAGAACACCTGCCGCAACTCGAGAAAATCCAGGAAGTTCTCCCTTCCCGGCGAGATGAGGCCTATTTCCGATGAGGCGTCTGGAGACTAATGACACCTAACCTCTGGAACTTCGAAAGGGTCTTTCACACCCTTGCTGCAACTCAAGAAGTTCACGGCCATACCCGTCTCCACTCGAGAGGAAGCACGATGGTCCCGCCCACATCCAGAGGAGCCCCGTTTCCCCCTCGTAGCTCGAGATGAGGGATCCTTTCCCTGCTTTCAACGGGAAAGAATTCCCAGCGTTCCCGTCGCATCTCAAGAGGAGGCACTCTCAACAGGAAAGGCGAGAGGAACTCCATGGTCGTACCACCATTCCAAGAGTCCCCCAGATGTCTCAGTCCATTAGAGAGGAACCTTTTGCCCTGCACTGACTCATCTTTCACGCCGAGGATCGACTCACACCACGGTGGCACGTGGGACAGCCCTGTAGCAAAGCCTCGAGGGAAAGCCTAGAGGGAAAACCACAGATCCTTTGATCCACGCGACGGGAAGCGTGACATTGCTGCTACACCCTGGAAGGAAAGCGCACGTGCATGCCCCCACTCGAGACGAGGCCTGACTCCCCTGGGGAGACTCCAGAAATACCCAAAGTTCCATGTCACCCCTGAGAGGAAACCTCGGTTCCGACCCTGACTCCACACAAGGTTTTTGGCCCCGGTATCGACGGGAGAGGAATCCTGAGAGGCCCCCTAGCAACTCGCATGGGGACTGGCCTTTCCTGAGGCCACCATGGCGGGTCCCTGAGGTCCCCGTCGTAACTCGAGAACACCTGCCGCAACTCGAGAAAATCCAGGAAGTTCTCCCTTCCAGGCGAGATGAGGCCTATTTCCGATGAGGCGTCTGGAGACTAATGACACCTAACCTCTGGAACTTCGAAAGGGTCTTTCACACCCTTGCTGCAACTCAAGAAGTTCACCGCCATACTCGTCTCCACTCGAGAGGAAGCACGATGGTCCCGCCCACATCCAGAGGAGCCCCGTTTCACATTCGTAGCTCGAGATGAGGGATCCTTTACCTGCTTTCAACGGGAAAGAATTCCCGGCGTTCCCGTCGCATCTCAAGAGGAGGCACTCTCAACAGGAAAGGCGAGAGGAACTCCATGGTCGTACCACCATTCCAAGAGTACCCCAGATGTCTCAGTCCATTCCAGAGGAACCTCTTTGCCCTGCACTGGCTCATCTTTCACGCCGAGGATCGACTCACACCACGGTGGCACGTGGGACAGCCCTGTGGGAAAGCCTCAAGGGAAAGCCTCGAGGGAAAACCATAGATCCTTTGATCCACGCGACGGGAAGCGTGACATTGCTGCTACAGCCTGGAAGGAAAGCACACGTGCATGCCCCCACTCGAGACGAGGCCTGACTCCCCTGGGGAGACTCCAGAAGTACCCAAAGATCCATGTCAGCCCCTGAGAGGAATCCTCGGTTCCGGCCCTGACTCCACACAAGGTTTTTGGCCCCGGTATCGACGGGAGAGGAATCCCGAGAGGCCTCCTAGCAAATCGCATGGGGACTGGCCTCTCCTGAGGCCACCAGGGCGCGTCCCTGAGGTCCCCGTCGTAACTCGAGAACACCTGCCGCAACTCGAGAAAATCCAGGCAGTTCTCCCTTCCAGGCGAGATGAGGCCTATTTCCGATGAGGCGTCTGGAGACTAATGACACCTAACCTCTGGAACTTCGAAAGGGTCTTTCACACCCTTGCTGCAACTCAAGAAGTTCACCGCCATACCCGTCTCCAATCGAGAGGAAGCACGATGGTCCCGCCCACATCCAGAGGAGCCCCGTTTCCCCCTCGTAGCTCGAGATGAGGGATCCTTTCCCTGCTTTCAACGGGAAAGAATTCCCGGCGTTCCCGTCGCATCTCAAGAGGAGGCACTCTCAACAGAAAAGGCGATAGGAACTCCATGGTCGTACCACCATTCCAAGAGTCCCCCAGATGTCTCAGTCCATTCCAGAGGAACCTCTTTGCCCTGCACTGGCTCATCTTTCACGCCGAGGATCGACTCACACCACGGTGGCACGTGGGACAGCCCTGTGGGAAAGCCTCGAGGGAAAGCCTCGAGGGAAAACCACAGATCCTTTGATCCACGCGACGGGAAGTGTGACATTGCTGCTACAGCCTGGAAGGAAAGCGCACGTGCATGACCCCACTCGAAAGGAGGCCTGACTCCCCTGGGGAGACTCCAGAAGTACCCAAAGATCCATGTCAGCCCCTGAGAGGAATCCCCGGTTCCGGCCCTGACTCCACACAAGGTTTTTGGCCCCGGTATCGACGGGAGAGGAATCCCGAGAGGCCCCGTAGCAACTCGCATGGGGACTGGCCTCTACTGGGGCCACCAGGGCGGGTCCCTGAAGTCCCCGTCGTAACTCGAGAACACCTGCCGCAACTCGAGAAAATCCATGAAGTTCTCCCTTCCAGGCGAGATGAGGCCTATTTCCGATGAGGCGTCTGGAGACTAATGACACCTAAACTCTGGAATTTCGAGAGGGTCTTTCACACCCTTGCTGCTACTCAAGAAGTTCACCGCCATACCCGTCTCCACTCGAGAGGAAGCACGATGGTCCCGCCCACATCCAGAGGAGCCCCGTTTCACATTCGTAGCTCGAGATGAGGGATCCTTTCCCTGCTTTCAACGGGAAAGAATTCCCGGCGTTCCCGTCGCATCTCAAGAGGAGGCACTCTCAACAGGAAAGGCGAGAGGAACTCCATGGTCGTACCACCATTCCAAGAGTCCCCCAGATGTCTCAGTCCATTCGAGAGGAAGCTCTTTGCCCTGCACTGGCTCAGCTTTCACGCCGAGGATCGACTCACACCACGGTGGCACGTGGGACAGCCCTGTGGGAAAGGCTCGACGGAAAGCCTCGAGGGAAAACCACAGATCCTTTGATCCACGCGACGGGAAGCGTGACATTGCTGCTTCAGCCTGGAGGGAAAGCGCACGTGCATGCCCCCACTCGAGACGAGGCCTGACTCCCCTGGGGAGACTCCAGAAGTACCCAAAGATCCATGTCAGCCCCTGAGAGGAATCCTCGTTTCCGGCCCTGACTCCACACAAGGATTTGGCCCTGGTATCGACGGGAGAGAAATCCCGAGAGGCCCCCTAGCAACTCGCTTGGGGACTGGCCTCTCCTGTGGCCACCAGGGCGGGTCCCTGAGGTCCCCATCGTAACTCGAGATCACCTGCCGCAACTCGAGAAAATCCAGGAAGTTCTCCCTTCCAGGCGAGATGCGGCCTATTTCCGATGAGGCGTCTAGAGACTAATGACACCTAAACTATGGAACTTCGAAAGGGTCTTTCACACCCTTGCTTCAACTCAAGTAGTTCACCGCCATACCCGTATCCACTCGAGAGGAAGCACGATGGTCCCGCCCACATCCAGAGGAGCCCCGTTTCCCCCTCGTAGCTCGAGATGAGGGATCCTTTCCCTGCTTTCAACGGGAAAGAATTCCCGGCGTTCCCGTCGCATCTCAAGAGGAGGCACTCTCAACAGGAAAGGCGAGAGGAACTCCATGGTCGTACCACCATTCCAAGAGTCCCCCAGATGTCTCAGTCCATTCCAGAGGAACCTCTTTGCCCTGCACTGGCTCATCTTTCACGCCGAGGATCGACTCACACCACGGTGGCACGTGGGACAGCCCTGTGGGAAAGCCTCGAGGGAAAGACTCGAGGGAAAGCCACAGACCCTTTGATAAATGCGACGGGAATCGTGACATTGCTGCTACAGCCTGGAAGGAAAGCGCACGTGCATGCCCCCACTCGAGACGAGGCCTGACTCCCCTGGGGAGACTCCAGAAGTACCCAAAGATACATGTCACCCCTGAGAGGAATCCTCGGTTCCGGCCCTGACTCCACACAAGGTTTTTGGCCCCGGTATCGACGGGAGAGGAATCCCGAGAGGCCCCCTAGCAACTCGCATGGGGACTGGCCTCTCCTGAGGCAACCAGGGCGGGTCCCTGAGGTCCCCGTCGTAACTCGAGAACACCTGCCGCAACTCGAGAAAATCCAGGAAGTTCTCCCTTGCAGGCGAGATGAGGCCTATTTCCGATGAGGCGTCTGGAGACTAATGACACCTAACCTCTGGAACTTCGAAAGGGTCATTCACACCCTTGCTGCAACTCAAGAAGTTCACCGCCATACCCGTCTCCACTCGAGAGGAAGCACGATGGTCCCGCCCACATCCAGAGGAGCCCCGTTTCCCCCTCGTAGCTCGAGATGAGGGATCCTTTCCCTGCTTTCAACGGGAAAGAATTCCCGGCGTTCCCGTCGCATCTCAAGAGGAGGCACTCTCAACAGGAAAGGCGAGAGGAACTCCATGGTCGTACCACCATTCCAAGACTCCCCCAGATGTCTCAGTCCATTCCAGAGGAACCTCTTTGCCCTGCACTGGCTCATCTTTCACGCCGAGGATCGACTCACAACACGGTGGCACGTGGGACAGCCCTGTGGGAAAGCCTCGAGGGAAAGCCTCGAGGGAAAGCCACAGATCCTTTGATAAATGCGACGGGAATCGTGACATTGCTGCTACAGCCTGGAAGGAAAGCGCACGTGCATGCCCCCACTCGAGACGAGGCCTGACTCCCGTGGGGAGACTCCAGAAGTACCCAAAGATCCATGTCAGCCCCTGAGAGGAATCCTCGGTCCCGGCCCTGACTCCACACAAGGTTTTTGGCCCCGGTATCGACGGGAGAGGAATCCCGAGAGGCCCCCTAGCAACTCGCATGGGGACTGGCCTCTTCTGAGGCCACCAGGGCGGGTCCCTGAGGTCCCCGTCGTAACTCGAGAACACCTGCCGCAACTCGAGAAAATCCAGGAAGTTCTCCCTTCCAGGCGAGATGAGGCCTATTTCCGATGAGGCGTCTGGAGACTAATGACACCTAAACTCTGGAACTTCGAAAGGGTCTTTCACACCCTTGCTGCAACTCAAGAAGTTCACCGCCATACCCGTCTCCACTCGAGAGGAAGCACGATGGTCCCGCCCACATCCAGAGGAGCCCCGTTTCCCCCTCGTAGCTCGAGATGAGGGATCCTTTCCCTGCTTTCAACGGGAAAGAATTCCCGGCGTTCCCGTCGCATCTCAAGAGGAGGCACTCTCAACAGGAAAGGCGAGAGGAACTCCATGGTCGTACCACCATTCCAAGAGTCCCCCAGATGTCTCAGTCCATTCCAGAGGAACCTTTTGCCCTGCACTGGCTCATCTTTCACGCCGAAGATCGACTCACACCACGGTGGCACGTGGGAAAGCCTTGTGGGAAAGCCTCGAGGGAAAGCCTCGAGGGAAAACCACAGATCCTTTGATCCACGCGACGGGAAGCGTGACATTGCTGCTGCAGCCTGGAAGGAAAGCGCACGTGCATGCCCCCACTCGAGACGAGTCCTGACTCCCCTGGGGAGACTCCAGAAGTACCCAAAGATACATGTCACCCCTGAGAGTAATCCTCGGTTCCGGGCCTGACTCCACACAAGGTTTTTGGCCCCGGTATCGACGGGAGAGGAATCCCGAGAGGCCCCCTAGCAACTCGCATGGGGACTGGCCTCTCCTGAGGCAACCAGGGCGGGTCCCTGAGGTCCCCGTCGTAACTCGAGAACAACTGCCGCAACTCGAGAAAATCCAGGAAGTTCTCCCTTGCAGGCGAGATGAGGCCTATTTCCGATGAGGCTTCTGGAGACTAATGACACCTAACCTCTGGAACTTCGAAAGGGTCTTTCACACCCTTGCTGCAACTCAAGAAGTTCACCGCCATACCCGTCTCCACTCGAGAGGAAGCACGATGGTCCCGCCCACATCCAGAGGAGCCCCGTTTCCCCCTCGTAGCTCGAGATGAGGGATCCTTTCCCTGCTTTCAACGGGAAAGAATTCCCGGCGTTCCTGTCGCATCTCAAGAGGAGGCACTCTCAACAGGAAAGGCGAGAGGAACTCCATGGTCGTACCACCATTCCAAGAGTCCCCCAGATGTCTCAGTCCATTCCAGAGGAACCTCTTTGCCCTGCACTGGCTCATCTTTCACGCCGAGGATCGACTCACACCACGGTGGCACGTGGGACAGCCCTGTGGGAAAGCCTCGAGGGAAAGCCTCGAGGGAAAACCACAGATCCTTTGATCCACGCGACGGGAAGCGTGACATTGCTGCTACAGCCTGGAAGGAAAGCGCACGTGCATGCCCCCACTCGAGACGAGGCCTGACTCCCCTGGGGAGACTCCAGAAGTACCCAAAGATCCATGTCAGCCCCTGAGAGGAATCCTCGGTTCCGGGCCTGTCTCCACACAAGGTTTTTGGCCCCGGTATCGACGGGAGAGGAATCCCGAGAGGCCCCCTAGCAAATTGCATGGGGACTGGCCTCTCCTGAGGCCACCAGGGCGGTTCCCTGAGGTCCCCGTCGTAACTCGAGAACACCTGCCGCAACTCGAGAAAATCCAGGAAGTTCTCCCTTCCAGGCGACATGTGGCCTATTTCCGATGAGGCGTCTGGAGACTAATGACACCTAACCTCTGGAACTTCGAAAGGGTCTTTCACACCCTTGCTGCAACTCAAGAAGTTCACCGCCATACCCGTCTCCACTCGAGAGGAAGCACGATGGTCCCGCCCACATCCAGAGGAGCCCCGTTTCCCCCTCGTAGCTCGAGATGAGGGATCCTTTCCCTGCTTTCAACGGGAAAGAATTCCCGGCGTTCCCGTCGCATCTCAAGAGGAGGCATTCTCAACAGGAAAGGCGAGAGGAACTCCATGGTCGTACCACCATTCCAGGATTGCCCAGATGTCTCAGTCCATTCCAGAGGAAACTCTTTGCCCTGCACTGGCTCATCTTTCACACCGAGGATCGACTCACACCACGGTGGCACGTGGGACAGCCCTGTGGGAAAGCCTCGAATAAAAGCCTCGAGGGAAAAGCACAGATCCTTTGATCCACGCGACGGGAAGCGTGACATTGCTGCTACAGCCTGGAAGGAAAGCGCACGTGCATGCCCCCACTCGAGACGAGGCCTCACTCCCCTTTGGAGACTCCAGAAGTACCCAAAGATACATGTCACCCCTGAGAGGAATCCTCGGTTCCGGCCCTGACTCCACACAAGGTTTTTGGCCCCGGTATCGACGGGAGAGGAATCCCGAGAGGCCCCCTATCAACTCGCATGGGGACTGGCCTCTCCTGAGGCCACCAGGGCGGGTCCCTGAGGTCCCCGTCGTAACTCGAGAACACCTGCCGCAACTCGAGAAAATCCAGGAAGTTCTCCCTTCCAGGCGAGATGAGGCCTATTTCCGATGAGGCGTCTGGAGACTAATGACACCTAACCTCTGGAACTTCGAAAGGGTCTTTCACACCCTTGCTGCAACTCAAGAAGTTCACCGCCATACCCGTCTCCACTCGAGAGGAAGCACGATGGTCCCGCCCACATCCAGAGGAGCCCCGTTTCCCCCTCGTAGCTCGAGATGAGGGATCCTTTCCCTGCTTTCAACGGGAAAGAATTCCCGGCGTTCCTGTCGCATCTCAAGAAGAGGCACTCTCAACAGGAAAGGCGAGAGGAACTCCATGGTCGTACCACCATTCCTAGAGTCCCCTAGATGTCTCAGTCCATTCCAGAGGAACCTCTTTGACCTGCACTGGCTCATCTTTCACGCCGAGGATCGACTCACACCACAGTGGCACGTGGGACAGCCCTGTGGGAAAGCCTCGAGGGAAAGCCTCGAGGGAAAACCACAGATCCTTTGATCCACGCCACGGAAAGCGTGACATTGCTGCTACCGCCTGGAAGGAAAGCGCACGTGCATGCCCCCACTCGAGACGAGGCGTGACTCCCCTGGGGAGACTCCAGAAGTACCCAGAGATCCATGTCAGCCCCTGAGAGGAATCCTCGGTTCCGGCGCTGACTCCACACAATGTTTTTGGACCCAGTATTGATGGGAGAGGAATCCCGAGAGGCCCCCTAGCAACTCGCATGGGGACTGGCCGTTCCTGAGGCCACCAGGGCGGGTCCCTGAGGTCCCCGTCCTAACTCGAGAACACCTGCTGCTACTCGAGAAAATCCAGGAAGTTCTCCCTTCCAGGCGAGATGAGGCCTATTTCCGATGAGGCGTCTGGAGACTAATGACACCTAACCTCTGGAACTTCGAAAGGGTCTTTCACACCCTTGCTGCAACTCAAGAAGTTCACCGCCATACCCGTCTCCACTCGAGAGGAAGCACGATGGTCCCGCCCACATCCAGAGGAGCCCCGTTTCCCCCTCGGAGCTCGAGATGAGGGATCGTTTCCCTGCTTTCAACAGGAAAAAATTCCCAGCATTCCCGTCGCATCTCATGAGGAGGCACTCTCAACAGGAAAAGCGAGAGGAACTCAATGGTCGTACCACCATTCCTAGAGTCCCCTAGATGTCTCAGTCCATTCCAGAGGAACCTCTTTGACCTGCACTGGCTCATCTTTCACGCCGAGGATCGACTCACACCACGGTGGCACGTGGGACAGCCCTTTGGGAAAGCCTCGAGAGAAAGCCTCGAGGGAAAGCCACAGATCCTTTGATAAATGCGACGGGAAGAATGACATTGCTGCTACAGCCTGGAAGGAAAGCGCACGTGCATGCCCCCACTCGAAACGAGGCCTGACTCCCCTGGGGAGACTCCAGAAGTACCCAAAGATCCATGTCAGCCCCTGAGAGGAATCCTCGGTTCCGGCCCTGACTCCACACAAGATTTTTGGCCCCGGTATCGACGGGAGAGGAATCCCGAGGGGCCCCCTAGCAACTAGCATGGGGACTGGCCTCTCCTGAGGCCACCAGGGCGGGTCCCTGAGGTCCCCGTCGTAACTCGAGAACACCTGCCGCAACTCGAGCAAATCCAGGAAGTTCTCCCTTCCAGGCGAGATGAGGCCTATTTCCGATGAGGCGTCTGGAGACTAATGACACCTAACCTCAGGAACTTCGAAAGGGTCATTCACACCCTTGCTGCAACTCAAGAAGTTCACCGAAATACCCGTCTCCACTCGGGAGGAAGCACGATGGTCCCGCCCACATCCAGAGGAGCCCCGTTTCCCCCTCGGAGCTTGAGATGAGGGATCCTTTCCCTGCTTTCAACGGGAAAGATTTCCCGGCGTTCCCGTCGCATCTCAGGAGGCACTCTCAACAGGAAAGGCGAGAGGAACTCCATGGTCGTACCACCATTCCAAGCTTCCCCCAGATGTCTCAGTCAATTCCAGAGGAACCTCTTTGCCCTGCACTGGCTCATCTTTCACGCCGAGGATCGACTCACACCACGGTGGCACGTGGGACAGCCCTGTGGGAAAGCCTCGAGGGGAAGTCTCGAGGGAAAGCCACAGATCCTTTGATAAATGCGACGGGAAGAATGACATTGCTGCTACAGCCTGGAAGGAAAGCGCACGTGCATGCCCCCACTCGAGACGAGGCCTGACTCCCCTGGGGAGACTCCAGAAGTACCCAAAGATCCATGTCAGCCCCTGAGAGGAATCCTCGGTTCCGGCCCTGACTCCACACAAGGTTTTTGGCCCCGGTATCGAAGGGAGAGGAATCCCGAGCGGCCCCCTAGCAACTAGCATGGGGACTGGCCTCTCCTGAGGCCACCAGGGCGGGTCCCTGAGGTCCCCGTCGTAACTCGAGAACACCTGCCGCAACTCGAGAAAATCCAGGAAGTTCTCCCTTCCAGGCGAGATGAGGCCTATTTCCGATGAGGCGTCTGGAGACTAATGACACCTAACCTCTGGAACTTCGAAAGGGTCTTTCACACCCTTGCTGCAACTCAAGAAGTTCACCGCCATACCCGTCTCCACTCGAGAGGAAGCACGATGGTCCCGACCACATCCAGAGGAGCCCCGTTTCCCCCTCGTAGCTCGAGATGAGGGATCCTTTCCCTGCTTTCAACGGGAAAGAATTCCCAGCGTTCCCGTCGCATCTCAAGAGGAGGCACTCTCAACAGGAAAGGCGAGAGGAACTCCATGGTCGTACCACCATTCCAAGAGTCCCCGAGATGTCTCAGTCCATTCCAGAGGAACCTCTTTGCCCTGCACTGGCTCATCTTTCACGCCGAGGATCGACTCACACCACGGTGGCACGTGGGACAGCCCTGTGGGAAAGCCTCATGGGAAAGCCTCGAGGAAAAACCACAGATTCTTTGATCCACGCGACGGGAAGCGTGACATTGCTGCTAGAGCCTGGACGGAAAGTGCACGTGCATGCCCCCACTCGAGACGAGGCCTGACTCCCCTGGGGAGACTCCAGAAGTACCCAAAGATCCATGTCAGCCCCTGAGAGGAATCCTCGGTTCCGGCCCTGACTCCACACAAGGTTTTTGGCCCCGGTATCGACGGGAGAGGAATCCCGAGGGGCCCCCTAGCAACTAGCATGGGGACTGGCCTCTCCTGAGGCCACCAGGGCGGGTCCCTGAGGTCCCCGTCGTAACTCGAGAACACCTGCCCCAACTCGAGAAAATCCAGGAAGTTCTCCCTTCCAGGCGAAATGAGGCCTATTTCCGTTGAGGCGTCTGGAGACTAATGACACCTAACCTCTGGAACTTCGAAAGGGTCTTTCACACCCTTGCTGCAACTCAAGAAGTTCACCGCCATACCCGTCTCCACTCGGGAGGAAGCACGATGGTCCGGCCCACATCCGAGGAGCCCCGTTTCCCCCTCGGAGCTCGAAATGAGGGATCCTTTCCCTGCTTTCAACGGAAAAGAATTCCTGGCGTTCCCGTCGCATGTCAAGAGGAGGCACTCTCAACAGGAAAGGCGAGAGGAACACCATGGTCGTACCACCATTCCAAGAGTCCCCCAGATGTCTCAGTCCATTCCAGAGGAACCTCTTTGCCCTGCACTGGCTCATCTTTCACGCCGAGGATCGACTCACACCACAGTGGCACGTGGGACAGCCCTGTGGGAAAGCCTCGAGGGAAAGCCTCGAGGGAAAACCACAGATCCTTTGATCCACGCCACGGAAAGCGTGACATTGCTGCTACAGCCTGGAAGGAAAGCGCACGTGCATGCCCCCACTCGAGACGAGGCCTGACTCCCCTGGGGAGACTCCAGAAGTACCCAAAGATCCATGTCAGCCCCTGAGAGGAATCCTCGGTTCCGGCCCTGACTCCACACATTGTTTTTGGCCCCAGTATTGATGGGAGAGGAATCCCGAGAGGCCCCCTAGCAACTCGCATGGGGACTGGCCATTCCTGAGGCCACCAGGGCGGGTCCCTGAGGTCCCCATCGTAACTCGAGAACACCTTCCGCAACTCGAGCAAATCCAGGAAGTTCTCCCTTCCAGGCGAGATGAGGCCTATTTCCGATGAGGCGTCTGGAGACTAATGACACCTAACCTCAGGAACTTCGAAAGGATCATTCACACCCTTGCTGCAACTCAAGAAGTTCACCGAAATACCCGTCTCCACTCGGGAGGAAGCATGATGGTCCCGCCCACATCCAGAGGAGCCCCGTTTCCCCCTCGGAGCTTGAGATGAGGGATCCTTTCCCTGCTTTCAACGGGAAGGATTTCCCGGCGTTCCCGTCGCATCTCAAGAGGAGGCACTCTCAACAGGAAAGGCGAGAGGAACTCCATGGTCGTACCACCATTCCAAGCTTCCCCCAGATGTCTCAGTCAATTCCAGAGGAACCTCTTTGCCCTGCACTGGCTCATCTTTCACGCCGAGGATCGACTCACACCACGGTGGCACGTGGGACAGCCCTGTGGGAAAGCCTCGAGGGGAAGTCTCGAGGGAAAGCCACAGATCCTTTGATAAATGCGACGGGAAGAATGACATTGCTGCTACAGCCTGGAAGGAAAGCGCACGTGCATGCCCCCACTCGAGACGAGGCCTGACTCCCCTGGGGAGACTCCAGAAGTACCCAAAGATCCATGTCAGCCCCTGAGAGGAATCCTCGGTTCCGGCCCTGACTCCACACAAGGTTTTTGGCCCCGGTATCGAAGGGAGAGGAATCCCGAGGGGCCCCCTAGCAACTAGCATGGGGACTGGCCTCTCCTGAGGCCACCAGGGCGGGTCCCTGAGGTCCCCGTCGTAACTCGAGAACACCTGCCGCAACTCGAACAAATCCAGGAAGTTCTCCCTTCAAGGCCAGATGAGGCCTATTTCCGATGAGGCGTCTGGAGACTAATGACACCTAACCTCTGGAACTTCGAAAGGGTCATTCACACCCTTGCTGCAACTCAAGAAGTTCACCGCCATACCCGTCTCCACTCGGGAGGAAGCACGATGGTCCCGCCCACATCCAGAGGAGCCCCGTTTCCCCCTCGTAGCTCGAGATGAGGGATCCTTTCCCTGCTTTCAACGGGAAAGAATTCCCGGCGTTCCCGTCGCATCTCAAGAGGAGGCACTCTCAACAGGAAAGGCGAGAGGAACTCCATGGTCGTACCACCATTCCAAGAGTCCCCCAGATGTCTCAGTCCATTCCAGAGGAACCTCTTTGCCCTGCACTGGCTCATCTTTCACGCCGAGGATCGACTCACACCACGGTGGCACGTGAGACAGCCCTGTGGGAAAGCCTCGAGGGAAAGCCTCGAGGGAAAACCACAGATCCTTTGATCCACGCGACGAGAAGCGTGACATTGCTGCTACAGCCTGGAAGGAAATCGCACGTGCATGCCCCCACTCGAGACGAGGCCTGACTCCCCTGGGGAGACTCCAGAAGTACTCAAAGATTCATGTCAGCCCCTGAGAGGAATCCTCGGTTCCAGCCCTGACTCCACACAAGGTTTTTGGCCCCAGTATCGACGGGAGAGGAATCCCTAGTGGCCCCCTAGCAACTCGCATGGGGACTGGCTTTTCCAGAGGCCACCAGAGCGGGTCCCTGATGTCCCCGTCGTATCTCGAGAACACCTGCCACAACTCGAGAAAATCCAGGAAGTTCACCCTTACAGGCGAGATGAGGCCAATTTCCGATGAGGCGTCTGGAGAGTAATGACACCTAACCTCTGGAAATTCGAAAGGGTCTTTCACACCCTTGCGGCAACTCAAGAAGTTCACAGCCATACCCATCTCCACTCGAGAGGAAGCACGATGATCCCGCGCACATCCAGAGGAGCCCCGTACCACCTCTTAGCTCGAGATGAGGGATCCTTTCCCTGCTTTCAACGGGAAAGAATTCCCGGTGTTCCCGTCACATCTCAAGAGGAGGCACTCTCAACAGGAAAGGCGAGAGGAACTCCATGGTCGTACCACCCTTCCAAGAGTCCCCCAGATGTCTCAGTCCATTCCAGAGGAACCTCTTTGCCCTGCACTGGCTCATCTTTCACGCCGAGGATCGACTCACACCACGGTGGCACGTGGGACAGCCCTGTGGGAAAGCCTCGAGGGAAAGCCTCGAGGGAAAACCACAGATCCTTTGATCCACGCGATGGGAAGCGTGACATTGCTGCTACAGCCTGGAAGGAAAACTCACGAGCATGCCCCCACTCGAGATGAGGCCTGTCTCCCCTGGCGAGACTCCAGAAGTACCCAAAGATCCATATCAGCCCATGAGAGAAATCCTCGGTTCCGGCCCTGACTCCACACAAGGTTTTTGGCCCGGGTATCGACGGGAGAGGAATCCCGAGAGGCCCCCTAGCAACTCGAATGGGGACTGGCCTCTCCTGAGGCCACCAGGGCGGGTCCCTGAGGTCCCCGTCGTAACTCGAGAACACCTGCCGCAACTCGAGAAATTCCAGGAAGTTCCCCCTTCCAGGCGAGATGAGGCCTATTTCCGATGAGGCGTCTGGAGACTAATGACACCTAACCTCTGGAAATTCGAAAGGGTCTTTCACACCCTTGCGGCAACTCAAGAAGTTCACCGCCATACCCATCTCCACTCGAGAGGAAGCACGATGATCCCGCGCACATCCAGAGGAGCCCCGTATCCCCCTCTTAGCTCGAGATGAGGGATCCTTTCCCTGCTTTCAACGGGAAAGAATTCCCGGCGTTCCCTTCGCATCTCAAGAGGAGGCACTCTCAACAGGAAAGGCGAGAGGCACTCCATGGAGGTACCACCATTCCAAGAGTCCCCCAGATGTCTCAGTCCATTACAGAGGAACCTCTTTGCCCTGCACTGGCTCATCTTTCACGCCGAGGATCGACTCACACCACGGTGGCACGTGGGACAGCCCTGTGGGAAAGCCTCGAGGGAAAGCCTCGAGGGAAAACCACAGATCCTTTGATCCACGCGACGGGAAGCGTGACATTGCTGCTACAGCCTGGAAGGAAAGCGCACGTGCATGCTCCCACTCAAGACGAGGCCTGACTCCCCTGGGGAGACTCCAGAAGTACCCAAAGATCCATGTCAGCCCCTGACAGGAATCCTCGGTTCCGGGCCTGACTCCACAGAAGGTTTTTGGCCCCGGTATCGACGGGAGAGGAATCCCGAGAGGCCCCCTAGCAACTCGCATGGGGACTGGCCTCTCCTGAGGCCACCAGGGCGGGTCCCTGAGGTCCCCGTCGTAACTCGAGAACACCTGCCGCAACTCGAGAAAATCCAGGAAGTTCTCCCTTCCAGGCGAGATGAGGCCTATTTCCGATGAGGCGTCTGGAGCCTAATGACACCTAACGTCTGGAACTTCGAAAGGGTCATTCACAACCTTGCTGCAACTCAAGAATTTCACCGCCATACCCGTCTCCACTCGGGAGGAAGCACGATGGTCCCGCCCACATCCAGAGGAGCCCCGTTTCCCCCTCGGAGCTCGAGATGAGGGATCCTTTCCCTGCTTTCAACGGAAAAGAATTCCTGGCGTTCCCGTCGCATCTCAAGAGGAGGCACTCTCAACAGGAAAGGCGAGAGGAACTCCATGGTCGTACCACCATTCAAAGAGTCCCCCGATGTCTCAGTCCATTCCAGAGGAACCTCTTTGCCCTGCACAGGCTCATCTTTCACGCCGAGGATTGACTCACACCACAGTGGCACGTGGGACAGCCCTGTGGGAAAGCCTCGAGGGAAAGCCTCGAGGGAAAACCACAGATCCTTTGATCCACGGGACAGGAAACGTGACATTGCTGCTACAGCCTGGAAGGAAAGCGCACGTGCATGCCCCCACTCGAGACGAGGCCTGACTCCCCTGGGGAGACTCCAGAAGTACCCAAAGATCCATGTCAGCCCCTGAGAGGAATCCTCGGTTCCGGCCCTGACTCCACACAAGGTTTTTGGCCCCAGTATCGATGGGAGAGGAATCCCGAGAGGCCCCCTAGCAACTCGCATCGGGACTCTCCGTTCCTTAGGCCACCAGAGCGGGTCCCTGAGGTCCCCGTCGTAACTCGAGAACACCTGCCGCAACTCAAGAAAATCCAGGAAGTTATCCCTTACAGGCCAGATAAGGCCTATTTCCGATGAGGCGTCTGGAGACTAATGACACCTAACCTCTGGAACTTCGAAAGGGTCTTTCACACCCTTGCTGCAACTCAAGAAGTTCACCGCCATACCCATCTCCACTCGAGAGGAAGCACGACGGTCCCGCCCACATCCAGAGGAGCCCCGTTTCCCCCTCGTAGCTCGAGATGAGTGATCCTTTCCCTGCATTCAACGGGAAAGAATTCCCGGCATTCCCGTCACATCTCAAGAGGAGGCACTCTCAACAGGAAAGGCGAGAGGAACTCCATGGTCGTACCACCATTCCAAGAGTCCCCCAGATGTCTCAGTCCATTCCAGAGGAACCTCTTTGCCCTGCACTGGCTCATCTTTCACGCCGAGGATCGACTCACACCACGGTGGCACGTGGGACAGCCCTGTGGGAAAGCCTCGAGGGAAAGCCTCGAGGGAAAACCACAGATCCTTTGATCCACGCGACGGGAAGCGTGACATTGCTGCTACAGCCTGGAAGGAAAGCGCACGTGCATGCCCCCACTCGAAAGGAGGCCTGACTCCCCTGGGGAGACTCCAGAAGTACCCAAAGATCCATGTCAGCCCCTGACAGGAATCCTCGGTTCCGGGCCTGACTCCACAGAAGGTTTTTGGCCCCGGTATCGACGGGAGAGGAATCCCGAGAGGCCCCCTAGCAACTCGCATGGGGACTGGCCTCTCCTGAGGCCACCAGGGCGGGTCCCTGAGGTCCCCGTCGTAACTCGAGAACACCTGCCGCAACTCGAGAAAATCCAGGAAGTTCTCCCTTCCAGGCGAGATGAGGCCTATTTCCGATGAGGCGTCTGGAGCCTAATGACACCTAACGTCTGGAACTTCGAAAGGGTCATTCACAACCTTGCTGCAACTCAAGAATTTCACCGCCATACCCGTCTCCACTCGGGAGGAAGCACGATGGTCCCGCCAACATCCAGAGGAGCCCCGTTTCCCCCTCGGAGCTCGAGATGAGGGATCCTTTCCCTGCTTTCAACGGAAAAGAATTCCTGGCGTTCCCGTCGCATCTCAAGAGGAGGCACTCTCAACAGGAAAGGCGAGAGGAACTCCATGGTCGTACCACCATTCAAAGAGTCCCCCAGATGTCTCAGTCCATTCCAGAGGAACCTCTTTGCCCTACACTGGCTCATCTTTCACGCCGAGGATTGACTCACACCACAGTGGCACGTGGGACAGCCCTGTGGGAAAGCCTCGAGGGAAAGCCTCGAGGGAAAACCACAGATCCTTTGATCCACGCGACAGGAAAAGTGACATTGCTGCTACAGCCTGGAAGGAAAGCGCACGTGCATGCCCCCACTCGAGACGAGGCCTGACTCCCCTGGGGAGACTCCAGAAGTACCCAAAGATCCATGTCAGCCCCTGAGAGGAATCCTCGGTTCCGGCCCTGACTCCACACAAGGTTTTTGGCCCCAGTATCGATGGGAGAGGAATCCCGAGAGGCCCCCTAGCAACTCGCATGGGGACTCTCCGTTCCTTAGGCCACCAGGGCGGGTCCCTGAGGTCCCCGTCGTAACTCGAGAACACCTGCCGCAACTCGAGAAAATCCAGGAAGTTCTCCCTTCCAGGCGAGATGAGGCCTATTTCCGATGAGGCGACTGGAGACTAATGACACGGAACCTCTGGAACTTCGAAAGGTTCATTCACACCCTTGCTGCAACTCAAGAAGTTCACCGCCATACCCGTCTCCACTCGAGAGGAAGCACGATGGTCCCGCCCACATCCAGAGGAGCCCTGTTTCCCCCTCATAGCTCGAGATGAGGGATTCTTTCCCTACTTTCAACGGGAAAGAATTCCCGGCGTTCCCGTCGCATCTCAAGAGGAGGCACTCTCAACAGGAAAGGCGAGAGGAACTCCATGGTCGTCCCACCATTCCAAGAGTCCCCCAGATATCTCACTCCATTCCAGAGGAACCTCTTTGCCCTGCACTGGCTCATCTTTCACGCCGAGGATCGACTCACACCACGGTGGCACGTGGGACAGCCCTGTGGGAAAGCCTCGAGGGAATGCCTCGAGGGAAAACCACAGATCCTTTGATCCACGCCACGGGAAGCGTGACATTGCTGCTACAGCCTGGAAGGAAATCGCACGTGCATGCCCCGACTCGAGACGAGGCCTGACTCCCCTGGGGAGACTCCAGAAGTACCCAAAGATCCATGTCAGCCCCTGAGAGGAATCCTCGGTTCCGGCCCTGACTCCACACAAGGTTTTTGCCCCGGTATCGACGGGAGAGGAATCCCGAGAGGCCCCCTAGCAACTCGCATGGGGACTGGCCTCTCCTGAGGCAACCAGGGCGGGTCCCTGAGGTCCCCTTCGTAACTCGAGAACACCTGCCACAACTCGAGAAATTCCAGGAAGTTCCCCCTTCCAGGCGAGATGAGGCCTATTTCCGATGAGGCGTCTGGAGACTAATGACACCTAACCTCTGGAACTTCGAAAGGGTCTTTCACACCCTTGCTGCAACTAAAGAAGTTCACCGCCACACCCGTCTCCACTCGAGAGGAAGCACGATGGTCCCGCCCACATCCAGAGGAGCCCCGTTTCCCCCTCGTAGCTCGAGATGAGGGATCCTTTCCCTGCTTTCAACGGGAAAGAATTCCCGGCGTTCCCGTCGCATCTCAAGAGGAGGCACTCTCAACAGGAAAGGCGAGGGGAACTCCATGGTCGTACCACCATTCCAAGAGTCCCCCAGATGTCTCAGTCCATTCCAGAGGAACCTCTTTGCCCTGCACTGGCTCATCTTTCACGCCGAGGATCGACTGACACCACGGTGGCACGTGGGACAGCACTGTGGGAAAGCCTCGAGGGAAAGCCTCGAGGGAAAACCACAGATCCTTTGATCCACGCCACGGGAAGCGTGACATTGCTGCTACAGCCTGGAAGGAAAGCGCACGTGCATGCACCCACTCGAGATAAGGCCTGTCTCCCCTGGCGAGACTCCAGAAGTACCCAAAGATCCATATCAGCCCGTGAGAGGAATCCTCGGTTCCGGCCCTGACTCCACACAAGGTTTTTGGCCCGGGTATCGACGGGAGAGGAATCCCGAGAGGCCCCCTAGCAACTCGCATGGGGACTGGCCTCTCCTGAGGCCACCAGGGCGGGTCCCTGAGGTCCCCGTCGTAACTCGAGAACACCTGCCGCAACTCGAGAAAATCCAGGAAGTTCTCCCTTCCAGGCGAGATGAGGCCTATTTCCGATGAGGCGTCTGGAGTCTAATGACACCTAACCTCTGGAACTTCGAAAGGGTCTTTCACACCCTTGCTGCAACTCAAGAAGTTCACCGCCATACCCGTCTCCACTCGAGAGGAAGCACGATCGTCCCGCCCACATCCAGAGGAACCCCCTTTCCCCCTCGTAGCTCGAGATGAGGAATCCTTTCCCTGCTTTCAATGGGAAAGAATTCCCGGCGTTCCCGTCGCATCTCAAGCGGAGGCACTCTCAACAGGAAAGGCGAGAGGAACTCCATGGTCGTACCACCATTCCAAGAGTCCACCAGATGTCTCAGTCCATTCCAGAGGAACCTCTTTGCCCTGCACTGGCTCATCTTTCACGCCGAGGATCGACTCACACCACGGTGGCACGTGGGACAGCCCTGTGGGAAAGCCTCGAGGGAAAGCCTCGAGGGAAAACCACAGATCCTTTGATCCACGCCACGCGAAGCGTGACATTGCTGCTACAGCCTGGAAGGAAAGTGCACGTGCATGCCCCGACACGAGACGAGGCCTGACTCCCCTGGGGAGACTCCAGAAGTACCCAAAGATCCATGTCAGCCCCTGAGAGGAATCCTCGGTTCCGGCCCTGACTCCACGCAAGGTTTTTGGCCCCGATATCGACGGGAGAGTAATCCCGAGAGGCCCCCTAGAAACTCGCATGGGGACTGGCCTCTCCTGAGGCCACCAGGGCGGGTCCCTGATGTCCCCGTCGTAACTCGAGAACACCTGCCGCAACTCGAGAAAATCCAGGAAGTTCTCCCTTCCAGGCGAGATGAGTCATATTTCCGATGAGGCGTCTGGAGACTAATGACACCTAAACTCTGGAACTTCGAAAGGGTCTTTCACACCCTTGCTGCAACTCAAGAAGTTCACCGCCATACCCGTCTCCACTCGAGAGGAAGCACGATGGTCCCGCCCACATCCAGAGGAGCCCCGTTTCCCCCTCCTAGCTCGAGATGAGCGATCCTTTCCCTGCTTTCAACGGGAAAGAATTCCCGGCGTTCCCGTCGCATCTCAAGAGGAGGCACTCTCAACAGGAAAGGCGAGAGGAACTCCATGGTCGTACCACCATTCCAAGAGTCCCCCAGATGTCTCAGTCCATTCCAGAGGAACCTCTTTGCCCTGCACTGGCTCATCTTTCACGCCGAGGATCGACTCACACCACGGTGGCACGTGGGACAGCCCTGTGGGAAAGCCTCGAGGGAAAGCCTCGAGGGAAAACCACAGATCCTTTGATCCACGCGACGGGAAGCGTGACATTGCTGCTACAGCCTGGAAGGAAAGCGCACGTGCATGCCCCCACTCGAGATGAGGCCTGTCTCCCCTGGCGAGACTCCAGAAGTACCCAAAGATCCATATCAGCCCGTGAGAGGAATCCTCGGTTCCGGCCCTGACTCCACACAAGGTTTTTGGCCCGGGTATCGACGGGAGAGGAATCCCGAGAGGCCCCCTAGCAACTCGCATGGGGACTGGCCTCTCCTGAGGCCACCAGGGCGGTTCCCTGAGGTCCCCGTCGTAACTCGAGAACACCTGCCGCAACTCGAGAAAATCCAGGAAGTTCTCCCTTCCAGTCGAGATGAGGCCTATTTCCGATGAGGCGTCTGGAGACTAATGACACCTAACCTCTGGAACTTCGAAAGGGTCTTTCACACCCTTGCTGCAACTCAAGAAGTTCACCGCCATACCCGTCTCCACTCGAGAGGAAGCACGATCGTCCCGCCCACATCCAGAGGATCCCCCTTTCCCCCTCGTAGCTCGAGATGAGGAATCCTTTCCCTGCTTTCAATGGGAAAGAATTCCCGGCGTTCCCGTCGCATCTCAAGCGGAGGCACTCTCAACAGGAAAGGCGAGAGGAACTCCATGGTCTTACCACCATTCCAAGAGTCCCCCAGATGTCTCAGTCCATTCCAGAGGAACCTCTTTGCCCTGCACTGGCTCATCTTTCACGCCGAGGATCGACTCACACCACGGTGGCACGTGGGACAGCCCTGTGGGAAAGCCTCGAGGGAAAGCCTCGAGGGAAAACCACAGATCCTTTGATCCACGCCACGAGAAGCGTGACATTGCTGCTACAGCCTGGAAGGAAAGTGCACCTGCATGCCCCGACACGAGACGAGTCCTGACTCCCCTGGGGAGACTCCAGAAGTACCCAAATATCCATGTCAGCCCCTGAGAGGAATCCTCGGTTCCGGCCCTGACTCCACACAAGGTTTTTGGCCCCGGTATCGACGGGAGAGGAATCCCGAGAGGCCCCCTAGCAACTCGCATGGGGACTGGCCTCTCCTGAGGCCATCAGGGCGGGTCCCTGTGGTCCCCGTCGTAACTCGAGAACACCTGCCGCAACTCGAGAAAATCCAGGAATTTCTCCCTTCCAGGCGAGATGAGGCCTATTTCCGATGAGGCGTCTGGAGACTAATGACACCTAACCTCTGGAACTTCGAAAGGGTCTTTCACACCCTTGCTGCAGCTCAAGAAGTTCACCGCCATACCCGTCTCCACTCGAGAGGAAGCACGATCGTCCCGCCCACATCCAGAGGAGCTCCCTATCCCCCTCATAGCTCGAGATGAGGAATCCTTTCCCTGCTTTCAATGGGAAAGAATTCCCGGCGTTCCCGTCGCATCTCAAGCGGAGGCACTCTCAACAGGAAAGGCGAGAGGAACTCCATGGTCGTACCACCATTCCAAGAGTCCCCCAGATGTCTCAGTCCATTCCAGAGGAACCTCTTTGCCCTGCACTGGCTCATCTTTCACGCCGAGGATCGACTCACACCACGGTGGCACGTGGGACAGCCCTGTGGGAAAGCCTCGAGGCAAAGCCTCGAGGGAAAACCACAGATCCTATGATCCACGCGATGGGAAGCGTGACATTGCTGCTACAGCCTGGAAGGAAAGCGCACGTGCATGGCCCCACTCGAGCCGAGGCCTGACTCCCCTGGGGAGACTCCAGAAGTACCCAAAGATCCATGTCATCCCCTGAGAGGAATCCTCGTTTCCGGCCCTGACTCCACACAAGGATTTTGGCCCCGGTATCGACGGGAGAGGAATCCCGAGAGGCCCCCTAGCAACTCGCCTGGGGACTGGCCTCTCCTGAGACCACCAGGGCGGGTCCCTGATGTCCCCGTCGTAATTCGAGAACACCTGCCGCAACTCGAGAAAATCCAGGAAGTTCTCCCTTCCAGGCGAGATGAGTCCTATTTCCGATGAGGCGTCTGGAGACTAATGACACCTAAACTCTGGAACTTCGAAAGGGTCTTTCACACCCTTGCTGCAACTCAAGAAGTTCACCGCCATACCCGTCTCCACTCGAGAGGAAGCACGATCGTCCCGCCCACATCCAGAGGAGCCCCCTTTCCCCCTCCTAGCTCGAGATGAGCGATCCTTTCCCTGCTTTCAACGGGAAAGAATTCCCGGCGTTCCCGTCGCATCTCAAGAGGAGGCACTCTCAACAGGAAAGGCGAGAGGAACTCCATGGTCTTACCACCATTCCAAGAGTCCCCCAGATGTCTCAGTCCATTCCAGAGGAACCTCTTTGCCCTGCACTGGCTCATCTTTCACGCCGAGGATCGACTCACACCACGGTGGCACGTGGGACAGCCCAGTGGGAAAGCCTCGAGGGAAAGCCTCGAGGGAAAACCACAGATCCTTTCATCCACGCCACGGGAAGCGTGACATTGCTGCTACAGCCTGGAAGGAAAGCGCACATGCATGCCCCCACTCGAGCCGAGGCCTGACTCCCCTGGGGAGACTCCAGAAGTACCCAAACATCCATGTCAGCCCCTGAGAGGAATCCTCGGTTCCGGCCCTGATTCCACACAAGGTTTTTGGCCCCGGTATCGACGGGAGAGGAATCCCGAGAGGCCCCCTAGCAACTCGCATGGGGACTGGCCTCTCCTGAGGCCATCAGGGCGGGTCCCTGTGGTCCCCGTCGTAACTCGAGAACACCTGCCGCAACTCGAGAAAATCCAGGAATTATTCCCTTCCAGGCGAGATGAGGCCTATTTCCGATCAGGCGTCTGGAGACTAATGACACCTAAACTCTGGAACTTCGAAAGGGTCTTTCACACCCTTGCTGCAACTCAAGAAGTTCACCGCCATATCCGTCTCCACTCGAGAGGAAGCACGATGGTCCCGCCCACATCCAGAGGAGCCCCGTTTCCCCCTCCTAGCTCGAGATGAGCGATCCTTTCCCTGCTTTCAACGGGAAAGAATTCCCGGCGTTCCCGTCGCATCTCAAGAGGAGGCACTCTCAACAGGAAAGGCGAGAGGAACTCCATGGTCGTACCACCATTCCAAGAGTCCCCCAGATGTCTCAGTCCATTCCAGAGGAACCTCTTTGCCCTGCACTGGCTCATCTTTCACGCCGAGGATCGACTCACACCACGGTGGCACGTGGGACAGCCCTGTGGGAAAGCCTCGAGGGAAAGCCTCGAGGGAAAACCACAGATCCTTTGATCCACGCCACGGGAAGCGTGACATTGATGCTACAGCCTGGAACGAAAGTGCACGTGCATGCCCCGACTCGAGACGAGGCCTGACTCCCCTGGGGAGACTCCAGAAGTACCCAAAGATCCATGTCAGCCCCTGAGAGGAATCCTCGGTTCCGGCCCTGACTCCACACAAGGTTTTTGCCCCGGTATCGACGGGAGAGGAATCCCGAGAGGCCCCCTAGCAACTCGCATGGGGACTGGCCTCTCCTGAGGCCACCAGGGCGGGTCCCTGAGGTCCCCGTCGTAACTCGAGAACACCTGCCACAACTCGAGAAATTCCAGGAAGTTCCCCCTTCCAGGCGAGATGAGGCCTATTTCCGATGAGGCGTCTGGAGACTAATGACACCTAACCTCTGGAACTTCGAAAGGGTCTTTCACACCCTTGCTGCAACTCAAGAAGTTCACCGCCACACCCGTCTCAACTCGAGAGGAAGCACGATGGTCCCGCCCACATCCAGAGGAGCCCCGTTTCCCCCTCGTAGCTCGAGATGAGGGATCCTTTCCCTGCTTTCAACGGGAAAGAATTCCTGGCGTTCCCTTCGCATCTCAAGAGGAGGCACTCTCAACAGGAAAGGGGAGGGGAACTCCATGGTCGTACCACCATTCCAAGAGTCCCCCAGATGTCTCAGTCCATTCCAGAGGAACCTCTTTGCCCTGCACTGGCTCATCTTTCACGCCGAGGATCGACTCACACCACGGTGGCACGTGGGACAGCCCTGTGGGAAAGCCTCGAGGGAAAGCCTCGAGGGAAAACCACAGATCCTTTGATCCACGCCACGCGAAGCGTGACATTGCTGCTACAGCCTGGAAGGAAAGCGCACGTGCATGCCCCCACTCGACACGAGGCCATACTCCCATGGGGAGACTCCAGAAGTACCCAAAGATCCATGTCAGCCCCTGAGAGGAATCCTCGGTTCCGGCCCTGACTCCACACAAGGTTTTTGGCCCCGGTATCGACGGGAGAGGAATCCCGAGAGGCCCCCTAGCAACTCGCATGCGGACTGGCCTCTCCTGAGGCCATCAGGGCGGGTCCCTGTGGTCCCCGTCGTAACTCGAGAACACCTGCCGCAACTCGAGAAAATCCAGGAATTTCTCCCTTCCAGGCGAGATGAGGCCTATTTCCGCTCAGGCGTCTGGAGACTAATGACACCTAACCTCTGGAACTTCGAAAGGGTTTTTCACACCCTTGCTGCAACTCAAGAAGTTCACCGCCATACCCGTCTCCACTCGAGAGGAAGCACGATGGTCCCGCCCACATCCAGAGGAGCCCCGTTTCCCCCTCGTAGCTCGAGATGAGGGATCCTTTCCCTGCTTTCAACGGGAAAGAATTCCCGGCGTTCCCGTCGCATCTCAAGAGGAGGCACTCTCAACAAGAAAGGCGAGAGGAACTGCATGGTCGTACCACCATTTCAAGAGTCCCCCAGATGTCTCAGTCCATTCCAGAGGAACCTCTTTGCCCTGCACTGGCTCATCTTTCACGCCGAGGATCGACTCACACCACGGTGGCACGTGGGACAGCCCTGTGGGAAAGCCTCGAGGGAAAACCACAGATCCTTTGATCCACGCGATGGGAAGCGTGACATTGCTGCTACAGCCTGGAAGGAAAGCGCACGTGCATGCCCCGACTCGAGACAAGGCCTGACTCCCCTGGGGAGACTCCAGAAGTACCCAAAGAACCATGTCAGCCCCTGAGAGAAATCCTCGGTTCCGGCCTTGACACCACACAAGGTTTTTGGCCCCAGTATCGACGGGAGAGGAATCCCGAGAGGGCCCCTAGCAACTCGCATGGGGACTGGCCTCTCCTGAGGCCACCAGGGCGGGTCCCTGAGGTCCCCGTCGTAACTCGAGAACACCTGCCGCAACTCGAGAAAATCCAGGAAGTTCTCCCTTCCAGGCGAGATGAGGCCTATTTCCGATGAGGCGTCTGGAGACTAATGACACCTAACCTCTGGAACTTCGAAAGGGTCTTTCACACCCTTGCTGCAACTCAAGAAGTTCACCGCCATACCCGTCTCCACTCGAGAGGAAGCATGATAGTCCCGCCCTCATCCAGAGGAGCCCCGTTTCCCCTCGTAGCTCGACATGAGGGATCCTTGCCCTGCTTTCCACGGGAAAGAATTCCCGGCGTTCCCGTCGCATCTCAAGAGGAGGCACTCTCAACAGGAAAGGCGAGGGGAACTCCATGGTCGTACCACCATTCCAAGAGTCCCCCAGATGTCTCAGTCCATTCCAGAGGAACCTCTTTGCCCTGCACTGGCTCATCTTTCACGCCGAGGATCGACTCACACCACGGTGGCACGTGGGACAGCCCTGTGGGAAAGCCTCGAGGGAAAGCCTCGAGGGAAAACCACAGATCCTTTGATCCACGCCACGGGAAGCGTGACATTGCTGCTACAGCCTGGAAGGAAAGTGCACGTGCATGCCCCGACTCGAGACGAGGCCTGACTCCCCTGGGGAGACTCCAGAAGTACCCAAAGATCCATGTCAGCCCCTGAGAGGAATCCTCGGTTCCGGCCCTGACTCCACACAAGGTTTTTGCCCCGGTATCTACGGGAGAGGAATCCCGAGAGGCCCCCTAGCAACTCGCATGGGGACTGGCCTCTCCTGAGGCCACCAGGGCGGGTCCCTGAGGTCCCCGTCATAACTCGAGAACACCTGCCACAACTCGAGAAATTCCAGGAAGTTCCCCCTTCCAGGCGAGATGAGGCCTATTTCCGATGAGGCGTCTGGAGACTAATGACACCTAACCTCTGGAACTTCGAAAGGGTCTTTCACACCCTTGCTGCAACTCAAGAAGTTCACCGCCACACCCGTCTCCACTCGAGAGGAAGCACGATGGTCCCGCCCACATCCAGAGGAGCCCCGTTTCCCCCTCGTAGCTCGAGATGAGGGATCCTTTCCCTGCTTTCAACGGGAAAGAATTCCTGGCGTTCCCGTCGCATCTCAAGAGGAGGCACTCTCAACAGGAAAGGCGAGGGGAACTCCATGGTCGTACCACCATTCCAAGAGTCCCCCAGATGTCTCAGTCCATTCCAGAGGAACCTCTTTGCCCTGCACTGGCTCATCTTTCACGCCGAGGATCGACTCACACCACGGTGGCACGTGGGACAGCCCTGTGGGAAAGCCTCGAGGGAAAGCCTTGAGGGAAAACCACAGATCCTTTGATCCACGCCACGGGAAGCGTGACATTGCTGCTACAGCCTGGAAGGAAAGCGCACGTGCATGCCCCCACTCGAGACGAGGCCATACTCCCATGGGGAGACTCCAGAAGTACCCAAAGATCCATGTCAGCCCCTGAGAGGAATCCTCGGTTCCGGCCGTGACTCCACACAAGGTTTTTGGCCCCGGTATCGACGGGAGAGGAATCCCGAGAGGCCCCGTAGCAACTCGCATGGGGACTGGCCTCTCCTGAGGCCACCAGGGCGGGTCCCTGAGGTCCCCGTCGTAACTCGAGAACACCTGCCGCAACTCGAGAAAATCCAGGAAGTTCTCCCTTCCAGGCGAGATGAGGCCTATTTCCGATGAGGCGTCTGGAGACTAATGACACCTAACCTCTGGAACTTCGAAAGGGTCTTTCACACCCTTGCTGCAACTCAAGAAGTTCACCGCCATACCCGTCTCCACTCGAGAGGAAGCACGATCGTCCCGCCCACATCCAGAGGAGCCCCGTTTCCCCCTCCTAGCTCGAGATGAGCGATCCTTTCCCTGCTTTCAACGGGAAAGAATTCCCGGCGTTCCCGTCGCAACTCAAGAGGAGGCACTCTCAACAGGAAAGGCGAGAGGAACTCCATGGTCGTACCACCATTCCAAGAGTCCCCCAGATGTCTCAGTCCATTTCAGAGGAACCTCTTTGCCCTGCACTGGCTCATCTTTCACGCCGAGGATCGACTCACACCACGGTGGCACGTGGGACAGCCCTGTGGGAAAGCCTAGAGGGAAAGCCTCGAGGGAAAACCACAGATCCTTTGATCCACGCGATGGGAAGCGTGACATTGCTGCTACAGCCTGGAAGGAAAGCGCACGTGCATGCACCCACTCGAGATAAGGCCTGTCTCCCCTGGCGAGACTCCAGAAGTACCCAAAGATCCATATCAGCCCGTGAGAGGAATCCTCGGTTCCGGCCCTGACTCCACACAAGGTTTTTGGCCCGGGTATCGACGGGAGAGGAATCCCGAGAGGCCCCCTCGCAACTCGCATGGGGACTGGCCTCTCCTGAGGTCACCAGGGCGGGTCCCTGAGGTCCCCGTCGTAACTCGAGAACACCTGCCGCAACTCGAGAAAATCCAGGAAGTTCTCCCTTCCAGGCGAGATGAGGCCTATTTCCGATGAGGCGTCTGGAGACTAATGACACCTAACCTCTGGAACTTCGAAAGGGTCTTTCACACCCTTGCTGCAACTCAAGAAGTTCACCGCCATACCCGTCTCCACTCGAGAGGAAGCACGATCGTCCCGCCCACATCCAGAGGAGCCCCCTTTCCCCCTCCTAGCTCGAGATGAGCGATCCTTTCCCTGCTTTCAACGGGAAAGAATTCCCGGCGTTCCCGTCGCATCTCAAGAGGAGGCACTCTCAACAGGAAAGGCGAGAGGAACTCCATGGTCTTACCACCATTCCAAGAGTCCCCCAGATGTCTCAGTCCATTCCAGAGGAACCTCTTTGCCCTGCACTGGCTCATCTTTCACGCCGAGGATCGACTCACACCACGGTGGCACGTGGGACAGCCCTGTGGGAAAGCCTCGAGGGAAAGCCTTGAGGGAAAACCACAGATCCTTTGATCCACGCCACGGGAAGCGTGACATTGCTGCTACAGCCTGGAAGGAAAGCGCACGTGCATGCCCCCACTCGAGACGAGGCCATACTCCCATGGGGAGACTCCAGAAGTACCCAAAGATCCATGTCAGCCCCTGAGAGGAATCCTCGGTTCCGGCCGTGACTCCACACAAGGTTTTTGGCCCCGGTATCGACGGGAGAGGAATCCCGAGAGGCCCCCTAGCAACTCGCATGGGGACTGGCCTCTCCTGAGGCCACCAGGGCGGGTCCCTGAGGTCCCCGTCGTAACTCGAGAACACCTGCCGCAACTCGAGAAAATCCAGGAAGTTCTCCCTTCCAGGCGAGATGAGGCCTATTTCCGATGAGGCGTCTGGAGACTAATGACACCTAACCTCTGGAACTTCGAAAGGGTCTTTCACACCCTTGCTGCAACTCAAGAAGTTCACCGCCATACCCGTCTCCACTCGAGAGGAAGCACGATGGTCCCGCCCACATCCAGAGGAGCCCCGTTTCCCCCTCCTAGCTCGAGATTAGCGATCCTTTCCCTGCTTTCAACGGGAAAGATTTCCCGGCGTTCCCGTCGCATCTCAAGAGGAGGCACTCTCAACAGGAAAGGCGAGAGGAACTCCATGGTCGTACCACCATTCCAAGAGTCCCCCAGATGTCTCAGTCCATTCCAGAGGAACCTCTTTGCCCTGCACTGGCTCATCTTTCACGCCGAGGATCGACTCACACCACGGTGGCACGTGGGACAGCCCTGTGGGAAAGCCTCGAGGGAAAGCCTCGAGGGAAAACCACAGATCCTTTGATCCACGCGACGGGAAGCGTGACATTGCTGCTACAGCCTGGAAGGAAAGCGCACTTGCATGCCCCCACTCGAGATGAGGCCTGCCTCCCCTGGCGAGACTCCAGAAGTACCCAAAGGTCCATATCAGCCCGTGAGAGGAATCCTCGGTTCCGGCCCTGACTCCACACAAGGTTTTTGGCCCGGGTATCGACGGGAGAGGAATCCCGAGAGGCCCCCTAGCAACTCGCATGGGGACTGGCCTCTCCTGAGGCCACCAGGGCGGTTCCCTGAGGTCCCCGTCGTAACTCGAGAACACCTGCCGCAACTCGAGAAAATCCAGGAAGTTCTCCCTTCCAGGTGAGATGAGGCCTATTTCCGATGAGGCATCTGGAGACTAATGACACCTAACCTCTGGAACTTCGAAAGGGTCTTTCACACCCTTGCTGCAACTCAAGAAGTTCACCGCCATACCCGTCTCCACTCGAGAGGAAGCACGATCGTCCCGCCCACATCCAGAGGATCCCCCTTTCCCCCTCGTAGCTCGAGATGAGGAATCCTTTCCCTGCTTTCAACGGGAAAGAATTCCCGGCGTTCCCGTCGCATCTCAAGCGGAGGCACTCTGAACAGGAAAGGCGAGAGGAACTCCATGGTCGTACCACCATTCCAAGAGTCCCCCAGATGTCTCAGTCCATTCCAGAGGAACCTGTTTGCCCTGCACTGGCTCATCTTTCACGCCGAGGATCGACTCACACCACGGTGGCACGTGGGACAGCCCTGTGGGAAAGCCTCGAGGGAAAGCCTCGAGGGAAAACCACAGATCCTTTGATCCACGCCACGGGAAGCGTGACATTGCTGCTACAGCCTGCAAGGAAAGTGCACGTGCATGCCCCGACTCGAGACGAGGCCTGACTCCCCTGGAAAGACTCCAGAAGTACCCAAAGATCCATGTCAGCCCCTGAGAGGAATCCTCGGTTCCGGCCCTGACTCCACACAAGGTTTTTGCCCCGGTATCGACGGGAGAGGAATCCCGAGAGGCCCCCTAGCAACTCGCATGGGGACTGGCCTCTCCTGAGGCCACCAGGGCGGGTCCCTGAGGTCCCCGTCATAACTCGAGAACACCTGCCACAACTCGAGAAATTCCAGGAAGTTCCCCCTTCCAGGCGAGATGAGGCCTATTTCCGATTAGGCGTCTGGAGACTAATGACACCTAACCTCTGGAACTTCGAAAGGGTCTTTCACACCCTTGCTGCAACTCAAGAAGTTCACCTCCACACCCGTCTCCACTCGAGAGGAAGCACGATGGTCCCGCCCACATCCAGAGGAGCCCCGTTTCCCCCTCGTAGCTCGAGATGAGGGATCCTTTCCCTGCTTTCAACGGGAAAGAATTCCCGGCGTTCCCGTCGCATCTCAAGAGGAGGCACTCTCAACAGGAAAGGCGAGGGGAACTCCATGGTCGTACCACCATTCCAAGAGTCCCCCAGATGTCTCAGTCCATTCCAGAGGAACCTCTTTGCCCTGCACTGGCTCATCTTTCACGCCGAGGATCGATTCACACCACGGTGGCACGTGGGACAGCCCTGTGGGAAAGCCTTGAGGGAAAGCCTCGAGGGAAAACCACAGATCCTTTGATCCACGCCACGGGAAGCGTGACATTGCTGCTACAGCCTGGAAGGAAAGCGCACGTGCATGCCCCCACTCGAGACGAGGCCATACTCCCATGGGGAGACTCCAGAAGTACCCAAAGATCCATGTCAGCCCCTGAGAGGAATCCTCGGTTCCGGCCGTGACTCCACACAAGGTTTTTGGCCCCGGTATCGACGGGAGAGGAATCCCGAGAGGCCCCCTAGCAACTCGCATGGGGACTGGCCTCTCCTGAGGCCACCAGGGCGGGTCCCTGAGGTCCCCGTCGTAACTCGAGAACACCTGCCGCAACTCGAGAAAATCCAGGAAGTTCTCCCTTCCAGGCGAGATGAGGCCTATTTCCGATCAGGCGTCTGGAGACTAATGACACCTAAACTCTCGAACTTCGAAAGGGTCTTTCACACCCTTGCTGCAACTCAAGAAGTTCACCGCCATACCCGTCTCCACTCGAGAGGAAGCACGATCGTCCCGCCCACATCCAGAGGAGCCCCGTTTCCCCCTCCTAGCTCGAGATGAGCGATCCTTTCCCTGCTTTCAACGGGAAAGAATTCCCGGCGTTCCCGTCGCATCTCAAAAGGAGGCACTCTCAACAGGAAATGCGAGAGGAACTTCATGGTCGTACCACCATTCCAAGAGTCCCCCAGATGTCTCAGTCCATTCCAAAGGAACCTCTTTGCCCTGCACTGGCTCATCTTTCACGCCGAGGATCGACTCACACCACGGTGGCACGTGGGACAGCCCTGTGGGAAAGCCTCGAGGGAAAGAATCGAGGGAAAACCACAGATCCTTTGATCCACGCGATGGGAAGAGTGACATTGCTGCTACAGCCTGGAAGGAAAGCGCACGTGCATGCCCCCACTCGAGATGAGGCCTGTCTCCCCTGGCGAGACTCCAGAAGTACCCAAAGATCCATATCAGCCCGTGAGAGGAATCCTCGGTTCCGGCCCTGACTCCTCACAAGGCTTTTGGCCCGGGTATCGACGGGAGAGGAATCCCGAGAGGCCCCCTAGCAACTCGCATGGGGACTGGCCTCTCCTGAGGCCACCAGGGCGGGTCCCTGAGGTCCCCGTCGTAACTCGAGAACACCTGCCGCAACTCGAGAAAATCCAGGAAGTTCTCCCTTCCAGGCGAGATGAGGCCTATTTCCGATGAGGCGTCTGGAGACTAATGACACCTAACCTCTGGAACTTCGAAAGGGTCTTTCACACCCTTGCTGCAACTCAAGAAGTTCACCGCCATACCCGTCTCCACTCGAGAGGAAGCACGATCGTCCCGCCCACATCCAGAGGATCCCCCTTTCCCCCTCGTAGCTCGAGATGAGGAATCCTTTCCCTGCTTTCAATGGGAAAGAATTCCCGGCGTTCCCGTCGCATCTCAAGCGGAGGCACTCTCAACAAGAAAGGCGAGAGGAACTCCATGGTCGTACCACCATTCCAAGAGTCCCCCAGATGTCTCAGTCCATTCCAGAGGAACCTCTTTGCCCTGCACTGGCTCATCTTTCACGCCGAGGATCGACTCACACCACGGTGGCACGTGGGACAGCCCTGTGGGAAAGCCTCGAGGGAAAGCCTCGAGGGAAAACCACAGATCCTTTGATCCACGCCACGGGAAGCGTGACATTGCTGCTACAGCCTGGAAGGAAAGTGCACGTGCATGCCCCGACTCGAGACGAGGCCTGTCTCCCCTGGGGAGACTCCAGAAGTACCCAAAGATCCATGTCAGCCCCTGAGAGGAATCCTCGGTTCCGGCCCTGACTCCACACGAGGTTTTTGCCCCGGTATCGACGGGAGAGGAATTCCGAGAGGCCCCCTAGCAAGTCGCATGGGGACTGGCCTCTCCTGAGGCCACCAGGGCGGGTCCCTGAGGTCCCCGTCGTAACTCGAGAACACCTGCCGCAACTCGAGAAAATCCAGGAAGTTCTCCCTTCCAGGCGAGATGAGGCCTATTTCCGATGAGGCGTCTGGAGACTAATGACACCTAACCTCTGGAACTTCGAAAGGGTCTTTCACACCCTTGCTGCAACTCAAGAAGTTCACCGCCATACCCGTCTCCACTCGAGAGGAAGCACGATAGTCCCGCCCACATCCAGAGGAGCCCCGTTTCCCCCTCGTAGCTCGAGATGAGGGATCCTTTCCCTGCTTTCAACGGGAAAGAATTCCCGGCGTTCCCGTCACATCTCAAGAGGAGGCACTCTCAACAGGAAAGGCGAGAGGAACTCCATGGTCGTACCACCATTCCAAGAGTCCCCCAGATGTCTCAGTCCATTCAAGAGGAACCTCTTTCCCTGCACTGGCTCATCTTTCACGCCGAGGATCGACTCACACCATGGTGGCACGTGGGACAGCCCTGTGGGAAAGCCTCGAGGGAAAGCCTCGAGGGAAAACCACAGATCCTTTGATCCACTCGACGGGAAGCGTGACATTGCTGCTACAGCCTGGAAGGAAAGCGCACGTGCATGCCCACACTCGAGATGAGGCCTGTCTCCCCTGGCGAGACTCCAGAAGTACCCAAAGATCCATATCAGCCCCTGAAAGGAATCCGCGGTTCCGGCCCTAACTCCACACAAGGTTTTTGGCCCCGGTATCGATGGGAGAGGAATCCCGAGAGGCTCCCTAGCAAGTCGCATGGGGACTGGCCTCTCCTGAGGCCACCAGGGCGGGTCCCTGAGGTCCCCGTCGTAACTCGAGAACACCTGCCGCAACTCGAGAAAATCCAGGAAGTTCTCCCTTCCAGGCGAGATGAGGCCTATTTCCGATGAGGCGTCTGGAGACTAATGACACCTAACTTCTGGAACTTCGAAAGGGTCTTTCACACCCTTGCTGCAACTCAAGAAGTTCACCGCCATACCCGTCTCCACTCGAGAGGAAGCACGATGGTCCCGCCCACATCCAGAGGAGCCCCGTTTCCCCCTCGTAGCTCGAGATGAGGGATCCTTTCCCTGCTTTCAACGGGAAAGAATTCCCGGCGTTCCCTTCGCATCTCAAGAGGAGGCACTCTCAACAGGAAAGGCGAGAGGAACTCCATGGTCGTACCACCATTCCAAGAGTCCCCCAGATGTCTCAGTCCATTCAAGAGGAACCTCTTTGCCCTGCACTGGCTCATCTTTCACGCCGAGGATCGACTCACACCACGGTGGCACGTGGGACAGCCCTGTGGGAAAGCCTCGAGGGAAAGCCTCGAGGGAAAACCACAGATCGTTTGATTCACGCCACGGGAAGCGTGACATTGCTGCTACAGCCTTGAAGGAAAGCACACGTGCATGCCCCCACTCGAGACGAGGCCTGACTCCCCTGGGGAGACTCCAGAAGTACCCAAAGATACATGTCAGCCACTGAGAGGAATCCTCGGTTCCGGCCCTGACTCCACACAAGGTTTTTGGCCCTGGTATCGACGGGAGAGGAATCCCGAGAGGCCCCCTAGCAACTCGCATGGGGACTGGCCTCTCCTAAGGCCACCAGGGCGGGTCCCTGTGGTCCCCGTCGTAACTCGAGAACACCTGCCACAACTCGAGAAATTTCTGGAAGTTCCCCCTTCCAGGCGAGATGAGGCCTATTTCCGATGAGGCGTCTGGAGACTAATGACACCTAACCTCTGGAACTTCGAAAGGGTCTTTCACACCCTTGCTGCAACTCAAGAAGTTCACCGCCACACCCGTCTCCACTCGAGAGGAAGCACGATGGTCCCGCCCACATCCAGAGGAGCCCCGTTTCCCCCTCGTAGCTCGAGATGAGGGATCCTTTCCCTGCTTTCAACGGGAAAGAATTCCCGGCGTTCCCATCGCATCTCAAGAGGAGGCACTCTCAACAGGAAAGGCGAGAGGAACTCCATGGTCGTACCACCATTCCAAGAGTCCCCCAGATGTCTCAGTCCATTCCAGAGGAACCTCTTTGCCCTGCACTGGCTCATCTTTCACGCCGAGGATCGACTCACACCACGGTGGCACGTGGGACAGCCCTGTGGGAAAGCCTCGAGGGAAAACCACAGATCCTTTGATCCACGCGATGGGAAGCGTGACATTGCTGTTACAGCCTGGAAGGAAAGCGCACGTGCATGCTCCCACTCGAGATGAGGCCTGTCTCCCCTGGCGAGACTCCAGAAGTACCCAAAGATACATATCAGCCCCTGAAAGGAATCCTCGGTTCCGGCCCTAACTCCACACAAGGTTTTTGGCCCCGGTATCGATGGGAGAGGAATCCCGAGAGGCGCCCTAGCAACTCGCATGGGGACTGGCCTCTCCTGAGGCCACCAGGGCGGGTCCCTGAGGTCCCCGTCGTAACTCGAGAACACCTGCCGCAACTCGAGAAATTCCAGGAAGTTCCCCCTTCCAGGCGAGATGAGGCCTATTTCCGATGAGGCGTCTGGAGACTAATGACACCTAACCTCTGGAACTTCGAAAGGGTCTTTCACACCCTTGCTGCAACTCAAGAAGTTCACCGCCATACCCGTCTCCACTCGAGAGGAAGCACGATCGTCCCGCCCACATCCAGAGGAGCCCCCTTTCCCCCTCGTAGCTCGAGATGAGGAATCCTTTCCCTGCTTTCAAAGGGAAAGAATTCCCGGCGTTCCCGTCACATCTCAAGCGGAGGCACTCTCAACAGGAAAGGCGAGAGGAACTCCATGGTCGTACCACCATTCCAAGAGTCCCCCAGATGTCTCAGTCCATTCCAGAGGAAGCTCTTTGCCCTGCACTGGCTCATCTTTCACGCCGAGGATCGACTCACACCACGGTGGCACGTGGGACAGCCCTGTGGGAAAGCCTCGAGGGAAAGCCTCGAGGGAAAACCACAGATCCTTTGATCCACGCCACGGGAAGCGTGACATTGCTGCTACAGCCTGGAAGGAAAGTGCACGTGCATGCCCCGACTCGAGACGAGGCCTGACTCCCCTGAGGAGACTCCAGAAGTACCCAAAGATCCATGTCAGCCCCTGAGAGGAATCCTCGGTTCCGGCCCTGACTCCACACAAGGTTTTTGGCCCCGGTATTGACGGGAGAGGAATCCCGAGAGGCCCCCTAGCAACTCGCATGGGGACTGGCCTCTCCTGAGGCCACCAGGGCGGGTCCCTGAGGTCCCCGTCGTAACTCGAGAACACCTGCCGCAACTCGAGAAAATCCAGGAAGTTCTCCCTTCCAGGCGAGATGAGGCCTATTTCCGATGAGGCGTCTGGAGACTAATGACACCTAACCTCTGGAACTTCGAAAGGGTCTTTCACACCCTTGTTGCAACTCAAGAAGTTCACCGCCATACCCGTCTCCACTCGAGAGGAAGCACGATCGTCCCGCCCACATCCAGAGGAGCCCCCTTTCCCCCTCGTAGCTCGAGATGAGGAATCCTTTCCCTGCTTTCAATGGGAAAGAATTCCCGGCGTTCCTGTCGCATTTCAAGCGGAGGCACTCTCAACAGGAAAGGCGAGAGGAACTCCATGGTCGTACCACCATTCCAAGAGTCCCCCAGATGTCTCAGTCCATTCCAGAGGAACCTCTTTGCCCTGCACTGGCTCATCTTTCACGCCGAGGATCGACTCACACCACGGTGGCACGTGGGACAGCCCTGTGTGAAAGCCTCGAGGGAAAGCTTCGAGGGAAAACCACAGATCCTTTGATCCACGCCACGGGAAGCGTGACATTGCTGCTACAGCCTGGAAGGAAAGTGCACGTGCATGCCCCGACTCGAGACGAGGCCTGACTCCCCTGGGGAGACTCCAGAAGTACCCAAAGATCCATGTCAGCCCCTGAGAGGAATCCTCGGTTACGGCCCTGACTCCACACAAGGTTTTTGGCCCCGGTATCGACGGGAGAGGAATCCCGAGAGGCCCCCTAGCAACTCGCATGGGGACTGGCCTCTCCTGAGGCCACCAGGGCGGGTCCCTGAGGTCCCCGTCTTAACTCGAGAACACCTGCCGCAACTCGAGATATTCCAGGAAGTTCCCCCTTCCAGGCGAGATGAGGCCTATTTCCGATGAGGCGTCTGGAGACTAATGACACCTAACCTCTGGAACTTCGAAAGGGTCTTTCACACCCTTGCTGCAACTCAAGAAGTTCACCGCCATACCCGGCTCCACTCGAGAGGAAGAACGATCGTCCCGCCCACATCCAGAGGAGCCCACTTTCCCCCTCGTAGCTCGAGATGAGGAATCCTTTCCCTGCTTTCAATGGGAAAGAATTCCCGGCGTTCCCGTCGCATCTCAAGCGGAGGCACTCTCAACAGGAAAGGCGAGAGGAACTCCATGGTCGTACCACCATTCCAAGAGTCCCCCAGATGTATCAGTCCATTCCAGAGGAAGCTCTTTGCCCTGCACTGGCTCATCTTTCACGCCGAGGATCGACTCACACCACAGTGGCACGTGGGACAGCCCTGTGGGAAAGCCTCGAGGGAAAGCCTCGAGGGAAAACCACAGATCCTTTGATCCACGCCACGGGAAGCGTGACATTGCTGCTACAGCCTGGAAGGAAAGTGCACGTGCATGCCCCGACTCGAGACGAGGCCTGACTCCCCTGGGGAGACTCCAGAAGTACCCAAAGATCCATGTCAGCCCCTGAGAGGAATCCTCGGTTCGGGCCCTGACTCCACACAAGGTTTTTGGCCCCGGTATCGGCGGGAGAGGAATCCCGAGAGGCCCCCTAGCAACTCGCATGGGGACTGGCCTCTCCTGAGGCCACCAGGGCGGGTCCCTGAGGTCCCCGTAGTAACTCGAGAACACCTGCCACAACTCGAGAAATTCCAGGAAGTTCCCCCTTCCAGGCGAGATGAGGCCTATTTCCGATGAGACGTCTGGAGACTAATGATACCTAACCTCTGGAACTTCGAAAGGGTCTTTCACACCCTTGCTGCAACTCAAGAAGTTCACCGCCACACCCGTCTCAACTCGAGAGGAAGCACGATGGTCCCGCCCACATCCAGAGGAGCCCCGTTTCCCCCTCGTAGCTCGAGATGAGGGATCCTTTCCCTGCTTTCAACGGGAAAGAATTCCCGGCGTTCCCGTCGCATCTCAAGAGGAGGCACTCTCAAAGGAAAGGCGAGAGGAACTCCATGGTCGTACCACCATTCCAAGAGTCCCCCAGATGTCTCAGTCCATTCCAGAGGAACCTCTTTGCCCTGCACTGGCTCATCTTTCACGCCGAGGATCGACTCACACCACGGTGGCACGTGGGACAACCCTGTGGGAAAGCCTCGAGGGAAAGCCTCGAGGGAAAACCACAGATCCTTTGATCCACGCCACGGGAAGCGTGACATTTCTGCTACAGCCTGGAAGGAAAGCGCACGTGCATGCCCCCACTCGAGACGAGGCCTGACTCCCCTGGGGAGACTCCAGAAGTACCCAAAGATCCATGTCAGCCCCTGAGAGGAATCCTCGGTTACGGCCCTGACTCCACACAAGGTTTTTGGCCCCGGTATCGACGGGAGAGGAATCCCGAGAGGCCCCCTAGCAACTCGCATGGGGACTGGCCTCTCCTGAGGCCACCAGGGCGGGTCCCTGAGGTCCCCGTCTTAACTCGAGAACACCTGCCGCAACTCGAGATATTCCAGGAAGTTCCCCCTTCCAGGCGAGATGAGGCCTATTTCCGATGAGGCGTCTGGAGACTAATGACACCTAACCTCTGGAACTTCGAAAGGGTCTTTCACACCCTTGCTGCAACTTAAGAAGTTCACCGCCATACCCGACTCCACTCGAGAGGAAGCACGATCGTCCCGCCCACATCCAGAGGAGCCCCCTTTCCCCCTCGTAGCTCGAGATGAGGAATCCTTTCCCTGCTTTCAATGGGAAAGAATTCCCGGCGTTCCCGTCGCATCTCAAGCGGAGGCACTCTCAACAGGAAAGGCGAGAGGAACTCCATGGTCGTACCACCATTCCAAGAGTCCCCCAGATGTCTCATTCCATTCCAGAGGAAGCTCTTTGCCCTGCACTGGCTCATCTTTCACGCCGAGGATCGACTCACACCACGGTGGCACGTGGGACAGCCCTGTGGGAAAGCCTCGAGGGAAAGCCTCGAGGGAAAACCACAGATCCTTTGATCCACGCCACGGGAAGCGTGACATTGCTGCTACAGCCTGGAAGGAAAGCGCACGTGCATGCCCCCACTCGAGACGAGGCCTGACTCCCATGGGGAGACTCCAGAAGTACCCAAAGATTCATGTCAGCCCCTGAGAGGATTCCTCGGTTCCGGCCCTGACTCCACACAAGGTTTTTGGCCCCGGTATCGACGGGAGAGGAATCCCGAGAGGCCCCCTAGCAACTCGCATGGGGACTGGCCTCTCCTGAGGCCACCAGGGCGGGTCCCTGAGGTCCCCGTCGTAACTCGAGAACACCTGCCGCAACTCGAGATAATCCAGGAAGTTCTCCCTTCCAGGCGAGATGAGGCCTATTTCCGATGAGGCGTCTGGAGACTAATGACACCTAAACTCTGGAACTTCGAAAGGGTCTTTCACACCCTTGCTGCAACTCAAGAAGTTCACCGCCATACCCGTCTCCACTCTAGAGGAAGCACGATGGTCCCGCCCACATCCAGAGGAGCCCCGTTTCCCCCTCGTAGCTTGAGATGAGGGATCCTTTCCCTGCTTTCAACGGGAAAGAATTCCCGGCGTTCCCGTCGCATCTCAAGAGGAGGCACTCTCAAAGGAAAGGCGAGAGGAACTCCATGGTTGTACCACCATTCCAAGAGTCCCCCAGATGTCTCAGTCCATTCCAGAGGAACCTCTTTGCCCTGCAATGGCTCATCTTTCATGCCGAGGATCGACTCACACCACGGTGGCACGTGGGACAGCCCTGTGGGAAAGCCTCGAGGGAAAGCCTCGAGGGAAAACCACAGATCCTTTGATCCACGCGACGGGAAGCGTGACATTGCTGCTACAGCCTGGAAGGAAAGCGCACGTGCATGCCCCCACTCGAGACGAGGCCTGACTCCCATGGGGAGACTCCAGAAGTACCCAAAGATTCATGTCAGCCCCTGAGAGGATTCCTCGGTTCCGGCCCTGACTCCACACAAGGTTTTTGGCCCCGGTATCGACGGGAGAGGAATCCCGAGAGGCCCCCTAGCAACTCGCATGGGGACTGGCCTCTCCTGAGGCCACCAGGGCGGGTCCCTGAGGTCCCCGTCGTAACTCGAGAACACCTGCCGCAACTCGAGATAATCCAGGAAGTTCTCCCTTCCAGGCGAGATGAGGCCTATTTCCGATGAGGCGTCTGGAGACTAATGACACCTAAACTCTGGAACTTCGAAAGGGTCTTTCACACCCTTGCTGCAACTCAAGAAGTTCACCGCCATACCCGTCTCCACTCTAGAGGAAGCACGATGGTCCCGCCCACATCCAGAGGAGCCCCGTTTCCCCCTCCTAGCTCGAGATGAGCGATCCTTTCCCTGCTTTCAACGGGAAAGAATTCCCGGCGTTCCCGTCGCATCTCAAGAGGAGGCACTCTCAACAGGAAAGGCGAGAGGAACTCCATGGTCGTACCACCATTCCAAGAGTCCCCCAGATGTCTCAGTCCATTCCAGAGGAACCTCTTTGCCCTGCACTGGCTCATCTTTCACTCCGAGGATCGACTCACACCATGGTGGCACGTGGGACAGCCCTGTGGGAAAGCCTCGAGGGAAAGCCTCGAGGGAAAACCACAGATCCTTTGATCCACGCGATGGGAAGCGTGACATTGCTGCTACAGCCTGGAAGGAAAGCGCACGTGCATGCCCCCACTCGAGACGAGGCCTGACTCCCATGGGGAGACTCCAGAAGGACCCAAAGATCCATGTCAGCCCCTGAGAGGAATCCTCGGTTCCGGCCCTGACTCCACACAAGGTTTTTGGCCCCGGTATCGACGGGAGAGGAATCCCGAGAGGCCCCCTAGCAACTCGCATGGGGACTGGCCTCTCCTGAGGCCACCAGGGCGGGTCCCTGAGGTCCCCGTCGTAACTCGAGAACACCTGCCGCAACTCGAGAAAATCCAGGAAGTTCTCCCTTCCAGGCGAGATGAGGCCTATTTCCGATGAGGCGTCTGGAGACTAATGACACCTAACATCTGGAACTTCGAAAGGGTCTTTCACACCCTTGCTGCAACTCAAGAAGTTCACCGCCATACCCGTCTCCACTCGAGAGGAAGCACGATAGTCCCGCCCACATCCAGAGGAGCCCCGTTTCCCCCTCGTAGCTCGAGATGAGGGATCCTTTCCCTGCTTTCAACGAGAAAGAATTCCCGGCGTTCCCGTCGCATCTCAAGAGGAGGCACTGTCAACAGGAAAGGCGAGAGGAACTCCATGGTCGTACCACCATTCCAAGAGTCCCCCAGATGTCTCAGTCCATTCCAGAGGAAGCTCTTTGCCCTACACTGGCTCATCTTTCACGCCGAGGATCGAATCACACCACGGTGGCACGTGGGACAGCCCTGTGGGAAAGCCTCGAGGGAAAGCCTCGAGGGAAAACCACAGATCGTTTGATTCACGCCACGGGAAGCGTGACATTGCTGCTACAGCCTTGAAGGAAAGCGCACGTGCATGCCCCCACTCGAGACGAGGCCTGACTCCCTTGGGGAGACTCCAGAAGTACCCAAAGATCCATGTCAGCCACTGAGAGGAATCCTCGGTTCCGGCCCTGACTCCAAACAAGGTTTTTGGCCCCGGTATCGACGGGAGAGGAATCCCGAGAGGCCCCCTAGCAACTCGCATGGGGACTGGCCTCTCCTGAGGCCACCAGGGCGGGTCCCTGAGGTCCCCGTCGTAACTCGAGAACACCTGCCGCAACTCGAGAAGATCCAGGAAGTTCTCCCTTCCAGGCGAGATGAGGCCTATTTCCGATGAGGCGTCTGGAGACTAATGACACCTAACCTCTGGAACTTCGAAAGGGTCTTTCACACCCTTGCTGCAACTCAAGAAGTTCACCGCCATACCCGTCTCCACTCGAGAGGAAGCACGATGGTCCCGCCCACATCCAGAGGAGCCCCGTTTCCCCCTCCTAGCTCGAGTTGAGGGATCCTTTCCCTTCTTTCAACGGGAAAGAATTCCCGGCGTTCCCGTCGCATCTCAAGAGGAGGCACTCTCAACAGGAAAGGCGAGAGGAACTCCATGGTCGTACCACCATTTCAAGAGTCCGCCAGATGTCTCAGTCCATTCCAGGGGAACCTCTTTGCCCTGCACTGGCTCATCTATCACGCCGAGGATCGACTCACACCACGGTGGCACGTGGGACAGCCCTGTGGGAAAGCCTCGAGGGAAAGCCTAGAGGGAAAACCACAGATCCTTTGATCCACGCGACGGGAAGCGTGACATTGCTGCTACAGCCTGGAAGGAAAGTGCACGTGCATGCCCCCACTCGAGACGAGGCCTGTCTCCCCTGACGAGACTCCAGAAGTACCCAAAGATCCATATCAGCCCCTGAGAGGAATCCTCGGTTCCGGCTCTGAATCCACACAAGGTTTTTGGCCCCGGTATCGATGGGAGAGGAATCCCGAGAGGCCCCCTAGCAACTCGCATGGGGACTGGCCTCTCCTGAGGCCACCAGGGCGGGTCCATGAGGTCCCCGTCGTAACTCGAGAACACCTGCCGCAACTCGAGAAAATCCAGGAAGTTCTCCCTTCCAGGCGAGAAGAGGCCTATTTCCGATGAGGCGTCTGGAGACTAATGACACCTAACCTCTGGAACTTCGAAAGGGTCTTTCACACCCTTGCTGCAAATCAAGAAGTTCACCGCCATACCCGTCTCCACTCGAGAGGAATCACGATGGTCCCGCCCACATCCAGAGGAGCCCCGTTTCCCCCTCGTAGCTCGAGATGAGGGATCCTTTCCCTGCTTTCAACGGGATAGAATTCCCGGCGTTCACGTCGCATCTCAAGAGGAGGCACTCTCAACAGGAAAGGCGAGAGGAACTCCATGGTCGTACCACCATTCCAAGAGTCCCCCAGGTGTCTCAGTCCATTCCAGAGGAACCTCTTTGCCCTGCACTGGCTCATCTTTCACGCCGAGGATCGACTCACACCACGGTGGTACGTGGGACAGCCCTGTGGGAAAGCCTCGAGGGAAAACCACAGATCCTTTGATCCACGCCTCGGGAAGCGTGACATTTCTGCTACAGCCTGGAAGGAAAGCGCACGTGCATGCCCCCACTCGAGATGAGGCCTGTCTCCCCTGGCGAGACTCCAGAAGTACCCAAAGATCCATATCAGCCCCTGAGAGGAATCCTCGGTTCCGGCCCTGACTCCACACAAGGTTTTTGGCCAAGGTATCGACGGGAGAGGAATCCCGAGAGGCCCCCTAGCAACTCGCATGGGGACTGGCCTCTCCTGAGGCCACCAGGGCGGGTCCCTGAGGTCCCCGTCGTAACTCGAGAACACCTGCCGCAACTCGAGAATATCCAGGAAGTTCCCCCTTCCAGGCAGGATGAGGCCTATTTCCGATGAGGCGTCTGGAAACTAATGACACCTAACCTCTGTAACTTCGAAAGGGTCTTTCACACCCTTGCTGCAACTCAAGAAGTTCACCGCCATACCCGTCTCCACTCGAGAGGAAGCACGATGGTCCCGCCCACATCCAGAGGAGCCCCGTTTCCCCCTCGGAGTTCGAGATGAGGGATCCTTTCCCTGCTTTCAACGGGAAAGAATTCCCGGCGTTCCCGTCGCATCTCAAGAGGAGGCACTCTCAACAGGAAAGGCGAGAGGAACTCCATGGTCGTACCACCATTCCAAGAGTCCCCCAGATGTTTCAGTCCATTCCAGTGGAACCTCTTTGCCCTGCACTGGCTCATCTTTCACGCCGAGGATCGACTCACACCACGGTGGCACGTGGGACAGCCCTGTGGGAAAGCCTCGGGGGAAAACCACAGATCCTTTGATCCACGCCACGGGAAGCGTGACATTGCAGCTACAGCCTGGAAGGAAAGCGCACGTGCATGCCCCAACTCGAGACGAGGCCTGACTCCCCTGGGGAGACTCCAGAAGTACCCAAAGATCCATGTCACCCCTGAGAGGAATCCTCGGTTCCGGCCCTGACTCCACACAAGGTTTTTGGCCCCGGTATCGACAGGAGAGGAATCCCGAGAGGCCCCCTAGCAACTCGCATGGGCCTGGCCTCTCCTGAGGCCATCAGGGCGGGTCCCTGAGGTCCCCGTCTTAACTCGAGAACACCTGCCGCAACTCGAGAAAATCCAGGAAGTTCTCCCTTCCAGGCGAGATGAGGCCTATTTCCGATGAGGCGTCTGGAGACTAATGACACCTAACCTCTGGAACTTCGAAAGGGTCTTTCACACCCTTGCTGCAACTCAAGAAGTTCACCACCATACCCGTCTCCACTCGAGAGGAAGCACGACGGTCCCGCCCACATCCAGAGGAGCCCCGTTTCCCCCTCGTAGCTCGAGATGAGGGATCCTTTCCCTGCATTCGACGGGAAAGAATTCCCGGCGTTCCCGTCGCATCTCAAGAGGAGGCACTCTCAACAGGAAAGGCGAGAGGAACTCCATGGTCGTACCACCATTCCAAGAGTCCCCCAGATGTCTCAGTCCATTCCAGAGGAACCTCTTTGCCCTGCACTGGCTCATCTTTCACGCCTAGGATCGACTCACACCACGGTGGCACGTGGGACAGCCCTGTGGGAAAGCCTCGAGGGAAAGCCTCGAGGGAAAACCAGAGATCCTTTGATCCACGCGACGGGAAGCGTGCCATTGCTGCTACAGCCTGGAAGGAAAGCGCACGTGCATGCCCCCACTCAAGACGAGGCCTGACTCCCCTGGGGAGACTCCAGAAGTACCCAAGATCCATGTCACCCGTGAGAGGAATCCTCGGTTCCGGCCCTGACTCCACACAAGGTTTTTGGCCCCGGTATCGGCGGGAGAGGAATACCGAGAGGCCCCCTAGCAACTCGCATGGGGACTGGCCTCTCCTGAGGCCACCAGGGCGGGTCCCTGAAGTCCCCGTCGTAACTCGAGAACACCTGCCGCAACTCGAGAATATCCAGGAAGTTCTCCCTTCCAGGCGAGATGAGGCCTATTTCCGATGAGGCATCTGGAGACTAATGACACCTAACCTCTGGAACTTCGAAAGGATCTTTCACACCCTTGCTGCAACTCAAGAAGTTCACCGCCATACCCATCTCCACTCGAGAGGAAGCACGATGGTCCCGCCCACATCCAGAGGAGCCCCGTTTCCCCCTCTTAGCTCGAGATGAGGGATCCTTTCCCTGCTTTCAACGGGAAAGAATTCCCAGCGTTCCCATCGCATCTCAAGTGGAGGCACTCTCAACAGGAAAGGCGAGAGGAACTCCATGGTCGTACCACCATGCCAAGAGTCCCCAAGATGTCTCAGTCCATTCCAGAGGAACCTCTTTGCCCTGCACTGGCCCATCTATCACGCCTAGGATCGACTCACAACACGGTGGCACGTGGGACAGCCCAGTGGGAAAGCGTCGAGGGAAAGCCTCGAGGGAAAACCACAGATCCTTTGATCCACGCGACGGGAAGCGTGACATTGCAGCTACAGCCTGGAAGGAAAGCGCACGTGCATGCCCCCACTCGAGACGAGGCCTGACTCCCCTGGGGAGACTCCAGAAGTACCCAAAGATCCATGTCACCCCTGAGAGGAATCCTCGGTTCCCGCCCTGACTCCACACAAGGTTTTTGGCCCCGGTATCGAAGGGAGAGGAATCCCGAGAGGCCCCCTAGCAACTCGCATGGGGACTGGCCTCTCCTGAGGCCACCAGGACGGGTCCCTGAGGTCCCCGTCTTAACTCGAGAACACCTCCCGCAACTCGAGAAAACCCAGGAAGTTCTCCCTTCCAGGCGAGATGAGGCCTATTTCCGATGAGGCGTCTGGAGACTAATGACACCTAACCTATGGAACTTCGAAAGGGTCTTTCACACCCTTGCTGCAACTCAAGAAGTTCACCGCCACACCCGTCTCCACTCCAGAGGAAGCACGATGGTCCCGCCCACATCCAGAGGAGCCCCGTTTCCCCCTCGTAGCTCGAGATGAGGGATCCTTTCCCTGCTTTCAACGGGAAAGAATTCCCGGCGTTCCCGTCGCATCTCAAGAGGAGGCAGTCTCAACAGGAAAGGCGAGAGGAACTCCATGGTCGTACCACAATTCCAAGAGTCCCCCAGATGTTTCAGTCCATTCCAGAGGAACCTCTTTGCCATGCACTGGCTCATCTTTCACGCCGAGGATCGACTCACACCACGGTGGCACGTGGGACAGCCCTGTGGGAAAGCCTCGGGGGAAAACCACAGATACTTTGATCCACGCGACGGGAAGCGTGACATTGCTGCTACAGCCTGGAAGGAAGGCGCACGTGCATGCCCCCACTCGAGACGAGGCCTGACTCCCCTGGGGAGACTCCAGAAGTACCCAAAGATCCATGTCACCCATGAGAGGAATCCTCGGTTCCGGCCCTGACTCCACACAAGGTTTTTGACCCCGGTATCGACGAGAGAGAAATCCCGAGAGGCCCCCTAGCAACTCGCATGGGGACTGGCCTCTCCTGAGGCCACCAGGGCGGGTCCCTGAGGTCCCCGTCGTAACTCGAGAACACCTGCCGCAACTCGAGAATATCCAGGAAGTTCTCCCTTCCAGGCGAGATGAGGCCTATTTCCGATGAGTCATCTGGAGACTAATGACACCTAACCTCTGCAACTTCGAAAGGGTCTTTCACACCCTTGCTGCAACTCAAGAAGTTCACCGCCATACCCGTCTCCACTCGAGAGGAAGCACGATGGTCCCGCCCACATCCAGAGGAGCCCCGTTTCCCCCTCGTAGGTCGAGATGAAGGATCCTTTCCCTGCTTTCAACGGGAAAGAATTCCCAGCGTTCCCATCGCATATCAAGAGGAGGCACTCTCAACAGGAAAGGCGAGAGGAACTCCATGGTCGTACCACCATGCCAAGAGTCCCCCAGATGTCTCAGTCCATTCCAGAGGAACCTCTTTGCCCTGCACTGGCTCATCTTTCACGCCTAGGATCGACTCACACCACGGTGGCACGTGGGACAGCCCTGTGGGAAAGCCTCGAGGGAAAACCACAGATCCTTTGATCCACGCCACGGGAAGCGTGACATTGCTGCTACAGCCTGGAAGGAAAGCGCACGTGCTTGCCCCCACTCGAGACGAGGCCTGACTCCCCTGGGGAGACTTCAGAAGTACCCAAAGATCCATCTCAGCCCCTGAGAAGAATCCTCGGTTCCGGCCCTGACTCCACACAAGGTTTTTGGCCCCGGTATCGACGGGAGAGGAATCCCGAGAGGCCCCCTCTCACCTCGCATGGGGACTGGCCTCTCCTGAGGCCACCAGGGCGGGTCCCTGAGGTCCCCGTCGTAACTCGAGAACACCTGCCGCAACTCGAGAAAATCCAGGAAGTTCTCCCTTCCAGGCGAGATTAGGCCTATTTCCGATGAGGCGTCTGGAGACTAATGACACCTAACCTCTGGAACTTCGAAAGGGTCTTTCACACCCTTGCTGCAACTCAAGAAGTTCACCGCCATACCCGTCTCCACTCGAAGGGAAGCACGATGGTCCCGCCCAGATCCAGAGGAGCCCCGTGTCCCCCTCGTAGCTCGAGATGAGGGATCCTTTCCCTGCTTTCCACGGGAAAGAATTGCCGGCGTTCCCGTCGCATCTCAAGAGGAGGCACTCTCAACAGGAAAGGCGAGAGGAACTCCATGGTCGTACCACCATTCCAAGAGTCCCCCAGATGTCTCAGTCCATTCCAGAGGAACCTCTTTGCCCTGCACTGGCTCATCTTTCACGCCGAGGATCGACTCACACCACGGTGGCACGTGGGACAGCCCTGTGGGAAAGCCTCGAGGGAAAACCACAGATCCTTTGATCCACGCGACGGGAAGCGTGACATTGCTGCTACAGCCTGGAAGGAAAGCACACGTGCATGCCCCCACTCGAGACGAGGCCTGACTCCCCTGGGGAGACTCCAGAAGTACCCAAAGATCCATGTCAGCCCCTGAGAGGAATTCTCGGTTCCGGCCCTGACTCCACACAAGGTTTTTGGCCCCGGTATCGACGGGAGAGGAATCCCGAGAGGCCCCCTAGCAACTCGCATGGGGATTGGCCTCTCCTGAGGCAACCAGGGCGGGTCCCTGAGGTCCCCGTCGTAACTCGAGAACACCTGCCGCAACTCGAGAAAATCCAGGAAGTTCTCCTTTCCAGGCGAGATGAGGCCTATTTCCGATGAGGCGTCTGGAAATTAATGACACCTAACCTCTGGAACTTCGAAAGGGTCTTTCACACCCTTGCTGAAACTCAAGAAATTCACCGCCATACCCGTCTCCACTCGAGAGGAAGCACGATGGTCCCGCCCACATCCAGAGGAGCCCCGTTTCCCCCTCGTAGCTCGAGATGAGGGATCCTTTCCCTGCTTTCAACGGGAAAGAATTCCCGGCGTTCCCGTCGCATCTCAAGAGGAGGCACTCTCAACAGGAAAGGCGAGAGGAACTCCATGGTCGTACCACCATTCCAAGAGTCCCGCAGATGTCTCAGTCCATTCCAGAGGAACCTCTTTGCCCTGCACTGGCTCATCTTTCACGCCAGGATCGACTCACACCACGGTGGCACGTGGGACAGCCCTGTGGGAAAGCCTCGAGGGAAAGCCTCGAGGGAAAACCACAGATCCTTTGATCCACGGGAAGGGAAGCGTGACATTGCTGCTACAGCCTGGAAGGAAAGCGCACGTGCATGCCCCCACTCGAGACGAGGCCTGACTCCCCTGGGGAGACTCCAGAAGTACCCAAAGATCCATGTCAGCCTCTGAGAGGAATCCTCGGTTCCGGCCCTGACTCCACACAAGGTTTTTGGCCCCGGTATCGACGGGAGAGGAATCCCGAGAGGCCCCCTAGCAACTCGCATGGGGATTGGCCTCTCCTGAGGCCACCAGGGCGGGTCCCTGAGGTCCCCGTCGTAACTCGAGAACACCTGCCGCAACTCGAGAAAATCCAGGAAGTTCACCATTCCAGGCGAGATGAGGCCTATTTCCGATGAGGCATCTGGAGACTAATGACATAAAACCTCTGGAACTTCGGAAGGGTCTTTCACACCCTTGCTGCAACTCAAGAAGTTCACCGCCATACCCGTCTCCACTCGAGAGGAAACACGATGGTCCCGCCCACATCCAGAGGAGCCCCGTTTCCCCATCGTAGCTCGAGATGTGGGATCCTTTCCCTGCTTTCAACGGGAAAGAATTCCCGGCGTTCCCGTCGCATCTCAAGAGGAGGCACTCTCAACAGGAAAGGCGAGAGGAACTCCATGGTCGTACCACCATTCCAAGAGTCCCCCAGATGTCTCAGTCCATTCCAGAGGAACCTCTTTGCCCTGCACTGGCTCATCTTTCACGCCGAGGATCGATTCACATCACGGTGGCACGTGCGACAGCCCTGTGGGAAAGCCTCGAGGGAAAACCACAGATCCTTTGATCCACGCGACGGGAAGCGTGACATTGCTGCTACAGCCTGGAAGGAAAGCGCACGTGCATGCCCCGACTCGAGACGAGGCCTGACTCTCCTGGGGAGACTCCAGAAGTACCCAAAGATCCATGTCAGCACCTGAGAGGAATCCTCGTTTCCGGACCTGACTCCACACAAAGTTTTTGGCCCCGGTATCGACGGGAGAGGAATCCCGAGAGGCCCCCTAGCATCTCGCATGGGGACTGGCCTCTCCTGAGGCCACCAGGGCGGGTCCCTGAGGTCCCCGTCGTAACTCGAGAGCACCTGCCGCAACTCGAGAAAATCCAGGAAGTTCTCCCTTCCAGGCGAGATGAGGCCTATTTCCGATGAGGCGTCTGGAGACTAATGACACCTAACCTCTGGAACTTCGAAAGGGTCTTTCACACCCTTGCTGCAACTCAAGAAGTTCACCGCCATACCCGTCTCCACTCGAGAGGATCCACGATGGTCCCGCCCACATCCAGAGGAGCCCCGTTTCCCCCTCGTAGCTCGAGATGAGCGATCCTTTCCCTGCTTTCAAGGGGAAAGAATTCCCGGTGTTCCCGTCGCATCTCAAGAGGAGGCACTCTCAACAGGAAAGGCGAGAGGAACTCCATGGTCGTACCACCATTCCAAGAGTCCCCCAGATGTCTCAGTCCATTCCAGAGGAACCTCTTTGCCCTGCACTGGCTCATCTTTCACGCCGAGGATCGACTCACACCACGGTGGCACGTGGGAGAGCCCTGTGGGAAAGCCTCGAGGGAAAGCCTCGAGGGAACACCACAGATCCTTTAATCCACGCGACGGGAAGAGTGACATTGCTGCTACAGCCTGGAAGGAAAGCGCACGTGCATGCCCCCACTCGAGACGAGGCCTGATTCCCCTGGGGAGACTCCAGAAGTACCCAAAGATCCATGTCAGCCCCTGAGAGGAATCCTCGGTTCCGGCCCTGACTCCACACAAGGTTTTTGGCCCCGGTATCGACGGGAGAGGAATCCCGAGAGGCCCCCTAGCAACTCGCATGGGGACTGGCCTCTCCTGAGGCCACCAGGGCGGGTCCCTGAGGTCCCCGTCGTAACTCGAGAACACCTGCCGCAACTCGAGAAAATCCAGGAAGTTCTCCCTTCCAGGCGAGATGAGGCCTATTTCCGATGAGGCGTCTGGAGACTAATGAGACCTAACCTCTGGAACTTCGAAAGGGTCTTTCACACCCTTGCTGCAACTCAAGAAGTTCACCGCCATACCCGTCTCCACTCGAGAGGAAGCACGATGGTCCCGCCCACATCCAGAGGAGCCCCGTTTCCCCCTCGTAGCTCGAGATGAGGGATCCTTTCCCTGCTTTCAACGGGAAAGAATTCCCGGCGTTCCCGTCGCATCTCAAGAGGAGGCACTCTCAACAGGAAAGGCGAGAGGAACTCCATGGTCGTACCACCATTCCAAGAGTCCCGCAGATGTCTCAGTCCATTCCAGAGGAACCTCTTTGCCCTGCACTGGCTCATCTTTCACGCCAGGATCGACTCACACCACGGTGGCACGTGGGACAGCCCTGTGGGAAAGCCTCGAGGGAAAGCCTCGAGGGAAAACCACAGATCCTTTGATCCACGCGAAGGGAAGCGTGACATTGCTGCTACAGCCTGGAAGGAAAGCGCACGTGCATGCCCCCACTCGAGACGAGGCCTGACTCCCCTGGGGAGACTCCAGAAGTACCCAAAGATCCATGTCAGCCTCTGAGAGGAATCCTCGGTTCCGGCCCTGACTCCACACAAGGTTTTTGGCCCCGGTATCGACGGGAGAGGAATCCCGAGAGGCCCCCTAGCAACTCGCATGGGGACTGGCCTCTCCTGAGGCCACCAGGGCGGGTCCCTGAGGTCCCCGTCGTAACTCGAGAACACCTGCCGCAACTCGAGAAAATCCAGGAAGTTCACCATTCCAGGCGAAATGAGGCCTATTTCCGATGAGGCATCTGCAGACTAATGACACCAAACCTCTGGAACTTCGGAAGGGTCTTTCACACCCTTGCTGCAACTCAAGAAGTTCACCGCCATACCCGTCTCCACTCGAGAGGAAACACGATGGTCCCGCCCACATCCAGAGGAGCCCCGTTTCCCCATCGTAGCTCGAGATGTGGGATCCTTTCCCTGCTTTCAAAGGGAAAGAATTCTCGGCGTTCCCGTCGCATCTCAAGAGGAGGCACTCTCAACAGGAAAGGCGAGAGGAACTCCATGGTCGTACCACCATTCCAAGAGTCCCCCAGATGTCTCAGTCCATTCCAGAGGAACCTCTTTGCCCTGCACTGGCTCATCTTTCACGCCGAGGATCGATTCACACCACGGTGGCACGTGCGACAGCCCTGTGGGAAAGCCTCGAGGGAAAACCACAGATCCTTTGATCCACGCGACGGGAAGCGTGACATTGCTGCTACAGCCTGGAAGGAAAGCGCACGTGCATGCCCCGACTCGAGACGAGGCCTGACTCAGCTGGGGAGACTCCAGAAGTACCCAAAGATCCATGTAAGCCCCTGAGAGGAATCCTCGTTTCCGGACCTGACTCCACACAAAGTTTTTGGCCCCGGTATCGACGGGAGAGGAATCCCGAGAGGCCCCCTAGCATCTCGCATGGGGACTGGCCTCTCCTGAGGCCACCAGGGCGGGTCCCTGAGGTCCCCGTCGTAACTCGAGAACACCTGCCGCAACTCGAGAAAATCCAGGAAGTTCTCCCTTCCAGGCGAGATGAGGCCTATTTCCGATGAGGCGTCTGGAGACTAATGACACCTAACCTCTGGAACTTCGAAAGGGTCTTTCACACCCTTGCTGCAACTCAAGAAGTTCACCGCCATACCCGTCTCCACTCGAGAGGAAGCACGATGGTCCCGCCCACATCCAGAGGAGCCCCGTTTCCCCCTCGTAGCTCGAGATAAGGGATCCTTTCCCTGCTTTCAACGGGAAAGAATTCCCGGCGTTCCCGTCGCATCTCAAGAGGAGGCACTCTCAACAGGAAAGGCGAGAGGAACTCCATGGTCGTACCACCATTCCAAGAGTCCCCCAGATGTCTCAGTCCATTCCAGAGGAACCTCTTTGCCCTGCACTGGCTCATCTTTCAAGCCGAGGATCGACTCACACCACGGTGGCACGTGGGACAGCCCTGTGGGAAAGCCTCGAGGGAAAACCTCGAGGGAAAACCGCAGATCCTTTGATCCACGCGACGTGATGCGTGACATTGCTGCTACAGCCTGGAAGGAAAGTGCACGTGCATGCCCCCACACGAGACGAGGCCTGTCTCCCCTGGCGAGACTCCAGAAGTACCCAAACATCCATATCAGTCCCTGAGAGGAATCCTCGTTTCCAGCCCTGTCTCCACACAAGGTTTTTGGCCCCGGTATCGACGGGAGAGAAATCCCGAGGGGCCCCCTAGCAACACACATAGGGACTGGCCTCTCCTGAGGCCAACAGGGCGGGTCCCTGAGGTCCCCGTCGTAACTCGAGAACACCTGCCGCAACTCGAGAAAATCAAGGAAGTTCTCCCTTCCAGGCGAGATGAGGCCTATTTCCGATGAGGCGTCTGGATACTAATGACACCTAACCTCTGAAACTTCGAAAGGGTCTTTCACACCCTTGCTGCAAATCAAGAAGTTCACCGCCTTACCCGTCTCGACTCGAGAGGAAGCACAATGGTCCGCCCACATCCAGAGGAGCCCCGTTTCCCCCTCGTAGCTCGAGATGAGGGATCCTTTCCCTGCTTTCAACGGGAAATAATTCCCGGCGTTCCGGTCGCATCTCAAGAGGAGGCACTCTCAACAGGAAAGGCGAGAGGAACTCCATGGTCGTACCACCATTCCAAGAGTCCCCCAGATGTCTCAGTCCATTCCAGAGGAACCTCTTTGCCCTGCACTGGCTCATCTTTCAAGCCGAGGATCGACTCACAACACGGTGGCACGTGGGACAGCCCTGTGGGAAAGCCTCGAGGGAAAGCCTCGAGGGAAAACCGCAGATCCTTTGATCCACGCGACGTGATGCGTGACATTGCTGCTACAGCCTGGAAGGAAAGTGCACGTGTATGCCCCCACACGAGACGAGGCCTGTCTCCCCTGGCGAGACTCCAGAAGTACCCAAACATCCATATCAGTCCCTGAGAGGAATCCTCGGTTCCAGCCCTGTCTCCACACAAGGTTTTTGGCCCCGGTATCGACGGGAGAGGAATCCCGAGGGGCCCCCTAGCAACACACATAGGGACTGGCCTCTCCTGAGGCCAACAGGGCGGGTCCCTGAGGTCCCCGTCGTAACTCGAGAACACCTGCCGCAACTCGAGAAAATCAAGGAAGTTCTCCCTTCCAGGCGAGATGAGGCCTATTTCCGATGAGGCGTCTGGAGACTAATGACACCTAACCTCTGGAACTTCGAAAGGGTCTTTCACACCCTTGCTGCAACTCAAGAAGTTCACCGCCATACCCGTCTCCACTCGAGAGAAAGCACGATGGTCCCGCCCACATCCAGAGGAGCCCCGTTTCCCCCTCGTAGCTCGAGATGAGGGATCCTTTCCCTGCTTTCAACGGGAAAATATTCCCGGCGTTCCCGTCGCATCTCAAGAGGAGGCACTCTCAACAGGATAGGCGAGAGGAACTCCATGGTCGTACCACCATTCCAAGAGTCCCCCAGATGTCTCAGTCCATTCCAGAGGAACCTCTTTGCCCTGCACTGGCTCATCTTTCACGCCGAGGATCGACTCACACCACGGTCGCACGTGGGACAGCCCTGTGGGAAAGCCTCGAGGGAAAACCACAGATCATTTGATCCACGCGACAGGTAGCGTGACATTGCTGCTACAGCCTGGAAGGAAAGTGCACGTGCATGCCCCCACTCGAGACGAGGCCTGACTCCCCTGGGGAGACTCCAGAAGTACCCAAAGATCCATGTCAGCCCCTGAGAGGAATCCTCGGTTCCGGCCCTGACTCCACACAAGGTTTTTGGCCCCGGTATCGACGGGAGAGGAATCCCGAGAGGCCCCCTAGCAACTCGCATAGGGACTGGCCTCTCCTGAGGCCACCAGGGCGGGTCCCTGAGGTCCCCGTCGTAACTCGAGAACACCTGCCGCAACTCGAGAAAATCCAGGAAGTTCTCCCTTCCAGGCGAGATGAGGCCTATTTCCGATGAGGCGTCTGGAGACTAATGACACCTTACCTCTGGAACTTCGAAAGGGTCTTTCACAGCCTTGCTGCAACTCAAGAAGTTCACCACCATACCCTGCCGGAAGCCAGTGTGAGGAATCCCGCCCGTGACAAGGTCATGAGGAAGGAAGCTGACATACGCAAGGCGTGCTCAGACTTCAGGGACCCCTCTGGATATTCCTAAGCATGTACCCCAGCAAAAATCTGCTGGCTTTTGTGCTCTGCTTTTCCACTTTTCTGATATTCTCTGGAAAAAAGTCAATTCAGGGTTTTAGTCTTCTGCATTTGAAAGGGATGTTTCAGTTAAACCCCTCTGATAGCTCTCTAGTCTGCCTAACAGGTTCCCCAGACCTCTTACAGCTTGTGAATTGCTTACAGCCCCCCAACCGCGAGAGGCACAAAGCTTACAGCTTGTGAATTGCTTACAGCCCCCCAACCGCGGGAGGCACAAAGCTTAAAAGCATCTTAAAGATACAGAGCCTTTTCTAAAGAGTTAAAAATTATATTGGTAGAGGGTTTTCACTGTTGACTCAAGGATTGCTGCCAGACCTCCTTATTCTTTATCTTTTAGGCACCTGGAAGGATGTTAATGTAAGCAGGATGTAGAAAAAGATACATAGTAGTTTTGATGTTAGCAACACTAGACTTTTGAGTTAATTGCTTCTCTTTTGCTATAAATCACTGCACTCCCTCTACTTGTTATAAGTTGCTGTATCCTTGCTGTCTAAGAATGTAACTTTCTTTAGTGCTTTCCGAGAGTGGCACCAGACCTTGGGAAGATCAACACAAATAAGTCTTGTGGTTGACAAACCCTTATCAGAAAAAAGGCTGTAAAATGTTAATTGGCCCTTTTGGTTGGAAGATGATGTAAATTACCTAAGACTTGTGTATACAATTAGGTATGCAGAGAGAAAAGCCTGGTTTTGATAAGAGTCTGGACTGCTAACGCTGCATAACTTTGTGTTACCCATTGATCTCCATGTTTTATCAAAAGTATAAAAGGCCTTCTGAACAATAAAGGACGGGACCAGATTCTCAGACCAGTTTCTCGGACTAGTCTCGGCCTGGTTTCTTGGGAATCTGGCTCCCCCCCTGTCTCTCTCTCTCTCTCTTTTTCTCTCCCTTTTCTTCCCTCTGCTCTTTACTTTAATTTCAGGCTGAATTTCCATCTGGGGCGCGGAGGCTCGCCAGGTCTACTTATTTGCCCTGGTTATTAAGATCCGCGAGAAAGGGAGCTTAAGGCGAGGCACCCTTAGATATTCAAGCGGGCACCGGTGGCCCAACGTAGATGGTGCAAATTCCTTGTCTGGAATTTTATTGGTCTTCCGCGTAAACCAAGCTATTCAGCCCTCTTTCTCCACTTAATCTTCCTACTGCACTACAGTTTCTTAATCTAATCTTATATTAATAAATAAACAAGTCTTTCCACGCCAACGCCGTCCACCCTTCGAATTCCCTGGATCCACCGGGGCTGGACCCCGGCAAGTGGCGCCCGGAACAGGCTATTCGAAGGTAGGTTCCTCGGAGCAAAAGCTCCCCCCGGAGCACTCTCTGTAGCTCCCCCCGGAGCACTCTCTGTTGCTCCCCCCGGAGCACTCTCTGTTGCTCCCCCCCGGAGTGACTTAATCACTCCCCCCGGAGTACTTTCGGGTACTCCCCCAGTGTTGAGTGTTCGGGACGGCTAGGACCCCACTCAGGGTGCCGCGGACCCCCCTGTAGGATAGACAGGGTGAGGAGGAGTGGGAAGTGTTCAAGGGTTTAAGAGAAACCTGGTGCTCTAGAGGTTGAAAAGAAACCTGCTATCTTAGGGTTGAAAACAAAACCCGCCTCGCCAAAGGTAAAACCTTTTTGTTGAGGTAGACTTTTCTATAAGACTTAATTTTCTGACATGGGTAACAGTGAATCAAAAGAAAGACAGCTTTTTACAGGAGTAATCTTGCAGTTACTAACTAAACGAGGAATTAAAGTTAAAAAATCCAATATTCATTCATTTTTTTCCTTTGTACAAGAACAGTGTCCCTGGTTTCCAGAAGAAGGCACTGTTAACTTAGACACCTGGGAGAGAGTAGGAAAACAACTAAAAACTTACCATGCTGAACATGGCTCACAAAAGGTGCCTACTGACGCCTTTTCCTTATGGAATATAATTAGGGACGCTCTAGACCCTGCCCCTGAATCTGAAAAGGTACATCTTAAAGAGGAAAGTGCAGAGAAAAAGGTATCTATCGAAGAGGAGAGTGATGAAAAGGAGGCTACACCTAACTATCGGCAGTTGAGTCAAATGATAGCTGCAATGACTGCCCAAGAAAAGGTAATAGATAGAGATGACAAAAAAGAGCAGCTTTCAGATGAGGAAGATTTGGAAGAGGAAGTAAGTCAAGATCATTCTGATGAGGACTGGTCTTTATTAAATAAAGATGCTCCAAGGAGTTTAAGAGAAACTTCTCCAATTAGATTATCTGCTCCAAAGAGCTTAATAAAAACTTCCCCAACCAGACCACCTGCTTCCACAAATTCAAGAGAAATTTCCTTAATTAAGCCTTCTGCTTCCAGAGGCTCAAGACAAATGTCCCCCATCAGATTATATGCACCTGAGAGTTTAAGGCCAGATTCCCCAGATAAAACATCCGTAAGACCTAAACACAGAACGGATAAAAAATTCCCAAAGTACGAAGAAAGTGACATAGGACACCCCTTGCCCCCCCCTCCCTATAAGGGTGAGGGGCCTCCACTAGAAGCTCCCCGAAGAAGAGTTTTCTCTAGCCCAGATGATGAACTTGATCCCCACCTTGAGGCTTGTTTCCCCATAATATTTGGTGGAAGTGGTGGGAGAACAGCCCCCCACTGGGAACCCATTCCAATGAAAATGATTAAAGAACTCAAACAGGCTTGTGCTTTGTATGGGCCTAAAGCCCCGTACACTGTATCATTGGTGGAAGCTTTAGCGGGCAGATGGATGACACCCCATGACTGGAAGACAGTCGCTAAAGCTTGTCTGTCTGGAGGTCAATATGTACTTTGGAGAACTGAATATGAAGATCTAGCCCAAAAACAGGCTGATGCTAACCAAAAATATGGCCCAAGATATATTATAAAAAATATGTTGGCAGGGACTAATGATTTTGGAACACTTAGAGATCAAATGGGATTAGATAAAACCACTTTAGATCAAGTAACCGCCTGTGCCCTTGGGGCTTGGCGTTTGTTGCCTGAAGGGAAAGAATCTACCTCTTCCTTCTCAAATGTTAAACAAAAACCAGAAGAGCCATATGAAGACTTTATATCAAGACTTGCAGAGGCAGTCAACAGAGTAATTTCCAACACTGAGGCAGCTAGTATATTGATAAAACAACTGGCATTTGAAAATGCTAATTCTACCTGCCAGGCCATTTTACGTCCTATTAAAAAAACTGGGGAAATAATAGATTATATCAGGCAATGTGCAGATGTAGGACCAGCGATGATGCAGGGCGTTGCCATAGCTGCAGCCATAAAGGGAAATTCTTACCAGCAGGCAGTACAGTCCTTTTTTACAAATAGAAATAACCCGTCAAAGAGTCATTCCAGTAGTCCAGGCCAGAATATTGGTTTATCCAAGGCCTGCTTCTCTTGCGGACGGGAAGGGCACCTTATGCGAGCTTGTCCCCAAAAAGCAGCCGGTTCTTCTCTGCCGAATTCTCCCTCCCCGGCTGTGCCTACTAATCTCCCTAGATCTCTCTGCCCTCGTTGTCAAAAAGGATATCACTGGGCAAAAGAATGTAGGTCACAATTCCATAGAAATGGAGCCTTTTTGGGCCCCGACCAGCAGTCGGGAAACGGATTGAGGGGCCAGCCTCAGGCCCCGACAACAATTGGGGCAGCCTCACTGAACCCATTCATTCCCTTCGTCCCATCGCAGAACTCATCAGAGCAACCCCAGGCAGCGCAGGACTGGACCTCAGTTCCACCACCTCAGCAATATTAACACCAGATAGCCCCACTGTAAAAATACCTACAGGAGTTAAAGGCCCATTACCAACAGGTTTAGTAGGAATTATACTAGGCAGAAGTTCCTTAGCTATGCAAGGTCTCACAATCATCCCTGGAGTAATTGACTCAGATTATACAGGAGAAATCCAGATAATGATTTCACCCCCAACTAAAACTTTCCAAATACATCAGGGACAAAGAATAGCCCAACTTTTGCTTTTGCCTTACCACACTGCAATTGGGCGCACAGCTACTCAAAATGAAAGGCAGGATAAAGGATTTGGGTCTAGTGATATGGTTTTTTGGATAACAGAAATTACTCAGAAACGTCCTATGAAGACTATCCTGATTAATGGCAAGTCTATTGTGGGGTTATTAGACACAGGAGCAGATGTTTCTTGCATTTCAGGAAAAGACTGGCCCAGCTCCTGGCCCACACATACTACTGAAAATAACTTGGTGGGGATAGGAAGAGCCCCCACAATAGCCAAGAGTGCAAAAATTTTAGATTGGCAATTTGAGGATACCCGTGGAACTTTCCAACCTTATGTCGTTCCTTCGCTCCCCCTTACCCTGTGGGGGAGGGACGTGCTATCTCAAATGGGAGTGTTACTTTTTAGCCCTGATGATAAAGTGACCTCTCAGATGTTGCAGATGGGCTATGATCCATCAAAAGGATTGGGTAAACAACAGACAGGAATAATTGAGCCAATTTGCCCAACTCCTCGCAAGCTACGTGCTGGATTGGGATATCCAAATTTATAATTGAGGCCATTGTTTTTGCTGCCGACCCCATCACATGGAAATCTCAAGATCCGGTGTGGGTAGAACAGTGGCCTCTGCATAAGGAAAAATTATTGGCAGCTAAAGCATTAATCTTTGAACAATTAGAATTGGGACATATTGAGCCCTCCAATAGCCCCTGGAACACTCCTATTTTTGTCATTAAGAAAAAATCTGGTAAATGGCGACTTTTACAGGATTTGAGAGCTATTAATGCCACCATGGAGGACATGGGGGCCTTACAGCCTGGGCTCCCTTCCCCAGTAGCCGTTCCAGAGGGATATAATATAATTGTTATTGATTTACAAGATTGTTTTTTCACTATTCCCTTAAATCCTGAGGATAAAAAGCGATTTGCCTTTAGTCTGCCATCAGAAAATCTTAAACAGCCTTATTTACGGTTTCAGTGGAAGGTTCTGCCTCAGGGAATGAAAAATAGCCCTACTTTATGCCAAAAATTTGTTAATGCCGCTCTAGAAGATACTAGGGCTAAATATGAACACGTGTATATGATTCACTATATGGATGATATTTTAATAGCTCATCCTGATAGAGTTCACCTGCAGACTGTGCTCCAGGACCTGACCCAGGCATTGACAGACAGAGGCCTAAAAATTGCCCCAGAAAAAATTCAAATCAATCCGCCCATAACTTACTTAGGAAGAGTCATAAATTCGGAAACGGTGACTCATACCCCGCTGCAATTGAGAAAAGACCATCTTATTACTTTAAATGATTATCAAAAACTCTTAGGTGATATTAATTGGATTAGACCATATTTAAAATTAACCACTGCCGAATTAAAACCTCTTTTTAACACTTTACGCGGGGATCCTGATCCAACCTCAAAAAGACAATTAACAGCTGAGGCTCAAGAAGCCCTAGGCAAAGTAGAAGCAGCCTTATCAAATAGCTATGTAAAAAGAATTGATTTGACGATGACGTGGCAGTTCCTTTGCCTAGCTACTCCAACGGCGCCTACGGGAGTTCTGTGGCAACGCGGCCCTTTAGAATGGATCCATCTTCCTACCCAAGCTAAAAAAGTCGTGGCTTCTTATCCTGGTTTAATTGCCACATTAATGCTAAAAGGAAGGAAGCGGAGCATTGAATTGTTTGGTAAAGAGCCATCAGAGATTGTAATTCCATATAATAAGGAGCAGCTTGATGCTCTTTTAATGTTTGATGAAGACTGGCAGATTGCCATAGGGAATTACTGTGGTCAAATTTTGCATCATTTACCCTCGCATGTTTTACTAAATTTTATGTCTAACCATCCAGTTATTTTTCCTGTCCGGTGTAAACAGTTCCCTATTTCAGATGCTCAGGTAGTCTTTACTGATGGATCGGCTAACGGTAGAGCCTCTATAGTCACAAGAGATCATCAAAAACTTTTGGAAACACAAGAAACTTCAGCTCAAAGGGCTGAAATCACAGCTGTTATTGAGGCCTTTGTTATGTTTGCGGAGAAAGAATTTAACCTTTATTCTGACTCTCAGTATGTGGTCAGGCTGTTTCCACACATTGAGACTGCAGTTTTGCCTGAAAACAAAACTGCTATCTTCCATTTGTTAACTAAACTGCAGCAGCAAATATGGAAAAGAAACCGGGCGTTCTTTATCGGCCACATTCGGGCTCATTCCGGCCTGCCTGGCCCTTTAAATGCTCTCAATGAATTGGCAGATTCGTTAACCAGGATTTCAGTGGCTTCTGTTTTTGAAGAAGCTCGAGCTTCTCACTCACTTCATCACCAAAATGCCACTGCCTTACGATACCAGTTTCAAATTCCTCGAGAATCTGCCCGAGAGATTGTTCGTTCTTGTTCACATTGTCCTACTACCGTGAATGCTTTGCCTCTGGGAGTTAACCCTCGCGGTCTCAAACCTAATGCACTCTGGCAAATGGATGTAACCCATGTCTCTTCATTTGGAAAACTGTCTTTTGTTCATGTAACTGTAGATACCTTCTCTCATGTTATTATTGCCACTGCTCGTACAGGGGAAGCAGTTAAAGATGTAATACAACATCTTTTTACATGCTTTTCCTATCTGGGCTTGCCAAAAGCTTTAAAAACTGATAATGCTCCTGCTTACACTTCTAAATCTTTTCAGCAATTCTGTACAAGATTTCAAATTAAACATAACACCGGCATCCCTTATAACCCACAAGGACAAGCCATTGTGGAAAGAGCACATCAAACACTGAAAATCCATATTCAAAAACTAAAAGAAGGGGAATTTAAATATAGTTCCCCCCATCAGATTTTGCAACATGCTCTTTTCGTAATAAATAACTTAAATGCTGATTCATCCGGAAACACTGCAATGCTTCGCCATTGGTGCCCAGAGCAATTGAATGCAAAACCATTAGTAAAATGGAGGGACCTTCTTTCCGGACAATGGAAAGGTCCTGACCCCTTATTAACCAATGGGCGAGGGTATGCTTGTGTTTTTCCACAGGACGCGGACGCTCCGATTTGGGTTCCAGACAGACTAATTCGCCATGTCTCAGCTCCCCGGATACCAGAATCCCCCGCCACCGCGATCTCTAAAAAGGAAGAAACTCCCTCTTCCCCCGCTCCCTCCGCCAGCACGGGAAACGCCGCTGACCCCAGGACAGCTGACATTGGAGATCCCGGATAGGCGCGGATCGGAGCCACCCACTGGACAGATGTCACGACTTCAGATACAGGATATTGCACCCCCTGATTTTTTGCCTCGCAGGAATCCATTAGGACGCCCAGCTCAGTCAACCCAACAAGCCTCCTTGCCCACCTGGGGACAGATTAAAGCTCTCTGTCGCCAGGCACAGGGGATAGCTACCCTACAGGGATCGTCAGTCTCTCCTGAAAAGGTGTTTATTGCCATGCTTGCCTTGCTCTCTTGCCAGGTAAGCGCTGCTCCCATTCCAACCAAATATTGGGCGTTTCTCCCGGATCCTCCAACTTTCCAAGTTGTTACTTGGAACAGTGACCCCATACGAGTTAGTACAGACCAGCCTCGCCTTTTGGGAGGATCTTATACTTCCTATACAAAAGACCAATACCCTATTAATTTCAATTATACCTTTAAAGGACTAGCAGATGATTTTCCTGTCTGCTTTAATTTTCCTCCTGGCCTTACAGGAGACTTCTTTACCAAGACAGGATGCATTGGAGCCTCCACAAAAGCAGTTATGACAGATTCCCCAACCTCTAAATTTGCATCTATAGGGGATCGGTCTGCTTGGATATTACGAACCCGTATGCCTGGGGTCCTTGGCCCCTATAAGTCTTTGTCTCTCAAAACTCCATCAGAATATCCAAATTGTGATGATGTTGCTCCCTCAGATGTTATTTGGAAAACTATAGATGATCATTCAGGATATCCGATTTGGAAATCTTGTATTTATAATTCGAGAGTAGATTACAATATGCCGGGAGGAAGAAATTGTGCGATTCAGGACTGGAGCAACCCAAATCCAGGTCAAGACCCTGAGTCTGACGATGACTTTATCAATAGATTGGATAATTGGAAAGAATATTCAATTTCTTGGCCGTTAGTTGCCACCAGACGGCATCATAACCAATTTGTTCCCCCTATGCTGTCTTATATAACTAGAGGTAAAACCTTTTGGCAGCCAGAAATTTGGAGAGCCCTTGCGGCTACCGCCCCTATTATTTTAATCCGACCAAAAAATACCTCTATTTACTCTATTTTAGCTTGTCTACCCTCTCCTTATGTTTTTCTTTTCACTAATGATTCTGAAAGACTTAACATACAATTGAATTATACAGGTGGACCCCATGTAGTGTCTTGTGAACAATGTATGCTTTCATCCTGTTTAACTCCTCAATATAAAGTTTGCTCTTTCATGGTTTTAAAACGTCCGCCCTATCTCATGGTACCTGTAACTGTAGCCACGTATTGGTATGATAACCATGGCCTAGCTGTACTGCAACAGCTACAAGATTTAATGCGAACACGACGGTTTGTGGGCTTACTTGTTTTGGGAATATCAGCTTTGATAACCGCAATTACTTCTGTTACTGTGGCGGCATTATCATTGTCTCAACAAGTGTATACTGCCCAATATGTTGACACCGTATCCAAAAATGTTTCTCTAACGCTGGCAACCCAGGAAATTATAGATAGGAAGCTAGAAATAAGGATTGATGCCTTAGAAGAAGCAGTAATGCATATTGGGAATGAATTACAGAGTCTGAAAATGAAATTGGCTCTTTCATGTCATGCCGATTACCGGTGGATATGTGTTACATCCCTGAAAGTAAATGAGACAGATTTTAAATGGGAGAGGGTCAAAAATCATATTTTAGGTGTCTGGAACAGCTCAGATATTAGTTTAGATTTAGGGAAACTTCATAATCAGATTCAGACCTTGGAACACTCCCGATTAGATTTTACCGCCGCAGGAGAAGCCAATGACTTTTTCCACACCTTCTCTGACTTCATTTCTGGAAAAACTCTTCTGACTACTGTCTCTAGCTATGCTGCTGTGGGTGCCATAATCCTGCTCCTTGTAATCGTGCTTCCTTGTGTTGTCAGGACTCTTCGGCAGAGCATTCGGAATCTCGCGACTGAACTGCACCTAATTTTTTTAAAAAACTAATAAAGAAGGGGGAGTTGCCGGAAGCCAGTGTGAGGAATCCCGCCCGTGACAAGGTCATGAGGAAGGAAGCTGACATACGCAAGGCGTGCTCAGACTTCAGGGACCCCTCTGGATATTCCTAAGCATGTACCCCAGCAAAAATCTGCCGGCTTTTGTGCTCTGCTTTTCCACTTTTCTGATATTCTCTGGAAAAAAGTCAATTCAGGGTTTTAGTCTTCTGCATTTGAAAGGGATGTTTCAGTTAAACCCCTCTGATAGCTCTCTAGTCTGCCTAACAGGTTCCCCAGACCTCTTACAGCTTGTGAATTGCTTACAGCCCCCCAACCGCGAGAGGCACAAAGCTTACAGCTTGTGAATTGCTTACAGCCCCCCAACCGCGGGAGGCACAAAGCTTAAAAGCATCTTAAAGATACAGAGCCTTTTCTAAAGAGTTAAAAATTATATTGGTAGAGGGTTTTCACTGTTGACTCAAGGATTGCTGCCAGACCTCCTTATTCTTTATCTTTTAGGCACCTGGAAGGATGTTAATGTAAGCAGGATGTAGAAAAAGATACATAGTAGTTTTGATGTTAGCAACACTAGACTTTTGAGTTAATTGCTTCTCTTTTGCTATAAATCACTGCACTCCCTCTACTTGTTATAAGTTGCTGTATCCTTGCTGTCTAAGAATGTAACTTTCTTTAGTGCTTTCCGAGAGTGGCACCAGACCTTGGGAAGATCAACACAAATAAGTCTTGTGGTTGACAAACCCTTATCAGAAAAAAGGCTGTAAAATGTTAATTGGCCCTTTTGGTTGGAAGATGATGTAAATTACCTAAGACTTGTGTATACAATTAGGTATGCAGAGAGAAAAGCCTGGTTTTGATAAGAGTCTGGACTGCTAACGCTGCATAACTTTGTGTTACCCATTGATCTCCATGTTTTATCAAAAGTATAAAAGGCCTTCTGAACAATAAAGGACGGGACCAGATTCTCAGACCAGTTTCTCGGACTAGTCTCGGCCTGGTGTCTTGGGAATATGGCTCCCCCCGTGTCTCTCTCTCTCTCTCTTTTTCTCTCCCTTTTCTTCCCTCTGCTCTTTACTTTAATTTCAGGCTGAATTTCCATCTGGGGCGCGGAGGCTCGCCAGGTCTACTTATTTGCCCTGGTTATTAAGATCCGCGAGAAAGGGAGCTTAAGGCGAGGCACCCTTAGATATTCAAGCGGGCACCGGTGGTCCAACGTAGATGGTGCAAATTCCTTGTCTGGAATTTTATTGGTCTTCCGCGTAAACCAAGCTATTCAGCCCTCTTTCTCCACTTAATCTTCCTACTGCACTACAGTTTCTTAATCTAATCTTATATTAATAAAAAAAACAAGTCTTTCCACGCCAACGCCGTCCACCCTTCGAATTCCCTGGATCCACCGGGGCTGGACCCCGGCAATGCCCGTCTCCACTAGAGAGGAAGCACGATGGTCCCGCCCACATCCAGAGGAGCCCCGTTTCCCCCTCGTAGCTCGAGATGAGGGATCCTTTCCCTGCTTTCAACGGGAAAGAATTCCCTGCGTTCCCGTCGCATCTCAAGAGGAGGCACTCTCAACAGGAAAGGCGAGAGGAACTCCATGGTCGTACCACCATTCCAAGAGTCCCTCAGATGTCTCAGTCCATTCCAGAGGAACCTCTGTGCCCTGCACTGGCTCATCTTTCACGCCGAGGATCGACTCACACCACGGTGGAACGTGGGACAGCCCTGTGGGAAAGCCTCGAGGGAAAACCACAGATCCTTTGATCCACGCGACGGGAAGCGTGACATTGCTGCTACAGCCTGGAAAGAAAACGCACGTGCATGCCCCCACTCGAGACGAGGCCTGACTCCCCTGCGGAGACTCCAGAAGTACCCAAAGATCCATGTCAGCCCCTGAGAGGAATCCTCGTTTCCGGCCCTGACTCCACACAAGGTTTTTGGCCCCGGTATCGACGGGAGAGGAATCCCGCGAGGCCCTCTAGCAACTCGCATGTGGACTGGCCTCTCCTGAGGCCACCAGGGCGGGTCCCTGAGGTCCCCGTCGTAACTCGAGAACACCTGCCGCATCTCGAGAAAATCCAGGAAGTTCTCCCTTCCAGGCGAGATGAGGCCTATTTCCGATGAGGCGTCTGGAGACTAATGACACCTAACCTCTGGAACTTCGAAAGGGTCTTTCACACCCTTGCTGCAACTCAAGAAGTTCACTTCCATACCCGTCTCCACTCGAGAGGAAGCAGGATGGTCCCGCACACATCCAGAGGAGCCCCGTTTCCCCCTCGTAGCTCGAGATGAGGGATCCTTTGCCTGCTTTCAACGGGAAAGAATTCCCGGCGTTCCCGTCGCATCTCAAGAGGAGGCACTCTCAACATGAAAGGCGAGAGGAACTCCATGGTCGTACCACCATTCCAAGAGTCCCCCAGATGTCTCAGTCCATTGCAGAGGAAGCTCTTTGCCCTGCACTGGTTCATCTTTCACGCCGAGGATCGACTCACACCACGGTGGCACGTGGGACAGCCCTGTGGGAAAGCCTCGAGAGAAAGCCACGAGGGAAAACCACAGATCCTATGATCCACGCGACGGGAAGCGTGACATTGCTGCTACAGCCTGGAAGGAAAGCGCACGTGCATGCCCCCACTCGAGACGAGGCCTGACTCCCCTGGGGAGACTCCAGAAGTACCCAAAGATCCATGTCAGCCCCTGAGAGGAATCCTCGGTTCCGGCCCTGACTCCACACAAGGTTTTTGGCCCCGGTATCGACGGGAGAGGAATCCCGAGAGGCCCCCTAGCAACTCGCATAGGGACTGGCCTCTCCTGAGGCCACCAGGGCGGGTCCCAGAGGTCCCCGTCGTAACTCGAGAACACCTGCCGCAACTCGAGAAAATCCAGGAAGTTCTCCCTTCCAGGCGAGATGAGGCCTATTTCTGATGAGGCGTCTGGAGACTAATGACACCTAACCTCTGGAACTTCGAAAGGGTCTTTCACACCCTTGCTGCAACTCAAGAAGTTCACCGCCATACCCGTCTCCACTCGAGAGGAAGCACGATGGTCCCGCCCACATCCAGAGGAGCCCCGTTTCCCCCTCGTAGCTCGAGATGAGGGATCCTTTTCCTGCTTTCAACGGGAAAAAATTCCCGGCGTTCCCGTCGCATCTCAAGAGGAGGCACTCTCAACAGGAAAGGCGAGAGGAACTCCATGGTCGTACCACCATTCCAAGAGTCCCCCAGATGTCTCAGTCCATTCCAGAGGAAACTCTTTGCCCTGCACTGGCTCATCTTTCACGCCGAGGATCGACTCACACCACGGTGGCACGTGGGACAGCCCTGTGGGAAAGCCTCGAGGGAAAGCCTCGAGGGAAAACCACAGATCCTTTGATCCACGCGACGGGAAGTGTGACATTGCTGCTACAGCCTGGAAGGAAAGTGCACGTGCATGCCCCCTCACGAGACGAGGCCTGTCTCCCCTGGCGAGACTCCAGAAGTACCCAAAGATCCATATCAGCCCCTGAGAGGAATCCTCGGTTCTGGCCCTGACTCCACACAAGGTTTTTGGCCCCGGTATCGACGGGAGAGGAATCCCGAGAGGCCCCCTAGCAACTCGCATGGTGACTGGCCACTCCTGAGGCCACCAGGGCGGGTCCCTGAGGTCCCCGTCGTAACTCGAGAACACCTGCTGCAACTCGAGAAAATCCAGGAAGTTCTCCCTTCCAGGCGAGATGAGGCCTATTTCCGATGAGGCGTCTGGAGACTAATGACACCTAACCTCTGGAACTTCGAAAGGGTCTTTCACACCCTTGCTGCAACTCAAGAAGTTCACCGCCATACCCGTCTCCACTCGAGAGGAAGCACGATGGTCCCGCCCACATCCAGAGGAGCCCCGTTTCCCCCTCGTAGCTCGAGATGAGGGATCCTTTGCCTGCTTTCAACGGTAAAGAATTCCCGGAGTTCCCGTCGCATCTCAAGAGGAGGCACTCTCAACAGGAAAGGCGAGAGGAACTCCATGGTCGTACCACCATTCCAAGAGTCCCCCAGATGTCTCAGTCCATTCCAGAGGAACCTCTTTGCCCTGCACTGGCTCATCTTTCACGCCGAGGATCGACTCACACCACGGTGGCACGTGGGACAGCCCTGTGGGAAAGCCTCGAGGGAAAACCACAGATCCTTTGATCCACGCGAAGGGAAGCGTGACATTGCTGCTACAGCCTGGAAAGAAAGCGCACGTGCATGCCCCCACTCGAGACGAGGCCTGACTCCCCTGCGGAGACTCCAGAAGTACCCAAAGATCCATGTCAGCCCCTGAGAGGAATCCTCGTTTCTGGCCCTGACTCCACACAAGGTTTTTGGCCCCGGTATCGACGGGAGAGGAATCCCGCGAGGCCCCCTAGCAACTCGCATGTGGACTGGCCTCTCCTGAGGCCACCAGGGCGGGTCCCTGAGGTCCCCGTCGTAACTCGAGAACACCTGCCGCATCTCGAGAAAATCCAGGAAGTTCTCCCTTCCAGGCGAGATGAGGCCTATTTCCGATGAGGCGTCTGGAGACTAATGACCCCTAACCTCTGGAACTTCGAAAGGGTCTTTCACACCCTTGCTGCAACTCAAGAAGTTCACTTCCATACCCGTCTCCACTCGAGAGGAAGCAGGATGGTCCCGCCCACATCCAGAGGAGCCCCGTTTCCCCCTCGTAGCTCGAGATGAGGGATCCTTTGCCTGCTTTCAACGGGAAAGAATTCCCGGCGTTCCCGTCGCATCTCAAGAGGAGGCACTCTCAACAGGAAAGGCGAGAGGAACTCCATGGTCGTACCACCATTCCAAGAGTCCCCCAGATGTCTCAGTCCATTCCAGAGGAAGCTCTTTGCCCTGCACTGGCTCATCTTTCACGCAGAGGATCGACTCACACCACGGAGGCACGTGGGACAGCCCTGTGGGAAAGCCTCGAGGGAAAGCCTCGAGGGAAAACCACAGATCCTTTGATCCACGCGACGGGAAGCGTGACATTGCTGCTACAGCCTGGAAGGAAAGCGCACGTGCATGCCCCCACTCGAGACGAGGCCTGACTCCCCTGGGGAGACTCCAGAAGTACCCAAAGATCCATGTCAGCCCCTGAGAGGAATCCTCGGTTCCGGCCCTGACTCCACACAAGGTATTTGGCACCGGTATCGACGGGAGAGGAATCCCGAGAGGCCCCCTAGCAACTCGCATGGGGACTGGCCTTTCCTGAGGCCACCAGGGAGGGTCCCTGAGGTCCACGTCGTAACTCGAGAACACCTGCTGCAACTCGAGAAAATCCAGGAAGTTCTCCCTTCAAGGCGAGATGAGGCCTATTTCCGATGAGGCTTCTGGAGACTAATGACACCTAACCTCTGGAACTTCGAAAGGGTCTTTCACACCCTTGCTGCAACTCAAGAAGTTCACCGCCATACCCGTCTCCACTCGAGAGGAAGCACGATGGTCCCGCCCACATCCAGAGGAGCCCCGTTTCAACCTCGTAGCTCGAGATGAGGGATCCTTTCCCTGCTTTCAACGGGAAAGAATTCCAGGCGTTCCCGTCGCATCTCAAGAGGAGGCACTCTCAACAGGAAAGGCGAGAGGAACTCCATGATCGTACCACCATTCCAAGAGTCCCCCAGATGTATCAGTCCATTCCAGAGGAACCTCTTTGCCCTGCACTGGCTCATCTTTCACGCCGAAGATCGACTCAAACCACGGTGGCACGTGGGACAGCCCTATGGGAAAGCCTGGAGGGAAAACCACAGATCCTTTGATCCATGGGTCGAGAAGCGTGACATTGCTGCTACAGCTTGGAAGGATAGCGCACGTGCATGCCCCCACTCGAGACGAGGCCTGACTCCCCTGCGGAGACTCCAGAAGTACCCAAAGATCCATGTCAGCCCCTGAGAGGAATCCTCGTTTCCGGCCCTGACTCCACACAAGTTTTTTGGCCCCGGTATCGACGGGAGAGGAATTCCGAGAGGCCCCCTAGCAACTCGCATGTGGACTGGCCTCTCCTGAGGCCACCAGGGCGGGTCCCTGAGGTCCCCGTCGTAACTCGAGAACACCTGCCGCATCTCGAGAAAATCCAGGAAGTTCTCCCTTCCAGGCGAGAAGAATCCTATTTCCGATGAGGCGTCTGGAGACTAATGACACCTAACCTCTGGAATTTCGAAAGGGTCTTTCACACCCTTGCTGCAACTCAAGAAGTTCACTTACATACCCGTCTCCACTCGAGAGGAAGCAGGATGGTCCCGCCCACATCCAGAGGAGCCCCGTTTCCCCCTCGTAGCTTGAGATGAGGGATCCTTTGCCTGCTTTCAACGGGAAAGAATTCCCGGCATTCCCATCGCATCTCAAGAGGAGGCACTCTCAACAGGAAAGGCGAGAGGAACTCCATGGTGGTACCACCATTCCAAGAGTCCCCCAGATGTCTCAGTCCATTCCAGAGGAACCTCTTTGCCCTGCACTGGCTCATCTTTCACGCCGAGGATCGACTCACACCACGGTGGCACGTGGGACAGCCCTGTGGGAAAGCCTCGAGGGAAAGCCTCGAGGGAAAACCACATATCCTTTGATCCACGCGACGGGAAGCGTCACATTGTTGCTACAGCCTGGAAGGAAAGCGCACGTGCATGCCCCCACTCGAGACGAGGCCTGACTCCACTGGGGAGTCTCCAGACGTACCCAAAGATCCATGTCAGCCCATGAGAGGAATCCTCGGTTACGGCCCTGACTCCACACAAGGTTGTTGGCCCCGGTATCGACGGGAGAGGAATCCCGAGAGGCCCCCTAGCAACTCGCAAGGGACTGGCCTCTCCTGAGGCCACCAGGGCGGGTCCCTGAGGTCCCCGTCGTAACTCGAGAACACCTGCCGCAACTCGAGAAAATCCAGGAAGTTCTCCCTTCCAGGCGAGATGAGGCCTATTTCTGATGAGGCGTCTGGAGACTAATGACACCTAACCTCTGGAACTTCGAAAGGGTCTTTCACACCCTTGCTGCAACTCAAGAAGTTCACCGCCATACCCGTCTCCACTCGAGATGAAGCACGATGGTCCCGCCCACATCCAGAGGAGCCCCGTTTTCCCCTCGTAGCTCGAGATGAGGGATCCTTTCCCTGGTTTCAAAGGGAAAAAGTTCCCGGCGTTCCCGTCGCATCTCAAGAGGAGGCACTCTCAACAGGAAAGGCGAGAGGAACTCCATGGTCGTACCACCATTCCAAGAGTCCCCCAGATATCTCAGTCCATTCCAGAGGAACCTCTTTGTCCTGCACTGGCTCATCTTTCACGCCGAGGATCGACTCACACCTCGGTGGCACGTGGGACAGCCCTGTGGGAAAGCCTCGAGGGAAAGCCTCGAGGGAAAACCACAGATCCTTTGATCTACGCGACAGGAAGCGTGACATTGCTGCTACAGCCTGGAAGGAAAGCGCACGTGCATGCCCCCACTCGAGACGAGGCCTGACTCCCCTGGGGAGACTCCAGAAGTACCCAAAGATCCATGTCAGCCCCTGAGAGGAATCCTCGGTTCCGGCCCTGACTCCACACAAGGTTTTTGGCCCCGGTATCGACGGGAGAGGAATCCCGAGAGGCCCCCTAGCACATCGCATGGGGACTGGCCTCTCCTGAGGCCACCAGGGCGGGTCCCTGAGGTCCCCGTCGTAACTCGAGAACACCTGCCGCAACTCGAGAAAATCCAGGAAGTTCTCCCTTCCAGGCGAGATGAGGCCTATTTCCGATGAGGCGTCTGGAGACTAATGACACCTAACCTCTGGAACTTCGAAAGGGTCTTTCACACCCTTGCTGCAACTCAAGAAGTTCACCGCCATACCCGTGTCCACTCGAGAGGAAGCACGATGGTCCCGCCCACATCCAGAGGAGCCCCGTTTCCCCCTCGTAGCTCGAGATGAGGGATCCTTTCCCTGCTTTCAACGGGAAAGAATTCCCGGCGTTCCCGTCGCATCTCAAGAGGAGGCACTCTCAACAGGAAAGGCGAGAGGAACTCCATGGTCGTACCACCATTCCAAGAGTCCCCCAGATGTCTCAGTCCATTCCAGAGGAACCTCTTTGCCCTGCACTGGCTCATCTTTCACGCCGAGGATCGACTCACACCACGGTGGCACGTGGGACAGCCCTGTGGGAAAGTCTCGAGGGAAAACCACAGATCCTTTGATACACGCCACGGGAAGCGTGACATTGCTGCTACAGCCTGGAAGGAAAGCGCACGTGCATGGGCCCACTCGAGAGGAGGCCTGACTCCCCTGGGGAGACTCCAGAAGTACCCAAAGATCCTTGTCACCCCTGAGAGGAATCCTCGGTCCGGGCCCTGACTCCACACAAGGTTATTGGCCCCGGTATCGACGGGAGAGGAATCCCGAGAGGCCCCCTAGCAACTCGCATGGGGACTGGCCTCTCCTGAGGCCACCATGGCGGGTCCCTGAGGTCCCCGTCGTAACTCGAGAACACCTGCCGCAACTCGAGAAAATCCAGGAAGTTCTCCCTTCCAGGTGAGATGAGGCCTATTTCCGATGAGGCGTCTGGAGACTAATGACACCTAACCTCTGGAATTTCGAAAGGGTCTTTCACACCCTTGCTGCAACTCAAGAAGTACACGGCCATACCCGTCTCCACTCGAGAGGAAGCACGATGGTCCCGCCCACATCCAGAGGAGCCCCGTTTCCCCCTCGTAGCTCGAGATGAGGGATCCTTTCCCTGCTTTCAACGGGAAAGAATTCCCAGCGTTCCCGTCGCATCTCAAGAGGAGGCACTCTCAACAGGAAAGGCGAGAGGAACTCCATGGTCGTACCACCATTCCAAGAGTCCCCCAGATGTCTCAGTCCATTCCAGAGGAACCTCTTTGCCCTGCACTGGCTCATCTTTCACGCCGAGGATCGACTCACACCACGGTGGCACGTGGGACAGCCTTGTGGGAAAGCCTCGAGGGAAAGCCTCGAGGGAAAACCACAGATCCTTTGATCCACTCGACGGGAAGCGTGACATTGCTGCTACAGCCTGGAAGGAAAGCGCACGTGCATGCCCCCAATCGAGACGAGGCCTGACTCCCCTGGGGAGACTCCAGAAGTACCCAAAGATACATGTCACCCCTGAGAGGAATCCTCGGTTCCGGCCCTGACTCCACACAAGGTTTTTGGCCCCGGTATCGACGGGAGAGGAATCCCGAGAGGCCCCCTAGCAACTCGTATGGGGACTGGCCTCTCCTGAGGCCACCAGGGCGGGTCCCTGAGGTCCCCGTCGTAACTCGAGAACACCAGCCGCAACTCGAGAAAATCCAGGAAGTTCTCCCTTGCAGGCGAGATGAGGCCTATTTCCGATGAGGCGTCTGGAGACTAATGACACCTAACCTCTGGAACTTCGAAAGGGTCTTTCACACCCTTGCTGCAACTCAAGAAGTTCACCGCCATACCCGTCTCCACTCGAGAGGAAGCACGATGGTCCAGCCCACATCCAGAGGAGCCCCGTTTCCCCCTCGGAGCTCGAGATGAGGGATCCTTTCCCTGCTTTCAACGGGAAAGAATTCCCGGCGTTCCCGTCGCATCTCAAGTGGAGGCACTCTCAACAGGAAAGGCGAGAGGAACTCCATGGTCGTACCACCATTCCAAGAGTCCCCCAGATGTCTCAGTCCATTCCAGAGGAACCTCTTTGCCCTGCACTGGCTCATTTTTCACGCCGAGGATCGACTCACACCACGGTGGCACGTGGGACAGCCCTGTGGGAAAGCCTCGAGGGAAAGCCTCGAGGGAAAACCACAGATCCTTTGATACACGCCTCGGGAAGCGTGACATTGCTGCTACAGCCTGGAAGGAAAGCACACGTGCATGCCCCCACTCGAGACGAGGCCTGACTCCCCTGGGGAGACTCCAGAAGTACCCAAAGATCCATGTCAGCCCCTGAGAGGAATCCTCGGTTCGGGCCCTGACTCCACACAAGGTTCTTGGCCCCGGTATCGACGGGAGAGGAATCCCGAGAGGCCCCCTAGCAACTCGCATGGGGACTGGCCTCTCCTTAGGCCACCAGGGCGGGTCCCTGAGGTCCCCGTCGTAACTCGAGAACACCTGCCGTAACTCGAGAAAATCCAGGAAGTTCTCCCTTCCAGGCGAGATGAGGCCTATTTCCGATGAGGCGTCTGGAGACTAATGACACCTAACCTCTGGAATTTCGAAAGGGTCTTTCACACCCTTGCTGCAACTCAAGAAGTTCACCGCCATACCCGTCTCCACTCGAGAGGAAGCACGATGGTCCCGCCCACATCCAGAGGAGCCCCGTTTCCCCCTCGGAGCTCGAGATGAGGGATCCTTTCCCTGCTTTCAACGGGAAAGAATTCCCGGCGTTCCCGTCGCATCTCAAGAGGAGGCACTCTCAACAGGAAAGGCGAGAGGAACTCCATGGTCGTACCACCATTCCAAGAATCCCCCAGATGTCTCAGTCCATTCCAGAGGAACCTCTTTGCCCTGCACTGGCTCATCTTTCACGCCGAGGATCGACTCACACCACGGTGGCACGTGGGACAGCCCTGTGGGAAAGCCTCGAGGGAAAGCCTCGAGGGAAAACCACAAATCCTTTGATCCACGCGACGGGAAGTATGACATTGCTGCTACAGTCTGGAAGGAAAGCGCACGTGCATGCCCCCACTCGAGACGAGGCCTGACTCCCCTGGGGAGACTCCAGAAGTACTCAAAGATCCATGTCAGCCCCTGAGAGGAATCCTCGGTTCGGGCCCTGACTCCGCACAAGGTTATTGGCCCCGGTATCGACGGGAGAGGAATCTCGAGAGGCCCCCTAGCAACTCGCATGGGGACTGGCCTCTCCTGAGGCCACCAAGGCGGGTCCCTGAGGTCCCCGTCGTAACTCGAGAACACCTGCCGCAACTCGAGAAAATCCAGGAAGTTCTCCCTTCCAGGTGAGATGAGGCCTATTTCCGATGAGGCGTCTGGAGACTAATGACACCTAACCTCTGGAATTTCGAAAGGGTCTTTCACACCCTTGCTGCAACTCAAGAAGTACACCGCCATACCCGTCTCCACTCGAGAGGAAGCACGATGGTCCCGCCCACATCCAGAGGAGCCCCGTTTCCCCCTCGTAGCTCGAGATGAGGGATCCTTTCCCTGCTTTCAACGGGAAAGAATTCCCAGCGTTCCCGTCGCATCTCAAGAGGAGGCACTCTCAACAGGAAGGCGAGAGGAACTCCATGGTCGTACCACCATTCCAAGAGTCCCCCAGATGTCTCAGTCCATTCCAGAGGAACCTCTTTGCCCTGCACTGGCTCATCTTTCACGCCGAGGATCGACTCACACCACGGTGGCACGTGGGACAGCCTTGTGGGAAAGCCTCGAGGGAAAGCCTCGAGGGAAAACCACAGATCCTTTGATCCACTCGACGGGAAACGTGACATTGCTGCTACAGCCTGGAAGGAAAGCGCACGTGTATGCCCCCACTCGAGACGAGGCCTGACTCCCCTGGGGAGACTCCAGAAGTACCCAAAGATACATGTCACCCCTGAGAGGAATCCTCGGTTCCGGCCCTGACTCCACACAAGGTTTTTGGCCCCGGTATCGACGGGAGAGGAATCCCGAGAGGCCCCCTAGCAACTCGCATGGGGACTGGCCTCTCCTGAGGCCACCAGGGCGGGTCCCTGAGGTCCCCGTCGTAACTCGAGAACACCTGCCGCAACTCGAGAAAATCCAGGAAGTTCTCCCTTCCAGGTGAGATGAGGCCTATTTCCGATGAGGCGTCTGGAGACTAATGACACCTAACCTCTGGAATTTCGAAAGGGTGTTTCACACCCTTGCTGCAACTCAAGAAGTACACCGCCATACCCGTCTCCACTCGAGAGGAAGCACGATGGTCCCGCCCACATCCAGAGGAGTCCCGTTTCCCCCTCGTAGCTCGAGATGAGGGATCCTTTCCCTGCTTTCAACGGGAAAGAATTCCCAGCGTTCCCGTCGCATCTCAAGAGGAGGCACTCTCAACAGGAAAGGCGAGAGGAACTCCATGGTCGTACCACCATTCCAAGAGTCCCCCAGATGTCTCAGTCCATTCCAGAGGAACCTCTTTGCCCTGCACTGGCTCATCTTTCATGCCGAGGATCGACTCACACCACGGTGGCACGTGGGACAGCCTTGTGGGAAAGCCTCGAGGGAAAGCCTCGAGGGAAAACCACAGATCCTTTGATCCACTCGACGGGAAGCGTGACATTGCTGCTACAGCCTGGAAGGAAAGCGCACGTGCATGCCCCCACTCGAGACGAGGCCTGACTCCCCTGGGGAGACTCCAGAAGTACCAAAAGATACATGTCACACCTGAGAGGAATCCTCGGTTCCGGCCCTGACTCCACACAAGGTTTTTGGCCCCGGTATCGACGGGAGAGGAATCCCGAGAGGCCCCCTAGCAACTCGCATGGGGACTGGCCTCTCCTGAGGAAACCAGGGTGGGTCCCTGAGGTCCCCGTCGTAACTCGAGAACACCTGCCGCAACTCGAGAAAATCCAGGAAGTTCTCCCTTCCAGGCGAGATGAGGCCTATTTCCGATGAGGCGTCTGGAGACTAATGACACCTAACCTCTGGAACTTCGAAAGGGTCTTTCACACCTTTGCTGCAACTCAAGAAGTTCACCGCCATACCCGTCTCCACTCGAGAGGAAGCACGATGGTCCCGCCCACATCCAGAGGAGCCCCGTTTCCCCCTCGGAGCTCGAGATGAGGGATCCTTTCCCTGCTTTCAACGGGAAAGAATTTCCGGCGTTCCCGTCGCATCTCAAGAGGAGGCACTCTCAACAGGAAAGGCGAGAGGAACTCCATGGTCGTACCACCATTCCAAGAGTCCCCCAGATGTCTCAGTCCATTCCAGAGGAACCTCTCTGCCCTGCACTGGCTCATTTTTCACGCCGAGGATCGACTCACACCACGGTGGCACGTGGGACAGCCCTGTGGGAAAGCCTCGAGGGAAAGCCTCGAGGGAAAACCACAGATCCTTTGATCCACGCGACGGGAAGCGTGACATTGCTGCTACAGCCTGGAAGGAAAGCACACGTGCATGCCCCCACTCGAGACGAGGCCTGACTCCCCTGGGGAGACTCCAGAAGTACCCAAAGATCCATGTCAGCCCCTGAGAGGAATCCTCGGTTCGGGTCCTGACTCCACACAAGGTTCTTGGCCCCTGTATCGACGGGAGAGGAATCCCGAGAGGCCCCCTAGCAACTCGCATGGGGACTGGCCTCTCCTGAGGCCACCAGGGCGGGTCCCTGAGGTCCCCGTGGTAACTCGAGAACACCTGCCGTAACTCGAGAAAATCCAGGAAGTTCTCCCTTCCAGGCGAGATGAGGCCTATTTCCGATGAGGCGTCTGGAGACTAATGACACCTAACCTCTGTAATTTAGAAAGGGTCTTTCACACCCTTGCTGCAACTCAAGAAGTTCACCGCCATACCCGTCTCCACTCGAGAGGAAGCACGATGGTCCCGCCCACATCCAGAGGAGCCCCGTTTCCCCCTCGTAGCTCGAGATGAGGGATCCTTTCCCTGCTTTCAACGGGAAAGAATTCCCGGCGTTCCCGTCGCATCTCAAGAGGAGGCACTCTCAACAGGAAAGGCGAGAGGAACTCCATGGTCGTACCACCATTCCAAGAGTCCCCCAGATGTCTCAGTCCATTCCAGAGGAACCTCTTTGCCCTGCACTGGCTCATCTTTCACGCCGAGGATCGACTCACACCACGGTGGCACGTGGGACAGCCCTGTGGGAAAGCCTCGAGGGAAAGCCTCGAGGGAAAACCACAGATCCTTTGATCCACATGACGGGAAGTGTGACATTGCTGCTACAGTCTGGAAGGAAAGCGCACGTGCATGCCCCCACTCGAGACGAGGCCTGACTCTCCTGGGGAGACTCCAGAAGTACTCAAAGATCCATGTCAGCCCCTGAGAGGAATCCTCGGTTCGGGCCCTGACTCCACACAAGGTTATTGGCCCTGGTATCGACGGGAGAGGAATCCCGAGAGGCCCCCTAGCAACTCGCATGGGGACTGGCCTCTCCTGAGGCCACCAGGGCGGGTCCCTGAGGTCCCCGTCATAACTCGAAAACACCTGCCGCAACTCGAGAAAATCCAGGAAGTTCTCCCTTCCAGGTGAGATGAGGCCTATTTCCGATGAGGCGTCTGGAGACTAATGACACCTAACCTCTGGAATTTCGAAAGGGTCTTTCACACCCTTGCTGCAACTCAAGAAGTACACCGCCATACCCGTCTCCACTCGAGAGGAAGCACGATGGTCCCGCCCACATCCAGAGGAGCCCCGTTTCCCCCTCGTAGCTCGAGATGAGGGATCCTTTCCCTGCTTTCAACGGGCAAGAATTCCCAGCGTTCCCGTCGCATCTCAAGAGGAGGCACTCTCAACAGGAAAGGCGAGAGGAACTCCATGGTCGTACCACCATTCCAATAGTCCCCCAGATGTCTCAGTCCATTCCAGAGGAACCTCTTTGCCCTACACTGGCTCATCTTTCACGCCGAGGATCGACTCACACCACGGTGGCACGTGGGACAGCCTTGTGGGAAAGCCTCGAGGGAAAGCCTCGAGGGAAAACCACAGATCCTTTGATCCACTCGACGGGAAGCGTGACATTGCTGCTACAGCCTGGAAGGAAAGCGCACGTGCATGCCCCCACTCGAGACGAGGCCTGACTCCCCTGGGGAGACTCCAGAAGTACCCAAAGATACATGTCACCCCTGAGAGGAATCCTCGGTTCCGGCCCTGACTCCACACAAGGTTTTTGGCCCCGGTATCGACGGGAGAGGAATCCCGAGAGGCCCCCTAGCAACTCGCATGGGGACTGGCCTCTCCTGAGGCAACCAGGGCGGGTCCCTGAGGTCCCCATCGTAACTCGAGAACACCTGCCGCAACTCGAGAAAATCCAGGAAGTTCTCCCTTGCAGGCGAGATGAGGCCTATTTCCGATGAGGCGTCTGGAGACTAATGACACCTAACCTCTGGAACTTCGAAAGGGTCTTTCACACCCTTGCTGCAACTCAAGAAGTTCACCGCCATACCCGTCTCCACTCGAGAGGAAGTACGATGGTCCCGCCCACATCCAGAGGAGCCCCGTTTCCCCCTCGGAGCTCGAAGTGAGGGATCCTTTCCCTGCTTTCAACGGGAAAGAATTCCCGGCGTTCCCGTCGCATCTCAAGAGGAGGCACTCTCAACAGGAAAGGCGAGAGGAACTCCATGGTCGTATCACCATTCCAAGAGTCCCCCAGATGTCTCAGTCCATTCCAGAGGAAACTCTTTGCCCTGCACTGGCTCATCTTTCACGCCGAGGATCGACTCACACCACGGTGGCACGTGGGACAGCCCTGTGGGAAAGCCTCGAGGGAAAGCCTCGAGGGAAAACCACAGATCCTTTGATCCACGCGACGGGAAGCGTGACATTGCTGCTACAGCCTGGAAGGAAAGCGCACGTGCATGCCCCCACTCGAGAGGAGGCCTGACTCCCCTGGGGAGACTCCAGAAGTACCCAAAGATCCATGTCACCCCTGAGAGGAATCCTCGGTCCCGGCCCTGACTACACACAAGGTTTTTGGCCCCGGTATCGACGGGAGAGTAATCCCGAGAGGCCCCCTAGCAACTCGCATGGGGACTGGCCTCTCCTGAGGCCACCAGGGCGGGTCCCTGAGGTCCCCGTCGTAACTCGAGAACACCTGCCGCAACTCGAGAAAATCCAGGAAGTTCTCCCTTCCAGGCGAGATGAGGCCTATTTCCGATGAGGCGTCTGGAGACTAATGACACCTAACCTCTGGAACTTCGAAAGGGTCTTTCACACCCTTGCTGCAACTCAAGAAGTTCACCGCCATACCCGTCTCCACTCTAGAGGAAGCACGATGGTCCCGCCCACATCCAGAGGAGCCCCGTTTCCCCCTCGTAGCTCGAGATGAGGGATCCTTTCCCTGCTTTCAACGGGAAAGAATTCCCGGCGTTCCCGTCACATCTCAAGAGGAGGCACTCTCAACAGGAAAGGCGAGAGGAAATCCATGGTCGTACCACCATTCCAAGAGTCCCCCAGATGTCTCAGTCCATTCCAGAGGAACCTCTTTGCCCTGCACTGGCTCATTTTTCACGCCGAGGATCGACTCACACCACGGTGGCACGTGGGACAGCCCTGTGGGAAAGCCTCGGGGGAAAGCCTCGAGGGAAAACCACAGATCCTTTGATCCACGCGACGGGAAGCGTGACATTGCTGCTACAGCCTGGAAGGAAAGCACACATGCATGCCCCCACTCGAGACGAGGCCTGACTCCCCTGGGGAGACTCCAGAAGTACCCAAAGATCCATGTCAGCCCCTGAGAGGAATCCTCGGTTCGGGCCCTGACTCCACACAAGGTTCTTGGCCCCGGTATCGACGGGAGAGGAATCCCGAGAGGCCCCCTAGCAACTCGCATGGGGACTGGCCTCTCCTGAGGCCACCAGGGCGGGTCCCTGAGGTCCCCGTCGTAACTCGAGAACACCTGCCGCAACTCGAGAAAATCCAGGAAGTTCTCCCTTCCAGGCGAGATGAGGCCTATTTCCGATGAGGCGTCTGGAGACTAATGACACCTAACCTCTGGAACTTCGAAAGGGTCTTTCACACCCTTGCTGCAACTCAAGAAGTTCAACGCCATACCCGTCTCCACTCGAGAGGAAGCACGATGATCCCGCCCACATCCAGAGGAGCCCCGTTTCCCCCTCGGAGCTCCAGATGAGGGATCCTTTCCCTGCTTTCAAAGGGAAAGAATTCCCGGCGTTCCCGTCGCATCTCAAGAGGAGGCACTCTCAACAGGAAAGGCGAGAGGAACTCCATGGTCGTACCACCATTCCAATAGTCCCCCAGATGTCTCAGTCCATTCCAGAGGAACCTCTTTGCCCTGCACTGGCTCATCTTTCACGCCGAGGATCGACTCACACCACGGTGGCACGTGGGACAGCCCTGTGGGAAAGCCTCGAGGGAAAGCCTCGAGGGAAAACCACAGATCCTTTGATCCACGCGACGGGAAGTGTGACATTGCTGCTACAGTCTGGAAGGAAAGCGCACGTGCATGCCCCCACTCGAGACGAGGCCTGACTCCCCTGGGGAGACTCCAGAAGTACTCAAAGATCCATGTCAGCCCCTGAGAGGAATCCTCGGTTCGGGCCCTGACTCCCCACAAGGTTATTGGCCCCGGTATCGACGGGAGAGGAATCCCGAGAGGCCCCCTAGCAACTAGCATGGGGACTGGCCTCTCCTGAGGCCACCAGGGCGGGTCCCTGAGGTCCCCGTCGTAACTCGAGAACACCTGCCGCAACTCGAGAAAATCCAGGAAGTTCTCCCTTCCAGGTGAGATGAGGCCTATTTCCGATGAGGCGTCTGGAGACTAATGACACCTAACCTCTGGAATTTCGAAAGGGTCTTTCACACCCTTGCTGCAACTCAAGAAGTACACCGCCATACCCGTCTCCACTCGAGAGGAAGCACGATGGTCCCGCCCACATCCAGAGGAGCCCCGTTTCCCCCTCGTAGCTCGAGATGAGGGATCCTTTCCCTGCTTTCAACGGGAAAGAATTCCCAGCGTTCCCGTCGCATCTCAAGAGGAGGCACTCTCAACAGGAAAGGCGAGAGGAACTCCATGGTCGTACCACCATTCCAAGAGTCCCCCAGATGTCTCAGTCCATTCCAGAGGAACCTCTTTGCCCTGCACTGGCTCATCTTTCACGCCGAGGATCGACTCACACCACGGTGGCACGTGGGACAGCCTTGTGGGAAAGCCTCGAGGGAAAGCCTCGAGGGAAAACCACAGATCCTTTGATCCACGCGACGGGAAGCGTGACATTGCTGCTACAGCCTGGAAGGAAAGCATACGTGCATGCCCCCACTCGAGACGAGGCCTGACTCCCCTGGGGAGACTCCAGAAGTACCCAAAGATCCATGTCAGCCCATGAGAGGAATCCTCGGTTCGGGCCCTGACTCCACACAAGGTTCTTGGCCCCGGTATCGACGGGAGAGGAATCCCGAGAGGCCCCCTAGCAACTCGCATGGGGACTGGCCTCTCCTGAGGCCACCAGGGCGGGTCCCTGAGGTCCCCGTCGTAACTCGAGAACACCTGCCGTAACTCGAGAAAATCCAGGAAGTTCTCCCTTCCAGGCGAGATGAGGCCTATTTCCGATGAGGCGTCTGGAGACTAATGACACCTAACCTCTGGAATTTCGAAAGGGTCTTTCACACCCTTGCTGCAACTCAAGAAGTTCACCGCCATACCCGTCTCCACTCGAGAGGAAGCACGATGGTCCCGCCCACATCCAGAAGAGCCCCGTTTCCCCCTCGGAGCTCGAGATGAGGGATCCTTTCCCTGCTTTCAACGGGAAAGAATTCCCGGCGTTCCCGTCGCATCTCAAGAGGAGGCACTCTCAACAGGAAAGGCGAGAGGAACTCCATGGTCGTACCACCATTCCAAGAGTCCCCCAGATGTCTCAGTCCATTCGAGAGGAACCTCTTTGCCCTGCACTGGCTCATCTTTCACGCCGAGGATCGACTCACACCACGGTGGCACGTGGGACAGCCCTGTGGGAAAGCCTCGAGGGAAAGCCTCGAGGGAAAACCACAGATCCTTTGATCCACGCGACGGGAAGTGTGACATTGCTGCTACAGTCTGGAAGGAAAGCGCTCGTGCATGCCCCCACTCGAGACGAGGCCTGACTCCCCTGGGGAGACTCCAGAAGTACTCAAAGATCCATGTCAGCCCCTGAGAGGAATCCTCGGTTCGGGCCCTGACTCCCCACAAGGTTATTGGCCCCGGTATCGACGGGAGAGGAATCCCGAGAGGCCCCCTAGCAACTAGCATGGGGACTGGCCTCTCCTGAGGCCACCAGGGCGGGTCCCTGAGGTCCCCGTCGTAACTCGAGAACACCTGCCGCAACTCGAGAAAATCCAGGAAGTTCTCCCTTCCAGGTGAGATGAGGCCTATTTCCGATGAGGCGTCTGGAGACTAATGACACCTAACCTCTGGAATTTCGAAAGGGTCTTTCACACCCTTGCTGCAACTCAAGAAGTACACCGCCATACCCGTCTCCACTCGAGAGGAAGCACGATGGTCCCGCCCACATCCAGAGGAGCCCCGTTTCCCCCTCGTAGCTCGAGATGAGGGATCCTTTCCCTGCTTTCAACGGGAAAGAATTCCCAGCGTTCCCGTCGCATCTCAAGAGGAGGCACTCTCAACAGGAAAGGCGAGAGGAACTCCATGGTCGTACCACCATTCCAAGAGTCCCCCAGATGTCTCAGTCCATTCCAGAGGAACCTCTTTGCCCTGCACTGGCTCATCTTTCACGCCGAGGATCGACTCACACCACGGTGGCACGTGGGACAGCCTTGTGGGAAAGCCTCGAGGGAAAGCCTCGAGGGAAAACCACAGATCCTTTGATCCACGCGACGGGAAGCGTGACATTGCTGCTACAGCCTGGAAGGAAAGCATACGTGCATGCCCCCACTCGAGACGAGGCCTGACTCCCCTGGGGAGACTCCAGAAGTACCCAAAGATCCATGTCAGCCCATGAGAGGAATCCTCGGTTCGGGCCCTGACTCCACACAAGGTTCTTGGCCCCGGTATCGACGGGAGAGGAATCCCGAGAGGCCCCCTAGCAACTCGCATGGGGACTGGCCTCTCCTGAGGCCACCAGGGCGGGTCCCTGAGGTCCCCGTCGTAACTCGAGAACACCTGCCGTAACTCGAGAAAATCCAGGAAGTTCTCCCTTCCAGGCGAGATGAGGCCTATTTCCGATGAGGCGTCTGGAGACTAATGACACCTAACCTCTGGAATTTCGAAAGGGTCTTTCACACCCTTGCTGCAACTCAAGAAGTTCACCGCCATACCCGTCTCCACTCGAGAGGAAGCACGATGGTCCCGCCCACATCCAGAGGAGCCCCGTTTCCCCCTCGGAGCTCGAGATGAGGGATCCTTTCCCTGCTTTCAACGGGAAAGAATTCCCGGCGTTCCCGTCGCATCTCAAGAGGAGGCACTCTCAACAGGAAAGGCGAGAGGAACTCCATGGTCGTACCACCATTCCAAGAGTCCCCCAGATGTCTCAGTCCATTCGAGAGGAACCTCTTTGCCCTGCACTGGCTCATCTTTCACGCCGAGGATCGACTCACCCCACGGTGGCACGTGGGACAGCCCTGTGGGAAAGCCTCGAGGGAAAGCCTCGAGGGAAAACCACAGATCCTTTGATCCACGCGACGGGAAGTGTGACATTGCTGCTACAGTCTGGAAGGAAAGCGCACGTGCATGCCCCCACTCGAGACGAGGCCTGACTCCCCTGGGGAGACTCCAGAAGTACTCAAAGATCCATGTCAGCCCCTGAGAGGAATCCTCGGTTCGGGCCCTGACTCCACACAAGGTTATTGGCCCCGGTATCGACGGGAGAGGAATCCCGATAGGCCCCCTAGCAACTCGCATGGGGACTGGCCTCTCCTGAGGCCACCAGGGCGGGTCCCTGAGGTCCCCGTCGTAACTCGAGAACACCTGCCGCAACTCGAGAAAATCCAGGAAGTTCTCCCTTCCAGGTGAGATGAGGCCTATTTCCGATGAGGCGTCTGGAGACTAATGACACCTAACCTCTGGAATTTCGAAAGGGTCTTTCACACCCTTGCTGCAACTCAAGAAGTACACCGCCATACCCGTCTCCACTCGAGAGGAAGCACGATGGTCCCGCCCACATCCAGAGGAGCCCCGTTTCCCCCTCGTAGCTCGAGATGAGGGATCCTTTCCCTGCTTTCAACGGGAAAGAATTCCCAGCGTTCCCGTCGCATCTCAAGAGGAGGCACTCTCAACAGGAAAGGCGAGAGGAACTCCATGGTCGTACCACCATTCCAAGAGTCCCCCAGATGTCTCAGTCCATTCCAGAGGAACCTCTTTGCCCTGCACTGGCTCATCTTTCACGCCGAGGATCGACTCACACCACGGTGGCACGTGGGACAGCCTTGTGGGAAAGCCTCGAGGGAAAGCCTCGAGGGAAAACCACAGATCCTTTGATCCACTCGACGGGAAGCGTGACATTGCTGCTACAGCCTGGAAGGAAAGCGCACGTGCAGGCCCCCACTCGAGACGAGGCCTGACTCCCCTGGGGAGACTCCAGAAGTACCCAAAGATACATGTCACCCCTGAGAGGAATCCTTGGTTCCGGCCCTGACTCGACACAAGGTTTTTGGCCCCGGTATCGACGGAAGAGGAATCCCGAGAGGCCGCCTAGCAACTCGCACGGGGAGTGGCCTCTCCTGAGGCCAGAAGGGCGGGTCCCTGACGTCCCCGTCGTAACTCGAGAACACCTGCCGCAACTCGAGAAAATCCAGGAAGTTCTCCCTTCCAGGCGAGATGAGGCCTATTTCCGATGAGGCGTCTGGAGTCTAATGACACCAAACCTCTGGAACTTCGAAAGGGTCTTTCACACCCTTGCTGCAACTCAAGAAGTTCACCGCCATACCCGTCTCCACTCGAGAGGAAGCACGATGGTCCCGCCCACATCCAGAGGAGCCCCGTTTCCCCCTCGTAGCTCGAGATGAGGGATCCCTTCCCTGCTTTCAACGGGAAAGAATTCCCGGCGTTCCCGTCGCATCTCAAGAGGAGGCACTCTCAACAGGAAAGGCGAGAGGAACTCCATGGTCGTACCACCATTCCAAGAGTCCCCCAGATGTCTCAGTCCATTCCAGAGGAACCTCTTTGCCCTGCACTGGCTCATCTTTCACGCCGAGGATCGACTCACACCACGGTGGCACGTGGGCCAGCCCTGTGGGAAAGCCTCGAGGGAAAGCCTCGAGGGAAAACCACAGATCCTTTGATCCACGCGACGGGAAGCGTGACATTGCTGCTACAGCCTGGAAGGAAAGCGCACGTGCATGCCCCCACTCGAGACGAGGCCTGACTCCCCTGGGGAGACTCCAGAAGTACCCAAAGATCCATGTCAGCCCCTGAGAGGAATCCTCGGTTCCGGCCCTGACTCCACACAAGGTTTTTGGCCCCGGTATCGACGGAAGAGGAATCCCGAGAGGCCGCCTAGCAACTCGCACGGGGAGTGGCCTTTCCTGAGGCCACCAGGGAGGGTCCCTGAGGTCCACGTCGTAACTCGAGAACACCTGCTGCAACTCGAGAAAATCCAGGAAGTTCTCCCTTCAAGGCGAGATGAGGCCTATTTCCGATGAGGCTTCTGGAGACTAATGACACCTAACCTCTGGAACTTCGAAAGGGTCTTTCACACCCTTGCTGCAACTCAAGAAGTTCACCGCCATACCCGTCTCCACTCGAGAGGAAGCACGATGGTCCCGCCCACATCCAGAGGAGCCCCGTTTCCACCTCGTAGCTCGAGATGAGGGATCCTTTCCCTGCTTTCAACGGGAAAGAATTCCAGGCGTTCCCGTCGCATCTCAAGAGGAGGCACTCTCAACAGGAAAGGCGAGAGGAACTTCATGATCGTACCACCATTCCAAGAGTCCCCCAGATGTATCAGTCCATTCCAGAGGAACCTCTTTGCCCTGCACTGGCTCATCTTTCACGCCGAAGATCGACTCAAACCACGGTGGCACGTGGGACAGCCCTATGGGAAAGCCTGGAGGGAAAACCACAGATCCTTTGATCCATGGGTCGAGAAGCGTGACATTGCTGCTACAGCTTGGAAGGATAGCGCACGTGCATGCCCCCACTCGAGACGAGGCCTGACTCCCCTGGGGAGACTCCAGAAGTACCCAAAGATCCATGTCAGCCCCTGAGAGGAATCCTCGTTTCCGGCCCTGACTCCACACAAGTTTTTTGGCCCCGGTATCGACGGGAGAGGAATTCCGAGAGGCCCCCTAGCAACTCGCATGTGGACTGGCCTCTCCTGAGGCCACCAGGGCGGGTCCCTGAGGTCCCCGTCGTAACTCAAGAACACCTGCCGCATCTCGAGAAAATCCAGGAAGTTCTCCCTTCCAGGCGAGAAGAATCCTATTTCCGATGAGGCGTCTGGAGACTAATGACACCTAACCTCTGGAATTTCGAAAGGGTCTTTCACACCCTTGCTGCAACTCAAGAAGTTCACTTCCATACCCGTCTCCACTCGAGAGGAAGCAGGATGGTCCCGCCCACATCCAGAGGAGCCCCGTTTCCCCCTCGTAGCTCGAGATGAGGGATCCTTTGCCTGCTTTCAACGGGAAAGAATTCCCGGCATTCCCATCGCATCTCAAGAGGAGGCACTCTCAACAGGAAAGGCGAGAGGAACTCCATGGTGGTACCACCATTCCAAGAGTCCCCCAGATGTCTCAGTCCATTCCAGAGGAACCTCTTTGCCCTGCACTGGCTCATCTTTCACGCCGAGGATCGACTCACACCACGGTGGCACGTGGGACAGCCCTGTGGGAAAGCCTCGAGGGAAAGCCTCGAGGGAAAACCACAGATCCTTTGATCCACGCGACGGGAAGCGTCACATTGTTGCTACAGCCTGGAAGGAAAGCGCACGTGCATGCCCCCACTCGAGACGAGGCCTGACTCCACTGGGGAGTCTCCAGACGTACCCAAAGATCCATGTCAGCCCATGAGAGGAATCCTCGGTTACGGCCCTGACTCCACACAAGGTTGTTGGCCCCGGTATCGACGGGAGAGGAATCCCGAGAGGCCCCCTAGCAACTCGCAAGGGACTGGCCTCTCCTGAGGCCACCAGGGCGGGTCCCTGAGGTCCCCGTCGTAACTCGAGAACACCTGCCGCAACTCGAGAAAATCCAGGAAGTTCTCCCTTCCAGGCGAGATGAGGCCTATTTCTGATGAGGCGTCTGGAGACTAATGACACCTAACCTCTGGAACTTCGAAAGGGTCTTTCACACCCTTGCTGCAACTCAAGAAGTTCACCGCCATACCCGTCTCCACTCGAGATGAAGCACGATGGTCCCGCCCACATCCAGAGGAGCCCCGTTTTCCCCTCGTAGCTCGAGATGAGGGATCCTTTCCCTGGTTTCAAAGGGAAAAAGTTCCCGGCGTTCCCGTCGCATCTCAAGAGGAGGCACTCTCAACAGGAAAGGCGAGAGGAACTCCATGGTCGTACCACCATTCCAAGAGTCCCCCAGATATCTCAGTCCATTCCAGAGGAACCTCTTTGTCCTGCACTGGCTCATCTTTCACGGCGAGGATCGACTCACACCTCGGTGGCACGTGGGACAGCCCTGTGGGAAAGCCTCGAGGGAAAGCCTCGAGGGAAAACCACAGATCCTTTGATCTACGCGACAGGAAGCGTGACATTGCTGCTACAGCCTGGAAGGAAAGCGCACGTGCATGCCCCCACTCGAGACGAGGCCTGACTCCCCTGGGGAGACTCCAGAAGTACCCAAAGATCCATGTCAGCCCCTGAGAGGAATCCTCGGTTCCGGCCCTGACTCCACACAAGGTTTTTGGCCCCGGTATCGACGGGAGAGGAATCCCGAGAGGCCCCCTAGCACATCGCATGGGGACTGGCCTCTCCTGAGGCCACCAGGGCGGGTCCCTGAGGTCCCCGTCGTAACTCGAGAACACCTGCCGCAACTCGAGAAAATCCAGGAAGTTCTCCCTTCCAGGCGAGATGAGGCCTATTTCCGATGAGGCGTCTGGAGACTAATGACACCTAACCTCTGGAACTTCGAAAGGGTCTTTCACACCCTTGCTGCAACTCAAGAAGTTCACCGCCATACCCGTGTCCACTCGAGAGGAAGCACGATGGTCCCGCCCACATCCAGAGGAGCCCCGTTTCCCCCTCGTAGCTCGAGATGAGGGATCCTTTCCCTGCTTTCAACGGGAAAGAATTGCCGGCGTTCCCGTCGCATCTCAAGAGGAGGCACTCTCAACAGGAAAGGCGAGAGGAACTCCATGGTCGTACCACCATTCCAAGAGTCCCCCAGATGTCTCAGTCCATTCCAGAGGAACCTCTTTGCCCTGCACTGGCTCATCTTTCACGCCGAGGATCGACTCACACCACGGTGGCACGTGGGACAGCCCTGTGGGAAAGTCTCGAGGGAAAACCACAGATCCTTTGATACACGCCACGGGAAGCGTGACATTGCTGCTACAGCCTGGAAGGAAAGCGCACGTGCATGCCCCCACTCGAGACGAGGCCTGACTCCCCTGGGGAGACTCCAGAAGTACCCAAAGATCCATGTCAGCCCCTGAGAGGAATCCTCGGTTCCGGCCCTGACTCCACACAAGGTTTTTAGCCCCGGTATCGACGGGAGGGGAATCCCGAGAGGCCCCCTAGCAACTCGCATGGGGACTGGCCTCTCCTGAGGCCACCAGGGCGGGTCCCTGAGGTCCCCGTCGTAACTCGAGAACACCTGCCGCAACTCGAGAAAATCCAGGAAGTTCTCCCTTCCAGGCGAGATGAGGCCTATTTCCGATGAGGCGTCTGGAGACTAATGACACCTAACCTCTGGAACTTCGAAAGGGTCTTTCACACCCTTGCTGCAACTCAAGAAGTTCACCGCCATACCCGTCTCCACTCGAGAGGAAGCACGATGGTCCCGCCCACATCCAGAGGAGCCCCGTTTCCCCCTCGTAGCTCGAGATGAGGGATCCTTTGCCTGCTTTCAACGGGAAAGAATTCCCGGCGTTCCCGTCGCATCTCAAAAGGAGGAACTCTCAACAGGAAAGGCTAGAGGAACTCCATGGTCGTACCACCATTCCAAGAGTCCCCCAGATGTCTCAGTCCATTCCAGAGGAACCTCTTTGCCCTGCACTGGCTCATCTTTCACGCCGAGGATCGACTCACACCACGGAGGCACGTGGGACAGCCCTGTGGGAAAGCCTCGAGGGAAAGCCTCGAGGGACAACCACAGATCCTTTGATCCACGCCACGGGAAGCGTGACATTGCTGCTACAGCCTGGAAGGAAAGCGCACGTGCATGCCCCCACTCGAGACGAGGCCTGACTCCCCTGGGGAGTCTCCAGACGTACCCAAAGATCCATGTCAGCCCATGAGAGGAATCCTCGGTTACGGCCCTGACTCCACACAATGTTGTTGGCCCCGGTATCGACGGGAGAGGAATCCCGAGAGGCCCCCTAGCAACTCGCATGGGGACTGGCCTCTCCTGAGGCCACCAGGGCGGGTCCCTGAGGTCCCCGTCGTAACTCGAGAACACCTGCCGCAACTCGAGAAAATCCAGGAAGTTCTCCCTTCCAGGCGAGATGAGGCCTATTTCTGATGAGGCGTCTGGAGACTAATGACACCTAACCTCTGGAACTTCGAAAGGGTCTTTCACACCCTTGCTGCAACTCAAGAAGTTCACCGCCATACCCGTCTCCACTCGAGATGAAGCACGATGGTCCCGCCCACATCCAGAGGAGCCCCGTTTTCCCCTCGTAGCTCGAGATGAGGGATCCTTTCCCTGGTTTCAAAGGGAAAAAGTTCCCGGCGTTCCCGTCGCATCTCAAGAGGAGGCACTCTCAACAGGAAAGGCGAGAGGAACTCCATGGTCGTACCACCATTCCAAGAGTCCCCCAGATATCTCAGTCCATTCCAGAGGAACCTCTTTGTCCTGCACTGGCTCATCTTTCACGCCGAGGATCGACTCACACCTCGGTGGCACGTGGGACAGCCCTGTGGGAAAGCCTCGAGGGAAAGCCTCGAGGGAAAACCACAGATCCTTTGATCCACGCGACAGGAAGCGTGACATTGCTGCTACAGCCTGGAAGGAAAGCGCACGTGCATGCCCCCACTCGAGACGAGGCCTGACTCCCCTGGGGAGACTCCAGAAGTACCCAAAGATCCATGTCAGCCCCTGAGAGGAATCCTCGGTTCCGGCGCGGACTCCACACAAGGTTTTTGGCCCCGGTATCGACGGGAGAGGAATCCCGAGAGGCCCCCTAGCACATCGCATGGGGACTGGCCTCTCCTGAGGCCACCAGGGCGGGTCCCTGAGGTCCCCGTCGTAACTCGAGAACACCTGCCGCAACTCGAGAAAATCCAGGAAGTTCTCCCTTCCAGGCGAGATGAGGCCTATTTCCGATGAGGCGTCTGGAGACTAATGACACCTAACCTCTGGAACTTCGAAAGGGTCTTTCACACCCTTGCTGCAACTCAAGAAGTTCACCGCCATACCCGTGTCCACTCGAGAGGAAGCACGATGGTCCCGCCCACATCCAGAGGAGCCCCGTTTCCCCCTCGTAGCTCGAGATGAGGGATCCTTTCCCTGCTTTCAACGGGAAAGAATTCCCGGCGTTCCCGTCGCATCTCAAGAGGAGGCACTCTCAACAGGAAAGGCGAGAGGAACTCCATGGTCGTACCACCATTCCAAGAGTCCCCCAGATGTCTCAGTCCATTCCAGAGGAACCTCTTTGCCCTGCACTGGCTCATCTTTCACGCCGAGGATCGACTCACACCACGGTGGCACGTGGGACAGCCCTGTGGGAAAGTCTCGAGGGAAAACCACAGATCCTTTGATACACGCCACGGGAAGCGTGACATTGCTGCTACAGCCTGGAAGGAAAGCGCACGTGCATGCCCCCACTCGAGTCGAGGCCTAACTCCGCTGGGGAGACTCCAGAAGTACCCAAAGATCCATGTCAGCCCCTGAGAGGAATCCTCGGTTCCGGCCCTGACTCCACACAAGCTTTTTGGCCCCGGTATCGAAGGGAGAGGAATCCCGAGAGGCCCCCTAGCACCTCTCATGGGGACTGGCCTCTCCTGAGGCCACCAGGGCGGGTCCCTGAGGTCCCCGTCTTAACTCGAGAACACCTGCCGCAACTCGAGAAATTCCAGGAAGTTCTCCCTTCCAGGCGAGATAAGGCCTATTTCCGATGAGGCCTCTGGAGACTAATGACACCTAACCTTTGGAATTTCGAAAGGGTCTTTCACACCCTTGCTGCAACTCAAGAAGTTCACCGCCATACCCGTCTCCACTCGAGAGGAAGCACGATGGTCCCGCCCACATCCAGAGGAGCCCCGTTTCCCTCTCGGAGCTCGAGATGAGGGATCCTTTCCTGCTTTCAACGGGAAGGAATTCCCGGCGTTCCCGTCGCATCTCAAGAGGAGGCACTTTCAACAGGAAAGTCGAGAGGAACTCCATGGTCGTACCACCATTCCAAGAGTCCCCCAGATGTCTCAGTCCATTCCAGAGGAACCTCTTTGCCCTGCACTGGCTCATCTTTCACGCCGAGGATCGACTCACACCACGGTGGCACGTGGGAGAGCCCTGTGGGAAGCCTCGAGGGAAAACCACAGATCCTTTGATCCATGCGACGGGAAGCGTAACATTGCTGCTACAGCCTGTAAGGAAAGCACACGTGCATGCCCCCACTCGAGACGAGGCCTGACTCCCCTGGGGAGACTCCAGAAGTACCCAAAGATCCATGTCAGCCCCTGAGAGGAATCCTCGGTTCCGGCCCTGACTCCACACGAGGTTTATGGCCCCGGTATCGACGGGAGAGGAATCCCGAGAGGCCCCCTAGCACCTCGCATGGGTACTGGCCTCTCCTGAGGCCACCAGGGCGGGTCCCTGAGGTCCCCGTCGTAACTCGAGAACACCTGCCGCAACTCGAGAAAATCCAGGAAGTTCTCCCTTCCAGGCGAGATGAGGCCTATTTCCGATGAGGCGTCTGGAGACTAATGACACCTAACCTCTGGAAATTCGAAAGGGTCTTTCACACCCTTGCTGCAACTCAAGAAGTTCACCGCCATACCCGTCTCCACTCGAGAGGAAGCACGATGGTCCCGCCCACATCCAGAGGAGCCCCGTTTCCCCCTCGGAGCTCGAGATGAGGGATCCTTTCCCTGCTTTCAACGCGAAAGAATTCCCGGCGTTCCCGTCGCATCTCAAGAGGAGGCACTCTCAACAGGAAAGGCGAGAGGAACTCCATGGTCGTACCACCATTCCAATAGTCCCCCAGATGTCTCAGTCCATTCCAGAGGAACCTCTTTTCCCTGCACTGGCTCATCTTTCACGCCGAGGATCGACTCACACCACGGTGGCACGTGGGACATCCTTGTGGGAAAGCCTCGACGGAAAGCCTCGAGGGAAAACCACAGATCCTTTGATCCACGCGACGGGAAGCGTGACATTGCTGCTACAGCCTGGAAGGAAAGCGCACGTGCATGCCCCCACTCGAGACGAGGCCTGACTCCCCTGGGGAGACTCCAGAAGTACCCAAAGATCCATGTCAGCCCCTGAGAGGAATCCTCGGTTCCGGCCCTGACTCCACACAAGGTTTTTGGCCCCGGTATCGACGGGAGAGGAATCCCGATAGGCCCCCTAGCACCTCGCATGGGGACTGGCCTCTCCTGAGGCCACCAGAGCGGGTCCCTGAGGTCCCCGTCGTAACTCGAGAACACCTGCCGCAACTCGAGAAAATCCAGGAAGTTCTCCCTTCCAGGCGAGATGAGGCCTAATTCCGATGAGGCGTCTGGAGACTAATGACACCTAAACTTTGGAATTTCGAAAGGGTCTTTCACACCCTTGCTGCAACTCAAGAAGTTCACCGCCATACCCGTCTCCACTCGAGAGGAAGCACGATGGTCCCGCCCACATCCAGAGGAGCCCCGTTTCCCTCTCGGAGCTCGAGATGAGGGATCCTTTCCTGCTTTCAACGGGAAGGAATTCCCGGCGTTCCCGTCGCATCTCAAGAGGAGGCACTCTCAACAGGAAAGGCGAGAGGAACTCCATGGTCGTACCACCATTCCTAGAGTCCCGCAGATGTCTCAGTCCATTCCAGAGGAACCTCTTTGCCCTGCACTGGCTCATCTTTCACGCCGAGGATCGACTCACACCACGGAGGCACGTGGGACAGCCCTGTGGGAAAGCCTCGAGGGAAAGCCTCGAGGGAAAACCACAGATTCTTTGATCCACGCCACGGGAAGCGTGACATTGCTGCTACAGCCTGGAAGGAAAGCGCACGTGCATGCCCCCACTCGAGACGAGGCCTGACTCCCGTGGGGAGACTCCAGAAGTACCCAATGATCCATATAAGCCCCTGAGAGGAATCCTCGGTTCCGGCCCTGACTGCACACAAGGTTTTTGGCCCCGGTATCGACGGGAGAGGAATCCCGAGAGGCCCCCTAGCACCTCGCATGGGGACTGGCCTCTGCTGAGGCCACCAGGGCGGGTCCCTGAGGTCCCCGTCGTAACTCGAGAACACCTGCCGCAACTCGAGAAAATCCAGGAAGTTCTCCCTTCCAGGCGAGATGAGGCCTATTTCCGATGAGGCGTCTGGAGACTAATGACACCTAACCTCTCGAACTTCGAAAGGGTCTTTCACACCCTTGCTGCAACTCAAGAAGTTCACCGCCATACCCGTCTCCACTCGAGAGGAAGCACGATGGTCCCGCCCACATCCAGAGGAGCCCCGTTTCCCCCTCGTAGCTCAAGATGAGGGATCCTTTCCCTGCTTTCAACGGGAAAGAATTCCCGGCGTTCCCGTCGCATCTCAAGAGGAGGCACTCTCAACAGGAAAGGCGAGAGGAACTCCATGGTCGTACCGCCATTCCAAGAGTCCCCCAGATGTCTCAGTCCATTCCAGAGGAACCTCTTTGCCCTGCACTGGCTCATCTTTCACGCCGAGGATCGACTCACACCACGGTGGCACGTGGGAGAGCCCTGTGGGAAGCCTCGAGGGAAAACCACAGATCCTTTGATCCACGCGACGGGAAGCGTGACATTGCTGCTACAGCCTGTAAGGAAAGCACACGTGCATGCCCCCACTCGAGACGAGGCCTGACTCCCCTGGGGAGACTCCAGAAGTACCCAAAGATCCATGTCAGCCCCTGAGAGGAATCCTCGGTTCCGGCCCTGACTCCACACAAGGTTTATGGCCCCGGTATCGACGGGAGAGGAATCCCGAGAGGCCCCCTAGCACCTCGCATGGGTACTGGCCTCTCCTGAGGCCACCAGGGCGGGTCCCTGAGGTCCCCGTCGTAACTCGAGAACACCTGCCGCAACTCGAGAAAATCCAGGAAGTTCTCCCTTCCAGGCGAGATGAGGCCTATTTCCGATGAGGCGTCTGGAGACTAATGACACCTAACCTCTGGAAATTCGAAAGGGTCTTTCACACCCTTGCTGCAACTCAAGAAGTTCACCGCCATACCCGTCTCCACTCGAGAGGAAGCACGATGGTCCCGCCCACATCCAGAGGAGCCCCGTTTCCCCCTCGGAGCTCGAGATGAGGGATCCTTTCCCTGCTTTCAACGGGAAAGAATTCCCGGCGTTCCCGTCGCATCTCAAGAGGAGGCACTCTCAACAGGAAAGGCGAGAGGAACTCCATGGTCGTACCACCATTCCAATAGTCCCCCAGATGTCTCAGTCCATTCCAGAGGAACCTCTTTGCCCTGCACTGGCTCATCTTTCACGCCGAGGATCGACTCACACCACGGTGGCACGTGGGACATCCTTGTGGGAAAGCCTCGACGGAAAGCCTCGAGGGAAAACCACAGATCCTTTGATCCACGCGACGGGAAGCGTGACATTGCTGCTACAGCCTGGAAGGAAAGCGCACGTGCATGCCCCCACTCGAGACGAGGCCTGACTCCCCTGGGGAGACTCCAGAAGTACCCAAAGATCCATGTCAGCCCCTGAGAGGAATCCTCGGTTCCGGCCCTGACTCCACACAAGGTTTTTGGCCCCGGTATCGACGGGAGAGGAATCCCGATAGGCCCCCTAGCACCTCGCATGGGGACTGGCCTCTCCTGAGGCCACCAGAGCGGGTCCCTGAGGTCCCCGTCGTAACTCGAGAACACCTGCCGCAACTCGAGAAAATCCAGGAAGTTCTCCCTTCCAGGCGAGATGAGGCCTAATTCCGATGAGGCGTCTGGAGACTAATGACACCTAACCTCTGGAACTTCGAAAGGGTCTTTCACAACCTTGCTGCAACTCAAGAAGTTCACCGCCATACCCGTGTCCACTCGAGAGGAAGCACGATGGTCCCGCCCACATCCAGAGGAGCCCCGTTTCCCCCTCGTAGCTCGAGATGAGGGATCCTTTCCCTGCTTTCAACGGGAAAGAATTCCCGGCGTTCCCGTCGCATCTCAAGAGGAGGCACTCTCAACAGGAAAGGCGAGAGGAACTCCATGGTCGTACCACCATTCCAAGAGTCCCCCAGATGTCTCAGTCCATTCCAGAGGAACCTCTTTGCCCTGCACTGGCTCATCTTTCACGCCGAGGATCGACTCACACCACGGTGGCACGTGGGACAGCCCTGTGGGAAAGCCTCGAGGGAAAACCACAGATCCTTTGATCCACGCCACGGTAAGCGTGACATTGCTGCTACAGCCTGGAAGGAAAGCGCACGTGCATGCCCCCACTCGAGACGAGGCCTGACTCCCCTGGGGAGACTCCAGAAGTACCCAAAGATCCATGTCAGCCCCTGAGAGGAATCCTCGGTTCCGGCCCTGACTCCACACAAGGTTTTTGGCCCCGGTATCGACGGGAGAGGAATCCCGAGAGGCCCCCTAGCAACGCCCATGGGGACTGGCCTCTCCTGAGGCCACCAGAGCGGGTCCCTGAGGTCCCCGTCGTAACTCGAGAACACCTGCCGCAACTCGAGAAAATCCAGGAAGTTCTCCCTTCCAGGCGAGATGAGGCCTATTTCCGATGAGGCGTCTGGAGACTAATGACACCTAACCTTTGGAAATTCGAAAGGGTCTTTCACACCCTTGCTGCAACTCAAGAAGTTCACCGCCATACCCGTCTCCACTCGAGAGGAAGCACGATGGTCCCGCCCACATCCAGAGGAGCCCCGTTTCCCCCTCGTAGCTCGAGATGAGGGATCCTTTCCCTGCTTTCAACGGGAAAGAATTCCCGGCGTTCCCGTCGCATCTAAAGAGGAGGCACTCTCAACAGGAAAGGCGAGAGGAACTCCATGGTCGTACCACCATTCCAATAGTCCCCAAATGTCTCAGTCCATTCCAGAGGAACCTCTTTGCCCTGCACTGGCTCATCTTTCACGCCGAGGATCGACTCACACCACGGTGGCACGTGGGACAGCCCTGTGGGAAAGCCTCGAGGGAAAACCACAGATCCTTTGATCCACGCGACGGTAAGCGTGACATTGCTGCTACAGCCTGGAAGGAAAGCGCACGTGCATGCCCCCAATCGAGACGAGGCCTGACTCCCCTGGGGAGACTCCAGAAGTACCCAAAGATCCATGTCAGCCCCTGAGAGGAATCCTCGGTTCCGGCCCTGACTCCACACAAGGTTTTTGGCCCCGGTATCGATGGGAGAGGAATCCCGATAGGCCCCCTAGCACCTCGCATGGGGCCTGGCCTCTCCTGAGGCCACCAGAGCGGGTCCCTGAGGTCCCCGTCGTAACTCGAGAACACCTGCCGCAACTCGAGAAAATCCAGGAAGTTCTCCCTTCCAGGCGAGATGAGGCCTATTTCCGATGAGGCGTCTGGAGACTAATGACACCTAACCTCTGGAACTTCGAAAGGGTCTTTCACAACCTTGCTTCAACTCAAGAAGTTCACCGCCATACCCGGGTCCACTCGAGAGGAAGCACGATGGTCCCGCCCACATCCAGAGGAGCCCCGTTTCCCCCTCGTAGCTCGAGATGAGGGATCCTTTCCCTGCTTTCAACGGGAAAGAATTCCCGGCGTTCCCGTCGCATCTCAAGAGGAGGCACTCTCAACAGGAAAGGCGAGAGGAACTCCATGGTCGTACCACCATTCCAAGAGTCCCCCAGATGTCTCAGTCCATTCCAGAGGAACCTCTTTGCCCTGCACTGGCTCATCTTTCACGCCGAGGATCGACTCACACCACGGTGGCACGTGGGACAGCCCTGTGGGAAAGCCTCGAGGGAAAACCACAGATCCTTTGATCCACGCCACGGGAAGCGTGACATTGCTGCTACAGCCTGGAAGGAAAGCGCACGTGCATGCCCCCACTCGAGACGAGGCCTGACTCCCCTGGGGAGACTCCAGAAGTACCCAAAGATCCATGTCAGCCCCTGAGAGGAATCCTCGTTTCCGGCCCTGACTGCACACAAGGTTTTTGGCCCCGGTATCGACGGGAGAGGAATCCCGAGAGGCCCCCTAGTACCTCGCATGGGGACTGGCCTCTCCTGAGGCCACCAGGGCGGGTCCCTGAGGTCCCCGTCGTAACTCGAGAACACCTGCCGCAACTCGAGAAAATCCAGGAAGTTCTCCCTTCCAGGCGAGATGAGGCCTATTTCCTATGAGGCGTCTGGAGACTAATGACACCCAACCTCTGGAACTTCGAAAGGGTCTTTCACACCCTTGCTGCTACTCAAGAAGTTCACCTCCTTGCCCGTCTCCACTCGAGAGGAAGCACGATAGTCCCGCCCACATCCAGAGGAGCCCCGTTTCCCCCTCGTAGCTAGAGATGAGGGATCCTTTCCCTGCTTTCAACGGGAAAGAATTTCCGGCATTCCCGTCGCATCTCAAGAGGAGGCACTCTCAACAGGAAAGGCGAGAGGAACTCCATGGTCGTACCACCATTCCAAGAGTCCCCCAGATGTCTGAGTCCATTCCAGAGGAACCTCTTTGCCCTGCACTGGCTCATCTTTCACGCCGAGGATCGACTCACACCACGGTGGCACGTGGGACAGCCCTGTGGGAAAGCCTCGAGGGAAAGCCTCGAGGGAAAACCACAGATCCTTTGATCCACGCGACGGGAAGCGTGACATTGCTGCTACAGCCTGGAAGGAAAGCACACGTGCATGCCCCCACTCGAGACGAGGCCTGACTCCCCTGGGGAGACTCCAGAAGTACCCAAAGATCCATGTCAGCCCCTGAGAGGAATCCTCGGTTCCGGCCCTGACTCCACACAAGGTTTTTGGCCCCGGTATCGACGGGAGAGGAATCACGAGAGGCCCCCTAGCAACGCCCATGGGGACTGGCTGTTTTTGAGGCCACCAGGGCGGGTCCCTGAGGTCCCCGTCGTAACTCGAGAACACCTGCCGCAACTCGAGAAAATCCAGGAAGTTCTCCCTTCCAGGCGAGATGAGGCCTATTTCCGATGAGGCGTCTGGAGACTAATGACACCTAACCTCTGGAACTTCGAAAGGGTCTTTCACACCCTTGCTGCAACTCAAGAAGTTCACCGCCATACCCGTCTCCACTCGAGAGGAAGCACGATGGTCCCGCCCACATCCAGAGGAGCCCCGTTTCCCCCTCGTAGCTCGAGATGAGGGATCCTTTCCCTGCTTTCAACGGGAAAGAATTCCCGGCGTTCCCGTCGCATCTCAAGAGGAGGCACTCTCAACAGGAAAGGCGAGAGGAACTCCATGGTCGTACCACCATTCCAAGAGTCCCCCAGATGTCTCAGTCCATTCCAGAGGAACCTCTTTGCCCTGCACTGGCTCATCTTTGACGCCGAGGATCGACTCACACCACGGTGGCACGTGGGACAGCCCTGCGGGAAAGCCTCGAGGGAAAGCCTCGAGGGAAAACCACAGATCCTTTGATGCACGCGACGGGAAGCGTGACATTGCTGCTACAGCCTGGAAGGAAAGCGCACGTGCATGCCCCCACTCGAGACGAGGCCTGACTCCCCTGGGGAGACTCCAGAAGTACCCAAAGATCCATGTCACCCCTGTGAGGAATCCTCGGTTCCGGCCCTGACTCCACACAAGGTTTTTGGCCCTAGTATCGACGGGAGAGGAATCCCGAGAGGCCCCCTAGCAACTCGCATGGGGACTGGCCTCTCCTGAGGCCATCAGGGCGGGTCCCTGTGGTACCCGTCGTAACTCGAGAACACCTGCCGCAACTCGAGAAAATCCAGGAAGTTCTCCCTTCCAGGCGAGATGAGGTCTATTTCCGATGAGGCATCTGGAGACTGACACGTAACCTCTGGAACTTCGAAAGGGTCTTTCACACCCTTGCTGCAACTCAAGAAGTTCACCGCCATACCCGTCTCCACTCGAGAGGAAGCACGATGGTCCTACCCACATCCAGAGGAGCCCCGTTTCCCCCTCGTAGCTCGAGATGAGGGATCCTTTCCCTGCTTTCAACGGCAAAGAATTCCCGGTGTTCCCGTCGCATCTCAAGAGGAGGCACTCTCAACAGGAAAGGCGAGAGGAACTCCATGGTCGTACCACCATTCCAAGAGTCCCCCAGATGTCTCAGTCCATTCCAGAGGAACCTCTTTGCCCTGCACTGGCTCATCTTTCACGTCGAGGATCGACTCACACCACGGTGGAACGTGGGACAGCCCTGCGGGAAAGCCTCGAGGGAAAGCCTCGAGGGAAAACCACAGATCCTTTGATCCACGCCACGGGAAGCGTGACATTGCTGCTACAGCCTGGAAGTAAAGCGCACGTGCATGCCCCGACTCGAGACGAGGCCTGACTCCCCTGGGGAGACTCCAGAAGTACCCAAAGATCCATGTCAGCCCCTGAGAGGAATCCTCGGTTCCGGCCCTGACTCCACACAAGGTTTTTGACCCCGGTATCGACGGGAGAGGAATCCCGAGAGGCCCCCTAGCAACTCGCATGGGGACTGGCCTCTCCTGAGGCCACCAGGGCGGGTCCCTGAGGTCCCCGTTGTAACTCGAGAACACCTGCCGCAACTCGAGAAAATCCAGGAAGTTCTCCCTTCCAGGCGAGATGAGGCCTATTTCCGATGAGGCGTCTGGAGACTAATGACACCTAACCTCTGGGACTTCGAAAGGGTCTTTCACACCCTTGCTGCAACTCAAGAAGTTCACCGCCATACCCGTCTCCACTCGAGAGGAAGCACGATGGTCCCGCCCACATCCAGAGGAGCCGCGTTCCCCCCTCGTGGCTCGAAATGAGGGATCCTTTCCCTGCTTTCAACGGGAAAGAATTCCCGGCGTTCCCGTCGCATCTCAAGAGGTGGCACTCTCAACAGGAAAGGCGAGAGGAACTCCATGGTCGTACCACCATTCCACGAGTCCCCCAGATGTCTCAGTCCATTCCAGAGGAACCTCTTTGCCCTGCACTGGCTCATCTTTCACGCCGAGGATCGACTCACACCACGGTGGCACGTGGGACAGCCCTGTGGGAAAGCCTCGAGGGAAAACCACAGATCCTTTGATCCACGCCACGGGAAGCGTGACATTGCTGCTACAGCCTGGAAGGAAAGCGCACGTGCATGCCCCCACTCGAGACGAGGCCTGACTCCCCTGGGGAGACTCCAGAAGTACCCAAAGATCCATGTCAGCCCCTGAGAGGAATCCTCGTTTACGGCCCTGACTCCACACAAGATTTTTGGCCCCGGTATCGACGGGAGAGGAATCCCGAGAGGCCCCGTAGCAAATCCCATGGGGACTGGCCTCTTGAGGCAACCAGGGCGGGTCCCTGAGGTCCCCGTCGTAACTCGAGAACACCTACCGCAACTCGAGAAAATCAAGGAAGTTCTCCCTTGCAGGCGAGATGAGGCCTATTTCCGATGAGGCGTCTGGAGACTAATGACACCTAACCTCTGGAAATTCGAAAGGGTCTTTCACACACTTGCTGCAACTCAAGAAGTTCACCGCCATACCCGTCTCCACTCGAGAGGAAGCACGATGGTCCCGCCCACATCCAGAGGAGCCACGTTTCCCCCTCGTAGCTCGAGATGAGGGATCCTTTCCCTGCTTTCAACGGGAATGTATTCCCGTCATTCCCGTCGCATCCCAAGAGGAGGCACTCTCAACAGGAAAGGCGAGAGGAACTCCATGGTCGTACCACCATTCCAAGAGTCCCCCAGATGTCTCAGTCCATTCCAGAGGAACCTCTTTGCCCTGCACTGGCTCATCTTTCACGCCGAGGATCGACTCACACCACGGTGGCACGTGGCACAGCCATGTGGGAAAGCCTCGAGGGAAAGCCTCGAGGGAAAACCACAGATCCTTTGATCCACGCGACGGGAAGCGTGACATTGCTGCTACAGCCTGGAAGGAAAGCGCACGTGCATGCCCCCACTCGAGACGAGGCCTGAATCCCCTGGGGAGACTCCAGAAGTACCCAAAGATCCATGTCAGCCCCTGAGAGGAATCCTCGTTTCCGGCCCTGACTGCACACAAGGTTTTTGGCCCCGGTATCGACGGGAGAGGAATCCCGAGAGGCCCCCTAGTACCTCGCATGGGGACTGGCCTCTCCTGAGGCCACCAGGGCGGGTCCCTGAGGTCCCCGTCGTAACTCGAGAACACCTGCCGCAACTCGAGAAAATCCAGGAAGTTCTCCCTTCCAGGCGAGATGAGGCCTATTTCCGATGAGGCGTCTGGAGACTAATGACACCCAACCTCTGGAACTTCGAAAGGGTCTTTCACACCCTTGCTGCTACTCAAGAAGTTCACCTCCTTGCCCGTCTCCACTCGAGAGGAAGCACGATAGTCCCGCCCACATCCAGAGGAGCCCCGTTTCCCCCTCGTAGCTAGAGATGAGGGATCCTTTCCCTGCTTTCAACGGGAAAGAATTCCCGGCATTCCCGTCGCATCTCAAGAGGAGGCACTCTCAACAGGAAAGGCGAGAGGAACTCCATGGTCGTACCACCATTCCAAGAGTCCCCCAGATGTCTGAGTCCATTCCAGAGGAACCTCTTTGCCCTGCACTGGCTCATCTTTCACGCCGAGGATCGACTCACACCACGGTGGCACGTGGGACAGCCCTGTGGGAAAGCCTCGAGGGAAAACCACAGATCCTTTGATCCACGCCACGGGAAGCGTGACATTGCTGCTACAGCCTGGAAGGAAAGCGCACGTGCATGCCCCCACTCGAGACGAGGCCTGACTCCCCTGGGGAGACTCCAGAAGTACCCAAAGATCCATGTCAGCCCCTGAGAGGAATCCTCGGTTCCGGCCCTGACTCCACACAAGGTTTTTGGCCCCGGTATCGACGGGAGAGGAATCCCGAGAGGCCCCGTAGCAAATCCCATGGGGACTGGCTGTTCTTGAGGCCACCAGGGCGGGTCCCTGAGGTCCCCGTCGTAACTCGAGAACACCTGCCGCAACTCGAGAAAATCCAGGAAGTTCTCCCTTCCAGGCGAGATGAGGCCTATTTCCGATGAGGCGTCTGGAGACTAATGACACCTAACCTCTGGAACTTCGAAAGGGTCTTTCACACCCTTGCTGCAACTCAAGAAGTTCACCGCCATACCCGTCTCCACTCGAGAGGAAGCACGATGGTCCCGCCCACATCCAGAGGAGCCCCGTTTCCCCCTTGTAGCTCGAGATGAGGGATCCTTTCCCTGCTTTCAACGGGAAAGAATTCCCGGCGTTCCCGTCGCATCTCAAGAGGAGGCACTCTCAACAGGAAAGGCGAGAGGAACTCCATGGTCGTACCACCATTCCAAGAGTCCCCCAGATGTCTCAGTCCATTCCAGAGGAACCTCTTTGCCCTGCACTGGCTCATCTTTGACGCCGAGGATCGACTCACACCACGGTGGCACGTGGGACAGCCCTGCGGGAAAGCCTCGAGGGAAAGCCTCGAGGGAAAACCACAGATCCTTTGATCCACGCGACGGGAAGCGTGACATTGCTGCTACAGCCTGGAAGGAAAGCGCAAGTTCATGCCACCACTCGAGACGAGGCCTGACTCCCCTGGGGAGACTCCAGAAGTACCCAAAGATCCATGTCAGCCCCTGAGAGGAATCCTCGGTTCCGGCCCTGACTCCACACAAGGTTTTTGGCCCCGGTATCGACGGGAGAGGAATCCCGAGAGGCCGCCTAGCAACTCGCACGGGGAGTGGCCTCTCCTGAGGCCACCAGGGCGGGTCCCTGACGTCCCCGTCGTAACTCGAGAACACCTGCCGCAACTCGAGAAAATCCAGGAAGTTCTCCCTTCCAGGCGAGATGAGGCCTATTTCCGATGAGGCGTCTGGAGTCTAATGACACCTAACCTCTGGAACTTCGAAAGGGTCTTTCACAGCCTTGCTGCAACTCAAGAAGTTCACCGCCATACCCGTCTCCACTCGAGAGGAAGCACGATGGTCCCACCCACATCCAGAGGAGCCCCGTTTCCCCCTCGTAGCTCGAGATGAGGGATCCTTTCCCTGCTTTCAACGGGAAAGAATTCCCGGCGTTCCCGTCGCATCTCAAGAGGAGGCACTCTCAATAGGAAAGGCGAGAGGAACTCCATGGTCGTACCACCATTCCAAGACTCCCCCAGATGTCTCAGTCCATTCCAGAGGAAACTCTTTGCCCTGCACTGGCTCATCTTTCACGCCGAGGATCGACTCACAACACGGTGGCACGTGGGACAGCCCTGTGGGAAAGCCTCGAGGGAAAGCCTCGAGGGAAAGCCACAGATCCTTTGATAAATGCGACGGGAATCGTGACATTGCTGCTACAGCCTGGAAGGAAAGCGCACGTGCATGACCCCACTCGAGACGAGGCCTGACTCCCCTGGGGAGACTCCAGAAGTACCCAAAGATCCATGTCAGCCCCTGAGAGGAATCCTCGGTTCCGGCCCTGACTCCACACAAGGTTTTTGGCCCCGGTATCGACGGGAGAGGAATCCCGAGAAGCCCCCTAGCAACTCGCATGCGGACTGGCCTCTCCTGAGGCCACCAGGGCGGGTCCCTGAGGTCCCCGTCGTAACTCGAGAACACCTGCCGCAACTCGAGAAAATCCAGGAAGTTCTCCCTTCCAGGCGAGATGAGGCCTATTTCCGATGAGGCGTCTGGAGTCTAATGACACCTAATCTCTGGAACTTCGAAAGGGTCTTTCACACCCTTGCTGCAACTCAAGAAGTTCACCGCCATACCCGTCTCCACTCGGGAGGAAGCACGAGGGTCCCGCCCACATCCAGAGGAACCACGTTTCCCCCTCGTAGCTCGAGATGAGGGATCGTTTCCCTGCTTTCAACGGGAAAAAATTCCCATCATTCCCGTCGCATCTCAAAAGGAGGCACTCTCAACAGGAAAGGCGAGAGGAACTCAATGGTCGTACCACCATTCCTAGAGTCCCCTAGATGTCTCAGTCCATTCCAGAGGAACCTCTTTGACCTGCACTGGCTCATTTTTCACGCCGAGGATCGACTCACTCCACGGTGGCACGTGGGACAGCCCTGTGGGAAAGCCTCGAGGGAAAGCCTCGAGGGAAAGCCACAGATCCTTTGATAAATGCGACGGGAAGCGTGACATTGCTGCTACAGCCTGGAAGGAAAGCGCACGTGCATGCCCCCACTCGAGACGAGGCCTGACTGCCCTAGGGAGACTCCATAAGTACCCAAAGATCCATGTCACCCTTGAGAGGAATCTTCGGTTCGGGCCCTGACTCCACACAAGGTTTTTGGCCCCGGTATCGACAGGAGAGGAATCCCGAGAGGCCCCCTAGCAACTCGCATGGGGAATGGCCTCTCCTGAGGCAACCAGGGCGGGTCCCTGAGGTCCCCGTCGTAACTCGAGAACACCTGCCGCAACTCGAGAAAATCCAGGAAGTTCTCCCTTCCAGGCGAGATGAGGCCTATTTCCGATGAGGCGTCTGGAGACTAATGACACCTAACCTCTGGAACCTCGAAAGGATCTTTCACACCCTAGCTGCAACTCAAGAAGTTCACCGCCATAGCCGTCTTAACTCCAGAGGAAGCACGATGGTCCCGCCCACATCCAGAGGAGCCCCGTTTCCCCCTCGTAGCTCGAGATGAGGGATCCTTTCCCTACTTTCAACGGGAAAGAGTTCCCGGCGTTCCCGTCGCATCTCAAGAGGAGGCACTCTCAACAGGAAAGGCGAGAGGAACTCCATGGTCGTACCACCATTCCAAGAGTCCCCCAGAGGTCTCAGTCCATTCCAGAGGAACCTCTTTGCCCTGCACTGGCTCATCTTTCACGCCGAGGATCGACTCACACCACGGTCGCACGTGGGACAGCCCTGTGGGAAAGCCTCGAGGGAAAGCCTCGAGGGAAAACCACATATCCTTTGATCCACGCGACGGGAAGCGTGACATTGCTGCTACAGCCTGGAAGGAAAGCGCAAGTGCATGCCACCACTCGAGACGAGGCCTGACTCCCCTGGGGAGACTCCAGAAGTACCCAAAGATCCATGTCAGCCCCTGAGAGGAATCCTCGGTTCCGGCCCTGACTCCACACAAGGTTTTTGGCCTCGGTATCAACGGGAGAGGAATCCCGAGAGGACGCCTAGCAACTCGCATGGGGAGTGGCCTCTCCTGAGGCCACCAGGGCGGGTCCCTAACGTCCCCGTCGTAACTCGAGAACACCTGCCGCAACTCGAGAAAATCCAGGAAGTTCTCCCTTCCAGGCGAGATGAGGCCTATTTCCGATGAGGCGTCTGGAGACTAATGACACCTAACCTCTGGAACTTCGAAAGGGTCTTTCACACAATTGCTGCAACTCAAGAAGTTCACCGCCATACCCGTCTCCACTCGAGAGGAAGCACGATGGTCCCGCCCACATCCAGAGGATCCCCGTTTCCCCCTCGTAGCTCGAGATGAGGGATCCTTTCCCTGCTTTCAACGGGAAAGAATTCCCAGCGTTCCCGTCGCATCTCAAGAGGAGGCACTCTCAACAGGAAAGGCGAGAGGAACTCCATGGTCGTACCACCATTCCAAGAGTCCCCCAGATGTCTCAGTCCATTCCAGAGGAACCTCTTTGCCCTGCACTGGCTCATCTTTCACGCCGAGGATCGACTCACACCACGGTGGCACGTGGGACAGCCCTGTGGGAAAGCCTCATGGGAAAGCCTCGAGGAAAAACCACAGATTCTTTGATCCACGCGACGGAAAGCGTGACATTGCTGCTAGAGCCTGGAAGGAAAGCGCACGTGCATGCCCCCACTCGAGACGAGGCCTGACTCCCCTGGGGAGACTCCAGAAGTACCCAAAGATCCATGTCAGCCCCTGAGAGGAATCCTCGGTTCCGGCCCTGACTCCACACAAGGTTTTTGGCCCCGGTATCGACGGGAGAGGAATCCCGAGGGGCCCCCTAGCAACTAGCATGGGGACTGGCCTCTCCTGAGGCCACCAGGGCGGGTCCCTGAGGTCCCCGTCGTAACTCGAGAACACCTGCCGCAACTCGAGAAAATCCAGGAAGTTCTCCCTTGCAGGCGAGATGAGGCCTATTTCCGATGAGGCGTCTGGAGACTAATGACACCTAACCTCTGGAACTTCGAAAGGGTCTTTCACACCCTTGCTGCAACTCAAGAAGTTCACCGCCATACCCGTCTCCACTCGAGAGGAAGCACGATGGTCCCACCCACATCCAGAGGAGCCCCGTTTCCCCCTCATAGCTCGAGATGAGGGATCCTTTCCCTGCTTTCAACGGGAAAGAATTCCCGGCGTTCCCGTCGCATCTCAAGAGGAGGCACTCTCAACAGGAAAGGCGAGAGGGACTCCATGGTCGTACCACCATTCCAAGACTCCCCCAGATGTCTCAGTCCATTCCAGAGGAAACTCTTTGCCCTGCACTGGCTCATCTTTCACGCCGAGGATCGACTCACAACACGGTGGCACGTGGGACAGCCCTGTGGGAAAGCCTCGAGGGAAAGCCTCGAGGGAAAGCCACAGATCCTTTGATAAATGCGACGGGAATCGTGACATTGCTGCTACAGCCTGGAAGGAAAGCGCACGTGCATGCCCCCACTCGAGACGAGGCCTGACTCCCGTGGGGAGACTCCAGAAGTACCCAAAGATCCATGTCAGCCCCTGAGAGGAATCCTCGGTCCCGGCCCTGACTCCACACAAGGTTTTTGGCCCCGGTATCGACGGGAGAGGAATCCCGAGAGGCCGCCTAGCAACTCGCATGGGGACTGGCCTCTCCTGAGGCCACCAGGGCGGGTCCCTGAGGTCCCCGTCGTAACTCGAGAACACCTGCCGCAACTCGAGAAAATCCAGGACGTTCTCCCTTCCAGGCGAGATGAGGCCTATTTCCGATGAGGCGTCTGGAGACTAATGACACCTAACCTCTGGAACTTCGAAAGGGTCTTTCACACCCTTGCTGCAACTCAAGAAGTTCACCGCCATACCCGTCTCCACTCGAGAGGAAGCACGATGGTCCCGCCCACATCCAGAGGAGCCCCGTTTCCCCCTCGTAGCTCGAGATGAGGGATCCTTTCCCTGCTTTCAACGGGAAAGAATTCCCGGCGTTCCCGTCGCATCTCAAGAGGAGGCACTCTCAACAGGAAAGGCGAGAGGAACTCCATGGTCGTACCACCATTCCAAGAGTCCCCCAGATGTCTCAGTCCATTCCAGAGGAACCTCTTTGACCTGCACTGGCTCATCTTTCACGCCGAGGATCGACTCACACCATGGTGGCACGTGGGACAGCCCTGTGGGAAAGCCTCGAGGGAAAGCCTCGAGGGAAAACCACAGATCCTTTGATCCACGCGACGGGAAGCGTGACATTGCTGCTACAGCCTGGAAGGAAAGCCCACGTGCATGCCCCCACTCGAGACGAGGCCTGACTCCCCTGGGGAGACTCCAGAAGTACCCAAAGATCCATGTCAGCCCCTGAGAGGAATCCTCGGTTCCGGCCCTGACTACACACAAGGTTTTTGGCCCCGGTATTGACGGGAGAGGAATCCCGAGAAGCCCCCTAGCAACTCGCATGGGGACTGGCCTCTCCTGAGGCCACCAGGGCGGGTCCCTGAGGTCCCCGTCGTAACTCCAGAACACCTGCCGCAACTCGAGAAAATCCAGGAAGTTCTCCCTTCCAGGCGAGATGAGGCCTATTTCCGATGAGGCGTCTGGAGTCTAATGACACCTAATCTCAGGAACTTCGAAAGGGTCTTTCACACCCTTGCTGCAACTCAAGAAGTTCACCGCCATACCCGTCTCCACTCGGGAGGAAGCACGATGGTCCCGCCCACATCCAGAGGAACCCCGTTTCCCCCTCGTAGCTCGAGATGAGGGATCGTTTCCCTGCTTTCAACGGGAAAAAATTCCCATCATTCCCGTCGCATCTCAAAAGGAGGCACTCTCAACAGGAAAGGCGAGAGGAACTCAATGGTCGTACCACCATTCCTAGAGTCCCCTAGATGTCTCAGTCCATTCCAGAGGAACCTCTTTGATCTGCACTGGCTCATTTTTCACGCCGAGGATCGACTCACTCCACGGTGGCACGTGGGACAGCCCTGTGGGAAAGCCTCGAGGGAAAGCCTCGAGGGAAAGCCACAGATCCTTTGATAAATGCGACGGGAAGCGTGACATTGCTGCTACAGCCTGGAAGGAAAGCGCAAGTGCATGCCACCACTCGAGACGAGGCCTGACTCCCCTGGGGAGACTCCAGAAGTACCCAAAGATCCATGTCAGCCCCTGAGAGGAATCCTCGGTTCCGGCCCTGACTCCACACAAGGTTTTTGGCCCCGGTATCAACGGGAGAGGAATCCCGAGAGGACGCCTAGCAACTCGCATGGGGAGTGGCCTCTCCTGAGGCCACCAGGGCGGGTCCCTGAGGTCCCCGTCGTAACTCGAGAACACCTGCCGCAACTCGAGAAAATCCAGGAAGTTCTCCCTTCCAGGCGAGATGAGGCCTATTTCCGATGAGGCGTCTGGAGACTAATGACACCTAACCTCTGGAACTTCGAAAGGGTCTTTCACACAATTGCTGCAACTCAAGAAGTTCACCGCCATACCCGTCTCCACTCGAGAGGAAGCACGATGGTCCCGCCCACATCCAGAGGAGCCCCGTTTCCCCCTCGTAGCTCGAGATGAGGGATCCTTTCCCTGCATTCAACGGGAAAGAATTCCTGGCGTTCCCGTAGCATGTCAAGAGGAGGCACTCTCAACAGGAAAGGCGAGAGGAATACCATGGTCGTACCACCATTCCAAGAGTCCCCCAGATGTCTCAGTCCATTCCAGAGGAACCTCTTTGCCCTGCACTGGCTCATCTTTCACGCCGAGGATCGACTCACACCACAGTGGCACGTGGGACAGCCCTGTGGGAAAGCCTCGAGGGAAAGCCTCGAGGGAAAACCACAGATCCTTTGATCCACGCCACGGAAAGCGTGACATTGCTGCTACAGCCTGGAAGGAAAGCGCACGTGCATGCCCCCACTCGAGACGAGGCCTGACTCCCCTGGGGAGACTCCAGATGTACCCAAAGATCCATGTCAGCCCCTGAGAGGAATCCTCGGTTCCGGCCCTGACTCCACACAATGTTTTTGGCCCCAGTATTGATGGGAGAGGAATCCCGAGAGGCCCCCTAGCAACTCGCATGGGGACTGGCCGTTCCTGAGGCCACCAGGGCGGGTCCCTGAGGTCCCCGTCGTAACTCGAGAACACCTTCCGCAACTCGAGAAAATCCAGGAAGTTCTCCCTTCCAGGCGAGATGAGGCCTATTTCCGATGAGGCGTCTGGAGACTAATGACACCTAACCTCTGGAACTTCGAAAGGGTCTTTCACACCCTTGCTGCAACTCAAGAAGTTCACCGCCATACCCGTCTCCACTCGAGAGGAAGCACGATGGTCCCGCCCACATCCAGAGGAGCCCCGTTTCCCCCTCGGAGCTCGAGATGAGGGATCGTTTCCCTGCTTTCAACAGGAAAAAATTCCCAGCATTCCCGTCGCATCTCAAGAGGAGGCACTCTCAACAGGAAAGGCGAGAGGAACTCAATGGTCGTACCACCATTCCTAGAGTCCCCTAGATGTCTCAGTCCATTCCAGAGGAACCTCTTTGACCTGCACTGGCTCATCTTTCACGTCGAGGATCGACTCACACCACGGTGGCACGTGGGACAGCCCTGTGGGAAAGCCTCGAGGGAAAGCCTCGAGGGAAAGCCACAGATCCTTTGATAAATGCGACGGGAAGAATGACATTGCTGCTACAGCCTGGAAGGAAAGCGCACGTGCATGCCCCCACTCGAAACGAGGCCTGACTCCCCTGGGGAGACTCCAGAAGTACCCAAAGATCCATGTCAGCCCCTGAGAGGAATCCTCGGTTCCGGCCCTGACTCCACACAAGATTTTTGGCCCCGGTATCGACGGGAGAGGAATCCCGAGGGGCCCCCTAGCAACTAGCATGGGGAGTGGCCTCTCCTGAGGCCACCAGGGCGGGTCCCTGAGGTCCCCGTCGTAACTCGAGAACACCTGCCGCAACTCGAGAAAATCCAGGAAGTTCTCCCTTCCAGGCGAGATGAGGCCTATTTCCGATGAGGCGTCTGGAGACTAATGACACCTAACCTCAGGAACTTCGAAAGGGTCATTCACACCCTTGCTGAAACTCAAGAAGTTCACCGAAATACTCGTCTCCACTCGGGAGGAAGCACGATGGTCCCGCCCACATCCAGAGGAGCCCCGTTTCCCCCTCGGAGCTTGAGATGAGGGATCCTTTCCCTGCTTTCAACGGGAAAGATTTCCCGGCGTTCCCGTCGCATCTCAAGAGGAGGCACTCTCAACAGGAAAGGCGAGAGGAACTCCATGGTCGTACCACCATTCCAAGCTTCCCCCAGATGTCTCAGTCAATTCCAGAGGAACCTCTTTGCCCTGCACTGTCTCATCTTTCACGCCGAGGATCGACTCACACCACGGTGGCACGTGGGACAGCCCTGTGGGAAAGCCTCGAGGTTAAGTCTCGAGGGAAAGCCACAGATCCTTTGATAAATGCGACGGGAAGAATGACATTGCTGCTACAGCCTGGAAGGAAAGCGCACGTGCATGCCCCCACTCGAGACGAGGCCTGACTCCCCTGGGGAGACTCCAGAAGTACCCAAAGATCCATGTCACCCCTGAGAGGAATCCTCGGTTCCGGCCCTGACTCCACACAAGGTTTTTGGCCCCGGTATCGAAGGGAGAGGAATCCCGAGGGGCCCCTTAGCAACTAGCATGGGGACTGGCCTCTCCTGAGGCCACCAGGGCGGGTCCCTGAGGTCCCCGTCGTAACTCGAGAACACCTGCCGCAACTCGAGCAAATCCAGGAAGTTCTCCCTTCCAGGCCAGATGAGGCCTATTTCCGATGAGGCGTCTGGAGACTAATGACACCTAACCTCTGGAACTTCGAAAGGGTCATTCACACCCTTGCTGCAACTCAAGAAGTTCACCGCCATACCCGTCTCCACTCGGGAGGGAGCACGATGGTCCCGCCCACATCCAGAGGAGCCCCGTTTCCCCCTCGTAGCTCGAGATGAGGGATCCTTTCCCTGCTTTCAACGGGAAAGAATTCCCGGCGTTCCCGTCGCATCTCAAGAGGAGGCACTCTCAACAGGAAAGGCGAGAGGAACTCCATGGTCGTACCACCATTCCAAGAGTCCCCCAGATGTCTCAGTCCATTCCAGAGGAACCTCTTTGCCCTGCACTGGCTCATCTTTCACGCCGAGGATCGACTCACACCACGGTGGCACGTGGGACAGCCCTGTGGGAAAGCCTCGAGGGAAAGCCTCGAGGGAAAACCACATATCCTTTGATCCACGCGACGGGAAGCGTGACATTGCTGCTACAGCCTGGAAGGATAGCGCAAGTGCATGCCACCACTCGAGACGAGGCCTGACTCCCCTGGGGAGACTCCAGAAGTACCCAAAGATCCATGTCAGCCCCTGAGAGGAATCCTCGGTTCCGGCCCTGACTCCACACAAGGTTTTTGGCCCCGGTATCAACGGGAGAGGAATCCCGAGAGGCCGCCTAGCAACTCGCATGGGGAGTGGCCTCTCCTGAGGCCACCAGGGCGGGTCCCTAACGTCCCCGTCGTAACTCGAGAACACCTGCCGCAACTCGAGAAAATTCAGGAAGTTCTCCCTTCCAGGCGAGATGAGGCCTATTTCCGATGAGTCGTCTGGAGACTAATGACACCTAAACTCTGGAACTTCGAAAGGGTCTTTCACACAATTGCTGCAACTCAAGAAGTTCACCGCCATACCCGTCTCCACTCGAGAGGAAGCACGATGGTCCCGACCACATCCAGAGGAGCCCCGTTTCCCCCTTGTAGCTCGAGATGAGGGATCCTTTCCCTGCTTTCAACGGGAAAGAATTCCCAGCGTTCCCGTCGCATGTCAAGAGGAGGCACTCTCAACAGGAAAGGCGAGAGGAACTCCATGGTGGTACCACCATTCCAAGAGTCCCCCAGATGTCTCAGTCCATTCCAGAGGAACCTCTTTGCCCTGCACTGGCTCATCTTTCACGCCGAGGATCGACTCACACCACGGTGGCACGTGGGACAGCTTTGTGGGAAAGCCTCATGGGAAAGCCTCGAGGAAAAACCACAGATTCTTTGATCCACGCGACGGGAAGCGTGACATTGCTGCTAGAGCCTGGAAGGAAAGCGCACGTGCATGCCCCCACTCGAGACGAGGCCTGACTCCCCTGGGGAGACTCCAGAAGTACCCAAAGATCCATGTCAGCCCCTGAGAGGAATCCTCGGTTCCGGCCCTGACTCCACACAAGGTTTTTGGCCCCGGTATCGACGGGAGAGGAATCCCGAGGGGCCCCCTAGCAACTAGCATGGGGACTGGCCTCTCCTGAGGCCACCAGGGCGGGTCCCTGAGGTCCCCGTTGTAACTCGAGAACACCTGCCGCAACTCGAGAAAATCCAGGAAGTTCTCCCTTCCAGGCGAGATGAGGCCTATTTCCGATGAGGCGTCTGGAGACTAATGACACCTAACCTCTGGGACTTCGAAAGGGTCTTTCACACCCTTGCTGCAACTCAAGAAGTTCACCGCCATACCCGTCTCCACTCGAGAGGAAGCACGATGGTCCCGCCCACATCCAGAGGAGCCGCGTTCCCCCCTCGTGGCTCGAAATGAGGGATCCTTTCCCTGCTTTCAACGGGAAAGAATTCCCGGCGTTCCCGTCGCATCTCAAGAGGTGGCACTCTCAACAGGAAAGGCGAGAGGAACTCCATGGTCGTACCACCATTCCACGAGTCCCCCAGATATCTCAGTCCATTCCAGAGGAACCTCTTTGCCCTGCACTGGCTCATCTTTCACGCCGAGGATCGACTCACACCACGGTGGCACGTGGGACAGCCCTGTGGGAAAGCCTCGAGGGAAAACCACAGATCCTTTGATCCACGCCACGGGAAGCGTGACATTGCTGCTACAGCCTGGAAGGAAAGCGCACGTGCATGCCCCCACTCGAGACGAGGCCTGACTCCCCTGGGGAGACTCCAGAAGTACCCAAAGATCCATGTCAGCCCCTGAGAGGAATCCTCGGTTACGGCCCTGACTCCACACAAGATTTTTGGCCCCGGTATCGACGGGAGAGGAATCCCGAGAGGCCCCGTAGCAAATCCCATGGGGACTGGCCTCTTGAGGCAACCAGGGCGGGTCCCTGAGGTCCCCGTCGTAACTCGAGAACACCTACCGCAACTCGAGAAAATCAAGGAAGTTCTCCCTTGCAGGCGAGATGAGGCCTATTTCCGATGAGGCGTCTGGAGACTAATGACACCTAACCTCTGGAAATTCGAAAGGGTCTTTCACACACTTGCTGCAACTCAAGAAGTTCACCGCCATACCCGTCTCCACTCGAGAGGAAGCACGATGGTCCCGCCCACATCCAGAGGAGCCACGTTTCCCCCTCGTAGCTCGAGATGAGGGATCCTTTCCCTGCTTTCAACGGGAATGTATTCCCGTCATTCCCGTCGCATCCCAAGAGGAGGCACTCTCAACAGGAAAGGCGAGAGGAACTCCATGGTCGTACCACCATTCCAAGAGTCCCCCAGATGTCTCAGTCCATTCCAGAGGAACCTCTTTGCCCTGCACTGGCTCATCTTTCACGCCGAGGATCGACTCACACCACGGTGGCACGTGGCACAGCCATGTGGGAAAGCCTCGAGGGAAAGCCTCGAGGGAAAACCACAGATCCTTTGATCCACGCGACGGGAAGCGTGACATTGCTGCTACAGCCTGGAAGGAAAGCGCACGTGCATGCCCCCACTCGAGACGAGGCCTGAATCCCCTGGGGAGACTCCAGAAGTACCCAAAGATCCATGTCAGCCCCTGAGAGGAATCCTCGTTTCCGGCCCTGACTGCACACAAGGTTTTTGGCCCCGGTATCGACGGGAGAGGAATCCCGAGAGGCCCCCTAGTACCTCGCATGGGGACTGGCCTCTCCTGAGGCCACCAGGGCGGGTCCCTGAGGTCCCCGTCGTAACTCGAGAACACCTGCCGCAACTTGAGAAAATCCAGGAAGTTCTCCCTTCCAGGCGAGATGAGGCCTATTTCCGATGAGGCGTCTGGAGACTAATGACACCCAACCTCTGGAACTTCGAAAGGGTCTTTCACACCCTTGCTGCTACTCAAGAAGTTCACCTCCTTGCCCGTCTCCACTCGAGAGGAAGCACGATAGTCCCGCCCACATCCAGAGGAGCCCCGTTTCCCCCTCGTAGCTAGAGATGAGGGATCCTTTCCCTGCTTTCAACGGGAAAGAATTCCCGGCATTCCCGTCGCATCTCAAGAGGAGGCACTCTCAACAGGAAAGGCGAGAGGAACTCCATGGTCGTACCACCATTCCAAGAGTCCCCCAGATGTCTGAGTCCATTCCAGAGGAACCTCTTTGCCCTGCACTGGCTCATCTTTCACGCCGAGGATCGACTCACACCACGGTGGCACGTGGGACAGCCCTGTGGGAAAGCCTCGAGGGAAAACCACAGATCCTTTGATCCACGCCACGGGAAGCGTGACATTGCTGCTACAGCCTGGAAGGAAAGCGCACGTGCATGCCCCCACTCGAGACGAGGCCTGACTCCCCTGGGGAGACTCCAGAAGTACCCAAAGATCCATGTCAGCCCCTGAGAGGAATCCTCGGTTCCGGCCCTGACTCCACACAAGGTTTTTGGCCCCGGTATCGACGGGAGAGGAATCCCGAGAGGCCCCGTAGCAAATCCCATGGGGACTGGCTGTTCTTGAGGCCACCAGGGCGGGTCCCTGAGGTCCCCGTCGTAACTCGAGAACACCTGCCGCAACTCGAGAAAATCCAGGAAGTTCTCCCTTCCAGGCGAGATGAGGCCTATTTCCGATGAGGCGTCTGGAGACTAATGACACCTAACCTCTGGAACTTCGAAAGGGTCTTTCACACCCTTGCTGCAACTCAAGAAGTTCACCGCCATACCCGTCTCCACTCGAGAGGAAGCACGATGGTCCCGCCCACATCCAGAGGAGCCCTGTTTCCCCCTCGTAGCTCGAGATGAGGGATCCTTTCCCTGCTTTCAACGGGAAAGAATTCCCGGCGTTCCCGTCGCATCTCAAGAGGAGGCACTCTCAACAGGAAAGGCGAGAGGAACTCCATGGTCGTACCACCATTCCAAGAGTCCCCCAGATGTCTCAGTCCATTCCAGAGGAACCTCTTTGCCCTGCACTGGCTCATCTTTGACGCCGAGGATCGACTCACACCACGGTGGCACGTGGGACAGCCCTGCGGGAAAGCCTCGAGGGAAAGCCTCGAGGGAAAACCACAGATCCTTTGATGCACGCACGGGAAGCGTGACATTGCTGCTACAGCCTGGAAGGAAAGCGCACGTGCATGCCCCCACTCGAGACGAGGCCTGACTCCCCTGGGGAGACTCCAGAAGTACCCAAAGATCCATGTCAGCCCCTGAGAGGAATCCTCGGTTCCGGCCCTGACTCCACACAAGGTTTTTGGCCCCGGTATCGACGGGAGAGGAATCCCGAGAAGCCCCCTAGCAACTCGCATGCGGACTGGCCTCTCCTGAGGCCACCAGGGCGGGTCCCTGAGGTCCCCGTCGTAACTCGAGAACACCTGCCGCAACTCGAGAAAATCCAGGAAGTTCTCCCTTCCAGGCGAGATGAGGCCTATTTCCGATGAGGCGTCTGGAGTCTAATGACACCTAATCTCTGGAACTTCGAAAGGGTCTTTCACACCCTTGCTGCAACTCAAGAAGTTCACCGCCATACCCGTCTCCACTCGGGAGGAAGCACGAGGGTCCCGCCCACATCCAGAGGAACCACGTTTCCCCCTCGTAGCTCGAGATGAGGGATCGTTTCCCTGCTTTCAACGGGAAAAAATTCCCATCATTCCCGTCGCATCTCAAAAGGAGGCACTCTCAACAGGAAAGGCGAGAGGAACTCAATGGTCGTACCACCATTCCTAGAGTCCCCTAGATGACTCAGTCCATTCCAGAGGAACCTCTTTGACCTGCACTGGCTCATTTTTCATGCCGAGGATCGACTCACTCCACGGTGGCACGTGGGACAGCCCTGTGGGAAAGCCTCGAGGGAAAGCCTCGAGGGAAAGCCACAGATCCTTTGATAAATGCGACGGGAAGCGTGACATTGCTGCTACAGCCTGGAAGGAAAGCGCACGTGCATGCCCCCACTCGAGACGAGGCCTGACTGCCCTAGGGAGACTCCATAAGTACCCAAAGATCCATGTCACCCTTGAGAGGAATCTTCGGTTCGGGCCCTGACTCCACACAAGGTTTTTGGCCCCGGTATCGACAGGAGAGGAATCCCGAGAGGCCCCCTAGCAACTCGCATGGGGAATGGCCTCTCCTGAGGCAACCAGGGCGGGTCCCTGAGGTCCCCGTCGTAACTCGAGAACACCTGCCGCAACTCGAGAAAATCCAGGAAGTTCTCCCTTCCAGGCGAGATGAGGCCTATTTCCGATGAGGCGTCTGGAGACTAATGACACCTAACCTCTGGAACCTCGAAAGGATCTTTCACACCCTAGCTGCAACTCAAGAAGTTCACCGCCATAGCCGTCTTAACTCCAGAGGAAGCACGATGGTCCCGCCCACATCCAGAGGAGCCCCGTTTCCCCCTCGTAGCTCGAGATGAGGGATCCTTTCCCTACTTTCAACGGGAAAGAGTTCCCGGCGTTCCCGTCGCATCTCAAGAGGAGGCACTCTCAACAGGAAAGGCGAGAGGAACTCCATGGTCGTACCACCATTCCAAGAGTCCCCCAGAGGTCTCAGTCCATTCCAGAGGAACCTCTTTGCCCTGCACTGGCTCATCTTTCACGCCGAGGATCGACTCACACCACGGTCGCACGTGGGACAGCCCTGTGGGAAAGCCTCGAGGGAAAGCCTCGAGGGAAAACCACATATCCTTTGATCCACGCGACGGGAAGCGTGACATTGCTGCTACAGCCTGGAAGGAAAGCGCAAGTGCATGCCACCACTCGAGACGAGGCCTGACTCCCCTGGGGAGACTCCAGAAGTACCCAAAGATCCATGTCAGCCCCTGAGAGGAATCCTCGGTTCCGGCCCTGACTCCACACAAGGTTTTTGGCCTCGGTATCAACGGGAGAGGAATCCCGAGAGGACGCCTAGCAACTCGCATGGGGAGTGGCCTCTCCTGAGGCCACCAGGGCGGGTCCCTAACGTCCCCGTCGTAACTCGAGAACACCTGCCGCAACTCGAGAAAATCCAGGAAGTTCTCCCTTCCAGGCGAGATGAGGCCTATTTCCGATGAGGCGTCTGGAGACTAATGACACCTAACCTCTGGAACTTCGAAAGGGTCTTTCACACAATTGCTGCAACTCAAGAAGTTCACCGCCATACCCGTCTCCACTCGAGAGGAAGCACGATGGTCCCGCCCACATCCAGAGGATCCCCGTTTCCCCCTCGTAGCTCGAGATGAGGGATCCTTTCCCTGCTTTCAACGGGAAAGAATTCCCAGCGTTCCCGTCGCATCTCAAGAGGAGGCACTCTCAACAGGAAAGGCGAGAGGAACTCCATGGTCGTACCACCATTCCAAGAGTCCCCCAGATGTCTCAGTCCATTCCAGAGGAACCTCTTTGCCCTGCACTGGCTCATCTTTCACGCCGAGGATCGACTCACACCACGGTGGCACGTGGGACAGCCCTGTGGGAAAGCCTCATGGGAAAGCCTCGAGGAAAAACCACAGATTCTTTGATCCACGCGACGGAAAGCGTGACATTGCTGCTAGAGCCTGGAAGGAAAGCGCACGTGCATGCCCCCACTCGAGACGAGGCCTGACTCCCCTGGGGAGACTCCAGAAGTACCCAAAGATCCATGTCAGCCCCTGAGAGGAATCCTCGGTTCCGGCCCTGACTCCACACAAGGTTTTTGGCCCCGGTATCGACGGGAGAGGAATCCCGAGGGGCCCCCTAGCAACTAGCATGGGGACTGGCCTCTCCTGAGGCCACCAGGGCGGGTCCCTGAGGTCCCCGTCGTAACTCGAGAACACCTGCCGCAACTGGAGAAAATCCAGGAAGTTCTCCCTTGCAGGCGAGATGAGGCCTATTTCCGATGAGGCGTCTGGAGACTAATGACACCTAACCTCTGGAACTTCGAAAGGGTCTTTCACACCCTTGCTGCAACTCAAGAAGTTCACCGCCATACCCGTCTCCACTCGAGAGGAAGCACGATGGTCCCACCCACATCCAGAGGAGCCCCGTTTCCCCCTCGTAGCTCGAGATGAGGGATCCTTTCCCTGCTTTCAACGGGAAAGAATTCCCGGCGTTCCCGTCGCATCTCAAGAGGAGGCACTCTCAACAGGAAAGGCGAGAGGGACTCCATGGTCGTACCACCATTCCAAGACTCCCCCAGATGTCTCAGTCCATTCCAGAGGAAACTCTTTGCCCTGCACTGGCTCATCTTTCACGCCGAGGATCGACTCACAACACGGTGGCACGTGGGACAGCCCTGTGGGAAAGCCTCGAGGGAAAGCCTCGAGGGAAAGCCACAGATCCTTTGATAAATGCGACGGGAATCGTGACATTGCTGCTACAGCCTGGAAGGAAAGCGCACGTGCATGCCCCCACTCGAGACGAGGCCTGACTCCCGTGGGGAGACTCCAGAAGTACCCAAAGATCCATGTCAGCCCCTGAGAGGAATCCTCGGTCCCGGCCCTGACTCCACACAAGGTTTTTGGCCCCGGTATCGACGGGAGAGGAATCCCGAGAGGCCGCCTAGCAACTCGCATGGGGACTGGCCTATCCTGAGGCCACCAGGGCGGGTCCCTGAGGTCCCCGTCGTAACTCGAGAACACCTGCCGCAACTCGAGAAAATCCAGGACGTTCTCCCTTCCAGGCGAGATGAGGCCTATTTCCGATGAGGCGTCTGGAGACTAATGACACCTAACCTCTGGAACTTCGAAAGGGTCTTTCACACCCTTGCTGCAACTCAAGAAGTTCACCGCCATACCCGTCTCCACTCGAGAGGAAGCACGATGGTCCCGCACACATCCAGAGGAGCCCCGTTTCCCCCTCGTAGCTCGAGATGAGGGATCCTTTCCCTGCTTTCAACGGGAAAGAATTCCCGGCGTTCCCGTCGCATCTCAAGAGGAGGCACTCTCAACAGGAAAGGCGAGAGGAACTCCATGGTCGTACCACCATTCCAAGAGTCCCCCAGATGTCTCAGTCCATTCCAGAGGAACCTCTTTGACCTGCACTGGCTCATCTTTCACGCCGAGGATCGACTCACACCATGGTGGCACGTGGGACAGCCCTGTGGGAAAGCCTCGAGGGAAAGCCTCGAGGGAAAACCACAGATCCTTTGATCCACGCGACGGGAAGCGTGACATTGCTGCTACAGCCTGGAAGGAAAGCCCACGTGCATGCCCCCACTCGAGACGAGGCCTGACTCCCCTGGGGAGACTCCAGAAGTACCCAAAGATCCATGTCAGCCCCTGAGAGGAATCCTCGGTTCCGGCCCTGACTCCACACAAGGTTTTTGGCCCCGGTATTGACGGGAGAGGAATCCCGAGAAGCCCCCTAGCAACTCGCATGGGGACTGGCCTCTCCTGAGGCCACCAGGGCGGGTCCCTGAGGTCCCCGTCGTAACTCCAGAACACCTGCCGCAACTCGAGAAAATCCAGGAAGTTCTCCCTTCCAGGCGAGATGAGGCCTATTTCCGATGAGGCGTCTGGAGTCTAATGACACCTAATCTCAGGAACTTCGAAAGGGTCTTTCACACCCTTGCTGCAACTCAAGAAGTTCACCGCCATACCCGTCTCCACTCGGGAGGAAGCACGATGGTCCCGCCCACATCCAGAGGAACCCCGTTTCCCCCTCGTAGCTCGAGATGAGGGATCGTTTCCCTGCTTTCAACGGGAAAAAATTCCCATCATTCCCGTCGCATCTCAAAAGGAGGCACTCTCAACAGGAAAGGCGAGAGGAACTCAATGGTCGTACCACCATTCCTAGAGTCCCCTAGATGTCTCAGTCCATTCCAGAGGAACCTCTTTGATCTGCACTGGCTCATTTTTCACGCCGAGGATCGACTCACTCCACGGTGGCACGTGGGACAGCCCTGTGGGAAAGCCTCGAGGGAAAGCCTCGAGGGAAAGCCACAGATCCTTTGATAAATGCGACGGGAAGCGTGACATTGCTGCTACAGCCTGGAAGGAAAGCGCAAGTGCATGCCACCACTCGAGACGAGGCCTGACTCCCCTGGGGAGACTCCAGAAGTACCCAAAGATCCATGTCAGCCCCTGAGAGGAATCCTCGGTTCCGGCCCTGACTCCACACAAGGTTTTTGGCCCCGGTATCAACGGGAGAGGAATCCCGAGAGGACGCCTAGCAACTCGCATGGGGAGTGGCCTCTCCTGAGGCCACCAGGGCGGGTCCCTGAGGTCCCCGTCGTAACTCGAGAACACCTGCCGCAACTCGAGAAAATCCAGGAAGTTCTCCCTTCCAGGCGAGATGAGGCCTATTTCCGATGAGGCGTCTGGAGACTAATGACACCTAACCTCTGGAACTTCGAAAGGGTCTTTCACACAATTGCTGCAACTCAAGAAGTTCACCGCCATACCCGTCTCCACTCGAGAGGAAGCACGATGGTCCCGCCCACATCCAGAGGAGCCCCGTTTCCCCCTCGTAGCTCGAGATGAGGGATCCTTTCCCTGCATTCAACGGGAAAGAATTCCTGGCGTTCCCGTAGCATGTCAAGAGGAGGCACTCTCAACAGGAAAGGCGAGAGGAATACCATGGTCGTACCACCATTCCAAGAGTCCCCCAGATGTCTCAGTCCATTCCAGAGGAACCTCTTTGCCCTGCACTGGCTCATCTTTCACGCCGAGGATCGACTCACACCACAGTGGCACGTGGGACAGCCCTGTGGGAAAGCCTCGAGGGAAAGCCTCGAGGGAAAACCACAGATCCTTTGATCCACGCCACGGAAAGCGTGACATTGCTGCTACAGCCTGGAAGGAAAGCGCACGTGCATGCCCCCACTCGAGACGAGGCCTGACTCCCCTGGGGAGACTCCAGATGTACCCAAAGATCCATGTCAGCCCCTGAGAGGAATCCTCGGTTCCGGCCCTGACTCCACACAATGTTTTTGGCCCCAGTATTGATGGGAGAGGAATCCCGAGAGGCCCCCTAGCAACTCGCATGGGGACTGGCCGTTCCTGAGGCCACCAGGGCGGGTCCCTGAGGTCCCCGTCGTAACTCGAGAACACCTTCCGCAACTCGAGAAAATCCAGGAAGTTCTCCCTTCCAGGCGAGATGAGGCCTATTTCCGATGAGGCGTCTGGAGACTAATGACACCTAACCTCTGGAACTTCGAAAGGGTCTTTCACACCCTTGCTGCAACTCAAGAAGTTCACCGCCATACCCGTCTCCACTCGAGAGGAAGCACGATGGTCCCGCCCACATCCAGAGGAGCCCCGTTTCCCCCTCGGAGCTCGAGATGAGGGATCGTTTCCCTGCTTTCAACAGGAAAAAATTCCCAGCATTCCCGTCGCATCTCAAGAGGAGGCACTCTCAACAGGAAAGGCGAGAGGAACTCAATGGTCGTACCACCATTCCTAGAGTCCCCTAGATGTCTCAGTCCATTCCAGAGGAACCTCTTTGACCTGCACTGGCTCATCTTTCACGTCGAGGATCGACTCACACCACGGTGGCACGTGGGACAGCCCTGTTTTGAAAGCCTCGAGGGAAAGCCTCGAGGGAAAGCCACAGATCCTTTGATAAATGCGACGGGAAGAATGACATTGCTGCTACAGCCTGGAAGGAAAGCGCACGTGCATGCCCCCACTCGAAACGAGGCCTGACTCCCCTGGGGAGACTCCAGAAGTACCCAAAGATCCATGTCAGCCCCTGAGAGGAATCCTCGGTTCCGGCCCTGACTCCACACAAGATTTTTGGCCCCGGTATCGACGGGAGAGGAATCCCGAGGGGCCCCCTAGCAACTAGCATGGGGAGTGGCCTCTCCTGAGGCCACCAGGGCGGGTCCCTGAGGTCCCCGTCGTAACTCGAGAACACCTGCCGCAACTCGAGAAAATCCAGGAAGTTCTCCCTTCCAGGCGAGATGAGGCCTATTTCCGATGAGGCGTCTGGAGACTAATGACACCTAACCTCAGGAACTTCGAAAGGGTCATTCACACCCTTGCTGCAACTCAAGAAGTTCACCGAAATACTCGTCTCCACTCGGGAGGAAGCACGATGGTCCCGCCCACATCCAGAGGAGCCCCGTTTCCCCCTCGGAGCTTGAGATGAGGGATCCTTTCCCTGCTTTCAACGGGAAAGATTTCCCGGCGTTCCCGTCGCATCTCAAGAGGAGGCACTCTCAACAGGAAAGGCGAGAGGAACTCCATGGTCGTACCACCATTCCAAGCTTCCCCCAGATGTCTCAGTCAATTCCAGAGGAACCTCTTTGCCCTGCACTGTCTCATCTTTCACGCCGAGGATCGACTCACACCACGGTGGCACGTGGGACAGCCCTGTGGGAAAGCCTCGAGGTTAAGTCTCGAGGGAAAGCCACAGATCCTTTGATAAATGCGACGGGAAGAATGACATTGCTGCTACAGCCTGGAAGGAAAGCGCACGTGCATGCCCCCACTCGAGACGAGGCCTGACTCCCCTGGGGAGACTCCAGAAGTACCCAAAGATCCATGTCACCCCTGAGAGGAATCCTCGGTTCCGGCCCTGACTCCACACAAGGTTTTTGGCCCCGGTATCGAAGGGAGAGGAATCCCGAGGGGCCCCTTAGCAACTAGCATGGGGACTGGCCTCTCCTGAGGCCACCAGGGCGGGTCCCTGAGGTCCCCGTCGTAACTCGAGAACACCTGCCGCAACTCGAGCAAATCCAGGAAGTTCTCCCTTCCAGGCCAGATGAGGCCTATTTCCGATGAGGCGTCTGGAGACTAATGACACCTAACCTCTGGAACTTCGAAAGGGTCATTCACACCCTTGCTGCAACTCAAGAAGTTCACCGCCATACCCGTCTCCACTCGGGAGGAAGCACGATGGTCCCGCCCACATCCAGAGGAGCCCCGTTTCCCCCTCGTAGCTCGAGATGAGGGATCCTTTCCCTGCTTTCAACGGGAAAGAATTCCCGGCGTTCCCGTCGCATCTCAAGAGGAGGCACTCTCAACAGGAAAGGCGAGAGGAACTCCATGGTCGTACCACCATTCCAAGAGTCCCCCAGATGTCTCAGTCCATTCCAGAGGAACCTCTTTGCCCTGCACTGGCTCATCTTTCACGCCGAGGATCGACTCACACCACGGTGGCACGTGGGACAGCCCTGTGGGAAAGCCTCGAGGGAAAGCCTCGAGGGAAAACCACATATCCTTTGATCCACGCGACGGGAAGCGTGACATTGCTGCTACAGCCTGGAAGGAAAGCGCAAGTGCATGCCACCACTCGAGACGAGGCCTGACTCCCCTGGGGAGACTCCAGAAGTACCCAAAGATCCATGTCAGCCCCTGAGAGGAATCCTCGGTTCCGGCCCTGACTCCACACAAGGTTTTTGGCCCCGGTATCAACGGGAGAGGAATCCCGAGAGGCCGCCTAGCAACTCGCATGGGGAGTGGCCTCTCCTGAGGCCACCAGGGCGGGTCCCTAACGTCCCCGTCGTAACTCGAGAACACCTGCCGCAACTCGAGAAAATTCAGGAAGTTCTCCCTTCCAGGCGAGATGAGGCCTATTTCCGATGAGTCGTCTGGAGACTAATGACACCTAAACTCTGGAACTTCGAAAGGGTCTTTCACACAATTGCTGCAACTCAAGAAGTTCACCGCCATACCCGTCTCCACTCGAGAGGAAGCACGATGGTCCCGACCACATCCAGAGGAGCCCCGTTTCCCCCTTGTAGCTCGAGATGAGGTATCCTTTCCCTGCTTTCAACGGGAAAGAATTCCCAGCGTTCCCGTCGCATGTCAAGAGGAGGCACTCTCAACAGGAAAGGCGAGAGGAACTCCATGGTGGTACCACCATTCCAAGAGTCCCCCAGATGTCTCAGTCCATTCCAGAGGAACCTCTTTGCCCTGCACTGGCTCATCTTTCACGCCGAGGATCGACTCACACCACGGTGGCACGTGGGACAGCTTTGTGGGAAAGCCTCATGGGAAAGCCTCGAGGAAAAACCACAGATTCTTTGATCCACGCGACGGGAAGCGTGACATTGCTGCTAGAGCCTGGAAGGAAAGCGCACGTGCATGCCCCCACTCGAGACGAGGCCTGACTCCCCTGGGGAGACTCCAGAAGTACCCAAAGATCCATGTCAGCCCCTGAGAGGTATCCTCGGTTCCGGCCCTGACTCCACACAAGGTTTTTGGCCCCGGTATCGACGGGAGAGGAATCCCGAGGGGCCCCCTAGCAACTAGCATGGGGACTGGCCTCTCCTGAGGCCACCAGGGCGGGTCCCTGAGGTCCCCGTCGTAACTCGAGAACACCTGCCCCAACTCGAGAAAATCCAGGAAGTTCTCCCTTCCAGGCGAGATGAGGCCTATTTCCAATGAGACGTCTGGAGACTAATGACACCTAACCTCTGGAACTTCGAAAGGGTCTTTCACACCCTTGCTGCAACTCAAGAAGTTCACCGCCATACCCGTCTCCACTCGGGAGGAAGCACGATGGTCCCGCCCACATCCAGAGGAGCCCCGTTTCCCCCTCGGAGCTCGAGATGTGGGATCCTTTCCCTGCTTTCAACGGAAAAGAATTCCTGGCGTTCCCGTCGCATGTCAAGAGGAGGCACTCTCAACAGGAAAGGCGAGAGGAACACCATGGTCGTACCACCATTCCAAGAGTCCCCCAGATGTCTCAGTCCATTCCAGAGGAACCTCTTTGCCCTGCACTGGCTCATCTTTCACGCCGAGGATCGACTCACACCACAGTGGCACGTGGGACAGCCCTGTGGGAAAGCCTCGAGGGAAAGCCTCGAGGGAAAACCACAGATCCTTTGATCCACGCCACGGAAAGCGTGACATTGCTGCTACAGCCTGGAAGGAAAGCGCACGTGCATGCCCCCACTCGAGACGAGGCCTGACTCCCCTGGGGAGACTCCAGAAGTACCCAAAGATCCATGTCAGCCCCTGAGAGGAATCCTCGGTTCCGGCCCTGACTCCACACAATGTTTTTGGCCCCAGTATTGATGGGAGAGGAATCCCGAGAGGCCCCCTAGCAACTCGCATGGGGACTGGCCGTTCCTGAGGCCACCAGGGCGGGTCCCTGAGGTCCCCGTCGTAAATCGAGAACTCCTGCCGCAACTCGAGAAAATCCAGGAAGTTCTCCCTTCCAGGCGAGATGAGGCCTATTTCCGATGAGGCGTCTGGAGACTAATGACACCTAACCTCTGGAACTTCGAAAGGGTCTTTCACACCCTTTCTGCAACTCAAGAAGTTCACCGCCATACCCGTCTCCACTCGAGAGGAAGCACGATGGTCCCGCCCACATCCAGAGGAGCCCCGTTTCCCCCTCGGAGCTCGAGATGAGGGATCGTTTCCCTGCTTTCAACAGGAAAAAATTCCCAGCATTCCCGTCGCATCTCAAGAGGAGGCACTCTCAACAGGAAAGGCGAGAGGAACTCAATGGTCGTACCACCATTCCTAGAGTCCCCTAGATGTCTCAGTCCATTCCAGAGGAACCTCTTTGACCTGCACTGGCTCATTTTTCACGCCGAGGATCGACTCACACCACGGTGGCACGTGGGACAGCCCTGTGGGAAAGCCTCGAGGGAAAGCCACAGATCCTTTGATAAATGCGACGGGAAGAATGACATTGCTGCTACAGCCTGGAAGGAAAGCGCACGTGCATGCCCCCACTCGAGACGAGGCCTAACTCCCCTGGGGAGACTCCAGAAGTACCCAAAGATCCATGTCAGCCCCTGAGAGGAATCCTCGGTTCCGGCCCTGACTCCACACAAGGTTTTTGGCCCCGGTATCGACGGGAGAGGAATCCCGAGAGGCCCCCTAGCAACTCGCATGGGGACTGGCCTTTGCTGAGGCCACCAGGACGGGTCCCTGAGGTCCCCGTCTTAACTCGAGAACACCTCCCGCAACTCGAGAAAATCCAGGAAGTTCTCCCTTCCAGGCAAGATGAGGCCTATTTCCGATGAGGCGTCTGGAGACTAATGACACCTAACCTCTGGAACTTCGAAAGGGTCTTTCACACCCTTGCTGCAACTCAAGAAGTTCACCGCCATAACCGTCTCCACTCGAGAGGAAGCACGATGGTCTCGCCCACATCCAGAGGAGCCCCGTTTCCCCCTCGGAGCTCGAGATGAGGGATCCTTTCCCTGCTTTCAACAGGAAAGAATTCCCGGCGTTCCCATCGCATCTCAAGAGGAGGCACTCTCAACAGGAAAGGCGAGAGGAACTCCATGGCCGTACCACCATTCCAAGAGTCCCCCAGATGTCTCAGTCCATTCCAGAGGAACCTCTTTGCCCTGCACTGGCTCATCTTTCACGCCGAGGATCGACTCCCACCACGGTGGCACGTGGGACAGCCTTGTGGGAAAGCCTCGAGGGAAAGCCTCGAGGGAAAACCACAGATCCTTTGATCCAAGCCACGGGAAGCGTGACATTGCTGCTACAGCCTGGAAGGAAAGCGCACGTGCATGCCCCCACTCGAGACGAGGCCTGACTCCCCTGGGGAGACTCCAGAAGTACCCAAAGATCCATGTCAGCCCCTGAGAGGAATCCTCGGTTCTGGCCCTGACTCCACACAAGGTTTTTGGCCCCGGTATCGACGGGAGAGGAATCCCGAGATGCCCCCTAACACCTCGCATGGGGACTGGCCTCTACTGAGGCCACAAGGGCGGGTCCCTGAGGTCCCCGTCGTAACTCGAGAACACCTGCCGCAACTCGAGAAAATCCAGGAAGTTCTCCCTTCCAGGCGAGATGAGGCCTATTTCCGATGAGGTGTCTGGAGACTAATGACACCTAACCTCTGGAACTTCGAAAGGGTCTTTCACACACTTGCTGCAACTCAAGAAGTTCACCGCCATACCCGTCTCCACTCGAGAGGAAGCACGATGGTCCCGCCCACATACAGAGGAGCCCCGTTTCCGCCTCGGAGCTCGAGATGAGGGATCCTTTCCCTGCTTTCAACGGAAAGAATTCCCGGCATTCCCATCACATCTCAAGAGGAGGCACTCTCAACAGGAAAGGCGAGAGGAACTCCATGGTCGTACCACCATTCCAAGAGTCCCCCAGATGTCTCAGTCCATTCCAGAGGAACCTCTTTGCCCTGCACTGGCTCATCTTTCACGCCGAGGATCGACTCACACCACGGTGGCACGTGGGACAGCCCTGTGGGAAAGCCTCGAGGGAAAGCCTCGAGGGAAAACCTCAGATCCTTTGATCCACGCGACGGGAAGCGTGACATTGCTGCTACAGCCTGGAAGGAAAGCGCACGTGCATGCCCCCACTCGAGACGAGGCCTGACTCCCCTGGGGAGACTCCAGAAGTACCCAAAGATCCATGTCAGCCCCTGAGAGGAATCCTCGGTTCCAGCCCTGACTCCACACAAGGTTTTTGGCCCCGGTATCGACGGGAGAGGAATCCCGAGAGGCCCCCTAGCAACTCGCATGGGGACTGGCCTCTCCTGAGGCCACCAGGGCGGGTCCCTGAGGTCCCCGTCGTAACTCGAGAACACCTGCCACAACTCGAGAAAATCCAGGAAGTTCTCCCTTCCAGGCGAGATGAGGACTATTTCCGATGAGGCGTCTGGAGACTAATGACACCTAACCTCTGGTACTTCGAAAGGGTCTTTCACACCCTTGCTGCAACTCAAGAAGTTCACCGCCATACCCGTCTCCACTCGAGAGGAAGCACGATGGTCCCGCCCACATCCAGAGGAGCCCCGTTTCCCCCTCGGAGCTCGAGATGAGGGATCCTTTCCCTGCTTCAACGGGAAAGAATTCCCGGCGTTCCCGTCGCATCTCAAGAGGAGGCACTCTCAACAGGAAAGGCGAGAGGAACTCCATGGTCGTACCACCATTCCAAGAGTCCCCCAGATGTCTCAGTCCATTCCAGAGGAACCTCTTATCCCTGCACTGGCTCATCTTTCACGCCGAGGATCGACTCACACCACGGTGGCACGTGGGACAGCCCTGTGGGAAAGCCTCGAGGGAAAGCCTCGAGGGAAAACCACAGATCCTTTGATCCACGCCACGGGAAGCGTGACATTGCTGCTACAGCCTGGAAGGAAAGCGCACGTGCATGCCCCCACTCGAGACGAGGCCTGACTCCCCTGGGGAGACTCCAGAAGTACCCAAAGATCCATTTCAGCCCCTGAGAGGAATCCTCGGTTCCGGCCCTGACTCCACACAAGGTTTTCGGCCCCGGTATCGACGGGAGAGGAATCCCGAGAGGCCCCCTAGCACCTCGCATGGGGACTGGCCTCTCCTGAGGCCACCAGGGCGTGTCCCTGAGGTGCCCGTCGTAACTCGAGAACACCTGCCGCAACTCAAGAAAATCCAGGAAGTTCTCCCTTCCAGGCGAGATGAGGCCAATTTCCGATGAGGTGTTTGCAGACTAATGACACCTAACTTCTGGAACTTCGAAAGGGTCTTTCACACCCTTGCTGCAACTCAAGAAGTTCACCGCCATACCCGTCTCCACTCGAGAGGATGCACGATGGTCCCGCCCACATCCAGAGGAGCCCCGTTTCCCCCTCGGAGCTCGAGATGAGGGATCCTTTCCCTGCTTTCAACGGAAAGAATTCCCGGCGTTCCCATCGCATCTCAAGAGGAGGCACTCTCAACAGGAAAGGCGAGAGGAACTCCATGGCCGTACCACCATTCCAAGAGTCCCCCAGATGTCTCAGTCCATTCCAGAGGAACCTCTTTGCCCTGCACTGGCTCATCTTTCACGCCGAGGATCGACTCACACCACGGTGGCACGTGGGACAGCCCTGTGGGAAAGCCTCGAGGGAAAACCACAGATCCTTTGATCCACGCCACGGGAAGCGTGACATTGCTGCTACAGCCTGGAAGGAAAGCGCACGTGCATGCCCCCACTCGAGACGAGGCCTGACTCCCCTGGGGAGACTCCAGAAGTACCCAAAGATCCATGTCAGCCCCTGAGAGGAATCCTCGGTTCCGGCCCTGACTCCACACAAGGTTTTTGGCCCCGGTATCGACGGGAGAGGAATCCCGAGAGGACCCCTAACACCTCGCATGGGGACTGGCCTCTCCTGAGGCCACCAGGGCGGGTCCCTGAGGTCCCCGTCGTAACTCGAGAACACCTGGCGCAACTCGAGAAAATCCAGGAAGTTCTTCCTTCCAGGCGAGATGAGGCCTATTTCCGATGAGGTGTCTGGAGACTAATGATACCTAACCTCTGGAACTTCGAAAGGGTCTTTCACACCCTTGCTGCAACTCAAGAAGTTCACCGCCATACCCGTCTCCACTCGAGAGGAAGCACGATGATCCCGCCCACATCCAGAGGAGCCCCGTTTCAGCCTCGGAGCTCGAGATGAGGGATCCTTTCCCTGCTTTCAACGGAAAGAATTCCCGGCATTCCCATCACAACTCAATAGGAGGCACTCTCAACAGGAAAGGCGAGAGGAACTCCATGGTCGTACCACCATTCCAAGAGTCCCCCAGATGTCTCAGTCCATTCCAGAGGAACCTCTTTGCCCTGCACTGGCTCATCTTTCACGCCGAGGATCGACTCACACCACGGTGGCACGTGGGACAGCCCTGTGGGAAAGCCTCGAGGGAAAGCCTCGAGGGAAAACCACAGATCCTTTGATCCACGCCACGGGAAGCGTGACATTGCTGCTACAGCCTGGAAGGAAAGCGCACGTGCATGCCCCCACTCGAGACAAGGCCTGACTCCCCTGGGGAGACTCCAGAAGTACCCAAAGATCCATGTAAGCCCCTGAGAGGAATCCTCGGTTCCGGCCCTGACTCCACACAAAGTTTTTGGCCCCGGTATCGACGGGAGAGGAATCCCGAGAGGCCCCCTAGCAACTCGCATGGGGACAGGCCTCTCCTGAGGCCCCCAGGGCGGGTCCCTGAGGTCCCCGTCGTAACTCGAGGACACCTGCCCCAACTCGAGAAAATCCAGGAAGTTCTCCCTTCCAGGCGAGATGAGGACTATTTCCGATGAGGCGTCTGGAGACTAATGACACCTAACCTGTGGTACTTCGAAAGGGTCTTTCACACCCTTGCTGCAACTCAAGAAGTTCACCGCCATACCCGTCTCCACTCGAGAGGAAGCACGATGGTCCCGCCCACATCCAGAGGAGCCCCGTTTCCCCCTCGGAGCTCGAGATGAGGGATCCTTTCCCTGCTTTCAACGGGAAAGAATTCCCGGCGTTCCCATCGCATCTCAAGAGGAGGCACTCTCAACAGGAAAGGCGAGAGGAACTCCATGGTCGTACCACCATTCCAAGAGTCCCCCAGATGTCTCAGTCCATTCCAGAGGAACCTCTTTGCCCTGCACTGGCTCATCTTTCACGCCGAGGATCGACTCACACCACGGTGGCACGTGGGACAGCCCTGTGGGAAAGCCTCGAGGGAAAACCACAGATCCTTTGATCCAAGCCACGGGAAGCGTGACATTGCTGCTACAGCCTGGAAGAAAACCACACGTGCATGCCCCCACTCGAGACGAGGCCTGACTCCCCTGGGGAGACTCCAGAAGTACCCAAAGAACCCTGTCAGCCCCTGAGAGGAATCCTCTGTTCCAGCCCTAACTCCACACAAGGTTTTTGGCCCCGGTATCGTCGGGAGAGAAATCCTGAGAGGCCCCCTAGCACCTCGCATGGGGACTGGCCTCTCCTGAGGCCACCAGGGCGGGTCCCTGTGGTCCCCGTCGTAACTCGAGAACACCTGCCGCAACTCGAGAAAATCCAGGAAGTTCTTCCTTCCAGGCGAGATGAGGCCTATTTCCGATGAGGCGTCTGGAGACTAATGACACCTAACCTCTGGTACTTCGAAAGGGTCTTTCACACCCTTGCTTCAACTCAAGAAGTTCACCGCCATACCCGTCTCCACTCGAGAGGAAGCACGATAGTCCCGCCCACATCCAGAGGTGCCGCGTTTCCCCCTCGTAGCTCGAGATGAGGTATCCTTTCCCTGATTTCAACGGGAAAGAATTCCCGGCGTTCCCGTCGCATCTCAAGAGGAGGCACTCTCAACAGGAAAAGCGAGAGGAACTCCATGGTCGTACCACCATTCCAAGAGTCCCCCAGATGTCTCAGTCCATTCCAGAGGAAGCTCTTTGCCCTGCACTGGCTCATCTTTCACGCCGAGGATCGACTCACACCACGGTGGCACGTGGGACAGCCCTGTGGGAAAGCCTCGAGGGAAAGCCTCGAGGGAAAACCACAGATCCTTTGATCCACGCGACGGGAAGCGTGACATTTCTGCTACAGCCTGGAAGGAAAGCGCACGTGCATGCCCCCACTCGAGACGAGGCCTGACTCCCCTGGGGAGACTCCAGAAGTACCCAAAGATCCATGTCAGCCCCTGAGAGGAATCCTCGGTTCCGGCCCTGACTCCACACAAGGTTTTTGGCCACGGTATCGTCGGGAGAGGAATCCCTAGACGCCCCCTAGCACCTCGCATGGGGACTGGCCTCTCCTGAGGCCACCAGAGCGGGTCCCTGAGGTCCCCGTCGTAACTCGAGAACACCTGCCGAAACTCGAGAAAATCCAGGAAGTTCTCCCTTCCAGGCGAGATGAGGCCTATTTCCGATGAGGCGTCTGGAGACTAATGACACCTAACCTCTGGAACTTCGAAAGGGTCTTTCACACCCTTGCTGCGACTCAAGAAGTTCACCGCCATACCCGTCTCCACTCGAGAGGAAGCACGATGGTCCCGCCCACATCCAGAGGAGCCCCGTTTCCCCCTCGTAGCTCGAGATGAGGGATCCTTTCCCTGCTTTCAACGGGAAAGTATTCCCGGCGTTCCCGTCGCATCTCAAGAGGAGGCACTCTCAACAGGAAGGCGAGAGGAACTCCATGGTCGTACCACCATTCCAAGAGTCCCCCAGATGTCTCAGTCCATTCCAGAGAAACCTCTTTGCCCTGCACTGGCTCATCTTTCACGCCGAGGATCGACTCACACCACGGTGGCACGTGGGACAGCCCTGTGGGAAAGCCTCGAGGGAAAACCACAGATCCTTTGATCCACGCGAAGGGAAGCGTGACATTGCTGCTACAGCCTGGAAGGAAAGCGCACGTGCATGCCCCCACTCGAGACAAGGCCTGACTCCCCTGGGGAGACTCCAGAAGTACCCAAAGATCCATGTCACCCCTGAGAGGAATCCTCGGTTCCGGCCCTGACTCCACACAAGGTTTTTGGCCCCGGTATCGACGGGAGAGGAATCCCGAGAGGCCCCCTAGCAACTCGCATGGGGACTGGCTTCTCCTGAGGCCACCAGTGCGGGGCCCTGAGGTCCCCGTCGTAACTCGAGAACACCTGCCGCAACTCGAGAAAATCCAGGAAGTTCTCCCTTCAAGGCGAGATGAGGCCTATTTCCGATGAGGCGTCTGGAGACTAATGACACCTATCCTCTGGAACTTGGAAAGGGTCTTTCATATCCTTGCTGCAACTCAAGAAGTTCAACCCCATACCCGTCTCCACTCGAGAGGAAGCACGATGGTCCCGCCCACATCCAGAGGAGCCCCGTTTCCCCCTCGTAGCTCGAGATGAGGAATCCTTTCCCTGCTTTCAACGGGAAAGAATTCCCGGCGTTCCCGTCGCATCTCAAGAGGAGGCACTCTCAACAGGAAAGGCGAGAGGAACTCCATGGTCGTACCACCATTCCAAGAGTCCCCCAGATGTCTCAGTCCATTCCAGAGGAACCTCTTTGCCCTGCACTGGCTCATCTTTCACGCCGAGGATCGACTCACACCACGGTGGCACGTGGGACAGCCCTGTGGGAAAGCCTCGAGGGAAAGCCTCGAGGGAAAACCACAGATCCTTTGATCCACGCCACGGGAAGCGTGACATTGCTGCTACAGCCTGGAAGGAAAGCGCACGTGCATGCCCCCACTCGAGACAAGGCCTGACTCCCCTGGGGAGACTCCAGAAGTACCCAAAGATCCATGTCACCCCTGAGAGGAATCCTCGGTTCCGGCCCTGACTCCACACAAGATTTTTGGCCCCGGTATCGACGGGAGAGGAATCCCGAGAGGCCCCCTAGCAACTCGCATGGGGACTGGCCTCTCCTGAGGCCACCAGGGCAGGTCCCTGAGGTCCCCGTCGTAACTCGAGAACACCTGCCGCAACTCGAGAAAATCCAGGAAGTTCTCCCTTCCAGGCGAGATGAGGCCTATTTCCGATGAGGCGTCTGGAGACTAATGACACCTAACCTCTGGAACTTCGAAAGGGTCTTTCACACCCTTGCTGCGACTCAAGAAGTTCACCGCCATACCCGTCTCCACTCGAGAGGAAGCACGATGGTCCCGCCCACATCCAGAGGAGCCCCGTTTCCCCCTCGTAGCTCGAGATGAGGGATCCTTTCCCTGCTTTCAACGGGAAAGAATTCCCGGCGTTCCCGTCGCATCTCAAGAGGAGGCACTCTCAACAGGAAAGGCGAGAGGAACTCCATGGTCGTACCACCATTCCAAGAGTCCCCCAGATGTCTCAGTCCATTCCAAAGGAACCTCTTTGCCCTGCACTGGCTCATCTTTCACGCCGAGGATCGACTCACACCACGGTGGCACGTGGGACAGCCCTGTGGGAAAGCCTCGAGGGAAAGCCTCGAGGGAAAACCACAGATCCTTTGATCCAAGCCACGGGAAGCGTAACATTGCTGCTACAGCCTGGAAGGAAAGCGCACGTGCATGCCCCCACGCGAGACGAGGCCTGACTCCCCTGGGGAGATTCCAAAAGTACCCAAAGATCCATGTCAGCCCCTGAGAGGACACCTAGGTTCCAGCCCTGACTCCACTCAAGGTTTTTGGCCCCGGTATCTTCGGGAGAGGAATCCCGAGAGGCCCCTAACACCTCGCATGGGGAATGGCCTCTCCTGAGGCCACCAGAGCGGGTCCCTGAGGTCCCCGTCGTAACTCGAGAACACCTGCCGAAACTCGAGAAAATCCAGGAAATTCTCCCTTCCAGGCGAGATGAGGCCTATTTCCGATGAGGCGTCTGGAGACTAATGACACCTAACCTCTTGAACTTCGAAAGGGTCTTTCACACCCTTGCTGCAAGTCAAGAAGTTCACCGCCATACCCGTCTCCACTCGAGAGGAAGCACGATGGTCCAGCCCACATCCAGAGGAGCCCCGTTTCCCCCTCGTAGCTCGAGATGAGGGATCCTTTCCCTGCTTTCAACGGGAAAGTATTCCCGGCGTTCCCGTCGCATCTCAAGAGGAGGCACTCTCAACAGGAAAGGCGAGAGGAACTCCATGGTCGTACCACCATTCCAAGAGTCCCCCAGATGTCTCAGTCCATTCCAGAGGAACCTCTTTGCCCTGCACTGGCTCATCTTTCACGCCGAGGATCGACTCACACCACGGTGGCACGTGGGACAGCCCTGTGGGAAAGCCTCTAGGGAAAGCCTCGAGGGAAAACCACAGATCCTTTGATCCACGCCACGGGAAGCGTGACATTGCTGTTACAGCCTGGAAGGAAAGCGCACGTGCATGCCCCCACTCGAGTCGAGGCCTGACTCCCCTGGGGAGACTCCAGAAGTACCCAAAGATCCATGTCAGCCCCTGAGAGGAATCCTCGGTTCCGGCCCTGACTCCACACAAGGTTTTTGGCCCCGGTATCGTCGGGAGAGGAATCCCGAGAGGCCCCCTAGCACCTCGCATGGGGACTGGCCTCTCCTGAGGCCACCAGGGCGGGACCCTGAGGTATCCGTCGTAACTCGAGAACACCTGCCGCAACTCGAGAAAATCCAGGAAGTTCTCCCTTCAAGGCGAGATGAGGCCTATTTCCGATGAGACGTCTGGAGACTAATGACACCTAACCTCTGGATCTTCGAAAGGGTCTTTCACACCCTTGCTGCAACTCAAGAAGTTCACCGCCATACCCGTCTCCACTCGAGAGGAAGCACGATGGTCCCGCCCACATCCAGAGGAGCCCCGTTGCCCCCTCGGAGCTCGAGATGAGGGATCCTTTCCCTGCTTTCAACGGGAAAGAATTCCCGGCGTTCCCATCGCATCTCAAGAGGAGGCACTCTTAACAGGAAAGGCGAGAGGAACTCCATGGTCGTACTACCATTCCAAGAGTCCCCCAGATGTCTCAGTCCATTCCAGAGAAACCTCTTTGCCCTGCACTGGCTCATCTTTCACGCCGAGGATCGACTCACACCACGGTGGCACGTGGGACAGACCTGTGGGAAAGCCTCGAGGGAAAACCACAGATCCTTTGATCCACGCGAAGGGAAGCGTGACATTGCTGCTAAAGCCTGGAAGGAAAGCGCACGTGCATGCCCCCACTCGAGACAAGGCCTGACTCCCCTGGGGAGACTCCAGAAGTACCCAAAGATCCATGTCACCCCTGAGAGGAATCCTCGGTTCCGGCCCTGACTCCACACAAGGTTTTTGGCCCCAGTATCGACGGGAGAGGAATCCCGAGAGGCCCCCTAGCAACTCGCATGGGGACTGGCCTCTCCTGAGGCCACCAGGGCAGGTCCCTGAGGTCCCCGTCGTAACTCGAGAACACCTGCCGCAACTCGAGAAAATCCAGGAAGTTCTCCCTTCCAGGCGAGATGAGGCCTATTTCCCATGAGGCGTCTGGAGACTAATGACACCTAACCTCTGGAACTTCGAAAGGGTCTTTCACACCCTTGCTGCAACTCAAGAAGTTCACCGCCATACCCGTCTCCACTCGAGAGGAAGCACGATGGTCCCGCTCACATCCAGAGGAGCCCCGTTTCCCCCTCGGAGCTCGAGATGAGGGATCCTTTCCCTGCTTTCAACGGGAAAGAATTCCCGGCGTTCGCGTCGCATCTCAAGAGGAGGCACTCTCAACAGGAAAGGCGAGAGGAACTCCATGGTCGTACCACCATTCCAAGAGTCCCCCAGATGTCTCAGTCCATTCCAGAGGAACCTCTTTGCCCTGCACTGGCTCATCTTTCACGCCGAGGATCGACTCACACCACGGTGGCACGTGGGACAGCCCTGTAGGAAAGCCTCGAGGGAAAGCCTCGAGGGAAAATCCCAGATCCTTTGATCCATGCCACGAGAAGCGTGACATTGCTGCTAAAGCCTGGAAGGAAAGCGCACGTGCATGCCCCCACTCGAGACGAGGCCTGACTCCCCTGGGGAGAATCCAGATGTACCCAAAGATCCATGTCAGCCCCTGAGAGGAATCCTCGGTTCCGTCCCTGACTCCACACAAGGTTTTTGGCCCCGGTATCGACGGGAGAGGAATCCCGAGAGGCCCCCTAGCAACTCGCATGGGGACTGGCTTCTCCTGAGGCCACCAGTGCGGGGCCCTGAGGTCCCCGTCGTAACTCGAGAACACCTGCCGCAACTCGAGAAAATCCAAGAAGTTCTCCCTTCAAGGCGAGATGAGGCCTATTTCCGATGAGGCGTCTGGAGACTAATTACACCTATCTTCTGGAACTTCGAAAGGGTCTTTCACATCCTTGCTGCAACTCAAGAAGTTCAACCCCATACCCGTCTCCACTCGAGAGGAAGCACGATGGACCCGCCCACATCCAGAGGAGCCCCGTTTCCCCCTCGGAGCTCGAGATGAGGGATCCTTTCCCTGCTTTCAACGGGAAAGAATTCCCGGCGTTCCCGTCGCATCTCAAGAGGAGGCACTCTCAACAGGAAAGGCGAGAGGAACTCCATGGTCGTACCACCATTCCAAGAGTCCCCCAGATGTCTCAGTCCATTCCAGAGGAACCTCTTTGCCCTGCACTGGCTCATCTTTCACGCTGAGGATCGACTCACACCACGGTGGCACGTGGGACAGCCCTGTGGGAAAGCCTCGAGGGAAAGCCTCGAGGGAAAACCACAGATCCTTTGATCCAAGCCACGGGAAGTGTGACATTGCTGCTACAGCCTGGAAGGAAAGCGCACGTGCATGCCCCCACGCGAGACGAGGCCTGACTCCCCTGGGGAGATTCCAGAAGTACCCAAAGATCCATGTCAGCCCCTGAGAGGAATCCTAGGTTCCAGCCCTGACTCCACACAAGGTTTTTGGCCCCGGTATCGACGGGAGAGGAATCCCGAGAGGCCCCCTAGCACCTCGCATGGGGACTGGCCTCTCCTGAGGCCACCAGAGCGGGTCCCTGAGGTCCCCGTCGTAACTCGAGAACACATGCCGAAACTCGAGAAAATCCAGGAAGTTCTCCCTTCCAGGCGAGATGAGGCCTATTTCCGATGAGGCGTCTGGAGACTAATGACACCTAACCTCTGGAACTTCGAAAGGGTCTTTCACACCCTTGCTGCGACTCAAGAAGTTCACCGCCATACCCGTCTCCACTCGAGAGGAAGCACGATGGTCCCGCCCACATCCAGAGGATCCCCGTTTCCCCCTCGTAGCTCGAGATGAGGGATCCTTTCCCTGCTTTCAACGGGAAAGAATTCCCGACGTTCCCGTCGCATCTCAAGAGGAGGCACTCTCAACAGGAAAGGCGAGAGGAACTCCATGGTCGTACCACCATTCCAAGAGTCCCCTAGATGTCTCAGTCCATTCCAGAGGAACCTCTTTGCCCTGCACTGGCTCATCTTTCACGCCGAGGATCGACTCACACCACGGTGGCACGTGGGACAGCCCTGTGGGAAAGCCTCGAGGGAAAGCCTCGAGGGAAAACCACAGATCCTTTGATCCACGCCACGGGAAGCGTGACATTGCTGCTACAGCCTGGAAGGAAAGCGCACGTGCATGCCCCCACTCGAGACAAGGCCTGACTCCCCTGGGGAGACTCCAGAAGTACCCAAAGATCCATGTCACCCCTGAGAGGAATCCTCGGTTCCGGCCCTGACTCCACACAAGATTTTTGGCCCCGGTATCGACGGGAGAGGAATCCCGAGAGGCCCCCTAGCAACTCGCATGGGGACTGGCCTCTCCTGAGGCCACCAGGGCAGGTCCCTGAGGTCCCCGTCGTAACTCGAGAACACCTGCCGCAACTCGAGAAAATCCAGGAAGTTCTCCCTTCCAGGCGAGATGAGGCCTATTTCCGATGAGGCGTCTGGAGACTAATGACACCTAACCTCTGGAACTTCGAAAGGGTCTTTCACACCCTTGCTGCGACTCAAGAAGTTCACCGCCATACCCGTCTCCACTCGAGAGGAAGCACGATGGTCCCGCCCACATCCAGAGGAGCCCCGTTTCCCCCTCGTAGCTCGAGATGAGGGATCCTTTCCCTGCTTTCAACGGGAAAGAATTCCCGGCGTTCCCGTCGCATCTCAAGAGGAGGCACTCTCAACAGGAAAGGCGAGAGGAACTCCATGGTCGTACCACCATTCCAAGAGTCCCCCAGATGTCTCAGTCCATTCCAAAGGAACCTCTTTGCCCTGCACTGGCTCATCTTTCACGCCGAGGATCGACTCACACCACGGTGGCACGTGGGACAGCCCTGTGGGAAAGCCTCGAGGGAAAGCCTCGAGGGAAAACCACAGATCCTTTGATCCAAGCCACGGGAAGCGTAACATTGCTGCTACAGCCTGGAAGGAAAGCGCACGTGCATGCCCCCACGCGAGACGAGGCCTGACTCCCCTGGGGAGATTCCAAAAGTACCCAAAGATCCATGTCAGCCCCTGAGAGGACACCTAGGTTCCAGCCCTGACTCCACTCAAGGTTTTTGGCCCCGGTATCTTCGGGAGAGGAATCCCGAGAGGCCCCTAGCACCTCGCATGGGGACTGGCCTCTCCTGAGGCCACCAGAGCGGGTCCCTGAGGTCCCCGTCGTAACTCGAGAACACCTGCCGAAACTCGAGAAAATCCAGGAAATTCTCCCTTCCAGGCGAGATGAGGCCTATTTCCGATGAGGCGTCTGGAGACTAATGACACCTAACCTCTTGAACTTCGAAAGGGTCTTTCACACCCTTGCTGCAAGTCAAGAAGTTCACCGCCATACCCGTCTCCACTCGAGAGGAAGCACGATGGTCCAGCCCACATCCAGAGGAGCCCCGTTTCCCCCTCGTAGCTCGAGATGAGGGATCCTTTCCCTGCTTTCAACGGGAAAGTATTCCCGGCGTTCCCGTCGCATCTCAAGAGGAGGCACTCTCAACAGGAAAGGCGAGAGGAACTCCATGGTCGTACCACCATTCCAAGAGTCCCCCAGATGTCTCAGTCCATTCCAGAGGAACCTCTTTGCCCTGCACTGGCTCATCTTTCTCGCCGAGGATCGACTCACACCACGGTGGCACGTGGGACAGCCCTGTGGGAAAGCCTCTAGGGAAAGCCTCGAGGGAAAACCACAGATCCTTTGATCCACGCCACGGGAAGCGTGACATTGCTGTTACAGCCTGGAAGGAAAGCGCACGTGCATGCCCCCACTCGAGTCGAGGCCTGACTCCCCTGGGGAGACTCCAGAAGTACCCAAAGATCCATGTCAGCCCCTGAGAGGAATCCTCGGTTCCGGCCCTGACTCCACACAAGGTTTTTGGCCCCGGTATCGTCGGGAGAGGAATCCCGAGAGGCCCCCTAGCACCTCGCATGGGGACTGGCCTCTCCTGAGGCCACCAGGGCGGGACCCTGAGGTATCCGTCGTAACTCGAGAACACCTGCCGCAACTCGAGAAAATCCAGGAAGTTCTCCCTTCAAGGCGAGATGAGGCCTATTTCCGATGAGACGTCTGGAGACTAATGACACCTAACCTCTGGATCTTCGAAAGGGTCTTTCACACCCTTGCTGCAACTCAAGAAGTTCACCGCCATACCCGTCTCCACTCGAGAGGAAGCACGATGGTCCCGCCCACATCCAGAGGAGCCCCGTTGCCCCCTCGGAGCTCGAGATGAGGGATCCTTTCCCTGCTTTCAACGGGAAAGAATTCCCGGCGTTCCCATCGCATCTCAAGAGGAGGCACTCTCAACAGGAAAGGCGAGAGGAACTCCATGGTCGTACCACCATTCCAAGAGTCCCCCAGATGTCTCAGTCCATTCCAGAGAAACCTCTTTGCCCTGCACTGGCTCATCTTTCACGCCGAGGATCGACTCACACCACGGTGGCACGTGGGACAGACCTGTGGGAAAGCCTCGAGGGAAAACCACAGATCCTTTGATCCACGCGAAGGGAAGCGTGACATTGCTGCTACAGCCTGGAAGGAAAGCGCACGTGCATGCCCCCACTCGAGACAAGGCCTGACTCCCCTGGGGAGACTCCAGAAGTACCCAAAGATCCATGTCACCCCTGAGAGGAATCCTCGGTTCCGGCCCTGACTCCACACAAGGTTTTTGGCCCCAGTATCGACGGGAGAGGAATCCCGAGAGGCCCCCTAGCAACTCGCATGGGGACTGGCCTCTCCTGAGGCCACCAGGGCAGGTCCCTGAGGTCCCCGTCGTAACTCGAGAACACCTGCCGCAACTCGAGAAAATCCAGGAAGTTCTCCCTTCCAGGCGAGATGAGGCCTATTTCCCATGAGGCGTCTGGAGACTAATGACACCTAACCTCTGGAACTTCGAAAGGGTCTTTCACACCCTTGCTGCAACTCAAGAAGTTCACCGCCATACCCGTCTCCACTCGAGAGGAAGCACGATGGTCCCGCTCACATCCAGAGGAGCCCCGTTTCCCCCTCGGAGCTCGAGATGAGGGATCCTTTCCCTGCTTTCAACGGGAAAGAATTCCCGGCGTTCGCGTCGCATCTCAAGAGGAGGCACTCTCAACAGGAAAGGCGAGAGGAACTCCATGGTCGTACCACCATTCCAAGAGTCCCCCAGATGTCTCAGTCCATTCCAGAGGAACCTCTTTGCCCTGCACTGGCTCATCTTTCACGCCGAGGATCGACTCACACCACGGTGGCACGTGGGACAGCCCTGTAGGAAAGCCTCGAGGGAAAGCCTCGAGGGAAAATCCCAGATCCTTTGATCCATGCCACGAGAAGCGTGACATTGCTGCTAAAGCCTGGAAGGAAAGCGCACGTGCATGCCCCCACTCGAGACGAGGCCTGACTCCCCTGGGGAGAATCCAGATGTACCCAAAGATCCATGTCAGCCCCTGAGAGGAATCCTCGGTTCCGTCCCTGACTCCACACAAGGTTTTTGGCCCCGGTATCGACGGGAGAGGAATCCCGAGAGGCCCCCTAGCAACTCGCATGGGGACTGGCTTCTCCTGAGGCCACCAGTGCGGGGCCCTGAGGTCCCCGTCGTAACTCGAGAACACCTGCCGCAACTCGAGAAAATCCAGGAAGTTCTCCCTTCAAGGCGAGATGAGGCCTATTTCCGATGAGGCGTCTGGAGACTAATTACACCTATCCTCTGGAACTTCGAAAGGGTCTTTCACATCCTTGCTGCAACTCAAGAAGTTCAACCCCATACCCGTCTCCACTCGAGAGGAAGCACGATGGACCCGCCCACATCCAGAGGAGCCCCGTTTCCCCCTCGGAGCTCGAGATGAGGGATCCTTTCCCTGCTTTCAACGGGAAAGAATTCCCGGCGTTCCCGTCGCATCTCAAGAGGAGGCACTCTCAACAGGAAAGGCGAGAGGAACTCCATGGTCGTACCACCATTCCAAGAGTCCCCCAGATGTCTCAGTCCATTCCAGAGGAACCTCTTTGCCCTGCACTGGCTCATCTTTCACGCTGAGGATCGACTCACACCACGGTGGCACGTGGGACAGCCCTGTGGGAAAGCCTCGAGGGAAAGCCTCGAGGGAAAACCACAGATCCTTTGATCCAAGCCACGGGAAGTGTGACATTGCTGCTACAGCCTGGAAGGAAAGCGCACGTGCATGCCCCCACGCGAGACGAGGCCTGACTCCCCTGGGGAGATTCCAGAAGTACCCAAAGATCCATGTCAGCCCCTGAGAGGAATCCTAGGTTCCAGCCCTGACTCCACACAAGGTTTTTGGCCCCGGTATCGACGGGAGAGGAATCCCGAGAGGCCCCCTAGCACCTCGCATGGGGACTGGCCTCTCCTGAGGCCACCAGAGCGGGTCCCTGAGGTCCCCGTCGTAACTCGAGAACACATGCCGAAACTCGAGAAAATCCAGGAAGTTCTCCCTTCCAGGCGAGATGAGGCCTATTTCCGATGAGGCGTCTGGAGACTAATGACACCTAACCTCTGGAACTTCGAAAGGGTCTTTCACACCCTTGCTGCGACTCAAGAAGTTCACCGCCATACCCGTCTCCACTCGAGAGGAAGCACGATGGTCCCGCCCACATCCAGAGGATCCCCGTTTCCCCCTCGTAGCTCGAGATGAGGGATCCTTTCCCTGCTTTCAACGGGAAAGAATTCCCGACGTTCCCGTCGCATCTCAAGAGGAGGCACTCTCAACAGGAAAGGCGAGAGGAACTCCATGGTCGTACCACCATTCCAAGAGTCCCCCAGATGTCTCAGTCCATTCCAGAGGAACCTCTTTGCCCTGCACTGGCTCATCTTTCACTCCGAGGATCGACTCACACCATGGTGGCACGTGGGACAGCCCTGTGGGAAAGCCTCGAGGGAAAGCCTCGAGGGAAAACCACAGATCCTTTGATCCACGCGACGGGAAGCGTGACATTGCTGCTACAGCCTGGAAGGAAAGCGCACGTGCATGCCCCCACTCGAGACAAGGCCTGTCTCCCCTGGGGAGAATCCAGAAGTACCCAAAGATCCATATCAGCCCCTGAGAGGAATCCTCGGTTCCGGCCCTGACTCCTCACAAGGTTTTTGGCCCCGGTATCGACGGGAGAGGAATCCCGAGAGGCCCACTAGCAACTGGCATGGGGACTGGCCTCTCCTGAGGCCACCAGGACGGGTCCCTGAGGTCCCCGTCGTAACTCGAGAGCACCTGCCGCAACTCGAGAAAACCCAGGAAGTTCTCCCTTCCAGGCGAGATGAGGCCTATTTCCGATGAGGGGTCTGGAGACTAATGACACCTAACCTCTGGAACTTCGAAAGGGTCTTTCACACCCTTGCTGCGACTCAAGAAGTTCACCGCCATACCCGTCTCCACTCGAGAGGAAGCACGATGGTCCCGCCCACATCCAGAGGAGACCCGTTTCCCCCTTGGAGCTCGAGATGAGGGATCCTTTCCCTGCTTTCAACGGGAAAGAATTCCCGGCGTTCCCGTCGCATCTCAAGAGGAGGCACTCTCAACAGGAAAGGCGAGAGGAACTCCATGGTCGTACCACCATTCCAAGAGTCCCCCAGATGTCTCAGTCCATTCCAGAGGAACCTCTTTGCCCTGCACTGGCTCATCTTTCACGCCGAGGATCGACTCACACCACGGTGGCACGTGGGACAGCCCTGTGGGAAAGCCTCGAGGGAAAGCCTCGAGGGAAAACCACACATCCTTTGATCCAAGCCACGGGAAGCGTGACATTGCTGCTACAGCCTGGAAGGAAAGCGCACGTGCATGCCCCCACTCGAGACGAGGCCTGACTCCCCTGGGGAGACTCCAGAAGTACCCAAAGATCCATGTCAGCCCCTGAGAGGAATCCTAGGTTCCAGCCCTGACTCCACAAAAGGTTTTTGGCCCCGGTATCTTCGGGAGAGGAATTCCGAGAGGCCCCCTAGCACCTCGCATGGGGACTGGCCTCTCCTGAGGCCACCAGAGCGGGTCCCTGAGGTCCCCGTCGTAACTCGAGAACACCTGCCGAAACTCGAGAAAATCCAGGAAGTTCTCCCTTCCAGGCGAGATGAGGCCTATTTCCCATGAGGCGTCTGGAGACTAATGACACCTAACCTCTGGAACTTCGAAAGGGTCTTTCTCACCCTTGCTGCAAGTCAAGAAGTTCACCGCCATACCCGTCTCCACTCAAGAGGAAGCACGATGGTCCCGCCCACATCCAGAGGAGCCCCGTTTCCCCCTCGTAGCTCGAGATGAGGGATCCTTTCCCTGCTTTCAACGGGAAAGAATTCCCGGCGTTCCCGTCGCATCTCAAGAGGAGGCACTCTCAACAGGAAAGGCGAGAGGAACTCCATGGTCGTACCACCATTCCAAGTGTCCCCCAGATGTCTCAGTCCATTCCAGAGGAACCTCTTTGCCCTGCACTGGCTAATCTTTCACGCCGAGGATCGACTCACACCACGGTGGCACGTGGGACAGCCCTGTGGGAAAGCCTCGAGGGAAAGCCTCGAGGGAAAATCCCAGATCCTTTGATCCATGCCACGAGAAGCGTGTCATTGCTGCTACAGCCTGGAAGGAAAGCGCACGTGCATGCCCCCACTCGAGACGAGGCCTGACTCCCCTGGGGAGAATCCAGATGTACCCAAAGATCCATGTCAGCCCCTGAGAGGAATCCTAGGTTCCAGCCCTGACTCCACTCAAGGTTTTTGGCCCCGGTATCTTCGGGAGAGGAATCCCGAGAGGCCCCTAGCACCTCGCATGGGGACTGGCCTCTCCTGAGGCCACCAGAGCGGGTCCCTGAGGTCCCCGTCGTAACTCGAGAACACCTGCCGAAACTCGAGAAAATCCAGGAAGTTCTCCCTTCCAGGCGAGATGAGGCCTATTTCCGATGAGGCGTCTGGAGACTAATGACACCTAACCTCTTGAACTTCGAAAGGGTCTTTCACACCCTTGCTGCAAGTCAAGAAGTTCACCGCCATACCCGTCTCCACTCGAGAGGAAGCACGATGGTCCAGCCCACATCCAGAGGAGCCCCGTTTCCCCCTCGTAGCTCGAGATGAGGGATCCTTTCCCTGCTTTCAACGGGAAAGTATTCCCGGCGTTCCCGTCGCATCTCAAGAGGAGGCACCCTCAACAGGAAAGGCGAGAGGAACTCCATGGTCGTACCACCATTCCAAGAGTCCCCCAGATGTCTCAGTCCATTCCAGAGGAACCTCTTTGCCCTGCACTGGCTCATCTTTCACGCCGAGGATCGACTCACACCACGGTGGCACGTGGGACAGCCCTGTGGGAAAGCCTCGAGGGAAAGCCTCGAGGGAAAACCACAGATCCTTTGATCCACGCCACGGGAAGCGTGACATTGCTGTTACAGCCTGGAAGGAAAGCGCACGTGCATGCCCCCACTCGAGTCGAGGCCTGACTCCCCTGGGGAGACTCCAGAAGTACCCAAAGATCCATGTCAGCCCCTGAGAGGAATCCTCGGTTCCGGCCCTGACTCCACACAAGGTTTTTGGCCCCGGTATCGTCGGGAGAGGAATCCCGAGAGGCCCCCTAGCACCTCGCATGGGGACTGGCCTCTCCTGAGGCCACCAGGGCGGGACCCTGAGGTATCCGTCGTAACTCGAGAACACCTGCCGCAACTCGAGAAAATCCAGGAAGTTCTCCCTTCAAGGCGAGATGAGGCCTATTTCCGATGAGACGTCTGGAGACTAATGACACCTAACCTCTGGATCTTCGAAAGGGTCTTTCACACCCTTGCTGCAACTCAAGAAGTTCACCGCCATACCCGTCTCCACTCGAGAGGAAGCACGATGGTCCCGCCCACATCCAGAGGAGCCCCGTTGCCCCCTCGGAGCTCGAGATGAGGGATCCTTTCCCTGCTTTCAACGGGAAAGAATTCCCGGCGTTCCCATCGCATCTCAAGAGGAGGCACTCTCAACAGGAAAGGCGAGAGGAACTCCATGGTCGTACCACCATTCCAAGAGTCCCCCAGATGTCTCAGTCCATTCCAGAGAAACCTCTTTGCCCTGCACTGGCTCATCTTTCACGCCGAGGATCGACTCACACCACGGTGGCACGTGGGACAGCCCTGTGGGAAAGCCTCGAGGGAAAACCACAGATCCTTTGATCCACGCGAAGGGAAGCGTGATATTGCTGCTACAGCCTGGAAGGAAAGCGCACGTGCATGCCCCCACTAGAGACAAGGCCTGACTCCCCTGGGGAGACTCCAGAAGTACCCAAAGATCCATGTCACCCCTGAGAGGAATCCTCGGTTCCGGCCCTGACTCCACACAAGGTTTTTGGCCCCAGTATCGACGGGAGAGGAATCCCGAGAGGCCCCCTAGCAACTCGCATGGGGACTGGCCTCTCCTGAGGCCACCAGGGCAGGTCCCTGAGGTCCCCGTCGTAACTCGAGAACACCTGCCGCAACTCGAGAAAATCCAGGAAGTTCTCCCTTCCAGGCGAGATGAGGCCTATTTCCGATGAGGCGTCTGGAAACTAATGATACCTAACCTCTGGAACTTCGATAGGGTGTTTCACACCCTTGCTGCAACTCAAGAAGTTCACCGCCATACCCGTCTCCACTCGAGAGGAAGCACGATGGTCCCGCCCACATCCAGAGGAGCCCCGTTTCCCCCTCGTAGCTCGAGATGAGGGATCCTTTCCCTGCTTTCAACGGGAAAGAATTCCCGGCGTTCCCGTCGCATCTCAAGAGGAGGCACTCTCAACAGGAAAGGCGAGAGGAACTCCATGGTCGTACCACCATTCCAAGAGTCCCCCAGATGTCTCAGTCCATTCCAGAGGAACCTCTTTGCCCTGCACTGGCTCATCTTTCACGCCGAGGATCAACTCACACCACGGTGGCACGTGGGACAGCCCTGTGGGAAAGCCTCGAGGGAAAAACACAGATCCTTTGATCCACGCGAAGGGAAGCGTGATATTGCTGCTACAGCCTGGAAGGAAAGCGCACGTGCATGCCCCCACTCGAGACAAGGCCTGTCTCCCCTGGGGAGACTCCAGAAGTACCCAAAGATCCATGTCACCCCTGAGAGGAATCCTCGGTTCCGGCCCTGACTCCACACAAGGTTTTTGGCACCAGTATCGACGGGAGAGGAATCCCGAGAGGCCCCCTAGCAACTCGCATGGGGACTGGCCTCTCCTGAGGCCACCAGGGCAGGTCCCTGAGGTCCCCGTCGTAACTCGAGAACACCTGCCGCAACTCGAGAAAATCCAGGAAGTTCTCCCTTCCAGGCGAGATGAGGCCTATTTCCGATGAGGCGTCTGGAAACTAATGACACCTAACCTCTGGAACTTCGAAAGGGTCGTTCACACCCTTGCTGCAACTCAAGAAGTTCACCGCCATACCCGTCTCCACTCGAGAGGAAGCACGATGGTCCCGCCCACATCCAGAGGAGCCCCGTTTCCCCCTCGTAGCTCGAGATGAGGGATCCTTTCCCTGCTTTCAACGGGAAAGTATTCCCGGCGTTCCCGTCGCATCTCAAGAGGAGGCACTCTCAACAGGAAAGGCGAGAGGAACTCCATGGTCGTACCACCATTCCAAGAGTCTCCCAGATGTCTCAGTCCATTCCAGAGGAAGCTCTTTGCCCTGCACTGGCTCATCTTTCACGCCGAGGATCGACTCACACCACGGTGGCACGTGGGACAGCCCTGTGGGAAAGCCTCGAGGGAAAGCCTCGAGGGAAAACCACAGATCCTTTGATCCACGCGACGGGAAGCGTGACATTGCTGCTACAGCCTGGAAGGAAAGCGCACGTGCATGCCCCCACTCGAGACGAGGCCTGTCTCCCCTGGGGAGACTCCAGAAGTACCCAAAGATCCATATCAGCCCCTGAGAGGAATCCTCGGTTCCGGCCCTGACTCCTCACAAGGTTTTTGGCAACGGTATCGACGGGAGAGGAATCCCGAGAGGCCCACTAGCAACTCGCATGGGGACTGGCCTCTCCTGAGGCCACCAGGACGGGTCCCTGAGGTCCCCGTCGTAACTCCAGAGCACCTGCCGAAACTCGAGAAAATCCAGGAAGTTCTCCCTTCCAGGCGAGATGATGCCTATTTCCGATGAGGCGTCTGGAGACTAATGACACCTAACCTCTGGAACTTCGAAAGGGTCTTTCACACCCTTGCTGCGACTCAAGAAGTTCACCGCCATACCCGTCTCCACTCGAGAGGAAGCACGATGGTCCCGCCCACATCCAGTGGATCCCCGTTTCCCCCTCGTAGCTCGAGATGAGGGATCCTTTCCCTGCTTTCAACGGGAAAGAATTCCCGGCGTTCCCGTCGCATCTCAAGAGGAGGCACTCTCAACAGGAAAGGCGAGAGGAACTCCATGGTCGTACCACCATTCCAAGAGTCCCCCAGATGTCTCAGTCCATTCCAGAGAAACCTCTTTGCCCTGCACTGGCTCATCTTTCACGCCGAGGATCGACTCACACCACGGTGGCACGTGGGACAGCCCTGTGGGAAAGCCTCGAGGGAAAACCACAGATCCTTTGATCCACGCGAAGGGAAGCGTGATATTGCTGCTACAGCCTGGAAGGAAAGCGCACGTGCATGCCCCCACTCGAGACAAGGCCTGACTCCCCTGGGGAGACTCCAGAAGTACCCAAAGATCCATGTCACCCCTGAGAGGAATCCTCGGTTCCGGCCCTGACTCCACACAAGGTTTTTGGCCCCAGTATCGACGGGAGAGGAATCCCGAGAGGCCCCCTAGCAACTCGCATGGGGACTGGCCTCTCCTGAGGCCACCAGGGCAGGTCCCTGAGGTCCCCGTCGTAACTCGAGAACACCTGCCGCAACTCGAGAAAATCCAGGAAGTTCTCCCTTCCAGGCGAGATGAGGCCTATTTCCGATGAGGCGTCTGGAAACTAATGATACCTAACCTCTGGAACTTCGATAGGGTGTTTCACACCCTTGCTGCAACTCAAGAAGTTCACCGCCATACCCGTCTCCACTCGAGAGGAAGCAAGATGGTCCCGCCCACATCCAGAGGAGCCCCGTTTCCCCCTCGTAGCTCGAGATGAGGGATCCTTTCCCTGCTTTCAACGGGAAAGAATTCCCGGCGTTCCCGTCGCATCTCAAGAGGAGGCACTCTCAACAGGAAAGGCGAGAGGAACTCCATGGTCGTACCACCATTCCAAGAGTCCCCCAGATGTCTCAGTCCATTCCAGAGGAACCTCTTTGCCCTGCACTGGCTCATCTTTCACGCCGAGGATCAACTCACACCACGGTGGCACGTGGGACAGCCCTGTGGGAAAGCCTCGAGGGAAAAACACAGATCCTTTGATCCACGCGAAGGGAAGCGTGATATTGCTGCTACAGCCTGGAAGGAAAGCGCACGTGCATGCCCCCACTCGAGACAAGGCCTGTCTCCCCTGGGGAGACTCCAGAAGTACCCAAAGATCCATGTCACCCCTGAGAGGAATCCTCGGTTCCGGCCCTGACTCCACACAAGGTTTTTGGCACCAGTATCGACGGGAGAGGAATCCCGAGAGGCCCCCTAGCAACTCGCATGGGGACTGGCCTCTCCTGAGGCCACCAGGGCAGGTCCCTGAGGTCCCCGTCGTAACTCGAGAACACCTGCCGCAACTCGAGAAAATCCAGGAAGTTCTCCCTTCCAGGCGAGATGAGGCCTATTTCCGATGAGGCGTCTGGAAACTAATGACACCTAACCTCTGGAACTTCGAAAGGGTCTTTCACACCCTTGCTGCAACTCAAGAAGTTCACCGCCATACCCGTCTCCACTCGAGAGGAAGCACGATGGTCCCGCCCACATCCAGAGGAGCCCCGTTTCCCCCTCGTAGCTCGAGATGAGGGATCCTTTCCCTGCTTTCAACGGGAAAGTATTCCCGGCGTTCCCGTCGCATCTCAAGAGGAGGCACTCTCAACAGGAAAGGCGAGAGGAACTCCATGGTCGTACCACCATTCCAAGAGTCTCCCAGATGTCTCAGTCCATTCCAGAGGAAGCTCTTTGCCCTGCACTGGCTCATCTTTCACGCCGAGGATCGACTCACACCACGGTGGCACGTGGGACAGCCCTGTGGGAAAGCCTCGAGGGAAAGCCTCGAGGGAAAACCACAGATCCTTTGATCCACGCCACGGGAAGCGTGACATTGCTGTTACAGCCTGGAAGGAAAGCGCACGTGCATGCCCCCACTCGAGACGAGGCCTGACTCCCCTGGGGAGACTCCAGAAGTACCCAAAGATCCATGTCAGCCCCTGAGAGGAATCCTCGGTTCCGGCCCTGACTCCACACAAGGTTTTTGGCCCCGGTATCGAATGGAGAGGAATCCCGAGAGGCCCCCTAGCACGTCGCATGGGGACTGGCCTCTCCTGAGGCCACCAGGGCAGGTCCCTGTGGTCCCAGTCGTAACTCGAGAACACCTGCCGAAACTCGAGAAAATCCAGGAAGTTCTCCCTTCCAGGCGAGATGAGGCCTATTTCCGATGAGGCGTCTGGAGACTAATGACACCTAACCTCTGGAACTTCGAAAGGGTCTTTCACACCCTTGCTGCGACTCAAGAAGTTCACCGCCATACCCGTCTCCACTCCAGAGGAAGCACGATGGTCCCGCCCACATCCAGAGGAGCCCCGTTTCCCCCTCGTAGCTCGAGATGAGGGATCCTTTCCCTGCTTTCAACAGGAAAGAATTCCCGGCTTTCCCGTCGCATCTCAAGAGGAGGCACTCTCAACAGGAAAGGCGAGAGGAACTCCATGGTCGTACCACCATTCCAAGAGTCCTCCAGATGTCTCAGTCCATTCCAGAGGAACCTCTTTGCCCTGCACTGGCTCATCTTTCACGCCGAGGATTGACTCACACCACGGTGGCACGTGGGACAGCCCTGTGGGAAAGCCTCGAGGGAAAGCCTCGAGGGAAAACCACAGATCCTTTGATCCACGCCACGGGAAGCGTGACATTGCTGCTACAGCCTGGAAGGAAAGTGCACGTGCATGCCCCCACTCGAGACGAGGCCTGTCTCCCCTGGGGAGAATCCAGAAGTACCCAAAGATCCATATCAGCCCCTGAGAGGAATCCTCGGTTCCGGCCCTGACTCCTCACAAGGTTTTTGGCCCCGGTATCGACGGGAGAGGAATCCCGAGAGGCCCACTAGCAACTGGCATGGGGACTGGCCTCTCCTGAGGCCACCAGGACGGGTCCCTGAGGTCCCCGTCGTAACTCGAGAGCACCTGCCGCAACTCGAGAAAACCCAGGAAGTTCTCCCTTCCAGGCGAGATGAGGCCTATTTCCGATGAGGGGTCTGGAGACTAATGACACCTAACCTCTGGAACTTCGAAAGGGTCTTTCACACCCTTGCTGCGACTCAAGAAGTTCACCGCCATACCCGTCTCCACTCGAGAGGAAGCACGATGGTCCCGCCCACATCCAGAGGAGACCCGTTTCCCCCTTGGAGCTCGAGATGAGGGATCCTTTCCCTGCTTTCAACGGGAAAGAATTCCCGGCGTTCCCGTCGCATCTCAAGAGGAGGCACTCTCAACAGGAAAGGCGAGAGGAACTCCATGGTCGTACCACCATTCCAAGAGTCCCCCAGATGTCTCAGTCCATTCCAGAGGAACCTCTTTGCCCTGCACTGGCTCATCTTTCACGCCGAGGATCGACTCACACCACGGTGGCACGTGGGACAGCCCTGTGGGAAAGCCTCGAGGGAAAGCCTCGAGGGAAAACCACACATCCTTTGATCCAAGCCACGGGAAGCGTGACATTGCTGCTACAGCCTGGAAGGAAAGCGCACGTGCATGCCCCCACTCGAGACGAGGCCTGACTCCCCTGGGGAGACTCCAGAAGTACCCAAAGATCCATGTCAGCCCCTGAGAGGAATCCTAGGTTCCAGCCCTGACTCCACAAAAGGTTTTTGGCCCCGGTATCTTCGGGAGAGGAATTCCGAGAGGCCCCCTAGCACCTCGCATGGGGACTGGCCTCTCCTGAGGCCACCAGAGCGGGTCCCTGAGGTCCCCGTCGTAACTCGAGAACACCTGCCGAAACTCGAGAAAATCCAGGAAGTTCTCCCTTCCAGGCGAGATGAGGCCTATTTCCCATGAGGCGTCTGGAGACTAATGACACCTAACCTCTGGAACTTCGAAAGGGTCTTTCACACCCTTGCTGCAAGTCAAGAAGTTCACCGCCATACCCGTCTCCACTCAAGAGGAAGCACGATGGTCCCGCCCACATCCAGAGGAGCCCCGTTTCCCCCTCGTAGCTCGAGATGAGGGATCCTTTCCCTGCTTTCAACGGGAAAGAATTCCCGGCGTTCCCGTCGCATCTCAAGAGGAGGCACTCTCAACAGGAAAGGCGAGAGGAACTCCATGGTCGTACCACCATTCCAAGTGTCCCCCAGATGTCTCAGTCCATTCCAGAGGAACCTCTTTGCCCTGCACTGGCTCATCTTTCACGCCGAGGATCGACTCACACCACGGTGGCACGTGGGACAGCCCTGTGGGAAAGCCTCGAGGGAAAGCCTCGAGGGAAAATCCCAGATCCTTTGATCCATGCCACGAGAAGCGTGTCATTGCTGCTACAGCCTGGAAGGAAAGCGCACGTGCATGCCCCCACTCGAGACGAGGCCTGACTCCCCTGGGGAGAATCCAGATGTACCCAAAGATCCATGTCAGCCCCTGAGAGGAATCCTAGGTTCCAGCCCTGACTCCACTCAAGGTTTTTGGCCCCGGTATCTTCGGGAGAGGAATCCCGAGAGGCCCCTAGCACCTCGCATGGGGACTGGCCTCTCCTGAGGCCACCAGAGCGGGTCCCTGAGGTCCCCGTCGTAACTCGAGAACACCTGCCGAAACTCGAGAAAATCCAGGAAGTTCTCCCTTCCAGGCGAGATGAGGCCTATTTCCGATGAGGCGTCTGGAGACTAATGACACCTAACCTCTTGAACTTCGAAAGGGTCTTTCACACCCTTGCTGCAAGTCAAGAAGTTCACCGCCATACCCGTCTCCACTCGAGAGGAAGCACGATGGTCCAGCCCACATCCAGAGGAGCCCCGTTTCCCCCTCGTAGCTCGAGATGAGGGATCCTTTCCCTGCTTTCAACGGGAAAGTATTCCCGGCGTTCCCGTCGCATCTCAAGAGGAGGCACCCTCAACAGGAAAGGCGAGAGGAACTCCATGGTCGTACCACCATTCCAAGAGTCCCCCAGATGTCTCAGTCCATTCCAGAGGAACCTCTTTGCCCTGCACTGGCTCATCTTTCACGCCGAGGATCGACTCACACCACGGTGGCACGTGGGACAGCCCTGTGGGAAAGCCTCGAGGGAAAGCCTCGAGGGAAAACCACAGATCCTTTGATCCACGCCACGGGAAGCGTGACATTGCTGTTACAGCCTGGAAGGAAAGCGCACGTGCATGCCCCCACTCGAGTCGAGGCCTGACTCCCCTGGGGAGACTCCAGAAGTACCCAAAGATCCATGTCAGCCCCTGAGAGGAATCCTCGGTTCCGGCCCTGACTCCACACAAGGTTTTTGGCCCCGGTATCGTCGGGAGAGGAATCCCGAGAGGCCCCCTAGCACCTCGCATGGGGACTGGCCTCTCCTGAGGCCACCAGGGCGGGACCCTGAGGTATCCGTCGTAACTCGAGAACACCTGCCGCAACTCGAGAAAATCCAGGAAGTTCTCCCTTCAAGGCGAGATGAGGCCTATTTCCGATGAGACGTCTGGAGACTAATGACACCTAACCTCTGGATCTTCGAAAGGGTCTTTCACACCCTTGCTGCAACTCAAGAAGTTCACCGCCATACCCGTCTCCACTCGAGAGGAAGCACGATGGTCCCGCCCACATCCAGAGGAGCCCCGTTGCCCCCTCGGAGCTCGAGATGAGGGATCCTTTCCCTGCTTTCAACGGGAAAGAATTCCCGGCGTTCCCATCGCATCTCAAGAGGAGGCACTCTCAACAGGAAAGGCGAGAGGAACTCCATGGTCGTACCACCATTCTAAGAGTCCCCCAGATGTCTCAGTCCATTCCAGAGAAACCTCTTTGCCCTGCACTGGCTCATCTTTCACGCCGAGGATCGACTCACACCACGGTGGCACGTGGGACAGCCCTGTGGGAAAGCCTCGAGGGAAAACCACAGATCCTTTGATCCACGCGAAGGGAAGCGTGATATTGCTGCTACAGCCTGGAAGGAAAGCGCACGTGCATGCCCCCACTAGAGACAAGGCCTGACTCCCCTGGGGAGACTCCAGAAGTACCCAAAGATCCATGTCACCCCTGAGAGGAATCCTCGGTTCCGGCCCTGACTCCACACAAGGTTTTTGGCCCCAGTATCGACGGGAGAGGAATCCCGAGAGGCCCCCTAGCAACTCGCATGGGGACTGGCCTCTCCTGAGGCCACCAGGGCAGGTCCCTGAGGTCCCCGTCGTAACTCGAGAACACCTGCCGCAACTCGAGAAAATCCAGGAAGTTCTCCCTTCCAGGCGAGATGAGGCCTATTTCCGATGAGGCGTCTGGAAACTAATGATACCTAACCTCTGGAACTTCGATAGGGTGTTTCACACCCTTGCTGCAACTCAAGAAGTTCACCGCCATACCCGTCTCCACTCGAGAGGAAGCACGATGGTCCCGCCCACATCCAGAGGAGCCCCGTTTCCCCCTCGTAGCTCGAGATGAGGGATCCTTTCCCTGCTTTCAACGGGAAAGAATTCCCGGCGTTCCCGTCGCATCTCAAGAGGAGGCACTCTCAACAGGAAAGGCGAGAGGAACTCCATGGTCGTACCACCATTCCAAGAGTCCCCCAGATGTCTCAGTCCATTCCAGAGGAACCTCTTTGCCCTGCACTGGCTCATCTTTCACGCCGAGGATCAACTCACACCACGGTGGCACGTGGGACAGCCCTGTGGGAAAGCCTCGAGGGAAAAACACAGATCCTTTGATCCACGCGAAGGGAAGCGTGATATTGCTGCTACAGCCTGGAAGGAAAGCGCACGTGCATGCCCCCACTCGAGACAAGGCCTGTCTCCCCTGGGGAGACTCCAGAAGTACCCAAAGATCCATGTCACCCCAGAGAGGAATCCTCGGTTCCGGCCCTGACTCCACACAAGGTTTTTGGCACCAGTATCGACGGGAGAGGAATCCCGAGAGGCCCCCTAGCAACTCGCATGGGGACTGGCCTCTCCTGAGGCCACCAGGGCAGGTCCCTGAGGTCCCCGTCGTAACTCGAGAACACCTGCCGCAACTCGAGAAAATCCAGGAAGTTCTCCCTTCCAGGCGAGATGAGGCCTATTTCCGATGAGGCGTCTGGAAACTAATGACACCTAACCTCTGGAACTTCGAAAGGGTCTTTCACACCCTTGCTGCAACTCAAGAAGTTCACCGCCATACCCGTCTCCACTCGAGAGGAAGCACGATGGTCCCGCCCACATCCAGAGGAGCCCCGTTTCCCCCTCGTAGCTCGAGATGAGGGATCCTTTCCCTGCTTTCAACGGGAAAGTATTCCCGGCGTTCCCGTCGCATCTCAAGAGGAGGCACTCTCAACAGGAAAGGCGAGAGGAACTCCATGGTCGTACCACCATTCCAAGAGTCTCCCAGATGTCTCAGTCCATTCCAGAGGAAGCTCTTTGCCCTGCACTGGCTCATCTTTCACGCCGAGGATCGACTCACACCACGGTGGCACGTGGGACAGCCCTGTGGGAAAGCCTCGAGGGAAAGCCTCGAGGGAAAACCACAGATCCTTTGATCCACGCGACGGGAAGCGTGACATTGCTGCTACAGCCTGGAAGGAAAGCGCACGTGCATGCCCCCACTCGAGACGAGGCCTGTCTCCCCTGGGGAGACTCCAGAAGTACCCAAAGATCCATATCAGCCCCTGAGAGGAATCCTCGGTTCCGGCCCTGACTCCTCACAAGGTTTTTGGCAACGGTATCGACGGGAGAGGAATCCCGAGAGGCCCACTAGCAACTCGCATGGGGACTGGCCTCTCCTGAGGCCACCAGGACGGGTCCCTGAGGTCCCCGTCGTAACTCCAGAGCACCTGCCGCAACTCGAGAAAATCCAGGAAGTTCTCCCTTCCAGGCGAGATGATGCCTATTTCCGATGAGGCGTCTGGAGACTAATGACACCTAACCTCTGGAACTTCGAAAGGGTCTTTCACACCCTTGCTGCGACTCAAGAAGTTCACCGCCATACCCGTCTCCACTCGAGAGGAAGCACGATGGTCCCGCCCACATCCAGAGGATCCCCGTTTCCCCCTCGTAGCTCGAGATGAGGGATCCTTTCCCTGCTTTCAACGGGAAAGAATTCCCGGCGTTCCCGTCGCATCTCAAGAGGAGGCACTCTCAACAGGAAAGGCGAGAGGAACTCCATGGTCGTACCACCATTCCAAGAGTCCCCCAGATGTCTCAGTCCATTCCAGAGAAACCTCTTTGCCCTGCACTGGCTCATCTTTCACGCCGAGGATCGACTCACACCACGGTGGCACGTGGGACAGCCCTGTGGGAAAGCCTCGAGGGAAAACCACAGATCCTTTGATCCACGCGAAGGGAAGCGTGATATTGCTGCTACAGCCTGGAAGGAAAGCGCACGTGCATGCCCCCACTCGAGACAAGGCCTGACTCCCCTGGGGAGACTCCAGAAGTACCCAAAGATCCATGTCACCCCTGAGAGGAATCCTCGGTTCCGGCCCTGACTCCACACAAGGTTTTTGGCCCCAGTATCGACGGGAGAGGAATCCCGAGAGGCCCCCTAGCAACTCGCATGGGGACTGGCCTCTCCTGAGGCCACCAGGGCAGGTCCCTGAGGTCCCCGTGGTAACTCGAGAACACCTGCCGCAACTCGAGAAAATCCAGGAAGTTCTCCCTTCCAGGCGAGATGAGGCCTATTTCCGATGAGGCGTCTGGAGACTAATGACACCTAACCTCTGGAACTTCGAAAGGGTCTTTCACACCCTTGCTGCAACTCAAGAAGTTCACCGCCATACCCGTCTCCACTCGAGAGGAAGCACGATGGTCCAGCCCACATCCAGAGGAGCCCCGTTTCCCCCTCGTAGCTCGAGATGAGGGATCCTTTCCCTGCTTTCAACGGGAAAGTATTCCCGGCGTTCCCGTCGCATCTCAAGAGGAGGCACTCTCAACAGGAAAGGCGAGAGGAACTCCATGGTCGTACCACCATTCCAAGAGTCCCCCAGATGTCTCAGTCCATTCCAGAGGAACCTCTTTGCCCTGCACTGGCTCATCTTTCACGCCGAGGATCGACTCACACCACGGTGGCACGTGGGACAGCCCTGTGGGAAAGCCTCGAGGGAAAGCCTCGAGAGAAAACCACAGATCCTTTGATCCACGCGACGGGAAGCGTGACATTGCTGCTACAGCCTGGAAGGAAAGCGCACGTGCATGCCCCCACTCGAGACGAGGCCTGTCTCCCCTGGGGAGACTCCAGAAGTACCCAAAGATCCATATCAGCCCCTGAGAGGAATCCTCGGTTCCGGCCCTGACTCCTCACAAGGTTTTTGGCAACGGTATCGACGGGAGAGGAATCCCGAGAGGCCCACTAGCAACTCGCATGGGGACTGGCCTCTCCTGAGGCCACCAGGACGGGTCCCTGAGGTCCCCGTCGTAACTCGAGAGCACCTGCCGCAACTCGAGAAAATCCAGGAAGTTCTCCCTTCAAGGCGAGATGAGGCCTATTTCCGATGAGGCGTCTGGAGACTAATGACACCTAACCTCTGGAACTTCGAAAGGGTCTTTCACACCCTTGCTGCAACTCAAGAAGTTCACCGCCATACCCGTCTCCACTCGAGAGGAAACACGATGGTCCCGCCCACATCCAGAGGAGCCCCGTTTCCCCCTCGGAGCTCGAGATGAGGGATCCTTTCCCTGCTTTCAACGGGAAAGAATTCCCGGCGTTCCCATCGCATCTCAAGAGGAGGCACTCTCAACAGGAAAGGCGAGAGGAACTCCATGGTCGTACCACCATTCCAAGAGTCCCCCAGATGTCTCAGTCCATTCCAGAGAAACCTCTTTGCCCTGCACTGGCTCATCTTTCACGCCGAGGATCGACTCACACCACGGTGGCACGTGGGACAGCCCTGTGGGAAAGCCTCGAGGGAAAACCACAGATCCTTTGATCCACGCGAAGGGAAGCGTGATATTGCTGCTACAGCCTGGAAGGAAAGCGCACGTGCATGCCCCCACTCGAGACAAGGCCTGACTCCCCTGGGGAGACTCCAGAAGTACCCAAAGATCCATGTCACCCCTGAGAGGAATCCTCGGTTCCGGCCCTGACTCCACACAAGGTTTTTGGCCCCAGTATACACGGGAGAGAAATCCCGAGAGGCCCCCTAGCAACTCGCATGGGGACTGGCCTCTCCTGAGGCCACCAGGGCAGGTCCCTGAGGTCCCCGTCGTAACTCGAGAACACCTGCCGCAACTCGAGAAAATCCAGGAAGTTCTCCCTTCCAGGCGAGATGAGGCCTATTTCCGATGAGGCGTCTGGAAACTAATGACACCTAACCTCTGGAACTTCGAAAGGGTCTTTCACACCCTTGCTGCAACTCAAGAAGTTCACCGCCATACCCGTCTCCACTCGAGAGGAAGCACGATGTTCCCGCCCACATCCAGAGGAGCCCCGTTTCCCCCTCGTAGCTCGAGATGAGGGATCCTTTCCCTGCTTTCAACGGGAAAGTATTCCCGGCGTTCCCGTCGCATCTCAAGAGGAGGCACTCTCAACAGGAAAGGCGAGAGGAACTCCATGGTCGTACCACCATTCCAAGAGTCTCCCAGATGTCTCAGTCCATTCCAGAGGAAGCTCTTTGCCCTGCACTGGCTCATCTTTCACGCCGAGGATCGACTCACACCACGGTGGCACGTGGGACAGCCCTGTGGGAAAGCCTCGAGGGAAAGCCTCGAGGGAAAACCACAGATCCTTTGATCCACGCCACGGGAAGCGTGACATTGCTGCTACAGCCTGGAAGGAAAGCGCACGTGCATGCCCCCACTCGAGACGAGGCCTGTCTCCCCTGGGGAGACTCCAGAAGTACCCAAAGATCCATATCAGCCTCTGAGAGGAATCCTCGGTTCCGGCCCTGACTCCTCACAAGGTTTTTGGCCCCGGTATCGACGGGAGAGGAATGCCGAGAGGCCCCCAAGCACGTCGCATGGGGACTGGCCTCTCCTGAGGCCACCAGAGCAGGTCCCTGAGGTCCCCGTCGTAACTCGAGAGCACCTGCCGCAACTCGAGAAAATCCAGGAAGTTCTCCCTTCCAGGCGAGATGAGGCCTATTTCCGATGAGGCGTCTGGAGACTAATGACACCTAACCTCTGGAACTTCGAAAGGGTCTTTCACACCCTTGCTGGGACTCAAGAAGTTCACGCCATACCCGTCTCCACTCGAGAGGAAGAACGATGGTCCCGCCCACATCCAGAGAATCCCCGTTTCCCCCTCGTAGCTCGAGATGAGGGATCCTTTCCCTGCTTTCAACGGGAAAGAATTCCCGGCGTTCCCGTCGCATCTCAAGAGGAGGCACTCTCAACAGGAAAGGCGAGAGGAACTCCATGGTCGTACCACCATTCCAAGAGTCCCCCAGATGTCTCAGTCCATTCCAGAGGAACCTCTTTGCCCTGCACTGGCTCATCTTTCACGCCAAGGATCGACTCACACCACGGTGGCACGTGGGACAGCCCTGTGGGAAAGCCTCGAGGGAAAGCCTCGAGGGAAAACCACAGATCCTTTGATCCAAGCCACGGGAAGCGTGACATTGCTGCTACAGCCTGGAAGGGAAGCGCACGTGCATGCCCCCACTCGAGACGAGGCCTGAGTCCCCTGGGTAGACCCCAGAAGTACCCATAGATCCATGTCAGCCCCTGAGAGGAATTCTAGGTTCCAGCCCTGACTCCACTCAAGGTTTTTGGCCCCGGTATCTTCGGGAGAGGAATCCCGAGAGGCCCCTAGCACCTCGCATGGGGACTGGCCTCTCCTGAGGCCACCAGAGCGGGTCCCTGAGGTCCCCGTCGTAACTCGAGAACACCTGCCGAAACTCGAGAAAATCCAGGAAGTTCTCCCTTCCAGGCGAGATGAGGCCTATTTCCGATGAGGCGTCTGGAGACTAATGACACCTAACCTCTTGAACTTCGAAAGGGTCTTTCACACCCTTGCTGCAAGTCAAGAAGTTCACCGCCATACCCGTCTCCACTCGAGAGGAAGCACGATGGTCCCGCCCACATCCAGAGGAGCCCCGTTTCCCCCTCGTAGCTCGAGATGAGGGATCCTTTCCCTGCTTTCAACGGGAAAGTATTCCCGGCGTTCCCGTCGCATCTCAAGAGGAGGCACTCTCAACAGGAAAGGCGAGAGGAACTCCATGGTCGTACCACTATTCCAAGAGTCCCCCAGATGTCTCAGTCCATTCCAGAGGAACCTCTTTGCCCTGCACTGGCTCATCTTTCACGCCGAGGATCGACTCACACCACGGTGGCACGTGGGACAGCCCTGTGGGAAAGCCTCGAGGGAAAGCCTCGAGAGAAAACCACAGATCCTTTGATCCATGCGACGGGAAGCGTGACAATGCTGCTACAGCCTGGAAGGAAAGCGCACGTGCATGCCCCCACTCGAGACGAGGCCTGTCTCCCCTGGGGAGACTCCAGAAGTACCCAAAGATCCATATCAGCCCCTGAGAGGAATCCTCGGTTCCGGCCCTGACTCCTCACAAGGTTTTTGGCAACGGTATCGACGGGAGAGGAATCCCGAGAGGCCCACTAGCAACTCGCATGGGGACTGGCCTCTCCTGAGGCCACCAGGACGGGTCCCTGAGGTCCCCGTCGTAACTCGAGAGCACCTGCCGCAACTCGAGAAAATCCAGGAAGTTCTCCCTTCCAGGCGAGATGAGGCCTATTTCCGATGAGGCGTCTGGAAACTAATGACACCTAACCTCTGGAACTTCGAAAGGGTCTTTCACACCCTTGCTGCAACTCAAGAAGTTCACCGCCATACCCGTCTCCACTCGAGAGGAAGCACGATGTTCCCGCCCACATCCAGAGGAGCCCCGTTTCCCCCTCGTAGCTCGAGATGAGGGATCCTTTCCCTGCTTTCAACGGGAAAGTATTCCCGGCGTTCCCGTCGCATCTCAAGAGGAGGCACTCTCAACAGGAAAGGCGAGAGGAACTCCATGGTCGTACCACCATTCCAAGAGTCTCCCAGATGTCTCAGTCCATTCCAGAGGAAGCTCTTTGCCCTGCACTGGCTCATCTTTCACGCCGAGGATCGACTCACACCACGGTGGCACGTGGGACAGCCCTGTGGGAAAGCCTCGAGGGAAAGCCTCGAGGGAAAACCACAGATCCTTTGATCCACGCCACGGGAAGCGTGACATTGCTGCTACAGCCTGGAAGGAAAGCGCACGTGCATGCCCCCACTCGAGACGAGGCCTGTCTCCCCTGGGGAGACTCCAGAAGTACCCAAAGATCCATATCAGCCTCTGAGAGGAATCCTCGGTTCCGGCCCTGACTCCTCACAAGGTTTTTGGCCCCGGTATCGACGGGAGAGGAATGCCGAGAGGCCCCCAAGCACGTCGCATGGGGACTGGCCTCTCCTGAGGCCACCAGAGCAGGTCCCTGAGGTCCCCGTCGTAACTCGAGAGCACCTGCCGCAACTCGAGAAAATCCAGGAAGTTCTCCCTTCCAGGCGAGATGAGGCCTATTTCCGATGAGGCGTCTGGAGACTAATGACACCTAACCTCTGGAACTTCGAAAGGGTCTTTCACACCCTTGCTGGGACTCAAGAAGTTCACGCCATACCCGTCTCCACTCGAGAGGAAGAACGATGGTCCCGCCCACATCCAGAGAATCCCCGTTTCCCCCTCGTAGCTCGAGATGAGGGATCCTTTCCCTGCTTTCAACGGGAAAGAATTCCCGGCGTTCCCGTCGCATCTCAAGAGGAGGCACTCTCAACAGGAAAGGCGAGAGGAACTCCATGGTCGTACCACCATTCCAAGAGTCCCCCAGATGTCTCAGTCCATTCCAGAGGAACCTCTTTGCCCTGCACTGGCTCATCTTTCACGCCAAGGATCGACTCACACCACGGTGGCACGTGGGACAGCCCTGTGGGAAAGCCTCGAGGGAAAGCCTCGAGGGAAAACCACAGATCCTTTGATCCAAGCCACGGGAAGCGTGACATTGCTGCTACAGCCTGGAAGGGAAGCGCACGTGCATGCCCCCACTCGAGACGAGGCCTGAGTCCCCTGGGTAGACCCCAGAAGTACCCATAGATCCATGTCAGCCCCTGAGAGGAATTCTAGGTTCCAGCCCTGACTCCACTCAAGGTTTTTGGCCCCGGTATCTTCGGGAGAGGAATCCCGAGAGGCCCCTAGCACCTCGCATGGGGACTGGCCTCTCCTGAGGCCACCAGAGCGGGTCCCTGAGGTCCCCGTCGTAACTCGAGAACACCTGCCGAAACTCGAGAAAATCCAGGAAGTTCTCCCTTCCAGGCGAGATGAGGCCTATTTCCGATGAGGCGTCTGGAGACTAATGACACCTAACCTCTTGAACTTCGAAAGGGTCTTTCACACCCTTGCTGCAAGTCAAGAAGTTCACCGCCATACCCGTCTCCACTCGAGAGGAAGCACGATGGTCCCGCCCACATCCAGAGGAGCCCCGTTTCCCCCTCGTAGCTCGAGATGAGGGATCCTTTCCCTGCTTTCAACGGGAAAGTATTCCCGGCGTTCCCGTCGCATCTCAAGAGGAGGCACTCTCAACAGGAAAGGCGAGAGGAACTCCATGGTCGTACCACTATTCCAAGAGTCCCCCAGATGTCTCAGTCCATTCCAGAGGAACCTCTTTGCCCTGCACTGGCTCATCTTTCACGCCGAGGATCGACTCACACCACGGTGGCACGTGGGACAGCCCTGTGGGAAAGCCTCGAGGGAAAGCCTCGAGAGAAAACCACAGATCCTTTGATCCATGCGACGGGAAGCGTGACAATGCTGCTACAGCCTGGAAGGAAAGCGCACGTGCATGCCCCCACTCGAGACGAGGCCTGTCTCCCCTGGGGAGACTCCAGAAGTACCCAAAGATCCATATCAGCCCCTGAGAGGAATCCTCGGTTCCGGCCCTGACTCCTCACAAGGTTTTTGGCAACGGTATCGACGGGAGAGGAATCCCGAGAGGCCCACTAGCAACTCGCATGGGGACTGGCCTCTCCTGAGGCCACCAGGACGGGTCCCTGAGGTCCCCGTCGTAACTCGAGAGCACCTGCCGCAACTCGAGAAAATCCAGGAAGTTCTCCCTTCCAGGCGAGATGATGCCTATTTCCAATGTGGCGTCTGGAGACTAATGACACCTAACCTCTGGAACTTCGAAAGGGTCTTTCACACCCTTGCTGCGACTCAAGAAGTTCACCGCCATACCCGTCTCCACTCGAGAGGAAGCACGATGGTCCCGCCCACATCCAGAGGATCCCCGTTTCCCCCTCGTAGCTCGAGATGAGGGATCCTTTCCCTGCTTTCAACGGGAAAGAATTCCCGGCGTTCCCGTCGCATCTCAAGAGGAGGCACTCTCAACAGGAAAGGCGAGAGGAACTCCATGGTCGTACCACCATTCCAAGAGTCCCCCAGATGTCTCAGTCCATTCCAGAGGAACCTCTTTGCCCTGCACTGGCTCATCTTTCACGCCGAGGATCGACTCACACCACGGTGGCACGTGGGACAGCCCTGTGGGAAAGCCTCGAGGGAAAGCCTCGAGGGAAAACCACAGATCCTTTGATCCACGCCACGGGAAGCGTGACATTGCTGTTACAGCCTGGAAGGAAAGCGCACGTGCATGCCCCCACTCGAGACGAGGCCTGACTCCCCTGGGGAGACTCCAGAAGTACCCAAAGATCCATGTCAGCCCCTGAGAGGAATCCTCGGTTCCGGCCCTGACTCCACACAAGGTTTTTGGCCCCGGTATCGTCGGGAGAGGAATCCCGAGAGGCCCCCTAGCACCTCGCATGGGTACTGGCCTCTCCTGAGGCCACCAGTGCGGGACCCTGAGGTATCCGTCGTAACTCGAGAACACCTGCCTCAACTCGAGAAAATCCAGGAAGTTCTCCCTTCAAGGCGAGATGAGGCCTATTTCCGATGAGACGTCTGGAGACTAATGACACCTAACCTCTGGAACTTCGAAAGGGTCTTTCACACCCTTGCTGCAACTCAAGAAGTTCACCGCCATACCCGTCTCCACTCGAGAGGAAACACGATGGTCCCGCCCACATCCAGAGGAGCCCCGTTTCCCCCTCGGAGCTCGAGATGAGGGATCCTTTCCCTGCTTTCAACGGGAAATAATTCCCGGCGTTCCCGTCGCATCTCAAGTGGAGGCACTCTCAACAGGAAAGGCGAGAGAAACTACATGGCCGTATCACCATTCCAAGAGTCCCCGAGATGTCTCATTCCATTCCAGAGGAACCTCATTGCCCTGCACTGGCTCATCTTTCACGGCGAAGTCGAATCACACCACAGTTACACGTGGGACAGCCCTGTGGGAAAGCTTCGAGGGAAAACCACCGATCCTTTGATCCACGCCACGGGAAGCGTGACATTGCTGCAACAGCCTGGAAGGAAAGCACACGTGCATGCCCCCACTCGAGACGAGGCCTGACTCCCCTGTGGAGACTCCAGAAGTACCCAAAGATCCATGTCAGACCATGAGAGGAATCCTCGGTTCCGGCCCTGACTCCACACAAGGTTTTTGGCCCCGGTATCGACGGGAGAGGAATCCCGAGAGGCCCCCTAGCAACTCGCATGGGGACTGGCCTTTCCTGAGGACACCAGGACGGGTCCCTGAGGTCCCCGTCGTTACTCGAGAACACCTGCCGCGACTCGAGAAAATCCAGGAAGTTCTCTCTTCCAGGCGAGATGAGGACTATTTCCGATGAGGCGTCTGCAGACGAATGACACCTAACCTCTGGAACTTCGAAAGGGTCTTTCACACACTCGTTGCAACTCAAGAAGTTCACCGCCATACCCGTCTCCACTCGAGAGGAAGCACGATGGTCCCGCCCATATCCAGAGGAGCCCCGTTTCCCCCTCGTAGCTCGAGATGAGGGATCCTTTTCCTGCTTTCAACGGGAAAGAATTCCCGGTATTCCCGTCGCATCTCAAGAGGAGGCACTCTCAACAGGAAAGGCTAGAGGAACTCAATGGTCGTATCACCATTCCAAGAGTCCCCGAGATGTCTCAGTCCATTCCAGAGGAACCTCTTTGCCCTGTACTGGCTCATCTTTCACGCCGAGGATCCACTCACACCACGGTGGCACGTGGGACAGCCCTGTGGGTAAGCCTCGAGGGAAAGCCTCGAGGGAAAACCACAGATCCTTTGATCCACGCGACGGGAAGCGTGACATTGCTTCTACAGACTGGAAGGAAAGCGCAAGTGCATGCCCCCACTCGAGACGAGGCCTGACTCCCCTGGGGAGACTCCAGAAGTACCCAAAGATCCATGTCAGCCCCTGAGAGGAATCCTCGGTTCCGCCCCTGACTCCACACAAGGTTTATGGCCCCGATATCGACGGGAGAGGAATCCCGAGAGGCCCCCTAGCAACTCGCATGGGGACTGGCCTCTCCTGAGGCCACCAGGGCGGGTCCCTGAGATCCCCGTCGTAACTCGAGAACACCTGTCGCAACTCGAGAAAATCCAGGAAGTTCTCCCTTCCAGGCGAGATGAGGCCTATTTCCGATGAGGCGTCTGGAAACTAATGACACCTAACCTCTGGAACTTCGAAAGGGTCTTTCACACCCTTGCTGCAACTCAAGAAGTTCACCGCCATACCCGTCTCCACTCGAGAGGAAGCACGATGGTCCCGCCCACATCCAGAGGAGCCCCGTTTCCCCCTCGTAGCTCGAGATGAGGGATCCTTTCCCTGCTTTCAACGGGAAAGTATTCCCGGCGTTCCCGTCGCATCTCAAGAGGAGGCACTCTCAACAGGAAAGGCGAGAGGAACTCCATGGTCGTACCACCATTCCAAGAGTCTCCCAGATGTCTCAGTCCATTCCAGAGGAAGCTCTTTGCCCTGCACTGGCTCATCTTTCACGCCGAGGATCGACTCACACCACGGTGGCACGTGGGACAGCCCTGTGGGAAAGCCTCGAGGGAAAGCCTCGAGGGAAAACCACAGATCCTTTGATCCACGCCACGGGAAGCGTGACATTGCTGCTACAGCCTGGAAGGAAAGCGCACGTGCATGCCCCCACTCGAGACGAGGCCTGTCTCCCCTGGGGAGACTCCAGAAGTACCCAAAGATCCATATCAGCCTCTGAGAGGAATCCTCGGTTCCGGCCCTGACTCCTCACAAGGTTTTTGGCCCCGGTATCGACGGGAGAGGAATGCCGAGAGGCCCCCAAGCACGTCGCATGGGGACTGGCCTCTCCTGAGGCCACCAGAGCAGGTCCCTGAGGTCCCCGTCGTAACTCGAGAGCACCTGCCGCAACTCGAGAAAATCCAGGAAGTTCTCCCTTCCAGGCGAGATGAGGCCTATTTCCGATGAGGCGTCTGGAGACTAATGACACCTAACCTCTGGAACTTCGAAAGGGTCTTTCACACCCTTGCTGGGACTCAAGAAGTTCACGCCATACCCGTCTCCACTCGAGAGGAAGAACGATGGTCCCGCCCACATCCAGAGAATCCCCGTTTCCCCCTCGTAGCTCGAGATGAGGGATCCTTTCCCTGCTTTCAACGGGAAAGAATTCCCGGCGTTCCCGTCGCATCTCAAGAGGAGGCACTCTCAACAGGAAAGGCGAGAGGAACTCCATGGTCGTACCACCATTCCAAGAGTCCCCCAGATGTCTCAGTCCATTCCAGAGGAACCTCTTTGCCCTGCACTGGCTCATTTTTCACGCCAAGGATCGACTCACACCACGGTGGCACGTGGGACAGCCCTGTGGGAAAGCCTCGAGGGAAAGCCTCGAGGGAAAACCACAGATCCTTTGATCCAAGCCACGGGAAGCGTGACATTGCTGCTACAGCCTGGAAGGGAAGCGCACGTGCATGCCCCCACTCGAGACGAGGCCTGAGTCCCCTGGGGAGACCCCAGAAGTACCCATAGATACATGTCAGCCCCTGAGAGGAATTCTAGGTTCCAGCCCTGACTCCACTCAAGGTTTTTCGCCCCGGTATCTTCGGGAGAGGAATCCCGAGAGGCCCCTAGCACCTCGCATGGGGACTGGCCTCTCCTGAGGCCACCAGAGCGGGTCCCTGAGGTCCCCGTCGTAACTCGAGAACACCTGCCGAAACTCGAGAAAATCCAGGAAGTTCTCCCTTCCAGGCGAGATGAGGCCTATTTCCGATGAGGCGTCTGGAGACTAATGACACCTAACCTCTTGAACTTCGAAAGGGTCTTTCACACCCTTGCTGCAAGTCAAGAAGTTCACCGCCATACCCGTCTCCACTCGAGAGGAAGCACGATGGTCCCGCCCACATCCAGAGGAGCCCCGTTTCCCCCTCGTAGCTCGAGATGAGGGATCCTTTCCCTGCTTTCAACGGGAAAGTATTCCCGGCGTTCCCGTCGCATCTCAAGAGGAATCACTCTCAACAGGAAAGGCGAGAGGAACTCCATGGTCGTACCACTATTCCAAGAGTCCCCCAGATGTCTCAGTCCATTCCAGAGGAACCTCTTTGCCCTGCACTGGCTCATCTTTCACGCCGAGGATCGACTCACACCACGGTGGCACGTGGGACAGCCCTGTGGGAAAGCCTCGAGGGAAAGCCTCGAGAGAAAACCACAGATCCTTTGATCCATGCGACGGGAAGCGTGACAATGCTGCTACAGCCTGGAAGGAAAGCGCACGTGCATGCCCCCACTCGAGACGAGGCCTGTCTCCCCTGGGGAGACTCCAGAAGTACCCAAAGATCCATATCAGCACCTGAGAGGAATCCTCGGTTCCGGCCCTGACTCCTCACAAGGTTTTTGGCAACGGTATCGACGGGAGAGGAATCCCGAGAGGCCCACTAGCAACTCGCATGGGGACTGGCCTCTCCTGAGGCCACCAGGACGGGTCCCTGAGGTCCCCGTCGTAACTCGAGAGCACCTGCCGCAACTCGAGAAAATCCAGGAAGTTCTCCCTTCCAGGCGAGATGATGCCTATTTCCAATGTGGCGTCTGGAGACTAATGACACCTAACCTCTGGAACTTCGAAAGGGTCTTTCACACCCTTGCTGCGACTCAAGAAGTTCACCGCCATACCCGTCTCCACTCGAGAGGAAGCACGATGGTCCCGCCCACATCCAGAGGATCCCCGTTTCCCCCTCGTAGCTCGAGATGAGGGATCCTTTCCCTGCTTTCAACGGGAAAGAATTCCCGGCGTTCCCGTCGCATCTCAAGAGGAGGCACTCTCAACAGGAAAGGCGAGAGGAACTCCATGGTCGTACCACCATTCCAAGAGTCCCCCAGATGTCTCAGTCCATTCCAGAGGAACCTCTTTGCCCTGCACTGGCTCATCTTTCACGCCGAGGATCGACTCACACCACGGTGGCACGTGGGACAGCCCTGTGGGAAAGCCTCGAGGGAAAGCCTCGAGGGAAAACCACAGATCCTTTGATCCACGCCACGGGAAGCGTGACATTGCTGTTACAGCCTGGAAGGAAAGCGCACGTGCATGCCCCCACTCGAGACGAGGCCTGACTCCCCTGGGGAGACTCCAGAAGTACCCAAAGATCCATGTCAGCCCCTGAGAGGAATCCTCGGTTCCGGCCCTGACTCCACACAAGGTTTTTGGCCCCGGTATCGTCGGGAGAGGAATCCCGAGAGGCCCCCTAGCACCTCGCATGGGTACTGGCCTCTCCTGAGGCCACCAGGGCGGGACCCTGAGGTATCCGTCGTAACTCGAGAACACCTGCCTCAACTCGAGAAAATCCAGGAAGTTCTCCCTTCAAGGCGAGATGAGGCCTATTTCCGATGAGACGTCTGGAGACTAATGACACCTAACCTCTGGAACTTCGAAAGGGTCTTTCACACCCTTGCTGCAACTCAAGAAGTTCACCGCCATACCCGTCTCCACTCGAGAGGAAACACGATGGTCCCGCCCACATCCAGAGGAGCCCCGTTTCCCCCTCGGAGCTCGAGATGAGGGATCCTTTCCCTGCTTTCAACGGGAAATAATTCCCGGCGTTCCCGTCGCATCTCAAGTGGAGGCACTCTCAACAGGAAAGGCGAGAGAAACTACATGGCCGTATCACCATTCCAAGAGTCCCCGAGATGTCTCATTCCATTCCAGAGGAACCTCATTGCCCTGCACTGGCTCATCTTTCACGGCGAAGTCGAATCACACCACAGTTACACGTGGGACAGCCCTGTGGGAAAGCTTCGAGGGAAAACCACCGATCCTTTGATCCACGCCACGGGAAGCGTGACATTGCTGCAACAGCCTGGAAGGAAAGCACACGTGCATGCCCCCACTCGAGACGAGGCCTGACTCCCCTGTGGAGACTCCAGAAGTACCCAAAGATCCATGTCAGACCATGAGAGGAATCCTCGGTTCCGGCCCTGACTCCACACAAGGTTTTTGGCCCCGGTATCGACGGGAGAGGAATCCCGAGAGGCCCCCTAGCAACTCGCATGGGGACTGGCCTTTCCTGAGGACACCAGGACGGGTCCCTGAGGTCCCCGTCGTTACTCGAGAACACCTGCCGCGACTCGAGAAAATCCAGGAAGTTCTCTCTTCCAGGCGAGATGAGGACTATTTCCGATGAGGCGTCTGCAGACGAATGACACCTAACCTCTGGAACTTCGAAAGGGTCTTTCACACACTCGTTGCAACTCAAGAAGTTCACCGCCATACCCGTCTCCACTCGAGAGGAAGCACGATGGTCCCGCCCATATCCAGAGGAGCCCCGTTTCCCCCTCGTAGCTCGAGATGAGGGATCCTTTCCCTGCTTTCAACGGGAAAGAATTCCCGGTATTCCCGTCGCATCTCAAGAGGAGGCACTCTCAACAGGAAAGGCTAGAGGAACTCAATGGTCGTATCACCATTCCAAGAGTCCCCGAGATGTCTCAGTCCATTCCAGAGGAACCTCTTTGCCCTGTACTGGCTCATCTTTCACGCCGAGGATCGACTCACACCACGATGGCACGTGGGACAGCCCTGTGGGTAAGCCTCGAGGGAAAGCCTCGAGGGAAAACCACAGATCCTTTGATCCAGGCGACGGGAAGCGTGACATTGCTTCTACAGACTGGAAGGAAAGCGCAAGTGCATGCCCCCACTCGAGACGAGGCCTGACTCCCCTGGGGAGACTCCAGAAGTACCCAAAGATCCATGTCAGCCCCTGAGAGGAATCCTCGGTTCCGCCCCTGACTCCACACAAGGTTTATGGCCCCGATATCGACGGGAGAGGAATCCCGAGAGGCCCCCTAGCAACTCGCATGGGGACTGGCCTCTCCTGAGGCCACCAGGGCGGGTCCCTGAGATCCCCGTCGTAACTCGAGAACACCTGTCGCAACTCGAGAAAATCCAGGAAATTCTCCCTTCCAGTCGAGATGAGGCCTATTTCCGATGAGGCGTCTGGATACTAATGACACGTAACCTCTGGAACTTCGAAAGGGTCTTTCACACCCTTGCTGCAACTCAAGAAGTTCACCGCCATACCCGTCTCCACTCGAGAGGAAGCACGATGGTCCCGCCCACATCCAGAGGAGCCCCGTTTCCCCCTCGTAGCTCGAGATGAGGGATCCTTTCCCTGCTTTCAACGGGAAAGAATTCCCGGCGTTCCCGTCGCATCTCAAGAGGAGGCACTCTCAACAGGAAAGGCGAGAGGAACTCCATGGTCGTACCACCATTCCAAGAGTCCCCCAGATGTCTCAGTCCATTCCAGAGGAACCTCTTTGCCCTGCACTGGCTCATCTTTCACGCCGAGGATCGACTCACACCACGGTGGCACGTGGGACAGCCCTGTGGGAAAGCCTCGAGGGAAAGCCTCGAGGGAAAACCACAGATCCTTTGATCCACGCGACGGGAAGCGTGACATTGCTGCTACAGCCTGGAAGGAAAGCGCACGTGCATGCCCCCACTCGAGACGAGGCCTGTCTCCCCTGGGGAGACTCCAGAAGTACCCAAAGATCCATATCAGCCCCTGAGAGGAATCCTCGGTTCCGGCCCTGACTCCTCACAAGGTTTTTGGCCCCGGTATCGACGGGAGCGGAATCCCGGGAGGCCCACTAGCAACTCACATGGGGACTGGCCTCTCCTGAGGCCACCAGGACGGGTCCCTGAGGTCCCCGTCGTAACTCGAGAGCACCTGCCGCAACTCGAGAAAATCCAGGAAGTTCTCCCTTCCAGGCGAGATGAGGCCTATTTCCGATGAGGCGTCTGGAGACGAATGACACCTAAACTCTGGAACTTCGAAAGGGTCTTTCACACCCTTGCAGCAACTCAAGAAGTTCTCCGCCATACCCGACTCCACTCGAGAGGAAGCCCGATGATCCCGTCCAAATCCAGAGGAGCCCCGTTTCCCCCTGGAAGCTCGAGATGAGGGATCCTTTCCCTGCTTTCAACGGGAAAGAATTCCCGGCGTTCCCGTCGCATCGCAAGAGGAGGCACTCTCAACAGGAAAGGCGAGAGGAACTCCATGGTCCTACCACCATTACAAGAGTCCCCAGATGTCTCAGTCCGTTCCAGAGGAAACTCTTTGCCCTGCACTGGCTCATCTTTCACGCCGAGGATCGACTCACACCACGGTGGCACGTGGGACAGCCCTGTGGGAAAGCCTCGAGGGAAAGCCTCGAGGGAAAACCACAGATCGTTTGATCCAGGCGACGGCAAGAGTGACATTGCTGCTACAGCCTGGAAGGCAAGCGCAAGTGCATGCCCCCACTCGAGACGAGGCCTGACTCCCCTGGGGAGACTCCAGAAGTACCCAAAGATCCATGTCAGCCCCTGAGAGGAATCCTCGGTTCCGGCCCTGACTCCACACAAGGTTTTTGGCCCCGGTATCGACGGGAGAGGAATCCCGAGTGGCCCCCTAGCAACTCGCATGGGGACTGGCCTTTCCTGAGGCCACCAGGGCGGGTCCCTGAGGTCCCAATCGTAACTCGAGAACACCTGCCGCAACTCGAGAAAATCCAGGAAATTCTCCCTTCCAGGCGAGATGAGGCCTATTTCCGATGAGGCATCTGGAGAGTAATGACACGTAACCTCTGGAACTTCGAAAGGGTCTTTCACACCCTTGCTGCAACTTAAGAAGTTATCCGCCATACCCGTCTCCACTCGAGAGGAAGCACGATGGTCCCGCCCACATCCAGAGGAGACCCGTTTCCCCCTCGTAGCTCGAGATGAGGGATCCTTTCCCTGCTTTCAACGGGAAATAATTCCCGGCGTTCCCGTCGCATCTCAAGTGGAGGCACTCTCAACAGGAAAGGCGAGAGAAACTACATGGCCGTATCACCATTCCAAGAGTCCCCCAGATGTCTCATTCCATTCCAGAGGAACCTCATTGCCCTGCACTCTCTCATCTTTCACGGCGAGGTCGAATCACACCACAGTTACACGTGGGACAGCCCTGTGGGAAAGCTTCGAGGGAAAACCACCGATCCTTTGATCCACGCCACGGGAAGCGTGACATTGCTGCAACAGCCTGGAAGGAAAGCACACGTGCATGCCCCCACTCGAGACGAGGCCTGACTCCCCTGTGGAGACTCCAGAAGTACCCAAAGATCCATGTCAGACCATGAGAGGAATCCTCGGTTCCGGCCCTGACTCCACACAAGGTTTTTGGCCCCGGTATCGACGGGAGAGGAATCCCGAGAGGCCCCCTAGCAACTCGCATGGGGACTGGCCTTTCCTGAGGACACCAGGACGGGTCCCTGAGGTCCCCGTCGTTACTCGAGAACACCTGCCGCGACTAGAGAAAATCCAGGAAGTTCTCTCTTCAAGGCGAGATGAGGACTATTTCCGATGAGGCGACTGCAGACGAATGACACCTAACCTCTGGAACTTCGAAAGGGTCTTTCACACACTCGTTGCAACTCAAGAAGTTCACCGCCATACCCGTCTCCACTCGAGAGGAAGCACGATGGTCCCGCCCATATCCAGAGGAGCCCCGTTTCCCCCTCGTAGCTCGAGATGAGGGATCCTTTCCCTGCTTTCAACGGGAAAGAATTCCCGGTATTCCCGTCGCATCTCAAGAGGAGGCACTCTCAACAGGAAAGGCTAGAGGAACTCCATGGTCGTATCACCATTCCAAGAGTCCCCGAGATGTCTCAGTCCATTCCAGAGGAACCTCTTTGCCCTGTACTGGCTCATCTTTCACGCCGAGGATCGACTCACACCACGGTGGCACGTGGGACAGCCCTGTGGGAAAGCCTCGAGGGAAAGCCTTCAGGGAAAACCACAGATCCTTTGATCCAGGCGACGGGAAGCGTGACATTGCTTCTACAGACTGGAAGGAAAGCGCAAGTGCATGCCCCCACTCGAGACGAGGCCTGACTCCCCTGGGGAGACTCCAGAAGTACCCAAAGATCCATGTCAGCCCCTGAGAGGAATCCTCGGTTCCGCCCCTGACTTCACACAAGGTTTATGGCCCCGATATCGACGGGAGAGGAATCCCGAGAGGCCCCCTAGCAACTCGCATGGGGACTGGCCTCTCCTGAGGCCACCAGGGCGGGTCCCTGAGATCCCCGTCGTAACTCGAGAACACCTGTCGCAACTCGAGAAAATCCAGGAAATTCTCCCTTCCAGGCGAGATGAGGCCTATTTCCGATGAGGCGTCTGGATACTAATGACACGTAACCTCTGGAACTTCGAAAGGGTCTTTCACACCCTTGCTGCAACTCAAGAAGTTCACCGCCATACCCGTCTCCACTCAAGAGGAAGCACGAAGGTCCCGCCCACATCCAGAGGAGCCCCGTTTCCCCCTCGTAGCTCGAGATGAGGGATCCTTTCCCTGCTTTCAACGGGAAAGAATTCCCGGCGTTCCCGTCGCATCTCAAGAGGAGGCACTCTCAACAGGAAAGGCGAGAGGAACTCCATGGTCGTACCACCATTCCAAGAGTCCCCCAGATGTCTCAGTCCATTCCAGAGGAACCTCTTTGCCCTGCACTGGCTCATCTTTCACGCCGAGGATCGACTCACACCACGGTGGCACGTGGGACAGCCCTGTGGGAAAGCCTCGAGGGAAAGCCTCGAGGGAAAACCACAGATCCTTTGATCCACGCGACGGGAAGCGTGACATTGCTGCTACAGCCTGGAAGGAAAGCGCACGTGCATGCCCCCACTCGAGACGAGGCCTGTCTCCCCTGGGGAGACTCCAGAAGTACCCAAAGATCCATATCAGCCCCTGAGAGGAATCCTCGGTTCCGGCCCTGACTCCTCACAAGGTTTTTGGCCCCGGTATCGACGGGAGCGGAATCCCGGGAGGCCCACTAGCAACTCACATGGGGACTGGCCTCTCCTGAGGCCACCAGGACGGGTCCCTGAGGTCCCCGTCGTAACTCGAGAGCACCTGCCGCAACTCGAGAAAATCCAGGAAGTTCTCCCTTCCAGGCGAGATGAGGCCTATTTCCGATGAGGCGTCTGGAGACGAATGACACCTAAACTCTGGAACTTCGAAAGGGTCTTTCACACCCTTGCAGCAACTCAAGAAGTTCTCCGCCATACCCGACTCCACTCGAGAGGAAGCCCGATGATCCCGTCCAAATCCAGAGGAGCCCCGTTTCCCCCTGGAAGCTCGAGATGAGGGATCCTTTCCCTGCTTTCAACGGGAAAGAATTCCCGGCGTTCCCGTCGCATCGCAAGAGGAGGCACTCTCAACAGGAAAGGCGAGAGGAACTCCATGGTCCTACCACCATTACAAGAGTCCCCAGATGTCTCAGTTCGTTCCAGAGGAAACTCTTTGCCCTGCACTGGCTCATCTTTCACGCCGAGGATCGACTCACACCACGGTGGCACGTGGGACAGCCCTGTGGGAAAGCCTCGAGGGAAAGCCTCGAGGGAAAACCACAGATCGTTTGATCCAGGCGACGGCAAGAGTGACATTGCTGCTACAGCCTGGAAGGAAAGCGCAAGTGCATGCCCCCACTCGAGACGAGGCCTGACTCCCCTGGGGAGACTCCAGAAGTACCCAAAGATCCATGTCAGCCCCTGAGAGGAATCCTCGGTTCCGGCCCTGACTCCACACAAGGTTTTTGGCCCCGGTATCGACGGGAGAGGAATCCCGAGTGGCCCCCTAGCAACTCGCATGGGGACTGGCCTTTCCTGAGGCCACCAGGGCGGGTCCCTGAGGTCCCAATCGTAACTCGAGAACACCTGCCGCAACTCGAGAAAATCCAGGAAATTCTCCCTTCCAGGCGAGATGAGGCCTATTTCCGATGAGGCATCTGGAGAGTAATGACACGTAACCTCTGGAACTTCGAAAGGGTCTTTCACACCCTTGCTGCAACTTAAGAAGTTATCCGCCATACCCGTCTCCACTCGAGAGGAAGCACGATGGTCCCGCCCACATCCAGAGGAGACCCGTTTCCCCCTCGTAGCTCGAGATGAGGGATCCTATCCCTGCTTTCAACGGGAAATAATTCCCGGCGTTCCCGTCGCATCTCAAGTGGAGGCACTCTCAACAGGAAAGGCGAGAGAAACTACATGGCCGTATCACCATTCCAAGAGTCCCCCAGATGTCTCATTCCATTCCAGAGGAACCTCATTGCCCTGCACTGGCTCATCTTTCACGGCGAGGTCGAATCACACCACAGTTACACGTGGGACAGCCCTGTGGGAAAGCTTCGAGGGAAAACCACCGATCCTTTGATCCATGCCACGGGAAGCGTGACATTGCTGCAACAGCCTGGAAGGAAAGCACACGTGCATGCCCCCACTCGAGACGAGGCCTGACTCCCCTGTGGAGACTCCAGAAGTACCCAAAGATCCATGTCAGACCATGAGAGGAATCCTCGGTTCCGGCCCTGACTCCACACAAGGTTTTTGGCCCCGGTATCGACGGGAGAGGAATCCCGAGAGGCCCCCTAGCAACTCGCATGGGGACTGGCCTTTCCTGAGGACACCAGGACGGGTCCCTGAGGTCCCCGTCGTTACTCGAGAACACCTGCCGCGACTCGAGAAAATCCAGGAAGTTCTCTCTTCCAGGCGAGATGAGGACTATTTCCGATGAGGCGTCTGCAGACGAATGACACCTAACCTCTGGAACTTCGAAAGGGTCTTTCACACCCTTGCAGCAACTCAAGAAGTTCTCCGCCATACCCGACTCCACTCGAGAGGAAGCACGATGATCCCGTCCAAATCCAGAGGAGCCCCGTTTCCCCCTGGAAGCTCGAGATGAGGGATCCTTTCCCTGCTTTCAACGGGAAAGAATTCCCGGCGTTCCCGTCGCATCGCAAGAGGAGGCACTCTCAACAGGAAAGGCGAGAGGAACTCCATGGTCCTACCACCATTACAAGAGTCCCCAGATGTCTCAGTCCATTCCAAAGGTACCTCTTTGCCCTGCACTGGCTCATCTTTCACGCCGAGGATCGACTCACACCACGGTGGCACGTGGGACAGCCCTGTGGGAAAGCCTCGAGGGAAAGCCTCCAGGGAAAACCACACATCCTTTGATCCACGCGACGGGAAGAGTGACATTGCTGCTACAGCCTGGAAGGAAAGCGCACGTGCATGCCCCCACTCGAGACGAGGCCTGACTCCCCTGGGGAGACTCCAGAAGTACCCAAAGATCCATGTCAGCCCCTGAGAGGAATCCTCGGTTCCGGCCCTGACTCCACACAAGGTTTTTGGCCCCAGTATCGACGGGAGAGGAATCCCGAGAGGCCCCCTAGCAACTCGCATGCGGACTGGCCTTTCCTGACGCCACCAGGGCGGGTCCCTGAGGTCCCCGTCGTAACTCGAGAACACCTGCCACAACTCGAGAAAATACAGGAAATTCTCCCATCCAGGCGAGATCAGGCCTATTTCCGATGAGGCGTCTGGAGACTAATGACAACTAATCTCTGGAACTTCGAAAGAGTTTTTCACACCCTTTCTGCAACTCAAGAAGTTCACCGCCATACCCGTCTCCACTCGAGAGGAAGCACGATGGTCCCGCCCACATCCAGAGGAGCCCCATTTCCCCCTCGTAGCTCGAGATGAGGGATCCTTTCCCTGCTTTCAACGGGCAAGAATTCCCGGCGTTCCCGTCGCATCTCAAGAGGAGGCACTCTCAACAGGAAAGGCGAGAGGAACTCCATGGTCGTACCACCATTCCAAGAGTCCCCCAGATGTCTCAGTCCATTCCAGAGGAACCTCTTTGCCCTGCACTGGCTCATCTTTCACGCCGAGGATCGACTCACACCACGGTGGCACGTGGGACAGCCCTGTGGGAAAGCCTCGAGGGAAAGCCTCGAGGGAAAACCACAGATCCTTTGATCCACGCCACGGGAAGCGTGACATTGCTGCTACAGTCTGGAAGGAAAGCGCTCGTGAATGCCCCCACTCGAGACGAGGCTTGACTCCCCTAGGGAGACTCCAGAAGTACCCAAAGATCCATGTCAGCCCCTGAGAGGAATCCTCTGTTCCGGCCCTGACTCCACACAAGGTATTTGGCCCTGGTATCGACGGGAGAGGAATCCTGAGAGGGCCCCTAGCAACTCGCATGGGGACTGGCCTTTCCTGAGGCCACCAGGGCGGGTCCCTGAGGTCCCCGTCGTAACTCGAGAACACCTGCCGCAACTCGAGAAAATCCAGGATGTTCTCCCTTCCAGGCGAGAAGAGGCCTATTTCCGATGAGTCGTCTGGGGACTAATGACACGTAACCTCTGGAACTTCGTAAGGGTCTTTCAATCCCTTGCTGCAACTCAAGAAGTTCTCCGCCATCCACGTCTCCACTCGAGAGGAAGAACGATGGTCCCGCCCACATCCAGAGGAGCCCCGTTTCCCCCTCGTAGCTCGAGATGAGGGATCCTTTCCCTGCTTTCAACGGGAAAGAATTCCCGGCGTTCCCGTCGCATCTCAAGAGGAGGCACTCTCAACAGGAAAGGCGAGAGGAACTCCATGGTCGTACCACCATTCCAAGAGTCCCCCAGATGTCGCAGTCCATTCCAGAGGAACCTCTTTGCCCTGCACTGGCTCATCTTTCACGCCGAGGATCGACTCACACCACGGTGGCACGTGGGACAGCCCTGTGGGAAAGCCTCGAGGGAAAGCCTCGAGGGAAAACCACAGATCCTTTGATCCACGCGACGGGAAGCGTGACATTGCTGCTACAGTCTGGAAGGAAAGCGCTCGTGCATGCCCCCACTCGAGACGAGGCTTGACTCCCCTAGGGAGACTCCAGAAGTACCCAAAGATCCATGTCAGTCCCTGAGAGGAATCCTCTGTTCCGGCCCTGACTCCACACAAGGTTTTTCGCCCTGGTATCGACGGGAGAGGAATCCTGAGAGGCCCCCTAGCAACTCGCATGGGGACTGGCCTTTCCTGAGGCCACCAGGGCGGGTCCCTGAGGTCCCCGTCGTAACTCGAGAACACCTGCCGCAACTCGAGAAAATCCAGGATGTTCTCCCTTCCAGGCGAGAAGAGGCCTATTTCCGATGAGTCGTCTGGGGACTAATGACACGTAACCTCTGGAACTTCGTAAGGGTCTTTCAATCCCTTGCTGCAACTCAAGAAGTTCTCCGCCATCCACGTCTCCACTCGAGAGGAAGAACGATGGTCCCGCCCACATCCAGAGGAGCCCCGTTTCCCCCTCGTAGCTCGAGATGAGGGATCCTTTCCCTGCTTTCAACGGGAAAGAATTCCCGGCGTTCCCGTCGCATCTCAAGAGGAGGCACTCTCAACAGGAAAGGCGAGAGGAACTCCATGGTCGTACCACCATTCCAAGAGTCCCCCAGATGTCTCAGTCCATTCCAGAGGAAACTCTTTGCCCTGCACTGGCTCATCTTTCACGCCGAGGATCGACTCACACCACGGTGGCACGTGGGACAGCCCTGTGGGAAAGCCTCGAGGGAAAGCCTCGAGGGAAAACCACAGATCCTTTGAACCATGCCACGGGAAGCGTGATATTGCTGCTAAAGCCTGGAAGGAAAGCGCACGTGCATGCCCCCACTCGAGACGAGGCCTGACTCCCCTGGGGAGACTCCAGAAGTACCCAAAGATCCATGTCAGCCCCTGAGAGGAATCCTCGGTTCCGGCCCTGTCTCCACACAAGGTTTTTGGCCCCGGTATCGACGGGACAGGAATCCCGAGAGGACCCCTAGCAGCTCGCATGGGGACTGGCCGTTCCTGAGGCCACCAGGGCGGGTCCCTGAGGTCCCCGTCGTCACTCGAGAACACCTGCCGCAACTCGAGAAAATCCAGGAAGTTCTCCCTTCCAGGCGAGATGAGGCCTATTTCCGATGAGGCTTCTGGAGACTAATGACTCCTAACCTCTGGAACTTCGAAAGGGTCTTTCACAACCTTGCTGCAACTCAAGAAGTTCGCCGAGATACCCGTCTCCACTCGAGAGGAAACACGATGGTCCCGCCCACATCCAGAGGAGCCCCGTTTCCCCCTCGTAGCTCGAGATGAGGGATCCTTTCCCTGCTTTCAACGGGAAAGAAATCCCGGCGTTCCCGTCGCATCTCAAGAGGAGGCACTCTCAACAGGAAAGGCGAGAGGAACTCCATGGTCGTACCACCATTCCAAGAGGCCCCCAGATGTCTCAGTCCATTCCAGAGGAACCTCTTTGCCCTGCACTGGCTCATCTTTCACGCCGAGGATCGACTCCCACCACGGTGGCACGTGGGACAGCCCTGTGGGAAAGCCTCGAGGGAAAGCATCGAGGGAAAACCACAGATCCTTTGATCCACGTCACGGGAAGCGTGACATTGCTGCTACAGCCTGGATGGAAATCTCACGTGCATGCCCCCACTCGAGACGAGGCCTGACTCCCCTGGGGAGACTCCAGAAGTACCCAAAGATCCATGTCAGCCCCTGAGAGGAATCCTCGGTTCCGGCCCTGACTCCACACAAGGTTTTTGGCCCCGGTATCGACGGGAGAGGAATCCCGAGAGGCACCCTAGCAACTCGCATGGGGACTGGCCTCTCCTGAGGCCACCAGGGCGGGTCCCTGAGGTCCCTGTCGTAACTCGAGAACACCTGCCGCAACTCGCGAAAATCCAGGAAGTTCTCCATTCCAGGCGAGATGAGGCCTATTTCCGATGAGGCGTCTGGAGACTAATGACACCTAACCTCTGGAACTTCGAAAGGGTCTTTCACACCCTTGATGCAACTCAAGAAGTTCACCGCCATACCCGTCTCCACTCGAGAGGAAGCACGATGGTCCCGCCCACATCCAGAGGAGCGCCGCTTCCCCCTCATAGCTCGAGATGACGGATCCTTTCCCTGCTTTCAACGGGAAAGAATTCCCGGCGTTCCCGTCGCATCTCAAGAGGAGGCACTCTCAACAGGAAAGGCGAGAGGAACTCAATGGTCGTACCACCATTCCAAGAGTCCCCGAGATGTCTCAGTCCATTCCAGAGGAACCTCTTTGCCCTGCACTGGCTCATCTTTCACGCCGAGGATCGACTCACACCACGGTGGCACGTGGGACAGCCCTGTGGGAAAGCCTCGAGGGAAAGCCTCGAGGGAAAACCACAGATCCTTTGATCCACGTGACGGGAAGCGTGACATTGCTGCTACAGCCTGGAAGGAAAGCGCACGTGCATGCCCCCACTCGAGACGAGGCCTGTCTCCCCTGGGGAGACTCCAGAAGTACCCAAAGATCCATATCAGCCCCTGAGAGGAATCCTCGGTTCCGGCCCTGACTTCTCACAAGGTTTTTGGCCCCGGTATCGACGGGAGAGGAATCCCGAGAGGCCCCCTAGCACCTCGCATGGGGACTGGCCTCTCCTGAGGCCACCAGAGCGGGTCCCTGAGGTCCCCGTCGTAACTCGAGAGCACCTGCCGCAACTCGAGAAAATCCAGGAAGTTCTCCCTTCCAGGCGAGATGAGGCCTATTTCCGATGAGGCGTCTGGAGACTAATGACACCTAACCTCTGGAACTTCGAAAGGGTCTTTCACACCCTTGCTGGGACTCAAGAAGTTCACCGCCATACCCGTCTCCACTCGAGAGGAAGAACGATGGTCCCGCCCACATCCAGAGAATCCCCGTTTCCCCCTCGCAGCTCGAGATGAGGGATCCTTTCCCTGCTTTCAACGGGAAAGAATTCCCGGCGTTCCCGTCGCATCTCAAGAGGAGGCACTCTCAACAGGAAAGGCGAGAGGAACTCCATGGTCGTACCACCATTCCAAGAGTACCCCAGATGTCTCAGTCCATTCCAGAGGAACTTCTTTGCCCTGCACTGGCTCATCTTTCACGCCAAGGATCGACTCACACCACGGTGGCACGTGGGAGAGCCCTGTGGGAAAGCCTCGAGGGAAAGCCTCGAGGGAAAACCACAGATCCTTTGATCCAAGCCACGGGAAGCGTGACATTGCTGCTACAGCCTGGAAGGAAAGCGCACGTGCATGCCCCCACTCGAGACGAGGCCTGAGTCCCCTAGGGAGACCCCAGAAGTACCCAAAGATCCATGTCAGCCCCTGAGAGGAATTCTAGGTTCCAGCCCTGACTCCACTCAAGGTTTTTGGCCCCGGTATCTTCGGGAGAGGAATCCCAGAGGCCCCTAGCAACTCGCATGGGGACTGGCCTCTCCTGAGGCCACCAGGGCGGGTCGCTGAGGTCCTCGTCGTAACTCTAGAGCACCTGCCGCAACTCGAGAAAATCCAGGAAGTTCTCCCTTCCAGGCGAGATGAGGCCTATTTCCGATGAGGCGTCTGGAGACTAATGACACCTAACCTCTGGAACTTCGAAAGGGTCTTTCACACCCTTGCTGCGACTCAAGAAGTTCACCGCCATACCCGTCTCCACTCGAGAGGAAGCACGATGGTCCCGCCCACATCCATAGGATCCCCGTTTCCCCCTCGTAGCTCGAGATGAGGGATCCTTTCCCTGCTTTCAACGGGAAAGAATTCCCGGCGTTCCCGTCGCATCTCAAGAGGAGGCACTCTCAACCGGAAAGGCGAGAGGAACTCCATGGTCGTACCACCATTCCAAGAGTCCCCCAGATGTCTCAGTCCATTCCAGAGGAACCTCTTTGCCCTGCACTTGCTCATCTTTCACGCCGAGGATCGACTCACACCACGGTGGCACGTGGGACAGCCCTGTGGGAAAGCCTCGAGGGAAAGCCTCGAGGGAAAACCACAGATCCTTTGATCCACGCCACGGGAAGCGTGACATTGCTGCTAAAGCCTGGAAGGAAAGTGCACTTGCATGCCCCCTCACGAAACGAGGCCTGTCTCCCCTGGCGAGACTCCAGAAGTATCCAAAGATACATATCAGCCCCTGAGAGGAATCCTCGGTTCCGGCCCTGACTCCACACAAGGTTTTTGGCCCCGCTATCGACGGAAGAGGAATCCCGAGAGGCCCCCTAGCAACTCGCATGGGGACTGGCCTCTCCTGAGGCCACCAGGGCCGGTCCCTGAGGTCCCCGTCGTAACTCGAGAACACCTGCCGCAACTCGAGAAAATCCAGGAAGTTCTCCCTTCCAGGCGAGATGAGGCCTATTTCCGATGAGGCGTCTGGAGACTAATGACACCTAACCTCTGGAACTTCGAAAGGGTCTTTCACACCCTTGCTGCAACTCAAGAAGTTCACCACCATACCCGTCTCCACTCGAGAGGAAGCACGATGGTCCCGACCACATCCAGAGGAGCCCCGTTTCCCCCTCGTAGCTCGAGATGAGGGATCCTTTCCCTGCTTTCAACGGGAAAGAATTCCCTGCGTTCCCGTCGCATCTCAAGAGGAGGCATTCTCAACAGGAAAGGCGAGAGGAACTCCATGGTCGTACCACCATTCCAAGAGTCCCCCAGATGTCTCAGTCCATTCCAGAGGAACCTCTTTGCCCTGCACTGGCTCATCTTTCACGCCGAGGATCGACTCACACCACGGTGGCACGTGGGACAGCCCTGTGGGAAAGCCTCGAGGGAAAGCCTCGAGGGAAAACCACAGATCCTTTGATCCACGCGACGGGAAGCGTGACATTGCTGCTACAGCCTGGAAGGAAAGCGCACGTGCATGCCCCCACTCGAGACGAGGCCTGACTCCCCTGGGGAGACTCCAGAAGTACCCAAAGATCCATGTCAGCCCCTGAGAGGAATCCTCGGTTCCGGCCCTGACTCCACACAAGGTTTTTGGCCCCGGTATCGACGGGAGAGGAATCCCGAGAGGCCCCCTAGCAACTCGCATGGGGACTGGCCTCTCCTGAGGCCACCAGGGCCGGTCTCTGAGTTCCCCGTCGTAACTCGAGAACACCTGCCGCAACTCGAGAAAATCCAGGAAGTTCTCCCTTCCAGGCGAGATGAGGCTTATTTCCGATGAGGCGTATGGAGACTAATGACACCTAACCTCTGGAACTTCGAAAGGGTCTTTCACACCCTTGCTGCAACTCAAGAAGTTCACTGCCATACCCGTCTCCACTCAAGAGGAAGCACGATGGTCCCGCCCACATCCAGAGGAGCCCCGTTTCCCCCTCGTAGCTCGAGATGAGGGATCCTTTCCCTGCTTTCAACGGGAAAGACTTCCCGGCGTTCCCGTCGCATCTCAAGAGGAGGCACTCTCAACAGGAAAGGCGAGAGGAACTCCATGGTCGTACCACCATTCCAAGAGTCCCCCAGATGTCTCAGTCCATTCCAGAGGAACCTCTTTGCCCTGCACTGGCTCATCTTTCACGCAGGATCGACTCACACCACGGTGGCACGTGGGACAGCCCTGTGGGAAAGCCTCGAGGGAAAGCCTCGAGGGAAAATCACAGATTCTTTGATCCACGCGAAGGGAAGCGTGACATTGCTGCTACAGCCTGGAAGGAAATCTCACGTGCATGCCCCCACTCGAGACGAGGCCTGTCTCCCCTGGGGAGACTCCAAAAGTACCCAAAGATCCATATCAGCCCCTGAGAGGAATCCTCGGTTCCGGCCCTGACTCCACACAATGTTTTTGGCCCCGGTATCGACGGGAGAGGAATCCCGAGAGGCCCCCTAGCAACTCGCATGGGGACTGGCCTCTCCTGAGGCCACCAGGGCGGGTCCCTGAGGTCCCCGTCGTAACTCGAGAGCACCTGGCGCAACTCGAGAAAATCCAGGAAATTCTCCCTTCCAGGCGAGATGAGGCCTATTTCCGATGAGGCGTCTGGAGACTAATGACACCTAACATGTGGAACTTCGAAAGGGTTTTTCACACCCTTGCTGCGACTCAAAAAGTTCACCGCCATACCCGTCTCCACTCGAGAGGAAGCACGATGGTCCCGCCCACATCCAGAGGAGCCCCATTTCCCCCTCGTAGCTCGAGATGAGGGATCCTTTCCCTGCTTTCAACGGGAAAGAATTCCCGGCGTTCCCGTCGCATCTCAAGAAGAGGCACTCTCAACCGGAAAGGTGAGAGGAACTCCATGGTCGTACCACCATTCCAAGAGTCCCCCAGATGTCTCAGTCCATTCCAGAGGAACCTCTTTGCCCTGCACTGGCTCATCTTTCACGCCGAGGATCGACTCACACCACGGTGGCACGTGGGACAGCCCTGTGGGAAACCCTCGAGGGAAAGCCTCGAGGGAAAACCGCAGATCCTTTGATCCACGCGACGGGAAGCGTGACATTTCTGCTACAGCCTGGAAGGAAAGTGCACGTGCATGCCCCGACACGAGACGAGGCCTGACTCCCCTGGGGAGACTCCAGAAGTACCCAAAGATCCATGTCAGCCCCTGAGAGGAATCCTCGGTTCTGGCCCTAACTCCGCACAAGGTTTTTGGCCCCGGTATCGACGGGACAGGAATCCCGTGAGGCCCCATTGCACCTCGCATGGGGACTGGCCTCTCCTGAGTCCACCAGGGCGGGTCCCTGAGGTCCGCGTCGTAACTCGAGAACACCTGCCGCAACTCGAGAAAATCCAGGAAGTTCTCCCTTCCAGGCGAGATGAGGCCTATTTCCGATGAGGCGTCTGGAGACTAATGACACCTAACCTCTGGAACTTCGAAAGGGTCTTTCACACCCTTGCTGCAACTCAAGAAGTTCACCGCCATACCCGTCTCCACTCGAGAGGAAGCACGATGGTCCCGCCCACATCCAGAGGAGCCCCGTTTCCCCCTCGTAGCTCGAGATGAGGGATCCTTTCCCTGCTTTCAACGGGAACGAATTCCCGGCGTTCCCGTCGCATCTCAAGAGGAGGCACTCTCAACAGGAAAGGCGAGAGGAACTCCATGGTCGTACCACCATTCCAAGAGTCCCCCAGATGTCTCAGTCCATTCCAGAGGAACCTCTTTGCCCTGCACTGGCTCATCTTTCACGCCGAGGATCGACTCACACCACGGTGGCACGTGGGACAGCCCTGTGGGAAAGCCTCGAGGGAAAGCCTCGAGGGAAAACCACAGATCCTTTGATCCACGCGACGGGAAGCGTGACATTGCTGCTACAGCCTGGAAGGAAAGCGCACATGCATGCCCCCACTCGAGACGAGGCCTGACTCCCCTGGGGAGACTCCACAAGTACACAAAGATCCATGTCAGCCCCTGAGAGGAATCCTCGGTTCTGGCCCTAACTCCGCACAAGGTTTTTGGCCCCGGTATCGACGGGAGAGGAATCCAGAGAGGCCCCCTAGCAACTCGCATGGGGACTGGCCTCTCCTGAGGCCACCAGGGCGGGTCTCTGAGGTACCCGTCGTAACTCGAGAACACCTGCCGCAACTCGAGAAAATCCAGGAAGTTCTCCCTTGCAGGCGAGATGAGGCCTATTTCCGATGAGGCCTCTGGAGACTAATGACACCTAACCTCTGGAACTTCGAAAGGGTCTTTCACACCCTTGCTGCAACTCAAGAAGTTCACCGCCATACCCGTCTCCACTCGAGAGGAAGCACGATGGTCCCGCCCACATCCAGAGGAGCCCCGTTTCCCCCTCGTAGCTCGAGATGAGGGATCCTTTCCCTGCTTTCAACGGGAAAGAATTCCCGGCGTTCACGTCGCATCTCAAGAGGAGGCACTCTCAACAGGAAAGGCGAGAGGAACTCCATGGTCGTACCACCATTCCAAGAGTCCCCCAGATGTCTCAGTCCATTCCAGAGGAAGCTCTTTGCCCTGCACTGGCTCATCTTTCACGCCGAGGATCGACTCACACCACGGTGGCACGAGGGACAGCCCTGTGGGAAAGCCTCGAGGGAAAGCCTCGAGGGAAAACCACAGATCCTTTGATCCACGCGACGGGAAGCGTGACATTGCTGCTACAGCCTGGAAGGAAAGCGCACATGCATGCCCCCACTCGAGACGAGGCCTGACTCCCCTGGGGAGACTCCACAAGTACACAAAGATCCATGTCAGCCCCTGAGAGGAATCCTCGGTTCTGGCCCTGACTCCGCACAAGGTTTTTGGCCCCGGTATCGACGGGAGAGGAATCCAGAGAGGCCCCCTAGCAACTCGCATGGGGACTGGCCTCTCCTGAGGCCACCAGGGCGGGTCCCTGAGATACCCGTCGTAACTCGAGAACACCTGCCGTAACTCGAGAAAATCCAGGAAGTTCTCCCTTGCAGGCGAGATGAGGCCTATTTCCGATGAGGCCTCTGGAGACTAATGACACCTAACCTCTGGAACTTCGAAAGGGTCTTTCACACCCTTGCTGCAACTCAAGAAGTTCACCGCCATACCCGTCTCCACTCGAGAGGAAGCACGATGGTCCCTCCCACATCCAGAGGAGCCCCGTTTCCCCCTCGTAGCTCGAGATGAGGGATCCTTGCCCTGCTTTCAACGGGAACGAATTCCCGGTGTTCCCGTCGCATCTCAAGAGGAGGCACTCTCAACAGGAAAGGCGAGAAGAACTCCATGGTCGTACCACCATTCCAAGAGTCCCCCAGAAGTCTCAGTCCATTCCAGAGGAACCTCTTTGCCCTGCACTGGCTCATCTTTCACGCCGATGATCGACTCCCACCACCGTGGCATGTGGGACAGCTCTGTGGGAAAGCCTCGAGGGAAAGCCTCGAGGGAAAACCACAGATCCTTTGATCCACGCGACGGGAAGCGTGACATTGCTGCTACAGCCTGGAAGGAAAGCGCACGTGCATGTCCCCCCTCGAGACGAGGCTTGACTCCCCTGGGGAGACTCCAGACAGACCCAGAGATCCATGTCAACACCTGAGAGGAATCCTCGGTTCCGGCCCTGACTCCACAGAAGGATTTTAGCCCCGGTATCGATGGGAGAGGAATCCGGAGAGGCCCCCTAGCAACTCTCCAGGGGATTGGCCTTTCCTGAGGCCACCAGGGCGGGTCCCTGAGGTCCCTGTCGTAACTCGAGAACACCTGCCGCAACTCGAGAAAATCCAGGAAGTTCTCCCTTCCAGGCGAGATGAGGCCTATTTCGGATGAGGCCTCTGGAGACTAATGACACCTAAACTCTGGAACTTCGAAAGGGTCTTTCACACCTTTGCTGCAACTAAGGAAGTTCACCGCCATACCCGTCTCCACTCGAGAGGAAGCACGATGGTCCCGCCCACATCCAGAGGAGCTCCGTTTCCACCTCGTAGCTCGAGAGGAGGGATCCTTTCCCTGCTTTCAACGGGAAAGAATTCCCAGCGTTCCCGTCGCATCTCAAGCGGAGGCACTCTCAGCAGGAAAGGCGAGAGGAACTCCATGGTCGTACCACCATTCCAAGAGTCCCCCAGATGTCTCAGTCCATTACAGAGGAACCTCTTTGCCCTGCAGTGGCTCATCTTTCACGCCGAGGATCGACTCACACCACGGTGGCACGTGGGACAGCCCTGGGGGAAGGCCTCGAGGGCAAGGCTCGAGGAAAACCACAGATCCTTTGATCCACGCCACGGGAAGCGTGACATTGCTGCTAAAGCCTGGAAGGAAAGTGCACGTGCATGCCCCCTCACGAAACGAGGCCTGTCTCCCCTGTCGAGACTCCAGAAGTATCCAAAGATCCATACCAGCCCCTGAGAGGAATCCTCGGTTCCGGCCCTGACTCCACACAAGGTTTTTGGCCCCGGTATCGACGGGAGAGGAATCCCGAGAGGCCCCCTAGCAACTCGCATGGGGACTGGCCTCTCCTGAGGCCACCATGGCCGGTCCCTGAGGTCCCCGTCGTAACTCGAGAACACCTGCCGCACCTCGAGAAAATCCAGGAAGTTCTCCCTTCCAGGCGAAATGAGGCCTATTTCCGATGAGGCGTCTGGAGACTAATGACACCTAACCTCTGGAACTTCGAAAGGGTCTTTCACACCCTTGCTGCGACTCAAGAAGTTCACCACCATACCCGAATCCACTCGAGAGGAAGCACGATGGTCCCGACCACATCCAAAGGAGCCCCGTTTCCCCCTCGTAGCTCGAGATGAGGGATCCTTTCCCTGCTTTCAACGGGAAAGAATTCCCTGCGTTCCCGTCGCATCTCAAGAGGAGGCACTCTCAACAGGAAAGGCGAGAGGAACTCCATGGTCGTACCACCATTCCAAGAGTCCCCCAGATGTCTCAGTCCATTCCAGAGGAACCTCTTTGCCCTGCACTGGCTCATCTTTCACGCCGAGGATCGACTCACACCACGGTGGCACGTGGGACAGCCCTGTGGGAAAGCCTCGAGGGAAAGCCTCGAGGGAAAGCCTCGAGGGAAAACCACAGATCCTTTGATCCACGCGACGGGAAGCGTGACATTGCTGATACAGCCTGGAAGGAAAGCGCACGTGCATGCCCCCACTCGAGACGAGGCCTGACTCCCCTGGGGAGACTCCAGAAGTACCCAAAGATCCATGTCAGCCCCTGAGAGGAATCCTCGGTTCCGGCCCTGACTCCACACAAGGTTTTTGGCCCCGGTATCGACGGGAGAGGAATCCCGAGAGGCCCCCTAGCAACTCGCATGGGGACTGGCCTCTCCTGAGGCCACCAGGGCGGGTCGCTGAGGTCCTCGTCGTAACTCGAGAGCACCTGCCGCAACTCGAGAAAATCCAGGAAGTTCTCCCTTCCAGGCGAGATGAGGCCTATTTCCGATGAGGCGTCTGGAGACTAATGACACCTAACCTCTGGAACTTCGAAAGGGTCTTTCACACCCTTGCTGCGACTCAAGAAGTTCACCGCCATACCCGTCTCCACTCGAGAGGAAGCACGATGGTCCCGCCCACATCCATAGGATCCCCGTTTCCCCCTCGTAGCTCGAGATGCGGGATCCTTTCCCTGCTTTCAACGGGAAAGAATTCCCGGCGTTCCCGTCGCATCTCAAGAGGAGGCACTCTCAACCGGAAAGGCGAGAGGAACTCCATGGTCGTACCACCATTCCAAGAGTCCCCCAGATGTCTCAGTCCATTCCAGAGGAACCTCTTTGCCCTTCACTTGCTCATCTTTCACGCCGAGGATCGACTCACACCACGGTGGCACGTGGGACAGCCCTGTGGGAAAGCCTCGAGGGAAAGCCTCGAGGGAAAACCACAGATCCTTTGATCCACGCCACGGGAAGCGTGACATTGCTGCTAAAGCCTGGAAGGAAAGTGCACTTGCATGCCCCCTCATGAAACGAGGCCTGTCTCCCCTGGCGAGACTCCAGAAGTATCCAAAGATACATATCAGCCCCTGAGAGGAATCCTCGGTTCCGGCCCTGACTCCACACAAGGTTTTTGGCCCCGCTATCGACGGAAGAGGAATCCCGAGAGGCCCCCTAGCAACTCGCATGGGGACTGGCCTCTCCTGAGGCCACCAGGGCCGGTCCCTGAGGTCCCCGTCGTAACTCGAGAACACCTGCCGCAACTCGAGAAAATCCAGGAAGTTCTCCCTTCCAGGCGAGATGAGGCCTATTTCCGATGAGGCGTCTGGAGACTAATGACACCTAACCTCTGGAACTTCGAAAGGGTCTTTCACACCCTTGCTGCAACTCAAGAAGTTCACCACCATACCCGTCTCCACTCGAGAGGAAGCACGATGGTCCCGACCACATCCAGAGGAGCCCCGTTTCCCCCTCGTAGCTCGAGATGAGGGATCCTTTCCCTGCTTTCAACGGGAAAGAATTCCCTGCGTTCCCGTCGCATCTCAAGAGGAGGCATTCTCAACAGGAAAGGCGAGAGGAACTCCATGGTCGTACCACCATTCCAAGAGTCCCCCAGATGTCTCAGTCCATTCCAGAGGAACCTCTTTGCCCTGCACTGGCTCATCTTTCACGCCGAGGATCGACTCACACCACGGTGGCACGTGGGACAGCCCTGTGGGAAAGCCTCGAGGGAAAGCCTCGAGGGAAAACCACAGATCCTTTGATCCACGCGACGGGAAGCGTGACATTGCTGCTACAGCCTGGAAGGAAAGCGCACGTGCATGCCCCCACTCGAGACGAGGCCTGACTCCCCTGGGGAGACTCCAGAAGTACCCAAAGATCCATGTCAGCCCCTGAGAGGAATCCTCGGTTCCGGCCCTGACTCCACACAAGGTTTTTGGCCCCGGTATCGACGGGAGAGGAATCCCGAGAGGCCCCCTAGCAACTCGCATGGGGACTGGCCTTTCCTGAGGCCACCAGGGCCGGTCCCTGAGTTCCCCGTCGTAACTCGAGAATACCTGCCGCAACTCGAGAAAATCCAGGAAGTTCTCCCTTCCAGGCGAGATGAGGCCTATTTCCGATGAGGCGTCTGGAGACTAATGACACCTAACTTCTGGAACTTCGAAAGGGTCTTTCACACCCTTGATGCAACTCAAGAAGTTCACCGCCATACCCGTCTCCACTCGAGAGGAAGCACGATGGTCCCGCCCACATCCAGAGGAGCGCCGCTTCCCCCTCATAGCTCGAGATGACGGATCCTTTCCCTGCTTTCAACGGGAAAGAATTCCCGGCGTTCCCGTCGCATCTCAAGAGGAGGCACTCTCAACAGGAAAGGCGAGAGGAACTCAATGGTCGTACCACCATTCCAAGAGTCCCCGAGATGTCTCAGTCCATTCCAGAGGAACCTCTTTGCCCTGCACTGGCTCATCTTTCACGCCGAGGATGGACTCACACCACGGTGGCACGTGGGACAGCCCTGTGGAAAAGCCTCGAGGGAAAGCCTCGAGGGAAAACCACAGATCCTTTGATCCACGCCACGGGAAGCGTGATATTGCTGCTACAGCCTGGAAGGAAAGCGCACGTGCATGCCCCCACTCGAGACGAGGCCTGACTCCCCTGGGGAGACTCCAGAAGTACCCAAAGATCCATGTCAGCCCCTGAGAGGAATCCTCGGTTCCGGCCCTGACTCCACACAAGGTTTTTGGCCCCGGTATCGACGGGAGAGGAATCCGGAGAGGCCCCCTAGCAACTCGCATGGGGACTGGCCTCTCCTGAGGCCACCAGGGCGGGTCCCTGAGGTCCCTGTCGTAACTCGAGAACACCTGCCGCAACTCGAGAAAATCCAGGAAGTTCTCCTTTCCAGGCGAGATGAGGCCTATTTCCGATGAGGCGTCTGGAGGCTAATGACACCTAACCTCTGGAACTTCGAAAGGGTCTTTCACACCCTTGCTGCAAGTCAAGAAGTTCACCGCCATACCCGTCTCCACTCGAGAGGAAGCACGATGGTCCCGCCCACATCCAGAGGAGCCCCGTTTCCCCCTCGTAGCTCGAGATGAGGGATCCTTTCCCTGCTTTCAACGGGAAAGTATTCCCGGCGTTCCCGTCGCATCTCAAGAGGAGGCACTCTCAACAGGAAAGGCGAGAGGAACTCCATGGTCGTACCACCATTCCAAGAGTCTCCCAGATGTCTCTGTCCATTCCAGAGGAACCTCTTTGCCCTGCACTGGCTCATCTTTCACGCCGAGGATCGACTCACACCACGGTGGCACGTGGGACAGCCCTGTGGGAAAGCCTCGAGGGAAAGCCTCGAGGGAAAACCACAGATCCTTTGATCCACGTGACGGGAAGCGTGACATTGCTGCTACAGCCTGGAAGGAAAGCGCACGTGCATGCCCCCACTCGAGACGAGGCCTGTCTCCCCTGGGGAGACTCCAGAAGTACCCAAAGATCCATATCAGCCCCTGAGAGGAATCCTCGGTTCCGGCCCTGACTTCTCACAAGGTTTTTGGCCCCGGTATCGACGGGAGAGGAATCCCGAGAGGCCCCCTAGCAACTCGCATGGGGACTGGCCTCTCCTGAGGCCACCAGAGCGGGTCCCTGAGGTCCCCGTCGTAACTCGAGAGCACCTGCCGCAACTCGAGAAAATCCAGGAAGTTCTCCCTTCCAGGCGAGATGAGGCCTATTTCCGATGAGGCGTCTGGAGACTAATGACACCTAACCTCTGGAACTTCGAAAGGGTCTTTCACACCCTTGCTGGGACTCAAGAAGTTCACCGCCATACCCGTCTCCACTCGAGAGGAAGAACGATGGTCCCGCCCACATCCAGAGAATCCCCGTTTCCCCCTCGCAGCTCGAGATGAGGGATCCTTTCCCTGCTTTCAACGGGAAAGAATTCCCGGCGTTCCCGTCGCATCTCAAGAGGAGGCACTCTCAACAGGAAAGGCGAGAGGAACTCCATGGTCGTACCACCATTCCAAGAGTCCCCCAGATGTCTCAGTCCATTCCAGAGGAACTTCTTTGCCCTGCACTGGCTCATCTTTCACGCCAAGGATCGACTCACACCACGGTGGCACGTGGGAGAGCCCTGTGGGAAAGCCTCGAGGGAAAGCCTCGAGGGAAAACCACAGATCCTTTGATCCAAGCCACGGGAAGCGTGACATTGCTGCTACAGCCTGGAAGGAAAGCGCACGTGCATGCCCCCACTCGAGACGAGGCCTGAGTCCCCTGGGGAGACCCCAGAAGTACCCAAAGATCCATGTCAGCCCCTGAGAGGAATTCTAGGTTCCAGCCCTGACTCCACTCAAGGTTTTTGGCCCCGGTATCTTCGGGAGAGGAATCCCGAGAGGCCCACTAGCAACTCGCATGGGGACTGGCCTCTCCTGAGGCCACCAGGACGGGTCCCTGAGGTCCCCGTCGTAACTCGAGAGCACCTGCCGCAACTCGAGAAAATCCAGGAAGTTCTCCCTTCAAGGCGAGATGAGGCCTATTTCCGATGAGGCGTCTGGAGACTAATGACACCTAACCTCTGGAACTTCGAAAGGGTCTTTCACACCCTTGCTGCAACTCAAGAAGTTCACCGCCATACCCGTCTCCACTCGAGAGGAAACACGATGGTCCCGCCCACATCCAGAGGAGCCCCGTTTCCCCCTCGGAGCTCGAGATGAGGGATCCTTTCCCTGCTTTCAACGGGAAAGAATTCCCGGCGTTCCCATCGCATCTCAAGAGGAGGCACTCTCAACAGGAAAGGCGAGAGGAACTCCATGGTCGTACCACCATTCCAAAGGTCCCCCAGATGTCTCAGTCCATTCCAGAGAAACCTCTTTGCCATGCACTGGCTCATCTTTCACGCCGAGGATCGACTCACACCACGGTGGCACGTGGGACAGCCCTGTGGGAAAGCCTCGAGGGAAAACCACAGATCCTTTGATCCACGCGAAGGGAAGCGTGATATTGCTGCTACAGCCTGGAAGGAAAGCGCACGTGCATGCCCCCACTCGAGACAAGGCCTGACTCCCCTGGGGAGACTCCAGAAGTACCCAAAGATCCATGTCACCCCTGAGAGGAATCCTCGGTTCCGGCCCTGACTCCACACAAGGTTTTTGGCCCCAGTATCGACGGGAGAGGAATCCCGAGAGGCCCCCTAGCAACTCGCATGGGGACTGGCCTCTCCTGAGGCCACCAGGGCAGGTCCCTGAGGTCCCCGTCGTAACTCGAGAACACCTGCCGCAACTCGAGAAAATCCAGGAAGTTCTCCCTTCCAGGCGAGATGAGGCCTATTTCCGATGAGGCGTCTGGAAACTAATGATACCTAACCTCTGGAACTTCGAAAGGGTCTTTCACACCCTTGCTGCAACTCAAGAAGTTCACCGCCATACCCGTCTCCACTCGAGAGGAAGCACGATGGTCCCGCCCACATCCAGAGGAGCCCCGTTTCCCCCTCGTAGCTCGAGATGAGGGATCCTTTCCCTGCTTTCAACGGGAAAGTATTCCCGGCGTTCCCGTCGCATCTCAAGAGGAGGCACTCTCAACAGGAAAGGCGAGAGGAACTCCATGGTCGTACCACCATTCCAAGAGTCCCCCAGATGTCTCAGTCCATTCCAGAGGAACCTCTTTGCCCTGCACTGGCTCATCTTTCACGCCGAGGATCGACTCACACCACGGTGGCACGTGGGACAGCCCTGTGGGAAAGCCTCGAGGGAAAACCACAGATCCTTTGATCCACGCGACGGGAAGCGTGATATTGCTGCTACAGCCTGGAAGGAAAGCGCACGTGCATGCCCCCACTCGAGACAAGGCCTGACTCCCCTGGGGAGACTCCAGAAGTACCCAAAGATCCATGTCACCCCTGAGAGGAATCCTCGGTTCCGGCCCTGACTCCACACAAGGTTTTTGGCCCCAGTATCGACGGGAGAGGAATCCCGAGAGGCCCCCTAGCAACTCGCATGGGGACTGGCCTCTCCTGAGGCCACCAGGGCAGGTCCCTGAGGTCCCCGTCGTAACTCGAGAACACCTGCCGCAACTCGAGAAAATTCAGGAAGTTCTCCCTTCCAGGCGAGATGAGGCCTATTTCCGATGAGGCGTCTGGAAACTAATGACACCTAACCTCTGGAACTTCGAAAGGGTCTTTCACACCCTTGCTGCAAGTCAAGAAGTTCACCGCCATACCCGTCTCCACTCGAGAGGAAGCACGATGGTCCCGCCCACATCCAGAGGAGCCCCGTTTCCCCCTCGTAGCTCGAGATGAGGGATCCTTTCCCTGCTTTCAACGGGAAAGAATTCCCGGCGTTCCCGTCGCATCTCAAGAGGAGGCACTCTCAACAGGAAAGGCGAGAGGAACTCCATGGTCGTACCACCATTCCAAGAGTCCCCCAGATGTCTCAGTCCATTCCAGAGGAACCTCTTTGCCCTGCACTGGCTCATCTTTCACGCCGAGGATCGACTCACACCACGGTGGCACGTGGGACAGCCCTGTGGGAAAGCCTCGAGGGAAAGCCTCGAGGGAAAACCACAGATCCTTTGATCCACGCGACGGGAAGCGTGACATTGCTGCTACAGCCTGGAAGGAAAGCGCACGTGCATGCCCCCACTCGAGACGAGGCCTGTCTCCCCTGGGGAGACTCCAGAAGTACCCAAAGATCCATATCAGCCCCTGAGAGGAATCCTCGGTTCCGGCCCTGACTCCTCACAAGGTTTTTGGCCCCGGTATCGACGGGAGCGGAATCCCGGGAGGCCCACTAGCAACTCGCATGGGGACTGGCCTCTCCTGAGGCCACCAGGACGGGTCCCTGAGGTCCCCGTCGTAACTCTAGAGCACCTGCCGCAACTCGAGAAAATCCAGGAAGTTCTCCCTTCCAGGCGAGATGAGGCCTATTTCCGATGAGGCGTCTGGAGACGAATGACACCTAACCTCTGGAACTTCGAAAGGGTCTTTCACACCCTTGCAGCAACTCAAGAAGTTATCCGCCATACCCGACTCCACTCGAGAGGAAGCCCGATGATCCCGTCCAAATCCAGAGGAGCCCCGTTTCCCCCTGGAAGCTCGAGATGAGGGATCCTTTCCCTGCTTTCAACGGGAAAGAATTCCCGGCGTTCCCGTCGCATCGCAAGAGGAGGCACTCTCAACAGGAAAGGCGAGAGGAACTCCATGGTCCTACCACCATTACAAGAGTCCCCAGATGTCTCAGTCCATTCCAGAGGAACCTCTTTGCCCTGCACTGGCTCATCTTTCACGCCGAGGATCGACTCACACCACGGTGGCACGTGGGACAGCCCTGTGGGAAAGCCTCGAGGGAAAGCCTCGAGGGAAAACCACAGATCGTTTGATCCAGGCGACGGCAAGAGTGACATTGCTGCTACAGCCTGGAAGGAAAGCGCAAGTGCATGCCCCCACTCGAGACGAGGCCTGACTCCCCTGGGGAGACTCCAGAAGTACCCAAAGATCCATGTCAGCCCCTGAGAGGAATCCTCGGTTCCGGCCCTGACTCCACACAAGGTTTTTGGCCCCGGTATCGACGGGAGAGGAATCCCGAGAGGCCCCCTAGCAACTCGCATGGGGACTGGCCTTTCCTGAGGCCACCAGGGCGGGTCCCTGAGGTCCCAATCGTAACTCGAGAACACCTGCCGCAACTCGAGAAAATCCAGGAAATTCTCCCTTCCAGGCGAGATGAGGCCTATTTCCGATGAGGCATCTGGAGAGTAATGACACGTAACCTCTGGAACTTCGAAAGGGTCTTTCACACCCTTGCTGCAACTTAAGAAGTTATCCGCCATACCCGTCTCCACTCGAGAGGAAGCACGATGGTCCCGCCCACATCCAGAGGAGACCCGTTTCCCCCTCGTAGCTCGAGATGAGGGATCCTTTCCCTGCTTTCAACGGGAAATAATTCCCAGCGTTCCCGTCGCATCTCAAGTGGAGGCACTCTCAACAGGAAAGGCGAGAGAAACTACATGGCCGTATCACCATTCCAAGAGTCCCCCAGATGTCTCATTCCATTCCAGAGGAACCTCATTGCCCTGCACTGGCTCATCTTTCACGGCGAGGTCGAATCACACCACAGTTACACGTGGGACAGCCCTGTGGGAAAGCTTCGAGGGAAAACCACAGATCCTTTGATCCACGCCACGGGAAGCGTGACATTGCTGCAACAGCCTGGAAGGAAAGCACACGTGCATGCCCCCACTCGAGACCAGGCCTGACTCCCCTGTGGACACTCCAGAAGTACCCAAAGATCCATGTCAGACCATGAGAGGAATCCTCGGTTCCGGCCCTGACTCCACACAAGGTTTTTGGCCCCGGTATCGACGGGAGAGGAATCCCGAGAGGCCCCCTAGCAACTCGCATGGGGACTGGCCTCTCCTGAGGCCACCAGGGCGGGTCCCTGAGGTCCCCGTCGTAACTCGATAATACCTGCCGCAACTCGAGAAAATCCAGGAAGTTCTCCCTTCCAGGCGAGAAGAGGCCTATTTCCGAGGAGTCGTCTGGGGACTAATGAAACGTAACCTCTGGAACTTCGAAAGGGTCTTTCACACCCTTGCTGCAACTCAAGAAGTTCTCCGCCATACCAGTCTGCACTCGAGAGGAAGCACGATGGTCCCGTCCACATCCAGAGGAGCCCCGTTTCCCCCTCGTAGCTCGAGATGTGGGATCCTTTCCCTGCTTTCAACGGGAAAGAATTCCCGGCGTTCCCGTCGCATCTCAAGAGGAGGCACTCTCAACAGGAAAGGCGATAGGAACTCCATGGTCCTACCACCATTCCAAGAGTCCCCAGATGTCTCAGTCCATTCCAGAGGAACCTCTTTGCCCTGCACTGGCTCATGTTTCACGCCGAGGATCGACTCACACCACGGTGGCACGTGGGACAGCCCTGTGGGACAGCCTCGAGGGAAAGCCTCGAGGGAAAACCACAGATCCGTTTATCCACGCGACGGGAAGCGTGACATTGCTGCTACAGCCTGGAAGGAAAGCGCACGTGCATGCCCCCACTCGAGACGAGGCCTGACTTCCCTGGGGAAACTCCAGAAGTACCGAAAGATCCATGTCAGCCCCTGAGAGGAATCCTCGTTTCCGGCCCTGACTCTAGACAAGGTTTTTGGCCCCGGTATCGACGGGAGAGGAATCCCGAGAGGCCCCCTAGCAACTCGCATGGGGACTGGCCTTTCCTGAGGACACCAGGACGGGTCCCTGAGGTCCCCGTCGTTACTCGAGAACACCTGCCGCGACTCGAGAAAATCCAGGAAGTTCTCCCTTCCAGGCGAGATGAGGCCAATTTCCGATGAGGTGTCTGGAGACTAATGACACCTAACCTCTGGAACTTCGAAAGGGTCTTTCACACCCTTGCTGCAAGTCAAGAAGTTCACCGCCATACCCGTCTCCACTCGAGAGGAAGCACGATGGTCCCGCCCACATCCAGAGGAGCCCCGTTTCCCCCTCGTAGCTCGAGATGAGGAATCCTTTCCCTGCTTTCAACGGGAAAGAATTCCCGGCGTTCCCGTCGCATCTCAAGAGGAGGCACTCTCAACAGGAAAAGCGAGAGGAACTCCATGGTCGTACCACCATTCCAAGAGTCCCCCAGATGTCTCAGTCCATTCCAGAGGAACCTCCTTGCCCTGCACTGGCTCATCTTTCACGCCGAGGATCGACTCACACCACGGTGGCACGTGGGACAGCCCTGTGGGAAAGCCTCGAGGGAAAGCCTCGAGAGAAAACCACAGATCCTTTGATCCACGCGACGGGAAGCATGACATTGCTGCTACAGCCTGGAAGGAAAGCGCACGTGCATGCCCCCACTCGAGACGAGGCCTGTCTCCCCTGGGGAGACTCCAGAAGTACCCAAAGATCCATATCAGCCCCTGAGAGGAATCCTCGGTTCCGGCCCTGACTCCTCACAAGGTTTTTGGCAACGGTATCGACGGGAGAGGAATCCCGAGAGGCCCACTAGCAACTCGCATGTGGACTGGCCTCTCCTGAGGCCACCAGGACGGGTCCCTGAGGTCCCCGTCGTAACTCGAGAGCACCTGCCGCAACTCGAGAAAATCCAGGAAGTTCTCCCTTCAAGGCGAGATGAGGCCTATTTCCGATGAGGCGTCTGGAGACTAATGACACCTAACCTCTGGAACTTCGAAAGGGTCTTTCACACCCTTGCTGCAACTCAAGAAATTCACCGCCATACCCGTCTCCACTCGAGAGGAAACACGATGGTCCCGCCCACATCCAGAGGAGCCCCGTTTCCCCCTCGGAGCTCGACATGAGGGATCCTTTCCCTGCTTTCAACGGGAAAGAATTCCCGGCGTTCCCATCGCATCTCAAGAGGAGGCACTCTCAACAGGAAAGGCGAGAGGAACTCCATGGTCGTACCACCATTCCAAGAGTCCCCCAGATGTCTCAGTCCATTCCAGAGAAACCTCTTTGCCCTGCACTGGCTCATCTTTCACGCCGAGGATCGACTCACACCACGGTGGCACGTGGGACAGCCCTGTGGGAAAGCCTCGAGGGAAAACCACAGATCCTTTGATCCACGCGAAGGGAAGCGTGATATTGCTGCTACAGCCTGGAAGGAAAGCGCACGTGCATGCCCCCACTCGAGACGAGGCCTGACTCCCCTGGGGAGACTCCAGAAGTACCCAAAGATCCATGTCACCCCTGAGAGGAATCCTCGGTTCCGGCCCTGACTCCACACAAGGTTTTTGGCCCCAGTATCGACGGGAGAGGAATCCCGAGAGGCCCCCTAGCAACTCGCATGGGGACTGGCCTCTCCTGAGGCCACCAGGGCAGGTCCCTGAGGTCCCCGTCGTAACTCGAGAACACCTGCCGCAACTCGAGAAAATCCAGGAAGTTCTCCCTTCCAGGCGAGATGAGGCCTATTTCCGATGAGGCGTCTGGAAACTAATGATACCTAACCTCTGGAACTTCGAAAGGGTCTTTCACACCCTTGCTGCAACTCAAGAAGTTCACCGCCATACCCGTCTCCACTCGAGAGGAAGCACGATGGTTCCGCCCACATCCAGAGGAGCCCCGTTTCCCCCTCGTAGCTCGAGATGAGGGATCCTTTCCCTGCTTTCAACGGGAAAGAATTCCCGGCGTTCCCGTCGCATCTCAAGAGGAGGCACTCTCAACAGGAAAGGCGAGAGGAACTCCATGGTCGTACCACCATTCCAAGAGTCCCCCAGATGTCTCAGTCCATTCCAGAGGAACCTCTTTGCCCTGCACTGGCTCATCTTTCACGCCGAGGATCGACTCACACCACGGTGGCACGTGGGACAGCCCTGTGGGAAAGCCTCGAGGGAAAACCACAGATCCTTTGATCCACGCGAAGGGAAGCGTGATATTGCTGCTACAGCCTGGAAGGAAAGCGCACGTGCATGCCCCCACTCGAGACGAGGCCTGACTCCCCTGGGGAGACTCCAGAAGTACCCAAAGATCCATGTCACCCCTGAGAGGAATCCTCGGTTCCGGCCCTGACTCCACACAAGGTTTTTGGCCCCAGTATCGACGGGAGAGGAATCCCGAGAGGCCCCCTAGCAACTCGCATGGGGACTGGCCTCTCCTGAGGCCACCAGGGCAGGTCCCTGAGGTCCCCGTCGTAACTCGAGAACACCTGCCGCAACTCGAGAAAATCCAGGAAGTTCTCCCTTCCAGGCGAGATGAGGCCTATTTCCGATGAGGCGTCTGGAAACTAATGATACCTAACCTCTGGAACTTCGAAAGGGTCTTTCACACCCTTGCTGCAACTCAAGAAGTTCACCGCCATACCCGTCTCCACTCGAGAGGAAGCACGATGGTTCCGCCCACATCCAGAGGAGCCCCGTTTCCCCCTCGTAGCTCGAGATGAGGGATCCTTTCCCTGCTTTCAACGGGAAAGAATTCCCGGCGTTCCCGTCGCATCTCAAGAGGAGGCACTCTCAACAGGAAAGGCGAGAGGAACTCCATGGTCGTACCACCATTCCAAGAGTCCCCCAGATGTCTCAGTCCATTCCAGAGGAACCTCTTTGCCCTGCACTGGCTCATCTTTCACGCCGAGGATCGACTCACACCACGGTGGCACGTGGGACAGCCCTGTGGGAAAGCCTCGAGGGAAAACCACAGATCCTTTGATCCACGCGAAGGGAAGCGTGATATTGCTGCTACAGCCTGGAAGGAAAGCGCACGTGCATGCCCCCACTCGAGACATGGCCTGACTCCCCTGGGGAGACTCCAGAAGTACCCAAAGATCCATGTCACCCCTGAGAGGAATCCTCGGTTCCGGCCCTGACTCCACACAAGGTTTTTGGCCCCAGTATCGACGGGAGAGGAATCCCGAGAGGCCCCCTAGCAACTCGCATGGGGACTGGCCTCTCCTGAGGCCACCAGGGCAGGTCCCTGAGGTCCCCGTCGTAACTCGAGAACACCTGCCGCAACTCGAGAAAATCCAGGAAGTTCTCCCTTCCAGGCGAGATGAGGCCTATTTCCGATGAGGCGTCTGGAAACTAATGACACCTAACCTCTGGAACTTCGAAAGGGTCTTTCACACCCTTGCTGCAACTCAAGAAGTTCACCGCCATACCCGTCTCCACTCGAGAGGAAGCACGATGGTCCCGCCCACATCCAGAGGAGCCCCGTTTCCCCCTCGTAGCTCGAGATGAGGGATCCTTTCCCTGCTTTCAACGGGAAAGAATTCCCGGCGTTCCCGTCGCATCTCAAGAGGAGGCACTCTCAACAGGAAAGGCGAGAGGAACTCCATGGTCGTACCACCATTCCAAGAGTCCCCCAGATGTCTCAGTCCATTCCAGAGGAACCTCTTTGCCCTGCACTGGCTCATCTTTCACGCCGAGGATCGACTCACACCACGGTGGTACGTGGGACAGCCCTGTGGGAAAGCCTCGAGGGAAAGCCTCGAGGGAAAACCACAGATCCTTTGATCCACGCGACGGGAAGCGTGACATTGCTGCTACAGCCTGGAAGGAAAGCGCACGTGCATGCCTCCACTCGAGACGAGGCCTGTCTCCCCTGGGGAGACTCCAGAAGTACCCAAAGATCCATATCAGCCCCTGAGAGGAATCCTCGGTTCCGGCCCTGACTCCTCACAAGGTTTTTGGCCCCGGTATCGACGGGAGCGGAATCCCGGGAGGCCCACTAGCAACTCGCATGGGGACTGGCCTCTCCTGAGGCCACCAGGAAGGGTCCCTGAGGTCCCCGTCGTAACTCGAGAGCACCTGCCGCAACTCGAGAAAATCCAGGAAGTTCTCCCTTCCAGGCTAGATGAGGCCTATTTCCGATGAGGCGTCTGGAGACGAATGACACCTAACCTCTGGAACTTCGAAAGGGTCTTTCACACCCTTGCAGCAACTCAAGAAGTTATCCGCCATACCCGACTCCACTCGAGAGGAAGCCCGATGATCCCGTCCAAATCCAGAGGAGCCCCGTTTCCCCCTGGAAGCTCGAGATGAGGGATCCTTTCCCTGCTTTCAACGGGAAAGAATTCCCGGCGTTCCCGTCGCATCGCAAGAGGAGGCACTCTCAACAGGAAAGGCGAGAGGAACTCCATGGTCCTACCACCATTACAAGAGTCCCCAGATGTCTCAGTCCATTCCAGAGGAACCTCTTTGCCCTGCACTGGCTCATCTTTCACGCCGAGGATCGACTCACACCACGGTGGCACGTGGGACAGCCCTGTGGGAAAGCCTCGAGGGAAAGCCTCGAGGGAAAACCACAGATCGTTTGATCCAGGCCACGGCAAGAGTGACATTGCTGCTACAGCCTGGAAGGAAAGCGCAAGTGCATGCCCCCACTCGAGACGAGGCCTGACTCCCCTGGGGAGACTCCAGAAGTACCCAAAGATCCATGTCAGCCCCTGAGAGGAATCCTCGGTTCCGGCCCTGTCTCCACACAAGGTTTTTGGCCCCGGTATCGACGGGAGAGGAATCCCGAGTGGCCCCCTAGCAACTCGCATGGGGACTGGCCTTTCCTGAAGCCACCAGGGCGGGTCCCTGAGGTCCCAATCGTAACTCGAGAACACCTGCCGCAACTCGAGAAAATCCAGGAAATTCTCCCTTCCAGGCGAGATGAGGCCTATTTCCGATGAGGCATCTGGAGAGTAATGACACGTAACCTCTGGAACTTCGAAAGGGTCTTTCACACCCTTGCTGCAACTTAAGAAGTTATCCGCCATACCCGTCTCCACTCGAGAGGAAGCACGATGGTCCCGCCCACATCCAGAGGAGACCCGTTTCCCCCTCGTAGCTCGAGATGAGGGATCCTTTCCCTGCTTTCAACGGGAAATAATTCCCAGCGTTCCCGTCGCATCTCAAGTGGAGGCACTCTCAACAGGAAAGGCGAGAGAAACTACATGGCCGTATCACCATGCCAAGAGTCCCCCAGATGTCTCATTCCATTCCAGAGGAACCTCATTGCCCTGCACTGGCTCATCTTTCACGGCGAGGTCGAATCACACCACAGTTACACGTGGGACAGCCCTGTGGGAAAGCTTCGAGGGAAAACCACAGATCCTTTGATCCACGCCACGGGAAGCGTGACATTGCTGCAACAGCCTGGAAGGAAAGCACACGTGCATGCCCCCACTCGAGACCAGGCCTGACTCCCCTGTGGACACTCCAGAAGTACCCAAAGATCCATGTCAGACCATGAGAGGAATCCTCGGTTCCGGCCCTGACTCCACACAAGGTTTTTGGCCCCGGTATCGACGGGAGAGGAATCCCGAGAGGCCCCCTAGCAACTCGCATGGGGACTGGCCTGTCCTGAGGCCACCAGGGCGGGTCCCTGAGGTCCCCGTCGTAACTCGAGAATACCTGCCGCAACTCGAGAAAATCCAGGAAGTTCTCCCTTCCAGGCGAGAAGAGGCCTATTTCCGAGGAGTCGTCTGGGGACTAATGAAACGTAACCTCTGGAACTTCGAAAGGGTCTTTCACACCCTTGCTGCAACTCAAGAAGTTCTCCGCCATACCAGTCTGCACTCGAGAGGAAGCACGATGGTCCCGTCCACATCCAGAGGAGCCCCGTTTCCCCCTCGTAGCTCGAGATGTGGGATCCTTTCCCTGCTTTCAATGGGAAAGAATTCCCGGCGTTCCCGTCGCATCTCAAGAGGAGGCACTCTCAACAGGAAAGGCGATAGGAACTCCATGGTCCTACCACCATTCCAAGAGTCCCCAGATGTCTCAGTACATTCCAGAGGAACCTCTTTGCCCTGCACTGGCTCATGTTTCACGCCGAGGATCGAATCACACCACGGTGGCACGTGGGACAGCCCTGTGGGACAGCCTCGAGGGAAAGCCTCGAGGGAAAACCACAGATCCGTTTATCCACGCGACGGGAAGCGTGACATTGCTGCTACAGCCTGGAAGGAAAGCGCACGTGCATGCCCGCACTCGAGACGAGGCCTGACTCCCCTGTGGAGGCTCCAGAAGTACCCAAAGATCAATGTCAGCCCCTGAGAGGAATCCTAGTTTCCAGCCCTGACTCCACACAAGGTTTTTGGCCCCGGTATTGACGGGAGAGGCATCCCGAGAGGCCCCCTAGGAACTCGCATGGGGACTGGCCTCTATTGAGGCCACCAGAGCGGGTCCCTGAGGTCCCCGTCGTAACTCGAGAACACCTGCCGCAACTCGAGAAAATCCAGGAAGTTCTCCTTTCCAGGCGAGATGAGGCCTATTTCCGATGAGGCGTCTGGAGACTAATGACACCTAACCTCTGGAACTTCGAAAGGGTCTTTCACACCCTTGCTGCAAGTCAAGAAGTTCACCGCCATACCCGTCTCCACTCGAGAGGAAGCACGATGGTCCCGCCCACATCCAGAGGAGCCCCGTTTCCCCCTCATAGCTCGAGATGAGGGATCCTTTCCCTGCTTTCAACGGGAAAGTATTCCCGGCGTTCCCGTCGCATCTCAAGAGGAGGCACTCTCAACAGGAAAGGCGAGAGGAACTCCATGGTCGTACCACCATTCCAAGAGTCCCCCAGATGTCTCAGTCCATTCCAGAGGAACCTCTTTGCCCTGCACTGGCTCATCTTTCACGCCAAGGATCGACTCACACCACGGTGGCACGTGGGACAGCCCTGTGGGAAAGCCTCGAGGGATAGCCTCGAGGGAAAACCACAGATCCTTTGATCCAAGCCACGGGAAGCGTGACATTGCTGCTACAGCCTGGAAGGAAAGCGCACGTGCATGCCCCCACTCGAGACGAGGCCTGAGTCCCCTGGGGAGACCCCAGAAGTACCCATAGATCCATGTCAGCCCCTGAGAGGAATTCTAGGTTCCAGCCCTGACTCCACTCAAGGTTTTTGGCCCCGGTATCTTCGGGAGAGGAATCCCGAGAGCCCCCTAGCACCTCGCATGGGGACTGGCCTCTCCTGAGGCCACCAGAGCGGGTCCCTGAGGTCCCCGTCGTAACTCGAGAACACCTGCCGAAACTCGAGAAAATCCAGGAAGTTCTCCCATCCAGGCGAGATGAGGCCTATTTCCGATGAGGCGTCTGGAGACTAATGACACCTAACCTCTTGAACTTCGAAAGGGTCTTTCACACCCTTGCTGCAAGTCAAGAAGTTCACCGCCATACCCGTCTCCACTCGAGAGGAAGCACGATGGTCCCGCCCACATCCAGAGGAGCCCCGTTTCCCCCTCGTAGCTCGAGATGAGGGATCCTTTCCCTGCTTTCAACGGGAAAGTATTCCCGGCGTTCCCGTCGCATCTCAAGAGGAGGCACTCTCAACAGGAAAGGCGAGAGGAACTCCAAGGTCGTACCACTATTCCAAGAGTCCCCCAGATGTCTCAGTCCATTCCAGAGGAACCTCTTTGCCCTGCACTGGCTCATCTTTCACGCCGAGGATCGACTCACACCACGGTGGCACGTGGGACAGCCCTGTGGGAAAGCCTCGAGGGAAAGCCTCGAGAGAAAACCACAGATCCTTTGATCCATGCGACGGGAAGCGTGACATTGCTGCTACAGCCTGGAAGGAATGCGCACGTGCATGCCCCCACTCGAGACGAGGCCTGTCTCCCCTGGGGAGACTCCAGAAGTACCCAAAGATCCATATCAGCCCCTGAGAGGAATCCTCGGTTCCGGCCCTGACTCCTCACAAGGTTTTTGGCAACGGTATCGACGGGAGAGGAATCCCGAGAGGCCCACTAGCAACTCGCATGGGGACTGGCCTCTCCTGAGGCCACCAGGACGGGTCCCTGAGGTCCCCGTCGTAACTCGAGAGCACCTGCCGCAACTCGAGAAAATCCAGGAAGTTCTCCCTTCCAGGCGAGATGATGCCTATTTCCGATGAGGCGTCTGGAGACTAATGACACCTAACCTCTGGAACTTCGAAAGGGTCTTTCACACCCTTGCTGCGACTCAAGAAGTTCACCGCCATACCCGTCTCCACTCGAGAGGAAGCACGATGGTCCCGCCCACATCCAGAGGATCCCCGTTTCCCCCTCGTAGCTCGAGATGAGGGATCCTTTCCCTGCTTTCAACGGGCAAGAATTCCCGGCGTTCCCGTCGCATCTCAAGAGGAGGCACTCTCAACAGGAAAGGCGAGAGGAACTCCATGGTCGTACCACCATTCCAAGAGTCCCCCAGATGTCTCAGTCCATTCCAGAGGAACCTCTTTGCCCTGCACTGGCTCATCTTTCACGCCGAAGATCGACTCACACCACGGTGGCACGTGGGACAGCCCTGTGGGAAAGCCTCGAGGGAAAGCCTCGAGGGAAAACCACACATCCTTTGATCCATGCCACGGGAAGCGTGACATTGCTGTTACAGCCTGGAAGGAAAGCGCACGTGCATGCCCCCACTCGAGATGAGGCCTGACTCCCCTGGGGAGACTCCAGAAGTACCCAAAGATCCATGTCAGCCCCTGAGAGGAATCCTCGGTTCCGGCCCTGACTCCACACAAGGTTTTTGGCCCCGGTATCGTCGGGAGAGGAATCCCGAGAGGCCCCCTAGCAACTCGCATGGGGACTGGCCTCTCCTGAGGCCACCAGGGCAGGTCCCTGAGGTCCCCGTGGTAACTCGAGAACACCTGCCGCAACTCGAGAAAATCCAGGAAGTTCTCCCTTCCAGGCGAGATGAGGCCTATTTCCGATGAGGCGTCTGGAGACTAATGACACCTAACCTCTGGAACTTCGAAAGAGTCTTTCACACCCTTTCTGCAACACAAGAAGTTCACCGCCATACCCGTCTCCACTCGAGAGGAAGCACGATGGTCCCGCCCACATCCAGAGGAGCCCCATTTCCCCCTCGTAGCTCGAGATGAGGGATCCTTTCCCTGCTTTCAACGGGCAAGAATTCCCGGCGTTCCCGTCGCATCTCAAGAGGAGGCACTCTCAACAGGAAAGGCGAGAGGAACTCCATGGTCGTACCACCATTCCAAGAGTCCCCCAGATGTCTCAGTCCATTCCAGAGGAACCTCTTTGCCCTGCACTGGCTCATCTTTCACGCCGAGGATCGACTCACACCACGGTGGCACGTGGGACAGCCCTGTGGGAAAGCCTCGAGGGAAAGCCTCGAGGGAAAACCACAGATCCTTTGATCCAAGCCACGGGAAGCGTGACATTGCTGCTACAGTCTGGAAGGAAAACGCTCGTGCATGCCCCCACTCGAGACGAGGCTTGACTCCCCTAGGGAGACTCCAGAAGTACCCAAAGATCCATGTCAGCCCCTGAGAGGAATCCTCTGTTCCGGCCCTGACTCCACACAAGGTATTTCGCCCTGGTATCGACGGGAGAGGAATCCTGAGAGGCCCCCTAGCAACTCGCATGGGGACTGGCCTTTCCTGAGGCCACCAGGGCGGGTCCCTGAGGTCCCCGTCGTAACTCGAGAACACCTGCCGCAACTCGAGAAAATCCAGGAAGTTCTCCCTTCCAGGCGAGATGAGGCCTATTTCCGATGAGGCGTCTGGAGACTAATGACACCTAACCTCTGGAACTTCGAAAGGGTCTTTCACACCCTTGCAGCAACTCAAGAAGTTCACCGCCATACCTGTCTCCACTCGAGAGGAAGCACGATAGTCCCGCCCACATCCAGAGGAGCCCCGTTTCCCCCTCGTAGCTCGAGATGAGGTATCCTTTCCCTGCTTTCAACGGGAAAAAATTCCCGTCGTTCCCGTCGCATCTCAAGAGGAGGCACTCTCAACAGGAAAGGCGAGAGGAACTCCATGGTCGTACCACCATTCCAAGAGTCCCCCAGATGTCTCAGTCCATTCCAGAGGAACTTCTTTGCCCTGCACTGCCTCATCTTTCACGCCGAGGATCGACTCACACCACGGTGGCACGTGGGACAGCCCTGTGGGAAAGCCTCGAGGGAAAGCCTCGAGGGAAAACCACAGATCCTTTGATCCAAGCAACGGGAAGCGTGACATTGCTTCTACAGCCTGGAAGGAAAGCGCACGTGCATGCCCCCACTCGAGACGAGGCCTGACTCCCCTGGGGAGACTCCAGAAGTACCCAAAGATCCATGTCAGCCCCTGAGAGGAATCCTTGGTTACGGCCCTGACTCCACACAAGGTTTTTGGCCCCGGTATCGACGGGAGAGGAATCCCGAGTGGCCCCCTAACACCTCTCATGGGGACTGGCCTGTCCTGAGGCCACCAGGGCGGGTCCCTGAGGTCCCCGTCGTAACTCGAGAACACCTGCCGCAACTCGAGAAAATCCAGGAAGTTCTCCCTTCCAGGCAAGATGAGGCCTATTTCCGATGAGGTGTCTGGAGACTAATGACACCTAACCTCTGGAACTTCGAAAGGGTCTTTCACACCCTTGCTGCAACTCTAGAAGTTCACCGCCATACCCGTCTCCACTCGAGAGGAAGCACGATGGTCCCGCCCACATCCAGAGGAGCCCCGTTTCCGCCTCGGAGCTCGAGATGAGGGATCCTTTCTCTGCTTTCAACGGAAAGAATTCCCGGCATTCCCATCACATCTCAAGAGGAGGCACTCTCAACAGGAAATGCGAGAGGAACTCCATGGTGTACCACCATTCCAAGAGTCCCCCAGATGTCTCAGTCCATTCCAGAGGAACCTCTTTGCCCTGCACTGGCTCATCTTTCACGCTGAGGATCGACTCACACCACGGTGGCACGTGGGACAGCCCTGTGGGAAAGCCTCGAGGGAAAGCCTCGAGGGAAAACCACAGATCCTTTGATCCACGCGACGGGAAGCGTGACATTGCTGCTACAGCCTGGAAGGAAAGTGCACGTGCATGCCCCCACTCGAGACGAGGCCTGACTCCCCTGGGGAGACTCCAGATGTACCCAAAGATCCATGTCAGCCCCTGAGAGGAATCCTCGGTTCCGGCCCTGACTCCACACAATGTTTTTGGCCCCGGTATCGACGGGAGAGGAATCCCGAGAGGCCCCCTAGCAACTCGCATGGGGACTGGCCTCTCCTGAGGCCACCCGGGCGCGTCCCTGAGGTCCCCGTCGTAACTCGAGAACACCTGCCACAACTCGAGAAAATCCAGGAAGTTCTCCCTTCCAGGCGAGATGAGGACTATTTCCGATGAGGCGTCTGGAGACTAATGACACCTAACCTCTGGTACTTCGAAAGGGTCTTTCACACCCTTGCTGCAACTCAAGAAGTTCACCGCCATACCCGTCTCCACTCGAGAGGAAGCACGATGGTCCCGCCCACATCCAGAGGAGCCCCGTTTCCCCCTCGTAGCTCGAGATGAGGAATCCTTTCCCTGCTTTCAACGGGAAAGAATTCCCGGCGTTCCAGTCGCATCTCAAGAGGAGGCACTCTCAACAGGAAAGGCGAGAGGAACTCCATGGTCGTACCACCATTTCAAGAGTCCCCCAGATGTCTCAGTCCATTCCAGAGGAACCTCTTTGCCCTGCACTGGCTCATCTTTCACGCCGAGGATCGACTCACACCACGGTGGCACGTGGGACAGCCCTGTGGGAGAGCCTCGAGGGAAAGCCTCGAGGGAAAACCACAGATCCTTTGAACCAAGCCACGGGAAGCGTGACATTGCTGCTACAGCCTGGAAGGAAACCACACGTGCATGCCCCCACTCGAGACGAGGCCTGACTCCCCTGGGGAGACTCCAGAAGTACCCAAAGATCCATGTCAGCCCCTGAGAGGAATCCTCGGTTCCAGCCCTGACTCCACACAAGGTTTTTGGCCCCAGTATCGTCGGGAGAGGAATCCCGAGAGGCCCCCTAGCACCTCGCATGGGGATTGGCCTCTCCTGAGGCCACCAGGGCGGGTTCCTGAGGTCCCCTTCGTAACTCGAGAACACCTGCCGCAACTCGAGAAAATCCAGGAAGTTCTCCCTTCCAGGCGAGATGAGGCCTATTTCCGATGAGGCGTCTGGAGACTAATGACACCTAACCTCTGGAACTTCGAAAGGGTCTTTCACACCCTTGCTGCAACTCAAGAAGTTCACCGCCATACCTGTCTCCACTCGAGAGGAAGCACGATGGTCCCGCCCACATCCAGAGGAGCCCCGTTTCCCCCTCGTAGCTCGAGATGAGGGATCCTTTCCCTGCTTTCAACGGGCAAGAATTCCCGGCGTTCCCGTCGTATCTCAAGAGGAGGCACTCTCAACAGGAAAGGCGAGAGGAACTCCATGGTCGTACCACCATTCCAAGAGTCCCCCAGATGTCTCAGTCCATTCCAGAGGAACCTCTTTGCCCTGCACTGGCTCATCTTTCACGCCGAGGATCGACTCACACCACGGTGGCACGTGGGACAGCCCTGTGGGAAAGCCTCGAGGGAAAGCCTCGAGGGAAAACCACAGATCCTTTGATCCACGCCACGGGAAGCGTGACATTGCTGCTACAGTCTGGAAGGAAAGCGCTCGTGCATGCCCCCACTCGAGACGAGGCTTGACTCCCCTAGGGAGACTCCAGAAGTACCCAAAGATCCATGTCAGCCCCTGAGAGGAATCCTCTGTTCCGGCCCTGACTCCACACAAGGTATTTCGCCCTGGTATCGACGGGAGAGGAATCCTGAGAGGCCCCCTAGCAACTCGCATGGGGACTGGCCTTTCCTGAGGCCACCAGGGCGGGTCCCTGAGGTCCCCGTCGTAACTCGAGAACACCTGCCGCAACTCGAGAAAATCCAGGATGTTCTCCCTTCCAGGCGAGAAGAGGCCTATTTCCGATGAGTCGTCTGGGGACTAATGACACGTAACCTCTGGAACTTCGTAAGGGTCTTTCAATCCCTTGCTGCAACTCAAGAAGTTCTCCGCCATACACGTCTTCACTCGAGAGGAAGAACGATGGTCCCGCCCACATCCAGAGGAGCCCCGTTTCCCCCTCGTAGCTCGAGATGAGGGATCCTTTCCCTGCTTTCAACGGGAAAGAATTCCCGGCGTTACAGTCGCATCTCAAGAGGAGGCACTCTCAACAGGAAAGGCGAGAGGAACTCCATGGTCGTACCACCATTCCAAGAGTCCCCCAGATGTCTCAGTCCATTCCAGAGGAACCTCTTTGCCCTGCACTGGCTCATCTTTCACGCCGAGGATCGACTCACACCACGGTGGTACGTGGGACAGCCCTGTGGGAAAGCCTCGAGGGAAAGCCTCGAGGGAAAACCACAGATCCTTTGATCCACGCGACGGGAAGCGTGACATTGCTGC